>NC_092460.1:88790131-90030499 GCF_047495875.1 Pithys albifrons albifrons
CTTTCTGCAGTCCTGACTCAGTACTGCAGCAGTTAACTCCTGCCTTTTAAAAAATGGTTTAAATTCCCTATAAAATGCTTTCCTAGACATGCTAGGAGCCAACTCTGAGCTCTCACTATTGCCACATTCTGTCCTGGCGTGCAAGATTATCTTTCTAGATAAGCATGAATAGAGTTCAAATGAATCATCAATAATCAGTGGAAAGGATGTCATAATGCGAATTCTGATACTGTATAAAAATATACAAGTCCTCGAAAACATGTGTTTGGAAAGGAACTGCTTCATTCTTAACATAGCTGCAGGTCTGGCAGCAGCAGCTCATGGAGAGGTGTGGGAATTAGCTGAGCAGACTCCCTGCTGGCAAGGAGAGGTGGGAGGCTGTGCGCTACCAATGGGAGACTGACTCCTCATCTTTAAATCCCTTTGGGTAAAGGAAAATAAATTATATTTCTTTGCTGATGAAACACATTGGGAGGCAAAGCCACAATTGAGAAGAAAAAATATAAATGTTTATTGGAAATAAAATCTTTAAAGTCAAACGAAATACGGTATGTAAGATGTTGATTTCTTTTAGTTGGTCATAATCTCTGAGATTCATCACAGGGGATTCAGCTAAAAGAAGATATATGAGGAAGGTGGGGAAAGGAAGAGATGGCTGAAGATGAAACACATTTTTAATTACTCCATTCTGATTTGGATCTGCTCATAATTAAGTTAAACTATTTTCAGTGAAATTTTTCTTTGAAGTATTTGCAGCAATGTAGAGTATGTGTGGTACTGTGCTGAGTCTAAGGAAAGGGCAAACAGACATACTCCCCTGTCATGGGAATGCCACAATCTCTGTAAGGACTCCCATAAATATTAGCAGGCACTTTGTCCAAAATCTACTTTTTTACAGCATCAGTTATGTGAAACTTATAAAGCTGTCTGTAATGATGCCCTCTGGTGACTCCAAAAATTTTCACACTAGAATGAAATAAAAAACAAGATGGGATTTGGCCTGCTACTGTAAAAGTACTTTGTCAGGTTCATTCAAGATTAATGAGCGAATTAGATCTTCTGGAGTTCAACCAGGTAATATATTCAAGCCATACAACTACAGAAGTCCAGGACACCCTGCATGTGTTGTAGGAGCAGAGCTGTAATGTGTAAGGTAGTCTCTCCCTATTATGCAAGTAATCCCTTGGACATTCACGATAAAAACAAACCTTCCTTTTGGCACTGCACACTGGTAATTTATTGTCTAGTGCTTAGAGAAAAGAAAATTTAAAAAATCTCTTGAGTTCTTCTTGATGCAGAGAATGTGAAGGATGTTAATTGAAATCTTAAACCAGCTGTGCAAAAGAAAGTCTTTTGTATATTTTACACTTAGTGTGGCTGCCACACAGTCTCTGGAAAGCCAATTTCTTCCATGCACTGTTTCTTCTGGATATTGCTTTGTATATGCACAATCTCTTTGTAGCACCTGATGTTTCTCCATTGACTGCCCATCCTTTCTCATCATACAGACATACAGGACTAGTATTGCACTGACTCTAGAGCTCATGTAGTTCTTACTCTGTTCGGCTTGAAAAGGACTCCTTTATTTGCAATGTTGTGTTATTTTACAGCCAGATCCATGGTTGTATAATGTCTGCAGACTAATGCAGACAGAAGGAAACAAGTATGTGTGGCTGGGCATGGATGGAATAGGTGTGGGCACCCCCTTCAGTACCACTTCTGTTTTAAATCATGACTATGAAGTTGTGGTCTAATCATATGGATGCAATACTGACAAGGTAATAAAGTATCTAACTCCAAGGCAATAGCCCCCCAGGCAGCCAGCCACAGGCAGATACAAGCAAGGGAACTATTAGGGGATAAACAGAAAAAAGCAGAGCAATCCCCCCCACCCCCAACCTGTGCCAGTAAATTTGTACGAGGTGTGAGTTATTATCTAATTATTTCATCTTTATTATTGAATGCCCAAAGTAGGTGCATGCACCTAATAGCTGTCTATATCACTCTACATAACGCCTCTGCTTTTAAGCACTGTACTTCCATGCCATGCTTGGGAGAGGAGGCATCTCCTCCCATTCATGTTCTTTGCAAAACAGCCCCTTAGGCACAGTGTAGATCAACTGGCTTTTATGAATATTTTCTCTTAGAAAATCTAAAAGTAAACAAAATATTTGTTTTGACAAGATGCCTACTTTGATCATAAATGTTAAGATCAGGAGGTACAAGTGTGATTTTATTCTCACTTCCCAAATAATATCTGTAGACTCTTCACTAACTTCTTCATTAAGTCAGTTATTTCCCTTTCAACTGCAGTCTATATTTTAGGAAAATACCTCGTGTTGATTTTACAGACCATTTAGTATCTGTGGGGGAGTTTGTGTTATAACTTTGAGGCCTGATAGTACATGGGGGAAGGATTGTTTTTTTGTACTAGCATTTGCAGTGTTTCAGTGTATGTGTCTTGTAATCACACAGTGCTGCCTCCTGGCCTGAACAGTTACCCACTTTCTTCCAGGAGGAGAATAAACCCATTGATAAATCCATACATCTTTAGTGCAGTATCTCAATGTAGCAGGAACACACAAAAATTTATTACTTTCTTAGTGACCATGCTCAACCTTCCATTTCTAGCTAAGCTGATGTTAAATTTGAGAGCCTCTGCTTCCTTCCTGATCAAAGCTGGAGCTCCTTACTCTGCTGGCCTGCTGATTCTTTCACAAAGGCTTGTGTAGCTCAACCACTTGTCTCCAAGCACCTCCTTCTGTTGCAAATCCACATCTCACCTGATGTACTTGAGCAGTGATTTCTGCTGTGTCCAACCATCTTCCTCTGCAAAGGAACTCAATTACTGTTACATTTAGCCTTAGTAAAGGGTAGCTGCCAGGCCCACTGCCCTGTCTTCATCAGAGATCTGTGTGATGTCTTGTGCTTGCCACAGGCTGACAGCCTTTAGGATTATAAAAGCAGCAGTGGAAAAAGACATGGATTTCAGTATGGTTGCATAACTGGTTGTAGAATATTTTTATGTTAGGTCTAGGAGATCTGAACAGAAAAGTATTGGCTACAGGAAAGGGGTTTTTGAAATACAGAGAGCCATGCAGAGCTACAGAGAAAATTCACACCCAAGGTAGGTGGAGAATTATCCTTAGATCACATCAAGGAGTGGGAGTCTCCAGTCACATGGCTCCTCCACTGACATGTTGGGGCAAGTGATTCAGCTCTGCTGTGGAGAAGAATGTCCCCAGTGCTGCTTTCCTGGAAGCACCTTCACCTGGAGATTTCCTGCTCAGGAATTAATTTGCTTATGAAAACTCATCAGTTCACAGAGCCTGGGGTTGCAGAGCTGTGGGCAGATTGCTCTCATGGGGATGAGGATGCACAGCTGTAAGAAGGCTAATTAAGACCTCTGACAAACTTTCCAATGTAACTGCACCGGTAATTGTCTGGATCTATGAAGTAAATAAAGGTTAGTTGTTCTCTGAGTCCTGAGAGTTGCAGAAGTTTGTAATCATCCTATCTTATCAGGGATGAAATAAATGAGGCCTATTCAAGGAGACAGTGGTTGCTATTCACTGGTGATTTGTTACAAATAAAAGCTTTCAGAAATAACGTGAGACGAGTCTGGCAGCAATCAACTGACCCGTAATTTTAAGGTTGGGGAAATGATTAGAAAAAAAGAAGCAGAGCGTAACAGGACTCAGAGCCTGATAATTTTCATTAGCTTCTCTGGAGCTTGAGCTGCTATCACAAATGAGTCCCTGAGTGTCTGAATCTCCTGAACTGTGCAGGTTGGTACTGAAAGTTGCCCTTCTGGGAGAAAAAAAGAGATAAATGTTTCTAGCAGAATAGTTTTGTGAGCTTTTTTCCTTCCAAGACATCAGCCTTATAAAAAGCACTGATACCATGGCCTTACCTTAATCTCTGTAGACATTATATCCTAGCTCTTTATTTTATGTAAGAGTAATTTGGTTGGAGAAGCTGATCATTGCAGGGAGTGGCTTGGTTATGAGGATACCGGGGCCAAATCCTTAACTGGTGTAGACAAGTTTTGCCTGATTCTGGCAGCACAAACCGTTTTTAAGCCTGGTCTGAAATCGCTAGTGTTCCTAGAAGTCCCTGCATACAGCAACAGTCAAGAAAATAAGGTGTCATGCCAACAGGTGCCTGCTAACAGGAGCACAGTTGGCAAGCATTATGTAGGAAAGGCAGTATGGAGTCAGCACCTGGAAGGTGACTTTTCATGTGGAACAGGAAATTGTTGAACATCTGGAATATCTGCTTCATTTACTGTCAGCTTTTCAATCTCCTAAACAAGATAAATGCAGTGACACGTGGAGTTCGTTGGTCCCTGCGCTCACGTTGTGAACACTTTTCTGCATAGGAGGGTGTGGAGAAGCAGAGTAATTAAGACATCCCACTGTGCAGCCACATGTGGGAGTTTATGTCTTCATTTGTTAGCCCCTCCTCAACCAAGCTGAACGAGGTCTTTTGGGGATTAGTTATCTCCAAGGAAGCCAGGTGATATATTAACCTCTTTCTTCCAGGATGGGGTTAACTACAGAAATGGAGGTGTCTTGGCCCTGTTCATCTGATAGATTACTCCAATCTTGCAAACCTTTGAACACTTCAGCCTGGATTTGTCCAAACTCTTATGTTGGTATAAAAAAAGGAGTCTGTTGCCATGTACCCTTAGGATGTTGCTTTTCTTCCCAGGATCGTCTGTCTTACAGTAATACTTTCAACATGTGCTTCAGAGTGAGGCACAAACCTAAAGTGATTTGCTGGTGGTGTGATGTTCTTCTTTCCTATTTCTGATATATACACCTTGGGGAATATCTGGTCGATGCATATGGTAAGATATCACAATTCATTGATTAAGTGTATTCAAAAAAGGGGGTTCAATTCCATTGCATAAGGAAAAACTTCAGCTTGTCTTTTTGAAATACCCTGGCACTGTGTGGATGCAAGAATTATTTACTGGGGAGGCTTCAAAGTAGGATGAAAGTAAGAAATCCTATGAGAAAATTTCTGTTTGTTACTTACATTTTCTCCACCCTTTTGTCACCCTGGACTGTTCAGTATGGTTAGAAGGACAATCTTTCCAAACCCTTTCAATCTAAAATATCAGATGGAGCGAAAGGAAAGCTGAATTTGCCCCACCAGCATTCTCACACTGAAATGTTAAATTCCCCAGCCCCAGAACTCTGAGTACAGGGAAAGTACAAGTAGCAAGATGTCCATGCTGTTTGTGGAGGGGTGGATCACAGAGTGTCTCACGCCTTGGGCGCTTCAGGGAACTATCTGGCAGAACAGAACTCATCCTGCAATGTGATGATGTGGCAACTTTGGTGGCAATACCAGCCTACAGACTTCTTGCCTTGTTCTCTGTTCCTCCTTGCTGGTTTCCATGCCATGGGGCACCGTGTACTTGTGGCTGGATTTAAGCAGTTTCTTACAAACTGCACTGAAGACCAGAACAGTGGGGCAGGGTGATGGGAGTCTTTAAAGCCAGAGAGGCCCAACACTGATCTGATTTACAGCATGAGTCCACAAGGGGTTGGGTTGCATGCAGGTGTTGGCCTCACCCATCCATGGTGTGGTAAGTGGTGCTTTTGCCCACTGTGCTGCGTAAGGGCCTCACTCTAAGGCTGAGGGTATGCTCTGGAAGGCTCTGCTCCAGCTTCAACTCCATCAAATCATGAACCATGAGACTGAAGATGACCTCTGGCAGATTGTTTGCCCTGATCCCTGAAAACTGCAGGGTCCCCAAGCAAGACCAGGAAGGGAGTGCCTAGTTGTGAAGTATGTTGGATCTTACCTACATTCAGTGCTGTCAGCACCAAGGGTCTTTTATTAGGATTCCTGGGAAATAGAATATCATAAAATGTAGTGTCTCTGTGCTTCTGAGCAACTGAGGAGGCTTAGAGGAACTTCGCAATTTGCTATCTGAGCTCCAACAAAGCTGCCCAGTACTGTGTCACCTCTTCTGCTGGGATCGTACTGTCACAATGCTACATTCAGTAACAAGACTTTGAGAAGAGTTTAAATTGAACAAAGAATGGAAATACAGCCTTCTAAACAGCTGTAACTTTCTCTTGTCATACAGGACAGGAGAGGAGAAAGAAATCATTTCAGTTACTGTAAAACTAGGTGAAATAGAGCTACCTCGTTTTGTAACACAAGGCTGGATTTCTAACAGCTTGCTTAAAAAAAAGTTAGGCTCTTTCTCATACTCTAGTCCACTGTGAGTAAAAGCAATTACCTAAAAGCTTATTTTTCTATTACATTTATTGTCAAAAAGAAAAGACGAAAAACTGCATGCCAACATTTGTTATCATTTCATTAGTAACCAGGTAGATCTAATTTACATGGCGGTTCTGTTTCCAAGATGAGGATCAAATTATTCTCATCTGACAGACTATTGAGTTAGAAAGGCTTTACATGAGACCTGTTCTCCGACAGAATGTAAACAAGACACATGGATTAATAAGGTCAGACATACGATAGTGAGTTAATTTATGGCAGGACTCAGCAGGCAGCAACACATATAGCTAGACCTTCTCAAATGATGCAAGTTAGCATGCAGTAAGGCAAAAGTTTTAAATTAACCATAGTGTTTTACCTTCTGGGCAGTAGAACAAGGAGTGATAGGAAATAAGTTTATAAACTGTAGAAGTAATAGGACTCTGTGCAGCAAGTTGTAAAGACTTGAATTTCTCTCATGCAGATTCTTACAGTATTAAATATCACCATAATTATTAAATCTTGCATGAAAAACACAGGAAAACAAACTGTAGCATAAATGTAAGATCTGAGACTTAAAATTTGTGGTGTGGGAACTGACTGGAGCTGCAAAAGCAGACAAACCATGTAGCAAAATGTTAAAAGGGCATCCCTGCTAAAAGCCTTGTGAAAAGTGCTAAGCAAACTGGAATAGTTCCAAAATATGTAGGTGGGATTGCTCTTCACAATGCTGGGATTTTTACTCCATTATTGTCCAAGTGACTCAGCTGAAATTGCCCACAATCTACTAGACATTTTTTACTGTCAATACATTTTGCCCTGACCTTTCATCTCTATGGCTACATCACCTTAATTCCACTTAAATTTCTAAAACGGTGGCACCAAGGAGTCCTGATAACAGCACTGCACTTTTGATATCCAATTATTGTGTAGATTCATCTGCATGTTCAGGAAGACAGTATGTCATTGCCTTGTATCAACATTTTCTTGGTTTATCTGCTGCCAAGAGACAGATACTGCCTTCCCTGCTGTTGGAATGAGCTTTCTCTTCTGTGACAGTGCCAGTTGCAACATGACCTTGAAACTGATTCCCAAACACAGAAAAACACCTATTTGAAGCCATGATGCTTAATTCCATCCATCAGTCCATGAATCCTGTTTGCCCCTTCTGTGGCAGAGCAAATAGGCCTTTTTTCATTCAAAGATGTGTTATGGCTAAATGGGCTTTGTGCAGATAAAAAGACAAGGTTTCCACCTCTGTGTCTGACATCTGTATCCAACAGGATGATATCCCCTGATGCTGTAGCCCACCATGCTTTTTGACAGAAAACAGGCTGTTCTTCCTGCCTTTTTATCTGGAATTTTGTTTAACTTAAATATTGGATCATGATTTGTTCAGAAATTCACAGGCATTTCTGTAATCTCAAATGGAGATTAAAATGCAGCCCAGCCCGTGGGATTGCAGTGTTTTGGTTTTAGAGCAGCCAGGGTCAGCTGCTTCAGGAAAAGGTTTAAGAAGCATCTTAGAGGACAAATAAAAATCCTGAATTCTACCTTTGAGCATTTAGTGAGGGACTGGGCTCTGAGGGATAGTGATTTATATCTCCAGCAATTTTTCAATCCTGTCTAAAAAATGGCAAACATCCCCATTACCCACTTAACCATCCAGTGTTGTTTTGGATCCTAAATCTCACCACTACCTATTGACAGAGATTTTGTAGGTGAGTTTAAGGTGTCACCTCTCTCTGCTCTTCCAAATCTGCCATTTGCAATTGGCTTGTTTTCCATTTCATTGTTTTTTCCCTTATTCACCTGCCATTGTTTTTTCCCTTATTCACCTTAACCACTTTCCATCTTGTATTTTTTTAATCACAACAATAAATGAGATGTGTATGCACTAAATGTTCCCCTCCCTCTCTCCTGGCTCCCCCGGGAAGGAAGCCCAGGCATGCTGGTCAAAAGGGAGGTGCTCTGGCTACATACCATGCAGATCACAGCATCCAGTTCCCCTAAATCTAGGCACAGCTCTGGTGCCCTTTTTCTGTATTCTGTTCATATGGAATTCTCTGTATAGTATTGTACTTAAACATATAATCCCCTATATTTATCTCTGTTTTAATCAATGAATTATTTCTCAAATAAATACTTTACTATGCTCTTTCAGATGAAGCAAAACCCTACCATTGCTGTCTATTAAATCTCCTTAAGCATGTTGGTTATCCTATAATGCCAAAACAGCTGCTCCTTCATGTTAGATGAGGGCCACAGAGCCTAAAAATTGTGTAAACACCTAATTCCTTTTAAAAAAATGAGGCACAAAAGTAGCTCCTGAAGAACTTGACCACTTTTATAAATGCAGGCTAAAGCTTTTCCTTCCAAACAAAGTGTTCTGAAAGTTGGTTCTGGGGTTGTGAATTTGCAAGACAAAACAGGACTCTGTCTCTGTGTCTCACAAGGGTTCTTGTTCCCAACCAGGATAAGGAAGAGGCCCCTCCTGGGGCAAGAAGCCATGAAGAGACGGGACCCCACAGGTAACAGGAAAAGAAACCTGTAAATTGAACTCCACTAGTGCTAGCAAGTTAAATTATAGGGACTGTGAGGATAATGGAGGACTGCAGAAGGAAAACTGGTGGCTGAATTTTGAGTTATGGGAGAAAAGGGGAAAATAACATGTTTTATAGGACACTGATTGGCACAACAGAACTATTGGACCCCAGGCTAACACTTTTCAAACAAGTTTACCGATAACATGTTATAACCAGATCAGAACACAACTATAAATACCAGTAGGAAACCTACCTACATCATGCCAAAAGAGTGAGTCAGTGTTAGTCATTTGGTACTTCTTTTAATAATTGGGGGGGTTGCCCAAATCCTACTGAAAATCACTCCTCTGCTCCCTCTGTAGTACCAGGGGGTATTTGGTGTGTGTATATATATGTATATATTTTTTTCTCAGATTTCATGCCATCACTTTGCCTGCCCATAGCATTAAACAAACTTTTTAGCATCCTTATTAAAAATAAAACTTGTTATTAAAATAAGTTTCCTCAGAAGTTTCTCAGAAAAGCGTCTCAGCCCTATGCAAAGCACAATTAGCACATGGGACAGAAAGCTGTGTGGAGACAACTTGTGCCTTTTTGGTGACCTTAATTCCCTTCATCTTTATACCTGTGTAGTCACTAATATACAGAAAGGATGCTTAATACTGATATGGCTGCATCTTTTTAATATTAAAGTATGCTGTACAGAAAACAGTGAAGACAGCCCTTCTTACATTCTTGGACTAATTTTTATTTTCATGCTTTTAAAGCACTTCTTTTGAGATTTATAGTAACTGGTTAAATAACTATCAATATATTTAATAATTCAACCCAATGTTAAGCTTAAGTATTTTAGTTTCTCAGCTTTCACTACTTTGAATATGTGTTACCATTTGAAATAAAAGAGAAATAGTTTGTTTAGAGGATTTTGTTAGAAGACACATCAACCAATACTTGTAACTTATTTGAAAGGATTAATCATGCCTCAATTAAAAACAGCCTTTCCTAGTGGGTCACTGCTTTCTGTTGGGCTGGTCTTCCCTCTTCTGAAAGAGAAGTCCCACATGTGGGGAGCTGCCTACAGAACGGAGCAGAGATTGGGAGGAACACAAGGCACCATGGGTCACTCTCGGACCTGCTGTGGCAGGTCTGCATTCCCAGACACTGGTTTCTGGAGAAGCAGAACAAGTTCAAGTTAGTAATATACTTTATAGGTCAGCTGCAAACCTCTTCTGTCCCAAATGTGGAGAGCTCCAGGTGGTGCAGTATCTATGGGAAAGGCAAGTTTGGTTATACCGATTGATTAGCTTGGATTTTTTTTAAGACCCAGATTGTTCTGAGAAATCCACAAATAACATACATCCATAGATGTCTTTTCTCTTTGTTAAGGACAGTGAACTAACAGGGCCACTGAATTCAGGGTCAAACCTCATCTTGTAAGCAGCGCAGTCCAGCAGGGGGTAAATTTGGGTGAGACAAATGTCCTGCGTCAACCTAAATACCATCAGGGAGCCTTTTTTGTGGAGTGGAGCTAATCCATCTCTACCAGCACAGTGATTCCCAGTCTGGTTTTGGCCTGAGGCAAAGATGGTCGCCCCGATGAGGCTGAGCTAACATTTGAGCATTAGCATGTGCCAAGCCCCCCTCCCAGTGGGCAGCCTGGGTGAAGCCACACAGCTTTGGAGGCTGAGACTTCAATAGTAAGGGTGTGGCCCTTTCTCTGCCAGAGAATGGTTTCAGACAAGTTTAATTTACTTTAATAATTTTAATTTATATACATGGAGCATGAGTGAAACCTTGAAGGGACAGGCACTGCAGCTGCCTTGGCTTTCCTCCTGCCCCAGGGGATTCAGATCTCGTTGGTGTTCATGGATGCTCTGCTGCTGCACAGGAGAAGGGTGTCTCCTACTCCTGACTTTGGCGTAGTGTGGTAGCAGAGGGGGAGGTGTGAGGGAGCAGAGTGGCCATTGCAGGAGTGGTATCAATACCCAGACACATCAGAGTTACCCTCCAGTGCTGGTTCCTGCCGGAGTCCCAAGATACAGATCAGCTTCTGGAAGGGAAGGGAAACCTTTCCAAAGGGAGTAGGACCTCCTGTAGAGATTTGCTGTCCTGTCTCCATGGAGACAAGCTGTGAACCAGGTGTCAGTGACCGAGGAAGGTCACTCGTTAAGCATGTATCAGCTTTACTCTGTATGATAAACCCACCACTACTGACCCACACGGGCTGGCAGGATGGAAGGATCGCGGTACCTGTGGCTGCAGATGTGCATGGAAACACATCAACTCTTTGCCAGGTTCAAACCCCCATCTACCTCCTGCTTCTGTACCTCTGCAGGGGCTGTTTGGAGTCAGGACTAAGAAATCTGCTGCAGACCAGCATCTCTTGTGTAAAAAAACATTCTTGCAAGCACTGGGGCCCTATCAGAAAACAAGGTGATTGGAACGATAAAGTACCAGTATAGTCTTGAAAGAGCTGGGTTTGCTAAGAATGTTAAGGAGGTTTAGTGGTTTAAAGCATGTTTAGGCTGGTAAAAATAAATGAGGGGTAGGCCCTGATACTCAGCCTGTACTCCTAAGGCAAAATCTTGGAGCCTGGGGAGTTCCTACAGAGTGAAGCTGCTGAGCAGAAATTTCTGAAATTCTTTAATTAAACCACAGAGGGGAGCAGGAGAAAGCAGATGTTTCTCAGGAAGGGAAGCGTTTAGTAGTGTTCCCTCACAGGACTCGACGGCAATGGATTGGAGAGCAGTGATTGCTTCAGACAGGACTTCTCACCCAAATGTCAGCCCTTGGCACCTTCCAGCAAAGGAGAAAAAGTAAGCAGAGGTGGTACAAAAAAGCCTACCTAGTTCCTCTGGGGTTGGGGGGCTGGTTGCTGCTCCCTTGCCATGGCAGCCCTCACTCCTGCCATGGCCAGAGCCCTATTGGAGGGGTGTCCCCAGCACTTCCAGCCCCTGCTCTCTTGAATATTTTTTACATGCTTAATTTTTTTGGAAGTGTTAAATTGACTTGAAGGGCACATCAGGGTAGCACAATGAGCAAACATTTCCCACAGAAGTCCTTGCTCAACCATTCCCTGTTGTGGGCAAAAGAGGCACCAGGAGATGCAGAACAGAGATTTTCAAAGGTAATTATTTACTGTTTTATAGACTTTCAGCTACTTCAGCCTGGCAGGTTTGATAAGGAAGCCTGGAGCTTCATGAAAAGCAATTAGCATGACTTCTATGAGATACTACTGACTAATTGTGTCATTGTTTATTTCCTGTAAAGGGCCAGACTACTAGAGAGAGGTTTGTTTGCTGTTTGCAGATTAATTGTGTCAGGGTGGATGGACTCACCAGGAGAATGGCAAGTAGGAGTGATAACGCTATAGAGACTTTTTCTGTGACAGTACAAGGACGTGCACGTCTCCCCATCTTGTGCATTGTCTGGTACATCTTCCCTTTCTTTTATTCTGGGTGTTAATAATGGGAATGATCCTCAGAGCCAGGTTTGTATTGGTATTAGCCTGGGAAAACTCCAGGAGGGGAACAAGAGTGCCCTGACTTAATGTCATGCTGTGTTAGCAAAGGGACAGACCATGGAGCAGATTTTGCATCAGCCCCAGAGGGCCAACAAGCGGATGGAGGTGTCCGTGTTGATGAGTATTGAAGAAGACCATGGAAGAAGCAGCAAAGGTTGTATTTCCCTCTACTTGCAAGTAGGTTTCCTTTTCCAGTTTATATCGCTTCCTGCCAGACATGAAATTGAACCCCTTTGTATGCAGAAATCATTCAGTTCACCTCAAACCAATTCCTGTCAGCTCTGAAAATGAAACATGAGAATCACTAAAAATAATCAGTAACAGGGCAAGAAATAAATAATCCACTGCTTTGTCCAGAGAGAAATACTTTCTGGCTTGGTCATCAGCAAGTAATTATCCTTGCTGGAACTGAGTAAGAGGCTAACATATCTGGAGAGCATAGCTGACCTGTCTTGGGGAAAATGGTGGCCTGGGATACTTTCTGAGGTCCTTTTCAGGTATGGTTTTAAGAATAATATAGAAGTTATTTAGAAAACCTCTCTTTTCAGCAGGGAGTGCCTTAGAATTTTATTTTTTTTCTGCAGCTTCTGAATATTTGGATACTTCAGAAGTTCTCAAGGCCAATATTCGTTACAACTCTTGCAAGCATTGTGAAAGATAATGACCAATGATACAAAGATGAATAGGAAATTACTTCCTAAAATGCTTTAGTCTAAACAAATACTTAAATGCTGTGAGTACCAGTGCATCCCATCCTCAGGCAAAAATAAAGAAATGGGCGTCTCGGGGGCTCTTTTGAAGTGATGCAAATCTGCATCAGTGAAATCAAGATTGCCACAGGCAGCACTGACCTTACAGTTAATTTCAACACTTGTACTAGGGCTTTTAAGAGTTTCTTGAATTTTGAGTGGACTGTATGGCAAAAAAAGAAGTCTTCTCTGCACTCCCTCCCTGTGTGCTGAACCTCAGTTGGGCTAAGTCTTTGCAGCTGCCCAGGCAGAGAGCCAGGCCCTTCAGGTAGTGGATTATGGACAAAATGGGAGGAGGAGTTTTGGCATCCTCACAAACAACATGCTTGTGCAGGGGAAAGCCCAGAAAATACCAAGTGCCCAATACTGCTCTCTCATGTGCTCATGTGTTGTAAGAGCCAAGATAAAGAGCATCCGGCAAAGCTGTATAATGTAACAATGGGACTCCAAAAGCTAGAGCATGGAGAAGGGGAAGGGCTGTGGCTCAACTCTCTCCTCCTCACTCAGGACACATGGTTTTAAGTATCTTACACAGGGAATTTGATGCATATGTTCAGTAAAATTTGTGTAGATGTTAAAAGCCTCTTCTGCGCTATAATCCTGTCACTCTATGTCATCCCTCCATCCTCCCTCCCTCATGCTGACTAAACCTCTAATCCACTGCAGTCTGAGTTCTCTCAATATTTTTTTTCTGTTTGAACATAGTTGGTTCCCTTCTGATTTAATTGCTTTATTATTCTATTTCTCTTCAAAGAAAAGCTCTCAGTTGGCCTCAATCTTTGGCACAGCACCTTCCCTTCTCCTAACAGATACTGTCTCATAGAATCATAGAATGGTTTAGGTTGGAAGGGACCTTAAAAATCATATAGTTCCAACCCCCCCTCTATGGGCAGGGACACCTTCCACCAGACCAGGTTGCTCCTACCCGGCCTTGAACACTTCCAGTGGTGGGACATCTACAACTTCTCTGGGCAACCTATTCCAAAGTTTCATCACCCTCATTCTAAAAAATTTCTTCCCAGTATCTAGTCTAAATTTACCCTCCTTTAGTTTAAAACTATCACCCCTTGTCCTATCACAACAGGCCCTGCTAAAAAGTCTGTCCCCATCTTTCTTAAAAGCCCCCTTTAGGTACTGAAAGACCACAATAAGGTCTTCCCAAAGCCTTCTCTTCTCCAGGCTGAACAACCCTAACTCTCTCAGTGTGTCCTCATAGGAGAGCTGCTGATGATCTTTATGGCCCTCCTCTGAACCTGCTCCAACAGGTCCTTGTCTTTCCTGTGCTGAGGACCCCAGAGCTGGACACAGAGTGGGTCTCACCAGGGTGGAGTAGAGGGGAGAGTCACCTCCTTTGATCTTCTGCCGATGCTGCTTTTGATGCAGCCCAGGATAAGTTTGGCTTTCTGGGCTGCAAATGCACATTGCTGGCTCATGTCCAGCTTTTCTCCCACCAGTTCCCCCAAGTCCTTCTGCACAGGCTGCTGTCAATCCCTTCATCCCTCAGTCTGTATTGACATGGGGGTTGCCCCAAGCCAGCTAAAGGACGCTGCACTTGTCTTCGTTGAACCTCATGAGGTTCCCATGGGCCCATTACTTGAGCTTGTCCAGATCCCTCTGGATGCCATCCCATCTCTCAGGCATAACAACAGCACCACTCAGCTTGGTGTCATCTGCAAACTTGCTGAGAATGCACTCAATCTCACTATGTTATTAATGAAGATAATGATTAGCACTGGTCCCAGTACAGACCCCTGAGGGACACCACTTGTCACCAGTCTCCCTCTGGACACTGTTGCCATGTGTCACAAAATGTCCAGAAAATGTGAACGCATGTCCAATGTAGAGAATTTAGAAATGATTGAACAGAAAAGCATGAATCTGTCTCATCTGCCACAGAGCTACTACTCTGCTGCCATTTACTGGGATTCAGCTGGGATAATCTCTCTCCCAGTCTTTTACTTAGCTTTAATAGCAACATGAGAGTGACAGTAAGTTGGACTAGATGACCTAGTGTGTCCCTCCCAACACACACTATTGTATGAGCCTGTGATTCAGCCGGGGCTGCTGATCAGTGCTGGCTGATACCCAAGTCCGGCCCCAGAGCAGGCAAGCTCCCGTGAATAGCTGGGGCTGCACAGCAGGAAGGAGCTGTTGTTTCCTGCTCACTTTGCTGGCTGTTGTTCTGCTTAAAATGTGAGGCCAAAAAGAGGGAGATTGGGATTGAAAAGTCTGGTTGGAAAGCCTCAAGTGTTCTCCTTGTTTATGAAGGATTAAGCTTGCCCATGTCAAGCAAGTTACCTGGAGGTTTATGTTTGGACCATCAGGACTGCTTGTCACCAGTTAAGGTCTAAGTGCTATTTCTTAAATGAAATCAAAAGCCTGTCCTCCTGCAGGGGGGGGTTGTCAGTCTCTCCTGCCTCCCTCAGCAGGACTAAATCTGCCCATCAGATGGGCCAGACTGTGCTGGATTTGGAGAGGTGAGGTCTGCAGGCTCTGGCTGAGGGCTGCAGGGTGAAAAGGACCTCCCTGAAAACTGGTCTGCCAAAATCTGGCCCTGATAAAACAGCCCAACCCATCCTGTAAAGACTTTTGCTGAAAAAATCTTGAAATAATCACAGAGGAAATGACAGGAACTCCCTTCCCGCCCTGGCCAGACACTCCCTGTCTCTTTTTGCCTCCAGCCTGCTTGACACTCCAGTGTCCCTGGGGAAGGGCCAGGGCTCGAGCTACAGCATGGCAGGGGCAGGCTGAGGTGGGAGGGAGAGGGGATTGCAGCAACGTGCTTGGTGCTGCACTCCACTGCTTGTGGGAACATCAAAATGTAGGGTCAAGTTCAGAGATTGCAGCAGCAGGAGAGGGAGGAACAGAGCAATTCTTCTGGGGACATTTTGCTTATTTATACCAGCTGCAAATCTTATCTGGAGTCTTGAGAGACTTATGCGTGGCTTTTCTTGTTTGCATTTAAGAAGGCATTCAATTTACAGAAGTGCTGCGTGCTGAAATGCCCGCTTCATGAGGGGGCAGGGCTGAACAAGTTAAAAATAATAGGACTTTGGATTATATTACTTTCTGTGAAACAGTTTCCAGCTCTGCTGTCCCAGACCACGTATCTCCTCTCTTATCAGTGGATTAGATATAAAGAAACCACTTGCACTGTTTTTATCAAGAAGGTGAGGCCATTGTGTTTGATTTTTTAGCTTGTGGTTTGTAACGTGTCAGTTCCTGGAGAGACAGTCTGAATCTGGCATTGGTTTGGTATCTTTGTAAATTGCTAAACATCACAAGAGGGTAATACGGACTATGCTGTACATGTTTTACCTGCCTGCCATCCTGTCTGTCTTTCTTAGATGACCCCAAACATTATTTTGTGTGCAATATTCCTCTATTAAACACCTTTTCTTCAATGCTGGGGTTTTTTTCCTAGTGTGCACTAATGTGCATGGCAGCTACAGAGGAGTGATGAGTCAGCAGGCTGCAGTGTGCCTGTGTGTGCACACAGAGTGGTCATCAGTCTACAGGTACAGTCCTGGTCCGGGCAAATGATACTCTTGAAACTGTGGTCTCAATTACCCAAGGTTCACCTGAAAAAACCTCCAACTTTTAGTTTGTGGAATTGTGCACACCGATGAGAGCAGGACACAAACAGGAAACAAGGTGTCCTCAGCAAAGATGCTGTAAGGTTTGGTAGTATGTAGGTTCCCCCCTTCCCCAGGCTTCCTTCTGGATGTTGCCACCACCACCTTCCACTTGGCTGACTTCACAGACGGTCACCCCTCATCCTGGGTGGTGGCAGCAGCCAGCAGGACATTTCCTGCATCTTTGCACAGCTCTGAGTTTCACAGAGCTGCTCCAGACTGCAGAGAAAGCCTGTGAAGCCAGTGAAGATGGAACAGAGAAACTGATGTTGCCTCAAGGCAGGGAAGGGATGCAGGAACCACCAAGTGATCTGGTGAGCCTTGGGAAGAGCCACAGAAAGAAAGAAGCGAGCAGGCTGTGCCCTGGTCTTTGGGCATCTGCAGTCGCTCTGAGACTGTAAACCACTCGTGGCAGCAATTGTCGTCTCCTGTGAGGCACAGTGGGTAGTGCAGACCACATGAAATGCTTACAAATCCCAGACTGGTCCAGACTCTAAAACTGGTTTGAAATGAAAACAGATTTGGGGACTTCAAGGGTGTCGCAGCTCCCTCTGGGCCTCTGTGGGCAGGTTGTCCTTGATGCTCGACAGAGCTTGGACTTCCCCCATCCCATCACAGAGCTCCCTGTTTTTGCTTATTTGGTGGGCAGCTGGAGAAGTGAGCAGCAGCGATGTGGTGACCTCAGGCAGGGCAGTGACAGCTGGGGTGGGAATGGAAACCTCCAGTTGGCAGCGCTCCCTGCAGAGCACTGTGCTGTCTGCCGCGAGTTTGGCTGGTGCCAGATGAAGACGTGACCCCTTCTCAGCTGTTGGCTGCAGCTGCAATGCCAGGGATGCCCTCAGAGCTACTGTCAGGTCAGGGCGGGCACCGCGGGGACTCGCTAATCCCCTCCAGGAAAGTTCCTGCGGCTTAATTCCAATGCCCGGTTTGAACTGGTTAATCCGAGCGGGTCGGTCGGGCTGGCGGGGCCGGCTGGCACAGGCACTGCGCTGGGTGAAGGTCGGCGGCTGCTCCAGGGCAGCGACAAAGCGCCTGCTCTGCCAGTCCACAGCCAGACCTCTGCCCGCAGCACTGGAAGCCCTTCCTCCAAATCCTGTGCAGTTCTGGGCCATTTCCCGTGCAGATTTTAGTGTTTTTTGTCCTTCCTTAGTTCAAAACAAGTCTTCTATTGTGACTAGTAAAAAGCTAGAAGGGCATTCATCTTAAATTTCCCCTCTACACCTTATTATACACCTGGGTTACAAAGTGATTTATCGTAAAGAAGCAGATGGTGTGAAATGTGACTGTTCCCAAATTCTGCAGCACACCAGCAGATGCCATTTTAACCTTGACCCGTGTTTTGCTGTAGCCCCGTTTATCTGGCTCAGGAGAAATTTCAGGAAGTTGTGCAGAGCAAAAGGGTGCAGCTTGGCTGCTCATTGTTTTCACTGCTCCTGCGTGTATACGACACAGGAAAACAAAGGGAAAATATCCTTTTGCTGGGGCTCACTCTCATGTTTCTCATGAACCTTGAGTTCAATCAAGCTGTGATAAAATGGAAACTGAGGGAATGCAGAACACATGGAGGGAAGGGTAGTGCTCGGTGCAATGCACATACTTCACATTTAGCCAAAGGTTGTTTGCTTCTCCTGCCTTCTTTGGGTAATTTCACTAGCATCTGTATATGAATAACTTGCCATGGCAAACAACATCAACCATGAATCTGCAACTCTTTCTTTGTCAGGAATTTTCAACTAAAAATGGATTTATTTTTCATACAAAACCTGATAGAACTTGGAAGTACTTTTTCAGTCATATAATGGTTAATTACACTACATTCATATCTTGTGTCAGCTGAAAGCCAGATCAATTTGTGAGCTGTTTGGATGGTGCTGGTAAATGAACTCCAGTTAGTCCCCTTACTTCAGTTTAAGTTGCTTTTCCCAAGTCATGACTCCTCCTTCCTAACTTTGTGATTCTTCCCCTCCTTCCTAACTCCTCTGCTGATGTTAATGGTCTCAGAGGAGTCACTGGATAACTCTGTATACTCATCCTAATTGCCAGTTTCTAACAGTCACATGACTTTTTACATGTAAGTGGCAAACTCCCTTCTGTGAGCCCCATGATGGGCTCAGCAACCCCTGGCAGGGAGGCAGAGGGAAGAGCCAGGGGCAAGCCCTCCTTGAACAGCAGCAGGAAGATTTGTTAAAGCCTGTCTGGCAGGGCTGGCTGGGTTTTACGTGCAGCAATACACAGTCTGAGCACATGCCACTGTACTCAGAAATGCCTTCATCAAGGCCAAATGTTGCTTTGCTGAAAATCTTGATTCAAAACTTCAAATAGAGGCAGCTTGCTATGTGCTAGCAATGAAGGACCCTCCTACTTACACATTTTTGTCATATTTGTCTGAGTAACTTCAACTTCCAAGTGTATGGAATGCTTTGTTGTCAGATTAAAAACCTCTGACATCTCTCTTCCCTGTCTTAGGTGGCATTTACAGCTGACTCTGTGCCTGACTCACCTGATGCCACAGCACATTGCTTTCAGTACTGTCCTGAGAATAGACAGAGTCATCTAAAGATGGGAAGTTTGGGAAGCTGCAGGCAGAGTCATAGGTGGAGGTGGTGTTGTCCTAGGAGCAGCTGCCCTTCCTGTAGATAAATGAGAGATCCTGGTGTGCACATTTAGTAGTCTTAGTGGTCAAACAGAGATGGACTTCACAGTGCGTGTCCTTCACATCTGATATCTGTGGGCGGGTTGGACCACGCACTCAGGTGCTGGGTGAGTTGCTCAGACTATGCACAGTAAGTGTCGCCATGGGCTCAGGATGCACCAGACTTACTCTTCACACAGTCATGGTGTACGTTGCTTGAACAAAATAGGTCAATCCACTGCAGGCTTCCCTTTCAGTCCTCATGTTGGTGCTCCTCAATGCATTTTGGCACTGATTATCATGCAGCCACCGAGTGGGTTGAACAAGTTCAGTGATGCAGCTGAGTGTGCAGATAGACAAGGACCAATACTGACACCTGGAGAGGTGGTGGGAGCAGGCAGGGGAGGGTAGGCCTGCTCCTCTGACAGCAGCTCATGCTTAGATTGCCCTGAGCCAGCCATGACACTGCATTCTCAGCGATTCATCTGGGATTTTAGCATGTTGGACAGCCCAGCAAAATTATGGCTGAGACTCATGCTTTGATGAAGCTGATGGAGGCCTGAGACCAGGAGGCAATTTTCTCTGCTTCTGTCTGGTAAAGAGGACCCCAAATCTTTACAAAACTGTAGTATAGCAGTGTCTTTGACTGGGCCTTCACTTGACATTGATGGGATTTGAGGGCTTGCAGGTATCACTGGGCTTCTCATCTAGCTAACACAATCTGCAAGATATTAATCTTGGTCTGGGCTGTACAGGGGCTCTGAAATACCCTGTCTTCATAAATACTTCTTCTCCCTTGACCTTTTGGAAAGTCATTTCCCTTCACTTCCTGTTGTGTTCAATAAATCCCTATGCTTTAAAGGTCTCTTGTTGATAATAACCATCTGGCATCTCGGGGAGAGGACAAGACAAAGGAAAGACAACAAGCTGAGTGCTGGACTGTGGATCAAACGCCTCATCTATAAAAATCCTAACACAGAAACATGCTAAAAGAAGGAGGGAACAGGAGTGAGAACTGGGAAAACTTCTGCTTCAGGCTGTTATTTTCTGGCACCGTGCCCAGCAGTCGCTGCTCCAGGCAGCTCAGACCGAGCCTGTTCTCCGTACTGTGTGCAGCTTCATTTTCTGGCCTGGGACGACATCTGGCTGGCATGTTCTTTTCCGCACCTCTGAAAGAGTGCTCTTTTTAGCTCATTACTGCAGTATTGGGCATTAAAATACACTGAATCAGACAACAAAGTAGCATGAGATAGGTTTAAAAATAATGAGTTTTAAGTGCAGTTGAGCTTTCAGTACTTTCTGTTTGCCTTCTGGCTTCAAAAACTTTAGGATACGTGATGTCCATATTTTCCTGCATTTCATCATGTCTGAGAGAAGACAGTGTTAGTATTGAAAAAATCCCACTACAACAAAACCAAGAAAATGCAAAAACCCAAGTATAATACATCCATATCTTTTTATTGAGAAGTTCAAAATAAATTACTTGGGCTTTCAGAATAACACTAGTTATCAAAAACTCTCAATTAAAAAAATGGGATAATTGGCAATATTCTTGTAGAAGGGAGATAGTGGGAAGGGAATGTAGAAGGGAGATAGTGGGAAGGGAAAATCAGAGAAATGGGAAAGACAACTGATTACCTTCAAGAGATTGCTTGAATCCTGTTAAGAAACAGGGGCTGATGATGTAACACCTGAACAATTGTCTCCAGATTTTGAGTATTTTCCCAGGGTCTGGGAAGACTTCCCCCAGCAGCAGAGAAGGGTCCTAGATAAACAGAATTCATGGTCTGGAAACAGACACCACTGAGTGTGACACTGATTTCTACACCACAAAACCACGTGTGCTCCTGTATTCACCAAGTTGCATAAACATGAGGAACTTGTGCTTCGCTTCTTTCACTCCATTCAGGGTTTCAACAGCAGCTTTGCATAACAACGTGTTTCAGTTTTCACTGATAACCTGTTGCAAATCTTCCAATCTACCCCTGCAAAACAGAACAGGTTTCACAAAACCTGATGTTTTTACACAAGGTGAAATGGAGGTGCTGCCTGCTGGCAGAGTTGTTTAATTTACTGCTGCAGGCGCGGGTCTGGTAGCCACATGGTAGCTCAACCTGACTTTTCCTGGCTGGGGAATTCTGCAGAGAGCACAGGTATAAATGTGAGGGCTACAGACCAGTAATTTCTCTGTTGGTCTACATACCTTTATTACTTTAGAACACAGTAATAAAGCTTTCTGTCTTAGTTCTTGTAGGCAGGATGGTCAAGCTCAGGTGAAATACATGCCTTCCAACTACAGCAAGAATACAACTCAGTACCAATGACAAGTTAACACTATAAATACATTAAATAATCCCTATGTGCACATGCCTAAGAGTTAAAAACATTCCGTAAGAAGATTGGTTTCCCTTAAGACCACAGCTACAAAAATAGCAGCTGCTCTGATATCATGTGTCAGCATCTCCTGGTTGATATTTACTTAATTATTGACTTATTTGTGAGATAATTAAGCATTGGAGCAGTCTGCTGAGAAACACTGTGTACTGTTCACCACTGATGTTTGTAAGATCAGAATGGATAGTGCCCTGACCATATGGAGCCTCCCAAAGCCCCTCCAACAGGAATGTTCCTGCAATTCTGTGACTCCGGGCCTCTCAGCCATGAATCTCAGATTTTGAGATGCTTCCCTGTGTTTTCCAGTCTTGAAAATTTTAGCCCAGCCTCTTCATCCTTCTAATTCTTGTAAAAATGAAAAAAATAAACCTGGTACTGAAAAACAGTAAAATGTGGTGTGCTTGTGACTTCTTATGGGTTCTGAATACAGATATTATTAATATTTTGCTTTGACACTGTGGAGTAACCTGTAAGGGTAGAGAAGTACTAAAATGGGGAAGGAATATGTAAGTGCAAGTTTTATTTGGTGACAGCTGGAGGTGTGGTCTCCCTGTGAGAGCAGAAACACAGTCCAATGATGACTGACTGGCAAACCAAAATATTGCCTGACGTGGTAGTTCCTTGCAGCCCGACACCAAACAACATCTCCTGTCTGGCAAAAGCAGCAGGCAGGGTCCTTATTTAAGTTGGCTCACATACATGTGATGACATGTTATTTTGCAAGCTCATTTTGGAGGCCCATTGTCTAAAACCTCGGAGACGACTGTTGGGTTCCTTGGTATGAAATGGATGGCACACGTGTGTGGTGATACTTTTCTTATTCTTTTGGGAGCTTCTCGGTAGAAATCCTGTCCAAACCCCGGTATTGGCTTTGGCCTTTTTCCAGTTCACTTTTCTGGGATTTGCCATAGCCTCAGCCTTTTCCTTCCTCAGGTGGTGCTTGAGCAAGATGGTTCTGCTGCTGATTCCTGTTCTCCAGACTCCCTTGGAGTTAGCACGGAGTGGCAGGGGCCTGGGGTCATCCCTTTGGGACTGTGGGAGGCTGCATAGCCTCACCAGGGAGGAACAGCTCATGGTTACTGGTATGGGTGCCACAGCCTGGGTCTTGCTGCACCCTCACACAGCACACTTTTTCTCATGGTCAATGTGTTAATGGTTTCTAGAGTCCCTGCATTCTTCCTCGGGGATTAGAGATTTTAGCCACTTCCAGCCTTCAGCCTGGTAATCCATAATCAGACTTCAGCATTTTAGCATTTCTCAGAGCAAAAGCTATCTAGAATGGCCTAAATCTGAAGTCCTGTCCCTGAAGGGACCATCACTTTTCCATGGTCTGTCACCTTTTAAGATGCTCATGAGTCTCCTATTGCATGACCATAGCTAATCAACTATATTTAATAATGTCTCAGTCATTATTTCAGTAACTTCATTAACCTCTGCTCTTTCAAAAAGAGTAATTTGGATGAACGTTTACTAATTGTGGTTGCCTTCTGGTGCAGGGCTTTGACTTAAGCTGCCTAACTTTTCCATTGTTTCTGATGCTCCCTACTTCTGCTGTTCTATCCCTCCATTTCATGCCCCCAAACACCACTTGGAGCTTTGACAGTAGGTGGCCTGCCCAGCTCATGGTGGAGCTGTGAGTGGGTCTGCAGATGACACCACACTGGGCGGTGCAGGTGACACATCTGAGGGACACCATGGCATAGGGACAGATATGGAGAAGCTCAAGAAGTGGGTCCATGGGAAACGCATGAGTTTGAACACAGGTGAGTGCAGATTCCTGCACCTGGGTTGGGGCAACCCCCATGTCAGTATAGGCTGGGGGGTGAAGGGATTGACAGCAGCCTGTGTAGAAGGACTTGGGGGGACTGGTGGGAGAAAAGCTGGACATGAGCCAGCAATGTGCACTTGCAGCCCAGAAAGCCAAACATATCCCAGGCTGCATCAAAAGCAGCATCGGCAGCAGGTTGAGGAAGGTGATGCTGCCCCTCTGCTGCACACTGAGACCCAACCTGGAGCACTATATCCAGCTCTGGGGTTCTCAGCACAAGAAAGCTGTGGACCTGAGGAATGAGTCCAGAGGAGGGCCATAAGGATGATCAGAGAGGGATGGAGCACTTCTCCTATGAAGACAGGCTGAGAGTTGGGGCTGTTCAGCCTGGAGAAGAGGAGGCTCCAGGGAGGCCTTTGAGCACCTTCCAGTACCTAAAGGGGGCTGACAAGAGGGTTGGAGAGGAACTTTGTACAAAGCCATGTAGTGACGGGACAAGGGGCAATGATTTCAAACAGAGAGAGCAGGTTTAGATCAGATATTAGGAAGAAATTGGTGAGAGACAGTGGAACAGGTTGCCCAGAGAACTTGTGGATGCCCCATCCCTGGGAGTGTTCAATGCCAGATTGGATGGGGCTTGGAGAAACCTGATCTAGTGGAAGGTGTTGCTGCCCATGGCAGGAGGGTTGGAACTAGATGATATTTAAGGTCCCTTTGAATCCAAACCATTCTGTGATTCTCTGAGCCCTTAAGGGTTAAATAGAAATTAGTGTCTATCCTATCAGGGAAATGCAGAAGCCTGTCCCTAGGAAGTGTTGATCTCCATAGCTCTAAAAAATGCTATTAAAATGTTAAACATAAGTTCTCATCCACACTTACAGAGATGAAGCTTATTCTCTCCAGTCTCCAGAAATCCAAATAAAAATGTAGAAACTCTCAAACTCTGTCCCGTGTGGGTTAATACACTGATGGTTTCACCTCTTCGTTTTTGCCCTGTGTCTGGGAGACACAGGTGGTTATGTGTGCACTGGGTTTGTTACCTTGATCTGTATGAAAGCAGATGCAAATCTGCTTGTAAGTTAACTGCGGAGTACCGACCCCCGGAGTGGCTGGCCAGCCATTAGATGGCAGCACAGATATGTGCAATATCCATCGTGCCTGGCGATGCTCTAGGAAAGCCCCTCCATTACCTTCGGCATCCCCAAGGCATCTCGTGTCTGAAGAATTTTCACATTACTTAAAGCAAAATTAATTAAAACCTGTAAATGAGAAATTTCATATTATTCAAGCAGATAAAATAAAAATTAAAAAAATTACTCACAGACAATGATGGCATGTATTAAGCAGAAAGTTATTTCAGAATTCCTGAATTATTTTATTCCTTATCCTTCTCAAGGATACATAAAATTCAGCTATACTGGCTAAACCAGGGCCTTTCTTGATGACAGATATAGCATCTTGTAGCCTACAACCTCTTCTAGAAAACTCCCTCACTTTGTTGCCACCAACCATCTCAGTGCATGGCCTGAGGAGCATAATATCTTTCAGTAATACTTTCATATGCCATTTGAGAAACTCAACAAATACAGCAGGCACTTAATTGAGCCTCAGAATATTCCAGTGACACTTTAACTAATTTCTTTTTAACAATGGGTGGGAAAAATTGAAGCAAATAGACAGGAGACCTAATTTTCTTTTTCTGACTTAGATGTCTCCCACCTAGTTCATTATTAATTGTGTTGGCATTAAGTCAGATAAAGGAGGATAAAAGAGCTAATTGCACACGTGTAAGCGTGACATTTGTGCTGACATTCCAGAGTTTTGCCTGGTATCTTGTCAGAAGGCCATGTTAGAGAGTTGTCAAAGTGATGAGATGCCTGGTCTTTGTTATGGCAGAGCAAACTCCCACCTTTCTGTGCTAAGGCCTGACAGGGAAATCCTGAGTGTGTGTAACGGGTGATGTAACTGATAATCTAGAGCATCTTCTGTTGTTAAACTCTGGACACATTTTTTAAAATACGTGGTAATCATATCAAAGAGACTTCAGTCTAGCATGTAGGATTTTGACAATCTTTATTTAATTTTGCCCCTAAGAAATTATTAACAATAATACATAAATAATTTTCCTTATTAATTCTCATAGCTATCTTAGGCTGATATAAAGCTAACTTGCACTTGACAAAATCAAGGGTAATAATCCATATTGTTATACTAATTTAAATTGTGGAGGTAAATTCAGCCCCAGATCCCAGCCTTTTGGAGCATCTTCACTCCCAGGCTGTTTTCCCGGGTGACAGCTGATGTTCAAAATTGGAGCCTGGTCTCACACGGCTGATCTCAGGAAGTGCTTTGAAGCAACTTTTGGAACCATTTCAAAAGGAGAGGAGCTTTGTAGTGTCTCGTAGGCAATTAGGGGCCCTAACTCCTCCTGGGAGTTGATGAGCACAATGTGTCTGCTTCTACTTTTTCCCCAGAAATTTGTCTCTTGCACAGGCAATACCTCCCTCGTCACTCTGTGAAGTGGAGAAGCTGTGTAACTGCTCACTGTGGGGCTCTCTGGAAGAAAGGGGGGATATATCACTTTACTTTTTTAAAATGCAAAAGGCATTTCAGGAGGCAGTATAAGGTAACACTAAGCAAAAATTTCAGAGAGACAGATGGGTAATAGAAGGTGTCATGGCAGTATCTGATCACTGCAAGCCTCGGCTTTGTGTACTCAGCACCATGGCATTAATGTTACTTGATGGAAAGGGAAGAGCTTGGATTTTTGAACTACATACTCTACTTCTGCAGAATTCTGGGCTTTCTGTGAAAGCCTCTTGTCAAAATATTAATGTAAGCCAATGAGGATCACAGATCAAGGTGGAATGGTTGCAGGCATGGCTATGTGTGCAGGTACTGCCAGCTACTCCGACAGCAGGCAAAGCCATTCCCTTCTGTGCTGAGTTCCTTGGAAAGGAGGAATGTGTAAACCTCTAGACTTCAGCACACGGGGAAAAAAAGTTGCTTTCTGGCACTATCTCAGAACCTATTCAACATATGGCTGTCTTTTCAATGTGTAAACTAGTCAGGACAAATCTGGCGTGTTTTTTTTATTTATTTTAAATTTTCTAGATTTTATTCCATTTCAAATCCTCAGAGAACCACATGAAACTACTAAAACTTTTAAATGTTTGAAGGACATCAGACTGGCATAGTGAAAACGGACAAAGCTCCTGGGCCCAGCATTACATTTTCCTACCCAGAACAGGGAAAGATGGATGGTGTGAGGGAAGCTGATCCGTTACTCCGATCGAAATGTGTCAGAGCCATGAGCTTGGGCATAATTAGACCCCAGTCACAATCATTTCTAGATCATCTCCAAATGCAGATACTGCTGCATCAGCAGCATGGAGGCAAATCCAGCGTCTCTGACAGGAAAGTACTTACCTCCTGTTGATGTAAGCTCTGGGATGAAGCACATCTATGACAGCCCCTGATGGCTCCAGGGTACCTTCATGGAGTGAAATTAGGGGGGAACCAAATTCTGAGCTTTCCTGTGTCCTCCAAACCACTTGTTTGGGATTTCCAATCTATTTAGAAATAATGTAAATGCATTGCCTATAAAAATGAGCAGGACTTCAGCATTTACAAACCCGGCAGTTCCCTATTTAACCACAATTATCTCATAAATAATTTACACTCTCCCTTACTATAAACTAACTTTTAAAGCAAAGTAATCAGGAACCTTATATTGTTGCCCATATATATATAGGTAGTCAGGTATGAGAGGGAGTAGATGACTTACCAACAAGGTGTTTATTCTATGAATTTGACCCATGCAAAGAAATTCCTGCACTCATTAAGGGATCAGATTTTGTTTGGACTTTACATACCTGAGGGATCTGTGTAGGTACAGATGTGTAGGCCATGGCCAGGCTTGTGTTTAGGAGGAGGACAGTAATCCCAACAACAGCAGTGGTTAGCACAGATGAGATGGAGAAAAGCACTATCACACTTTATTTTAGTATGCTACAAAATTCATTGTTGAACTTTATTAGGTACTTTAATACCAAGCATACTTTAAAGTAACAAAAATTATTGTTATTATTACTTTTTACAGAAAATCAGGTATTTCAACAGTTTTCTTTACAGTTTGTTGACTTAAAAAGAAATTACAATTGACAAGTTACAATGGAGCGAGATGGGAAAGTGGTAACATTTAAAAGGATAAAACATACTATTCTTACTGAATCAACATTTAATGAAGTACATCCTGGTATGTCTCTCCTTCTGACTGTGTACAAATGGTACATATTCACTGAGCTGCCCTGACAGGGTTGTGAGATATTGTGATGACACTTTTGTGCAATGTTTGTGTATATTTAGAAAGGCCTTTTACATTACACCATCACCATGATGCAAAACAAAATAATATAATACAGAGAAACCCTGTTTTGGTGATTTCTGTCACAGCAAAAGTGCCATGACTGCAGTAATAATATGGGGAAGAGGTAAACTCAAGGAGCAAATGAGGATGGTGATACGATAGCACATCCAGATAGCAAACCCTTTCACAGGCTTTGAGGTGTGAGTGTGGTTGTGAGCCAACAAAAGCAGTGCATGAGGATGGGCTTCACTGAGACACCATTTAACAGCGACTCCTGAATGCATCCAGCTCTTAAGGATGTGCGTTTTCCAGCTGACAGTGGTTGGACTAATCGCAGACAAAAACCTGTCTGACGAGGGCCCTTAATGAGTTTATGCAGCCTCATGTGTAAACCACTTGATTTTTACCTTCCATCCCCTTTGGGTCTATGGCAGGTACTGAGAATATATTTATGGTTGCCTGATTCGGGTGGAGTTTTTGACCAGATCTAACACTGGTCTTGAGGATTTCAGGAGAGTTTTCTACATTTCTACCGCTACAAGAGCAGTTTTGGATTAAAAAAGTGATTTTTTTCTTTTTTTTGTTATGGTGCCAGATTCACACATACTCTTACTTGGCTGACATCCACATTGGTGCATTGGTAGTTAGACAGAAGAGTTATCTAATTCCCTGTATTTGTTTATTGGCAGTTTGCTTAAAAATAATTTTTCATTCAAAAGTAAAATAAATTTTCTGAGATTCATGCACTAAATTCTGGAATAATTTATGTTGTGCAACCAATAGTTAAAAAGCAGTTTTAGCTCATGTTTGCCTAATGTCTTCAGCACATTGCATTACTGGGGACCAACATTAGCAATTTATTATTTTAGCCATTTCCCCCCGAAAGCCAAAGAATGAATCATCAGGCTTAAAAAGACCTGAATAAATTAGGACTGCAGTGTTCATTTGGGGCTGGATTCATCTGTGGTACACAGGAGAGGGCAGAAGACATGAAGGGAGCAATGTGTTCATGCCCAGTCCTGAGCCAGGACAGACGTGTGCCATGCTGGGAGGTGCTGGAGCAGAGCAGAGGAGGGGGCTCCCTGCTTCCCTCTGCTGCTCTCGGCCTGGTGCTTGGCATCCAGGTCTTCTGCTAGGAGTGCTTTCTTCAAACTCTGTGTGTATTCCTGCTTTACTTCTCAGTGGCTCCTGGAAGTGAGAGTGTCCTCTGGGACCTGCCAAGTCCCTGTGGAGGGAATCACCAGCCCCACCAGCAGCCCAGCCCTCTATGCATCCATCCCTCACATGGCTATTTGCAATACTTATTTGCTTACTAGTCTTTTAATTTTTGTATTGGGTTTAAACTTAGGCCAGAAGGGCTCATTAAATCCTCCCATCTAAAATGGCAAAGGCCAGAGAGCATCACTCAGCAGCTATATGGCAAAACAAGGAAAAGAACAGAAATGCCCCTGGAGTTAGAAGCTGTTTGTTACATTTAAGGGGTAAATTACTTTCTCCTATTAAAAAGGAAATCAAGGGCCTTTATTTTGTCACTTCAAATACAAACAATTCTATGCATCTTGGGAAACTATAATATTATGATATTTAGTCAAACATACCTTATAGTGTATATGCTTCATAGAACTAGAATATAGGTCAGAAATAATTTTTGAGTCTTAAGTTCATTACAGACAGATTAGTTGGAACACATATGCAGTAAAAATTGTGAAGCTTTACAGTTTTAGTCAACTTATTATATAGTGAAGTAAATGAAGTGCAGCAATGTAGCAGTAAAAGTTATGCTTTTTCCACTAGGTGATGGAAACATTCAGAGTCTATAAATGCTAATTAAAGAGAGATGCCCTATCAGCTTCTTGGCTACTGGGATAGGAATAGTCTGGAGTTAACTGCCTCTCTACTGTGAAAGGTTTTAAAGCTCTTTGCTTTCTGTCTGAATAAAAAAAATGACATTTACAAACTTCTTCAATGCATATATATTACATATGTTTATCTAGCAACAACTACACCCCTTTTAATTTATTCCCCAAATGTGACTTCTCATGCATGTCTTCTGGATGCTGCATTCAGCAACAGTTTCTAATGAGCTGGTGTGTAATCCATGATTGCATTTCTCTTCTGAAAATCACTTCCACGTCTGGCTGATCTATGTTTAGAAGGTGGTGCTTATCCATCAGGCATTTTGCACTCATCAGCGTTCTTCTCTGTCAGAGGCCTTTTCCCAAGCTTCTTCCCATTTTAATGTTGATGTACAAAAGCTGTTATTCGTTTTGTTTTGTGCTCATTCTAGTGAGGATTGGCTTAGTAGGACTGTGCAAAACAGAGAGAAGAGAGAAGCTGGTTTACTGCCAGCAAACATAAAGATGTTCACACTGTGCTTAGCTCAGAGCAAGCCTCTGACCAATATTCTAATGCACTTCATTATATGCATTGCCATTTACCATGAAAAGTGAAAAAATTAATCTGCATATAGGATTTGTAATCTGAAATTCTTAAAAATAATTTTTCATCAGCTAATCAACACAGAAAGTCAAAATAATGAGATTTTTTCATCTACTGTTTGAGCAATATGAAAATAAAGATGCAATTCATATGGGGTAAGAGTGACATTTACTAGATGAATACCATGAATTGAGTTAAATCCTGACATTTCTGTTCTGTATCAATAACCTCTTTCACTCCCCTGAGGACACAATCCACATTTGCAAACATGATAAAATAATACCTTGTGTTAAATATCAAACGAAAACAGATGTGCAGAGGTGTTTTCAACCCAAACTCTCGCTTAAGAATTAAGCAGCTTTCGTGTGCTGCAGACAGAGCTGCAGACAGGGAGAGCAGAGACTGGCTATGGTGGCACTGGGGGCAGGGGAGGAAGGCTCCCCCTCCTCACTGCAAGTGACTGTGCTGGAAGGAGCAGCCCATGGGAATAGGGGCTTAATGAAAAAGTATATTTGCAAGGACCCATGATACCAGCAGGTGCAAAAACCTGGCTGCTCCAGTGTCTGGCGTTGAACAGAAGGTTCTTGCACCAAATGAATGCTGCAAATTCACCATTGGCTAAACTGTCCCGGATCATCAAGACCAAACCATGAAGTCATTTCCACTGCCTCCTGTGGAAGGGTCACTGGTCAGGGGTCCTACAAGGCCACAGCCTGGGGGACAGGACAGCCACTGTCCTCACAATCCCATTCCCCTCACTGTAACACACGGGCCCCTGCAGGACACTGCCGGAAGGCAGAACTAGGGGGAAAACACTATTTTTGTGAAAACAAAAGAAAGATAGAGAATAAAGAATTTCAGAACTAGAAACTCTTAAAAAATGTTACTGTAAGGAGACTGAAATATTTAATTTTCCCCCCTCACCATGTTACATGGATAAGCCACCTTCTCCCATTCCCACAAACTCCCCACATGCCTTGACTCTCATGATCACCTTGGCCTGCAGCTGATTCACCCACGGAGTGTGATGCCCTGGAGCAGGATGCCCACACCTGAGAGCTTGAGATGGTGATACCACAAACCAGAGAGCCTGGTGGTGGCAAACCCTTTTGCTGTGGACTCTGAATGTCTTCCTCTCCAACAAATCAGCATTTTTCAAGCCAAGTTTGTTTTGGAGGAAAATTCTGACTTGTTATAGCCCACATGTGTTCAGTATGTATCTCTAGTATAGATTTATTCTACAAGACACTTTTAATTGATGTTGCTGAGACTAGAAAGCAGTAAATAAATATGCAGAAGCATAAGGTGAACTAAGCAGGGCCCTGAAAAAGAAAAATGGAACAGTTTTCCTTTTGTCAAAAAATGAAGAGGAAATAAAATGTTCACTGTGCTAAAAACATTTTTATGAGACACATATGTAATGGGGATGGTAGTTTCCAGTTCTAAAAGAAGACTTGCCATTGATAGTTCCCTGAGCTTCCTTTCACCTTCAAAACATGCAGGAAAAAATGAAGGATAAAGAATGGATGAGAAATGGACCTAGTTGTTACAAATAAAATGTATAAAAAATGGTCTGGGTTGGGAAATTTGGTGTACTTCATGAATATTGTTACTAATGTAAATAATATGGCAATGAGACATATAGGTAAGCCACACCCCTAAATAAAATAATGAAAAATTGCCTGAGCTTCCAACCTGTTTATTTGCTAAGTGAGATATAGGGGTTTGTGAGCCTCTGAAACAATCCATACCTGGGAGAGGAGCACATGCCCTGATACTCCTAGGAACAATCTAAACTTAATAGAACTGAATGTGCCATTTCTTTCAATTATTTTTAATCATAATTTCATGTACCTGTGTTATTCAAGCCCCTAAGACTGTTTATTGGATTTCCAGCAGTACTCATTGTTTCAATTGCAACGTACAAAGACCTTTATTAGTTCTTTAGACAAATTTTGCACATAGGTGTTTTACACATGGAAATGAAATTTAATAAATACCAGAGGTGCCTAGTTGAGGAGGCAGAAATAAGTCATTCATATCCAACATCCCTCAGTAGCTTTTGCCTCCTTGAGGTTTCTTAGAGCTACTTACAACCTGTTTCTAGTGCTGTTGCCTAGAAATCAGTTAATGAAAGCAGCCTTCATGAAAGCTGTATGACTCAACCACTCAGGTGCTCTGCTATTAAATTCCCCCTTTGAAGTCTTTCAAGGCTGCCTGTTAGGCTGACATTGCCACAACATGGTCACTATTCATACTTGACCCGTTCAATTAGGGCAGTCACTTCTGTTGATTGCAGAGCTGGGCCACACTCAGTCTGGAGCATTTTAGTGTTTATGGACATTTTCAGAGAGAGGCTACTGATATTTCTTTGTGGTAAAGATGAATCACGGGGAGATTTCCAGGCTGCTCTCTGGCAAGGTATAAAGGATGTAATTTTAAATGGTTCCTTACATGCTGTTACTGTAATGTCAGTCAAATGAATAGTAAATACAGAGAGAAAGGCAGACCTTCTAAGTCTGACTATTTATTATCTCCGACAATCTTACCACTTTACACCATTAATTGTCACCAGCCATACTTATATCTTCTTTGCCATTTATTTGACTGGCATCTAGAAAACAACACCTTTCCAAGTCCTAATCTTTTATTGGATTACTATGTTAAAGAGCAAGTGGCATTCCTGGTGACACCGAAACTGGTACTGTTGCAAATCCACATCAGCTGGCAGAAGCCCATGGGTTAATGGCACACCAGAGATTTCTTCCCAGCACCCCCATAGTATTCCTGCAGCCTAAAGGGCCACATTATCTCTGTTGAATGCTGACACTGTGTTTAGTGTATGGGAGGAGATGAAGAATGAGAGAAACATTGATGCTGAAGGCCTGCTATTGAAAATAGACATGCTGAGGCACCTTGGATAACACTGCTGCCTGGGCTGTGGGCCAAAAAAAATTGGACAAGTTCAGTCTTAATGAGGTGCTTGAAGTTCTCACTTTTCTGCTTATAGAATAACAGAATTGTTAAGGTTCGAAAAGGCCCTTAAGATCATTGACTCCAATCCTTAACGTAGCACTGCCATGGTCACTGCTAAACCATAACCCCAAGCACCACATGCCTCCTTTTCTCCAGCCTAAACAACCCCAGCCAGTCGTCAAAGGACTTGTACTCCAAACTCTTCACTGGCTTTGTTGCCCTTCTTTGGGCTGATCTGAATCAGCTACTCAGGTTTTGTTGCATACATCAGGGTTGGTGCAATGCTAAGTGTGTTAAAACTCCATTTGTATCCTCTGCACCCCAAAATTCAAACAGCAACATGCATTCAGGGCCTCGACAATCTAGATGTGTGTAATTAAAAGGCATGAAAGGCAGATAAATGACCAGCTGCACAGGGCAGCCAATGTCTCATCATTTCTTATTTCCTTGAAGGTAATATCTTCAAAACACATAATCAACACTATTTGAGTGGCCTCAGAGAATGATTGTATTTTCTGTGTGATAAGAGAGGAATGATGTGTATTGCCATTTGCCCACCTGTTGTGGGTGCCTTTCCCCTCAATCACTGAGCATCCTTTGCCATGGCCCCATGGGGAGTTGCTTATGCATCACCCAGAGTGTGATCCTGGGGCAAATACTGTGTTCTCAGTAACTGGCCAGGCACCAACTCAGGCCCTCTCCAGACTTGTAAGAATCCTTGTAAGATCCAAGATGAAACTTTAACACGTGTTTGGAGAAGTTATGCACAGATTATCCTGGAAATAGCTATGTGGCCAGGAGGTGAATGAGTTGTGTGCTCTCTGCTGCCTCACCTGCATTTCTGTTGAAACAATGAAGAGTGCACAGGCTACCCTATGGAAATGGGAAGAAGAATGGCCAGAAATTCTCCAACTGCTTTGCTAGCAGCCTCTTTTGGTGTTTCACTGTTCAGCGTCTTCTCAATAAAACATGATAAATGACCTGTCTACACCAGAGCTGCCCAAATGTGTTTCCTCCTCCTCCTCCTGCCAAACTGGATCTGGCAAGTTCCTGCTCTGCTGCCACTCACAGCTACCAAAGACTACCTGAGAGGGCAGGGGTTAAAGAGAACACACAGTAAACCTTGAGGAGTTACTAAAACTTTCACAAAATTGTGGGATTGAAAATATGTGATATCTTTGTCCATATGGCATTAGAGGAGAAGCTCATCGAGCAGAAGGGTGTGTGAACTCACTCTTCTGCTGCAGCACTTCCTTGAAATAAAATAGAATCGAATCACATAAAAATGACAAGGTTTTTACCAGTTCGCTAAGCAAGCCCTGTTAAACCAGAGCTGAGTGGAACAGTGGGATTTATTCAATCTGCTGGGTGGTATTTTGTGCACCCTGCTAATGGCAGCAGCTGAACTCCCAGGCATGGGCTGTAAGAAGTGTTTCTAGGACTGTAGGAAATGGTTTTAGGAGCATTCAAGAACTTGCTAAATGTCTGGCTCAGACTGTGTAGCCATCAGAAGGCTCAGTTCATGGCTGCACAAGGACATTTCCAGCATCTGAGGGGATGGTGTGATGGTGTTCATAGAATCATAAAATCACAGAATCAGTTGGGTTGGAAGAGACCTCTGAGATCATCAAGTTCAACCCTTAATCCAACCCCACTGTGATCACCAGATCATGGCACTCAGTGCCACATGCAGTCTCACCTTAAAAACCTCCAGGGTTGGAAAATCCACCACCTCCCTGGGCAGGCCATTCCAATGCCTGACCAGTCTCTCTGTAAAGAACTTTTTCCTGATATCCAACCTAAACCTCCCCTGGCAGAGCTTAAGCCCATGCCCTCTTGTCCTACTGTTGGTTGCCTGAGAGAAGAGACCAATCCCCACTGGGTACAACATCCTTTCAGGTAGTTTGTAGAGGGTGGTAAGGGATCCCCTGAGCCTCCTCTTCTCCAGGCTAAACAACCCCAGCTCCCTCAGCCTTTCCTCATAGGACTTGTGCTCAAGTCCTTTCACCAGCCTTGTTGCTCTTCTCTGGACCCGCTCCAGCACCTCAATATCTTTCCTGAACTGAGGGGCCCAGAACTGAACACAATACTCAAGGTGTGGCCTCACCAACACAGAGTACAGGGGATGGATCACTTCCCTCATTCTCCCCACCAGTGGGGCTGTGATGGCTGCATCCAGCTTTCTCTGGACTTTGGGGGGGTTGGATAGCAGCATGGTAGCCAAGGGCTGACTGGAATGGTGCCCCAGATGTTTTGCTGGTGTGCAAATATGACCACAGTCACTCATCTTACCCTATAAATAATGGTCAGCCCAGGCCCACTGAGCTGTCCTGCACAGCAGCAAACTCCATGCCAGGATGTCCCCTTGAGTGGGGACACCTTTAAAGGTCAGGTTACTCCTCGAGGCTGAGAGATTCCTTGCTGCAACAGATACTCATTAAATGATTAATAGCACACTAATCTTTGAAATCTTAGCTAAGTGGTATAAAGGATTGATTGTGTACATATAATCTTTCAGATACAAACTATTGACCAAATCTGGGACTAGGATTGAATCCAGCCACACCTACATCCTTCTCTGAAAAGGGGTTTTGAGTGCAAGGGGATCCTTTCTGGAGCTCATGACTCAACCAGAGGGTCTCCCTGGCAGTTTTGTGTGACCTTGTCCTTAATGCAGTAAATAATCAAGGATACCTTACCACTGAATCTTGTTAAACCACTGTTGCATTTACTGTTGAACTTTGCTAAATCACTGGTTTAATCAATAAAGCATATTGTTGCTTCTCTCTTAAAAGTGAAGTGCTTTGCTTCCATCCGAGACAGAGCCACAGGGGTGGTGATAGTCAGAGTTAACCACAAAACAGACAGAATGCTCTTTCTTTTATTAAATACCCTTTCCTAAGAAACAGAAAAATGAGCAAAGGATCCAGTCAAATCCATTTTGCCAGGTTTCCAGTATCTGTGTACAACACACAGCTGGACAGAACTTTGCTGTCAACTTACATACTGGTATTCACAAGGGAAAGCAACAGCACGCTGGCAGACTGAGAGCTACACTCTTTGAACACTTAATGCTCTCAGTGACTGTCCTGCCCTCCCCTGGCTGACTCTGGCCAATTCCTGCAGTTTTGAAATCTAACTTTCTCTTACATTGTTTTTTCCCTCTTTTTCTGTTGTATATGGAGACTGAAACATGACAGGAGGGATGTCTGTCAGTTTGGAGGCTGTTTGGTTGTAGGCAGTGTGCTGGGGGGAGAATCGTGGAATCATTGAATGGTTTGGGTTGGAAGAGACCTTAAAAGTCATCTAGTTCCAAACCCCATGCCACAGACAGGAACATCTTTCACTGGACCAGGTTGCTTAGAGCTCCATCCAACCTGGCCTTTAACACAGGGATAGGGCATCTACAACCTCTCTGGGCAACCTGTTCCAGGGCCTCACCACCGTCACAGCAAAGAAGAAGTGACATGGCAGGGAAACATTATTTTCTGCATTGTTTATTTCTCTAGACAGAATCTTTTTCGAAGCTGTTACAACAGAAAGCAAAAGTGTGCAGCAAAAATGTGGTTGTCAAGACAAATTTATACTTTAAAAAAAGAAAGGATTGAGTAATTAAGTCTGACCAAATTGTGCCAGGGTATGAAAGGAGACACGTATTTGGAAATTAAGTCTGGAGCTCCGGGTGGCTCAGGGTAGTCTACCTATTTGTGGTCTTGACTTCTTCAATTTCCTGTTTTCTTCCAGATGGAATTTTTGAGAAAGGTGAGGAGATTTTTTTAGGAGGAGAGAGAAGATGGAGGTTAGGCTTGGAAATGCCTAACCTCACATAACATCAGCTCTCTCACAGTCAGACAGACGCTGGGTGTGAGGCTCTGGGAAGTCCTTGGAGGGCCCTCCTGGGGTGACATATTGAATCTCAGGATGGTTTCCAGGGTGAATGAATGCTGTTGGCTCCTGCAGGACTGTAGACCTGGATGTGATGGGAGGCCTGAGATGAACAAAGTGAGGTGTGTGAGTCCTGGAGGTATAATGCACATGCGTGAAGAGAGAAGCTACTGCCCATGCAGGGAAAGTTTTCAGCCTGCAATACCAAACTGTTAGGCAGTTTTGGATTAGTTGTTTATAACAGGCTGTCAGAGGGCTTGACGATGGGTAGTTTTAATCCTTTTGGGCAGTTGTGCACCGTAACTGCCTTCACTGGGGAGGAAATGGCTTTATAGAAGGTGGGTCTAAGATTTCAACTCCAGATCAGAAAGGCTCAGTAAGATCAGCTAAACATCTTAAGGGCTGACTGGCCTGGTGTAGGGATGCAAGGAGCAGGCCAGCCCAGTGGAAAGACATGAGCCAAGCTACACATGGCAGTGAACTTGGCTGCTCTTGTCAGTGAGACCGTGCCTGGAGGAACAGGTGAATTTTGACCATAAATCCTGGGGTTAGAGCAGCTTAAAGAAGGCACCTTTTTAGAGCCTGACAGTTTTCTTTTTTCTGAAAGACCCTCCTTCAACTACTCCTAAAGATAGCCTGGTGGCAGGGACAGGCTCCAAAATCCTGAATATGGGTAGGCTCCAAGCTTCCCTGCCACCCTTCCTAATCCCTGGCTCAGGTGGCTTTCCTCTGGTTTGAATGCAGCTCCAAGATTACAACATATGCATGTATGTTGGTGAGAAAGACAGGAGGAGAGTGACAGGCAGACAGAAGACAGTCCAATCCAAGGATGGAGCAAGTCGTAGCTGTCACCCCTGTCATCTGCTGGCACCAGTCTGAGCTCATGGAAGCAGGACTCCCTTGGGTGATGGCTCCGCTATCCGTGCCTCGCTACCAGCAGCTTTTGGGTCCCTTAGCTGGACAGCTTGGTGCTGCACTGCTGTACTGTCCCTCTGCCACCATCACACACAGAGCAGTGTGCCCTGGACAAGGGAGGAGGCTGTGTGTCTGCTCGAGGTGGACACTGAAACACTGAGATGCAGTGATCAGATTCTGCTAAACAGTGGGCAGCATTTTCCTCCATTTCAATATTTGCTCTGTGCCTGTCAAGAAAAGGAAGATTTTTATCATAATGAATAAACACAGCAAAAAGCCTCCTATTCTTTCTCCTAAAGAGTTTTCTTTTACTGTGGAACATCACAGAGATGCTCCTTCCTCTGGTGATCCCTTTCCAGAAGGCTCATCAATTTGTCTTTTGTACTTGGTGGTGTTCTGTCAAGTTTGGAATGGGAGTCACGTCTCAAGACAGGTTTGCTGGCTTGGGAGATCTAGTATGTTGTTGGAAGGACTGGCAAGAGGGTGAAATGCCTCCATTAATAATGTCTTTCACGTGAAGTCACTTCCTGTTCTGCAGAGTTGTAGGCTCAAGTCAAGGAAAATCAGTCACTTGTTCATCTATTTTTATTTGCTCCATGTGGTTTGCTGCAGTCTTTCTTTGCCCAGATGGTCAAATAAATTGCTGTCACTAAACAGGAGTCCCTGAACAGTGATTCCTAAACTCTTCCTGTTCTTTAACTGCTTAATGAGAAAATGTTTCACTTTCTTTATATTCTGCCCATTTGCTAGAGTTGTTTTTCAGTTTCTTCCCTGGAACCCAGAGGAACCTTAGGTATTTTTGTTTGTTCCTCCAGCCTTTAAGCTGCGTGATCAGACTGCTCAGAAAGCTCTGCATTGCCTGTATTTAAAAGCTGTTACAAACTTCGATGTGTACTTGTTTACTGCAAGCTCCTCTGAGCATCCAGCCATGTCACTGAGGTACCTTGATAAGGTCCTGGGCCACAAAATGTTTGGACTGTCATTATACAATCTTATGGGCTTTGTTATTTTATTAATAACAGTTTATATAAAGATTTATTAGCTTTATGTCTTCTACGAGTTTCCTTGTGCTAGGTGATGTTAGAAGTTGATGTTGGCATGTTTTTGGTTTGTAAAAACAAATCTTGTAGCTGTTGATAGAAAGCTCTCCTTGCCTGGGCTGGGCCACCGGGGTGGGCAGAAGGCAGTGCCCAGGGCGTGGGGCTGTGAGCAAGCCTGAGCCTGGGGAGAGCCAGGCAGCTCCTGCAGTGAGGGCTCAGGCTCCACGGTGGTTTGAGCCTGCTCTTCTGTGCAGCAGGGACAGGCAGTAGGAGTTCAGCCCTGGGAGGAAGCCAAGATATTGAGGCAGATTGTTGGAGGTGCCAACCAGGATCTCTGTGTAAGGAAGCTGCTACGATGGGGCTTATTTTAGTGCTATGGCAGAAACGGAGCTCTGCTCTTTTTTTTCAACAGACTGTATTTCTCCAGATGACTCCCCAGTTCATAAATTAGTGTTTCCTTCTAACAGAAAGGATAAGGGCCTTGACAGTTCTCTGCCCATTCCATCATGTTAAAATGACATTTCTGTGAAAGAAATTTCCTGAAAAAAAAATTTGCTGATTTTTTAATTTTAACATGATAACTAAAACATCACAAGAAATTCAGTTTAAATGTCTCAGAAAACATATTAAAAATGTTAATGCTAATGAACCTTAAATGCTGCAGAATAATAAACTTTCAAACTCTCTTATCTTTGTGTGAAATGAATCTCCCTGTTCTTTGGCAGTGCCAAAGATGGGTGACCTGGGAGCATGGCACACATCCCACTCACTTCCATGCTGTGCAAAGGCACATCCAAGAATCTCCAAAAGCTTTCCAAACTTTCTCTTTGTGTGGAATTGTACTGGTGGGAAGAGGAAATTTGATGAGTTGGGCTGAGGCTTCCAGCAGGGCTCTGGCTGCTGGGGCTCACTGTGGAGGAAGGGGAAGGGTCCTGCAGCTGCAGGACTTTGTCCAGAGCACCTCTGGGGCAGGGGCTCACCAAAGCAAGACTGTGGGTCCTTCACCCTGAGCACACTCCTCTCAGACTGGCTGGCTGCTGTAATGTTGGTTCTCAACCAAAACCTGCTAATGAGCTGTAAACATTGATCCCATTTCTGCCTTTGAGAAAGGTGCAGGTGCCAAGTTACATGTTTATGGGCAACAGAAACACAGATCTGGAGCAGCTTTGGCCTGAGATTTCAAAACTGCTGCTTAATGATTACCTTACCTGAGCACAGGAATGTTAATTAGCTGCCTATATACTCTCTAGGCAAATAGAAAGTATTTGAAACTGGGCATAATGCCCACGATCATTCCCAAAGATACAAGATTACATGTTAAACTGAAAAAATCTCTATAGGGTTAGATGATGCTCATCTAGAAGAGAGGCTGGATTTGGGAGTTGGCAAAGCCAGGGTCTAAGGAGAGAGTGAGCATTTTGGTGAACACCATCTGCCATGGAAGGCTGCCTGATGTGCAGAAAGGAGTGTTGGATGCTCACAGTCCTGACAGCATCATTTCTGTCATCTTCCCCTTCTTGTTCCAAAACCAATTTATGCAGGCTTTGGACAATGTGAAAGGATTTATTATTGCTATTAATTTATATTTTCCCCTGAAACAGTTTTCTGAGTAGCTATAGAGGTGTTAAGTGCACTATTGTAAAAGAAAGAGAGGAGATTCCTTCCCTAAAGAGCTTTCAGCACAGAAAGCAAATTATGATTAGCAGTGTGGAGGAAAAAGACCTTCTCAGAGAAGGAAGGGGAGGGTTGTGTGAAGAAATTGCCAGCTGAAGAGCATGAAGAAAGGCAGGCTGGTTTGCAGGAGCCCTGAATTACAGGTGTGACACTGTGTCCTGGTTGTGCTTATCCTCTGGCTCAGAAGAGGAAGGTAACATGCCAGTGAATCCAGCAAGACCTGGAGTCTTGGGCAGGCATCCATGTAAATAACCATGTAAAAATCCATATAAAAATTTACAGGTACTGTAAATAACCCACCTTATTCCCTCCTCTGGAAGAATCACACCTCACACAGCATAAGATCAGCTCCACGGCTCAGCCTCCTTGGTGGCTTCTTTCCCCCTTCCTCCCTACACCTGATTCACACTGACACATGGAAAATTTTCCAGTTGTTTGGCTGTTCCCACCAATGACTGTAAGGCAAGTCTTGTGTTAAAATCCACCTTTCAATGTAGGGATGCCGTTGTAATAGCAAGAGACAGCAGGACTGTCTCGAGCAGCAATCAGTCTAGTAAAAAACATTAACAAGCAGGGGCAAAAGCCCACCATCTTAAACCAAAGCCCAGTCTCACTATGATTCCTCAAAACTCAGTCACCCCTTTCTCAGAGACAGCAATAGTTCAGAACAACCCATCAGATAAAGAAGACACCGATAATTATTTGCTCAGAAATGAAGCTCATCTATAAAAAACAGGGGCATCTTAGACAAAGGGTGGACAAGACAGGTCTAGTTACATCTACACAGTTACATCTGCAGCAGCACTCCCTGAGGAGCCTTTCACTCCACCAGCAGCCTTTAGTGTCGGGTTAATGCACTATCCTGCTGTGTAGCTCTCATAAAGCTCCAATAAAGGCTTCTACCCTCCCACCCCTAAACAAGTAATTTCTGTCCATCCTTCCCTCTCATTTTGCTCCACCAGAGTATGGCCAGGTCAGCAATGGGGGCAGAGGAGACTCTGCATGTACCCTTGGTGCAGCTCAGGGACTGCTGCCACTGCTTCTGGCCGTGTTGGGGCTACCAGGGCTGAGGGGGCTGCCAAGAGCCCCTTGCCTCCAACAGACCCTGGCAAAGCTGACTTTTCAGTGTAGGTGCCACCTGTGTTTGGTATCCAGCACCAACTGAGACACCTCCTTGGTGCTTAAATAATAATGATGGATTTCTGCTGTGGAGTGATAGCTGGTGTTGCACAGCTGGGTTAATGTGTGTCAGCTGTCATCGTCCTTGTCAGCCTCTGCTGTCAGTGAGCAGCAGATAAGTAAATCTGTGATGATGCATTTCCCAGAGAGAGCAGAGATTAAATATTTCATCGCCTCAGACACTGAAACCTCTCCTAATTTGGAGCCCTTTTCTGGCAGTCACATCCTGTCAGATCACCAGAGCCCTGGGGCAGAGCAGAGGCTGCCTGGGTTTGTGAGACCGCAGGGCAGGGCATTGCCGGTGGCAAAGTCCCTGCAGCCAGGGTGAGCCAAGATGCTGCATCAGTCTTGGCAAATCTGAACATAAGCAGAACTCAAGGAAAAAGAAAATCCTCCTGTTTTCTGATGTGCCTGATAAGGCAATTGAGCCTCTGTTAAACAGAGCAGGGACAGGTGGCCTGGTGCCCATCCTGGGCTGTCTCTGGGACACGCTGCTGAGCACCTGGGACCACAGACCAGGCATTTGTGGCACTGCAGTGGCTCACTCCACATGGGCAACACCGTGGAAAGCATCAGCTATGGTTGTAGTTAGGTTAATATGGTTGTTTCATGGTGTTCCCAAAGTGATGGGTCCCTGAGCCTGGGAGATGAGCTTTGTGGTCATTCTTACAGCCCTTAATTCATCGTGTGTCTATCCTACTTCTTCTCTGAGGTGAACCTCAAAACCCACTGGTAGCAGAGTCTCAGATTGCTTGGAGACAGGAAAAAAAAAAGCTATAGTTCAGATTTCTTCACTCTCCTGGACTTTCCTGGTGTTGCCTATAGGAATTTTATATTGAAGGAATTTTTAGTGCAAAATACGAATTAGTTGAGACTGAAGTTTTCTCAAATACTTCTTTTTTTTAACGCATGAAAGGAGCTATTCTAAGGGGATGTGGAAAATGAAAGAAAATGCTCTGATAAACAAGATAGTGGCTACTTTGGAAACTGACTCTTTTAGACTACTATCTACAGAAACAAATAAAAATGAAAATGTCTCCTTTTATTGTTCCACACTAGAGGAGAGAGAAGACCCATCCTGTTAGCACTGCTCATGAAATAAAGTCCTTGTTTTCCAGAAAGATTTAATGAACCACAAACCTTCAAAAACCAGGGAGATGTACAAATATATGCTTCTGAAAAGCCTGATTTCTTTCTTATTTCCTCAGAGCTAGTGGTTTTCTTTGCAATTATGAGGAGCAAAAAGTGTTTTTTGGGGTTTTCTTTTTTTTTTTTTGAAAGCTGAGTTCAAGTACAGCATGAAATTCAGAGCTGGAACTTGGAAAACAAAAAGCATGAGCAGTCATGACATTGCTAAACCTGTAGGTAACTCCATAGGCAATTTCATCTTCATCCCTTCCTCCTCTTCATATGATCTAATCTCCTTTTTTCACTGTGCTTTTTATCTGGACAAGAGAGAGATTGTATCTTTCACATGGGCACCTTCTCTGTGGTTCCACTGACTGGTATGTTGGGATGCAGTAGCAGGACCCCAGCAGGAGACAAGTGGTGAGGTTCTGCAGGTGGATCTCTCCCTTCCCTGTTATGTAAGGTCCCCAAATCAGTATTCATCTATTCATCTGCACATTGCAAAGTAGCAGCATTTTTTTTTCTTTTTTAATGCAGAGAAAGTAGAGTTTGTGCTGTCTTCTTATAGAAAAATATCAGATTTTGAGATGCATTTCCCTCAGGCCCCACAGAGGAGAATTTGTTCTATAATAAGAGACCAATGTGTTTTAATTGCCTGTTGTAGACTATTACCTGTTAAATTTGTCTGACAGTATGACAACAGCAAAAAACTTCTTTTCTGTTTTGGTTCCTTCTACTTTAGAGCTGTCAAATAACTTCAGCCTCTAAGGATAAAACATGACAGATGACTCAAATATGTGAGGTCATAAAATATTGATTCTTCATATTATCTGCTAATGAAACACATGGGTATATTTTCTTTAATTGGGATTCTTGAATTTTAGTTGTTATAACCCCAGTTTAGGTTGGAGTCTAGAACTAGGAAGTAATGGGTTTGGTCCCAGGAAATGCTAAAGCCTATAAATAAGGAATCGGTTCTACTTTAACTAATGCTTTTTATCAAGACTCCCAGCCATGTTTTCTATTAAAATCTACATCTGCTGGAAACCCTTTTGCATCTTTCTAGTTCTTTCTTGCCTCAGTAGAACCAAACCAACTCCTAAGATCATATAATGAGAAGCACTGAAGGTCAATCAAGGACTTCCCACTGGGATTTTTTTTCCCTGTAACATAAGAACCTTCTCTTGATCATGTATAAAACCCCCAGTATTTACTAGATTTTTTTCAGGATTTTGGAATTTCTCTGGTTAAGCTTAAAATTTTTAGTCTCTTTAGGTAATTTTCAGCTAGCAACAACTTAGACTGAGCTTTCTTATCTGGTCCTACTTGAAAACTGGGTCCTTTCTGCCAAATGAAGGCAGCATTTTTTGGCTAGAACTCTGTATGTAACACTTTTGGCAGGAAGAAGGGGTTGCTGCCCTATTTGAATCCACCTTTTAAGCAAAATCTGGAAAATAATGTTCAAAATTAGATTTGTAATCTCTTGAGCAGGGGTTGTGTCTCATACAAGGTTTGTGCTTCTGCAGTGAAATGGTTTCAGCTGCCAGTCCCCTGAATTGAGCCTGTACAAGCAGAATTGTCACATCTTCACTTCTGAAATACTTCCCTGTCTGTGACTGAAAACTTCTCACAGGAAAGCTAACATCATCCCTCCTAAAAGGAGCCCTTTCTAATGTGGTGAGACTCCCTTCTAACCGTGTAACAGTGAGTTTCAATGCAAAATTATCTGGGGCCAGAGGAGCCTTCTGTGATTCAGTGCAAGGACATGTTGGAGGCCAGCAGGTACCCAGAGGTCCTGGAGTCAGCCATGGACTCTGCTGCTGTTGAGGGGGAGATCCCTGCTCTCCATAACTTCCAGACCTGGAAAGTTCACTGGCCCACAGGTGGCACCCTGGGGTCCTGTTCCAGATGGGCTGACTGGTGCAGAGGAGTGGATGTGCTTTAGGCTATTTTATTGGAAGCTGAAGGACAGCCTCTGTGTGGCTTGGGAGGGATGGGCAAGCCATGTAACTATTCCCAGGGCAGACACAATCTCAGGAGTGCTGAGAATTGTAGGACAACACCTGCAAGCAAAAAACCTGCCCCTTTTCCAAGGCAGGGGAGTGCTGACATGGCCAGGGCTGACAACAAGAGTTCAGGACAGCTTTGCTGCTGTGTTGCTCCCAGGTATCGTTTGCCACACCCTGGAGATCTGGATGGTGCAGATAGACCTTGTGAGTGTGTCTCTCTGGTAACCAAATTACGAGAACCGACAGTTTAATACTTCACTCAAGAATCAAAATAAGATGAGATGAGCCTTTGTATCACAGCAGCCCCATCAGTGTTGGATGAAATGAAAAAAAAATTCTACTGAAAGTACAGAACAAGTATTTGTTGAACACTACTTGATGTAGCGCCTGTGTACTGGGAAGGTTATCTGTTTTTCACTTCTGTAAGTCAGACTACTAAAAGACTTGAACCATGAATCTGAAAAATTTGAAAAGCATTCTCATAGCATTTAGGAAACATTATTTAGATAAGCTGCTATGAAAAGAAATACAAAATTTGCTGGAAAAATACTTTTAGAGTAGTGATTTGTGGTTCATTAACCAGCCGAAGGACTGCATTTCTTAGAGTTTCATGGGGATCTGTCTTAGTTCTGATGTTGTTAAAATGCTTTCATTGACCACTTATTTAGTGCAGTAGAGAATCTCCAGTGGAACAGAGGATGTCCTCTGTATGTAGGTCACAACGACTTAGGAGGGGCTCCAAGTGTGTTGTAGGACAGAAACAGTATTCAACATTTAAAACTAATCAGAGAAATGGTCTGAAAAACAGGACAATGCAATAGCAGTGAGTCCATGGACAAAAAAAGGAGTTGCACAAAGTAAAAGGGACCAACTAACCACAGGAGTCCCTGGGGTCCTTCTGTTGTGAAAAATAGACCAATCATTATGAACAAGCAGGAAAATTTATTTGCAAGATGTGCAAGTGAGTCTCCCAGGCTGTTCAGCAAGGCCTCAGCAGCGTAGTTGGCTCTTTGGCACTAGACTGTAAGAGAGAATTGGGCTATTTGGTAAAGACAAGAGTAGAGCAACCAGAATGTCAGAAGCCTTGGAAAGCCTAATGTAAGAAAAACATGGGCAATTGATCTGTGTAGTCTAGAGGAAAGGAGACTTACTGGACATAACACTCTTAACTATGAAAAAAGCTGCTGCCAAAGGGAAGGGAATAAATCATTCTCCCTGGGAACGTGACAAGTAATGGACTTCAAAGTGCAGCCAGGGAAATTTCACAGACATTAGGAAAACCCTGTCCAGGTTAAAGCCCCTTGGCCAGAGGGGCAGCTGCTGAGAGAGGAGTAGGAGCTGCTGACACCGGAGAGGAAAAGGAAAATGCACCATCTCCATCTTAGACCCTTTGCCCCCACAGGAGGCTTGACAGCCCTATGAGGATGCTGCACTACAGGGGCTATTTTTAAGACAGGGCTCAGGTGGCAGTGGGGACTTGCTGTTCACTATCTATCCAGTTGGAAGGACTAATACCATAGGAACATCATCATGTTTTCTCCCCAGGTGACTTACACAGAGGGCACTTCCACTGATCAGGGAAGAACAATTCCCCAGCCCTTATTTCTGTGCCAACTGTACTGTTTATTTTTAACAGCAAGCTGCCATTAGCATTTGTTTGCTAAAAATAAACACATTTCAAATGCAATTCATTACTTAGTGCGTTAGGATAAAGGCAATTTATTCTTCAGTCAAGAAGAAATATTTTTAAGGGATAAATTGGTTCATGCAAATATCTGTCGCTTGCACTCAGTGCACGTGGTACCAGCAGAGACAGTGCTCTGATTTCAGTCAATTGATGGGACTGATCACAAAATTCAGGAAGCTGCTGCTGAGGAACTCAGTGCAACATCCTATTTTAATTTAATTAAAATCATGACCACAATTATGTAACAGTTCTCTTAGAGCTGCAGCATAACAGAAGTGTAACAAATGGGCAGACATGGTTCTTGGGGAGGGGGTATTCTTAGTTATATTGATGGAAATGGCCTCCTAAAACCTAAACATCACTACGTTTTGCTCTCAGAACGGGGGACTATTACAAGGGCATAATTTTGAATCAGAAAATGCCAGTGCCTAAGGATTTTGAAATGGGTTTGGATGAACTGCTGAGCCAGGAGCTGGACAGTGATCTCTGTTGAGCCTGTTCTTCACAAACCACCTAGTTTCCTTTTGATGAAAAAAAACCCCTAGCTTCCAAAATGTTTTGTGGAAATAAAGTATTTCAAGCAAAAATTGTTGGTTTTCAGCAGGAGGATTTGGAGGGTGTGCAGGGAATTACTGCTCACAAGTAGGTTCACAAGTAGGAACTGAGCCTGAGCCTCACCTGTCCCTCTCTCCTTCAGAACAAGAATAAAATATCATAAATAAATAACAAACCATAAAAAGATAAAATCGACTCGGAGTCTTCAGGACATCTGGGGGGAAACCAAAGCTTTTATATCCAGCCAGCGCTAATGTAGCAGATCCCACAAAATCGGCACAGTCTGATTTTCCCCACTAGAGGGGACTGCGGTACTTGTAGTTATCCACTTGCAGCATTACTGGTGATTTCAAAGTAAGTGCATTACTAAGGAAATTAATTACTGCTACTTGCAACATAATTCAAAACAATGTAAAATTAGAACATGTCAGAAACTCTTATTAAATACTCAAAATGAAAAAATAGTAACTTCTTGGGTTTAGGTTCCTTTATTAAACAATATTTTGAAGTTACCAGACCTTATTTAAAAAAAAATTAAAATCTCCTGTTTGTATGAAAAATGTGGGTTTTTTTCCTACATTGTTTTGCAATGCACAGATTAAATCCTTTAACTTAAAACACAGTCTTTTAACCTCAGAAACCTTATCTATAAAATAGTCCTGATGATTCATAGTAATGTGTGTTAAATCTGCAAAATCCGACACCTTGCTGTCCCAAAAAGGTTTGGTGGCAGGATCCTTAGCTAATTGCAAACACTTGAAACAAAATGCAGAGAGGGAGATAAGAGCCCAGGTGTGCTTGCCACCTCGGATGAGTTGCTGCAGCAATGCCACAACTGGTGGCACAAAGAAGGTTCTGATCAAAGGAGAAAAGAAGTCTTTGGTTTCTTCTCATGGTCTCTTATCCACACAGTTTTGCCACTTTAGCAGTTCCTAGGTGCCTGTTCCACCAGAAACATCCACTGAAGTAGGACAAGTTAAAACACATCTGCAGTTGTTGAGGTTTTGGGTTCCAGGGATAGGGAATCACAGAATCGTAGAATCCTTAGGTTGGGAAAGACCTCTAAGGTCCTCAGCTTCAGCCATTCACTCAACATCACAATGTGCACCAGTAAACCATGTCCCTCCCTAAGTGCCACATCCACACTGAACACTTTCAGAGATGGTGCTTCTACCACTTCCCTGGGCAGCCTATTCCAATGCCTGACCACCCTTTCAGTGAAGCATTTTTCATAATATATAATCTAAACCTCCTCTGGTGAAACCTGAGGACATTTCCTTTGTACCATTGATCACAGCCCTTCAAGCCTGCCAGTTCAGCCAGTTTTCAGTCCACCCCTCTGTCTAGTTATTTAGCTCACACTTCATCAGCTTGTGGCAAAAACTGTCAAAATTCCTGCTGAACTCAAGATAAACAATGTCCACTGCTTTTCCCTTGACCACTGAGGCAGTCACGTCCCTGTACAAGGTTTTCAGGTTTTGTCAGGTGCAATTTCCCCTTTGTAAATCCCTGCTAAATACTTCCAATCAGCTTCTTGCCCTTGTGTTTGGAAATAGTTTCCAGGATTATTTGCTCCATCACCTTCACAAGGACTGAGATGCCACTGCCATGTATATTGCTCCCCACATCCTCCCTCTCGGAGGCAGAAGTGACACGGAATGTCGTGTCTATGGTATGCCCAAACCGATTGAACTTTTTTAACCACTTTTTTGATTCAGACAGTGAATAGAAAAATAATTTCCATGTCATCTTATTATGGGAATGGCAATTTTTTCAGGTGTCTTCCCACAAAAAGGTTCGCCTGTTTCAGGCACTGTGACCAGGACACCAGCCCAGGGTGGGGGAATCACTGGGATGTTTCCTCATGCACTGGGCTGATTCCAGGGGACTGAACTCCTGCCACAAGCATGTTTAGGTGCTGTGAGGAGGGAATGCAGCAGGAGCTCAGAGCAGCTCAGAGGACAGACTGGGAAGTACGAAGGCCTTTTAAAGCTTCCATTTTCTTTTCTTCCCTCCTTTCCTAATTGATTCTTGATTGTGAAGAAACTCCCATGGGCCCAACCAATTGCAGGATGTTGCTGTCAGAAACTTTTCTCCCTTCCCCCCTTATTTTCATTGCTCCATCCACAGGTGACAGGCAATTTTCTCTTATTTATTAAGGTTTTCTCTTCCTATACTCATCACAAGTTTCAATCTCCTCTGTCCTTTTCTGCTTTCCATTCTCTTCTTTTTTATTCTAAGGAGAGAAAAGGAGGGGGGACTGGCATCCCAATTATTTATATGCAAATATTTTCTCTACTTTTGTCCTGATTTAGCAAAATTTAGTCCTGAAGGAGCAGGCAATAGAGTCCCTTTTATTCCCATCAGGCAAATTGCAGTTTCATTCCTGGCTAGCAAAGCAGTTTACAAGACCAATGGAAAAACTGACAGTCTTTTATCCCTGCTGCAAAACTTGTTTCATAATCATGTGCCCTATTCTAAAATGTATATGTGGCCCTAATCCTCTTAATATGTAGGGTTTAAGATGTATAAAAACCCTACTATGTACATCATCTCAGCACAGACTTTCAATTGCTAGAAAGGCTGAGACTGAATTAAAAAGGAAGCACTGTGCATGGCAATGAGTTCATTTTGACAGGCTGAATTAATTTTAAATAATAAGGAAGTAATTTCCATTTCACTAAATGCCTGCATTTTTCTGTAAAAATAAAACACTACAGTTAGAAAGATACTCTTGAGAAATGTCTCTCATAGAGACAAGTAAACTAGATAGTAATTAAAAAAGTAAATAAGTAATAATTACAATAGTAAAATATAGTATTAAGTATTAATGCACTTCAAGCCAAGCTACTTTGATTGATTCCTGCTTTATCTCATTAGCTCTATAATCAGGAAAATACAATCATATGAAGATGCATAGATTTAAGCACAGACAAATGCCTCCATCAGACAGACATGGATGCAGTCCCAACTGCCTGATGCAAAAGAAAAGACCATGAGAAAGAAAGGCATTGGAAGATGTAGAGAAAAAGATCTTCACACCACCACTGCTGTCCCCCTCTGTCCAAAAACTTGAGGTCTGAAAATGAAATGTTCTCTGGATGATCATGTGGGGGACTGGGCTTTCTTTTGTTGAAGCATGACCAGAAGTGATGATCCTTCCTGTGAGAATCAAGACATGATAATACTCAACAGGAATTGAGAGTGATGTTCAGCTCTCTCCTCTAGAAGGGAGGATTCACTTCTGTACTCCAGACTAGCCAGGAGAGTTTTCCCACCACCAAGCTGGGAACACAACAGGGCACTTAGCACTGCAGTGTCCAAACTTTGCACCAGAGACTCTGGGTCCACCCTCAGTACCAGACCGTAGTTTGTTTAATGAACTGTAGATCCTAGTAGATCCATGACCAGCATTCCCATGTCCTGGGAGAACTGTAACCACCAGATACCCTTCACATCTCTCCTTGAACACTGAATAATTTTTTGCACAGCATCAGGAGGGGGATGCAGGTCATGGGAGTCTGTGTTTGTGTGTGTTCTCCCCTTCACTAGTGTAGCCACTGAGCTGGGGTATAGAGCCCTTTCCTATGTTCTGGACAAAACCCATCCCCTTTTTATTCAACAGCATGGTGGTTTGAATATCCACCTAGGAGCTGGGAGATCCTGGTACAGCCCTAATCCTTGCAACAGCTGCTTGACTGCAAAGTGTTCTCTAAAATACATCTTCCTTTTGTCCTGTCAATGAAACTGGGAGAAAGGGAATAAAAAAAGCAAGATCAAGGATGACATTGTAGGCTGGTGACAGGGGCACTAAGCTGTTGAAATGGTGATCTGACTTCCATTCTCTGCTCTCATTAATATTTAATAGTCATTAAATTAACAGTCAGGGATGTGTAGGATTAACTACAGGTCAGCATCCTCATACTTGCATCTGACTGAATGAGATAGTGTTAGTATGGATGGAAATAAGCTATTAGCCATAAGCATGGCCAGCATGTCAGTAACAGGCATGAATTAACGATTTAAACACTGTCCCTGAAAACCCAAACAATGGAATGGCTGCTAATACAGAGACCCACACAAACCCTGCACAAGCTCTGAAAGCTCCTCTAGCACAGATACTTCCCAAGGTCTGAAACTGTTGGGCAAAAATCAGTCCTTTGTCTCTGTGGGTTTGCTCAAGGGACTTGTGAGAGACTGACACTGCTGATCACAGGAAAAACAGACACAAACAGCTTTTCATGCACTCAAAAGCAGTGATCACAGAACAGCAACCTGTGCTGTAACTGAGCCAGGAGAGGAGGCGAGTGCCTTGCACAGGAGGACACTGGGCTCCCCCTGCACCAAGGCATCAGGCTCATTTTTAACTTTCAGAGTTGGAGTGGCTGATGGCTGGAGCTGCAGGAGTGTCCTCCAGTACCCCTCCAGCCTGGCCCTGACCCTGGGGCACAGAAGAGCCTGATTTCTCTTCCATGGTTCCTATTTTGGGTGCAACTTGGGAACGTCACTGATTGCAGCTGTTAGTGCAAGATTTCCTCATCCTTTCCATTCTCTTTAAAATAAAAAAGCAGTCTAATCCCAAACAAGCTTTCCATGTCTGGAGGAACCACACATGAGGACTCTGATGTCCTTGTTCCCTTGTCCCTCAGGTTAGAGAAGGGCAAGGGGATAAGCTTGTTTATCATTTTTAGTGGGCTTGTTTGCCATCCTCCCTGTTCTGGGAGGGCCTCTGTGGTTTCCCCTGTGTGGATGAGCAGAGAGGAGGAGGGCTGTCCTCCAGAGAGGGATGCCTGCTGGATTTGACCAGACAGCTCAGATCTCAAGCAGCTTCTCTTCACACAGTTGCTAAGAAACCAAAAACAATCAGCAGCCAAAACAACTGTTTAGTACATTTTTCCCTCCATTTGTCTCATTCTGGGTTACAGCAGCTTTAAGAATCACTGAGCTTTCCCTGTGCTTGTGGTGAAGAGCTGGGCGAGGAGCTGGGGAGGAGAGTCTGGCCTTAGCAGCTTTTGCAGTAGGGCTCCAAGCAGGTATTTTGTTCTGTCTGTGGCCAACAGGTATTTCCCTACCTTAAACTGTCTGCAGGGGTCTCAGAGACACCTATTTACAGATGTCATTTGTGAGTTCTTTCAGCTCTCCTTACAGCCTCTGTTGGCACATCCACCTCAGTCACCCTTAGCTCCAGCTATGACTTTAATGAAATCTGTTGTCCAGTTCCTACCTTGCTGTTTCAAATGACTCCATTTATCCCTTTGCTCTGGCTATCACCTTGCCCACAGCCATCTGTAGGGTGCCTGGGAGTAGGGACAATGATGATTGCCTTGCAGGATTTTGGCTCTCCTTTCTGGAGTGCCATCAGGAGAGAGACCATATGGGCATCCCTATGGCTGAGAGCCCAATGGCCAAAGAACCACTGAAGAACAAAACCCCACAGGAGGTTACACCTGCTGGGAACGTCATCCGGGAGAAAACTCCAACACACATTTATCTGCAATAACAGAAACAAACAAGAAAACAGACCTGGGAAAAGGCAGGGAGCTGATCACTGGTCAAGACAGATGCAGGTTTCCAGATCTACTGTGTAGGGGTAGCACAAGGCATTTCTCTCTGGTTGAAGGGGACTGTAAGGCTGATAAAAAACTTTGGGCAATAACCTTTCCTGCGTCAATGACTCTGCAAACTTCACTTCTATATTTCACTGTCATGTAAGGATTTTTCAAAGCCTAGCTGCATGTTCACTTTTCACAATAGGTCCAACTCAGCAGAGACTCACAGTGTCTTTGAAATGTCACCTATCAAGGTACACAAATATAGCTAAAACAACCTCAAAATATTAACTGCTCTGTGTGTTTGCTGATAGTGCTGTGCTGACCGTGAGGGCTGGATTTCTGTTCCTAGAACAATGCCTGTAAATTCTGCCAGTTCCCTGGCGGGGTTGGGCTGTTTTTATTAAGTGGTTATGTGTCGTGCTTCCCTCATGCGGAACCTTCTGTTTTCTCATGGAGCTTGTTGCGCTGATAGAAAGTTACAGCCTCTTCTCCTGCAGCCTTGGCGGAAACTGGTTGTTGTACCAGCTCATATATTTTGTAACTCTGGCAAATAAATCTGTGTGTTGTGCACACCAGTAAAACAGATCCCTACTGCACAAGAAAGAAGTGGCACAGTGTGGGAGCGAGAGTGACCCAGGCTAGGCTTGGGAACTAAGGATGTTGTGTTGAGCCAACCCTCCTGGGGGCTTCTGCTCTGTGATGGGGTAGCATGGTGAGTCGGTACTGTGATGGTATAAACACTGTAATGAGACAAGTACAGGGTCAATGGGAGTATGAGGGCATGTGAAAGGACAGGTCCACAGTGACCAGAGGAGATTGGGAACAGGCATTTCCCAGAAACAGGGAAGTGTGAAAACAAAGTTCTCACCCTTTCATACGCAAGGTTAGACCAGAGGTTCACTCAGTCCATACCTTTTTTGTCAGTGGCCAGCAGTGGATATGCAGGAGAGGGCAGGGCAGGGAAAGCCATGAAATGTTTCCCCAGAGTTACACACCATCCTCCAACAATTTGCATCATGGGGAGTTTGAGAGTTCAGCAGACATTGCTGCATGTAAGGGCCCTGCAAGTCTTTCTGCCATCAATATATCCATCTGTTTTGTGAACCCTTTTATCACATATAATCCCACAGGGGGAACTACAGGTCGCACAGGACGTGGCTGCCTGACTGTCTTGAACCTGCAGTCCAAGGCACTGTGCCACCCATTAAACCATCTTCCTCTCCTTAGGGTGAATAAGCACTGACCTCTCTTCAAAATCCCCCACAGACAACACTCATCCAGTCAGCTGTTAATTGTTCAAGTGGGGCATGTGGCTTCAGATTTAGAAGGGAAAAAAGCCTGGTCTCTCAGCCCCAACAGCACGGCTTACTGTGATCTTGTGTGTGCCCCAAGCTAAAGCAGAGGAAGAGACTTTCTGCAGTTTGCTGCACCTTCTGGTAGTGTCATGGATGATGAGACAAAATTGGAAGGTTAGGGTTACTGACTAGCTGGGTAAATGGTCAAGTTACCTAACTGGGTTCCTCCAGACAGTGGCTATCCTTAGAAAGAAACATGACTGTATTACTCTATAATGGCACAGTTTATCAAACCCTGCCAGAGGTTACATACAGTCCCTGTTTTTTATTCTTCTGAGCAAAATATTAATTTTTTTTTCAAGATGTTTCTATCAGACAGTTTTAAAAAACACATTTCACTGACTGAGTTTGCTGTGCCTGAAAAGAAGCTGGAATAAATCTTCAGGATGCTCTAATTAGATAACCAGTTTCTAAACCAACAGGTAGGAAGAGGAAACTGTCACACCCTGCACATCACTAGATTGAAGTATATTCAGTCAACCTGGATGATTTCTTGTGTTTAATTTTCTACTTGAAAAGTGACATTGGGTATTTACTGCACTAATGTGAACCCCCAGGCCAGCAGTGGCAAGTTGCTACCTTGTTCACAGGTATTACAAGGGAGTCTGAGTGTTACCTGTGCTTTCCCTCACATGGGCAGTCCATAAATCCTGCCTGTGCCTTTCGTACAACGTGCTCGTGAAAGGTTATGTGAAGCAGCCAGGTTTTGTAGGACTCAGTAAACTTTACCACTGTCCGTGACAGAGTTCCCTTTAAAGCTGATGAAAAGCCTCTAGACCAAGATCCCAGCGAAACATTTATTATTAGGGTCATGTAAACTAAAAATTAATTAAATTCTAATCATGTGAATGGAGCATCATAATATTTTATACAAGTTATAATTAATTGGACATAAAATTTACAAGCAATGCAGTTAAGTTATGACTTGTGCATACTTTGTAACATTATTGAAAACCTAATACAAATGACTTGACAATCTTTGCTGCAGGATATAATGTTCATCATGGGTTTAGCCCTTTCAAACCCTCTAATTTTGGATGTAATTTTTGTAGCATCTTCATTTTTGGAAACAAAACAAAAATCCAAAACAAAACTAAACAAAACCAACCAACAACCAAAAAACACGCCACGTCCAAATATGCACGCTCTAAAATTTAACTTTTTAAGTCTAGTGCAGGGCACTCAGAATTGCCAGCCACCTAAAAGCACTCTGGGTTACATGCTTCAATTAATTACTATTTTATATGCTTTCTTAAATCATCAGTACTCTTTTTTTTCTTATTAACTTTGATATATAATTGACAAATTTATTTGTCACTCTACAGTGATCTATTTAATCACAACTAATTCTTGTTATTTAGAAATCTTTGTGGCATCTCTGATCTTTCTAATCTGTTATGAATGTTGTCTTTTAGAAATCTGAAAATGGATGTCTTAATTACAAACTACTTCAGAGGCGGCTGCTGTCAGGCAAATAATTTCTTGTAAATCAGAGAGCTGAAATAGCTGCTTGGATATGGTAAATAATTTTAAGACTCATACCCAGCTCAAACACCATCACAAGACTGAGGTGGATGAATGGCCCCTGGATAGTGGGTAGTATGTTAAACTTTGCTCAAGAGAGTCTACTCAGACAGAATCTTGTGGTCATGCTGTCACTTTCCTGTACTTTTCCCCTGGGAAAGGGAAAAAATAACCCTGAACATAGACATCCCCAGACATTTTACCTATCCAAATCTCACTCATACATTTCTTTTCAATTCCCAAAGGGAACTTTTCCTCAACATAATTTTAATGTAATACCAGGTCTTTTGTATGCATTTAAAATGCTCTCCATTTCTAATAACTCAGAATGGAGGAAACACGCAGCAGCTCTATCTCCTCCCCAACAAGGATGTTTTCAATTCAGGAAGGGCTGTAGGTCCACTGCTACAAAACCAAGTGGCAGAAGAAGACTGACTGGTTTACTGTGAGGTAAATTCAAGCCAGGGTAACTTGAGCAGGAGCATGGCATTGATTTCTCCTCTAGCTGCCCATACTTTGTCTCTGCGGAGGAGTATAAGAGCAAGAGAGCTACTGCCTGTGTCCCATCGAAGGCAATACCTCAAATGCAGAGGCAGGAGTCAGTAGGTGGGAGACCAAAGGATGACTTGAAAATAGCACAGATAATACTGATTTCCTGAGAATGTCTCAAACCTACAGAAAACTTGAAAACTGGCATGATTTGAAGTTTGCTTTGGTGACACACTGGGAGGAGATTTTGTTTTGCAGGAGGCCTGCGATGGGAGAAGGAGGCACCATGAAGAGGAAAGGAAAATGAGTCATCTTGGAGGATAGGAAGAGATAAGCAGGAAAAACTATAGAGGTGGTTTTATGGAAACTTTTGGAAGGTTGGACCACAAGCTTGACAAAGATGATGAAGGTGAAGCAGTGAAACGATTTAGTGTGGTTTGCTGAGGAATTGAAGCAGGGAATCGATCTTAGTTGTGACATTTTGAGGAAAAACAAGGTGAACATGAAGAGGGCTAGAACAGAGAAGGTCACAGAAACTGAGGATGAAGCTATCAGGGCTTTACTGTGGGAACAAATGGTAATAGATAATTTTGTAGGGGGCTCTTGAGGGAATGTTAGCAGGATTAAATGAGAGCATCAGCTCAGAGAGAAGAGGGAAGATAGTGATAATACTGAAAACAGCACTGAGGGTGTGTCCTGCCTGGATGCAGAGGCTAACAGGTTTACCAACTATAATCACGGGAGATAAGACAAGGGGCTCAGTTTTAGCTATGGTTTGGGCAGGAAGATTGGACCAGATGACCCACTGTGGTCCCTTCCAACCTCATCATTCTGTGATTTTGGTATTTAACCCAGTATAGCCCCCACACACATGTACTCTTAGAGTCATAGAATCATTAGGAATCATTTAGGCTGGAAAAGATCTCTAAGATCATTGAGTCCAACCATTAACTCATTAATCCGGCTCTGTTCAGAGAAGTTACCTGGACAGCATTTCAGGATTTGACATATTTGCTCAAAACTTTTGCAGGATGGAGGTGTACATGCACAGAACCACCCACTGTGTCAGGCATTCTCACTTGGTCGAATCTGTGTCCCACCCCAATCCCATGAGTATGTACCTGGAATGTGTCACACCAAAGGTAACATTGCCTGTGATTATGTATGGATGCAGGATAATCACCCCCTTTCTCTGCTGTCCTAATCAAGTGTTCCTTTTCCACATATCTGGGCAGATGCAAGTTTTACAAACTGGAAGGATTATGTGCTGGATATTGCACATACCACGGTTTGTACATTTTTATGCACATCTGATCTCAGCAAGGGACCATCTGATCCACTGGTTTTTGGGTGACTTGGTGTGTTATGTCCTTGAGGGAGGCACCTGAAGTCTTTCCTACAAGGATTATGTGATCTTCAGCTGGAGGTGAGCATGCTCCCCACAGAGATACACTATTGATAGGAAGATGTAATGACTTAGATGAAATCATTACTCATCCTTCCAGTAAGTTGTGTCCTCATTTCATAATATATTCCATTTGTAGATCGTATTGTCTCCTGTGAGCCTGCTTTACAACAGGAGTGCAAACAAATTAAACAAAGTTGTGATATGATTTTACCAAAGATTCGTCCCCAGTGTCCTTTGATTTACTTCTTGAGATCTCCTCTGGCATGAACTGGATGGAGGCAATATTTTCTTCCCCTCAAAGACGATCTGAGCTTAACACCTCTGAGAATATATATGAGCTCTGCCTTCAGAGCTGGCTTCAGGCATTCTGGAGAATGACTGCCCTCCCCTTAATACATAACAGACTGAAGATAGCTGTATGTCTTCATTTCAGGGAAATTGCTTTTTTTCTGCATTTCCTTGGCACTCAGATAGTGGTGCTCTGTGTCCCCCAAGCCAGTACTAGAATGAAAAAACTCTGCTTCTCTTTTTTTTGCTGGCTGACAAAAGGAGTTGCAAAGGTACATGCACTCCTGACCTTTAATCACACTTCTCTCTCTAGTGAGAACCAAAATTAATGGCAGATCAGATTTGTCAGCAGGGGAATATTCTTGCATTTTGCAATGTTTGTAATTGCATCACAGAGGTTAGTGATGGGCTTAACCTATTAATTACCCTCTAAACCACTTCAAGTCTGTTAAAGATGGTTTTCCACAGCAAGAGGGATATTTTTCAGTGCACAATCTGATATGAAACAGAAATCTGTAATGAAAAAAAAAGCTAGTTCCATGGGCACCACTATGGAGTGTTTTTTATCTCTAGTCTGAATTTCAGAGGATCATTTTCTGCTGAAAATCCTGTGATTAAGAAGATGAGCACTTGAGGTTTCATGGTGCTATGATGATTGTCAATAGGACTATAAAAGAGGAATATATCTTAAGAAATAATAAAATATTCTTGCAGATGAGCGTGTTGAATGACTGGAAAATCCAAAATAGCTGTTCATCAGGAAGACACATAAAGCAGTGTGTGCAAGAGCATCAGACTGCTCTAGCCCAACTCATGTATAATAACTCGCCAGGTTAATATATTGCCAGGTTGTTAGAGGCTACTGGTCTGCCTGGGTTTCTGCCTGTTAAATTGTTTGTGTGGTCTGAATGCAGAGAAGGGATATCACATGCTGCCACTATAAAGGAAGCCAACAATATACAGCAAATCCAACCCCTCAGACACTGAATAACTTCTGATCCCTTTTGTCTCTGTTTGATGAGTGGTTCAGCTCTGGTTTCTCAGCACCGTGGTTTCCCGTGGCACTCACAGCATACACCTAACACAGGAGTCCGTGTGGTATGGCCGGCTTTGGGGTTGCAGACACGAGCACAAGCCCAGCCAAGCTGTCTTCCACAGTGAGTGTGGCAGAAAGACCCTGTTCTTGTCTATGAAGAAGATCTTCATCCTGCTTCAGATCTTCATGGTCTGTCCAGTGGCTGTTTGCCATAGGAAATTATTGGCATTTTGCGGACACATGATGCAGAAAGGCTGGCCAGTCCTAATGAACTGTGCTGTTGAAGGAAGGAAAGCTTGAGATATGCAGAATTTTTCAATGCCGTTGATAAAGACCCTGCAATTCTCACTCAGGAGGATGTTGGATAGTCTTTGGGCAAGAGAGGCATTGGTATTCCACTGGGCAGAGTCTGCTTTCGCAGCTGTCTCATGGGCTTTCAGGAGCAAGTTGGTCTGTGGCCATCAGCCAGGAAAGCACTTAGATAGGAGCACACCTCTCAGTCCATGGATCATTCTGCTGAATTTGTTAGGGCTCCTTATGCACTTCCAGGAAACAATGTGCTTTGCTGGGCTCAGTCCAGTGTCGTTCTCGAGACCCCATTTAAGTAAAGCTCTTTCACATCCCTTGAAGCCATATTAATATGCTGGATGGGGCAGGGACACTGCCCGGGACTGTACTCCTTGCTTGAGTCATAACCACACTTTCAAAAATGAATACGTAGAGTATGTTTCTGCTTAAAGTTAAAAAGCACTGTTCTTTTGGGTTGTGAACAACATGACCATTGAGCAAAGGAGAGCTGTACCTACACATTAGTCCAGAGATAAACACATATATTCTGGTTTACTCCCTGAGTAATCTGACTTTGAGATCGAAGTTAGCAGTGCTGGAGAGGATCTGCAGGTGGCTGAAAACAGCAGGTGGGGCAGAGGAAGATGTGGTGTGCACTATTTTTGTTATGGATGGTTCCCAGAGCCCCAGAGGTGGCACTGCAACAGCAGCATGAGCGAGGGATGGGTGAAGTGGAAATGTCAGGCCAGAAGACCTTGCGGAGATGACAGAGACTAACATAAGTATCTGTCAGCTAAGGACAGCCAGGAATTAGGACATGAAATGTCCTGATGGGGGCATGCCTAGCTCTGTGGTGCAGGTAATATCTAAACACAGGGAACAGAGGAAACCCAACAGTAGGCAAATGAGCCAGACAGTGACCATTTCAGAGAGCACCAACTTTTACTTAATGCTGCTGTGGGGCAGATGCAGTAGCAGGCAGTAGCAGTGTGGACAGATTCAAGGCCACCCAGCATCAATGTGAGGAGCTATATGCCTGCCTGGGAGGCACAGAGGGTGTCATGGTAAATCCAGAGGTGTTTGTGTTACAGAGAGAAGTCACCAGGACAAGAAATCAGTCTCCTAATCTGACATGATCAGAGACATATATGACTGAAGGTTGAATGAAATTATAGGAAACCATTTGGATCAATGATGGCATTCTGTGAATAATTTTCTGAAGGATTCAACCTTCATGTGAGTAATAAAACTCTGCTGTAGGTCATTAGAAAAACTATCCCCTTCATTTGCTCATAATGACCTAACTGGAGGAGGTAACTATGTCACAGGATTTTGTGAGCTCTGAGGCAGCTCTAAGAGGAAGGCAGCTGAGACAACAGTGTCTGCAGATGACCACATGAGAGTGTGATCCAGGGGCCCACAAAGTCTGGCTCTGAGGGCAGTGCTGCAGTTGGCTAGGTATGTAATGGTTATGCTAACAGGCAGAGGCAGCGAGCAGTGGGCTTACATCCTTGTATGTGTGTGTGCAAGAGGGAGATGATGACATCCAACAATCTGCAGTGGTTCTTCAGGTCTGTCCTCTGTTACCAGCAAATTTGTGTCCTGGGGTCAACCACTTGTGCATGCACACAGTTTAGAACCATGATTAAACTATTTGGCTGAGGCTTTTAACATCTTTTAAAATAACAGTGTCATACAAAAATATGCAGGAGAGAACTTCAAGGGGTCATGCAGACCACTCCATGTCCCAAGGTAGGCTAATTGCACCAGAGTTACTTCTGATGTTGTTGAATAATATATCTCTAAGGCTTTCCAACACTGGAAGGTCACAGTACCTTTAGGGAACTGTTTCCTCTCTTTTGCTCTCCCACTGCTGAAAAGGTTGTGGGAATTTTGTTCATCATATCTGATTTGAATATTTCTTTTTGGAATTTAAAACAAGGTTGAAGGTGCTATTATCCACATATGGGCACTGAAAACAAAACCCACTCTTATTTATGGACTGTTCCCTCACACTTACAAAATAAGAGGACTGAGTTGGAGACATCCTTGCCATAGAAGGAAATCAGAGGAGAAACTCGGCTTTTTCCATCAGCACTGGACTGACACAGAAACCAGAGATGGCTGAGTAAGGAGATCAGCACGAAACATCCAGATTATACAAATGAATAGGTTGAAACATTGCAGGACTTAGCAGCTCTCTGCCAGATATGGGTGTCTGAGAGACAGCTGGTTGCATCAAGCATGTAATGGGGGTCAGAGAATTGAGAGGAGGGATGTGGCAATCAGGGGGATTAGCCCAATTCAGGAAATCTCAATTTTGGACTAAGAACAGTTTAGAGGAAGAAAAAGGGAGTAAAGATGCTTAATAGAGTGCTTTGGGAAGGTGAACTATTTCATTTTACAAGACTCAAAGGTAAATTCAGGATCCTTAAGTGGTGCTAGAGACAGATCTGTGAGCTGTCTCCTATAAAAAATGGTCTGTGGGATATCCGTATATGAACGACAACTGTGGGTATATGTCAGCCTTTGTTTTGCTGTGCAGGATGAGGGAAGATGGGTCTTCTGCCAGCAAGGGGAGGAGGTGTGAGGTAGGGTGGCCCAGCTCTGTGTGTGTGTGATGGCTCCAGCATCCCCAGGGAGGCACATTGCTTGGGGAGTGAAGGGGCCGAGCTGAAGAAGGAGCATGGTGACTTTTTGGCAGGTGAGAACAGAGATGTACAAAGCTCCTGTCTTGGGGCCTTGGTTGAGTCTCAGAGGCTCTGACTGCTGGCAGGAACTCACTGAGGAGAAGGAGACAGGGAAATCAAAAACCCCTCATTGATTCTCTTTCTTTCCTGCAACCCATCCCCAGCACTAACCATATTTGAAAATACAGCTTCCAGGCTTCTTTTACAATGGTTTCAAAAAACAATCTTAGCTGTAGAGAGAATTATTTTGCCAGCCCTATTTTTCCCTGGCTTTGAGTTTGCCATTGACGTTAATTAGGACTTCCTGAGCCTCGTTAGCCTGGCGTTTTCCTTTGTTACTGAGAACAGCTAAGGTGACCTTGCTTGCTAGGTGGATTTTCTCAGCTCTGACAGTCTAATCATTAATGTCTTAGGAACAGAGGTAGAGATCTTACACAGGAAACTTGAGAAGAGCTATAAAAACATCATGTAGACAGCTGTCAGTGTCAGCTGGCATAGCTCCAATAATTCAAAAGTAGAGATGTTTCTGATAACTCACTCTGTTCTCACATAACACATGCTATTCACCATGTATTTTTGTTGCATAATAAGAAAATACAACAAATACCTAAATATATAAGATCGGTTGCAAGTGGTTGAACTACTGGGTGTACTGAGAGTAATAACCAACATTTAATAATCTCCATTTTATTATCCAGAATAGTGGGACAGTGACCAGCACACTGATATCTGGTGATGTGATTTTGAATGATGACTTACAGCATAGCAAAAGTTATTTTAGTGGCCTCACTCTAGTACCCACCTGCACAGTCATGAAACTGAAGAATCACTGACAACTCTAAGTAGGAACAGACTTCTGGAGGTCATGTATTCCAATTCCCTTCTCAAAGAAGGTCTGACCAGAGCCAGTTGCTCAGGGGAATGTCCAGTCAAGTTCTGAGTATCTCCAAAGATGGAGATGACAATACCTTGTTGGCCAACCTGGTCAATATTTGACCAGCCTCATGGCAAAAAGCCCCACCAGCATGCTTAAAACAGGAGTGATCATCCTGGGAGAAGAGAAACCCAAGTAGGGAATAACTGAGTTCTGCCTCTCAATACCAGGCAGCACCAGAAGACCAGTGTGGTTAGTTATGTTTCAAGCTGCTGTGATTGGTCTCACCTTCATAAACTTTACATACACTAAAAGAAGTATATAAACACAGGAAAACATCGTATTTGCCCATAGTAGTCTTTTCGTAAGAGAGACTGTGCAAACAACATTTGTAATTCCCAAGTGTCATCTGTCACAGGAAGCAAGAATGTGACAACAGAGCAGTCGTCACAAAGCATTCACATGGCAAAGGCACAGATGCTGTAGCAGAGCCAGCTGCACTAGTACCAGCCTTGACTTCTGGAAAAGGCAAAATGGGAGCTGCTGCTTTCCCCCAGCAGGCACAGAAGGGTCGATTCTGTTCCTGACCCATTTGAATTGCACACTGCAACATTTCTATCATGGACTTCTAAACAGCCATATCCAGTGGGGTCCTGATCCTAGCAGGTACTTCTGATGGTTACTTAAGAATGACAAACACAGCTTGCAGATTTGCCACTAGCAGCTGCCACAGGCTACTGAAAAAGGCAGAATATTAAGGCTACACAAAACCAAAGCTGAGCTGGGAATATCAATGAAATGCTTACATGTTGCTGAACATGCTGCCTAACATCGGAAACACAAGACAACAGCAGAAAGCCATGCAACGTATTTTGGCAGAAGCGCGCAAACATTTCACAGCTTGTCCCCTGGATGCCATGCTCACACTTACGTTAGTCTGTGTCATACTACCTTAACTTGTTTTAAGCATTTCCATCATCTGTGAGGTAGGGAGGGAAAAACAGAAGAGTTAAGGTATAATCAAATGAGATCTTGCACATCATACTATAATTTGTAAACAATCTCATTATTGGCTTTAGTGTCAAGGGTGTGAATGGTTCAGGCTTCTGTCTCAATTCATCCAGACAGGGAACTTTCTGAAAGCCAGGTGAGTGATTCAATGGATTATTAAGGAGATAGATGAAAAAACTTGGGATTAACAGAGGAGAAATAGTGACAGAACATAAATGAACACAGAAACAAGCAAAGAATTTTGGTGTCAGTAAGATGCATTTCTTTTCTGTCATGTCAGAATCAAAGCACCCAGTAACATCTTTTGATCACTATGCAATTTTAAACATTGTTTTAATCTGGCTACTTAAAAGAATACTTGAATAAAGATGCAAAATTAAGAAACAAACACCTACAAATCATTACAATGAAATAGTTCAAAGATAAAACTGTATCAGTTATCATGTCATTATGTACAGATCTACAGAAGTCTTTCTGCTAGGGCAGAAACTGCAGTAATAAAATAAAAAATATGCATCTAGATCTTGTTGATACATTGCCCATCATTTCTGATTATACTTCCAAAATCATAGGTGCCATTTGAAAGACCCAGCCTACCAAATCCTTATGTGCACAAACTCTCCTAATGGCTTGGATTTTAAGGGTAGTCTTGCATTGTGCTTTTAATTATGCACCCACAGAAACCCGCTCTGGTGAGATCTTGTGCCCATGATGCCCTGAGAAAGCCCAGGGGAACCTAATAATACTTTGGATTTCAAAGTATCTTTAGTGGCCTACTCCTGCAAATTAGTGTGACTTTACAGTACTTTGCACAGTGTATAAACCTTTCATGTCTGATGAGGACACATACTAAGTCACCCAGAAGCTGAAGGATTTGTATCAAGAAAAGAAGTTTACTTGCACATCTACACATTACACTACTGAACAGCTAAAAAATCCGTAACAACATGGAGGAAACAAGATTAACTCCTGAGAGAGTGGCAGAATAAGCAATTGGCCTAAACTTCTGCTATTGAAGAAAAGTCTCAAAGGAGATGCTAAAATATATAGAATTTGAGACACTATTTTAAAGCAGTAATTTCTTAACTGAGACCAGTGGTTCCACTATCATGTGAAAAGTGTTTTGAAATTAATTTAAGGATTTAAATGTGGATCTGACATATAAATCACAAATAGCCAAATTATCATTAGAAGGGTATTTTCTAATTGTGTCTAATGCAGAAGAACTGCAAAAACCAGCAGGGAAATGAGACACGACTGGAAATATCTAAAGGCATTGATTATGTGATTGGCATGCCTGGTGAAAATAATCAATGTATTAACTTTTCTGAAAATTCACAGGAGGCAGAAAAAAAGAAGTTTTTGTATGTGTGTATATACTTCTTTTGGAAAAAGAATTTGTTTGGTTTCTCTATTTCTTGAGAGCTATGACTGTCTGTGCACTGGTACTGGAGCAGCTACGCTGGCTTGTCTCTAATGTTATTGCAGCAATGGAACATGAAACAGATAAAGGTGCTGAAGGATCTGCACCCTGGATGAGTACTGAGACACAAGGCAAAGCAGCTGCCTCATTTATAATGCTGGGAAAAAATGAGGTAAAATAACTTATTAAATAAATGATAGTGATTTTACTAAACCCGTACTTATTTTGATCCTTCTGCACTGTGGGAGCAAACTATCAGGAATTTGTAGCGATGTAATTGTGCTTGGCTCCCTGTCTTCCTGTGGCACATCCTGGTTAAGTGGAAATGATGCTGTTTTGTGCAAATTAGGTGGCAGTCATTACAATTCAGAAGCATTACACCAATTGGATACACTTGGGAAATATCCTGGGAAGACCGATTTCTTATTCAAGCACTGACAAAGGCTGCCATGCACCCCATGCTCTGCCTTTCTCCAGACACACAAGTTTTTCCCAGGATCACCCAAGGATGTCCCTGCCTGTCCAGCCCTGCAGGACACATAGTCTGGCACCACCTCAGGACATGGGGATGAGCAGTTCCTTCCCTAGGATGCCATGGAGAAGACTCAGGGAAGCTCAGGCACTTACTGCCTGTCCCATGGGCCTGGATTTAGGCTCACCAGCCCCGTGGAAATGAAGGCTTAGTTATCACCCAGTTAGCATAAAGCATACATAAGTAGAGTCAATCGCACTGCTCAAGTAACCTGGGGAATCTGCACAGGTTTATTGTCCCGGGCAACACCTTCTCTCCTGCTACCCCCTTGGTTAAGGGCTTAGTTAAGTAATTCTTCTCCTTCATACATACATTAAGTATAATGTAGCTGTAGTAGGAATCATTTCTGGCACTTAACTGGTTAATAAACAATTCTTTCCTTTGGTTAGAGGTAAACTTCTTGTCCCCCCTTGAGTTCCTCATTGGCACCTTTCATTGAGGGATGTCCCTTTTACTAAGCCTTTCCTTCTACATCACTCTGGACCTCAAAGTACACATAAAATATAGGTTTCTGAGCAGGTTAAGTGTGTATAGCACATGCCTGTCTCCTGAACAAGTCCAGCCACAGGAATGACCCAGGACCTGGTGGTGAACTGGGAAGACTGATCCCCAATCCCTTTTCTTTGCTAAACTGTGATAATGCATGTGAGGTACTGGCAGGCTTGTGGCCATTTGGGGATGTGCCCATATTTCTGTTTTCATGAGAACATTTTTGAGGTGAATTTCTCAGTTGTTGTGCATGTTCCAGCTACTAATGGGCCACTGTGGGGCCAAGCAGGAGCTCAGATGGAATAACATCCTTTCTCCACCATGCCACTGCCACAGACATCAGGCTCCCAGCACAGGCTGCTTCATCCTGCAGTGCTGCTCCTATTGCTAATGTAGATGTTGCCTGACTGAAGCCTGCTGACTTGATTGATTCCATTTAAATCAATGTGATTGTTTGTATGAAAAACGTTGACAGATCTGGCCCTAAGTGGCTTTTACTCCACCATGCTATTTGGCATATAAATCAGCTGTTTGGGGCAGTGGTAACTGCTTTGTTACCACTGTGAATTTAGGAAAAAATCTATTAAAGTCAATAAAGAAAGTACATGCTTACAGTGGGATAACTGATATTAGCACTTGACTGGTCTTATTTAGAGCAGTCTTGCTGTGGAGGTAGTTTAAAGAGATTCTTCTGTCTTTTGGGATCCTTGAAGTAATCAAGTTCATTATAATCCCTTTCTTCCAAAATATCATATACACGCATGAATTATGTATTTGGTTACATAGTTGTAAATCTGCATATGGCTGTTTGTACTCCGTGATAAAATATTCTTTTAGCTTTTTTAATGGTAACAGTAAAATTCTCCATGATGTATATCACAAGTAGTAATTTTCAGCTAGAAATATCGATGACATCTTGCCTATGGCAATGAACAGGTTTTAATGCAACAATAAAGCATGCCCTTTCTTCTTAATTAGTCTCCATTGATTAAACATGCAGACTATTTACAAAAAGCCTAATATAATGGAAAGGAAGAATAACTAATGCAATGGCTGTATTCCCAGGATCACATGCAATTCATCTTTACTAAGCTGAGTCTCTATAATCTCAAGGCATTTATGAAATAATAAGGAGAAAGCTTTAGGTTAAGCATATTTAGTATAAGAAAGTATTTGTTTAATTTGTTTCTTAAGATGAAATTCTCCTATTCTTGAGGGAAAAGGAAAGCACTCACTGAGTTTAAGCCAGAGACATCTTGCAGTAAGATGTAAGAAGCCTTGTCAGATCACTAACAGAAACAATCTTTGTGATGCTGAGATTTTGTAGCTTATAATTAAACTTCACAGTCCAGCCCCTGTAACCTGTATCATCCTCACATGCCCTGTTTTACACATCACAGCAATTAGTGAAGCACACAGTACACATTTAGGTGAAGGCTTTCTGTCAGCAGCTGGTGATGTAGTGACTCAGCAACGCATCAGAAGGCATTTGCTTGTGCTAAGGCTTTGTACACCTCTGTGGGGGCTGAACCTGTCAGATTAATACAAGAGGATATTTTTGTAACATACAGAAAGTTTCTGCTGTACATCAAAGTGCAGTAGTTGCTTATTTTAGATGACAGCAAGTCTTACATTTGTCTTCAAAAATACAGTCTTCAGCAATTTTTTGGTATGTACATCTCCAAAAAGAAACTTTCCTGTGAAACATTTTGTAGAAGAAAGGCTTCCAAATTGAAATCATCAGAGACGTTTTCACGTGGTGGGTCAAACATTCCAGTAAATTGGCAGCCCAGATACCAGAGGCAAGTAGCAGCTGTGGCAGCAGGCTACCTGGGGATCAGGGAGTGCTGTGAGCATGTAATTCAGGACAACATGAATATCTGGATTCATGCCCTACTCTTTTGCTGAGTTGGGGGTTGGCCCCAGGCAGTGTCAGAAGCCTTTTGAATGAGGCTGTGCTCTTCAGCTGATCTAGTCTTTTATTTACTGTGTTAATTTTTTGTGCCAGCAACAGAAATCTCACCTTCCTTCCAATACATTCAGTTGCTCCCACTGTTAAAACTAACTTGCCTGAATGCTGCTATTTTCCCTGCAGGTACTGATGTTGGATCACCTGAGTGTAGCACACACAGCCTGCCACAAGCAGAGGGGCTGTGCACTACTCTCCCTTGGCTGCTCTTCAATCTGCCCATGGTGTTTGGAGAATTAGTCTGAACCTGTGAGCTGAGCATTTTGCCCTGGTTCGTGTCTTTTTCCTTGTCCCTGAGCTAATGAGATCCTGACTACAGAAGTGTGAAGCAGTGGAAGACGTAAGGTCCCAGATGTGTCCCCAAGGTCAGAATCAAGAACTTGAAGCAAGTTCTAGAGAGAAAATGGAAATTACTACTGAAGCAGGGTAACTTCACCGAAGGTGTCATCATTAACACTTGGCTTTCACAACGTTCTCTTTCTTTGTGTGAATCTCAGAAGGATATTGTCAAAGAGGTTGTTGTTACTGTCATGGCACAGTGAAGTGACTTGGAAAAGGTGACACCAGAGCCAACAAAGGCAGTGAAATTGGAGTGGGCTTTTCTGAGTCACAGCCTGACTCAGCCCTCCTTGCTCCCACTGCTCCAGTGCCACCGGAGCTGCCCCTGGCTCCTAGTTTGCTGTTGCCCGTCTGCAGTCCCCCATCAGCTACTCATCTCTGCTCACCAAAGCACTTACCAAAGTCCCTAAGTTGGCGTGGGTTCCCAGGTCTTGCTTGGCAAAATGTAGCTGCATCTGCACTTTTCTAAATGGGGATGTATTCATCGTATGCTTAAAAGCTTTGCTGGATGGAGACCTGCACTCTAGAGCCAGAGCCACCTTAATTGCTGGAGCCTGCAAGGAGGAGGAGAAGACATTTTTCTCCTTCTCACATGCTGACTTGGAAAAGGGTGAGCAAGAGAAGGGAAGAGAGCCCTGACTTGGTTTCTGCAGTGCACTGCTGTCGGAAGTGAGGGTCTGAGCACCTGCCCAGATCCCAGAGCACCCTGGGGGGAGCTGATAGCAAGGCTGAGCTGAGAAGTGCACCAGTAGTTCTGTCATATTTTTTAATAAACATATTTGGAGAAAGGGTTTCCCCATTGAGTCTTGAAAAAAGAAACACCTAAATACCCAACCAAAATTTTTATGCACGCAGCTATTAATTGTAATGGTAATACTAGTTTTATGCTAGGATAACTAATAGTTATATTAATAACTGCCAATATAAAAAGCATTGTTGGGTTTTTAGTAGGAATTTGGTATTAGTAATAATAATATTTTCATTTGAGTAGCTTTTTTGTGCGCAAAATATGCCAATGACAGTATCTAAGTCACACAATGCAGAGTTGCTGGAACCTCTATTAACTAAGCTATTTAAAAGCACTGTGTTACGCCTGTTATTATAAGAACACAGCATTTAACATCCTATTGAAAAGAAACACTGTTCTTACATCTTTTCCTGACTGAAGTTTATTTCCATTGTTTTCTCAGAGAAGCAACAAAGTTCGGACTTAATCTATTTAATCACACCTTCAATTTTCATCCCTTTATGTTGTTATCATCAATGCATGCTTTTTAAAAGATCTGTTCCTGAAGTTATTTCACCCATCAAAAGGTTTGGTTTTGCTTCTGAGGTGCATGTCTTACATAGTAAACTTCCCTGTAGTATAAAGGACAAAGACTTCTTTGCTGAATCACTACAGTCAACGGGAATTTCTGTCCTTATCTCTACGGCAGTTGGGTGAGGTCTTTTAGTTTCTTTCCTTTTAAGTTGCTGCTTTTGTTTTGTATCTCTCTAGACTCTCAGCATGACAGCATAAGCTGAGGCTTCTCACCATGACAGCTGTAAGAATCATTGATTTTTTTGGTTCAGCAGCAGAAACAGAAAAAAAATTTCTGTTAACCTCTCGAAATGCAATTCTGAAAAAACTAATTTCAGATCAGCAAAATACACAACTTGAGGGACATAGTATAAAAGTGGAGGAAAAAAAGCCTGGCATCACAAAGTGGAAGAATAAGGTATGGCAGCTATTATTCCCTGAACTGGTGTTCAAAGGAAAAGACGTTCACCGAGGTCAAAACCACACTCTGCTACACACAGAGATTTGAGCCAAAGCCCTTCTTTTACTAGAGATGTTTTCTAGCTCCAGCCAGAGGTCACCTGAAATAAGATGTTCTCCAGCTCTCCTGCTGTGACTGTTTTACATTTCATTACAACTGTACAAATGCTCAGGAGCTGAGCAAGGCAGAGCATGTGTCTGAGTGAGTCTGCAGCCTGGTACAACCTTTGGTTGAGACGCAGCACCACTGGGTTGTAGCTTGGTGGCAGTAGCCAGTGAAGCCATTTACACCAAATTAAATTATGCTGAAAGAACAGATTTCAGACACATTCCCCAGAACTTCTCATCAGTGTGATGGCAGAGGGCTGGGGCCACTAATGCTAAATTTGACCCAAATTTGTAAAGAATTGTTATGACTACAAATTGCTTCTTAAAATTAATAAAAGAACTAAAAATACTGTTTCTAAATGCTGCTCACCCCTTCTGAACATCAATCTGCACACTGTAATCACACTTTCCATGCTGTACCTGCACACATAGGAGGGCTGCTGGTGAATCCCTGTGAATCCTGCAGTTCCACCAACATGGCGGTCAAGACAAGACCATGATCTCAACAGACTCCCTTCAATTTCCTGGTCTCTCTGTTAACCAGCCCCAGGCTGGAGGATCTGCATATTGATGCTACTTCGCTAATCTCACCAGTGTAGATTAGAAAGTCCCAAGGCTGTATGTCAGTTCTCTCGTACACATTATTATTTTTGTATCTAAATCTTTTTAAAATATAGGGCAGACTCTTTTCATAGCTGAGTAGTCATTTCTGTAAGTGTGGCAGTTGATTTACAGTTTGTACTGTGTACACTTTCTGTAGTGAAGCATAAAATTGAAAAGCTTATGTCAAATTCATTCATACATGGACACGCTCAAGAACAAATTAATTTTAAAGCACTCACAGGGTATATAATGTTTCTTTGTCATGCTTTACAAATCTATAAAGTAATTTATAACATAAACTCTACTTTAGAAGAGAGCTGCAGTAGAATGGATAGCAGAGCGATTTCAATCTAAAATATCCCAGTGCTACACTCTCCCAGATATCTGCAATTCAGATCTGATAGGAACCATGAGTAATCAGTTTCTAAAGCAAAATTGCTATACAAGAAAAGGCTCTCAGTGCAATGTCCTCTTACAAAACCAAGCTATTTCTAGGACAAATTAAGTTTTCTAACCATCAGTATGCAGCACACTAGATAAGGGGTCAAATTCGGATCTCAAACTAGTACAAATCAGGAGTCATAGTCATGCAGGATCAGGATAAACTCATTTTGATGAATATTGGATAAATGATGTGTGTAACTGTAATAGTAGGGCCATTGTAATTAACTTAAGAGAGTTTCCACGCCATGAGAACAGATGTCTTCAAGTTGACATTACTGTTGTGGTCCTTGTCTTCTGAATAACATGGCCCATGGAGTGTCTGCAAAGGACGTTCTTTGAACATCCTTCCAGTGCTTTGTATTGTTGAGGGCCACCAGCTTCTTTCTGCTTTCTTCTACAGGAGCTGGGAATTGACAACACTGTTGGGCACCATCCTGCTGCTGCACAGGACCACGGTACCCAGAAACCAAGAGAAGCACAAGATCCTTCTCTCCTTGCAGCAACATCCTGCCTGTAAATTCCCCCATGCTGAGCACCTATCATTAACAAATGTCATGGGCAATCATCAGAAACATTCAAAGACAAGCAGTCACGCAAATTCAACCCTAGGGTGAGCAGCTACAGCTCTCCTGAAATTGCAGGCTGGCATGGGCAAGAATGAGTCCTGAGACTAAGGAAATCATTCTAGCCAGCTGGTGTCACAGCTACTCCTGCTCCCTCCTGGCATCCTTGTGTCTGCATTTTTTTCCAGGGGCATTCCTGCTCTCCCTGCCAGCAGCAATTTAATCTACTAACAGTACAAGGAGTAAAATATACAACAATGGCTGTGAACTGCTGCCGTGTTCCTCTTCCCACCATTCATCCCACTTGGCATGTGTGTGGCACCTGGGTAGCTAACTCTGTAATTTGGACACAGGTAGTGCATTCTCTCATTTCCTCAGGAGGAACAGAGACATAATCAGAATTTAGAGTGACTTCTAAAAGGTGCATATTTCAAAGGTAAAATTGCAATATAAAGCATTCAGAGAAACTATAACCCAAGTACCACCTGTGCAGAAGTGGGAAGGAAAATATCATTCTTTGTAAGAGCCAGTGGCTGCAGACAAAAGGGTCTAACTCAAAGCAGCTGTTTCTACTCCTCACATCAGAGGGAGCAAGCCCTTGGTGCAGTCCCCCCATGCAGTGCATGTTGAGATATTTATAAAAAGTGGCACAGCTTCTGCAGTGCAGGGCAATAAAGGTCACCTCAGCACAGCTGGGCAGGCAACCAGACAGTACAGCACAGTCACAGCGACCTGGGAATAAACCCTGGCTGTGGGGCAATGGGATTGTCCTTTAACACAGACAGGGGCTCCCCATGGGGCTGGGTGAAGGGCCACACTGGATGGAAGAGCTGAGCCTTGCCCTTGTCTTCTGCTAAATGCTGGGACCAGGTTTCTCAAAAGCAGCTAATGACGTTGGGTGCATGAAAATTGTCAGCATACAAATTGGTTTTGTTGGACATTCTCTTTCCAAAAGTCCTTTTGAAAAGTTCAACCACTGCCAATCTCCTGTACTGCATTCCTCCTCACAGGCTCCACATTGCTGACAGATGTGGAGGAAGAAAAGTCCTTACTCCAGCAGGAAGGGCTGAAAAAGGAAGAACTATTAGTCTGAAATTCTGCAATGAAAGAGGAAGATTTCAAAGGAACCCGAAGAAAACTTGCATCCAGCTCTGTGGGAATGCCTTAGGTACAGACTTCACCTATTTCTTTGCAGAAAGCCAGTTAGTTCTGCAACCTTAACAACTGCTTTAAACAAAGGAACTCTTAAAATTTGCTTTATCATCAGAAGGCTAGGGCTGACAGCCAGGAAGCACAAGAAGCAGTGGGGTGCTGGAGGAACCCTCCCCAGCCCCATTACAGCCACCGCCCCACTGCAGTGGGGAGGCAGCTGTACCAGGTCTTGTGATGCCTGCTGTGCTGTTTGCTAAGTGCTTTGCACACTCCTGTTTGTAGTTGCTAATAAATACCTCCAATGTTAATAATTTGCACTGGAATCTTCTGTGACTTCTTTCTGCCTCAGGTTGCACTTTTTTCTTTAGAGTTTCAACACAGCAGTTCAGCAATTTTTGGGAACCTGTATCATTGCCTAAGGAGTTCCTGACTCTGAGAGAAGATAAAATTCATCAGCTTTCCTGTGGCTGTCACAGTAGTACTGAAATATTAAATAAATGGTATTTGGATCGAGTTTTTCTGGAGTTTGATTGTGAAAATCAGTCATAAAAGCCTTGACAATTAGATGTCAATGTAGACCTACACCCCCAATGCTGTGCTGGTGCAGAGCACTGTGGCACTGTTAGATGCACAAAGTGGTGACAATGTAACGCCATGATTCTGGAGCATCCACCTTTCAGGGATGTAACCCTCCTCAAGTATTCACAATGTATGTAGGCAGCGTGAGGGGAGAGGTGGGTCCCTAAGCCTGGGATCCAGGAAAGCCAATACAATGCAGAAAGGCTGTCTATGCTCACTGATAGAAAATGTAAAGGCCAGGATGCATGAAATGAAAGCCTGCTGAGGTCCACATAAAACAGAGACGAAATGATCAGCTTTTCCTGGTTACTGGAGAGCTTCTTCTACTTAAGAGCTTTTCTATGGACCTCTGCTGTTTCCTACCCTTGTATTCCAGGAAGACAGTTATTGTTTGTCCTCCCTTCTACTGTATTAAATCTTCCCAGGTAGCTGCCAAAATGAACAGTCTACCAGGACATCTCACAGCTCCCCATGGCACCTTGGCAGGGCCAGGAGGGGACAAAGTCTTGGTCCCTGGTACTTGTTCCTAGCTAAGGCTGCTTCCTTTGGCCATATGCTGTCTAGGATTTTGGGTAGAAGGGAACGCTCCCTGGAGATCACCAAGACTCCTGTCCATGTCCAAATAAAAGTTTCCTACAGGTAGGTCCTCCCTCTGTGTGGGTAAGGGAATTATCGAGTAAATGCCTGTGAAGATGCCAGAAAAAAGCTGCTTAGCAAGCTACATTTGTTTCTCTCTAACACTGTCATCACTTTCTCAGTGAAGGTGTGTGGAGGGGTTTCTCTCTTGAACTGGCTCTTTAATTGCGCTGCTAACGAGGCAGGTAGGGCGCCAGGGTAAATAAGCCCTTGCAGGCTCTCTGTGGTTATGGCTGGAGATTGCCTCCAGCTGCCAAACTAACACAGGGAGAGTGAAGCCTGCAGTGTAGACAAATATTTTGCTACTGCCCCAGATTTCAAGTTAGCTTATATAAAATGTGGACTTATGCAATATATATGCAATATAAAAGACTTTCTGAGGTGTTAGACTTGATATTGCAGGGTATAACATTAGCATTACGTAGGTTTAATAAAGCACATAGGAAACAAAAATTAAGAAAGGCTTTTCCTGAGGAAATCTGACAATAAGCCACCATCATTAAACAGGGGTGTTCCTAGCAGGGTTGTATAGGCGTTGTTCCTAGACATAAAACTGTTCATCAGCAGTGCAGATGTTACATTAGATCATGGCTGATAAAATCTGTAGCTTGCACAAGGATCAATGTTATGTTTAAATGATGAAGAGAAGGCAGCAATACGAGACCTGTTGCTTGGTCAGACAAATCCACTGTTTTTATGTACAGCCAAAATACAGAGTTAATCTCCACAGAAAAACAAATAGCAGCTGCTCTAGTTAAGTGCTATTTTTTCTCTAAAGGATTTAGAGGCCAAAGAAGAAGACAAAAATTTAAGTCCTCTAATAACTGAGAAAGCTAATGAGACCTTGGCTGGCTAAACAGGGGATGCTGAGATGGGGGCAGGAGCTGAGGATGACAGTGTTATCTGCAGTGTTAGCATCCACTGAGGATGCTGAAAAACTGGGAAAGAGGCAGAGGGGAACTGCAAAAGTGGGCCAAGGACTAGAGAAGGTGCCTAATAGGGAGAGAGAGGTTTAAAAAGCACTGTCTGTCTAGCTTATAAGAAAGAAGATTCAGAAGTCTTGTTTATAACTCTTCATGGGGAGAAATGAGCTCTTTAATCTGGTGCAAAGGATGAATGGTTAAAAGCTGAAACCAGATACATCTGAAGTGGAAATTAGGGAAAACACATTAATAGGAAACAAACTGCTGAGTGAAGAAAAGGAGTCTACAGGGCTTGATGAAGATGTCTCAGTTTTTTTCTGAGCGACAAGTTTCTTGTATACCTGTTATGTTTCAGTCCATGCCAATATGGGCACAACTGGGTGAGATTTTAAGAGTGGGGATAAAATCTAGTTGTGTCTTCCAGCTCTGGGATCCTGTATGAGCTGTCTGAAGGTGCTAAGGGGTGTGCATGGCAGCTGGTAGTCCTGCAGGGTAGGGAGGCCCCTGTTTGTTCTTTCCCCCCTTCCATCAGGATAGTCATGCCAAGAACCAGCGCTGGCATTCAGTTCTAAAAGCCTGGCTGGCTGTATTTCCAAAATGCCTTGCAGCACAACAAACCCCTTGCTTGTCTGTCCTCATTGAAAGTGCTCCCAGAGCAGAGGGGACAGCAGGGCATTACAGGGGGGACCATGCCAGCTCCCACCTGTCCTCAGCAGGGTGTGCAGCTTGGGGCACTGAGCCAGGCTGACACAACTCCAGTGGGCACTGCCTTCCTCAGGGGGATTATTCAAGAGAACAACCTGTGCTCTCATTCCGAGAGAGTTTTCTACCTGAAAATACTTTTTCTTCACTGAAATATGTATCCTCCCCTCACTCTATCTCCCCATCTTCCAGAGATAATTATTTTTTTCTCCAGTGAAGCACCAACAGCCTTCAAATGCCTATTAGAGAATTTCACCCTCAGTTAGTTGGTGAGCTCAGCAGTGCATGCTTTTTCTACATGTCAGTCCTGCAGCCTGGAGTTGAAACGCTGTGCTGTGGCTCTGCCTTTGCATCCAGCAAATGGTTCCCAATATTATAAGTTAAAATATTCAGCTTGTGGTGGGATTGGACTCAACAGAGCTGAAAGGCTCAAAATAAGGCGGGTATGATGTCACCTGTAGCAAAACAATAATCCCCACCTTCTTTGAAGCTGATTGTAGCTACTTTTTATTCCTTTGAGTTGTCAGTCTCATGGCAAGATGCTGGCAAAAATTAACTCCCACACTTGGCTTTGCAACAGGAAGGTGAGTGCGTCATGGAATGATGTTTCAGCCTTTCATCAATTTATCTTTGACAAAATGCATCTCTTCAGCAAGAGGACATCTAGGCTGGAAAAAAGCCAAGAATGCTGACACCCTATCATGGTGCTTCTAGACTTTTTCAGCATAGAGAGTCCTTTACTCAGCGTTTAAATAAATTCTCAAAATCTCCATATACTTACTAAAAGAGGGAAAGTCTAAACAGTGATAGCAATGGTGGAGCAGCCTTGGGAGAAGAAAGATGTGTGGACTGTGGTTGAACTAGCAGAGCCTTGCATTAACTCAGATCCCATGTCCAGGACCCCGGAGGATTCAGCCCTTGGAGAGATTAACTTTCCTGCAGGTCATGAATGGTTCCCAGAAAGTTATCTCCATTGACAAGCTGCAGATCATGGTTGTTCAGCAGACAATTGCCTGGTCTCATGATGACATGGTAAGAAATTTAAGACCCTGCTTTCTTCTCAGCCCATGCTCCTTCCTCCAGGATCCCACACATATTTTCTTCCGTTTACTTGTCAGGAAAAGCTTCTGTAGCTGCTCCTGGGATGCAAGACTTACAAAGGAAAAAGTTCCTTCTTGAGAAACATCAGTCATTAATGTGTAGTTAAGCACAGAAATATTTCTTCCTTTTTTTTTTTTCTTTTAAGAGGTAGAAAGTGGTAATAAATAGTAAAACTAATGTGTCACTGATGTGTTTTCAAAAGGATAGAGAGTGGGTTCTTTGACAGAAAATTGAAAGACTTGATTGCACTCTCTGTTGTGAGCATCTACAAGTTTGGCTGTGGTATAACCCATTGACTTTTTTCTAATTTTCCTAATTAAGTAATCAGAAGTGAGGTGCAAATTAGACACAAAGTCCACATTTGCCTGGAGTTAAAAGCAGAGCATTCTGGCTGATAGAGATGAACAATTAAATCTGCTGATTAGCAACTATTAAACAAAACCTTTCTAACTTGAACAATAAAGAAATCAATAGAGATATCAGGAGAAAATATTTGGAATTGCTAAAGACAAATGGAGAAGTGGAAATTAATGACAATTTCAAAAAAAATCCAAACCCAAACCCCAATGGTTTTCACAGAAAGGAGCCTTCTGGAGCAACCACTTCACAGTAAAGGAGAGGAAAGCAGAACTTATGAAGACATTAATCAAGGTACAAGTGAAAAGAAAATGAGATGCTTCAGGGCACAGAGATGACAGGAAGAATATCTGTGGCAATAAGGGATGATGGAAATCATACAGAGGGAAATATAACAAAGGATACATGAGGAAAGGATGCAAGTGCTGCAGAACGCCTACTCTGACAATACAGTCTTTTGCTCTCACTAAAAGCGAAAATCAATAAACTGTGTGTAGGAAGAAAAGCTTATTAAATCATTGACTGTCCAAGTAGATATTCCTGTTGGCAAACACATTGCTTTGTGTGATGGATGGACGCCAGGGTCAAGAGGTCATTCACTGAAGTGATCAGGCTTCATAAAATCTAGATTTGCAAACAGCTGGGGCGGCAGAGGCTCAGTCTGTCTGATTTCTGTGCACTGCAACACTGCAAGTTTCACAGAATCACAGAGTATTCTGAGTTGGAAGGGACTCGCAGAGATCACTGTATCCAACCTTCAGCCTTTCACAGGACCATCCCCAAGAGTTGTGGCCCAGGATGTGCTGGATCTCTGGGCACCTGTGACTGGCCACGCTGCCCACCCTGGAGCAGTGACAGCTGCCAGCCACGGTGCTCTGCTCTGGGTCACCAGCGCTGGTGGCTCATGCCCTCACCCTGCTTGGCCACCACAGGGTGTGGGGTACAAATGGGATGAAACCATAACACTGCAATTCCTTGGGTGCAGGCATGCCCAACTCCATCATCAGGAGAGGACTCGTGAACCCTGGAGTCATAAGGGTTTGGCTTGGAAGGGACCTTCAAAGATCACCTAGTTCAAGCCCACTGCCACAGGCACATCTTTCATTAGGTCAGGTTGCCGAAGGTCACCCTTCATTTGGCAAAGCAACAAAATGCCTTCCTTGAAGTGACCCTGTGTTTCTCACACTGTCAGGCAGAAAGCTGTAGCTTGATCCAGTTTTTGTGCTCTCCCTATTACTGGTGGGTCCTCATCCCATTAGCATCAGCCTATTGATTCCCTATACTCTCTCACCCTCAGCATTACTGACTCCTTTTTGCAAGATGAAACACAGCTCAGTCACTCACCTGTTGAGAGAGAGTCAAAGGAAAGGAGCTTTCCAGGGAGAGCAGTGGACTCTAAGACTTCAGGAGTGTCCAGACAAACCTGGGGCACAAAGAAATCCAGGTCCTTCAGGACCAGCTCAACGCCCAGTCTCCCTTTGTCTATGGCACTTTCTTCTGAACCAAGGTGACAGGACTGTACCCCAAGGCAGCTTGAACATGTTTCCAGGTACCTGCAGCTCTCTCACTGCAGGGCCCCATACACGGTGGGATGGAGTTTGGTGAAGATGTGAGATGTGGAGATGGCAGCCATGGACATGTCACTTCCCACAGACAGGCCCTCCTGTAGCTTCCCTCCTCTACTGTTTTCTTACCAGTGTAACCTACACTGGCAGCAACATGTTCTAAGTTTTTAAAGCACACTAATTATTTTTTTTCTTTTGGAGGGAAGAAGGGCATGCTCTGCCTCTGAGAGCAAGGCTGAGCTCCTGGATGCCCATTTCAGACCAGTGTGGAAGTGGCCTTTGAGGGCAGGCTGCAAATGTCCATAAACTCCTGACCACCCCAGTGCTGTATGTTTACTGCTGTGGACTGGGATCTACACAAGTTGACCTTGATAAGCAAAACGCGTTTCTGGCTTTTTTTAGAGTTTTGAACTGGAGAAAGTACAAAGTGGGTTTTTTTCTTTTCCTGGAATACGAAGTACTGGATCAGGCTGATGAACACGTGGGGCTACTGCTGCTTCAGTTCAGTCTGAGGAATGACAGGGGATCAAACTAAGCATTGGCCCTTTGGTTATTAAAAGTTTATTTTGAGATGTTTTCTCCATCCCAAATTCACTACAAGAAAATCTTATTTGTTTCCTGCAAACTGTGGAGAATTTTTACGTTCCAGTGCATTTTGTCCTGAATGTTAATGTATCAAAAGAAAATCAAAATAATTATGTATGTTAGTAATAGAATACACATATGAAGATAACCTTGAGGTGTCTAAACTTTCTGCATATTCCTCTACATTACTGATAACTTTTGTAATTTTGTATCAAAAATAAGAGAAAAAATTGTGAACTACATTGACATGTAAGTATATTTATCTGGAAAAGAAAAATAATTTGTATCGATAAATTAATCACAATTTGTAAACAGTTTTTGTTGTCCACCATCAACAATAACCTTTCTATCTGCAAGGAATGAATTTCTAACCTTAAAAAGTTGATAGTACTCAGATAAGTTAGAGCCTAGCAAAACTCTTTCTTCCTCAAGTTATAATTTTTTTCTAATAGAAAGTAACGCTTGATTTTATTTTACTGTGCTCACACATCATCATCCATCTGATATTATGTTTATTTAGCAAGAGAAATGAAAGTTTTAATTTTGTTTCTTCTGGAAAAAGGTGTATTTGCAGAAAAGAGAAAACCAACAATACTTACAACATGGTTGGCAGGAACCAACCGTGAGAAAAAAAGTCTCCACTTCCTATTTTTTCATTTCTTCTGCCTTTTTGGCCATATTTAGAAGCAATGCTATCTGTGATCCATGCATGTGACACACTTATTGGACCCTGAAAACCAGTGAAAAGCAGCTGGTCAGTAGTGGGCTGTCTCCTACATCAGCCTTGCCAGTGTCTGCTGTGAGATCTCATGGATGTTTGCTCAAGTACCGAATTCCCACGGGAGCATTCAGCCATTGGAGATTTTGACAAGAGTCACATACTGAGAAAAGACATCACATGCAGTGGAATGGCTATGAACCTTTTCTGAGGTAACCTGTTGAAACCAAACCAAGTGCCAGACATGCGGTTTGAGAAACTTATTTTCCAAATTTAGTTATGTAACCAAGATGTACAAAATTTATCCAGGAGTTCTTCAGGTGCTGGAACTTTTCAAGTTATTTGCCTACTGACACAAATTAAATCAATTAGGGCTGTATTGGAATGCCTGAGTTAGTAAGTCAAATATATTACGGGAGTGTTTTCTCTGGAATTTGGCTGATGTGATGACAGGAAGGATGTTTGACTTGTAAAGTTACAGGAGTCTTAACTGTTCAGACTTCTATCTGGTCTAGTTACAAGTATGGAATATTTAGTAAGTGGCATGATTTAAACCTTGAGAAAATTCTGTTGGGATTCTCAGAAACTAAGAAGGGCAAGAATTTGGTTTAAATGAAATCAGTGCAATCCCACAGATGGATCCAGTCTGGTTGCAGACTGGTGTAGCCATTGCCACCTTCACAGAGTGAAGGAGTACAGTAAGTCAGTGGAGAAAAAAGTTCTTCAGACATTTTTTGTGCAGCAATACTGGATGAAAATAGTTTGAGCTATCACTTCCAGAATGGCAGATTAATCTAATTTTTGAGGGAAAGCAGAACTGACACTGATGGATGAACAGGCGGCAGGAGGGGCTGAGAGCAGCCATGGAGCGGGTGCTAATCCTATTGCTGCATCAAAGCAGAGAGAGGACCTCATCCTCCTGCACTGATGACTCAGCAGAGGGCAGATATTTAAGGAAAGGTCTGCCTCTATTTACTTAAAAAACTGGCTGTGGAAATTTAGTTTGCATGAGGGATGCAGGATTGAGCCCTTGGCTATGGCTGCAAGGTGTTACAGCTCCCCTGCTTCCTCTCCTGCCCCTGAGAAAAAACCCACAGCAAACAGGAACACACAAAGTGCTGCATCTCTCATTTGAAGACCTGCCACTTGGAACATTCCATGTTTCAATTTTCTTTGTAACAATATATTATCAGATGTCTTTGATGTCTAATTTAACTTCATTTCCACATGTCATTATGTTTATGAAATGTCTTTGTCTATCAGTGAGGCAGATGCAACCGCAAGATCTTGCTCTTTGGCTTAATTTCCAACTACTTGTCACATTTGTTTTTCTAAATCCAGGTCAGCCTGCTAAACACACTTAATAATTTATAGTTTTCAATGCCTATTGCCCTTGCCCAAAAGGCTGTTTTCTTCAGCTCATGGGAAGCCCTGCACAGGACTGAAAACTGCAAAGGTCAAGAAGAGGTTTAGATTAAGGTTTATGTTGTGCTGCTATTTAAGTAAACAAAGGTAAATTCCAGCAGGAGGGTCACATGCAGTGTGTATTTACTGTGGTGAGAAGAGCTGGAATAGAAATCTTTTCCCATTGTGAGGCAGACTCAGCAGGGGTGATTCAAGAGACTGTGTAGGAAGATTTACCAGAGGATGCTGGGACAGGTAATGAACAGTAGAGGCAGCAGGAAAACACCTCCTAGGAGAGATTACTGCAGTGTATGGAGCCTTTGCCCAACCTGCCAGAGAAGGTTTTTACACTGGAGCCCGGGGTTACATCTGCACCAGTAAATGAAAACAGATCATGTTCCTCTCTCCTCTCTGGTCCTGAGGTCAAGAGACGCAGCACGACAAGCATCCATCCTTGCCTCCCCCACCCTGCTTCCCTCCAGTCCCCTCCACCCAAAATGACCTCCTCCCTATGCCTAGTGGCTCTGGGCTATGTTATCTCCCAAACCTCATCCCAGACATTGCTATCCAGAGTGAGGAACATGCACAAACAGCATGCTAACAGCCTGGAGAGCCAGGGATAACGTTTCAGCCCTTACTCATGTGCAGTTCACTAACCCAGTTGTAACCAGGGAGCCCCAATTAGATGTAGAAGAGACGTCTGCCCTTCTCTGATGGATGAGTTGGGTGACATGCTGTTGTAGTTCAGTTTCATTTACACTGGGAAGAAGGTTGTAGTGTTTATTAATTGTTTAAAAAACAGGAATCCAATTAAAGCCAGCCTACCAGCTCCCCTTAAAAGCCATTGGATAAAGATAGGTGTATTATATGCTAGTTCCTCTCCAGGCCACTGTGGCTATTTCCACTCAGGAATCTCCAGTGGCAGAGCGCACTTAAATGTGGACACCTGATGTACATCTAATGAAGGACGAGTTAACTCAGCACTCTGCCCTCCATTGACAAGTACTTGGAGTACATCTCCCTGGATACAAGAGCTTAGAGCTACCTCACATGTGTCCACACGTATGTACAGATGTCTTTGGGATGTAAGTTCCACCTGATCTGTGCTAGTGGCTGTGTTGTCACTGGCCATGCTGTTGCAAAAGAGAATACTGGGGATGCAAAGCAAAACCAAATAAAGAGGTATCTATGTTGCAGCTATCCGGTAAAGTGACTCAGCTTGTAATCAAGGATAAATGAGGAGAGCTGTGGCCTATTGGCTACTTAGTGAGGCTTACAGCAGTGGCAGGTGCAATGATGCAGGCATCATTCATTTGCATTACTGAGCATCCAGATGCATTTATTTATGGATACATTTAGCCTATGCTACTTCTTTTCCATTGCTGTGCCTTTAAAAGCTAGCCTGAAGCTACCTCTGGCCCTTTTTCTTGGGTTTTGACTGCATTTCTGCTCAGGTCAAACAGAGCAAGAAGGAGAGCTGACCCTGCTGAATGTGTGAAGTGTTGGTCAAGAGAGATACAGCTCTAATCAGCTTGATGATGGGATGTGCCTGAAGCCAGTGTATGGGCTCCATATCTATACCATGTCAGACACTGCTGCCTCAGCCTTGCCTGAACTTATGGGGGATGTACTATAGTCACGTGAGAAAAATAGGGTCTTCTGAGGTTTATCAAAATGTGATTAAGTGGTGAGAAATGAAGAGGAAAAAGGAACAGGTTCTTGAACAGACCAGCCCTGCTGTTCAGGAAAGTAAAAAGTAAAGCCCAGAATGGAGTGGGAGATGCATACAGGGAGACACCAATACAGATATTTTAAAATAACCATATGGAATGAATGGAGAATGAAACTACAAAATGAACTGCAAGCAGAACAAATTTACATGAAGCTGAACAAAACTATGGAAGTTAGACTCACTATCTTTATCTTATGTGAAGGTTTTATTGTGCCTTAAGGATAAAAAAGAAGCTTGAAAGGGTTATATATCTCATGAAACACATCTGCTGAGCTTCTAATGGTTATGCTGCGGGTAGAACACATTGTTTATCAAAGCCTAAGGAATGTTCTTGCTTTCACATATAAACAGGAACTGTAAAGTCTGGGTGTGGGATTCCCCCAAGCAGGCTCATGCCAGGAAAACACCTACTCATTCACTGCTGACAGGGCTGGGAACCTATGAGTAATTCTGCATCACTTATGCTGTTGATCTACTGTTAATCTATACACAAACCCTGTCAGGGCATTAACACCCCTTAGCACGTAGACAGAACTAAAGCAAGATATGACAAACCAAATAATTTATTGTTTTCAATGCATTGTGATCATAATGCGACTGTTCCTTAGCAAGGTTTGGGATAAATGAGCTGGTCACATTTCCTTTCACTTTCAAAATGTCCCAGGGCTTAAAATGTTCTCAGTTGAGTTTGGTGCTTACAGAAAATATTACACTGACAGCCTTCAAAAATTAAGTCTTTGCTTCCAAGGAGCAGAAGCATATCCAGTAGGAACAGATTTCTGTACAATTTACCACCAATAGGCTGCCTGATGTCCTCTGGAAAATGTTTTTTTCCTTATGAGACTCAGCTGTGTCTAGTATCACCAGCAGAAGGGGCATCCCTGTGTCTTCATAAGGCCCTCCACAACCGAGCAAGGTGGCAGCAATGGTCCCCACTGTTGGGCATCCAGACACAGCAAAGCAGAGCAGAGGAACATGCACACCTGTGCTCCTGCTCTGCTGTCTGTGACAGCCTCCAGCACCCTCCCCTGGATAGTGTGAGTGTAGCACAGCTGAGACCAGCACCACACATGTTCACAACCACCTCACTTGGTTCCAGCCTGTCTGTGGCAGGTAGGGCTGGGTTCAACGCAGCGAATCAGCAGCCTGACTTGCCACTAACAATTACCTTTTCCAGATTCTCAAGACCAGATCTTGGCTATAGATGCTACAGCAACCATTCTAAAAGGTGTTATAAAATTCTGCTCCATGTACATTGAGCACAAAATGGTTATTTTTAACATTTACCTGTGATATTTCACATAGCTGTCCATCTGAGAGTAAAACAGTACCAAGGTGTTTCTCACAAGACTCAGTGGGGTATCATACCATGTATTTGGCAGGTTTGTTTGCGACACCTTGATGGTTTTTTTGTTTATCAGTTGTCTTGGTGGGTGTAAAAATAATTTAATTGAGTCAAATACATTCACAACATTTCTGTAATGGTTTTTAATTGTGTAATTAGTGTAAAGACATATAATCACATATTTAGGCCGTGTAATTACACCATGTAATAATATTGCAGTTCTGTTATGCACAGTGGGAAAAAAAGCATGCATAAAAGTCCACAATTGTAACTGTGGGTCTCAAGAGTGTCTGTAAATATTTTCTTACATATATTCCTCATGCAGTCAGGGAAGTTTAAATCCAGGAATATGTGCTGTTTATAAGACTGCTGGAGAGACATCAACTATTTTTGGAAATTAACTGCATTAGATTGCATGGTGCCAACATGAAGTGGTTGTGCACAGGTGGGCATGTCTAAAGGCAGGTGTTGAGGAAAGATGAGGGAATTTAGCTGAAGATGTGATTATAAAGCACACAATTTTGTGTGGATGCTCTCATTGCAAAGGATAATGGTGTTTTTATCATGTGATCTGACTCTCCTTTTCTCATGGAGAAATTGGTTGTTGGCCTGATCCAGGTCTCCTTCAGGTCAATGCAAAAGCTCCCAGTGGCTTTGGCATGGTAGGCTCACCCCACTGTGTGAAAGGCTTTAGGGGTGCCCGTACCACTGGAAAATTGGTGCCTTATCCCTCTCTCCCCTGTCCCTGCTCTGGTGAAGTCAGACCTACTTTTGAGGGTATGAAGTACTTGGATTCATGTACTTTTCTAAGACAGGGAAATGTGTCTCAAAAAGAAAGAGTTTGTTGGTGTTAAGTTTCATCAGCTCCCAAGTGGATCAATCTGTTCCATCATGCTGGAAAGTGTTTTACAATTTACAGAATTAAAGTACAATGGGATTAATACTCAGTAATTACTGACTTGCTTTTAGGAGTTCAGGTGAATGTCTCCAACATTCATCTACATTTTACTCATTATAAGAAAAGGATAGTAAATCCCAAAATGAGGCAGATGTTGCAGGTTTGTGTATGCGACATCCTTCACCACCAGCTGGGAAAACAATACTGTACCTGTCACTGGTTTTGTACAGAATTAATGAAGTTTGAAAAATATATCACATCCTCAGTAGTTGATGGACATGTTAATAATGCCTTATTTAGTTTTGCAGAAGTCTGACCCAGTTTCATTCACACATTGGCATTGCAGTTAACTACAGCAAATACAGCATTAACTGCAAACAGATGCCGGTGCTGGAGGGCTCTGTGCAGGTACCTGAATGGAAAACACCTTCTAATCTCAGATGAAATAGCACAACTGGCTAATACTTCCTTTTCAATATGTACTCATCACTTCAGGATGCAGCAAAAGTCCTTCCAAAGGGTCTGAGAAACTTTTAAGTTCAGCAAGCAACTGTGACAATCTTGCTGCCACCAACAAGACAGTTGTTTGATTGACTCTCCTTCTGTCCCTCCCAAACCCACAGACTGTGTTGTGCAGTAACAGTCTGGGTGCCACTGGAGCTGCAGGACATTTCTGTGATCCGATATGATCACTACTACAACAGAAACACATTCACTTTGCTTTTGTTCTAGGAGCTCCAACATGCAGCCCAGAAGCCACAAGGAGGAGGATGGAGCCTGCACCTGGGGACAGACACACGAGGAGAGAAAGGCATCTGGATCTCCTTCATTTGGTGGTGAGGAGCAATACGTATCATTAGTAGAGTATCCAAAGCATCATACTGTGCCACAACACATTCATTGCTAATGGAGATTATAAATAGTAATGGAGACCATAAGTGTGTATACAAAAAACAAACAGACTTATGATCTGATATTCTTATTTTAGTTCACTTACTACGATGAAAATCGTAGTTTTGTCTTGCTACTGTTGGGAAAAAGCTGCTTCTCCTCTCTTCAAAGTGAAAATAATAATGGTTCAGATAAAAAGCCGTGCTGCCACATATCCAAAATGATCAATTTCTAACCACTTCATACCTTTTTGTTACTTAAGAAAATGTGGACAGGATGATACATATGATAATGCTCTTTCAGGCTCAAAGATGGAGATTTCCAGTGCTACTAAAACAGCAGCCATATAGACAACCTTGAAGGAAACCCAGGTAAATACATTTGGTGGGAACTCTGTTAAAGTGAAATGTGTGTCCAGTCACCCACAGAGCTTGAAAATCCCTAGAGCTGTGTGGTGAGTTCACCCTGACTGGGCTCCAAGTGCCCACTAAAGCTGCTCTATCAACTCCCATTGACCGCTGGACAGGGGATAAAAAATATAACACAAGGCTTGTGGGTTGAGGCAAGGACAGGGAGAGATCAGTCACCAGTTACCATCATGAGCAAAACAGACTTGACTCAGGAAAGTCAGTTTAATTTCTTACCAATCAATTTAGAGTAGGATAATAAGAAATAAACCCAATCTTAAAACACCTTCACCCCACGCCTCCCTTCTTCCTGGGCTCAGCCTCACTTCTCAATTCTCTACCTCTTCCCCCAACAGTGGTGCAGTGGGATCACTCCTCACACTATTCCTCTGCTCCAACGTGAGGTCCCTCCCACAGCAAACAGTCTTTTATGAATTTCTCCAGTGTGGGTTCTCTCCATAGGTTGCAGTTCTTTACAAACTGTGCCAGTGTGGGCTCCTTCTGTGGGGATCCCTATCCCAGAGGTGCTACCACTGTCACTGAGGGGCTCAGCCTTGCCAGCAGGAGGTCCATATTGGAGCCAGCTGGCACTGACTTCATTAGACATGGGGAAAGCTTCTGGTACCTTCTCACATAAGCCACCCCTGCAAGCCTCCTGCTACCAAAACTTTTCCATACAAACCTAATATAAAGTGGAGGTACCTCCTGATGGATAGTGCAGCATTTTGCGCCTTACTCAGTTCCTGTACCATAACAGTCTCACAATCAAGGAAAGAACAATCTGCTGAAGACAGAGCTGGACTATCAAACTCTTGGCCAAAGTTGTCCGGGCAGTAGTGGGCAATGCTAGATGTTGGTGCTCAACAGCACATTGCAACTCCACCACTAACTGATCTGGGGGCAGAAACAGCAGCTGCTGGAGAAGCCCAGTCATTTCTCTCTATTTCACCCCCTGAGAAACTGATTTGAACCAAATGCCGGCTGGAAAACTGCTGATGATTTCTGTGGTAATGGGGTTTGATTTCCAGTTTTGCTGTTTGCAGTTCAATCTGCTTGTTCTCTGCTTGTGCCATCCTGAGCTCCTCCATATTCTGCTTGTTGTTCTTATTTGTTCTGGAAATATGGTTCCTGACTTCATGTGGAGGGCTTTTACTCTTCCTGATCAAGTATCAAACTTTTGGAGAAAGGAGAAAGAAACCCCCAAAATTTCTAACTAACATGAAGAGAAAACCTCTGCATGATGCGCGACTTTTTTGGTCAGACTTTCTTGGAATTTGTTGTGAGTTAGCTGATCACTGAAATGAATGCTTGTAGCAAACAAAGACTGAGCTATCAAAGCATGAGTTTTATTTGCTTGTATCTATCTTGCTGATCTCCAGCAGTTCACCCAGAACAGTTGCCACAGCAGCTGAAGTTTCCCATGGCAGTCACTCAATATGGATGGGTCCTGCTGAACCCACTGATGGGTGAGACACCTTTTCCCTGTGTAGTACAGATTCAGGGACTGCTGCTTGCATAAGGAGAAAAGGACAAGCCCTGAGCTGACCAGAATGCAGAAGAGCCTGGCATGGCACTAAGAGAGTGTGGCATTAATGAGAGTAGCACTGAGCCCCAACTGGATCCTGCCTGGCAGCCAGGAGCATGGCAGCCTCCTGCTGAGCTGCTCAGCACCACAAGGAGCACATGTCACCTTGTCCCCCCAGCACCACCATCCTCCCATCACATCCTGCCCTGCTTGTTATATATAGACACACCTCACCCCTGTGTTTGCCAGAGAAACACTGGTCAGTTTGAGATGTACAGCCACATTGTGCAGTCACAGCACCTGCAATTCCTGGTCTTGTCCTTCTGAGCAGGATGAGGTTTGTGCTGTTTCCTCTTTGACTCTCTCTTACGTTGTTTGAACAAAACAGCACCTCTCCCAATTTCCTCAGTTTGATGAGAATTATTTTTAAAATTTTGTTTTATACAGTAATAAACACTTTTATTATACTTAACTCCAGAGCAGCTCCACCTATTTCAGAAGTGTTAGTTGAGAAATCTTTACAGAAGATACTGGAGGCAAGCGAATAGTGCTCTCTGCAGAACAGGAAGGAAACTGAGGCATGGAGCAGTTATGTGCTTTGCCCAAAGTCACACAGAATTGGAAATAGTCTTTTGACAGCCTACTCCTCCTACTCTAGCCTCAAGGAGAAGACCGATTCCAGCCTCCTCCTGTTTTGCTTTTTGTGTGGTTTTGAGCAAAAACAGTGTTCATTTTGAATCCAGCCAACTGTAGTTATTCTAACCCTGAATTACTTCTCTCTTTCCAACCCCTAAATGTATTTCTTTTGACTGCTGAGGGCTAGACAAGCTCTCCACGAGGTGGATTGTGCAGTGATGCTGGGGGACACTTGGGGTGTTTCTTCATCACAAAATAACACAACTCAGAGGTCCCTGGGCAGCTGCCTGCACCTGAAAGGGGAGATGCAGCTGTGACAGGGGGTTAATTCTCTACTTGAGCCCATAAATCATGAATGTCACCTGGGTTTCTTAGCTCAGCTAGTACTGCAATAATGCAGCTATGAGACTGTGAAGATCTGAGCCAGGCTCTGTGCTGTGTGGACTACTGTGAGCTTTGGGATCTGTGTACTGTGCTACATTAGGTCATATACACATGGACAGAGATAAAAATATTCAAAATGTTCTTTTACAGTTGGAAACAGTGAATTATTAAATGAATAAAGGTAATGTCTATGCTGGTGAAAGACTAAGCAAAAGAATGGATGTTCAGTGGAAGATGCGTTCCCAACCAGCTTCTCCACAGAGTTTGCCCCATTGCCCGTCAAGTTGCACCAGGGGAGGTTTGGATTGGGTACGAGGAAAAATCTCCTCATGAAGAAGGTTGTCAAGCACTGGAACAGTCTGCCCAGGGAAGAGGTTGAATCACCATCCCCAGAGGTATTGAAAAGATGTGTAGATGTGGCACTTGGGAGCATGGTTTAGTGGTGGACTTGGCAGTGCTGGTTAATGGTTGGACTCGATCATCTTAGAGGTCTCTTCCAAACTGAAGAATTCTGCTGTTCTAGGATTCTATGAAACAGCATCTCAGCAATATCCAGAGTTAAAAACACACAGGAATTGGAATGCAGAGTCCAGACCAGCAGCTCAAAGCGCATTCACTTGGCACAATGTGCTGTGTGGATATTAGCTGAGTCCTAAACCCAATATGGCTGTGTCAGCTCAAAGCTGTGCTGACGCACGTCGCATCTAGGCTTGGTGTTGGTATGGAGCCATCGTGCTGCAGCTGCCTCCAGGCCTGGAGCAAGCAGTGCCCTCAAGGGTCTGCATCTCCAAACCCCACCACGTTGCCACAGTGCTGCTGTAACATCCTCCCTTCCCAAGCTCAGGAAGTCATAGGCATGGAAGAATATGCTGCTGCAGGCCAAGTTTAGATGTACTAAATGCTCATCTAAAACTGTTTCTGCATGTGAATTAGTTGAAGTAAGAAGACTTTTCCCTTGGGTACCAATAACTTTGCATTCTGACCATTATTTTTTTAAATCTTTGAACCAAGTCAATCTTTAGGTTTAGTCAGCTGGACAGAGGACAGAGAGGTTTTGGTTTCAGGAGAAAAAACCTGTCTTCACAGTTTTGGTATAACAAAGATTGCAGACTTGATTCAAATCTTTCTCTGTGAGGGCTGAAGTAGTTTGCTGCAGCCACAGAATACATCAGGTGATGTTGGTTTATCCTGGATATCCACTCCACTGGCAAAAGCCCTACTCATGCTCCACACTGTCTGTTGGAGGTGCTGGATCTGGGTTCAGATGAAAAGGTGACTGAGGCCAGGACCAAATGTAGCACACCCTGGAGCAGTGCCAGCAAGGCTGCATGCTAATGGCACTTGCTTCTATCCCACATTTTCCTCAGCCATAACAGGAGAAATGCTGCATTTTCAAAACACCGAATTTCTTAGACCAGCTCTTCTTAATCTTTTTTTCTTTAAAGGAAATTGCTGCCAAGTGTTGATTGACAGGATATGTGAATATAGCTCTTTGCTTATCTACAAACCACTTACATTGTGGGCACTGCTTGCCTATTGCTCATTAGAAATAGATAACATCCATTTTCTGGAAACAAGAGGAAGATCCCCAGACACGGCCCATTTCAATTCAGTTTGTCAGCTGCAGCAAACATCATGCCTTTAATCAGTATTGTAGACTGCATCTCACAAACATGGTATCATAAGCCCTGGTAGCACTTGGCCCATTCGAACCACAATCTGTAGATGAGAATTGATTATTTTGTATGCACCAACCTTCACAATAGTTTCTTTCGGCAGCTGCTGAAATGATAGTATCTCCTAGGAAGATTATCATCGGCAGAGGCAGGTTGATTGGTTCTACTTTGTTTATCTTCATCTGAACAAGGGAACAAATTCTCCAAAGCACAGCCAGAGATCTTATCAGCCAGAATTTAACAGGCAGTGCCAGTTCCCTGGCATGTTTTGTGAGCTGCCCCCACACCAAAGCTCTGAGTGAAAGGTACTGGCCATGCTTCCACTGCAAATATTTTAAAGCATAACTGTTAGGTAAATAGCCAATTTTTCAGTTCAATGACTGAAGCAACCAAAGGAAAAAATAGACTGGGGATGAACTGAAACCGAGTTTTTACAGTTTCTATTGAAAAATGGAGTTCCCATGACTTCCCATTGTATCACTTACCTCAAAATGAATTATTTAATTAAATACTTAGTGAGTTATTTAGATACTTGAAAAACCTTTTTATTGGTCAGTTTTAAATAAGCCTAATGTTGCATGAGTGGTACAAGGAATTAGTGCCTGGCTTTCAATGAACAGCATGTGTTCTTTTTCTACAGGGCCAGAGTGCACAGACCCAGGTCCTTTGTCATGGCCCCAAGACACCTCCACAGCAATACCCTGTTTCCTCTTGCCCTCCTGCACCTTCTATCTGTGATTCTCATCTTTCTCATGTCCTCAGACTCCTCACTAGTACTTCAAACTCCCTTCATGCCACAGGCATTTCCAAACTCCCATACTTCCCACATGCCCCAAATATCTCTTACAGTCCCTCTCCGAGAGGACTCTTGGCTTCACTCCAATTTCCCTACACTTTTGTATATATAGATATATATTTATCTACAGAAGCACACACATATATAAATACTTGCCATGTTTTCCCTGCCCTCTACCTACTTAGCATGACAGATGACCTAGAAAAGGCAGGAAGGGTGATGTATCTGAAATGAGATTTGTACAGACTTGGTTAACCAAGTGCTGTTAAGAGCTGAATCTCCTTCCTGGTTTTCCTTTAGTAGAATCACAAGCTATTTTTTTTAATTCAGCCATTAATCTTCAAAATGCTTCTGGGAGTTTCATATTTTTATGATGGGTGCCTTTGTTAAATTTTGTTGAAATTGGGCAATGTGTTTGAAAGTTATTAGAGAAGGGGATTGATAAACATGTGGTAAGCTATGCAATGTCATTTCATAAGAAAATTATTTTGATGGGAAAATAAGAAATTTTTGCTTTCAGATATCAAATGAAATGTACAAGCATAAAACGCCCCACATCTAAAGTAAAGTATTACATGCAAGAGCCATTCATTTGTTTCTTGAAACCCTATTGCTCATTGAAAATGCATTTTGTCAAAAAAAGCTCCATGATAGGGTGTTTGTTTGAGATCCAACTGGTACACATCATGTCATAAGGAATTACGGTGGCATTGTTGAAAATAAAGTCAGATTTCTGAATATATTGATTCCTGTTGCAATAGTCCTTCTGTCACTAGAAAATGGCAAAGGAAAATTGTAATCACCAGAGACTAAATTTCTTGGAAACTTGGAGAAAAAAGTGTCAAATACTAAGTCAATTCACTTTAGTAATTCAATAGGATTCAAATGGCAAGGTGGAATGGAAATGCCAAGAGACTGCTGTACTTTTCAAGACACATGCCATGGGAAGTTGACCTTTAGCTCACCCACAAAGCCCTGCCAAAATGCAGCAACTCTTTCCTGATGTGTTTACATGGCACCTGTCTCCATCACATGCCCAGTCTGCAAGGACAGTCCTGTCAGGACCACGCCATTAGTATTCTTCAGAAGAGACCTCACTTCTTGGTGCATCATATCAAATACTGACAACTTAATGTTCAGAGATTTGAGAGGCATGTCTAGATAAATTCCAGTTCTGGAAGTAGGTAGAATATAGCTAGAGGTAGCAAACCAATGACAAAGGCATCCAAACGTTCTGTATCTCTGAGTTTCTCTAGTTAGAATGTTTGCTAGCATAGGGTTGAGATACGTGTATTTTTTTGTTATTGGCATTTGTCTACTGTCTGCTGAGCAGAAACCAACCTCTCTTACATACTTCAGTCATCAGTCATCCTCTAGATTCAGTTTTCAGTCAATTTTTGTCAAATATCTGCTATACTTGAGTCAATGATCTAGAAATGAAAAGTACCAACTACCTCAAGCTGTCAAAGCTAGCCAGTTCACAAATTCCACTCTTATAAAAAGGCACAAAACATTAACTAGACTGGACAAGTGATGAATTGCTGCATTCTTTCCCTGTTAAAAACAAAAGGAATTGGTCAATGCGGCAGACTATAGCTATAACAGCCCATATATACTTATTATATGGTAACATTCACCTCCTCTTCCCAAACAGGCTAAGAATGACAATACCATTTAACACTTCTACTGTTAATGTTTAGAAAGTAATACTAGACATATACTAAAAAAAAAATCTAGAAAAAAATCTAGAAAAAAATCCCTTTAACTTCTGTTTTTTGTCTGCTTAAATGATGATGATTCAATCTCTTTCCCCCCCTACCTGTAATTATGACAACATAAATTGAGAAAACAGCTAGTCCAGGGTTTATAAAAGTTGAAGGTCTGAAATAAGATTCAATTAAAGAAATTTGCTAAGTAGATGGGACATAAAGATATGCTCTATGAAAAGAGAGGAGAGAAAGACAGGGAAAAGCAAGAATAAAGGAGAACCAAGGTGGAACTGAGGCATAGCCCAGGAAACCCGAAAGAAGAAAAAAAATGAATGTTTAATATTATTCATTAAAATGTCTTGTTTGAAAGAAATACACTTCTCTCTGCAACTTTTTTGATGGGGACCTTAATTTACATCAGAAGGCAACCTAACTATAGGTCTAGGCAAACAAAGGCTGATAACTGTGATTTCAATGCTATGCAGAGCTTTAGAGAACATTCTGAAGAATAATGGGCTAGAATGCAATGCAGCTTTAGCAGGGATAGATGGTGCTGAACTACCCTGATGGGTTTTGGTGTAGTTCCAGAATATTAAAAAATAATCTAAGTAGCATATAATGTTCCATAGTGGGGAATGGACATCACTGGCCACCAGGATCTCTCGCAGCACTTCCCCCATTTCCCTGCCATGGGAACTGTCCCTGTGCTCCCAGTGCTCTGAAGGGATGTCCATGCGTATACAGACATCCATGCTCCAAAGGGATGTCCATGCATATACAGACATCCATGCTCCAAAGGGATGTCCATGCATATACAAACATCCATGCTCCAAAGCCTTTAAGAGCACACTACAGAGGGCACTCTCTGAAGCAATAAGCACAGAACCTGAGGATCACAGAATCATAGAATCATAGAATCAATTGGGTTGGAAAAGACCTCCGAGATCATCGAGTCCAACCATTGGTCCAACTCTAGTCCATTTACTAGATCATGGCACCCAGCGCCACGTCCAATCTGCTTTTAAAAATCTCTAGGATGGCACCACTGAAAGCATCTGTGCTCACATACACAGGCATAAAGTAAGGACTTGGGTGGGAAATAATATGAAGATGCCACTCATGCTTTCAGGCAAACCAACTGGACCCAGACTCAAATTGTTGGTTGCCGTTTTCCTACTGGACCTCACAGCACCATGAATTTCCATCCCTGGACTTTTCATCATATTTCTTCACTAAGTCAGATCTAATCTGCCTAGAAATCAGGAGAATTGGTCCCTGCCAAAACAGACACCCTATGAGAGCCAGAGACCAAAGAAGTGGCCTTTGGACTTCCTCTTTGCATCCAGCTCCAGCTTCCCAAGAGGTTCTGAGGCTGTTCTTCCAAAAACCTTTCCACAGTACAGAGGGCAAAGGCCAATATTACCCTGTCCATAGACATTTTTCGAGACTGATGTTGGATGAGAACATAATCTATATATATCTGCAGGCACATTAACTGCACTGAAGGAAAATGGATGAGTTTTGGTTGGACTTGGGAAAGAAGGTGACACCTTAGCAAATTGTTTGTGACCAGGATCTTATATAGAAATTACTCTGAAATATGAAATCCTATCAGTTCATCCCATAATCCTCAGTACTTAGCATTTTTATAACATTTTTATACCTATATTTGTGTCTGAGTACAACTTTACTGCCTCCGATCTTTGTGAGAACTGCTTGATAGATGAGCAGACACAGGCTCAGATGTCAGCTGCTCACTAGTGTATAAATGATTGATCAGTGTATAAACCTGCTCATCTTCTGGCATCATTGTAAACATACAAATTCTAATCATTGCACAAAGCCCTTTTAGGGATTTATTTAAGATAAGCTTGTCAGTCTCCTTCAGGAAAATAGCTGGGCTGACGGTTATACGGGAAGATTTATTGTACTTAATCACACGTCATCTTTGTCCATATGGGCTAAGAATTAACATCTACTCCACAGCAGGGAGCACACTTACAAAACTGAGGCACAACAAAGGAGGGCAGTTTTGCACTTTAGACAGCTACTGCATCTGCTTCGAAGTGCTGAGGCCCCGTGGCAGTGAATGCTCAGAGTTTTCAGCCATCACTTTAAATTCAACAATAGGATGCTGCAGGCTGGTCCTGAAAGGGCACAGAAATCCCCCTTAACACTGATACAAGTTTTTATTCTCCCAGAGCAAAGTTGCTGCTTACCCATTACTTCTTTCCATGTTGTGAAATCCAGAATTTCTATTAAGGATGCAAACAATGTTTTTGTGACTGTTCCTCTAAGTACAGCACTTTTATACTGTGCCAGCATGGCTTCTGCACTGAATTTCCAATCAACTCTTTGACGTTTCCTTCTCCTTAACATTTGAAGCACGTTGAATGATTTCTAGCACACTTCCACTTTCTCAGTAGACCAATATTTGTCTCTGCAGGATATATGATGTCTGATCTTTATTGCTTTATCAGTTTTATTTGCAAGAGGTCAGTTGTTATTGTCACAGTGCTATGATAGTCCTTCAAAGGATATGTGGATGTATTTGATACACATCAAACATTAAAACACCTGATAAATATTGTTTAAAACTGCGCTCAAGAAGTAAGATTCATGACCATTTCAAAATTGGATGAATTCTCTAATGGCTAAAATTTACTCCCACCCCCTAAAATTCTTACTGATTTCATAGGATGAAACCTGACTCCCTCCCCTGCATAATCATGGCCAACATGCCAAGTGGAAAAGATTTGAGGATTTTGGTTCAATAATCTACTTAAAAATAAAAAGAATAGTATAAAGAATTTTTGCATAAAATGAGTCCATTTTAGTTACACCAATCTAATTTTGTTTCTGAATGCACTCTTTTTGAAGTAACCATTAAATAACAGAATTATTGTACTCTGCAGAGATTCCAGATGCATCCATTTTAGCAGGCATTTCCATAACACTGCTGTTTTTCTCAATTCTTATCCAGTGTGCACTTACCTTTCACATACATTATGGTAGAAATGTAAAAGTATAGCTAAACTAGTGCCTCTGTGTTCAGGAAGCTAGGAAATATCTACCTTCACATGTCACTGCTGGTAGCAGTGCTGGTGGATTTCCTTAGTATTTCAAGACTGTCCGCCTGAGTTGTCTGGCTGTTAGTCCCTACGGGGCATTCTGGTTGTACCAGACAGTGGGGAGTATCCATACTGCAAAGACCCACCTTTACCGACTGAACTACCCAAAGATACTGAGAGGTTATGAAACCCCTGGAAGAGTGGTGAAGGAAAACAAAGTTATAGGAGGCACAAAATGCACTGACACTGTAAGTTCTAAGAACTCGGACTATGTTGGGGTGCTTTTGTGTCTGAATTTACCACATTTGCAGAAAAGAAAGAAGCTGGCTCCTGACCTTCTCTTCTTCACATCTTCTCATTTCCTAGGGTGGAGGCTGACCTACAACATCCAGATTTTCTCAATATTGCTGTGAGCCAATGGCAATGTCCATTTCTCTCTAACGTGGTGAAAAGGACCAAAGAAATGTTCATGTGTGTTGCCAAATGGCTCATTCCATAAGCATGGTCAGATGCAAAATGATACAACAAGGAGTAAGAAACGTAGCCCCACACTGACAGAGAGCACGTGGAAAGCCAGCTGAGCACAGGCTGGAGGGTGCTGCAGACAGAAGGACTACTGAGCATCTGTGCTGCAGACGAGGAAACACTGAGCAGAAGCAGCGGGGCTGTAACACCTCTGGGCACAGCAGAATCAGAACTGCTTCTGGAACAGTGTCCAGTGTCCAGCTCTGATTCCACAATTTACATGGTGCTGATAAACTGGAGGGCACTCAGGCCATCCCACAGCCTGTGTGATACTGGAGAGCAGCTTAAATGGTCACGCTGATCCTTCCAGCCTCTATCAGGCCCAAAGTCATACAAAAAGCAGTGAGTTTTAGAGAGGAACAATACACCCAGTGATTAGGAGAGAATCAGCAGGGAACACCAGAAGGCAGGAACTGCGGGAAATAGTGTATAGGAATGAGGGTAATGGTCTCTCTTGCATTGAATATTGTCACCCAGAAGGGTGCAAATGAATGGAGATGAAAGAGCATTTTAAGATGAATAACATTGTGCAGTGATGTCCTCATACTACCTGATTATCATCCTGAAAATTTGTAGGTTTACAAAACTAGAGTGAAAGTGGTTTGTGAAATCAAATGTGCTGTGGTGTTGTAAATACATTTAGTCAAACAGTATTGCAACTAAACATCTATTTTCAGTTTTACCATGTCTGTTGAGTACACTTCATGCTAAATGCTCTTGAATTAGGAGCATAAAAATATTTCTGACAGCTGGAGTGCTTGCATGCCAAATTTCTGAAAAATTAAACATAATAACATGTGATATGAAGAAAATAATTTACTTTTTAAAAAACTTGAATTAAGAAAAAATATATCCTCCAGGAATAAGAGGTAGGAAAAACCTTATTAAAATATTTTTGTATTATAATTTCACTCATTTTCTATTGTGTAGCCTTTGAGCAAATTAAGTTAGTACACACCTATAGCAATCTTGAGTGCAATATTACACATTAATATCTCTGTTTCCTTTCCCACTGCTGTTTTCAGATATTCTATCAAGAAAAACTGTACAGACATATCAAAGTCAACAAAGACCTCTGCAGAGAAAAGCACAACGCTAACTTTCAGTCACAGCAAACTTGAGTAAGGCAAGGGCATTCCAGAGCCAAGGAAGTAAAAAATATATATGCTCTAGTCTGGTTCTGTGCCAGGGCCAGGTTTTCCAGGCATCCAGGCAGAGTTCAGTGAGAGCACTGAACTGGAGTCCACCAAGCTTGTAATTCAAGAGAAGATGAGGGACTCAGCAGAACGTACAGATCAACTCTGTAAGTGGTCCAGAAATAACATGAGCAGTTTCAAGGTTTCAGACTAAAGCCATATAATAGTGATTGGCTAAAAAAAATCTCATTGTGAGCACCAAACAAACAGGCCAACTTTTCCTTATTACTGTAGTAAGTTTTATCTGTAACAGAAAGCAGGAAGAGCCAGATATCTCAAATAGTTCATTAGGTATGACTTAAATGTCTCAGTGAATATAAATTTGGGAAACTGAGCTGCTTGCCTTGCTTTCATTTGGATTTTCTGATAGCTCCTTTACTCTAAAGCTACAGACAACAATCTTTGTTTCTGTTGATGATATGCCCAGAAAGGAAGAGGTGACCTGCATTTATTTTTGGTGTTTTGTTTGCAGATAGAAAATGATTCTGGCATCATGAAATAGCTGAAGAAGAGTCTCAACAAATTCACAGTGGAAAAAGATATTGAAACTAATGACTTAAACAATAAAGATTTCCAAGAAAAATACTGGAACTTGCTTCAAGAAGGAACAGTTGCAGTTTAGTGATACAGGCTTCCTCCATGTGTGAGGCCAAGACATTAGGTTTGGTAGGAACATATGAGCCCAGACAGCTCTTGGAAGTGTTATGCTGGACTGGGCAGCAGAAATGTCCTCTAGATCAGCTGTTCCCAGTCACAGTCCAGATTCTTGGCACAAGCCTGCCTTCATTATTTTGTTTGCATGAACACTTTTGTCAAAAACCATTCATACATTAGCAGCTGAGTCATGAGCTCTCACATTCTCTGCTGTTCTTCCTAAAAACATGGTTCCTGCCAGGAAAGAAGAGGGATAGTGGGATATTTTAATCTTTGTGTGACAAGCCCTACTTGGAATGAAATACGTGCCAGCTACTTCCCTTTTATATTTCTATGTATTGTGAAATATCTCTGATTTTTTGGTCCAAACTACAGAACACCATTTCTAATGCAACCACTTGTGTTGGTACAGTCAGAGTTGTTGCCTTCTAGCTCAGTAAATATGGTCTTGCTTGTAACAGGGCATAGGCTTCCTTTTAAGTTAACAACAGAGATCTCCAGATCTGACCAGCCTGGAGATCTGTCTGTGGCTTGTAACAGCACTGTCTAATGACTTTATCCCCCATTCCCTTGCATCATGGCACTCTGCTTTCTAACGCTCAACCCTGCTGTGGCTTGCTGTGCTACAGAGTTTTTCAGCTGAGCACAGAGCCCACATAATGCCTTGAGTTACCTATACCATTTTTAAGAATTTTTTGAGGCTGCCTTTTTTTGCTATCAGCTTGCCTCAAAGTTCCCATCCTTTAAGACCCTCATATCATGAGCTCATTAAATGGAATGATAACTTCTTTAACTGAGCTATTGTATGAGACTCCTTACAGAGGGTAATTGCAAGGGGGGTGCATCTTTCTATGAGAGAGAGAGCAGTTCAGTATGTTTTTCCTTCATTAATCAGTGGGGATCTGGGACTCCTTATTCATGGTCTCCAGCTTCCTTAGCTAAGTAATTAATGCATATGTTTAGGACTAATTTTACTTTCTCATTATGGAAAGTAGAGCTGGAAAGGAACTGTTGGATCAGCTGATATATCAATCAGCACTACTGCAAGATTGACCTTTATTTAATAAGGTATTTTAATCAGCTTTCAACTTTTAGTTTTGATGTCTCATTTGCTTCCCTTAAAAGTATCATCATTTAGTATATTGGTAAAGTAGTTCCTTGATAAAATACTTTTATCAGGGTTTAGTCTTGGAATACATACATTAATAATAATTCCGCCATCACTTACCTTTTCTAATTCATCTTTCATTGCTGAACCACAACATATCTTATCAACAAAGTCAGTTTCATTCCTCCCCATTTAAAACACAGAGAAATGAAAAAATCAGTTGATAGATCCAGTAAGAGAATCAGGACTCCAACTCAGCTATTCTGAACACTGCTTTGATGCTTTTGCCTTACTGCCACTTGATTCCGACAGAAAAATCTAAGTAGCTTCCCACATACATATGCATATGCTTCAACAGAAAAGCAGACGTTTTCAAAAGGAAGACCTGGAATTTTCTTAGAAATTTGTGTCAAAGAACCTTGACTTCTGGTCTCACTTCCCCATTTCTTCCCTTCAGTTTCTACTAAACCCTCCAAAATACTTTGTTGTTAGTGATCACAGCTGCAGTCTGAGAACATTCGGCCTTAGGGGAGAACATCCTCAAACCAAGGCAGGCAGAAGATCAGTGTCCTACACAACGTACTGTGGGGGCTGCTGTGGAGCAGGGAGCCAAAAATCCTCTGGCTAGAGCTGTTCTGTTTCATGTGACAGAATTCAACATACACTGGGCAAGAGAGTGCATGACTCTAAGAAGGTTCTATATTTGGTCCAGTGACTGTTCATCCACTCCTCGAAGGAAACTTCATACTGTAGGCACACATCCTACAGCAGTGCTATGAGTATCTTCATTCTGGAGAGATTAAGTTCTCTCTGATGCCAAACACAATGAAATCTCCATGTTTATCTTATTTTTTTTTCCAGAATATTATTTATATAGTTGAAATCACACGCAAATGGTTACCATTATCTACAGAAGGAAATCTGGGGAGAAAACCATATTAAAAAAATCTGTTTGGCTTCAAGTTGCTTTAGCTGAAGTATATCTTGTACTACCTGCTCACTGTTCTTTTACTCAGAGCTCTTTGTACCTCATTGTGGAGGTGACACCTGGAGGAAAATAGGTTGTAATTGAACAATGAAATTAACAAGTGGATCTAATTGCAGTGGTGGTATGATAGATGAGCCACTTATTGGCTGAAGCAGAAAGAGAGCATGTGAGCTCTTCAGAGCCATGGCAAAACTTTGTTCTTGGTTATAAGGCACAGGATCACATTTTGAAGCTAGAAATGAGGGCTAGAATTCCCAACCTGGAATCTATGACTGTGGGCTTCAAAGAAGAGTCTCATTTTGCCTTTTAAAAGGAGGGTACCTCAATACTTCTTATTTTGATGTGAGAGGTAAATCTTTTGATGCAGTTCCAGATTCCTCTGAGCAGCTGCAGCCTGGCCAAGTGCATGTGGTGGGTTGTCTATAGTAATGCATCACAGAGCACTCTGCAATGAGTTTCTTGAACATTTCCCTTCTCAAACAGGAACTCAAATGGTTGAGTTGGTTCTGAGTTCATAGTCACCTTAAGTGCTTTGACATAGAACCACACACCAAAGCAGTGAGAGTCTGAAGTGGGTGACTTGAACTGTTGAAAAAGGAAGGATAGGAGGAGACATGAAGAGAAGTACCAGTTTAAAAGAGGGAAGAAAGTAACATAAATCCTGCATTTTATTTTTGGAAGTATTTTTATTTTTGTAATGTACATGCTAACTGAAATGAAAACATGCATACACTGACTTTTTATGTTTCAGGAGGAGTCGTGGGTGTACAACTTTACAAAACAGGAACTATATATCAGACCGAGACATGGGTTTACATGAGTATACATGGTGTTTTCTCAGGATTTGTACTCTTTATCACTACTGGGACTGATGGTAGTTCTTTTATGCATTGTAGCTATATGGGACAACTTAAACTGAGTATCAGTATTCATGTTTATTTACCTAATTTTGAACAAGTTGGCCTGAAGGTTTGTGAATGCATGCCATGCAAACTAAATGCTCAATAAGCAGGGCTTTGCAATTTTGCAGCCGTTTGCACATGCACTGTGACCTGAGCTATTTCCCTTTAGAAGAATGACAGCTGATGTGCACTCTGACATGTTGTCCCTCCATGAGACAGGTGAGTTGCTGACCTCCTGTCACTCAGCATTGAATACTAGGGAACTTGCAGAAGGTATTCTGTTGCAGCAGCAATTATGTGGGTAGGTTATTTCTGTTCCCAGAAGATGATTCTTTAGCTGAAGATACACAAATCTCAGCTCAATACTATTTGTTGGTTTGGTTTTTTTTTTGTTTTCTTTTTTTAACTAAAACTGCTCTGTCCCCAAGAAACAAGATCCCCTTAATTTCTGTCTTTAAGTGTGTCTATTCTGCAGTGCCTGCAGCTCAGGCAGATGTATGGAGCCAGTCTTCAACAACCTGGAGAGCACTGAAGGTGTAAGTGTTAACCAACTGTCGAGACCTGGGCTGGGCATCCTGCACTGAGCTCTGTGACAAGCTCTCTGCAATGTGGCTATTGGAAGAGATGTGGTCTGAGTTCATGCGAGCTGCAATCACTGCAAGGTAAATGAATCCCTCAAATTGTCTATCTCCTAGCTCCTTTTACCTATTTCATAGAATCATAGAATCGATTGGGTTGGAAAAGACCTCCAAGATCATCGAGTCCAACCCTTGGTCCAACTCTGGTTCATTTACTAGATCATGGCACTCAGCGCCACGTCCAATCTGTGTTTAAAAATCTCCAGGGATGGTGAATCCACCACCTCTCTGGGCAGCCCATTCCAATGCCTGATTACTCTCTCTGTAAAGAATTTTTTTCTGACATCCAACTTAAATTTCCCCTGGCAGAGCTTAAGCCCGTGCCCCCTTGTCCTATTGCTGAGTGCTCGGGAGAAGAAATCAGCCCCCACCTGGCTATAACTTCCCTTCAGGTAGTTATAGACAGTGATGAGGTCACTTCTGAGCCCCCTCTTCTCTAGGCTAAACAACCCCAGCTCCCTCAGCCTCTCCCCATAGGGCTTGTACTCCAGTCCCTTCACCAGCCTTGTTGCTCTTCTCTGGGCTCTCTCCAGCACCTCAATATCCTTTCTGAACTGAGGGGCCCAGAACTGAACACAGTACTCAAGGTGTGGCCTCACCAACGCAGAGTACAGGGGAAGGATCACTTCCCTGGTCCTGCTGGCCATGCTATTTTTGATACAGGACAGGATCCCACTGGCCTTCTTGGCCACCTGGGCACACTGTTGTCTCATGTTGAGCTTCCTGTCAATTAGTACTCCAAGGTCCCTTTCTGTCTGGCTGCTCTCCAGCCACTCTGTGCCCAGCCTGTAGCGCTGCAGGGGGTTGTTGTGGCCAAAGTGCAGGACCCGGCACTTGGCCTTATTGAACTTCATCCCATTGGAATCAGCCCATCTCTCAAGTCTATCCAGATCCCTCTGCAGAGCCCTCCTGCCTTCCAGCAGATCGACACTCCCTCCCAGCTTGGTGTCATCAGCAAATTTGCTGAGGATGGACTCAATCCCCTCATCTAAATCATCAATAAAGATGTTAAACAGGACTGGACCCAACACAGACCCCTGGGGAACACCACTGGTGACTGGCCGCCAGCTGGATGCAGCTCCATTCACCAGCACTCTCTGGGCCCGACCCTCCAGCCAGCTCTTAATCCAGGAGAGGGTACACTTGTCCAGGCCATGGGCTACCAGCTTTTCCAGGAGTATATTATGGGAGACAGTGTCAAAGGCCTTGCTGAAGTCCAGATAGACCACATCCACAGTCTTCCCCTCATACACCAGGTGGGTCACCTGATCATAAAAAGAGATCTGGTTGGTCAGACAGGATCTGCCCCTCCTAAACCCATGCTGGCTGGGTCTAATCCCTTGTCCACCCTGAAGGTGCTGTGTGATTGCACTCAGGATGAACTGCTCCATAACCCTGCCAGGCACAGAGGTCAGGCTGACAGGCCTGGAGTTGCCAGGGTCCTGCTTGCAGCCCTTTTTGTGGATTGGGGTGACATTGGCCAACCTCCAATCATCTGGGACCTCCCCAGAGAGCCAGGACTGTTGAAAGATGATGGAGAGCGGTTTGGCAAGCTCTTCTGCCAGCTCCTTCATCACCCTGGGATGGATCCCATCTGGTCCCATAGACTTGTTAGGATCCAGCTGGCTCAGTAAGTCAGTAACTATATCCTCCTGGAATACAGGAGGGCTATGCAGCTCCCTCTCCCTGTCTACCAGCTCCAGAGGCCAGTTGTCTTGAGGGCCACCTGTTTTACTGGTGAAAACTGAGGCAAAGTAGGTGTTAAGTACCTCAGCCTTCTCCTCATCTTCCTTAACTATATTTCCCTCCAGGTCCAACAGAGAATGGAGGTTTTCCTTGCCCCTCCTTTTGTTATTAATGTAGTTATAAAAGGACTTTTTGTTATCCCTAACTGAAATAGCCAAATTTACTTCAAATTCCACTTTTTTTTCCCTAATTTTTTTCCTACATGACCCAGCTCTATCTGTAAATTCTTCGTAAGTAGCCAGCCCTTTTTTCCATAGTCTGTAAACTTTCGTTTTTATCCTTGATTTCTTTCAGAATCTCCCTATTTAACCAAGCTGGCCGTCTTCCCCTCCGGCTGGCCTTTCGGCACACTGGGACAGCCTGTTGCTGTGCACTCAGAATTTCCTTCTTAAAACATGTCCATCCCTCCTGGACCCCCTTGCCTTTAAGGGTTGTTTCCCAGGGTATGTTCTGAATCAGTTTTTTGAATAGGCCAAAATCTGCTCTCCGGAAGTCCAAAGTAGAGGTTTTAATGGTGGCTCTCCTTACATCCCTGAGGACTGAAAATTCTGTTATTTCATGGTCACTATGCCGCAGGCGGCCTCCAACCACTACATCATCTACCAGCCCCTCTCTGTTTGTAAACAGTAGGTCTAGCAGGGCCTTCCCCCTGGTAGGCTCTTTTACCAGTTGATGAAGGAAATTGTCCTCTATACACTCCAGGAACCTCCTTGACTGCCTCTTCTCTGCAGTATGAAGCTCCCAGCAGATATCTGGCAGGTCAAAGTCACCCACAAGAACAAGGGCTGGAGATTTTGAGACATCCGCCAGCTGCTTGTAGAATAATTCATCTCCTTCATCATCCTGGTTGGGCGGTCTGTAACAGTATCCCACAAGGGTGTCAGCCTTGTTGGCCTTGCCCCTGATTCTGGCCCACGGGCACTCAACCTTGTCACTGCTGACCTCAACTTCAACAGAGTCAAGAGACTCTCTAACATATAAAGCCACCCCTCCACCTCTCCTTCCCTGGCTGTCCTTTCTGAAGAGCTTGTAGCCCCCCATAGCAGCACTCCAGTCATGTGAGTCATCCCACCACGTTTCTGTGACAGCAACTATGTCATAGTTTTCCTGCTGCACTATGGCTTCCAGCTCCTCTTGTTTGTTTCCCATACTGTGTGCATTGGTGTACATGCACCTCAGCTGGGCCATTGATTTCATTCTCAACTCGGGCTCTATGCCCTTAGGGCTATCTCTGGAGAGCCCAGTTGCCGTCCCTTCCCCCTTCAAACCTCGTTTAAAGCCCTCCTAACCAACCCTGCCAACTTATGGGCTACAGTTCTTTTGCCCTTCCTAGATAAATGAAGCCCATCTGCTTTGACGAGACTGGGCAACATGGAGTTTGCCCCATGATCAAAAAACCCCAAATTTTGACGATAGCACCATCCCCTAAGCCACCTATTGGTAAGCTGGGCTTTCCTAAACCTCTCCTCATTCATCCCAGCTAGCACAGGAACTGAGGCAATTACTACCTGTGCTCCTGTCCCATGAAGAGATCGGGTCAGTGCCTTGAAATCTTTTTTAATTACTCTGGTACTCCTTTTATTAATGTCATCACTTCCAACCTGGACAACCAACACTGGGTAATAGTCTGAGGGTTGGATAAGCTTAGGAAGTCTTTTGGTAATATCCCTCACCCTGGCCCCGGGAAGGCAGCAAACTTCCCTGTGGGACGGGTCTGGCCGACATATAGGGCCCTCAGTTCCCCTCAGAAGGGAGTCACCGATTACAACAACCCTTCTCTTTTTCCTCTTACCTGTAGTTGTAACCCATCCGGTAGACTGGGGGTAACCAGAAGACCTTGCAGACGGATCCTCCTCCTGACTGTCCTCCAACAGACTGTCCGAGTCCAGGGCCATATACCTGTTTTTTAAGGGCACCCTGGCAGGTGAAAGGGGTCGAGAGGGGGTGTTTTTGCCTCTATGACCAGGCACCTGTTTCCATTGGTCCCCATCCCTATGGTCTGTTCTGTCTGCCTGATGGCAGGAGGGGCTGGGCTTCACCACCTCCTGCTGGGCTTCCTTAGGAGTGGAAAGGGTGTGACTCCACCAGTCAATTTCCCTTTCACTCTCCCTTATGTTTCTGAGCCTATCGACCTCTTCCTTTAGCTCTGCCACCAGACCCAGCAAATCGTTCACCTGCTCACATCGTATGCAGGTGCTTCTCATACTGTCCTCTGGTAGTAGGTCCAGGCTCCAACAGTCTATGCAGCCAGAGGCCTGAGTGGCTGCATCCTTTTTAGAGGGTTCTATCTGTATTGACACCCCTCTGCTGGTAACAGGAGCAACAGCTTTCATTTTTTTGGGAGGCATGACTGCCTTGAGCTGTGGGGAAAGGTAGAAAAGAGAAACAAACAAACAAACAGAAAAAAAAAAAGGGCCGCAGAAATACCTAGGCTTCTGCCCTGCCTGTGCAAACTGCCGTGCAAACTGCCGTGCCACGCTCCTGTTCGCCGCGCTCCAGGTCGCTTGCGCTCCCTTGAGATGTTTTTAAAGCCTTCTCACTCTCCTGCTAACAAGCAAGCCACGCCTCCAACTCCCCTCTGAGTCACCTGCTGATAGCTGAAGGAGCAGCAAACAAAGCCTGCTCTAGGCTCATAACTCCTGGAAATCTTTAGTGCAAATTGCTTATTTGTGACCATATGGGCCCCAAAGATGAGTCAAATGTTAAACATAAACAGCTTGTGAAGCTGTTCTATCCACTGGAAAGCCCACAACTGTTCACAAAGTGCATCCTCCACCTGCTCTGTTTGATACTATAATAGGATAGTGTCTTCTGAATGGTCATGTATTTATCACTCATGATGCAGACTATATTAACACTTTTTACCATAAATGTAATTGCCTTGCACTCTCGATTTCTTTTGGAAACTTTTCATTTAGTTTCTTCACCCTTTGGCCAGAACCTAAATTTTATGTCATTAAGACATTACAGTTCAAAATGTTAAGTCATGTAATTACACAACACATTATGCCTGATGTTTATGGCTCATTCAAAATGGTGTTGAGGAAGCTTAAAGCTAAGATGAATTCTGACTATTTTTGTTATTACTCCACGTGCCATTAGTTTAATGACATACAGGGCTTTTTAGCCATTACCATTAGTTCCTATAAATTAAAGAAAACCATGCAATACTGTTCTCTTCCCTTCTTTTGCTAATGGCATAAAGATAATAGGAAAGTCTTTTTATAAATACCTTTTTTTTCTTCAAAAAGCAGTTTTTAAAATGAAAAAATTACAGATTATTGTGCAAAATTTGCATGACTAGGAAACTGCATTAAATAGAACATAGCCTAAAGAAAGTCTGCCAAACCCATGTTGTATTTTTCTGCCACAAAAGCTTCATGGTAGTTTACTCTCACATTGAAGCAAATAAAAAATGTAGCCCTGTTTTTATTATGTAGTGAAAAAGGAAACTTTCATTTATGGCAAAAATACAGCCATCTTCTGCTACGAATAATTTTAACAGTCAAATTCCTTACTTACAAGCATTCATTAACCTATAGAAATATAGACAACTGCAGGCATCAAAAGCACAGAGCGGGTGGACAATTCAGCGTGGTAAGTTTACAGAGAAGTACAGCCTTTTCTTTTCCAGTTGTCTTCTTGCATTTTTACCACTCTGTTACATTTCAGATACATTTAACCACTCCTTTGCCACCAATGCTCAGAAACAGCTGTGGTGCCACGGACTCTCATTTATGAGTCTGTGGGAGCTGATCTGCATCAAAACCTCCAGACAGGACTATTACCTGATTAGGAAAACAACTGCCCAGATGTCTGATCATTGCCTAATAATTTCTTGTCTTTGAAGTTTTTTTCCACATAAATGAACACGATTGTGACTCTCATACTTAGTTTATTGTGTCTTACTCCCTTCTTAGCTACTGCTTCATGTCATCTACATGCATGGGGCAAAGTCCCAGCTGCAGAGGATGACCTGTCAGGGTAAGCAGAGGTTCCCCTCAGGTACAGTGTTGATTGCTCCCCAGGTGCATTCTCATGTAAAGCCATGATGGAGCCATTACTGTCCCTTAAGAGGACACTTTTCTTATTACAGGCTACGGGATGACCACACCAACAATACCATGAAAGGGAAGGAGTCACTTGGATCCCACCCAGTGGACAGCCATGACCATCCAGCCATAGTTTTTGTCCCTTGGAAGGCAGCAGCAGCACAGGGATTCCTCCTTGAGAAAGGAATGTTCCTCATCCATACATGCTAATCCAGAAGCAGAACACAGTATAAACCTGAGGGCAGATCTTGCATAGATGAGGAGGGGAAGAAAGGATGGGAGTGTGTCTGATATTCATGGCTACTTGTTATGAGGGCTTTGACTTCACACTGTAAAGAGCAGCTTGGAAAGTGAGGGTAGTATTGCTTATATCCTTAGCCTTACCCTCCTGTCTGTATGGGAGGCATGCCAGTGGTATTTGCATATGTCCATACTTCTGCATCCTGACCATCTCCAAGAGATGCATGGATACTCTGCATGGAGGCTACTGCTGATGAGTAGTTCTTCCCTATTTCTTAACCTGAAAGGGGACAAGGGGAGGCAGTTTATGGGGTGTCAAAGCCCTCATGTGTGTTCAGGGCATGATGGGGTACAGATGCTGCTGCAGTGTTCTGGGACTCCTCCAGGGCTGAGGCTGTGCCTGATGGCAACATATGCAGGTGGGGAAATGCTGGAGGGCTGCAAGGGCATTTAGACTTGCCCTGTTGTTGCTTAGCAGAAGCTTTTCAGGACAAGAGGGGAGAGAATGTCCTTTTTTAGAAACCAAGTGAATTCTTTTTCTTTTAATTTGAAAGACAGTTCAGAAAGTGCTGATTGTTAAGCTTGACTGTGAAGGGCAAAGTGGGGTAGGTCCCTTTTTGTTGAGTTCTGCTTTATGTTGAACCTAGTGGTGTGGTATGTTTCAGTGTTTCATCCAAGGAAGCTGAGCTGCTGAATGATTTCTTCTGACATTCTGAGGACCAAATGTTCTGGCAAGGGCTTGTGCCAGCGATGTGCGAGGTGATGAGGCTCTAGAAGCTGGTTTTTGCAAAAGGTGCCAAAACAGATGAGCTTCTTTGATACAAGTAGTTGTTGGGTACATGCGCTCTGTATGGTATAGACAAATTAGACAAAATGGTGATGCCAAAAGCACTTGTGGCATAGCTGTCAATGCCGTTCTGATGAGTATTCTAATTTTCAAGTGCAGATGAATACTATCCTTACAGAAAGGCCACAGGGCCTTGAAACTGATGCCTTCAGTTTACTTGCAGAACAATTGTACACATGCAACTGCAAGTGACACACGCTTTCCTAAACCCACAAACTTAGTAGGCTCTACCCAGGTCTGGAATAGTATGTGAAGTTCAATCTTCAAGTCCATTTATCTTTGGGCTAAGTGTGCTGACTGCAATGCAGCAAGCAGGGGTCACTGTGCTGTGCTGGTAATGGTCTTTCCTAGAGCAGGACAAAGACCAGCTATTTTTGTATAACACAGGCTGCCAAACAGCTCTTGATCTCCAATCCAGTGGTGAAAGGCTCCTAATATCTCCAGTATTATTAGAAACAACCTACAAAATTACAAAGGTGGTGGATGAATTGAATGTGGAATCCTACTTGGGGACAGTCAGTGAAACTAGCAGGGGATCAATTTGAAACAGATAAAAGAAGGTACTTCTTTAGCAGTCAGTAGTAAGCTTCAGCCACGCAGTGCTGGAGAAACCGACAGTATCAGCGGGTTTAGAAGGGATTAGACAGATCCAGGGACAACAGGCCCATTAAAAAGACAAGGCAGGGACGTGGCCTCTGTGGTATCTCTCACATCAGATACTCAGCTGGGATGCTGGGGGAGCATAAGGTGAAGGAGCTGCAGAACTAAGCCAGGCTTGCACACACTTACCAAACAACATCTCTCTTCTCACAACTGCATGATAAATCATCGGCCCAAGACAATTTCATGTTCTTATTCCAGAAATGTTTTTATCCCCAGTGCACTGCATGAATATTCAGTTACTACAGCATCCTAGATTTCCATGAGCTGGCTAATGAGCTCAAAGCAACGCAGTTAAACAAGAACTAGGATTCTTCATTCCTGGCTCTGATACTTACTCCACTGGTGCTTTGCTGTATTGGCAGTCCCATTATGCAGCTCACTGCCAGTCCCCAGCATTCCCCCCTTACTGTATACTGTGCTAACACAGATGCCATATCACAGACATTCATATTATAATGCAAAATCCTAAAGGAACCAAATGAACAAATCTTGCATGGGGTACAGAAAAAGATGGAGACAGTGAAACTTAAATGGTAATGAAATACTGCACAAGTGAGCAACACAATAACTTCCCATCTACAGCTCTAAAAGCTAAGTCATGCATAGTGCAGCAATTATGGCAATTTCAAGGTTTCTTAAATTTTTTGGAGACTGAAACCCAAAACTTCCTCTTGCCTCTTAGATTTACTCTTTCCCTGCAATGCAGGAAGTTAAGGCAGCATGCCACTTTTCAGCATAAAATACAATAAAACTGATTATTGTTTTTAAGCAATTGCCCTCAAGGCCACCCAACCATAGTGTTTCTAAAGCAGTCCTACCTTTGTTTTCCAACTTGAGCTCCTCTGCTAGCAAGCTGTCTTGTCTGTTTCCAAGCACAAATGCCAGAAATGAGAGGATCAGGGCATCCAAGATTCCAATAATTGCCAGGATATATGCCCAGCGGACTGAACAAGCCCCCAGCGTGTACTTGTCTGTCTTTTCACCACACATCCGTTTTACCTCATCTGAATCCCAGCCATCAGGAAAAATCATACAACCCAGGACGAGACAGGCAGCTTGGAGAAAAAAGAAAAGGAGAACAATGGGATAATGAGACCAAACTTTCATTTTGATGAGAACCTACAAAGTTATCATTAAAGCAATGCACTTTTTCATTCTGAGATTCAAAGCTAAGCTACTAAAACAAGTCACAGAATTACATGCTGTGATTAAGGATTTAATACAAAACCCTGAGATACAATATCAATCGCACACTTTGCTTAAAACAACCTGTGACATCCTGAATCCCTGGTCAGGTTTTGTATCAGTACAATCACATTTTCCTGGTGAGACCGATTTCTTCATTGTATTATGAAAGGATCACACAAAAACACAATGGCAAAATGATTAATAACTTGGCTATTCAAAGGAAACACTGGATTACTGTCAAGTGGTCAGGCAAACTCACTAGATGAAAATAGAGGAAAAAACCCTCTACCTATCATTTTTTGTTATCCAAATGCTTGTAACACACATAGGTAATAGAAAGGCTTTTCTTTTTTTGTCACTTGGCAGTACCTTTTTAGCTGAAATATGTTTTATGCATAAAGTTTGTGCTCCTCAAAACACAACTAATGACATTGTTCTGGAAGAAAAAGTAAGCTATCAACACTGATGTCAACTCCTGATCTGGTTTACCTGAGGAGTCAGCCCATGACACCTCAAACATGAAAAAGTGCTGATCCTTTTAATATGAAGAGAAACAAAAAGCCTCTACCCACATGGAAAGACAGCCAGCATCAATCACTAGCTCTGCTGGGTGGGAGCAGCCATACTGTGGCAGGGACAGAGGCAACAGGGGGCTATTTGGGTGCTCTTTCATCAGACTGTGTGATGTCTAAGAGGCTGAACTTAATTTTTAAGATGCAGAAATTTGCTTTGACTCAGGGCTGTCATGGAAAGTGCCCTGCTGTGGGACAGCAGGTAGTGTCATGGACCAACGAGCCCTTGTGGAGCAGGCAAAACGGTGGGACATGTTTTTTTTTCTAAAGTGATATGCTCCATCATCTGCAATCTAGCCAATCCTGCCCACTGACGAGCTGGGGAGGGGCAGCAGGGTCTGTGACATCATCACCGGTCTGGACAGCACCAGGGGGTGAGGGCTGAGCACACATGGCTACCCACACCTCAGTTGGGATGTGTGTGCCCTTGGGAAAGGAGACCTCAAGCCTGTCTCCCACTCAGTTCTGCAGTACAATCACAGCCCTTGACCCAGCATCTTACCAGCCTGGGTTTGGCCACATACTTGGGCTGGCAGATGCCCTGCTGTTCAGACACATGTCCTGTGATCACTGGAGAGCAGCCTCCTTGAAAATTGTTTACCTATTCCCATGGTATTTTTCCAAAAAGATCCCTGAAGAGGCTAAAGTTAGTTCCCCTGAAGCTGTAATGCCAAGCAGCACACCATTTCTTGTGAGATCCTCTACTACCTATGACAGGAAGTTGTCATCAAGGCTTTCCAGGAACATCCTGGACTGTTTGTGTTTTGCTCTGTTGCTTCTCCAGCAGATGCCAGGGTAGTTAAATTCCCACTCAAGAACCAATTCTATGACTTTGAAACTGCTTCAAGCTGCCTGTAGAAGGCCTCATCCCCTTCCTCCTCATGAGGCAGCCTGGAGCAAACACCCACAACAATGTCACCCTTACTAGTCTGCCCTTCTATCCTAAGCCACAAGCACTGGATTTGTTCATCACCCACCCCAAAACAGAGCTTGATACACCCTGAATGCTGCCTCACATAGAGGGCAACTCCACCACTGTGCCTTCCTGGTCTGTCTCTCCTAAGAAGTGAGCAGCCCTTCACCACATTCCAGTCATGTGAGTTACCCTACCATGTCTCCACAGTCCCAATGAGATCAAAGCCCTGTGACTGCACACAGGTCTCTAGTTTCTCCTGCTTGTTCTCCACACTGTGTGCATTGGTGTAAAGGCATTTTACAGAACTATTTGATTGTGTCAACATCCTAGTAGGGGTTCAAAGGGATGCCCCATAGTCCTGTCTTGTGGTTACTTCTTTGGCTGCTTGTGCTTGATTGAGATGGTCTCTGTTAAGCCTCCTTTTGTTACTAGTGTAGTTGCTATAGCTCTCTCCTTCCCACACCTTATCTCTGTCAAGCCAGGCTATGTCCCTGTCCCCCTTTATATCTAGTTTTAAGCTCTCCCAATGAGCTCTGCTAACTCCTGAGTTAAGATCCTCTGAGAGCAGTGGACCCCATTTGTTGCCAGCAGGCTCAGTGTTGTATAAAATGACCTATGACCAAATCCCCCAAAATTCTTCCAGTAACACCAGTCTTTAAGCCAAATAGAGTCATCTTCAGCAGGAGAGGACATAAAGTAGCGTAAGAAAAATCTAAAAACAATGATTATATTGAATGGGTTCATTCCTCTGTTTCTATTGCATTTAAGAGAATCAGAAAATCCATATGCTTTCAGTAGTTGTCTGCACTGTCTTTTCTAACTTGGAAACAAGTACATTTCCAGCATTAGCCATTCTTTCTTAGTATAGCTGATGAGATACAATGGATCCTAAACCATCTTTTATAAGTCTTAATGTTTTATTGATGCACTGTGCTCTGAATTGCAGGTAAATGTGCTGATTGAAAGGAACACATTGTGTGCTTTCAGTCTTTTAAGCACTTGTTGAGCCAGGCCTCTGTTTGGAAAACCCAGTTTATACACAAGTAGCTTGTGCAACCAACAGCTGCTGTCACTGGAGGAACTGAGATAAGTTTCTTGTCTCTTCTGGACAAGCATAAGCACTGTCACTTTGCATATCTCTAATGCCCACAAAATAAAAACAGACTTACACTGGAACAATATGATGAAATACTGGAAATGTGTAAACAGAGCTCAGGAGCAGTAATTTCCTTTTGACAGCTACACAATTGCTGTAGACAAAGCCTTGAAAGCATCTCTGAAGAAAACATCTGACATAAAATAAAAGCTGCATCAAAAGAATTTGACAAATCCTTCCTGAACAGTTCATTTGTGTGAAAATATAACAGCTTATGATACTTTCAAGGACAATTAGACTCAGAATCAAGGGCAATTAGATAAGGACTGATCTACTCAGAACACGCAGGCTGGACAAATTGTAAATTGCCTACTGCCTGCCTTAACTCATTTACACAATTATGTAAGATCTTCCAAAGATCTTAGAGATAAACTGAACAATAATTCGTTTTCTTGTGCTGGTTTTACACACACTTCCAGAAAGATTATTTCTCACAGGCAACACAGGAGCATTGCCATCACACTTGCAGGGAACACCACTGAAATGATGCAGCAAATCTGCAAATTTCTGGTGTTCACAAAAATGTTCGTATTTACCCAGCTAACTGTTGACAGAATTTCCCTCTTCTATATAACTACCAAAACCAGTACACTTTTATTAATCATCCTCAATATGAGAGAAAGCTTAATGTTCAGTTAATGATCAATAGATGTGGGATTTTTTTGCTAATTTTGCATGAATAATTAGCTAATACTGACAACTCTGTGAGTTTTTTATTACATAGCAGATCGGACATGTTCTTAGTACTTCCCATAAGTAATTTAACTTTGTTACAGTTTCCACCTAGGTAATTAAAAAACTGGACCCTTATCTCAGGAATTCAGTGCACTGCTTCCCAGCTGTGTTCCTCAGATTTCCAATTAACTCATCTTTCCTGAATTCTGTTCCTGCATGCTTTGATATACTTGCTTAACTTTCCAGAGTCATTCTGTTGATTGCAGTTGGACTCCTCTTGGTAGTAAGACTCACAGCTAAATGGTGGCTGGACTAGATTCCTTTGCATAAAGACAGTCATCAATGTGGGAATATTACTATTTTCTCCTTTCCCTACACAGTTAAGATGCTTCCTACTTGATGAGTACTTGGTCAACATCTTTGTATGGAAGGAATTATACCTTATCTGTAGAGATTAACATAAGTAAGATTAGTCAACCTTGAGTCTTTATTTGTTGAGGGAATATTTTGCACTGAATGCTTTTAAGAATACAGACTTGCTCAATAGTATGAAACATTATCAGCTACAAGACAGAAAAGACAGGTATGAAATCCAACCACGGATCTACTCTGCCTTGCTAGAAATTTTTACATTTAAATCCTTCTAAAGAGGATTAGAAGATTTTTCTCTAGAAGAAAATTACTTTCAGTTTTATACAAATTAGAAAAATTGAAGGATTTTATGCAATTTCAGTGAAACTGCTAAGAGATGATTTTATAACAAACATGGGTCCTATATCTTCTAAAATTCCACTGTCTCTAATGGCAATGTGGATAAAATGGAAATGTAACAAAGGCCACTACTGTTTTACTACTAAATAGCAATAGTGTTCTAATGAATTCAGAAACTTCTGGAGTTCAATAGTTCGCCATCTGAATGAAAAGACTTAAATCGTCATTTCCTACAGCATTTTTGATTCAAGTAAGGAAAAAGGTAAATCTATATTAGTCAAAGGCAGTCTTCTGCATGTGATTTGGACACATCAGATCAGCACCACCTTCCTGAGCCTGCAGACAGCCCAGCCCAGCACCTCTGTAGCTAATCAAGAGCTTTCAAGAGGAGCAGCAGGGGAAAAATGATAAACGACTGACTAGTATTACTGACGCCATTCAGAACCATTTGGGCAACTGTAAAAGTTACAAGAATGATATCCATATCATTTTCTCTTTGGTTGCTTGAGAAAACTCCTGGCAGGATTACTGTCTTTGTTATGACAGCCCTGAGCTTCCTCCATTTCTTCCTCTCCTTTGACACAAGGGGACCCACTTAGTAGATGAGGGAAAGGCTGTGGGTGTTGTCTATCTACACTTTACTAAAGCCTTTGACCCTGTTTCCCACAGTATTCTCCTGAAGAAACTGGCTGCTCATGGCTTGGACTGGCATAGTTTTCACTGGGTAAAAAACCTGTCTGAATGGCCAAGCCCAGAGAGTGGTGGTGAATGGAGCTAAATCCAAGTGGTGGCCAGTCCCTAGTGGTGTTTCCCAGGGCTCAGTACTGGGGCCGATCCTGCTGAGTATCTTTATCAATGATGTGGATGAGGTGATTCAGGGGACCCTCAGTCAGTTTATAGATGATGCCAAGTTAGGTAGAACTGCTGATCTGCTGGAGAGCAGGTAGGAAGGCTCTGCAGAGGGATCTGGACAGGCTGGATCGATGGACCAAAGCCAGTTATGAGGCTGAACAAGGAGAAGTGCTGGGTCCTGCACTTGGGTCACAACAAACCCCTGCAGGCTTGGGAAAGAGTGGTTGGAAAGAGGCCAAATGGAAAATGACCTGGGAATGTCGGTCAACAGCTGGCAGAACATGAGCCAGCAGTGTGGCCAGGTGGCCAAGAAAGCCAGTGGCATCCTGGCTTGTATTAGCAACATTGTGGCCAGCAAGATTAGGGCAGTGATAGTTCCCCTGTACTTGGCACTGGTGAAGCCACAACTCAAATCCTGTGTTCAGTTTTAGGACTTTCATAACAAGAAAGACATTGAGGTACTGGAGCATGTGCAGAGAAGAGCAAGAAAGCTGGTGAGGGGCTCGGAACACAAGTCTGATGAGGAGCAGCTGAGGGAGCTGAGGTTGTTTAGCCTGGAGAAAAAGAGGGTCACAGGGGGGCCTTATCATTCCCTACAAATACCTGAAATGAGGTTGTAGCCAGATGGGGACCAATGTCTTCTCCCCAGGAACAAGAAACAGGATAACAGGAAAAGGACCCAAGTTGTACTGTGGGAGGTTTAGATTGGATATTAGAAAGAATTTCTTCACTGAAAGAGTTGTTGACCATTGGAACAGGTGTGGGGGGTGACAGTGTGTGTGTGGCTCCTCTGATGTCTGAGGTAATTAATGAATGCCTCATTAAGGACCAGAGAGCCACCTGTAGAATACCTTGTAACCAGTAGGATCTTTCCATGTATGTTAGGTGAATTAACTAACCAATAGTGTGCTGGCATGTTATAAACAGGAATAGATAAAAGTGAAGCTGTAACTAAAATAAAGTCCTTTGTCTTCGGTGTAGCCTTCTGATCAAACTGCTGCCTGAGTTGTCTCTGCCTCCTCTGACGGTTGCAAATCTACTTTACCCCAATAAACAGGCTGCTGAGAGAAGTCACCATTCCTGGAGATGTTTAAAAGATGTGTAGTTGTGGTGCTTAGGGGTGTGATTTAGTGGTGGACTTAGCAGCACAGGACTAATGGTTGGACTTGATGATCTTAGAAGTCTCTTCCAACTTAAATGATTCTATGATTCTTACAAGACATGGGGTAAGCATCATGGAATGGGTTGGGTTGGAAAGGACTTTAAAGATTGTCGAGTTCCAACCCCTCTACCGTGGGCAGGGACACCTTTCACTGGACCAGATCGCTCAGAGCCCCATCCCATCTGGCTTTAAACACGTCCATTCATGGGGTATCTACAATGTCTCTGGGCAACCTGTTCCAGTGCCTCATCACTCTAACAGTTGCTTTCTCCTCTATGTTGGAGTTTTGTGAAGATTTTCAAGCTTTTAAAAAATAAGTAACAAATGGTAGTTAAACATACCTTATATACATTTGCTTGTCCTCTAAAAAAGTCTTTCCTCATGTGACCAGCAAACAGAAACTGTCACATGGTTTTGCTTTAGGGCTCTGAGTGACAAGACAAATTATTCATAGTAAGAAAGAGAACTCAAGATTTTTACCTCCTGGGATGAAAGGATGCAGATACAACACTTTCCTAGACTGGAAACTGACACCAAATTGTTGCTGGCACTGACTGAATTGTGGCTCTGACCAAGCTAATATTATCACAGCCCGTGCTCTGTGCATGAGCTCAAATGGTAATTAGCAAACAAGTAGTTCATGATCTTATGGTTGTGCCAAATATGGTGACAGATTAATATTATATCATTGCATGAAATGAGGTTCTATTTATAAAAAGGCTGACGGCTATGCAGGAAAACACTGCTGAGAAATTCCTGCTGGCAGGACTCCTCTCTCATCTTCATTCTTTTCCTGACAACATACCCAGTTTGCTTGCAAGTAGAATGTGATGATGGCAAGTTTCCTGATAAAAGAATAAAAAAAAATGGAATGGGAATTATGCTGACCAGCTCTTTTCTTTCCATACTCACATATGTAAGAGCTTTCAAGCCTCTGATGTTCCAAAACCTGAGATGTTCTTAATTTTCTTTTCTTTTTCCCCTGAATGGTATTTACAGAAACAATGACCCTTTGAACTCCAGTAAATTGGACAGAGTTTTTGCCAGGCATGTTGGTGATTAAGACTAGTCTTTCAGGAGCTTTTACCTGGGAAAGAAAGAAAGGCTGAATGGAAGTGGCTGAAGACACAGGGTCAAATACGGTCCTTAGAGAACACAGAGGCTGCGCACATCCATGCAGCTGAGGTTGATCTGAGTGATATGGACTGCACTGATGAGTGGGATGATTATCCTCTGTATTTACATTTATGTCGTGGTTTTTAGCAAATGTGTCATTTTGAAGCAAATCCCCTGATTCTCTCCATTTGCAGATCCACCCACAGAAACAGTTCTGGTGCATGTAAACCAGATTACTTCTGGAGGAGCATAGAAGTTCATTTCCAGGAGCTCTTCAATCCTGAATGGGAACCTTGAAATTCTGACTCAGCATGTGGGCTTCATCACCACAAAACCTGTGCCTAAGAGAAAGGTCTTGAACTATGCAGAGCATCCTTATTACCTGAAATAGTTCTGGTGCAATACAAAGAGGCAGAAATAATTTAAAAATTTTTTATTTGCTGCTCTATTTGAAGATTGCCAGGTGCCCTGTCCACCTTTGAAGAGGTTCTTCAGAGAGGTGCCAACTGCCTCCTGAAGGAGATGACACAGCCTCTTAATTTATGCATAAACAGATAGAAAATTCCTGGTGGTACTCACAGAGGGTCCTTAACCACATGACTGCTGTTGGGCATGAGGCAATCAGTGAGAAAAGTGTAATGAAATTCAAGCACAGTGTTCTTGGAGAGCTGGAATGATGAAATCCTATCTGGACTTCTGTGCCCTGGACTCCTATGTGGGAAAGAGAGGTGCCCAGTGGAATCGTTCCAGGACACTGACGTGATGTTTCCATGAACCTCCTCTCCACAAGTGAAGGACCAAAGGTTTGTGGGCTAATCTTCCTTCAGAAAGCTTCAAACAACATATATTATGGGGGCATATGGTCTAGGAGACAGAACTAGTTCTTATTTGAAGTAAAACCTTAGAGTTCCATGTGACGAGAATGCAAGAGGCTTCACTAGTAACTACTTTATCTACTTATTCACTTACTTAGCATCATCTTACTTGGCAATGTAGACAAGCCTGAATCTCTGCACAGGATTAAGAACATTTATAGATGGTGCTAAGGGGCAGAAAAAGGAGGAGGACCTCCCACTGCATTCTTGTGATAATGTAAAAGACATGATGTAATTACGACCACTTGTCTTATTCAGGCATGGACTTTTTGATGCCCAATCTGATAAGAATATATGTATATACACATATAAAAAGATAAGTGTATTTCACATGCTGATTTTAAGAAAAGATTAAAAGAAGACCAAATATTCAGTGACTGGACAGTAAAGAGGAAGAAAATCATATTGTGGAAACTGGTGGTGAGATGTTACAGTCAGGGGGAGAAGACTCACCATAACCTGGCTGAGTTGACAAATAACAGACATTTTGATGCTTGCTAGCTATGTTAGACAGCAAAATGGAATAATTTGATGAGCTGTTTCAAGATGTGAAGCTGGATAACGGAAATACAGTTGACTGACAGCTCTACTCAAAGACAAGCACTACAGAACATGAATTATTCAGAAAGATGGAAAAACAATTGGGAAAGTGAAGTAATGTTATATGTGAGGAATGTTAAACTGTAAATATGCAGAAAAGAATAGCAAAGGTAGTGTAATCTACTTCAGTTAAGATCACTCAGGGGAAGAACTGTAAGAGAAATTTTACTGCACTAAGGGGACCTGTTTTAGACCTGAAGGGTTGGATTCATGTTTGGATAGAGAATTCTTTGAGAATAGAGACAGAAATTCTGTGTGGGGTTGTATCATCCTGAGAGCATTTAACTTCCAAGTTTTGATCATTAGCCATAATTAAAATTTGAGATTAATGTAGTTCTATGAATAATTCAGTTAGTAAAACAACTATCTCAGCTTGAGGATAAAGGTAATGTAAGACCACCATAGATTCTTATAAGTGTATGCCAGGTAACTCACAACATGCATCCCAATGACTCCTTGCAAAAGAACATGACTTCTGGTGTTCCAACGAGTTACGTGTGGCTTGGCTTCGCGAACGAAGATTTGGGAAGGGCTGTCCCCACGTGGGTGTGCCCTTCCAGCCTGTGCAGTGGATTTTAGGTGAGGCTCAGCATGCGCAGAACTGGCCCCACCGTTTAAGTCCTGAGGGTCATCTGCCACAGCCAAGCGAGCTTGGACAGTGCCAGTGAAGTCCTCAGGACTAGAACCTGCAGCACCCGGCATTTCCCAGGAGGTCTCCCATCCAAGTACTAATCCGGGGCTGACCCTGCTTAGCTTCCGAGATCTGACAGGATCGGATGTCAGGAAGGAATATGCAATAGATATTTATAGTGCCTTGTCCAGAAAAAATATGGAAGCTGGGAACTATTAATGGATGCAGACCTAATCACTACATGGGCAAAAAAATCCCTAAAAATGGCATGACAACAAATTGCTAACAGTTATAGCAGAGGTAGATTACTAACTGAAGAAAAGTGGGAAAACTGAAATCATATATGACAAGAGATAAAAATACTCTATAATGAAGCAAGCAGGTATGAGGGGTGGTACAGCTAGAAACCCACAGGAAGGTATATATCAAAAATTACATTTATGCTGTATCATCTCCTTTGGTGTCCAATGGCCCTGGGATCTAATAATATTTTTCTTCTAATTTTTCTGTTTGAAGAGTTTAAAATAACATGAGAACTGTGTCACAGCCCACTGGAATTTTTATAATATGTCTTTGTGCCACAGAATGTGTGTTAGGAGCTCTGTGTGTCAGCTGGGTCCATGCCCAGAGATCACAGCAATGACAAAGGCGCTTGCAAAGCATGTGCTGAGGACCACGACCTGGGTGGCATCCTCATGCAGGCAGGTTGGTTGGTGCTGTGGGGGTATCCAAAAGGCACTTACTTTTCTCACATGCTGGACTTACCATTGAAAGTGAATTTGAATGCTGTCACAGAGGAGTGTTACAAATTCCTAATTTAATGTTAACTTCTCCTTGTAGAACCTGTTCTTCAGCCAAAACATATCAAACCATAGCATACTGAAAAGTACTAGATCCCATTATTGAATAAATTCAATACAAATACTGTATAGGCTACAGCAGACTGGAGAGTTAGTGCTATTATGAATGGCATAGCATAGACATTGCTTGAGATATATACAGCTGATGTTTCACCACAAGTTACTGAGCTAAATAGCAAAGATATTTTAGATGTGGTTGTGGTAAGGAGAAGGAAGAGCTGAAAATAATCTTACTTTCAATGATCATGAGTCAATTCAATTTAAATAAAATGAGAATATGAATAAAAATGTTTCTGAAACTAGGTTTTAATTCATATTTCAGAGGAACAAACTTTTGATAAGAGCTAAATAAACTAGCTAACAAGTTAACTACACTGAAGAGGTTTCCACTCAATCGTGGGGCATGCCTTGAATTTCTTTTGGACAAAGAAGTGAATTTTCTGAGGTATCGTGACAAGATGAATGAAGTTCCAGGGGTACTTTCAGCTCTGTATGAATGACTAACAATTCTACCCTCAATACCTATCTCCCCAAAAAGCCTTAGAAAAAAGGAAGAAGATGTGACCAGAGACCTTAGAGATTACAGGAAAACAGATTAATTAGAAAAGAAAGGCACATTTTGAAGGTTAGATAATGCTGGTCTAAAAGACAGCTTGCCAAAAGTCAAGCTGTGCTAACTCTTTCAAGACAAACTGAAACAAATAGTCAAATAATCTTCAATTAGGTGAATAAAGAAAGAAGAAAAGCAGATATGGAGTGGGGCTGGGGCTAGGACCTAATTCTCTGCCTTGTTTTTCAATGAGGATGATGGAGAACAGGAGGACAATGCTGTGACAGCTGGGCATGACTATTCAGAAATGGGAACTCCTGCCTCCAGCCCATAGCATAGGAAATGATCATAATGTGTTCAAGCTGGAGAAATGGACCTTCCAAGCCCAAACACCGAATACATTGAACTGCAAAGATGGTAGGAAGGTTTTTAAAATCAAGCCTTCAGCTTGTTTCTGAAGCTGCTGCAATTGCAAGCAAATCTAAACATGCTGGTAAGATGGAAAGTCTGGGAGTGCACCAGCCACTGTTTTCAGGATTAACATGGCAAAATTCTGCAGGCTTCCAAGGTGGAAACAAGATGCAGAAGCAAGAGATATTAAGATAAAGAGAAAATTTCTACATCTAAGCCCATAGCAGAGTCCATAATAAACGCCAGGTTTAGTTTTTCATTCCTGAAAACTAACAAATTCACAGCCAGTAAGTATTTGTTTGCCAAAAGAGAGATGAAAACCTTTAAAAAAACATGTAGTGTTGCCTGAAAAATAGACCTGCATGCCTTATGGTATTGGTGCACTGAAGAATTATATGATTACTCTGCATTACTCCCCCAGAGAGGGGGAAGAGATGTTTAACTGAAAGGGTAGCCTTGGCACCTGAACAAATGGATATAAACCATCCAGGAATACATTTAGGCTCTAAAGAAAAAGGCAGTTTTGAATTGTCAGAGGAGAGGTTCTGGCACAAACTCAGTAGCTGTAGCCATGCCAAAAAAAGTTTTAAGTTGTCCAACTTGATGCTGCTAAATAGTTACTAAAGATGGAGTTTGATCAGTGTATTAAAAAATGATTAGGATGTGTTTCTCTGTGAGGCTAAATTCAGCTACTTTGGGCCATTAACAAACTCAAGAACTTAGGGCTCTTACAACAAGTAGCTTCAGATACCAGAAACTCAGCATCCCCACATTTCTCAGCACATGATCTTTGCAATAGCTGCAGAGCTGGACACACAGACAGTGCAAACAGCACCCAGCTGGGCCTTGGGGCAGCAGCAGCCCGGAAATCAAACTCCAGGCTTGAGCATGATGGCCATTTTGCTGAAAAGCTTCATACTTATTTATTTTCATTTTTTTTAATTTTCCTTTTTATTTATTTTCCTTTGACCATAAATTTAGCAAATCTCTCTACCTGGCTACCTCTCTACGTGCCTGTACTGTAGCCAGCCAAGTCCTTTACTGACTGTTTTCCCTCCTATGGTTACACTCTGTTTCAGAGAAACATCTGCTATGACATCCTTGTTGTGTTCACAGCTTCATTTGCATGACCACTTAAGGGTATTTGACAGTCATAAAATGGAAATTATTGGAAAATGAGGCAACTCATTCATCCAGTACATGAAATAGCACAGGTCAGCACTCGGCAACTGAGACAGTGAATTAAAAGAATTCAGCTAATTGTTATCTGCCCTCTGCTTCACTGTCATACCATGAAAGGAACACGAACAATAAAAACACTTTGAAGAGAAAATGAAATAAAAAGAGGTAGGGCAGGGGGATAGTTTTCCTACATGTGCTGAGCTCTCCTCCACCTGCAGGGCTGCCCTCAGCACACTGGGTGGCAGATGGGGAGCAGTGAAACACCTGCAGTACAAACAGCTGCCGGGCAGATGTCTGTCCCTGCTCTTGGTCACTGTTCAGCAGGAGAAATCTCTCCTACAGAAGCTGATTGACAGACTCAAGAGATTGCTTGGCAGTGGATAAGATCATTAGCCACTAGTGATATTTCTCTGTTGTAATCTCTCCACTGAGATGCAGGTTCATGGCCGCTGCCAAAGCATGACTGATTCCCAGAATATAATGCATCATGATAAGGAAATGTGATTTAATATTGAAATAAGAAGTGTTTTAAGATCGACAGTTTATAGGTATTCAACCCCCTCTCTGTGGGCATGATAGCTGCACACTCTTTGCCTTCACTTGGATCCTTATGTTTCCTTTGCACTTTAGTGGAGAAAGTTAAGTTTCAGAAGGAGTGACTGAACTCAAGTAGAAAGATAATGAGATGGACTAGAAAACATTCTGTCACAAGGAAGGAAATAGTAATTGAGTGCATTGGGGAGGAAAGGGGAAGGCTCTTGTCTCATCTTGTGTAAAGTGTTAATGTTCCAGTAGAAATTAGCTGCAGGTGGCTCAAGGCCAAGCTTTCCTTGACATGCAGGAACTGTACTTGCCCTCTGAGTCAGTGGCTCATCCTCCAAGTATTAAAATCTGTTCTGGATTCACCAGTTTCTCCCAGGGCTGGGAATCCTTCCATGAACTCTGCCAGATGACTCCAGCTAGTTCTGTATGGGAAGACCTACAGTCTAGACTGGTTTAATTCCGCTTTTTAAAATCAGCCGCCTTCCCAAAGTTAGTCTGCACCCAGCTCCCCTGCTCCTTTGAATGAGGGGACCCATGGTTGCACCTCAGAGTGGTTTGCGGGATAGGAAAACAGTGGTGCAGGGTTTGAAGCTCCTTTGTGCTGCAGGCAAGGAGGAGTGGGCAATGCAAATCTGAAGGCCTGCAGAGAGGAGGACCGGAGTATGCAGAGGAGACAGGCAGCTGGAAGGCAGTAACATGGGGCATTCTCCCCTGAAAAGAGAGAGGTGGAAGCAAAAGGAGGCAGCCTTGTTATTGAGCTGGAATGCTAAGATTTAACTAAAGGCATTACAATCATTTAAATCTGATTTCCCAAGCAGTGCTAGCCGGTATTGCAAATGGGCTGGCACGGAAACAAGACGAGTTCTGAACAGATGATAAAGGCATTGACTTCTGTATAGTTCCTTTCAATGCCCCTGAGGTGCACGCATACATCTTTATGCCTGCACAGCTTGTCATGTGCTATTCTTCACTTATCTCTGCTATAGCTCTTCCTGATCCCCTAACAGCTCTGCTCGGCAGAAAAGAGAAATGGACAATAGGCCCCGAGACTGCTCAGCTGCATTGCTTCTTCATTAAAGTTGACATTTGGCAGCAAGACTTTGCCGCCTTTCAGGAGCAGATGTCTCATTGAACCCAACAGCAGCAGAGGTACCAGTGGGGGCTATGCCTCCCTTCCTGAGCATCTGAGCTCTGGATGGTGGGAGAGAGCCCTGGGGACTGAGACTGGCGACACTAGAGATAGTTTTGACTTTTTCCTTTTTCCTGTTAGATTGAAGTCTGCTCTTTCACCTAAGAACAAGCCTATGAGTTTCTTGAGCCTTCTAAACTCATTGCTTTTGACATGACAGACTCAATAAAATTTGAAATATTTGAAAAAATACAGAAGAACTTTAAATTCATTTTGTGAATATCTCGTTATAATACCTCCATATTGGCAAGCACATCCCATCTTCCATTAACTATCAAATCTGTTTGATCAATAATGTGTTCTGTTTTGTTCAGTACAACTGAAACAGTCCTTGTCCCCGTGCTTTGGTAATCCTGATACACCTACCACTTCCTAACTGAGGGGTTAATTTTGGAATTTCACTTCTACAGTAGTATATTTCTGTGCCTGTATTTTTTTTTTGAGTCTTGATGATTAACCCCAAGATTTGCACTATACAGAGAGTTTAGCAGTATAGTTGTCAGCAAATCCTTGTGTGCATGCACATGCAATTTCAAATCCTGATTAGGTTTATGATATCAAGATTTAATACCTTTTTGAACACTTTGGAAGTCCAGCAAGTGTACTATTGCTGCAATACCTCTGAGGTAAAGTAATTCTTAGTACTTCCAACACAGCAAACAACCACAGCAAACAACAGTGTTGATTTTCAGCACTGATGCCTAGAAGTCACAGAAAGTAGGTCTCCCTCCACTTCAAACTTCTGACATCTGCCTATTAATATACCACTGCTGGTGATTTCTACCTTAGAAATTAAAACACATGTTCAGAGACTGAAAGGACTGGAATAATGTAAGGCAAAGCAGCAATACAAGGCAAAGGGAAAAATCTGACAAGTCCAGAAAATAACACCAAAGTATTTTCTTTGGATTCTTTACTAGTATTATTTTTTGTTAGCAAGAAAATGCTGGGTTGAATTCTACTAATAGTGTAACCATGGGAACTAGATATTAAGGTGCTGATATAAATTTGTTTGAAGTAATTTTTGAATCCAAGAATTATGTTTTCATCTGTTAACTTATATACTCCTGCAAACAAATGCATGAATTACTTAAAAGGCACAATTAAGGACTAGTTCTTTGGAGCTTTGTCTGGTGTGCCCTTGGGACTCCTGTGGTGTCCCTCTGTCAGCTTGGGGGTAGCTTGTAGCTAGCAGGGCTATGATAAACAGATGAAATAACTGTCCTTATTTTACCAGTTAAAAAAAGACTGGTCTTTCTGCTTAAGCAAACCATTATTTCTGTAACAAAATCCTTGTGGCCAGTTAGAAACAAGCCTCAGAATGTAGTAATCTGGATTGAATACAACCAACCTGACCTGACAGTGAGCAGACTTTCTGGCAGATCTATGCAAAGCCATGCTCAGAGCCTTGTGCAGAAAGACCCACTGATGGCCTCACTTATGTGGATTTTGTCTTCTCTCAATACAGCTTTGCTGTTCTGACATCCTTTGCCAGCCAGGGCTGCCAGCTAATGCTTTCCCTCTTGCCCATGTCAAAGTACCTCTCATTTTTTGTAGTACTGAGTGAAAAATTTTGTCTGAATCTTTTTTTTTTTTTGCCCACGAAGAGTGCAGCAGGTCAGTGGGAAATTTCAAGCATTCAGGTTGATCATTGTGAACTTATTGACTGAACATAACCCAAAAGAATTTCTGAGAAAAACTGTAAGTGCTCTGTTTTTATTGAGAATCCCTCAAAAAGAAAGTGAACTTTCATCAGAGGTAGAAAAAATATCATTTGAGGTTTATCAGCATTTGATTTTCTTGACATGTCTACCACCATTCTTTCTTATCAAATTCCCATATGCTATCAAAATTATTCTTTTATATCCTATTGCACTTTTATTTATATTTTATTTTATATTACATTTTTATTTATGTTCTATTATACTTTTGCTTAACTTGGTGACCCTTCTTGGTCACTCGGTTATCCATATAATGGTGTGTAATTCTGTCATGTAACCCACTTTTTTTTGTGTGTGCATGTTGTCTGATGAAGGTCTGACTATTTTTTTTCATATTGACAAGACGAACAGTAATTTTTCTTGTGATTTCCCTCTGTTTCTGTATATTATCCATCAGCATGTCTTTCATCCTCTAATATTTGTTTTATTGATTACAGGTTTCTTCCTCACCTTCTCTCACATCTTTGGTGTCTTCTTCATCTTGATTAGGAAACTAAATAGATTAAGGTTATCACTGCTCAGACAGTTATCATCTACCATCTGTTGCTCAGGATATTTTTTCTCTCTGCCAATCCTCTTTCCACACAGCACACAGTGGATGGGGGGTTATACATTGTCTACAATACAGCAGATTATACCCAAGACTCAACATTTACCTACATATTTGTCTGAATTGGGGCCCCCTCTCTCAGAGATGTGTGCCACTATTAAATAATTTTGGGTACCTGTATCTTATCTGTGAAGGTGAAAACATTCAAGGAGCCTTCAGTGTGAATGAATGCCTGCTGAAGACTCAATTAATTTGTATCTCACGGATGACACACAGCTAACACACTGTGATTCAAACTCAACTAGTCAGGATCCTCTTGTGTCCCCTCCTCGTACAGTCACATCGATACCAAAACAGCCCTGTTTGAGAATAACTGTCCATTTAGTCACAAGACTGGTACTTGAGCTTTCACCTGACTGCTGTCCAGACAGCTGAAGATGACTGTCCCCATCTCTACAGTAGAAATTTTTCCAGAGGTTTCCTAACAGAAATGCTGGTATCCCACAGAACATTGAGATTAGCTCAGTTGGTTAAAACTTGGTTGGAATAACGGCAAGGTCATGGGTTCAATCCCCTATGTGGGCCATTGACTTAAGAGTTGGACTCGATGATCCTTGTGGGTCCCTTCCAACTCAAAATAGTCTGTGATTGCAAAGTACCCTGACTGTAATCCAAAACTGCACTAGAGGATAATGAGTATAACCATAATGTGCCCTTATATTGGTAGGAGCCTGGGCTGGCTGCAGCTTCCACAGTTACTGAAGCGAGATCTCCATCCCCCCAAAAGGGAATGAATGGGGACATAATAATGAACAACTGATGTGGTTTTGGTGTGAACAACAGTGGGCTGGTGAGAAGCCAAGATCCAAGAGATTTAAAAGGGACTACAGCGAACAAATCTAGAGTACAGGAAGGTGGGATAACAGGTGCATCTGATGATCTTCCCAACTTTGGGGAGTGCTCCTGAGCTCTCATCTCTTTCTGCTCAGTCTTCCAGTTTGTTCTTTCATTTTTTGGTTTAAATGTTACCTCTAATTTCTCTGGAAGCATTTCCCCCATTTCTCAGTTGACCATTTCCACATGATCCCTGCAGTTGTTTCTCTGTCTTCTCCAGCCTGTTATCTTCCTCCTTGGACATGTCAGCAACTTTTGCAGGCTGATTGCTCCCTTAGTGCTATCAGTCACTCAGACATATTCCTGCTTTCCCTTTCTAGTGAGCTGCACATGCATATTTTTCCACTCAAATCTCCCTGTTTGGACCTTTATTTGGAATTTGCAGGGCTTTAACTGTATCTGAATGCTTTACATGCCTACACGTTTGGGGCCCTAATCCATGTTATTCATGCATCAAAATCCTCACAAATCAGTAACAACCATTAAGTTCATAACAGTTTTTGTTAAGATTGCTTTTTTTGGTTTGTTTCAAAATCTTAATGTACCTCACTGCCTTGCTCACCTCTACAGCACGAAGTGGTCCCACAGGGACATCCCTCTTCCAGTGCCAGAGGGCAGGAGCACTGTGTTGTCACACAGCTCTGCCACTTCCAATAATGCATCGAACCTCTACAGTGCAACAGCCTTTTGCTGATACAAAACTTCTTCATAACAGACTCCATAACATTTGAAGGTAAGGTCTGTAACCTTCCATTTGAATAAATGCCATTGCTGATGCTGTGTTTTAAAGGAAAATAAATTCTCTTGACAGCAAATGACTATATGTTATTCAGGTGCCTACCAGTACCTGACACTTTTAGCTCCTTTGAAAATCAGCTGGAATGGATAATCCAAACATCTTTACTGATCCAGTCCTCCACATATCTGTGTGTGGACAGGCAAGACAGACAGTGTAACTAAAATCTCAAAAGAACGTAACAATATAAATCCAGGTGCACTAGGTCAGCAGTTTTCCCTTTATAATTCCCATCCCCACACTCTGTTCCCAGCAGCAGGCAGCAGCATTTTTCTGGGGCATTCTATCAGTCTCAAACAATCTTCAGTTCAGTGGAGGTATCTTTACAGTTAGGGAAATTTCATTGTTTTTTCCTCCCTCAATTAATTTTGGCAGATGATTCTCATACAGTTTCAGTGTCCATAATGTCCTGAGGTAGAGTTCCACAGCTCAGTTATCCATTAAATGACAGGAAGAAAAAAAAAAGAAATGTGTTTCAAAATTTTCACCTGCTAGCTTTTCTTTTTATCTGCTCCTGGTTCCTGCATTGGAAATTACAGTGGACAATATGCTTATACCAGACTTATCCATGTAACTCCCACTTTTATACAGACCCTTCCTCTACCTCTGGTATCATGGCTTTGCAAGGATGAAAAGTCCTGGCCTCTTCAGTCTGTGCTAGTATGGTAGAGGTTTGCTGCCTCTGATTCTAAAATCCATCCTGTCTATTCCAGGTATTTATGCCATGTTTTCCAATGTGGCCACTAATTCAGCGTTACCATCACTTTGCCAGTACAGCCATCAATTTACTGTTCTGCAGTTCCTTCTTTAAACTCTTTGAAAGCTGGTAGCAAATTAACTATCTCCCAGTCTCTGGTACCAAGGAAATTTTAAACAAGCAGTTAGACACTTCAACCTGCCCGTTCCGGTTGATCCTTCTGATACAGTATGATTCATGTTATCTATTTATTCCATGAACTTTGGTATCTCCCTTTTAATTTGAAAAAAGCATCCAATAAGTCTCCTGGAAGATTTCCACTGTGGGAGTCTCCCCAAACTCCTGCAAAGTAACTATATGTACAGAAAATTTATTTTAGGTTCTTTCCCTAGAATATCCCTGACTTTTCTGTGACTTTAATCAGACACTTCTCAAAGACTTTATACTTTGATCATCTTCCTGAACTTCTGGAAGATTTTCTCCCTCTGATGTTTCTTCCAGAGGGATTAGTAGTTTTTATGCCTTTTACTAGATGTTCCCCAAATCTGTTTTCTTCTTTGTTTTTCTATTTTTTTCCTGTGTTCTGCCTCATTATGCTTAAATTAAAAGTCAAATTGCCAGAGTGCCAAGTTGTCTTTATTTCCCAAGCTCCACTGTTCACAGATTACAGCTGTAGGGCTAATTCTGAGGGAAATATTTGAACTTGGTAAAGGCCCAGTGCTCCATTTGCTTCTATGAACAGTCATAGTGAAGGTTTGCAAACTTAGATGCTGTTGCGTCATTGCATGTCCCAAGATACACAGAAAAGAAAAATTAGTAAATTTGCTCTTCTCAGCTTTGTTACAGGAGATACAATATTTTAGTACATGATTGCTGCATTTTATCTCTGCTGATGCAGCAGTCATAAATTCTATGAGCCACATTAATAAGTGAAATATTTATCTTAGAGAATGAAAGAAACTATGTATTTCCTCCAGCTGGAGAAGAATCACAGTGCCTTCCAAGATTGCCTCTGGCTGACTGCTCCTAACACATGGGAATGCTGTGCAATAGGACTTGAGGGTCTGACAGTACCTTCATTCCACACACTGTGGATCTGTTCTGGCAGCTCTCGTGATCTCACTCTGAATCTCACAGTGTATTTAAAGAGTTAACTCAATGGGAAAAATTTTGACACTGTCTTAAAAAGGAATATTAAAAGCATACCTGAAGGGTCATATGAAGATAAAATAATTAAAACTAAATTAAAACAAAACTCCCACTTCAAGCTTTTTGCTGGGACCCACACCAGGTTCAATGGACACAGGAGCCTGTTCCCAGCCTATTGTCCCAAATCCACAGAGACCTGTGAGTTAGATGTCCAGCCCAGATGCTCACCACCAGCAGGAGAGTATGTCTGACACTGTTAACACCATTCCTTCACTAGGCAGTAGGACCTGGCAGTCACATTATAGGGTCTGCTCTACATACTACATTTTGTTCCTAAATTTCACCCTTGTTTAGAAAGGGAAACCTTCAGTGTAGCATATTTTTGCATCCCAAACTCTTGACATTTATAGTAGGAAACCTCCTGGATCCAGCATAGATGTATCTAAAGACTGTATTTCAGTCCTGCCCTGCAAAAGCCATCCCTAGAGGCATAGCCTCACCTTGGGCTGGGCAGACCCTCACTGCACCACCATGGGAACCCGCTGGTACAACTGTGCTGGTGCCAGCACACACAGGGGGAGAGGAGTGAGGAAGAGCATTATCATGACTTCACTTTCAAACACAAGAACTTCATTCATTGTTCATTTAAAGCACATCAGACCTGAGCTGCCTGGTTTCAGGCCCCACACATAGCACTGTTTCTAAAGCTTTTATGCAAGGAGAAATGTTTGAACACACACCTTTTTCCTTCTGCAAAGTTAACCAATCTTCTGCTGTCAGACTTCTAATTTGACACATTTAAACACCCTCATAGGTTAATAACAGTGTCTAGGATCATAATACTTGTAACAGCTTCAAACTCCAGGCAACACTTCCAGATGTATCAGTACATTTTACTTACTATGTAGATAATATTGCATAATTTGCTCAGGGGAGATTTATATTATAGCTGACACTGATGAAATACAAGTAAGTTATCTAAGGTTTGTAAATATATGAGGGCAAAACTTGAAAAGCTGCGAGCATGACTATCAAAACATTCCTTCCCTTGTACACTCCAGGTATTATTAACTACTCAGACTGTGCTTCACAGTGTGACACTGCAGTACTTCAGCACATTTGGCAGAAGGAATTCACAAAGTAAAGATGCATATAGACCCCCCCCAACATCAAAGGCTGCACCTGAGTTTAGATTTTTCTAAGTAAATACATTGTAGAGAAAGCCAAAGCGTATAAGCCAGCCTTAAGTACTGAGAGGACAGTTTGTAAAAATAAAGAAGTAAGATTTTTATTTAATTGAAAACCACCTGCATGTAATTTCCTCTGGATGTGCATTCACTTCTACTGAGATCAGGTGCCAAACTGATTGAATGGGCACCAGGGTCAGTCCCTCTGCACACATTAAAAAAAAAGGGGAGTTTGATTCATTAACTCCATATAAAAATTTTTACCACATATAGTTTTCTTCATTTAAAAAAATTCAAGGTGAACAGTTATTCTTGGGGACATGTAGGACACTTTTGGTATTTCAGTATCCAGGTTCAAGGTGCAGAACTATGATCCTTGTCTCAAACATTAGAGCTTCACAGACTCTAATGGGAGGGTATCCATTCTGACCCTCATGCCCTGCCCAAACCAGTGCAGGGAGACTAAAAACTTTTGAAGTGCATTTTTTCCATAAATGGAGGGTTTGGCTACAGCCTACAGCCAGAACCTTTGCTGGAGGTACATGACTACACAGCCACACTAGTTCTGCTTAGTCCATGATCTGGAGTTGATCCATACCTAGTAGCATGAAGGGGAGTGACTAGGGGGAACAATGCTTTAAAAATCTTCCCCTTGATCTATTGACACAGTAATTATCTGTATTCATCAGAGACTGAAGGTCTCAGATCACTATGGTCCTTCATGTTTTTAAAAACTTGTGGGAAATAAGGTATGGAAATATATAAGATTGCAATAGGTGATTTTTAAATACATCGGTTTTGGGTGTTTCAAACACTCAGGCAGGTCTGGTTAAACAGCCAAATTCCCCAGCCATGTAAGAGGTTCTCGCTCATAATATCTCCAAATACCATTGATTTCAGGGTTTTTTTAGCTCCATTCAGTAATTCAATCTGACATAAGTAAGAACAACAAGCAGTCATATCAGCAATGTATACACGAGATTAAGACAGATAAATTGAACTGTTTACACTTCAACTGCAGTCCAGGGAGATGTGGTCAATACAGCCAGCGGAGTCTGGGTGCCAATTCACTCATCAGTTGTACGTGCCTGTTCCATGGGGGCTGAATAGCTCTTCAGGTTCCACTGACTGTATTGACTACATCTCCAGTAACTACACTGGGCCTTACTTGACACTGAGGGCACACATATAGACATCTAAATTGAAGTATTAATTTTCAATCTGAATCCTGCCCTGTGCATCTCCCTGGTTTTAATAACACTGAGATTTGAACAAACGAGGGACAGCTCTGACTCTGGAGCCGAATCAAATTTTGGTCAAGAAAAAGATTATAAACTGGAATACACCCCTGTAAAATTATCTCAAGTGAATCACAGGTGAGAGAAACTTTTTGCAAGTACTTACTATATGCATGCCAAGGAATTAGAAGGTACTTTAATTTTCTTCCAGAGTTTAATACAATTTTTTGAGGTCTAACATCATATTTTTGCAGTGTAAATCCAAACAGCACAAAGTGCCATGAAGAAAGTTGTAAGTGCTAAGCGTAGGTGAGGAAAGCCAGAGTACACAAGCACTACCAACAGCTGTGTATTTAATTAGAAATTTAGTCATCACCCTAAGAGGTTTTGTCATGCCTCTTTCTGTCTCCCACTTCACAGTCTAGGGATTTATTTTCCTTTGCTGTAGAATAATAAGCCAGGCAGCAAAGGTAGACATTTCTCTTGTAAAAGAAAATAACTACTTTGGCTTCAGCTGTGTCAAATCTGTTATCTCTGCTCTGTTAAACTGTTTATAGATAAGACAGGGTTTGGATGTTCTTATGCTCCCTAATGTGTAACTACAATCATCTTAGAAGGTATTTGTACCAGAAATGGTGTGCCCAGCAGGACCAGGGCAGTGATCCTTATCAGTACTGCTGAATTTTGTGTCCAGTTTTGGGCACCCCAATTAAAGAAAGACATTGAGGTGCTGGAGCGTGTCCAGAGAAGGGCAACAAAGCTGGTGAACACAAGTCTTATGAGGAAGGGCTAAGGGAGCTGGGGTTGTTCAGCCTGGAGGAAAGGGGGCTCAGGGGGACTTTCTCTCTCCCTACAAATCCCTGAGAGGAGGTTGTAGCCAGGTGAGGTCAGTCTCTTCTCCCAGGTAATAAGCAATAGGATGAGAGAAAATGGCCTCAGGGTTTGCCAAGGGAGGTTTAGATTGGATATTAGGAAGAATTTCTTCACCAGAAGAGTTGTGAAGCATTGAAAAAGGCTGCTCAGGGAAGTGGTGGAGTCACCATCCCCGGAGGTATTTCAAAGATTTGTAAATGTGGCACTTTGAGATATGGTTTAGTTGTGGACTTGGCAGTGCTCAGTTAATGGTTGGACTAAATTGTAAAGGTCTTTTTCAACCATAAAGCTATGAATCTATGATTTTGGTGTTATTTCATTTCATTTGTAGTTCTTACCTTATAGCATTGTCTTTTTTGACAGCTTAGCATTTCTGAATAAATAATTGTTCAGCATACCTAATTTTTAAGTAAAGACTACTTAAGCCTACAGAAATACAACTCTATTTATGTCTTTAGAGTTTACAGTTACCTCAGCACATCTGTTTCCAAAGTACATGAGATTTCATTTATACACCAATCTTAGAGGAATTCTGATCTCACACAGTGCTGTCACACTGGACTTAATCTTATATTTTAAATAAAACAATGAATGTGCAATAAATATAATGTTAAGAGAATCTTGGGAACAGAAAAATTATGTAGCTTGAAGGAATTAGATGACAGATAGCTTTAGAGATAGAAAATGGCATTTCAGCTTCTTCAGTCAAAGGATATCTCAGATACTGTTGCTCAAAAATTGTTTTTCTCTTTCTGATCAACGTCCTCTTTACTTACAGGGAGACACCTCAGAGGTGTTCAGGCAACATGCAGATTTCCATCACAAAATGTGTGGCCATCTGCCATGTAATAAACTGTGTGCTTATACTCAGGCATTAGATATGCTTACATGTTGTGCCATGGGAAGCAGGATCCATTAAATCAGATTTTAGTACTTGTTTTGGTTAAGCCAATATTTCTAATATAGAATTACCATTTTGGTGCAGCATGTCTGAAAAGAAAAATATTACTGCAGCCATCAGTCCCATGTTTTTTTTCAATTTTTTTGTCCCTGCTAGGGTTAAGCAGGATATATATTAATGCAAGATTTATTCTATTATCCTCCAGCCTTGTTAAAATGCTCAATGTGGCCCCCAAATGACTATCTGCTTCTGGATAAGTTGTGTCCAAACATTTAAAATGCAAATGCACTCTGTCTGATAATTCCAAATTCAGAAATATCATCAAAATTGGAGCAGAAAAATATTGTGAACTTTGAATTTTCCTTCTTTTGATCTTCCTCCACTGCCCTTGAGCCATTCATATAATTTTCTCTCTAATTAGTACCAAACCATTTATGATATCTTGGACACATCACATCACAAACGCTAAAGCAAATTTAAACAATAAAGCACAATGCACTGAAACTGCAAAGGAGATAAGACACCACAGATGGGGAGGCCATAAACAAATTTCTCAGCACTTTTTCAGTTTACATTCTCAAAAAGTATAATTTTCTTCTGATAAATATTTGTTTTATTTGAATGGAAAAATACCACTAGAAAGTGATTTTGTCTGTGAGCAATGCAAAGGTAACTCCCAGGAGTGGGATTTAAACAATAAAAATCATAGGGATGTCAAGCCAAACAGATGTCTCCCTGCTGACAGTAGTTTGGGTAATCATTAAAAAAAAAAGTAATTATAAACTCAGTACATCAGTGCTGCTTTCCCATTAAAAGATACATTTTCCGTACACGATTTTCTGAGATTATGAGTGACGTTCTGATTTCCAGTTGGAAGGAATTATTTGTCTTGGCAACAAATTCTGTCATCCAATTTATCAAATGCTAATTTGATGCTAGTTATTAACTACAACATTATGATTTTGTCTGTAATTCAAAACTGGAAAATTAAAGGTAGAATTTAAGCAGCATCTTTAACTGACCAGCCACAACACACACAGATTTTGAGCTACTCCAGGCAAGTTACCACAGGGCAGTGTTTGCCTATAGCATCTGCACAGCTGTACACAAACACAGCTCTGTCTGTGGTATATGTGTGCCATATGCTTACTGAAATGGTAAATTTAACCTGTAGATTCGTGGATTCAGTGTTCCTTAACTAAAAATGTTCTTTAGTAGGATATTACTGGCATTGATGTCATTAAAGCATAATGATGCCATTACAGCTTTACACATAAAAGAACATCATGGTATCAACATATCCATCTGGTAAATTTATTCTTCAGGACATCTAGTCTTATAATGTGAGATTATGAGAAGTCTGAACAAATTCAGGAGTTGTGTACTCCTTACAAATAATTTGAAATATTTTCATAGAGATGTTTCAGTTAATGCTGTAATGGAAAGAAACAGCTACATAAAGTGTTTTCAGGGGGATGGTATTTATTTCCAGTTTATCACCTTTAATGGGAATAACCAATGAACTCAGCTTTAGAAACCACTCTTAAATTTATTTGCATTAGCTTCTTTCAAACAGACTTTTGCCCAAATGTTCTATGACTTAAAAAGCCTGACTGAGCTACAGACGCTTTCTGTAACAACTCATTGAACTACCTCCAGGTACTAGGTTGTTTTTGCACAGAAAATACCAACCTGTGCCAAATTTTCTGTTTGACTAAAAAAACCTTCAAAACACCAAAACCAAATTTACGCATTTACTGCACCACGTGGCAAGTTTTCCTCCTGGTTCCTCCTCTGGCCCAACAAGGGTGGTTCCAGAATGAGTTCTGTCCTTGAATTCATGATCTCTGCCTCAACGTGCAGTGTGTTGCTCGTATCGAGCGTGATGACTGTTTACTCTATGTTATTAAGCTGTTGATTACGCTGTGGGAATTGACAATTGAGAATTGTACATCAGTCAGTTCAAATGAACTAGGCATCACTTGATTAAACAGTGAAGTCTAAACACATTGTATGGGGAATAAAACCAAAGTGGGTTTCCCTGGTGTCGATTCATCAAATTCAGAGCTTGTGAAATATGTAGTAGTTAGCAGTATGGAACAGACTCTCACTTATGTTATTTATCATAGAACACTGAAAAGGAAAGCCACTTCTGCTGATTGAAACCATTTGCTGCATAGGACTGCATGTGCATTCCTACCCCAGACACAGCAGGGAGATGGTAGAAGGGAAAATTGATGAAGGTAAGACTGGCAACAAGAAGATGATGGGATAGAAGATATTATCACATTAGTTTGCATGTGTTTCTCTCAGTTTACATAGGTAAGATGGCAGAAATGAAGGCTCAGGAGAGCACTGAGCAAAGAAGGAAAAAGCTGAGCTTTTGACAAACCCTTTGTACTTTAAGAGTGCAAAAGATGAGAGTGCTGGAAAAGAGACAGGACTGGGCAGAGTAGGAAGAAGGAGGAATGAGAGGCTGTCTTGATGGAGGAAGCTCTGCTACAGAGACTGGGAGAAGAGCAGTGAAAGAAACTCAGAAAGTGTAGGCAGGAGGAGCTATATGGGAGGAAAGAAAAGAAAAACAGTAAAAAATATGCTAACAAAAGTGTACTCAAGAATAGCAGAAGAGACGTAAAACAGTAATGGGAATATCCTGGCAATATTATGGCTCAATTTTGAAGTCAATGGGGAATCCCATTTGAAACTGAACAGCAAAATAATGACCCTTGCTATTAATCTTTCTGGAAGCTGAGTCACCATTTGGCACTTTCTATCGTTCCGCTCTTTTGCCCTGTATTTAACACATTTTATCAATTCTGTGTATCATCTCTGTATCATTTCTGTCCTTTATTTTTTCCATCCTGTCTTAGTATTTTCATTTCCATAGCCACAGAATTGAAATGATAACTGTTCAAGATAATTAAAATAGACTCTTGTAAATTGTATTGATGTTCAGGCATTTCAAACTTGCAAAATATTAACACTTGGATTCTACTGAGAAATTGGTATATGGACAGTGCTTTAAGTAATCATGTCCTCAAATGATGCTGAATTCAGAGAATTCAATATGAACAGTATGAAGACAGATACAAAAGAGGATAATTTGAGAATACTCTACAAACAGCTGTGGGGGCTCATCATTATTTTGTGTGTTAGTTCTAAGGTTAGTGCTGTGAAGTGAAAATGTTGGTTAGTACTTAATCCAGAGGCACTCAAAATACAGGCTAAAAGGTTCTTTTTGGAGCAGCAGAACAATGCAATATTTTACAGCTTTGTCTCCTATATCATCAGCTCTCAGGTGGAATACATCAGCATCTCCAAGTCTCCTATTCCTTCTTTTCAAATTCCCCAAGCAGAAAGAGATCTCTTTACTCCTTTATCCTCTAACTACTGACCAAATAAAAAAACAGCAGATGCTGCAACTGGTTCTCGGGTCTATGCTGAGAACCATGTGTTTATTGACTTGTCAGTACAGTTTGTCACCAGCCAAACATGAGGTCAAACTAATAACCACCAAACTCTCACTGCTGTTTCTCATCCAGTGATTATACTAGTTTGGGACATTTTTGTCAAACCAGTCAGTGTCAGACCTCTCAGAAAGACATGGCATTTGGGTCTGTTCTCTTGTTTCATATCTGGCTGAAATATGCCCACTAATAGTAACATTTCTGAGAAGGACATGACAGATAGGAAGACATCAGGATTGCATACGCCTCATTACAAGGGGAAACCAAGCTAAAAATCTTGTTATCCAGAGGACTCCATAGGGTATTTTTGTTAAATATCACATAAAGCTAAACTGAAAGCTCAGAGCTTCATGTGTGTCTCACAGGGTCAGATAATGTTGATAAGCTGAATGTGACAGATTAGTCAGGCACTTGTTGGGGAGCCCAACCGAAAAGTTCTTGGAATAAATCCCCCTGCAAGTACCTTTTTCTCTCCCTCCAGTATTAACTAGAGAGAGCCACCTAGACTGGCACAACTAGAAAAAAGGAATCTGATCCAAACTGACTCATGAGACTGAACTTTAAATAATTAGTCAACGTCTTTAACATGGAGAAGGCTGTTAAGAAAAAAATAGTATTTTATTTAATGAAACTTTTTCTTGTATTACTTTTAAGTTTATTATTACTTTTCAGTTTTTAAGAACCTGTAAGGCTCTCATCCTAACCAATAAGTGTATGCAACTGTCCAGATTTGTCTTGAAGACTATGAGTGAGTGAGAGATTGCTCACAGAGATGCTTTTGTCCCTACTATTGTCTCCTTGTTCTTTCCATTCCCTCCAGCTCTCCAGCCGAAGCTTCCCCTTAACATCATTGCACTTAACACAATCGCATGCAGTCACAGAGACCTCACAGAAACTGGGCAATGTCTGAGGGAAATTCAACCCTGCATAGCTTGGCACATGTGGGTTACCCAATTTCACTGTGCAAATGGCACTGGGGGGACAAATAGCGACTCTTAATCTGAGATGCACTTTTTATACTGGCCTGGTCAGGGAGGTTTCACAGTTGCTTTGTAGCTTACTTGCCAGGAAGCACACCCCTAGTTCTCCCAAGGTATGCAAAGTAGGTTGGGAATGTGCAGTACAAGAAAGTGCAGGGTTTCCCCAGTAATGCTGAGGTAGCAAGTTCTGAGATGGGGAGAAACACCGGCTGTCAGTGTCCAGCTGTGCTGGGGGATGTTTGCTCCGCTGAGAGCCAGGGTGTAACACTGTACTCACATGGCTGTGACTCACAGAGCAGCCACGGCCTCTGGGCAGCATCATGTTGTGCTGTACATGTGAGCTTTTGTGTGGAGCTCCCTTAGGTGTCCGTACGATGTGCTCATACAACATGTCCAGACCTTCTGACTGCCTTCAGAACAGAGGCTTTGCTTGCCCTGAGAGGATGGGCAGTTGAGTTTTCACCATAGTATCTTCTCAGATAAAACCCCTTTGTTTAGGGGAGAGGAGTTATCTGTTAGTTGAATATTACCTATTTCTAAACCTTCCTTACTATGTCTGTACAGGACATTTTCATTTAAGCCTAAAAATAAACTATCATTAGTCAATAACCCCCTACCAGGCCTAGATTTTGGAATACATGAAATGTTTCCTAATCCAGAGAGATCACCTTGCACTCCTTTAGATAAGGAAGAAATCCCAAAACACCACATTCTTTGAAGGCCTATTAATCTTCATTTATACTTTTTCTGTCAAAGACAGGCTACCAGACACAAGAAAATTACTTTTTGATCTAAAATGGCAGTTTCTGTCTTCTATAACAGACACATGCCATGACAGAATATGCTGGTAATTTTGGTGTCAGAATAGCATACAGTAGTTGACAAAATTGAAGAGACTAATTTCTGTCTATTGTGGTATTCTGTAACATAATTTGATAAAACTCACAAAAACCCTGCCTTTTGCCTTTTTTCTTGTACACAGCAGGACTATCTGTAAAATAAGCAAATTCACAATCTCTAAGTACAAAAAAGTTTCTCTCCAAAGCAATGCTATCCTGGAAGTACGATGGCAAGAACCACACTGTGCCCACATTTAAGGATGCTTACTACCAACCATCCTCCTCCAGTGCTGGAGTAGGCACTGCAGAACTCTCCATGTAACCAATTTCACAGTCCAAGTGGAATGAAAGGCAATGTATGTTAAGCATACATTGTGAAAGGGGAGAAGGAATGAGATTTGTAATATTTTCAGCTGTAACCTTCTAAAATGGGATAGTTTAAATGCAGCCTCTGGGCAAGAGAATCATTGCATCCACACTAGCACTGGAAGAGGCAGTGGGTGGAAGAATAAATGTGAGAAAGTGCTTAATCCTGCAAGTTACCCCCATTGCTTTTGCATGGATGGCAAAGGGGATTCTGAGACTGTTCCCTAAGCACTCCAAACCGCACTACTACAGGTAAGAAAGCTGACACCATTCATCTGTTGCTGAAGCTGAAGCAGCATAACAGAATGTAACTTAGGACCACCAAAAGTAAAATTGTTCTATGGATTCAAAATATCCAAGACTGCTTAAGACTGAAAAATAATAAATCAAATATTCATCAAATTTTATATAAAACCTGTACCTTCAGTACGCAAGCACGAGAATTTTTCTGTTTCATTTCTGTGTTATGAAGTACTTCTCTCTTCTGGTTTTGACTGGGACAGAAATACACCTGCCTGTCTGGGGGAAGTGGTAAATGAATTCCTTGTTTTGTTTTGATTGCGTACATAAGACTTTAACTGTCTTTATCCTAACCCACAAGTTTTCTCACTTTTATTCTTCTAATTCTCTCCCCCACCCCACTCAGGGAAAGTGAGCAAGTGGCTGTGCATCAGTTTCTGGCTGGGAGTTAAACCATGACAGCCTCTTATTTTTTAAAAATTACAAACATGCCTATAGTGAAATGCTACCATTTTCATGTAATTAATAAGAATATGCTTTTTTTACTCATACAAAAGCTCACTGATCTTCTCTAACCTTTACTACAATTAAAAAGCAATAAGGCATCCTCTTTAACATCAGAAATTCACACCTGAATCACAGAAAGTCACTGTAACCAGGGAAACTGAACAGTGGAGTGGACATTTTTTCATTAAAGCATGGAGGGGAGAAGAATTAATATGATTATTAGAGGACACTGGCTTTTGAACAATAGCAGTTCTTTGTAACTTATTTTGATTTTGGTGGTGAGGAAGAATTCTGTGTCTATGAAGAAGTATTCAAAAGCAAGTATTTTGGCAAGGGCTATACAGAGTTTCTAAATCAGTGAGATTTGCTCTAGATGAAAAAGACTTTGTCACAGACCATGATGGATGATATTCTGGCCTGACATGCATGTGGGAATGAATGTCACAGCAGAGTCTCCTGCTGACAGACACAGGGGCTGGGCTGTGGGTAGGATTACCACCATGAGCCATTTTCCTTGCTTGATTCAACCCTCAGCTGCAACTGAATCATGAGAATATATTTAAGATGTTCTTGGCTGCCACTTCTACAGTCAGTAATGCAGGGAAGGATGGAGCCCTGCTCTGACAGCAGTTTCAAAAGCATTGTCCATAGGTCATGATGCTCTTCTGTGGCACACATGCACACAGGCAACAATGCTGGCAGCAACCTGACAACAAGAAAAGCAAGATTAGGAAAAATAAGGAATATTTTCTGCATAGTATTTCATCTTCTTGGTGAACAAAACAGTCTGCTGATGTCAGGATGGGGAGACAGACCTGTCCCAGCAGTTTCTGCCTCTTGGAGGGCTGACCCAGGGGTCCACGTCTGCTCTGCTGCCACCACAGGTTGCCTATGACCCATTTCACACTTCCCAGTCGTCAGTTTGTCAGTCAGGCAGCTGAGCGGGGGCACCACGGCCTCTTGTCCTGCTGGGGATCAGCCTTTTGCCAGTAACTGGTGCTGTCTGGCAGAAACCAGAGCTCCTTGTGCAGTTCCTGGCACTATGGAGAACTCCAGCAAGGATCACCCTGTTCAGCAGCCTCTTCCCTGCCTCACATGAAGCTCCAGCAGCAGAGCTTCTCATCTAAGCCTGTTGTCTGCGATGCTGTGAGAAGAAAGAAGCAAATTCAGCAGGTGACTCATCCCACAGCGCTCAGGCACTCAGCCCAGTGCACACAACTCCTGCCTTGGATGTACAGACCTTCACTCTCTCCATTAACTTTTGACCAAGCCGAGAAGACCAACTTATACTAGATTAACTTTCTGAAAGCAAAGCCTGGTGAGATGGCTCTAGGCCCCATTTTTCCAAAATATCAGCTACTAATTAACACTGAACTATGCAATATATACAGGACTATACAGAGGAATCTCACAGCCTTCACATTACATCTGCCATTTTGGGACATGTTCTTGAAGAAAACTGGCTGGTCAGTTTGTTGGTCTGAGGAAGGCACCAGTTTATAATTTAGTAACCTTTCTAAAGAATTAAATATATATTGAAGCCTTTCTGGTTTACATTCCTCTTTATTAGACGAGAGAACAGCAGCTGTGTCTACCTGTCAGTACATGATTTTAATATTTATACCACTTCAGAGGACAGTAGAAGATAAAATAGATTTCCCCCTAAAACCATATAAACAATTACATTTTCAGAACTAATATTTTACAAAGATGCCAAATATTCATGTCAACATTAAAGCAGAGAAAGAGGTACATAGATTAAAAAAAAAGGTTTGGACAGGACATAGGACAAAAAGAGCTCAGATTTAAAAATAAACCAAACCACTGCAACATTTTTTCAAATGTGGAACCAGAGAGGGGAGAAAGAGTAAGAGAGGAGTGGCAGAGAACCTGGCCTTGAAAAGGAAGCCATGAATTATAGGATGTGGGTCTTGAACATTTCCTCATGTAAACTGAGTACCAGTCAGCCCAAAACAGGGTAGTTATTTGAAAGTATGAGTTGATAAAAAAGTAATTTTCTGTTATGTTTGAATAATTTTTATTAACTGGAATAAATCAGAACTGTGCTCAGGAAGACAAATTCTTAGTATGCCCTTTCTTATTCAGCTGAGTGTTTGTAAGGATAAAACACAAATACAAGACCCAATTCTTGAAAAGGCTCTTCAGGCATAAGAAAGATATGTTAGTCTCTAATGCAAAAAAAAAAATCTAAATTGCTTATTTTTAGCTTTCAGTGTTTTAAAAGCACTAAGGAGAGGCAAAAAACTCACCCATGCAGACAGATAACAAGGGTATTCTTTGCTTGCAATACCCTATGGAATAATTCGTAGGCGTAATTGGAGGAAAAGGTCTCTGAACACTTAGATTCAGTATTCTCCAGATTTTCAACAATTAAAACCTTGAAAGTTTCCACTTTTTTTTTACCAAGTTGTTAATTTTTATAACAAAGTATCCTAAAAGTAAAGAAAGAGTTGTACAATTTGCCGTTGAAAAGGTTTTTAATCTGAATGGTTACATTTTCCCCTCATTTCTCTTGTCTGTCAACTATATTGACAAAATCCAACAACCAGTCAAAGACGTTAACTCCTGGAAGCACTTGTGATACCTTTCTAGCCTTCCATCAGACTTTGTGATGAAGTGTATTCATCCAGAAACTTAACTAAAGATTATTGAGCTGAAACTTTCAGGCTGGTGTGTCTCTAGGAGAATTTAGTGAGAATTCATTCACCCAAGCCACACGTTAGTCTTCAGTCTATTTTCTGTTCCATGTTCACATACAAAATTGCACCTGACACTTTTAGATGCATGCATGTGAAAAAAAAAGAAACTGATCAAGGATCAAAACTATAGTATCCTCATAACGAAGTCCTGGGTCAATGCTGCACTGTCCCAGTGAAGTCTCTCTGGGCCATGGCTTTTATGATGTCTCCACATTGACTTGAGCAAACTGATGTGCATTTAACTTTAGCAGAGAAAAAAAAACAACAACAAAAAATTTTTTTCCCAAATAAAAATTGTATTCAGAAGCTACAAGATGATTACAGGAGTGAGAGGACAAGTAGCTCTGTTGTGAGTAGTAGCATTTCTCATGCTCAGGAAGCAAAGGAGCCTTCTAGAAACAGGCGCCCTTCAGTGTCAGTCTAATCACTCAGTTAAATGGAGAGAACTCAGAGAATTATTTAACAGGTAAAGAAAAAGATCTAACACTCTATGTGGTAGCTGGAAATGTGTGTTCACCTGTTTTCTCCTACCACACAAATAACAAGAACATCCTTTGGGCTGCACATAACCGTTTCCTACCCATCGTACAATACCACTGCATTAGCACTGAGAGCAGCCTGGTGACACAGATTATGCACAACCCAGTGCAGCACATGGTTTGCAGGCACAAGCAAGCGCAACCCTGGAGAGTCAGGGCCCACTTCCTACCACAGATAGTCAAAGGCACACTGGAATCTGGAGGACTTCCTAAATAGGCACCAGAATTATGAAAGCCACTGCTCACCTTCTGCAGTCAGGCCAAATGCAGTCTGAGCAGACAATGCCTATTTGAGAGATTTCAATTATTAGCTTCATAGTCCCTTCATAACATCTGGTATTATACTAGGAAGTATTGAGTAAGTCCATCTGCAAGTGATGGACTCTGTGGCTAGAATCACTTTAAAAGAGTCACTAAGACCTCAAGCAGAAACAGGTATACATTAATTAGCAGATTTTCCCACCAGACAGGGTCACAGAGGACCATTCACGTGGCACAGATTAAATTAAACCCCAAAACCAGCATTGAGATTTCATAGAGTGAATATCTACCGTTGTAATTCCTCGTGTATGGAGGATGCTGAGTCTGGTTTGGGCTTTAATCTGGGAGACAACTGGGGAGACAGCTTGAGGCATTAGAAGATACCTGCAAGTGACAGGATTTTTCCTGATACTCAGTAGAAAATTATGCTTCTTCCAGTCAAAACAAAACACAGATTTTCATCCCATGATTGCTACTCAGAAATGTGAACCTACTCTTTTTTTCTCACAAAATTAATTTGAACCAAGCTATTTATATATCTGCAAGGCTTACTAGTGTAAGAGTTGCTGGATTAAACTGTGTGTTTGCAGTGTGATTTTTATTTTAGGTGCGTGGGAGCAGAGTCCTGAGATTACACTGAGACATCTTGGTGTAAAATGCTGAGGAAAGAGCATCTGCTGAGCTCTGTGAAAAACAGATAAAGAAATAAGGGAGAGACAGAGTGGATGAATGGGCTGAATGATAAAATAGTCTCATAACAAGCCCCAGACATTTGACTATTTATTTTGAATTATTCTAGTTTTGATAGCCCCCAAAGAGCACTTTAAAGTGCTTAATTTGCTCTGCTCCATTGATTTTAATTAATCTTGCCCTAGGCTTTCAAACTTGATGAGCATGAAGAACTTAGGAAAAGGAAAAAAAAAGCAGCCTACTTCCTCACTGTGTAAAATTCCTCAGTTGCCTCCCATCATGGGTGACTGCAGTGGGGATGTGGGAGCCTTGGGCATGAGAATCGGCATCACCCTTGTAGGGATACTACCTTCATGGGTTAAAGTTAAAACAAAGCACAGAAACATCTAATGCTGAAGCCTTCTGGATGGATGGAGCTGAGACAGTTCTTTCCCCTCCAACCAGCAAGACACCAAATACCCACCTGCAGACTCTGTGTTCAAGGCATGAGGCAATCATAGAATCATGCAATCACAGAATGGTTTGGTTGGAAGGGACCTTTAACAGTCATTTATCCCCTGCAGTGAGGAGGGACATCTTCTACTAGATCACAGAATCACACAGTTGTTTAGGTTGGAGAAAACCTTTAAGGTCATTAACCTAATACTGCCAATTCCACAACTAAACATTTCCCCAAGTGCCATATCTACACATCTTTGAAATACCTCCAGGGATGGTGACTCCACCACTTCCGTGGACAGCCTGTTCCAGTGCTTGACAATCCTTTTGGTGAAGAAATTTTTCCTAATATTTGGTCTAAACCTCCCCTGGTAAAAGTTGAGTCCATTTCCTCTCCTCCTGTTGCTTGTTACCCAAGAACAGACTGATACCTACCTAGCTACAACCTTCTTTCAGGTAGTTCTAGAGACTGATAAGGTCACCCTGAGCCTCCTTTTTTTCCAGGCTGAACAACTGTTCTCCCTCAGATGCCCCTCCTAAGACTTGTGATTACATTGCTCAGAACCCCACCCAATCTGACCTCAAATGTTTTCTCGATGGGACATCCACTAACTCTCCAGGTAACCTGTTCTAGTTCACGTGTTTGTCACCTTCATGGTAAAAATTTTCTTTCTTGTATCTAGTCTGAATCGACTGTCTTTTAGTTTGAAAGAATTAGTCCTTGTTCTATTGCAATAGGCCCTGATTAAAAGTCTGTCTCACTTGTTCTTGAAAGCCCTTTCAGTACTGCAAGGCTGCTGTAAGGTCTCCATGGAGTCTTTTCCAGGTTGAACAACCTCAACTCTCTCAGCCTGTCGTAATAGAAGAGGTGTCTGAGCCCTCAGGCACCTTTGTATCCCTTCTCTGGACTCACTCCAGCAGGTCCATGTCCTTCCTATGTATGGGGCCTCAGAAGTGCACACAGTGCTCCAGGTGAAATGACACACCCAAAGTGATAGGCAGCAGCAGGAGCAGTAGCTCTGTCTATGAACTGCTGCCTGACCAGCCGGCACTGGAAAGCAGAAAACCATCCAGCACTGGGAAGAATCTGTTTCCATAGCCAAGGTTCCACAGTGTCCCAAAGTTATGCAGACATAACACTTTTGTATTGTGATAGGCTCCTGCCAGCACAGAGCCGTATTTACAAGAAACAAGAGAGAAGACCCACAGGAAGCAGATAGCTTTTGCACTCCATAGGAGGAGATGCCTTGGCTTGAGGAAGGGAGGCTGATTGATAAATGAAAAATTATAGAATCGTCTGTCCTCCCTGGAATGACTGTCCCAAGGCAGCCCCTTCGGTAAGAGATCTCCTGGGATCTTTTAAAGGCACCAATAATGAGTGATGATGACTGCAGCATAGGGAGAGTGACACTGGCATCCATCACCTAATTTAAATATTGTGTGGTAGCTCAGTAGTATTTAAGCAGGTGTTAAGCACCTAGGTTAAAGATCTTGTTCCACAGTTACTAAATTTAAGATTTAACAGATATTTTCATCCAGCAACTTCCATTAAAAAGACAGAAATCCCAGAGATAGGGACTTTCTGTCTGACAGCACAGTGCTGCCACAATGCATGGGATATGCAATGGGATCAGAGACTGTGGTGAAGACCCACTGTTTTCATGCTTTCCCAGCCAAGCAGAAGCAGTATCAATCAGGTGACCAGTCTGCCATCACCTCTGCCAAACTCTAGGTGTGCACACGCCAACTCTTCTTGGTTCAGCTGAGAGCAGCAATTCCCACAACAGCCCCCAGTCCCTCAGCATGCCCCCACTGAGAAGGGCTGCTGAGTCCTCGGGGGGAGGCAGGACCATCACCTTGTGGCAGCACCATGGGAGGCAGGGGATGCTCCAGCAGGACCCGGCTGTGGGAAGGGGCCCCAATCCCATATGCAGGAGGATGGTAAGGTCAGTCATCAACTCAGATTTATACCTTGTCCTCTTAGAGGACAAAACACTGACCAGCATTAACTAATCAGTGGTCAAAACTGTTACTCAGAAGCCATAATTCAACATTTGTGACTTCTGTAATTACTGCTGTCCCGCTCTGCATCTTGTCTTTCTGGGGAAGGTTATTAGAAGGTTGTATGTTTTACATAATAATTACTTAAATCTCGTGCCTATGAATAAGCAACCTCAGACTTCTAACATCTGTAATTCTGAATGTGGCTATCTGGACAAATCATCCAAAAAAAGAGAGGAAAAATAATTTGCTTTAGCAAAGGAAGGTATTGATAAAGTATACCCACAAGAGACTTAAAAAGAAACCCACAAGTAGATTGAAGTAATTCATTAAGAACATTAATCAGCTTTGGACTATCATACACTGTAGTAATAAATCATTTTAATTAAAAGGAACCATGCATTCTCTCCCTGTCTTTTACCTCAGCCCATCTTTGCACACACAGCTGATCAAAGACGTCATATTTCAAAGATGCTGAATACAGTCTCTATAATCTTCATTAAAGAATTTCACAAAGCGACAATGTCCTCTGTACTGAAGCTCCTGCCTTCTTAGGGAAGCTTTTGCTTTTGCTCAGGAGAAAACTATCAGATAATTTTCCAGCAGCTCCAATTCCCATGCTCTGTGTAAGGGAAGAGAGAGGTCTTGACTGCCTCACAGTGAAGTGTATTGGCTTACCCTTGCTTCTCCAGGCTAAACCTGGCTGTCCATGCATCTCCAGACAGACACCACCATTTAACAACTGTCCTTCCCACATGTCCCCAGAGAGAGGGACCTCACAGATGTCTCTATTCTGCCCAGTACCTTTCCTTCAACAGCTGCCAAGAGCAGATATCATAGAAAGAAAGGAATACATAGGGGTATTTTCCCACTCTGCAGTGTTTTACAGGTCAGGGACTTCTTCAGTCAGAGACAGTGTTTAATGGCTAAAATGGATTTTTCATGCAATGCATTTCTCCAGTCCCTTTTTGAATCTTGTAACAAGCTGAGATGAATTCTTTCTTTTTAGTACCAGCTGCTTTGTTCTGCAATTTTCATAGCAATCTAACACTAAAATTATGGGAAAGAATGAAACATTTTGTCCCTTTATAACAAGCAAAGAAACAGTTTTGTTCCACTCATCAATGTGTTGCAGTCTTCTGAGATCAAAGAGCGCTGTTAGTTTCCTTTTAGTAGCACAAGGAAGAATGAAGGGGAAAAAAAGTGCATTTATAAAGTAACTGTATCTTTCTTCCTTAAGCTGATCCTTCTGCATTGCTGATAGCTGCCTCTGCCTATCAGCATGAAGTTTCAAAGGATGTCTGGCTTCAATGGTATATAATGTTGATTTGACTTAAGATAGACAAAGGCAAGAGTGTAATAGGGACAATCAGTCAATAAGAAAGGCATAAGTCAAATGTTGTAGCAGGGAAGCTTTTTCATCTGTCCTTTTCCAGAGTAAGAGAAACAAAAGGAAAAATGGATAGGTCATAACTAATTCTTTCACTCCCTAAACTGCTGCTCAGAGAGAGGAACTCCGTGGGATTGCTTCATTTTTCACCACCCTACGAGACAGCAAATGGAAACAAGCAGCTGATATGGTTCAGTAGCACTTTCAAAAAGCCACTGGCAGAGTTCTGTTTGAGAAGACAAGTGAATCATGGTGTGAAAGATAAGCAGTGATGTGGCCTACAAGCACTACAACAAAGTGTAAGATAAGCAGTGATGTGGCCTACAACAGATGCATCAATAAAAGGTTGCTTCTCTACATGATGGAAGGTTACACTTGAACATGCTGAAGTCCCTGACTGAAACTAAAGGTGTTAATTATAATTATATATGACCTGAGAGAAACAGAATAGACACACAGGAAAAAATATCTTTACAATCATGAAAACTACAAAAAACCAAGAGGAATTCCTCATGAGAGCACTGTTGAAAAAATGTGACAGCTGGGACACAGACAAGTGTGAGGGAAATGGTCTGAACCACTCCTAGTTTGGAAATGCAATGCAGCCACAAAGGAAAAAGCCTTGAGTCCATGCTCAGTATTAACTTCTGCTTACAGAAACAGTCAAAATGTTGGGATGCACAAGGAACACGACAAAAAATTCTTACCTCATAACATCCCAAAGTAAATGAAGTGCTCATCCTTGCCATCAACAGTATCTCTGTTCTGAGCTTCATATCTCAAAAGAACAGAGTCTAAATAGAAAGAGCTCAGAAAGGGATAGTGCAAATATTAATAGACATAACAAAATAAAGGCAGAAAATAATTCTTACCTCAGAGACAAAATGCAAAGACTGTGACTGTTTAGGAAGCAAGTGAACAAAAACAGATACACTGAAGAATATTGTTCTCTGCCCTGCCATAAATCAAAAGCAAAGGAACATTTCAAGTATTTACCACACATCTACATCTGCAGAAATATCTTATTTTTAATTAGAAAATATAAAGGCTAAATAACCCATGGATATCCTTATTTCAAGATATCAAGTAATGAAGAGCCTTACAGAGTGAACAAGAGCATCAAACAACACACTGGCATAGGATAAAATGAACCAGGGGTTTAAACTTCTATCCATCTTCCTCAGCTAGTCATTAGCTTGACCACTGTAAGATGTTACAGTTTCAGGGGCTGCTGGGAATAGATACCACTAAGTGGTGTATGATGGAAACTTGTCTGAACAGGCAGAGGCCTGTGCTTCTCCTGCACAGTGCAGCACTCCCTGGTTTCACTGGCTTTGGTGTAGGTGCAGCCCAGTCACATCAGTGCAGTGCTTTGCCTAAAGGAAAGAGTGTTAATGCTGCCTTCACACAGCCACACTGAATGTGGCTGCCAGAACTAAAAGCCACCAAGCACTGCCCCACCACCATCTCCACACTCACTCTCACTGTAGGCACACACGTTGAGGGGTACCTGATGGCCTGGGTTATAAGGAAAAAAGGAGTAGCTTTATTTCATATGATGCTTCTTGTGTTTCCAAATAGAAGTCAACACTATGTCAATAGTAATCCTCCTGCTGCACACAGAGAACAGTCAGAGTCTACTGAGGACACAATCAGAACAAGTCCAACTTCCTAGGTATTTTCTACTGTTTTTTCCCCTTACAGTTCATGTTCCCAATCAAAATAAACAACACTTGTGACTGCTGCAATCCTCACTGTTACATAGCCAGAATATTTTGCAATTTAATTCTGTGTTCTTAAAATACACTAACTTCAAATTATCACACTTGGGCTTTCCTGTATGTGAACAACACAGCATTTGCAGACTGCAGAAACCAGCCTGCCTCTGGACAATCTATAAGACTTGTTAGATGGGAATTCAAGTGAAAGGAAGAATTACTGTAAAAAAAACAGATGGTGAAGACTGATGGCTGTTTAATTGTTTTCACAGAAATACCTTGTGGATGACCTCAACACTTGTTTTGGACCAAAGTGTTGGCTTGAGAATGGGTGAATTATATTGGGAATGAGCTCTTATGGAAACTTTTAATCCATCTTTTATTTTAAAAGAAACATGATCACCAATTTTTATTTAAATAGACTTGAGTCATGGTTGCCCTATGGAAATGGGCAGTCTTGCTTAAAGGACTTTGCATCAAGTCTACCATATTCTAATATTTATGAGACTGTCCCAGGTTTGCTAAAGTTCAAGTACCCATCTCTTTTCATTGCACAAGTCACAGTACTTAAAGTTAGTTAAAACTAATTTATTCTCACTAATTCTAATGTGAGCTAATAATTCTAAAACAAGGAAAATCTGAGAGCAAAATACCCAGCTTCTCCAATTCAAAAAGCTGGTCCACCCATACTCCCAGCCATGCATCACACATAGGTGAAAGCCTCCTCAGTGAAGTAAAACCATCTGCTGAAGGCAACACTTCGAATGTCTAAAACTAGGAAATCTCTGAGAGTCTTGCTCTTCAGTTCTCAGTTCTCTGTTTCTTTCTTTGCAAATCCAATAATTATTAGAACGGATAACAAAAAAAATAGGTGGCAGACCTTGAAAAATGATGTATTTTATGGGTCAAGCTAGCCCATGGACAATTTATGGTCAGTTTTACTGGAGCTGTGCAACAAAAATAATAGTACAGGTACAGTGCCTACCATAAAAATCCCCATTTTCCCACTATACTTCTTCTATAATGTCTTCTCTCTTTCTCTCTCTCCCCACACAACATTTTTGTGATGGCAGTTAGCCAAAGGCATGCAAGAATGAATTGCACCGTTGTGGCATTTAAATTATATCAATACTGAAATGCAGAATAGAGCCCTTTTCTATTTTATCTCTAAATTGAATGCTTTCACAGAGAGGCACTGTTATCTGCATTACAATTTGAGAGCTACATTAGTAAATCTTGAATGCTCTGAATTAAAGTATTCAACTTTTGAGATTAATGGTTGAGTTCACCACAAAAAATGTATTAAGCTGGAGATACGGCTTCATTTGGAGGGAACATGTATTTTGAAGAATATACGTGACTCAGAAACCAAGCCTAAATTCTGGGGCAACCAGCATCCAGATGACTGTTACCCCCTTACTTTTAAAAGTAAATCTTTTTAGATTTTCCTGTCTAAAAGCAATGCCTGCAGACTGATTCTCCAGGTACTATTTCCTGTCAGATGGGGAAAGTATGTAAATTCCCACTTCTACACAATCTTTGGAGCAATCTGAAAATGCTGCCTCAGAGTGAAGAAGGTTCCCATCTCTTTTATGGTGCACTGTAGGCACACAAATGCTGCAAGCATATTGATGGGGCTTGCAGCTGCTAAACAGAGGGTTTGCTAAATGTAAGGGTCTGGAGAAATTAATTAAATCTTCTGGGAGGTACCTTGGAGGCTTTATCCTTAGGACTTCAGTGACAGCAACTTCTCAGTGTCCCACGGACTTTTTTGTCTTTAACCAATTCACAAGTTCTCAGGTTTCTGAGATGCCACAGCTGCCTTGTGTGTCTCTGGGGTATGTCTGGAAGTGCTATGCTCTCCAATCTAAAGAGTGGGCACAGCAATGAAAAAATACCCACCCTTTCACAAAAACATACAGAGAAAACAAGTATATTTAAAAGCTGTGCTTGTGGAAAATGATAAAGATCATGATGATCAAATTGTATGATTATACTGTAATAATCAAGCCTGGTTTTGGGAAACACATATTCTGAAGCATTCCTTTCTTCATATGTAGGTGATATTTGCTGGCAAATATCCAAAGGGCAGCCCCTACCCATTAAAAAAAGGCACAGAAAGACTATTTACCTCACTTAGGCTGAAATAATTATTTCTATGAAGCAATTGGTAGTGCAAAAGACAAGTATTCCCACAATAAAAAAATAAGTTCAGAAATAGTTATACCAAAAAAAGTCCTTTGCATTAAAACTTGTTTCATTTGTGAAACTGATATATGTTATCTTACTGGTATAAAATGTGCCAGGATTATTTGATAGAGCTGACCCAGAAACCCGTCTGTGCAAAGCAACGTCCTTCATTCAAAGAAGCTTGAAAAAGACTGAAGGACTTTGGGGAGGAAAACTGAGCAGGGCTACGTTTGCAACCTCATAACAAGACGGATTTGAGAAGAACCCCAGAGAGCTCTGTCGATGGCTGGAGATGGATCAAAAACACTTGCAGCACAAGGAGTCTGCTTTATGCAGGTCAAAGAAGGTCAGCACTGGGGCTGGAGAGCCCCTGTGCCAGGGAGAGCCATGACCTGGTGCTCAGCTGGGGACCAACCAGCTCTGCCACCTGGACCCAGGCAGAAACAGCAAGGACTCTGCTGGTATTTTTAGTCCTTTACCTCAGTGATCATATGCCTGCAGCTGATTTTCCTCTCTTGGTAGGTACCTGCACTGAAGGAGCCATGGTGATCACGGTGCCACGGCTATGCTCCAGCACATGCCTGGCAAAGGAAAAGCTCAGTAGTATGGTTCAAAATCAACCCACACCTCAACGTGGCCTCTTCCTCCCGAAGTTGGATTTTTTTGCCAGTGCATGAGATGTCAAATGTTGAAGTTCAAAACATCCCTATTTTGGACCTGTGGAGAACACAGGAATAAAGAACCTTTGCCCCTTGGCTTGAAAAATCCTGGAAGGGTTCACTTCTGCATTGCAGTTTAATGAACTTTTTTTGTTGAATTCTGTCTGCTGGTGACACCCATTAGGGAACCTGTTAGAGGTTTCAGGTGAATGCTTGATCCATTTGATCTTGAGTCCAGGGGGACAAGGAATAGATCACATTACTTTGATCTGAAGGAAACAGTATGGGATCATATTCATATGCTGCCTGATCTTCCTGTAACCAGAAACCCTGCTTGCAATTTTTGTACAACATCAGATACGGACTTCTTTTCTCAAACAAATCTATGGAGTCATCTTGTAGCAGAAAGGGATGGCCCCTGCCAGAGCATGGTTGTAAGTTTCTCGAAGACCTCCTGCCTCACCTGACCTCACCTCCACTTGTTAGAGCCAGCAGTTAGAAAGCAGTATTTTCAGTTGCTCAGACCACAGGGTCACACAGGAGCCAGAAGGACAGACTGCTTTTCTTATCGGCTCGTTGCTCTCATTTTCTTTAAGTTTACTGTCACAATTTTAATGCGTCCCTGATATACCTGACCAAGTAATCCCACCCATCAAGTATCAGCCAAAACCGCCTGTGTTTCTCTCTCTCTTCTTGACAGATGTCCCTCAGCTGTGACATTTCTAGCCCAAGTGGGATCTGATAGTGTTGCCTGTGAAAGCACATGGAGGACGTGACACATAATTCTTTAGTTATTATTTAATTATTAATTTAAGATTTACTAGAAGCAAATTCTTCACTGTGAGAGTGGTGTTGCACTGGAATGGGTTGCCCAGAGAAGCTGCAGATGCCCCATCCCTGGAAGTGTTCAAGGTCAGGTTGGGTGGGGCTTTGAGAAACCTGGTGTAGTGGAAAGTGTCCCTGCCCATGACAGCAGGGTTGGAACTAGATGATCTTTAATGTCCTTTCCAACCCACACAATTCTATGACTCTGTTTGATTTGACTCATTGCTATTATGGGGCTGATGCTGTTTGGCTTAATTCCTGCTCATAGCAGAGAGCTGCAGTGATGTTTATCTACTTGTGCAGCAGATAATTTTTTTCCAGGGTAAAGCACTGACCCTCTTAACATCTGGATGTTTACCTGCAGGAGTCTGCTCTTGTGCACCTGTATAACTACTGGGATAACCTTTAGCTGTCTACTAGAGACTGGAGGCAGACATTAAGCTTCTTGCAGAGCTCAGCTGGTTTGTTACCCTTTGATCTCCTCAGAGTTGCTGGAGAGAGTGAATGAGACAGAAATCCTGGGTAACCATTGTGAAACCCTCTGATTGCAAAGATTTGCCAGGGACTTCTAGGGCAGGTCTTTAAAACATAATTTCACAGCACTTCATGCTGTATCTTAAAGGATATATTTTATTATTTGATCCTTACACAGTGGGACATCCTCCCTGTTTATTCTGACTATATGGCTTCGAAGGACCCAGTGAAGGCTTTGGGCTTTGCTCCTCATTGCACTCCCTTGTTCTGGTTTGCTGTGTGTACGGGATCATTCCCCACGTTCTTTGTGAAGCTCATCCTGGAAAACAGTTCTGATTTTATCCATTAACTTCCCCTTTTAGTTTGTCTCTGTGCTCCTGTTTTCAAAGTATTTGCTTCAGAAATATTTTAAGTAGCTCCCATCTCTCAGCCTTGAAAAGCAGTTTTGTCTTCCCTCACTCACTCTAGTTCTGCCCGACAAGCTCAATAGAGTGTGGTTCAAGAAACCATTGCCCCCCAGCTACCTTCTCCTGCACTGGATCCCACCAGTCAGATGGAGTGTGAAATACAGGTGGTCTGAGGGTCTTTGGCCACTCCCCCTGGTGACGGTGATGTTCTCAGATGTGGCAAATGACAGAATCACACCATTTTCCATGCACAGGTCCAAGGCATGGGTGCACTTGGTATCTGTTGTGCTGTGGACACAGGAGAGGAGCAGTTTCCAGGAAGTATGGGTTGATTAAAGGGGAAACACAAAATGCTCCTGTGAGGCCTTCAGAAGGCCACATCATATATGTGGGTAAAGCAAGAGCCCTTCTTTTGGCTTTGCCTGGTTCCACATGTTGCAGGCACAGCAGGGGAGCAAATCTCATGGGAAATTCCCCTCCTACAGAAAACACAGTACTTAAATACAGGCAGTCCCAAGACTGAAGCGACTCTGAGTCCTGGGACTGTTACTGCATGGAGCATTCTCTTCATTCAGTAGAACAGCATATGTGGGCATGAGACTAGTGTGGGGCTAAAAAGTGGTTATGAACCTCTAATTGAAATTTCCAGAATACCAGTATCTTTCAGAGGTTCCAGCAGCCACACTGCAGTAACAGAGACCTGAAATTGTACCTAAAAGCTTGAAAGTGAACAGGTAAAACAGAGCAGAGAAATGTAGCAATGAGAGTTGGTGAATATAAGGTGTGATTAGTAAAGAAGCACCATGGTCCTGAGGAGATAAAAAAGTCAACAGTGAGCGCTCTGAAAGATGACAGTGATAGCACCATATGTAACAAATGTCAATCAATCTCCAGGAACGTTTTTTATATTTTTGAGATCCATCTCACCAAAAATTGTAATAATTGTAATAATTGGTTTACCCCAAATCTGTTTGCTTCCTCTTAACACCCTTATTGAAGCCAACAAATTTTCCTGGGAGTGCTGCAGAGAGCACAACTTCCTTTCAAACGGATAAATTATAGAGCATAATATTCTGCTTTTTAAACAGTACTAATGAAATGCTTTCAACTCTGCAAAATGTGTATCCTCCATTTGAATGGAGTCTGTCAAATGTGCATCTGTTTTAGTTGATTATTGCTTAAGAAATTGGTGTATGTAAAATTAAGAAGCTAGTCTCTACCTCAGGCATTTCCCTGCCCTGGTTCCTGATGCTCTGATTGCTCAAGGCACAGGTGCCTGTTGTGTATGTATGAACTTGCATCAAACTGAAGCGCACCCTGTGTGGAGGGGTCCAACCTTCGCTACTGTAGACAAACCCAAGGCAGCTTTATTGTCTGATATGAATATTCAATTCAGATTTGAACAAAAATTGCTCAAAAAACTGTGTAGATGCGGCACCTCATGGGCATGGTGAACATGGCAGTTCTGGGTTAATGGATGGACTTGATAATTGTAGAGGTCTTTTTCCAACCTTAACGGTTCTGTGATTTTATGAAAATACTCAAGCCTGCACTAGCCTTTGTGATCTGGCACCTACCCTGCCCTGGATATCCCTAGTAGGCTGGATTGAGCTCAGGTGTGTCCCAATGGGGCCCATCTGCAGCTGGTATAATGACATCAATGAACCCGAAAAAACCAGGATGTTCTAGAAGAATTTCTGAGCTACAAGGCATGAAATGCTTTGCACAAGTCTGACAATTTGTGGGACTATCTTGTGTAATGTAATGGTTTTTGTCTCTTGTGATGGGTTTGATCCATGGCTTCCTCAGTAACTAGGTGTAACTAAGGAAGTGGACATGGTATGAGTATTCCACACGTGTTTTCCACGTAGCAGAGGAGGAGGGAAGATAGGAAGGAGTTTAATCTTCCTTTTTCCGGCAAGGCTCGGGGGGGGCGGCAGGAGGAGCCTGGATGGTCCCTTGTTTCTGTTGGTTTTCCTAGCTTGGGACATGGTGATAGTGTGTAATTGCCTTTTTTCCTCCTTTCTTGAAGTTTCTCATTGTATTTGTCTGTTTTGTTTGTTCTGGTTTGGTTTTGTTCCTTCTTACCTTATTTCCCTGTTATCCGTTCCTCTTCCCTTTTCCCTTTTTTCGCTGGGATGGGGCTCCACATAGTGTGTACAAATTGCATATATGGTTGCAAATGTTAGAAAATATAATTTGTTTTAATTCAGTTCAGTTTCTTTTGAGTTCTTTTCTTTCCAGTTTTTTTCCCCTTTGCTGGGAAGACTCTGGGGGAGGGAGGAGGCAGTCCAGGGTTGGTAAAAAACTAGGCCAAACCTGAGACATCTCTTTTCTTCTTAAGCTAGAAACATACCACTTTGCTTAGCAGCTTTGTGAAAACACAAATCCATATTCACACATAGGACACAAACATTTTCTCCAAATGGCTGTTTTCTTCATGGGTTACTTTGATTTCACAGGAAATCTCTTTACTTTGTGTAGACAATGAGAAAGATAGAACTCTTTTTTTTCCAGTGCAGGCAACATTTTACAAATCAGGTCTGAGAAAACAAGAAGAGAGTAAAATGTATTCATATTTAAGTATCAGAAGGTATCCCTCTTTGACCTTATTTTGGCTAGGATCAAGAACACCCAACAGGTTAATGACACTTGTGGCACCTAAAAAACTGGAGTATTGGAAACACTTCTGTCTCCTGCACTACTCCCTGCTGCTGTAAAATTTATGAGCATTATATGCTACCTGGAGCAGAAGGTCTCTGCTCTTGCAGCGTTTATGAGCTATGCAGGAGTGCCAGGGAGTGAGGAACTCTGAAATCTTCCAGAAACTATTGAAATTCCAGAGACATACACCAAGAAATCTGCAATTCTTACAAGCTTCTTTGCATAGGAAATATATTTCCATCAATCAGGAGGTATAGGGGCATTCCTATGGGAGAACCTAACTGAAATTAGCCCAACAATCTCAGTCTAAAATAGTAAAAGGCTCCAATCTGAGCTAACACAACAAACCACAGTTATTAGAAGTAGCTAGCTTTGAGGCAAGATTTCTGTTGTCTCTTCTCCAGCTATTAATAGTAACATAGAAAGACAAAGGTTCATGATGTTTTTTCTAAAGGTGGAAAATTCAGGTATATGCTAGGGATTGTAAATGTTGAAAACTACTGTTGAATGGCCCTGACATTCCTCCACAGCTTCTGTGACTCAGAGAAAAATTTACAATTAATTAATTTAATTTTAATATGTGTTTAGGTAGATTTGTCATGATAATTAAAAGATACTTATAACCTTAACTGGTAAAGATTTTTGCCTCTTTGCAGCAAGTCTGGTGAAGCAGTCATAAAGAGAACCTTAAAAAGCAACACACAGTTCAGTTACAATCCTGCACAGGCCACGTGCTTCAGTGTCACACACAACACTGAAATAATGGCAGACATAATTCTGAAACCCAGTCTGACTGTGAAACCTGTAAAGTGACTGATATCCCAGGGAGAGAAATAAATTAAAATCTAAACTGCTTCTTGGTTTAGTGCAAGCAAACTCTTGAAGGAAATCCAAAGCTTACACTGAGTATGCTCTAAATAATGTTTTAAGACATCCAGCCTAATTTTGTAAATTGAATTGACTCTTACATTGGGCCTCCCATGTGATACAGATGAAGAAAGACTTTGACTACATTAGGGAGGAGAAACCTTCAGAAGAACAAAGATGTGCCTCCTCTGTTAGGATCTGTGTTGACTGCTGGGGCAGCCAGGCTCAGACTAAGAAAAGAAACATCACCAAGCAGCAAGGAGAACTGATCTTAAGGCAAAACTTATCAGCTGCAGTCTCCTCTTCCCTGACATTGAGGAATGAAAGCAGGACTGCGAACACATCTAGTAGGTGAAGTGAAGTGCGAATTGTACAATAGAACAGCAGATTCATGGGAAAGAGAATTACCTTCAAAGTCTTCAGCCTGGAAAATAGTGATGAGGTAGAAAACATTTAGAGAGAGGAAGGAAGGGCAAGCTTGAGTGAAGCATTGTCTCCTGTCACTCATCTCCTCTGTGCTAAAAATGTATCTGGAGGTACATTCTCCAAAGGATCTGTCTGCAGATCACTCATAAAAGCCAGACGGGTCTCTGCCAGCCCCAGAGCACCATCCTCCAGGTCAGCAGCTGCAACCTCTGGAGGAGGAAGCCTACTGGGCTCAGCTGGAACTACACAGCTCTACCCTGGAAGGCCCAGTAAAATGTGCCACTTGCATCTACATCTTGAGTGATCCCAATTATCCTATTTATTTCTTTCTTTTCAACTTCCAACAGACATGGGAAATATTTCTTTTGGTGACCAGCTCCTGGTTATTCTCACATCACTCTGGATGGCATTGAAAAGCATACTTACATGAACCCTCATCTTCCCTCTGCTGCCAGAAATGTCCTCATCTATTGTCCAGTTTCAATCATATTGGGCAAAAAAGAAAAGGTCTCTGAGAGAATCAAGATCCTACAGATTCCACAGAAGAGATGTTATGGTTCAAATACCCACTAGCTTACCTCAGCCACTTGTGAGTCTTGACTAAGATGTGCAGTCAAATGGCTGCCTGCGTGTTGCTGTCAAATTACTCTGTAGGAGGAGATTGCACATATATGCAGGGACAAAAGAAAATCTCCCTATAATTCAGTCACAAAGCCAATCAAGCAAGAGACATAAATCTGTAGATAACTAGATTTTGAAAGAACAGGTGCTTGCAAAGCTGTTTGTTATCTAATTAAATTTTCTACCCATTCTCTACATGTTGTTAATAATCTCCATGTGAGCATTTACTGTCTGCCTGAATCTACAGACCAGAAACAGTAACTCAAAGTGCACAGGATAAAGTGAGCACGTCAGCACTGCCTGTTCCTCCTCATGGTGTAGTGAGGACGAAACTTTAATCAGGGTAACCCTGCTGGCTTTTCTTGCTATACTGGCTCAAACAGGAGTTTCATCTATGAAGTGTGGTAATGGCCAGTGAAAACATTAGTAGTAACTCTGCAACTGTGCAGGGCACTTTAGCCTTAAATTTGAGTTATCAAAACCAAAAAGCATGTTCTTAAATGTGTGCTTAGGAGTTTTGCTAAACTAGGTAAAAATCTTGGATTATAATCTAAAAAAGTCACTGCTCAAATAGTTAAAAAAAAAGAGAGATTTATTCAGGTTGGGCTTAATTAACAAATAAGGGTTAGTCCTTACTTTACAAAGAAATATACAACTTGCATTACTTGTCATTGGACTTGGATTCATACGAAAGGTTTCCTTCCCTGTGAAAGTACATAACTCATTTAGGGAAAAATCCTATACTGGCAATGAAGGCAAAATTCCTGCTAACTTCAGAAAGTCAACATTTTTATTTGCTTCATACCAATATGCAATGATTTTGCTGTTGATCACTGATGCCTTCTGAAAAGTGAGAAATTAAAAGTTTCATGTTCACCAATAAACTGTGGAGAGAAAGGAAGAATTTCGGGGAAATTAGAAAAGACTCATTGCAAGGTCAGAGGGAAAAATTGTGATGGTATGGTTTTGAACGCCAAATGAAAGTGGAAAGCTAAAATGTCATAACTCTGTTTTCAGACAGGACATTAATTTCTTGGGTAGACTCATTAGGAATAATCCTAGTGCATGGTACTGTTTCTCCCAGTTACGAGTATCATAACCAAAACTGATAGTCATGGATGAATTGACGTAAACTGCATGGGTATTTCCCCTTCCCCACAAAATCTGCAAAGCTGTCAAAAGGTACTTTATCTGTCCATTAGCTCCCATCACAGCCCAATTACATCAAATTACAGATAGAGAATTTTTTCATGATTGCATCGAAATAGAAGTTTATAGTGATAAGGTGAAAACAAACTGTGAAAATGTAGGATGAGTATATAATGTATTGTTTAACAGACAAAGTAAAATCTATATTATGCACAAACACATTTAAAGTTTCTTAGGATACAGCTTACTTTGCTAGCTTATATTTTCTGTCATTTAAATGGGAATTTTAAACAGCCTGAAACTAAAATACTTCATCATTAGACTATCAGCTGTAGACAGCAGAATGAAAAGATTTCCTTCTGCATCACAAGACTTGCTGTGGGTTCTAGTGCAAAGCTTCATGTTTTGAATAACTGTGTCTCTCAAGACCTGACGACCAGATGTGGTACAGTATTTCTCTGTACTTCACAGACTATGCTTTGCCCTTTTGAAAGTGTGAAAAGGCAGAATTGCTATCAATCAGAAGCCAAAATGTTTATGGACATTTCTATAGAAAAACAACTTAAAAAACTCATTAGTAGATGTCCTAAAATCATGCAGCTAATTTATTTTGAATGTAAGCCACAAATAATTTTTAAAGTAGAACTTTTTGTAAGATATTCTTAATTATACAAGTATACAAAGTCTTTAACATAAGGCTTTGCTGTTTTCATGACCAAAATAAAGCTTACATATCTGCATATGAAAAAAAAAATCATAAACAAGGTGAATAAATTGCACTGAATATCCATATCCTCTGAAAATGCTCAAAACCAGCCTTTCTGACTTCTAATCTAACTTCTTTGTAAGAGAATAGCTTGCCAGTAATTAAGTGCTAGATGTGGAAAGGGACAACATAGCTAAAAAAGAATGCAACTGTGGATATGGATCTTTGTGTGCTATTCCTCTGTTGAAGATTCCAGTTGTGCCTTTTGCCAATAATGGACCTGAAAACTGACAGAAATGCATTAGACTCAAGAGAAAGGCAGTATTACAGAAAAGCCTGGGAAAAAGAGATATGACAAATTACACAGGCTAATTCTGAGCAGCCTGGAGTCCCTGTGGATCCTGTGAAAAATGAGGCGTGTGGACTGACAATACAGGTAGCAGAATGTCTCTCTCCTGATACAGACTCGATCCAGCTCTCAGCAATTTTCATGTAACAGCAGTGTCTTAGTGAGGCCAATAGTTGCTTAAAAAACTAGCATGAATGAGATCAGAATAAAGAGGGAGATGTCCTTTGGTTAATTACTGCACTTGGCAGGTTATATGGACAATACATGCTGGTGTGGCAGCAATACCACACAATGCCGCAGTGGGTTGAGGTCTGGGGCTTCAGCAGCCCTGAGGCAGCAAAGATGGGAAAAGAGAAACAGGGCACCCACCACTGATGGGAGCAGGGAACCCAAATTGTTTCCCACAGAGGACAGGGCAAGTGCTCTCACCCTGACAGGAGAAGTTCTGCACCACAAATGTGAAGGAAAGAAGCTCATATTTTATGTGGTACAGCAAAAACCAGCCAAGGAAAGATGGAACAGCTCCCTCAGAATGATACAGAAAGCATATGGCAGCAGTAGGCTTTTTGGGAAGGGCAGTTGTCTCCTTAATCCCTCATTTTACCACCTCTTTTTGGCATAAGGTGGCCTAAGTTTATGTTGGAAGGTCTCCTGTGCTGAAAAGGAACTAAAAGGAAGAAGCAAGGGGAAAGACATGCCAGTACTCCAGCGCAGCCCAGGCAGAAATGCAAACTAATAAAAATGATGATGATGTTAATAATAATATGATATGTGAAATAACTACAGCTGACATATGATCTATTGATTAAAGTCTTTCATATGACAGGGTGTCAGCCAGCAGAAATAGGAAATCAATACCTCATTTAACAGCAAAGAATGACTCAGCCTTCTCCAGGCCAAAGAGAGACTGGACTGTTTGAGCAGAGACAGTATGAAATTATTTGATCTATTTTTGTGAAAAAGAGAGGTTTGATCATATTAAATAATGTGTTTCCTTGAATCCACCGAGGTGGGGGGCTGGCTGTCAGGTAGCTTATGAGCAATTAATTAGTCAGTCAAACCAAACAACATCAGGGTTCATGCATTTCAATGCATGTTCTGAGATGTCAGGGTTTTTGGATAAAACATTGACTGCAGATTCCAGTAAACACGAATTTAAGTACATATAACAAAGGCAGGAAAGGCAATGTTTTCAGGACTTGCACATTGTTTACACATTTGCTGCAGAATGCAGATTCTGCCCCAAAAGTTGGATGTCTGCCACTGGGAGCTGCCAAGCCACAGAACACATGTCTGTGAGGAGGCACCAGTGGAGGACTGTTCTTCACACTGTACATGATCACATTCCTCCAGGGAGGAGCAAATGGGCACATAACTTGTTCCTGTTGGTCTCCTGGGCCACAAGAGTTTTCTAATCGATGCTACCAGACATGAACACAATTGGGAGTTTTTTGTCCCGTTGTTTTGGTTTAGCTTGGCAAAATACCAATTGCCCAAAAGTCTGTCAGAGTTCGCCCCTAGTGAAAGGGAGAGAGGAGGGGAAAAAAACCAACCCCCCAAAGCCTGAAATGGCAAGCTTCTTGTACTTATACAAAAGACACACAATTAAAAACAGAATATAACACATATATATACAAATGGAGGAAAAAAAACCCCAACAACAACAACCACCGAGTCACTCGCTCAAACAACACAAACCTCCACCACCTCAGCCCACAAAAACACTCCAACAAGCTCCCCACAGAGGATACCTGGCAAGAGAGGAGACAATCAACAGCAAAAGAAAAAAAGGCACTTCCCAAACCAAACATCTGTGAAGTGGTGATGAGGCCCAACACCCCCAGCAACAGTGATAGCAGGTCTGTTCAGCCATGAAGGGGAAAGAGGGCTAGGCACCTCCTACAGCTTTTTTTATACTTGATTTGATGTCAAAATGATATGAAATATTTCTTTGGTTGCTTAAGTCAGGTGATGCTTGTCCCCTCTAATCTATGTAGACTCTCTGGGCCTCCTAAACTGAGGCCTAGCTAAAACTAAAGCCAAAACTACCACACATCCATTTCTTTTTCTGAGCCATATTCTTTCTAGGGGTTTTCATTTCAATTCCTGTAAATGAATCTTTGGTGAAAACAGAACTAGAAATAACTCATGCATTTTTAATGGAGAAGACTATACCAGGACCCCAGGAACACAGGAGCCATGGATGGGACAGACTATCCCAAGACATTTTTGTAACTGGGTTGTGTACAGAAGATGTACTGCTTTGTGAGCCCACAGTTACTGAGATTCATGATGAACCCCAAAGGAGATAATCCTATGGTTTTCAGGTTGTGATTTGTGGGCAGCTTATAAGGAGTCACACTTGCCTTATTTCTCTTTGTGAGAAGAGAATGAAGTGATAAAAAAGACAGGAATTCAACAAAGTAATTTGTAAAACTACATGAGAAAGCTCTTCACTGCAACAGAAATATTGCATTTTCATGCATACAAACCACAAGTAATCTGCAGAGAAAACTGATTCTCTACAGTTCCACAGAAAGAAAGGTGTCACACATGTAGTTTCACAAGGCAAGGTTTACCATGGGCACTCTTTCCAAATAGTACCTCCCTTACTTTTTTCCTGCTCCCCCACAGCTTCCTCCTTTTTTGTCAATCCTGAAGGTGGAAATTCTTCAAAGGCATGCTGGTTACCTAAGGTGCAGGGTGCATGTGTGAAAAATGTCAACAGAACTCAAGGGGAACTGCCATAATGTCGATTAAATTCTCTATTTTGTATGTGACCATACCATTTAACCTCACCATATTATAGCTACTGCTATTTAAGTTGCCAGGATGGTGTGGCACTTTGGCTTCAGTCAGTAAGAAAAGGCTCAGGGAGGGACTGAAGCATTTCTGCTATATTCCTTTTTTCTGTGTACTTCTCCCTCAAACATGAAGCTTGTCCCATGAACAAAGCCTAATTCCAGTTGTTTCTTTTCAGGAACTGGAATTAATGTTTTTATTTTTCACTCTTAAATAGTCTATACCTTGTTTTAGCAATCACACCAGGTGGGTTTTATTTCAGACATGATTTACTACAAATAAAATGGTCCCCGGATAACACTACTGTAAGTGACCTTTTTCTGCAGCCATGTTGACAATCTCAGTGAAGAGCCAAAGGTCAAAAGAGCATGAATGCTAAATAATCTATTAATCTAAAATACTGGAGCTAAAACTGACTGACAATGTATTTTGGGGAAATCCACAGAGTCACTGCTAATCCCTGCCTACTCTGTTTTAAAAAAGGCGTTTGTTTTCAGAGCAGTAAATTGTTCACAAAAATAAATTAAAAACAGACTATGGAGAATTAATGAATCCATGATTTCAAAATGCTGAGATGAGGGTAAGAGCTCAGCATTATGGAAGCATACATTTTTATTCTGCTCATTTTTGTAACACATCCAACCTACCAAAGAGTTAATTTATTCTTTGTTTAAGCAAAAAACATAAAAATTGAAGCTCATACTCTAGACTTCATTTTAAAGTTTTCTTATTAAAATAACTGTTTTCTATAACTATCAGTACCAAGTATCACGTCCAGAGTATTGTAGATTCTCAGTTTTTGGTACAGTGAACTAATTAAATCCTACCCTGCACTCCTAGGAAGTGCAACAGCCCAAGCATGTAATAGGCTCACTAGTTATAAGGAAAACACCAGGTCTTCAGGGACCCTGAAAAGGTTCCAGTATCTAACTTGCCTTTTCTTTACAAGTAATTAGCTAACAAAAACGGTGGCCTCAGAGTACGTGCTCTGTCATTTCAGGCAAACCTGTGGTTCAGAGGGCCCTCTCATTGCAGCCCCATGCCCAAGGCAGCAGCATGCATCCCCATGATCTGCTGGCACAAGTGTGGTGGAGTGCCATGGCCTCCTCCTCTAGGGATGGGTGGAAGGTCTCGAGCCCAAAAGGAGCTTTGGAACATCATCACCTGTAAAACCACAGCTTCTCTTGGGATTTGCAGTCCACTAGCTGCAACATCACAAAAAACAACTCCTTTTCAGTCTAATACAGGCAAGACTACTGCTTAATAAAACCCCATCAATACTGTTATTCTTGTAAAGGGATATAGAGATATGGGAATTTAAATGTTGAAGATTGTGGTGATGTTGCCTCATTTTAAAGAGAAAACAATACATGCTTTTAGTTTCACCTCTAGAGCTCAGGCAAACCAGTGCTGAAGTGGAGGGCCATCAGCCAGCATAGATAAGGTTGGGATGTCCCGAGCACAGAGCTGATGTAATTACCCTAAGTGTGGCACTGGCTCTGCATGAAGGATGAAAGAGGCGACACATTTAGAATAAGAATGAAAACAAAACCCAAACTATTTCTGAAAGCCTGAAGCCTGTGAACTGCCTGCTGAGCAGGTGCTAGCTGGGACATGGACAGGCAACACAGACTTCCCATTAATGTCAAGAAAGGCATGATTCAAGGACATTAAGACATGGAAAGCTGTACTTTGCACAATTCCATAGCACTGTCTATTCCAGGAATTTCTACAGTAGGTTACAGTTTTATTCTTTCTAAACTGTCCATGTGATAGAGATACTCTCCTCTTTTTATGGCTGAGGAACCTAAGACAATCAGGCTTTCAACCCTGTTACTGTGTTTTGCTGCAGGCTGTCCGATCTGCCTCCCAAAAAACCTGCCTGCATCTCTGATGGTTCCTTGAAAATGCAAAAATATTTGGGCAAAGCCCACTACCATACACTGCCTGCCCCCCTTCCCCCCACCTCCCTTCCCCAAAGATGTCCCTGGTGGCAGAAGGGTAGTGGTGAAAGATCCAGGACATCATCAGAGCTCAGACCAATTCCAGAACATTTGTGCCCTTGGCCACCATCAAGTGTTCCCATGCTCAAGTCTCCAAGCCTGGCCTGGTAGGTTCTGTAGCTACCAAACTTCACAGAAACATGATCTTCCCACTGCAGAAACTAGAAATGAAGTGAAACACAGTATAGTCCAGTGAGCAGGTATCTCATCGTTTGGACTCTTTGTGACTTTCTAGGATTGTTCTTGGAACTGTACAGTTTGAATATTTCATGCTGTAATGCAGCATGCCAGCTGATATCTCAGGAGGAATTTTGAAACTCCTATAAATTAATTATCCTCCTATCCACAGATCATTTCTTCAGCAGGCTTGGACAATTTGTTCATTAACTACCATCTAAAAACTACTTAATTTTCCCCTTCAAAGCTATTTTTCAGTTAATATTGTGTATGAGTAGTTTTTTATATTACTTTCCACAGACAACTATTTTATTTACAATTCCTTGAAGCTTAAGTCTCAAACACCAAAGCTAGACATAGAATTACAGAATCGCTTAGGTTGGAAAAGACTTTCAAGACTATTGAGTCCAACCTTTGACCAATCACCACCTTGTCAACTAGACCTTGGCAATAAGTGCCATGTCCACTAATTTCTTGAACACCTCCAGGGATGGTCAAATTAAAGGGCAAGAAGCATATGCATAGACAATGAAGCAAGGACAGGTATCCTGGGAAGAGCACAGTGATACTGCCCAACTGTATATGGGTGTGTCTTGGTTTGAGATAAGCAACTGCCAACCCCCCCAAGCACAGAGAGAAAAGCCTCCCTCCTAACACCAGGGAAAGGGAGGAAAAGAGAGGGGAAAGAAAAAAAAACACTTCAAACTGCATTTATACTAAATCTACATATATTTTTCACAGAAAGAAAGAGACAATTAGAAGAGAGTACAAATATACACACACAAGTCTACAACAACAAGTTCCCCACCTCAACTTCTTAACGAACACACAAATTCTACTGTCCTAACTACACATTACTTAAGAAGAAGCTTATTCCCCAGGGAGACAAACCCAAGCAGAAAGGAGAGACCCAGAACAACGCATTTTACTTTCCTGAGGTACCCTGTGAGCCAGTGGTGGGCCTGGTCCTCTCCATCCCCCCTGGGACAGCATCGTGCGTCCTCCCAAGAGGAGGGCTGAGAAGCGACTGACTTAACCACTCCCACACTGGTTCCTGCTTCCCTGGAGATGATGTCATAATGTGGTATGGAATACAAACTTACTGGCTAGAAGAGGTCAGCTGTTAGCTCAGCCCAGCTCAAGTCAGCTGACAGCTTTGGCCTAGTCCACACTTCAGAGCCCAAATCTAGGCCCACCTAGGTGAACCCATAACAGGGTGGGATTAGAAAAGCCAAGATGCGGCTGGAGCTGAACTTGACAAGCAATGTAAAGAAGAATAGTAGTTTTATACAGGTATGTTAATCAGAAAAGGAAGGTAAAAAAAAGCATACCCCCTTATAAACAAGGCTGGCAAACTGGTAACAAGGGACAAGGAGAAGGCTGAGGTACTCAGCAACATTTTTGCCTGTCTTCAGTAGCAATCTCTGCTTCCCACTCTAAGTACAGGTCATATTTATGACTGCCTAAGGAACCTGAACATACCTAAGTTCATGGGACCTGATGAGATTCATCCCTGAGTTCTGAGGGAATTGGCTGATGTAGTTACCAAGCCATTCTCTGTGATACTTGAAAAGTCATATCAGTCAGGTGAAGTTCCAGGTGACTGGAAAAAGGGAAACATTATTCCCATCTTAAAAAGGGTAGAAAGGAGGACCCTAGGAACTACTGACATGCCAGTCTCACCTCTGTGCCTCTGTGGGAAGATGATGCAACAGATTCACCTAGAAGCCATGCTAAGGCACATGGAGATCAGGGATGTGATCTCCTGTTTGACCAAACTAGTGACCTTTATAATGGAGGGACTACATCAGTGAACAAGAGAAGAGCTGTGGATCTCATCTATCTGTACTGCTGTAATGCCTTTGACATGATACACCAACATCCTTCTAAACTGGAGAGACATGGATTTGATGAGTGGACTATTTGGTGGAATTGACTGCAGTCACATCCAGAGAGTAGCGGTTGACAGCTCAATGTCCCAGTGGACATCAGTGGCAAGTAGGGTCCCTCAGGGGTCCGTATTGGGACCAGTAGTGTTTAATATTTTCATCAGCGACACTGACAGTGGGATCAAGTGCACCCTTAGCAAATTTGCAATGATGCCAAGCTTAGTGGTTTGACTGACATGCCTGAGGGATGGGGTGGGATCCAGAGGGACCTGGAAAAGTTGAAAAGTAGGCCCATGGGAATCTTATGATGTTCAACAAGGCCAAGTGCAGGGTGCTGTACTTGGGTTGGGGCAACTCCCAGTGTCAACACAGGCGGGGGGACGAAGGAACTAAGAGCAGCCCTGATTTGGGTGTACTGGTGGCTGAAAAACTGGACATGAGCAAACAGTGGGCACTTCCAGCCCAGAAAGTCAATTGTATCCTGGGCTGCATCAAAAGCATCATGGCCAGTAGGTCAAGGGGGGTGATGCTGCCACTCACTCTTGTGAGGCTCCACCTGGAGTGCTGTGTCCATCCCTGGAGCTCTCAGCAGGAAGGACTCCAGAGAAGGGCCACGAAGATGATCAGAGGGCTGGAGCACCTCTCCTATGAAGACTGAGAGAGTTGAGGCTGTTCACCTAGAAGAGAAGGCTCTGGGGAGACCTTATTGTGGCCTTTCAGTACTTGAAGGGGGCTTATAAGAAAGATGGGGACAGATTTTGCCTGTTGCAATAGGACAAGTCGTAACAGTTTTAAACTAAAAGAGGGTAGATTCAGACTAGATATAAGGAAGACTTTTTTTTTGAGGCTGGTGAAACACTGGAACTGGTTGCCCAGAGAGGTAGAGATGCACCTTTCCTGGAAACACTGAAGGTCAGATTAGGCAGGGCTCTGAGCATCTTGGTCCAGACGAAGATGTCTCTGCTCATTGCAGGTGGGTTGGACTAGATGACGTGTAAAGGTCTCTTCCAATCCAAACTGTTCTGTGAATCTATGATTCTATGATTGATGCCAGAAGGTATATGCATGATATGCCAAGAAAACAGACTTTCTGGGTTCAGCAAAGGTAGCAAAAGCAGCTGTTCACAGACTGCAGGTGGCACTGGGGAAGCACAGAGGTGGGATGAAACACATGCTGAAAATGAGAAATGCGAAGTTAGACAGCTTACGGGTTTTGCTTTTGTTACAGGTCCAGCCCTGGGCAAGACTGATATGCACTGCTAAGTGTTAAAAGAACTTGCATTACGTTATACAAAATGTACATGGTGTCATGACGATGCACAAGTCAGAAATGAAAGTGAGCAACTAATAAATTCGAGTGTATCTGCTCCATGTCTGCACAGACAAACTCCCCTTCAGGCCCTTACCAGCACACCTGGACTTCAATAACCCTGTGAAGTTCTGCTGAGCAGAGGCTACCAGATGTGTCAGTGACTTTCTACCCAGCTAGAAAACTCCTAGCTAACCATTAAACTATGTTAAAGCTGGAGCCGGATGCATTTTCTCGGGACAGATGTTAACTGTCCTTTTCCTGTCGCAGTTCACAGGAGGAATTAGCCGAGTGCTCACAGGGACTTGTGATCCCTGGGATGTACTGCCCGCACAGACCTGCCTGGACTGCCAGGACTGCCACCCTGGAACATGCCTGGGATGCAGAGCAACTTTCCAATGAGAGATGGAAACGGCATGAGTGAGAAACAGATGGCCGAAAGCACCATTACCTTTGGCTTTTTTCAAAAAAACTCATGCAATGTCAGCAGTTAAAGCCGTATAGTGACCTCAGAAGGCAGGATATTTTTTAACAAGGCAGAAGCAAATTGCTGGAAGTTTTCTTCTTTCCCATGCTCGGAACAAAGGGATGTTGAGAAGAATTTCTGGGGCCGCTGGTGAATATCCTTGACAAAAGTCTAAGGCTGACTTTAATGTATTCCTATCACAATTGGTGAGGATGTTTATTAAAGAGCACTGAACTCCAAAACCTGCTTTAAAGCTGTTAAATCTGATCTTTGGTTCTATGACACATTTATGAAATAGGGGAAGCCTACTGGCTGCATGACAGCTGCTGTGAGTTCCCTGTGCAAGTTACTTCTCCACTGCCACCCAGATGCCTTGCTTCAGGAAAAGCAATGTCTGGGACGCAGTAAAGATAGACATGATCTGCCAAGACCTAATTTCTCGTAGATCAATTCTTTATTGCAATGACACAGTAGGAGATGCTTGTATTTGTCACCTCACACCCTGTGATAACATCTGGACCAGAACACCAAACCAACCTGCACTACACAGCAGCACAGTGTTCTCTGTGGCTTAACCGCTTCAAAATAATGCTCAAAAGGAAGTGATGGGAGTAGGGAACAGGGAAGGAGGTATTTCTGGTTTGATACATATATATATATATAGGGCTGAAGCATCACAAATCTGGACTTGATTTTCAATTTGGCTAAAAGTATTTCTATGCTCAGTTTTTTAAAGCAAACTTTATGTTGTCTACAGCCAGTTCTCCCTAGAGTCTCAGCCTAGGTGAGAAACTACTAGAAAATAGTTGAGAAAGTCCTTCAAGGGACATCTTTACATTTGATAACTGCAATAAGAAATTTTTATTTGGAAAATCTTATTGTATCTTTCAGACAAAATCAGTACAGAAGAGGGAGTCAGCATTTGCCCATATAACTATGTGTCACACAAAACACCAACAATTATTTTTAAAACAAATGTCTGCCTATGCCTAAATACGATCCTTAATCACAGGACTTTAAAGAGTATTTGCGCACTTACTCCTTTGGTAAATGTCAAGATCACTAAGGGATTAACTGTAACATTTCATAATCATTTTTGCTTCTCAGCAGTTCATAAAGAAATGCTTATGCCTGGGGAATTTTCCTTTAATTTTTTTTTTGCCAGATTGTGAGATCAAACACAGCCAAACCAATTATCTGCAATTCTCAAATGACAAACATGCAAACAAAAATATTTGCAGCAAAGGAAGGAAAGTGCCGAATTTCTTTGTAATGCAACAGAAAAACAAGGGTTGCAGTATTTTTAAGTGCTTTGATTAAAACTCTCAGTGGGACAATACGTCAGGTGTTATTGCAAGGTCAGCTCCCTCAAATGAAGCCGAACCATATTCAGCCTCTAATTTTGCAGTTATGTATGCCCTTATGTCACTACTTGGGACTACTGAAGCACAAAGCCAGAGTACAAAGTGCTCAATGTGTCCTTCAGTTGCTTCATAAAGCAGCAACAGCCACAGGAAGGCACAGCCACACCATGACATTTGTGGAAGAGGTTGGAGAAACTCCTAAGCTTTCTCTTGGGAATATTCTTGGAGGACAAAAGCAGCAAAAGGTAAAGAGCGGTCCCCTACAGAAGCACATGGACAATAAAGCAGCCTCCAGAGATGAACCAGAGTTGCAATGATGGCACATCATCACAGTCAATACGGCTTCAGGATTCACTACAGGCCTGGGACAGAATGGTTGAAAAGCTGCCTGGTGAAAAAGGACCAGGAGGTGCTGGTTGACAGCCAGCTGAACATGAGCCAGCCTGTGCCTGGGTGGCCAAGGAGGCCAAAGGTATCCTGGCTTCTATCAGTAACAGTGTGGCCAGCAGGAGCAGGGCAGTGTACTCGGAATCACAGAATCAGTCAGGCTGGAAGTGACCACAGTGGGTCACTTGGTCCAACCTCTCTGCTTAAGCAGGGTCATCCTACAGCATATGGCACAGGATCGTATCCAGACAGTTCTTCAGTATCTGCAGTGAGGGAGACTTCCCAGCCTTTCTGAGCAATCTGTTCTGGTGCATTGTCACCCTCACAGTAAAGAAGTTCTTCCTCATATTCAAGTGGAACTTCCCATGCAACAGTTTCTGTCCATTGCCTCTTTTTCTTTTGTTGGCAATGCTGAGAAGACCCTGGCTCCATCTTCTTAGCACTCCCCCTTTAGATATTTATATACTCGGCACCTCGAATCCTCTATTCAGTTCTGGGCCTCTCACTACAGAAAAGACATTGAGGTGCTGGAGCGTGTCCAGAGGAAGACAAAGAAGCTGGTGAGGGGTCTGGAGCACGTCTTATAAGGAGTGGCTGAGGGAGCTGCGGATGTTTATCCTACAGAAAAGGAGGATCAGGGAAGACCTTATCACTATCTACAGCTACCTGAAAGGAGGTTGTAGCCAAGTGAGGTCCGTCTCTTCTCCCAGGTAACAAGTGACAGAACAAGAAAAAATGCCCTCAAGTTGTACCAGGGGAAGTTTAGTTTCGATATTAGGAAAAAAATTTTCACAGAAGGGGTTGTCAAGCATTGGAAGAAGCTGCCCATGGAAGTTGTTGAGTATTTAAAAGTTGTGTAGTTGTGGTGCTTAAGGACACAGTTTAATGGTGGACTTGGCAACGCAGGGTTAACGGTTGGACTCGATGGTCTTAAAGGTCTTCTCCAACCTAAGTGATTCTGTGATTGCAATGAAGAACCCACCTGTGCTCGACTTGGGCCTCTGGAAATAACTGTTGTCAGTGCAACTTTCTGGCTGCTGCAAGTTGAGCACTGCTGCTCTGAAGAGTGTAGGATGTAGTTATGCAGGAACACCATTTGTACCCTTACAGTCCAATTGCATAATAGCAGTGCTATATAAAGAGGTTCTCCACAGGGGACTCGACAGGCACACTCAATAGTCCCTTCTCACGTGCAAAATAAGGATCTGAAGGCTGACATGCAGTGAAGCTTGAAATGTGAAAACAGCACACAGAAAGTTCAATATGCAATTAACCATAAAAGCAACACTGACTCAGTTTTTAGGAACATTTATAACACTACGCCTGAGCTGATCTAATAGTATGGAAAAGACAGCGACTGACAATGTCTCCCAGAGGAACAGAACAAACAGGTGTATTTAAGTCACAGATATTTGACAAAAATGGTAAGTGGGAAATGAAAGATCAAGATGCTCATGATTTTCCAGAATTGACTATCATTTTGAAGATATTTGGCACAGTCACATCATAAGAGGCCTGTTTTTTCTGAATGTGCTGAGCAGGCCTTCTGTGATAGCAACATCATGGTGTGGCATTTCAAACCATGTACCCAGGAACTGTGACATCCTTAGTGACAGTGGGTTTTGATGATAGTCACCTGAAGCACAAAGTGTTGGAGGGAATTGTCTCAGGTCACATGGATGCTCAGCTCCACATTTGCTGTGACACAAACTGTTCCTCTGCCATTTCTGAGAGACCTGAGTACAGCCTGAGATTACCCAGACTCAATTTGAGTGGGGGCATATTGAATTATTTTAAAGAATGTCCTTTTGAGAATGTTCCATTTTTTTGTTAGCAAAAGAACTATGAACTGCATGGGAAAGAACAGTTCAAACCCTGCCCTCATCATATATCTGATCATTTCTAAAAAGGTGGAAAAAATACGCATGCAGAGCACAGAAAATCAAAAAGGTGAAGAGCCTCAGGGTGTGAGAAAGTTGTGGAAAAGCTTCTGGCTTTGAGTCGTGGTAGAAAGACTGACAGCTTCCAATTTTGTGAGATAATCCAGATTAATCCCCATTCATCCTCTCTTCTCCTTTTTTTCCTTTCCTTCACCTCTCTCAACCTGCCACCTTGTCTCTAGCATAGCTTAAACTTCAAATTCATACTTTACTTCAAATCCTCATACATGTGAGTTTACTTTACCCTTCTCAATGGAAGCAAATGAGTTTTATTTTCATGGCTCACTCTCTTTATGCTTTCTGCATGGTCTGATAAATTAATTCAGATTATCATTCTGTGCACTTTTTGCATTAATTCTCAACTGACTGACCCTCTTCATCTGTAATTATTACCACGAAGGTTTTGAATATCATTAAACTCTTCTCACCGACTGCATTAACTTTAAAAGGTAATTTGATTAATTCTGCAAGCCACTGGTAGATGGAGATTTAACGCCTCATGGAATTTCTGCATTATCAGTATTTTGCAGCAACTAGATCTGAAAGATAAACAAAATCCTTGGAGACCGGATGAAAAAGGTTGGTTGTTTTTGTGAGAGATTTTAAGTAATTTCGTTAAGCTTTAAAAACAGTGTTCCAAATTGTTTTTCCCAGAATTACAAACAGATCATTCCCCTGCATTCCCCCACAGTACTGATTTAATAACTTTTCATTTCTGTGAAATGCATATATTTCCAGAGCTCAGCCAAAGGTTCTTCACTTGGGAAAACACAATGTCTGTGAGGCAGCGAAAGTTATCAACTGATAAATTGTAGAACAATATAGCCTGCCAAAATAGTCAACATGTAAAGACTTCACCCAACTTCAAGAACTTCTTGGAGAGCAAAGACGAATGCTAATGCAGCTTCAGTGTCTGGTGTCACATAGAGCTGATGCTACTGTGTCTAAATAAAAGTGCTGCAGGACAGTAAGGGTGTAAAATATGGTGCATAGCATTACTGAGCAGCAATGTATTGCATTAATGACCCAGTGTAAACAACTGCAGATAGCAATTCTCTAGCAGAGACGTCCCCTTCTCCTCCACAGACATGTCTGACAGCTGTACTAGCAACCAGCTCTTTTCCATGTGTGTTACTTCAAGGGTAGCAGAAAGCAATAGTCATTAAAATTTCATAAATGTTAATAAAGATTCAAATTACAGATTAGAGAAGGGAATTAGGGCTACATGCTTCCTTGCATGGCATATATTGAAGGGCAGTGAAAAGAGAAATGCCCCAAGGAAAAGGCATTAATGAAGAGGTAGCACCTGTAGAACCGTCCTTCTGACCCATGCCAAATCACATCAGCTCCAAAGACAAACTGCTAACCCAGTGAGAAAGGATGAGGCTAAGGGACAGCTGCTGAATTAGGAGGAGAAAATTTATCCCAATTTCCATTGTACAGGAGACAAAACCCCATTCTCTACTGTGACAAATGCTAATAAGGAGATGTACAAACAGGGCAGGCTGCTGCTGGGCAGTGGCAGTGGCCACCACAGGGCAGAAGTGTCCAATCAGCTTCCAGAAAAAACTCTCTAATTGTGCATGTAAAGAATTTGTGGAAGGGCTGGAAGGTGCTCCCATGCCATGCTCCCATCCCTCTGCCATCACCCTATCTTCCAGCAGGGTGGCAGAGAGCAGGCTGTTAAAGGGCTGTAGATCTAATTCAGCATGCAGCTGGTTACAGAGGCAATGTACGTTTTTCTCTTTAGAGAATCCTCCAGAATTTCAGTTTGGGTTTTTATGCCCTAGATCTTGCAGGTGCAAATACACTCTTTGGTATGTCAGGCACATGCCAGCAGCCTGGAAGATGCTCTGAGGATTGTGCTGCTGAATTTATTTCATATGAAGTCTCTGGCTACTAATTGCAATGACCTCTAATGATGTTTTAAACTGAAACATCTAATTAATGTGGGTCAAGGAAACAATACTTAAAGCTACCTAAATACAAGTAAACTAAACTGCTGGGGCTCAGGCACATGCACTGGCCTGTTATCATTCACCATTTTTCACTGTTCAATTCCTGGCACAGTTTTGGCATGACTATCTGTTTCACTGAAATACTCCAAATTTGCTGTTTGTTGAGATCTGGTTTTCATTCTGTTGGATGTGGTCTGGCAGATTAGCTGTAAGTCATGTCCAGACAGTTGGCCACATGGGCACGGAATTGTCCCTTGGATCACTTCAGTTTCCAAGACACATTCAGGAATTGGAGGATGCAATAAAAGGAAAAAGGTGATCACGCCGGAAGGGATGAGGATGATGACTTCAGAAAAATCTTCCCAGTCTAGGCTTCAGGATTTTGCAGTCTGTTATCACAAATAAATGATTTTTTAATCGGTCTTCCTATGGAAGAACAGAACTGCTTTCCTTCTCTCCAGAACTTTCTTCTTTGGCCTGGCAGAATTTGTGGTTTTATCAGTAAACTGCAGTATCCTTCACAGAATTAAAGTTCTAGGAAAGAACTACTGCTCAGCTCAGAATGCCACATCTGTAATTGCATTTGCACTACACGCTGAAGAACCCAACAATACTGCAGAGAAATCATGAGGAAAACAAGAGTTGAATAAGTTAAGTGGTTCGTTTGACGTCTAGTAATTAAGAACATATTTCAGTCTTTCATGGCACAGGTAGCAAAGAAAGGATCATGACATTATCAAGCACTGTGATACAATTACACATAAGACATTGACTTTTCAGAGGGCTGGAGCTGGGGGCTTGATCTTTGTCTCTCCTTGCATCAGGCATCTAAAGGCATCCCCCTCTCCCCTAGGGTTTGGTTGCTTGGGCTCAGGCAAGGTTAAACAGATTGTAGGTCAAAGAAAGCTGTGGGAAGCCTTAGCACAGGTGCCTCCACTTTGCTCAGGAGCTGCATAGAAGCAGAGGATCCCACCGTGGGCTCTGAGCTGTGCTGCAGGAGAGCCTGTGCCTCATCTCAGGTAGGCTGGGCACAACAGTGTGAAAGCTCCTGTGCTGCCAAGACTGATGACAATGTGGTCATGAAGGACATGGAAAAGGTGCACAGGGAATGTTTTTTTTTTCTGTTTCTAGTAACACAACAACTATGAAGTGAAATACAGTGAACTCATCAAGCAGATTTATAGCACATAAAAGGAAATATTCTTTTTCCCCCTAAAAAGTTAGTAATTGAATTGCAAATGCAACACTGCAGAATTCTGTAAAAAATAAATATACAGATTAGAAAACAGACTACACAAATCAATTTACAGAGGACAAATTCATACCTATATACCAGACAGTTAGACTAGGCTGTTGTAAGTACCTTCCAAGTGATTCGATTCTATTCTATTCTTGCACTTTTTTTTTTCCTATAGAACTGGGAGAGAGGGCTAAGACAGGCCAAAATCTGGTGGTCATATTTATGTCGAACAATGGTTCAGTAATACCAGGGATCCATGGGAACAACATCAGCTTTTTGAGATAATAAATATAATTTCTTCCTCCAAAACTCACACATTTGCATATCCACTGTGGTTTGTCTAAAGAGTAGAGAGTGCCCATCACATGGAACGGCACAGGGCAGCAGAGCTGGTTAAATGCTGGGATGCTTGACCTGTGGGTCTGCAACATGAAGGTCCCACTCGAGCAAATGGACCCACACTCAATGCTTAGATGGCGCAAGTTCGGAAAGATCCAGAGCTTTTGGAGCACTTGCTATGTGCCCGCAAGAGGAGTTTCAACTCCACCCTTAGTTACCCTCTGCCTGTATTCAAACTGCTCTTGTAGTCACTATCTCTACAAGTTGTAGAGCAAGTTAAACATCTCCTAATGAGTCCTGTTGTTAGATCAATGAAAGAAACTGATCTACAGAAATAAGCAAGGATTTCTCACGACACAGCCTGGCTTTGTTCTCAGCTCAGGAGAAGGCAGCATGCATTTGTTCTTCCCTATTCCAAAACCAGTCTGCCTGCTTCAAACTCTGCTTAATGTGCACTTAAATATACAGACAGACCAGTTGCCATAAAGCAGCATATCAAAATGCATAATCATACTTCATTTATTGGGTACACCTCACTGGCTAAGCTACATGGTATTATTTCTGCTCCCTGACCGGACCAGTTTAAATAATGAATTTATAGATAAAGTACAAAAAACTTCAGAGACAAATTTTTGGATAAATAACACTGCTTTGTTTGATAAAATGTATTTTTAATTAATACGGCTTAGGTCACTAATTTTCTGTGTCAGTGCAGTGAAATGCACCTAAGTCTATTCCAGGCCTGCATTTCTATTATTCTGTAACATCTTCCTGTATCAATCAAGTCTTGGAAATAGTAATGTCAGACATTTACACACAAAAATATCTACAGCAAATTTGCACAAAATAGAAATCACTGTCTTAATTCAACTTCAATGTTCTTTGAAATTCCTAATTTTTTATAATGAACACACTGTGAGAGCAATGCAGCATGCTTACAGGATACCCAACTTATACAAAAAATATGATGCTCTTGAGTTCTTTTGAAAACCTCTGGAGGATGATATTCATAAGATCTGAATGATCAATAAATATATTCACAAGTGGAAACAATAAGCCCTTATTTCCAGTGTCAATCAGTCTCCTTTTTCATCAATTCAACTACATACACAAATATATACTTCTTTTTGCAAGTTCCAGCTGTAGTGGCACTCAAATTACATTGCAACAAAGATTTCCCTTGCACAAAGAAGGAAAGAAAATATAAGAAAATGCTGGTTTCAATAGACATTTCCTAAGAGTCTGTATTAGGAGTCAGCTGGAGCGAGACAGGGGAGGACAAAGGAGAAACGCTGCCTGCAGAAGATGCTGCAGCAGTGGCTGTCCTGGTGTCACAGGGCTGGTGGGACCCACAGTGGCTCTGGAGAACCCACCCTGTGGCTGGTCCCACTCACAGAATATGCCTCCATTCTTATATCCACCTCTATCTCTTTCCTTTCCAGTAAATCACAACAGAGACTTTTCAATTCACCTGTTACTACTTCCTGCATTTTTAAAGCCCTTACTACTGCCTAGGCTAACTCATAACACATCACATAAATTACCCATGACCAGCTTCCCCTGGTCACCATCAGCATGGGTTAGAAAAAGCAGTTGGTAATTCTCTCCACAGCCTCAGCACCAGCTGGCTGGCAACGAATCCTTCCCTTACAAGCTCTTTGAGAATCATTATTTTTTAATGTTATACTGTGAGTCATGGATTTGCCATACTCTATTCATTCAACTTTAAACCATTTAAATTTAGGATTCACAACAGATGGCTTTTTGTAATGGAAGACAAATGAGTGAGACAATTTTAATATTATTGTTGAATATATGTAGAGGAGGGACTGGGCAATGGTGGTATCACATAAACCATAATATTTTTGATGTATTTTGTGATACATACCTGCTTTGCAGACAACACCAAAATACAAGCCAGCACATACATAAGGGATGCAAAACTGACACCAAAAATCCTTTTCAAAAATTTGTGTCCAGATGGGTGAGGAAAATAAACCATGTTCCTAGGTACAATACTCTCCCTAATCTCGCTTAAAAGTGGAAGCAATCTCATCTAGAGTTTTTAAGTGGGATTGAATACAAGGCAGATGCATATAAATGCTGAGAGAGCCAGAAGCAGGAAAATGAGCAAAATGTTGGTAACAGACTATTTATTCAGCAGCTGCACTGTGCTGCAAAACAAGCACAGGTCATTCATTAGCAAAACATCTTCATCCATGACCAACACTTTAAAATTTGATAGATTGTTTACAAATAACTGAAATATTCAGAATATGCTGTTTGTTGAGACCTATTTTTCAACCTGTTGGTTTTTAATGCTCTTGTACTATAAAAGGCAAGGAGATATTTGTTGCACTTCACTACCAGAATCCGTGAAAGTAAGGTATGAATAACAACTTTAGCATTAGGCATTCAGAAACTAGAGCTCCAAGTCAACTTCATAAGAGAGACCTTAACAAGGGAGTCAGTGGAACTGACTAGACCCCAAAATCTTTTTATTCCTGACCAAACTCATACACAAACTCTGTGGAAATCCATGCAGCAAGTTCCCTCAGGTAAGGATTTGGGTGCATGAAGGGATGTCTGTATTTAGACATCATCTAAAGTAAAATATAAGTGGCTCCATTTACCTCTGCTGGGATGACTGATGCTCTCTGTTTCAATAGAATGCTCATAAGATTTTCATCCTAACTACAAAGGCAGATTTTGATGGGCCAGAAAGTGCTCCAAGAACTACTCAAGGCTCTTCATCTATACGATAGGGAAGAATGCTGTTAAGCTTAACCTGCCTTTCCTGAACATTAGATACACACATAAACTTGCAAAAATACAGGGAAAATGACAAAAATACAATGACTATTGAGAAAGTTTGTTCCAAACATAACCCAGCTAGCAGAAAAAGAGGGAGTGAAGATGATGGAGAAGACATGTGATGGTAGACATGTAGGTGTTGCACCTTGTCACACCTATCTCTTCATAGTTACATTCCTTTGAATGACATCATGCTTCATAAAATAGGGCAGTTCCTTACCTAAGAGCAATCTTTTTTTTTTTTTTTTATAAATTAAAAAAAGGTCTGTCTTTGTTTTGTTCTGTATTGTGTCATCTTCTGTTGTGGTCACAAGTAAGGTATTGATATTTCTTAATACAATGGCTAAATTTAATAACTGTTGTCTCTTCACACTTAGAAGCAGGATAGCAAAGTTCCCTGATTCCAGATCTTTGGGCCTCAGAGGATAATGGCATTATCTAAAAATACGTAGCTTTTCAAAGATAAAAGCATTTCACTTTGTCAGCATTTTCTTAGCTTTTTCAATGCACTGACAACAAACTTATTTTCCTTAACAAAGTCTTTGCCAGAATGGAAATCAGTATTCAGCATTAAAAAAAGCACAACAGCTTGCTGAGTCTCCTGACAATAAGGGAAAGCACAAAAGTTGTATTTTTATTAGTTGTATCTTTACGACAGCATTTAAATACACAGGTGAATTCCCAGTATATAAACAAGTATTTATTACTAACACAATAAAATATTAACAGCATTGAAAAGCCATTCAAGAACCTAGAAAATATTGTAAGCTTCAATATCAGAGAGCTTGTAAATGAATGCATAAATAGAAAAATTATGCCTTAATTTAAATGCATTCCTAATTTAAATGTTCTGCAGCTTTTAAATCATTTTTAAAAAGCTAATTGAAAGCACAGAATATTTTAATAATTTAAAAAGGCTTCCTGATTAATTTATAGGATTTATCTCCTTTCATTTTTTGCTGTAAACCTTGCACAGGTGAGCTGCTCCACAAATTATTTTGGATTGCTCACAAATGTTTTCTTGTCTGGCAAAGTTTGACAAAGGTCAGATGGATACCTTGGATCAGATACAGAACATGAGCTGCTTGTGTTAAAATTCATAAAATTTTTGTTGTAGTGGTGATTTTGCAAAAGAAGCAGACTTTTACGTATGTCCATTTTGAATATCAAATGGGAAAATAGCTGGGTTTTGCACTCCAGCTAAAACTTCCAACATATGTCTAGTCATTTGTGTTTGCCACTGAATATTCCTGTTGTAAGATCAAACTTTTGTAAAAATAAAGAGACTGACACAGGCAGCAGTTTCAGATATCTTAGATATTTAGGCACAATATTAGCTAAAGTAATTTATCACACCATGTTCTGAAAATGAGGCAAATCTGGGAAGTCCTTGGGGAGGTCTCCCATTAACAGTCCTCTCAGCTGCCATTAAGGCAGCTGCAAAAAGGAGGTTGGTGCTGGTGAAGCTCAGGACAAGGACCAAAGGAGAACAGGCTGAAAGGTGTTGGGCTATGCACTTGTGCCTGTGCTGGTGATGTGGCACCGGGACAACAGTGGGGAAGGTAAAAGCAGAGCTGTTGTTTGCCAAGGCCCACCACAGCAGGGGAAGATATTCAGTACAGGCACTGAGAGTGATGGCTAAGGATTTTAGCATAGATATTGTAGATTTTTGGAATTACATGGGTTACAGGATTTTCCTGGTTTGCTCACGTATTAGATAGTATCAGAAGTTACTAAAATGTTCTCTCATACATTTTTAAGCCCTCTCAAGGACACGCTGTTTTGAAGAATCCACCTGCAAGATTGCTTGGAGACAATACACAAAAAGAAGGCCTAGAGGTCCTGAGTTTCTCCAAGGGGCAGTTCTGAAGACCTCTACGGGTGGGGCACCAGGGGAAATGAGAACCATGGTAGGTCAGAGATAACATATGCTAATGGCTAGAGAGGTTATAAAACTGTAACATCCCTGGTCAGATGTGTGCATGTGCATGTGGGTGGGTGTGTGTGCACCTTGAAAGCTTTCAATAAAGGTGTATCATCTATCTTTCTCTATTAATACTGTTTCTGATAGTCTATTTTCACAGGAATTCAGTCAACAAGAGGTGAAAGCAATCCCTCTTTGTGCAGAGAATGCTGTGAGAGCAGGATGCACCAGAAAGCTTTCAAAAGGGATTACCCATTAATGGATGGGAAGGGGAGTAGGCAGAGGTGCTGGAGAAGCTCAAGGCAATGGCTGGGAGAAAGTGGCCAGACTCATGCACTCTCCCCAAGCCCTTTTGCCACCAGAGAGTTCAGAGGATGGGATGACACAGACCCTTTTGCTGCCTAGCATGGTATTTCTTATGTTTGTATTTTCACACTTGAGATGTCAGAGTAAAAAGCTACAGAGCAGGAAAGAAGTAATAACCACAGCTTCACAAGAATAATCGGGGTTGGAAACCACAGAAAACAGCCTGGATATTCAGCAATTTTCTGTGAGAGAGCCATTCACTGCAGCTGGTTAGTTGTGCATGCTGATGAACAGCATAGCTGGCTTTGCTGGGAAACTGCTCCTGCAGCAGTCTCATACCACATACTGTAGGGTTACTGATACAGACATCTCAGTCACTCAGAGGGGACGATCAGCAGCTCAGGTACGTGAAACAACACAGAAAAAGCACTTTTCACTGCAAGAGAAGCCACACTGCAAAATGGCTTTCTACAGCCCTAAAAAATCTGCCTGGGGCAACTGACAGGCCTAAGAGCAGCTCTGTCTATGTCTAGACATCTCTAAAGAGACATCTACATCTCTTCTGCTGTCCATGCACATTCAAGTCCAGTGCAGAGGCACTGGACGCGTCTCCAGGGATGCTTGATGTGGCTGGATAGAGCTTTGGTGCCAGCAGTTAGAAAGCAGGCAGGGAATTGCATGGTGCAGACAGTACCCAGAACACCTGCAACAGGCACAGGCCAGCAGCAATGCCTGGCTGGCTCAGCAGCTTATTAAATCCTGTCCTCTTCCTCTGTGCAAGCCATCCTCAGAAAACACATGGAAAACCTCCTGAAGGAGGGCACGGGTGTCACGCCTGAGGGCCAATGCCTTCCTACTTCTGTTGTTCTCCACAGCTTCAGCTGCCTCCTCAGCATAGTGGGAACCACCTCTGTCTGCAGTGCAGTAAGGGTAGACCTTATCTTTTAATGTAAAAATAAAATGCTGATGAGACAACATTTTCAACACTGTATATCCTGTATGCAATCTTCACTGGGAAAAGCATTTTGATGAGGTTTAAATAATTCTTTATACTCTGAATATTACCTGTTCAAAAGGACTCATTGTAATCTGAATTTTCTTCCTGGCTGGTGTCCTAAACAGCTTTCACTAATATGCCAAAGCAGCGTAGGTGACTCTTAAGCATTGAAGGTCTTTAAAAACAACTTGCCCTGCTCCCAGGGAAAAGCACCATGAGAAAGTGGTGCAGGGCTGAGGAAAGCCTCATACTAGCTCAGGAGAGGTCAAGAAATTGTTTTACCCGTTGTTTCATAACAGCAAAGGAACAGGTTTCTGTATTTAGATGGAATAGAAACAGAAAAAGCTGGATGGATCCCTCCAGCAAGCTTGACAGACCCTGCCTCAGCAAGCGCTGCGATGCGAGGTCAGACAGGTGCAGAGAGTAAAAGTTTTCATTTTAAGGAAGAAGTTAACCACAATTGTCACCATGGATCTGGTGACCTTTGGTTTCTTACTGTGTCAGATATAAGACAGCTTGGATGGGTGGGGGACCTCACTGTAGTGTGAGGCTGTTGCACCCACGATCACATATCCTTGCACAAGGAGGTAAGCCCAGCTCTGCTCCCTGGTGCCAGGTGCAGTCAGCCAGCAAATGATGCCAGACAGTCCATGGGGACACAAAATTACATACCCTGACACAAAGCTGAAGAAGTGATAACAAGAGAAGCTTGTGGCTTTTCAACCGTCTTTGAGGGATAAAAGCCAAAACCCATCGTATTTTCTGTATGGAATTCTTGTGCTCAGAAGAATAGTGTTGTAATATTTCCTTGCTTTCAGCTCGGAGCTAATTATTCCCTCTCCTCTTCTCTTCACAAGGATGCCTTTGCCACATGTTTCATTAAAAAATGTGCTAGAGCAGTTTTTGCTGCCTCAGTTGGAAGTTTATCACCGTATCTTCTTGAACTTCTTGGAAAAGGAAACTTCAGAGGAACTGAAATTGTCTTCAGATGTCTCTGATCCCCAGACAGAGTCTTTGGCAAGGATTCACCCTGGCCAAGATATGTCCTAAGCAGCTCAGACACTATTCTTCGGTTCACTTCTCTCCATGGATTACAGGGAGCAGGTGATTTAGACAATTACATCCAGTTCAGCCTAAGCCAGGCAAGACAATTTTTTCCTTTTATGGGGATGCCTTAAAAAATCCAGCATGACAGCAGTAAGTTGATGAACTACATTATCTCACTGCTTTTTGTACTTCTCTGAACACAGTCATCCGTTGTCTTATCTTGTGTTATACCTGGATGCCTTAATGCCCCATGTTTGTGCACTACCCAGTCCTGCCCTGTGATTAGGGCTCTTCTGAACAACAAAGCCAATAAATAATAACAGGCTGTGTCAGAAACATGTTGTTTTAGCAGGGTAGAAATTATGGGTCACTGGGAGCATCTCTTCAGGTATGTTATAGAGCTGAGCTCTCTGCAGGCTGTGGGTGAACCTATTTTAAGTACAAATCTCACTTTTGCTGTCTTCTGCCTCTCCCAGAAGTACAGCATTATTAATTCTCTGCAGACAGCTCAGAGGCCTTAAAACCACCTTTCAAAAACTCCAGTGGACAGGACAGCAAGAGGCACATTCACCCTTGCTATTACCTTGCTGGGTACAAAGGGACAGACGCTGCTGTTGAATTAGGTCCATGGGGCTTGCTCTGTCATTCCTGCTGCTGGGAGCCCTCCTGCAGAGCAAAGCAGACCTCTGGAGAGTAAAGGATTTTGATGCTGAAGTTTATAGCTTTAATTTCTGTCTGTGCACTTAGGAGTCCCAGGCCAGTCTAGAGCTTTTCTTGTGATTTAAGACACTGTAATATAATTGTCATCCTTTGGGCTTAAATGCATCTCTGAAGTTATGCAACTGATCTTTACACTTCTGAAGTCAACCAGGAGCTAAAATCCCATGAAGTATCCCATATTCATTTGTATTAAGGAGAAATGATGTACGCTTTCAAGTCTACTTTTGGTTACTGTAGAATTTTTCAGCTGGCCATATCTGTATTATTCATTTTTTTAGACAGAGAAACTTCATTTTTTACTTCTCAGAATGTACCAGTCTTTTTTCTGTACTAATTCAGTAGCAGTTAGTAAGCTGGATGATACCAGAAAGGTGAACAATATGTGAGTCTTGGAACAGGCCTGCAAAGTGCTTTATTCCTGGAAAAATGCTTCAACATTGAAGTCTATGGTCAGGAGGTAAAGTCTGATCACAACAAAATATAAAGTAAAGAGTGAAATGAAACCCAGGGAAAAGTGAAAAACAGGCTTCTGGGCAGAGAAAATATGTTAACCTATGAATGTAAGTCATGGGAATGAGTGTACAGATGGAAAAAAGGCCTACCAAAAGCCTTGAAAAGGACAATGTTTTTCTTCCATTTTCATCCTGCACAAATCAATTCATTGCAGCTGGGTTATTCAGGTGTTGGATTTGCTCTGGAACATTTCTGACCCTGCTGGGCTGCCAATTTCAGTGTCTTTTTGTCCCACTCCTGTAGCAAACACATACATTTAGATTCCAAAGGATTTCTCATCCTGCAGAAATACCAAGCAAGCCTTAAGAAACAAGATTCAAGAACAATTCTAAGGCACAGGCTTCCTCCACCTGCCCTTAACACCAACTGCACCCTCCAACGTAAATACCGTCATTATTTCAGGAGCACCACCTTGCCTGCTTTTTTCACCCCATGCTCCCTGACAGCTCACCCCAGCTCCTGATTCTAGTGTTAAACCTCAATTCCTTGTCTCCCCATGGCAGCAAGTGCCCAGCAGGTCTGTGCAATATGGTACAACCCAGCCAGGTGGCTTAAATACTGCTGTAGTGCAGTGCCACATGTGTCAAAGATAAAAAGCAACACATCTCTAAATTTTTGCTTCAGCTATCAGGATGCTCTCTCTACACAGAAAAGTTAACCACAAAGTTACAGGGGTTTCATATTTCTCCTGGGAAAGCAGCCCAGGCTGTTTCCACGCAGTAATGCTGTGGCTGATGGAGCGACAACAGGAAAACAGCCAGAAACTCCCTGTAAGGCCCAAACAGTCCCCCTGAAGCCTGAATACCATTTCATTACAGGCATTAAGCAAGATGGAAATTGAGGGGAAAGTTTCCTCTAAGTCTCATCATAACTCAGTGATCACAGAATCACAGAATGGTTTGGGTTGGAAGGGACCGAAAGAAGTATCCAATTCCAACCCCCCTGCCATGGTCAGGGACATCTTCCCCTGGACCAAGTTGCTCTGGGCCCCATCCAAGCCGGTCTTAAACACTTCCAGGGATGGGGCAGCCACAGCTTCTATACTCCCAGTAAAGCAACCAATTTCTTCCTAAGATGAAATCAACATCTTTGCAACATATACTGGGGGAAAAAAATAAAATTGTAAAATATCTTAAATAGCAGATTCTGTTTTAAAGGAAATAGGAAAAAACCCCAATATTTGAGCAAGGAGAACACACAGTGACCATGGCAGTAGACAGGACAACTCCTGCTGGTGCTGTGAATATTGTTGAAAACTAAGTCAAACAAGATCAGAGGACAATTGCAGCCATTTGATGGCATGATATAAGGGCAGACACCTAGGTTAGGTGAGGAACTCATCATGTGACACAGAACTAGCAGTTTCAGAGACCACGAATTTGATGTTGTGGAACTTAAGTGTGCGTACAAAACTGACTTTATTTCTTCCCCTTTGCAAAGTCCTCCTTCAATTTACTCAGTTACCCTTTCCCCCCTTAAATTTTTCATTTTCTGCTATTCCCTCTTTTTCCCCCTTTCATTTTCTTCCTGACCAACCCTTGCAGTTCCACTGGAGCTGCAGTTTCGACTAAATTTGAAGAAATAGACATTTCAGACTGGTTTTGATGGGATAAATCCTGTATTGCTTGAGATCTATGGAAAACTGCAGAAAAGTGAAAAATTTTTTCAAGAAATTATGAAGTTGGTACCAGCTATGATCCTCTGTCCTGTGAGCACAGGTTATACCTGCCAGGAGAATTCCCTCATCGTCTTGCACAGAGTTGCCTTTGCTTGTTAAATTGGATCTGAATTATCTGAATTCAGGGTGATTTTTTGTATAGAGACTTAATATAATAAAATCCCTTCAAAGAACTTGGCAAAGGACAAGGACATTACATGGAATTTTGATGGCAGTATCTGATATAATGGATGAAAAATTGGTTTCTTCGTAAATGTCGTGCTGAACAAGAGGGATTTCAACCTCTTATGGAGAAACTGTTCTCTGTTGCACATTACAGTCCTCTGATCCTCTTCTCTTTAGAGCAAAGACAGTTTCCACAGAAAGAAGTGGAACCTTGGGAACAGTTTGAGTCTGTGTAGTATTAAGCATGTATCTCCTCATGCCTCCTGTCTTTTTTCAAGGCATTGCAGAGGAACTGGAGATACAGGACTCTGGGGTTTGGACCAAGTTCCCTGGATCACTCACCCTAAAAGGTAAGCACCGTAGCACTTAACTGATAGGTGCCTCCTTTTCTGGATCTGTTTCTAATCCTTCATCACAGTTTCAGTACTAGAAAAGTTTCTTCCAAAGTTAGAATTTATTTCTTGCCAAAGTTCAGCCTTTAAAAAGCAGTGACATGCATGACTCTAATTCTGTGTCCTTTTTTTGTGTTGCAAGATACAATTTCAAAGATGAATCATGCTCATATGTGAAAGGTGAGAGACTCAATTTTCTCTTATCAGTCAGTCCTGTAAACAATACACTTTCACTGTGTCAAAAATACCCAATTAAAAGCTTAAAATAAAAACAGGTTGGAAAATAGGCATTAGTCCTGCCTACGGTTCAGTCCTGATACTGTTTCAAAGGCCCAGGTGACTTGCCCTTCACACTCCTCAAGCAGAGCAGCAGGGAGGTGGAGGCTTTTAAACACACCTTTGAAAGTAGAAACCACGAGCAACTCTCCGCCAGCAACGTGACCCTGGTGATGGAGCCCATCAGAAATCTGCCTTTAATCCAGGGACTGCCTCATGGCAGCAGCTTGTGGAGAGCATGGAAGGCATTCCTTTCTTCGGGTTGCAGTGGAGCTCCCTTGAGTCAATTCTCCTTTCACTGCTGCAAAGCAACATATCCGCAATGGTGATGGCACTTGGTGGTTCTCTCCTGTCTTCCTGAAGATAAGAAATCTGGGACTAAGTCGTCTACACTGTTGATTCTGGGAAGTTTTTGACTGTTTGGGTGTTTGGATTCAAGGATAGCAGCATTATCTCCCATCTCAGAAGAAAAAAAGCTGAAACAAATGGAACCTGTGTGAAACAATAGAAGCAGACGTATGCATGAAGGTGTGGTACAGCCCTGTAACTACTTAATCAACACAGATTTTGTGTATCTCCCATTTTGTACAGGAGATGGGCACCAAGGTGCTCAACACTGCCAAGGCTGAAGCCATTCTGGACATGTTCCTCGCTCCAGGGCATTAAAAACTCAGGTGTCAATAGAGAGACCCATACAAAAAGATGAGACCAGACAAGGAGATTCACACTCTGGGACCCAGAAACTCAGTGTCTGCCTAAATTTCCTAACCTGCCTCTGTGTCCTACGTGACTGTGGATCTACATAGAGCAAAGCTTATTACTTTCAGACACACACAAAGCGAGAGAAAAGAAGTTTCTGCCAGACAGAGCAGAGGACACAAAGGACAAAGGGAGAGGATAAGCAACTAGCTCGAGGTGATGTGTGTATGAGAGAGACTCCAATGATCTGAAAAAGCTACAAGCTGCACAAGTGGGACCTGAATATCACAGAGGATGCCAGCCTAAGATAAAAGGATGCATTAAGGAAATGGTGGGAGCAGATATTTATAAACTGTATTATGTCCAAACGTCACATGTTACCTCAGGTAAAGGGTAAATGCAAAGGCAGGAGCAGGTCAGGCAGAACTGGTTTTACTCACAAAGTAGGTTTTGTCTGAACAAACACCAACTAGAAAACAGGAGGTACGTGTAAACTAAAAAAATTCCCTCATGACTGAGGCCTTTTCAGAAACCAGCACTCCAAATATTCCACATTGCCACACTTGCCAAAGATGCAAAATATTATAATACAAAGAGCAAAGTAATTTTCCCTAGAAATGTGTGCTCTGCCTCTCTTGTAGTTCTGAATTTGTCTGCAAATCATCTTTTCCACTACAGTTTCCTTCTGCTATCTGTGAACACAGTCTGGCTTGTAAAGTTGATATGGTTGTACTGCTGCAAAACGTATTTAAAGAATCAAGTTAGACTGATTAAAATCTCTGGCTTACCTCTACCAAGGTACTGTTGGGGTTTTTTTGCCTATCACTTTGGCCAGACAAACCAAGTCAGATGGGCAATTTGAAACTGAAGCTGCAACACTTTTTGGAACTCCTTCCCCTCATGCAAATTACCAGATACCTTCATGCTGTTACCCACTTCATTGAACTCTTGTTGACAATAATGCTAAATACCAGATGTTTAGGGATTACCTACAAGAAGGTCTGGTGTTGAGGAGTTATGAGATGATCTTTCTCCTTGGAAACTTTCTCTTGGCAATGAAAACAAGTCCCAAAACTGGATGATTTATAGTTTCCCAACTGTTTGTTGTTAGCCTTAAATTCCAAATTTCTGCTGTTCCAAGTTTCAACCCTATAAACATACAATCTGGTTTTGGATCTTGCTAAACTCTTGGCTTGAACAATTTTTAATGGCACAGAAATGTAAATGTTCATTTTCCATAATACAATAATGTATTTTCTAGTGTCTCTTTTAATCTTTTTCTTTCAGGTTCATTGCTTTATTGACTTTTCCCTTCTACTTGTGATTTCAACTCCTCTGTATTGTTATTCCTATTTGATGCCTTTTTAATGTGATGCCTGCTCAGAAATACACAACATTTTTAGTGCCTTCATAGGAGATCTTCCTTACTGTCTTTTACAAGCAGAACTTCCAAAGGTTGTCAAAGACAATGTCTCCTGGAGTAACTTACTCTTGGGCCATTGGACCACCCAATGGTCTGGCCAGGTGAACCACCATCTCTTTCTGAGGATTTGTCCTCCAGAAGCTCAGATCATTTACTGAACCTGCATCACACTTGGGTTCACTAGGAATGGGGGCACATCTATGATTTTGGCCTAAATTATTTGGAACAGTAAGAGTCCTATTTACATGCTCTTTGGAAAAATAATGTGATTCTCTGTAGGAGAGCCAGCCCTGGTACTAGTTAGCTGATTGTTTCTCTCCGTATTACAGTGACCACCAGTCACTATTGTCATTGTGTTATCAAATAACTATCAGTAGGCAGTAATGAAAAAAATCAGAAGAAGAACAAAGGCAAGAGTATGTCAGGTTTGTGGTGAGCTTAATCCTGGACCCTGGAGAGTTAGACCACAACAGGTCTAACCATGATAGGTCTGTTTCATGGAGATTTTTCTGATCTTAAAGCAGAAATGTGTCTTTGAGTGGTCAGAAAAAGTTTTCCAACTTCTGCATGCTGGGAATCACAGTCCACACTAATTCAATGCCAGAAGAAATGTCATGGAAGGCAGTGAACATTCATAATAGCTAAAGAGGTCTTTAAAAAGGTAGCTGAGCATGGATGTTTCAGGTGAAAATTCAGTGTGGCAGACACTCAATTTGGGAAGACTGGAGGGTGAAATAATGGATTAATAGTTATCAGTGCAAGCAGCTGTCTTTTTTCTAGGAAGAATTGAGCTGCAACCTACAGAGAGGTCCCAGTGTGATGATGTTGTACCAAGCTATGAGTTTATAATACTTGCACCAATACCTGCATGACATTCTTGGCCAGGTGTTCTGCCTTTCTGGCAATTAAGCTCTGGAACAAGAAGAGCACACCGAGAATTATGCCTCAAAATGCTTCACAAGATTCAGAAGAGGTTATAAAAACACCACTGTAATTTTATTTCAAATATGTTCTCTCATGAAGCCCTGATGACTTGTCTGTTTTTCTGGTAACATGTAACACTGATGGATATAGTACAGAAATCCACATAGGCACACTTTTGCCATCTCATTCAGCACATCTTCCAGGCTACTTTTATCTCCCAGAATGCTATAAATACATTTTCAAAGGTATTTTTATCTGTTTTGATTTAGGGACATTTTTCTATTAGTAATTTTCTAGGACTCCAGGCTGAGTTTGTGTATATTCCTGGATCATTTTCCTGTTAGGTAATCTGAAGCACAGTGCCAGAAGGCAAGCTGTACCTATTCTCCTGGTTCTCCGGTGCTCTGGTGGGATCTCAGTGCTCACACATAGCCCTTTCCATAGTACTTTGTTAGTAGCTGCACCTGTATGTGCAGCTTGTCTTTCCCTCTGTTAACACCTTCACCATGTTTTCCTTTGTAAATTCTTCATACAAAAGGATTACAGATTTCTTCCCATGTTTTCTTTTTTTCCCCCACTAACACTCTTCTCAGTTCTCAAGGGTTTGATGCCCTTCTTGGTTTTGGTAGAAGTCACTTTCAGATTTTTCATTCATTTTCCAGGATCTGCTTACACCACTGTACTATTCAATTTTTTCCATGACAGTAAGTGCCAGATGATATTGGCCTTTTTTGGGTTAACACCTAGTTCATAGAATCATAGAATCATCTGGGTTGGAAAAGACTTCTGAGATCATCAAGTCCAACTCTTACAATTTTATCTACCTGTTATTTTTTCACCCATGTATAAACAAAACTACTGTAGCTTCTGGCTCGGTTTAAGGAGTATGGACTACACAGCAAACTGAACATAGACTCCAAGGACACACTTGTGACATGCTCACTTTACATGGTTGTTCTAATAAAAGCCACAAATTTTTCCTTGCTAACTTGGAATTATCTCCATTTCCCGATGGCTAAGCTTGAGACAGCCTCTCCTCTCACAGAGGGGTGAAGCAAAATGTGTGAACTGCAGCCTCATTATATTATTCTGCATTAAAAGATCAACCAACCAAAGACTCCTCCTTCCCAACAGCCTTTAAATCATAAAAACTCCTAGCAGCAGTGAAGGATAAATTTCTGAAATTTCTTAGATAATTGACATCAAGCCTCTTAAATTTTGATTCAAAGCATCTAAATCTTCTGAGCACCCAGCAGCAAGCTGTGAACTTCTCTGAATACTCCTGGTCTAGGTCAGGCTTGCTACTAATACCTCTAATAGCCACAGTTACCAGAAGGAAGGTAATTAATTTCAGCAATCCACCTATACCCAGAAGCATCTTTGCTTCCTAGACCAAAGGATTGATGGAGGGAAATTATTTATTATACAGATTCTGGTGATATGCAGTCAGTCAGCAGAGGTAAGGCTGAGGCAGTCAGTCTCTTTTTTGCCTCAGTCTTCACCACTAATGTCTCCCAGGGCTCTGTGTAGTGAAAGGGTTGAAGGAGGAGAGCTGCTACCAGCTGTGGCTGAGGGTTGAGACCAGGATTATTTGACAAAACTGCACCCTTACAAGTACTTTGGGACCTTATGGGCTGCACCCAAGGCAGCCGACAGCTGACCCTTGCCAAGCTGCTGTCTATAATCCTTGGAAGGCTGTGTAGATCTGTAGAGGTTCCCCACAAATTCACATTCAGTGAAGGCAAAGGTCCTTGTGGACAACTACAGGCCAGTTACATCAACTTCGGAAAATCACGAAGCAAGACCTCTAGGAACACATTTCTGTGCAGATGAAGAAGGTAGTGGTGACTGGGAACAGCCAGCATGCATTTACCCAGGGTAAATCATACCTGATCAACCTGATGGCCATCTATTTAAAAAAAACAAAAAAGGGGCTTGTGGACCAGAAGAGAGCAAGGGATGCCATTTATCCTGAGTTAAGCAAAGCTTTCAATACTATCAACCACAATACTCTTGAATCCAAGTAGAATCAACACGGATGGACAACTACATAGTAAACTAACTTGTTTGGTGGTGAGATTCAGAGGGTCATAGTTAATGATTTGCACTCTACCTGGACAACTATGGGGTAATCCTGGAACAAAACCTGTTTAACACCTTTGCCAATGATCTGAAGGAGGTAACAGAGTGCTCTTTGGTCCAATTTGCAGAAGACACTGAAGTGGCAGTTCGGTTAATGTGCTCAAAAGGACTGCCGTTCAGAGGGACCCAGACAGGCTGGAGGAATGTGCTAGGAGGTATCTTACCAAATTCATCCTGGAAATACAAAGTCCTTTATTTGGGAAGTAAGAAAACCCTGCACTGATACAAGCTGCATACTGACTAGCTGAGCAACAGCTCTGTGGGAAAGGCCCTGGGGTCTGGGCAGACGGCAAGCTGCCTATGAGCCAGTGGCAGCAGAGAAGGTCAAAGCATCTTGGGCTGAACTGGCAGGAGCCCAGCCAGTAAAACAAGAGATCAGATCCCTCTTCTCAGCCCTTGAAAGGCCATATCTGGGATACAATGTCCCATTTGAGGTTTCCCTAAACAAGAACAGAATAGGCAAACTGGAGTTCAGCAAGGGCCACCAAGGTGGTGGCGACTGGACCTGTGGCCTGTTCAGTTTGAGGAAGAGAACATCAGGGGACCTGATGGCCCCTTAGTACCTGTAAGGAGGTTGTTATGGAGACAGAGGCAGGCTCTGCACTCTGGGGCATGGCAGGAGGACAAGAGACAATGGGCATATGCTGAAACATTAGAGATTAGGGAAAATTTTTCCCCATGAGGACATCAAGCAGTGGGTCAGGATGTCCAGGGTGGTTGCAGAGTCTGTGGGAGATTTTCAAGACCTGACCAGATAAAGCCCTGAGCAACCTCCTTGGAACCCACAGGTGATCCTGTTAGGTTGTACAAGAGGACTGTTCCTATGATCCATCCTCTTTAATGAATTGCTACTGACAGTAATATGTCTGCATCTGAAGATATAAATCCTTACTATGTGACAGGAAAGATTCAAACACAGGTGGTCTGAATGGAGAAGGAAGATGGCTACATGGGAAAGCACATCAGGAACTACTTTGTCAGGACTGTTGAGTGCTTCCTATGCATAGAAACACAGGACACAGCATGAGAGCAGTGAGTCAAAAGCTTACACCAGCTGGTTTGTTTGTCCCCAGCCTTCCCTTCTCAGAATGGGAATGTATTAGGCTTGCAAGGCAACATTTTGGTAGCTGGGGTCTGGCAGGTGTGGCTTCTGTGAGAAGATACTGGAAGATTCCCCCATGTCTAATGAAACTCATGCTGAATGAACTGGCTGCTGGCCAAGGCCAAGCCCATCAATGATGGTATTAGCACCTCTGGAATAACATGTTTAAGAAACGAGGGAGAAAACTGTGCAAAAGCAATTGCAGACAGAGAAGACTGAGTGTATGTGAGAGAGACAGCCCTGCAGACATCCGGGTCATTGGAGAAGGATAGAGAGGAGGTGCTCTAGGTGCTGGAGCTGAGATTCCTCTGCAGCCCATGGTGCAGCCCATAGTGAGGCAGCCGTGTCCCTGCAGCCCATGGACAGCTATGGGGGTGCAAAGATCCACCTGCAGACCCTGGGGAACCCCATGCTGGAGCAGGGAAATGCCTGAAGGAGGCCATGACTCCATGCATCCTGCAGGCTCCTGGCATGACATGTGTACCCATGGAGAGAGGAGCTCATGCTGGCAGGATGTAACCACACAGGAAACCCACGCAGGATCAGTCTGTTCCTGAACAACTGCACCCCGTGGAAGGGACCCACACTGAAACAATTTGTGAAGAACTGCAGTCTGTGGGAAGGATTCATGTTGGAGAAGTTTTTGGAGGACTGTCTCCCATGGGAGGGACCTCATGCTGGAGCATGGGAAGAGTTTGGAGTTCTCCCCATGAGGAGGAAGGCGCGGCAGAGACAATGTGGAGTGAACTAACCACAACCTCCACTCCCCATACCCTGCACTGCTGGTGGGGAGGAGGTGGGGAATTCATGACTGAAGCTGAGCCCAGGAAAGTAGGGAGGGGTGGGGTGAAGGTGTTTTCAGATTGGGTTTATTTCTTATTATCTTACTCTGACTTTATTGGCAATAAATTAAATTAATCTTTTCCCCCAAGTTGAGTCTGTTTTGCCTGTGATAGTAACTGGTGACTGATCGTTCCCTGTCCTTATCTCAACCCAGGAACCTTTCATTATATTTTCTTTCCCCTGTTCAGCTGAGGAGGGGAGTGATAGAGCAGCTTTGGTGGGCACCTGGCATTCAGCCAGGATAATCCCATCATGGGGAATAAACCCTGACAGGGTTACACAGGGTTCACTGAATCAGTGCATTGACTTAGATGGTTGCCAGTGTGGATCTAAGAATATCTGCCCTAAATTTGTTTTAGCACTCCAAATACTACGAACACTCATCCCAATTGCTTTCCAAAGGGATTATTTTTCTCCACTGAAAAGCAGCCAGCTCCACAAAGCTGCTTGAACTCAGTTATGGCCTGAGCCAAGCTGATTTTTAACATTAAATAATGTTTCTAAATTGCTTTGGGGTTCATGGATGACAGTTCTTAGGAATTTGTGAAGAAGGTTTTAATTCTGCAAACACCCAAGTCACAGAAGCAGTTCTTACTCAGTGATATTGCCTCTAATTTTCACTGGAACCATGGATTTTTTCTGTGATTATGCAGTATCAGATTAACAGTCTGCCAGCTCCAAACATTTCAAAGACATGAGTAAGTCCCATGAAAAATAATGTCAGCTTGAAAACGATGACATTTTAAAGATTCCTTTAATATCCTAATAGTCTATTCATAATTGCACTTTCTAGCTTCATTTTTTAAGGTTCACCTTGAAAATAAAAATTACTAAATCTTCATTTTTTTAAAACTAAAAGTTTGCTTTGGGATGACCTGCCCCTCCAAGAAAAGAAGCCTCAGGATAAATACAACAGCAACTTAAGTGCTGGTAACACAGCCAGTATGTTGCTCAGGATAAAGACCATTTCCCTGTACAGAGAAGGAATGCTCTATGAGAGATGGGCTGATCTCTGCCAGATCCATTGAATCAAGTAGGTTCAATGCTACTTAAAACTACTCCCAAAACACTGATATCTTCGACTTATCAGGATCGTCCAGTGATAGAGACACTGCAATCTTTCTCAACATACTCCTCCAGAGCTTCAGTGTTTTAAAATAAAACCTTTTCCTTGCCTTTTCATTTTACCAAATTGCTTCTTATCCAGCTTACAGGGGATACTGAGCAATTCGCTCCTGGGAGAGGCATCAGAGAAGAGGAAGGGAGATTTTTGGGTATGAAGTGACACGTTGCTTCCATGGACCATCTCTTCACTGGACTAAAATAAAGTTTTCTGTCAAGTTTTCCCATCATACTGTATTTTCTGAATCTCTGATTAGCCTTATCATTTGCCTTTGCTGCTCTGCGTTGTAAACCCCTTGTTTCTGGAAGTGCAGTGTGCAAACCTGGAGACATTACTCTGCCAAAGTTTTCACTAGCTCTCAGTGGCTCATTTCTTTCATTACTTATTGAATGTCTTTTTTTATACATCATGTGCTATGGCGTTTTAAAAAGATGCAGGCTCAATACTGCAGCTGTGCCACTGGATCATGTACTGACAAGCTGGATGTCTGTAGCTTATGAAAAGAGTGACAGAGGTTTAACACAGACACACATATCACTGTATGGAGGGGCATTCACCCGGGGAATGTTCAAACATGAAGTTGAGCTGGACAAGCCAAACAGACAGTGTGGCTACTGGCAGAGACTTTATGCACTGAATATGGATAACAAAGATATCTGGTTTAAAATACATGAGAGAAATGCATGATACAATGAATGTGGAGCTCATTAGAACTCATCAGGAAGGGAAGCTGTGGCTGGGGGTGGTTTTATTTCAGACTGCTGAACATATTGGCTCAGTGTGGTCTGGTCAGTCTCCTGCAGAGAGTCAAGCTCCCCACTTGCCACACTGTCTGGATGAAGAAATCCAAGTGATGGGTTGAGTGCCAAGTCAGGTTTGGGTTTCTATTTGTGAGCAGATAGGCCGCCTACATGGAAGAACAGAATTAGCAAGAGGACCTGGAAAGGTCACAGGTGCCTGGAAGGGGAGCAGCGTGGTGTGCAGCTGATGGCTCATGGGAGAGGGATGCTGGGAGAAGTTACAGAAACCTGACAAGCTGTATGTTACATATTTCAGAATTTTGCCCCAATCAAGAAGATCAGTCTGAAGTCTAAACTTGTACTCCAGCTCCTTTGTCACATGAAGATTTTATAAGCATCCTCCTTAGCTCCCCATTCATATCATCAATGTAAGCACTGGGCAGTTCTAGGCTCAGGACCACCTTGTGGAGCTCCTTGTTGGAAATTAAACCATGGTTTTCATTTGGTGATCACAGCTATTGAAGTTGATGCTTACTTGGCCTACCACAATTTTCCCTAAATGAGATTTCCCTCTCCAGTTTGCTTTAAGATTTCCATGGAAGATGGCAATGAAAGCCTTATGCGATGTCCTGTCCCTGGCTTTCCATCTGTCCAAAAAGTCTCCTGCCTTTATCCTAGGAAGGAATTATTTTGTTTTGACATGATTTGTTCTAGACAAATTGATGTTGGCTTTATACTGACACTTTATTATCCTTCTGTAATCCATTTCAAACACATGAAAGAACTTCATAAATATATAAATGAATTAGCCAAATATTTCCTACCTAATCTTTAATTCAGTCTACTCACAGTTCATAAAAATATTTACGCAGAGAAACATTATTGTGTTTTTCTGATCCTTTCTGAGCTACGTAAATACTTAACATAGCTACTCTCTGCACAAATTAAATAAGCTAATTCCCTGGAAAAGAAGTAAAAAGCTGAGATTTAATTTGTGAGGCCAGTCACTCACAGAAAATCCTGCAGTCTTTTCCAAAGGCTGAGGGGAGTTTGACTCCAAAAATTACAACTCTGATTTTGACCCTGAACTCCTTTGAACATTTATTCAAGTGGTGAAAAAAAATTAAATAACAACATCAAGTACTGCATTATGCAGCAAAATCTGTAAATCTTTTTGGTGAACTTCAAGAGTTTCATGAGTCTATTTGGAATGCATGTAAGAAGCATTTAATAAATCCATTAATTTATTTATAAAGCATTAAAAAGGGTCATAGATGGTTCATGGGCACGTAATAAAGAGGTAAATAAGTGTTAAGGAGTATTTACCAAATCAATCTAATCTCCAAAGACAGGGTTTAATGAGCATTTCTATGAAGTCTCCTGTCCCCTCTGCTATCTCATGGTAAATGTTAGGCTTCTCAGCAAGGCTTGGGTAAGATGTGGTACTCTTTTGGAACATTTGTACTACAGCAATAATTCATAGTCTGGATGCCAGGATGCTGGGACTTTGATTAATGTAACGACATACTTTATTGTATCCCTGGCAGAAGCTAGGAGAGATCACGATTTATACTGAAAAGTGGATTCAGAATTCTTATTCAGAGCAGAAGGTTTCAAGATAAATGATACACTATCCTACAGCTTCTTTCAATGGTTACTGATTGTATTTTATTACGAAGTGGCATAACTTGACCTTAAGAAATACTGCATACATTAAAGATGCAATTTATTAGATGGTTTTACATATCAGAGAAAATAATCCCGTGCTAGCAACTCAGACATTAAAATAGTGCTCAGAAACCACAGCCAGACATACACCATCCCCTGGATGCTCTCTGTGTGGGATTGTGAGAAGACCTGCTCCAAGGGCTGAGATTTCATCCAATCTCCCCAGAGATGCTGCTGGAGCAGAAAGACCTGTCCCCCGGTCCTCCACATAACCACAGTACAGTCATCCAAAAGACCTCAGCCATGGACAGGAACTTTCAAATGAAAATAAATCCCAGGCCTCCCTCCAACCTTTAAACCATTATATCTTAAACACAGGAAGTATTTTTGTCTCACATAATAACACAAATTATAATGATGTAGTCTTTTACAAAAGCAACTAAACAGCATTATGTCACTGGCAAAGAGCTGGAAAGTCAATGAAAACCAACGCTGAGTATCATAAATTATTGTTTATCATGAGATGAATAAATGGCCATCTTTGAAAATGGACTTACTTGTATGGTTAGAGTTTAAAACAGCATTTTGGTAGCAATTTAAGAACTTAAAATATGCACTTTAAAAATAAAAATACCTATTGTAATGTCCCTCAGCTGCACTTCTGCAGAATAGTCTTAAATCATTCCATTTACTTAATGCAGCCTGTAATTCATCAGCCCCAATAAGTCAGGCTTGTCAAGCACAGACCCAGATATATGTAATTGTTAAATTACATAAACTCCATGTATATTATGAATTATTCATATATCAAATGGCTGCCTTTAAAATAAATAAGTGGTTTCCTATGTGCAAAGAGCATATTGATTACATATATCTGATTTTTTTTCTTAAAATCCAGTGTATTTTTGCAGAGTCTGGAAAAATCAGTGATCAAGACAGGGCTTGGAGTAAATGCTGTAAATGAGGAGTGAAGGAAAAAAAATGGATGAACCTGCTGCAATAAGTCACACATGAAAAGTTCACCCATGTATGCAGGGCACATCCAGAACTCCCAGTGAATTCAGAAGTGGTGATGTGTCTGAGTCACCCGTTTGGCCCATGCAGACAGTCTGCCCACACAGACACACTGCCACATTATACTCCTTCTACGATTTTGGTAACATAAATATTACTATTTAGAACTTGAAGAGTATTTTCATTTTTTAATTTTCTTACAGGTCTTAATTAATCCACCCACCAGACCAGAGGAACATTACTAGCTCTGTTAATCCAGACATAATTATCAGCAACAGTCCATTAGCATTTTGCAAGAGGTGAGAAGCAGAATTGGAAGATCCCATTGGGATCCAGGTGATCCAGAATGCTCTCAAGCACTTGTAAGGGTGTCAGACTGCCACAGGGCAACTTTGGAGACTCATATCTCAGGGGTGATTGTGACTCTGCTGTCAACAAGAGATAGTCGTGATGGTGCCAAATGACGTACGAGTGACTAAACAAGAGATGAACCTCCATTTCACCTTTTCCTTCACACTGCACTTACTCTTCTCCTGCTGCGAATCATTATACACACCAGCTTTTTTCCAGGTTTCATGCTATAATGTTTGAACACCAGATTTCATGGAAGAAGAGAATAAATTTCCATTTGGTATTATGAAATACAATAGAATAAATAATTTCTGCTGTAATAATGAGTTCTTACCAAAGTTTCCTTTGTGCATAAAACTTATTACAGAATTTTAGGAAACACTTAATTTGATTAAGAGTCTTCTATAATAATCCTTTGCTCAGTCACTCTTGAAAGCTGCAGTAATTTAATAGAAGCTCTTCCAGGCTTCCTGCATGGCCATGGATCAATACCCCAAAAAACAACCATGCACAAGCTTTGACTGTGACTTCATGATCAAGTAAGAAAGTCCATCTAATATGAATATTAATTGAAATAGCCAAATCTTTATGCCCACTTTTCTAGATTACAGTATTTCAAAATGAGCTATCAACAGAGGATACAAATCCAAGTTACACTTTTGATATTGTTTCTGACTATGGACATGTACTTGAAGAAAAGTATTTTAAGTCTTGGATACTGTCCCAGATTTTAGGCAACACAGATCTACTTGATCCCAGAGGCCATTGTGGATTTTGTAGAACACACAGCAGTATTACACATCTATACTTTGCAAAAACCACATATCTGTGAAGCCAACACTACTCTTTATGTGGGGGAAAGGAAAGGGGGGGATATTATCCTGCTCTTCCAAGATCCCTGCTGAACACTTCCCCAGGAAGTAGGAGCAGAGCTGCAGCCATGTAAGAAGAAATCAAATGGCTTTTTGTACTTCTCAGTGAAACAGTGAGCTGCTGGGCAGTCCAACAGTGATCTTCCTTCTTCAAAAAATAACCTTTTCAGCATGAACAAACATAAATGTACATTCACAGATCCAAAGCCAGCGTTACTGGGACCGCAGGGTCTGTAATTGCTGAATTTAAGCCTGCAAGCCCATTATAAAGAGTTCAAACCAATACCACTAAGTTAAGCACACACACAGTTAGGAAATTAAAAATAGATGGTGGCTGTAAAAACAGAAGCGAAAATGAAGGCAGAAATTAAAGAAGACCTGATGTTTGCAGAAGAGCATTTAGCTCCTTTATGGAAAAAGGCCCTGGGGAGTATTTGCAAAACAAAGATTAGCGTTACTGCCGCTGTGCTTGGGATTTCATCATCCACGGTCAACCTCTCTATAACTAACACCTATTTAGTAATGAACTGTATTTCTTTGATGTGGTTAATGACTGATATAGGAACAATTATTACTATTGAAATTTTCTGTTAAGGGCTGGAAAACCCGAAAGGGGAGGGAATGGAATGCAGGAGAATGGAAATTATATGTTTGAATTGAAGTCTTGGAGACTTCTGCTGAAGTGTTTTCCCATTTACTGCTACTCTGTCATGCAGATGGGAATTTAAGATGAAGCACATCAGAAACTTTAACACATTTATAGAAATAGATATTCACAGAAAATTCTGAATTGCAAGGGACTCCCAAAGGTCACTGAATCCAGCTCTTAAGTGAATGACCCATATGGAGACTGAACCTTGGCATTATTAGCACCATGCTCTGACCTACTGAGCCAACCCACTCGCCCAGCATTTGTTTCAAAACAGGAAGCTAACTGGTTGTTGAAAGATTGCCTTCACATTACAAACTGTCAGTCTCACTTCACTTTTGGACAGCACAGGTGGATACAGCATCATGTCCAGAGCTAGGACGAAGGTTTCAAGGCTACTTTATCTGATGCTTTCTTGTCTCCTGGGACTCTTCTATGCTCAAATTGTTCAGACAGTTTACCTAGAGGTATGTTTAAATGAGCTTACTCAAACTGAGACAAACTCCTGGTAAGGGTATGTTACTCTGTTCCCAGCAGTTTTACATGTGAAGCAATTTAGGACATTAATTAGGTGCAGCTTAGGCTTTAAATTAGGATGTAGTTTTCTACTGCGCTTTTTCCCAATTCCCTCTTTCATCTTTTATGCTTTGGTGTTGTCTTTTTTTTTCCCCATTCCTATCTTTAGATTCAAAACTTGTATTCCATCATTTTTTTCAGTTGTCCCACACCAGGTTTATTTTCCCCTGTGACTGTTTTTCTTTGAGCCAAGTACTTTCTCTCTGACTGATCACCCTAAATGTTTTTTAGTTTTCTTTCACAGCTTCCTCAAGGTGAATTTTGCCTTCATGTTAGATTTGTATCCCATCTCCAGACACTCTCCACCTTGGCTTACTGAGTGATAGACAAGTGATAGTCAATCAGTGCCATTGTCTCAGCCAGCTGTCTCATTGCTGCTTCAAACTGACCACTGGGTCAGCAGATCAGCTCCTGCTCTCAGGCAGACAGAGCTGGATGGATAACTAGGGAGGAAAGTGGTCAGTAAAATGAGCTTCATGGACCCAGATCCTACTAAGAACAGATGAAAAAGATACTCATAATAGAAGAGAGGGGGAACAGGGTGTGCAGCAGGATTTGTAGGCCAGAAAACCTGTATGAGCTTTCTCATGATGTGTTCCAGAACTGTGAAACTTGAGTGTTTATAAAGCTCTTCAATCACTTGACTTTACATTTCAATAGACTGCCTTTCTTTAGCTGCTCTGTTTCTGTCTCTCTGAGCACATGCAACTTTTGAAAGTGGAATAGATAATTTGATCCATTAAGTTTTATTAGTAGATTTGGCTGAATGTTGCTAAGCCCAAGAATAAAACTGGAGTAAAGATGGGGTGTACTATGTAGCTCTGGTGGATAGCACAGAAATGTCATACACTCTGCTCCCTGAATCTCATGACCAAACACTACAACACTCTGGCAGTGCTCTTTAAAACAACTTGTCCCTCCATGCAGAAAAGTCAGATTCTACTTTAGAGTTTTTGCGAGGTAAAAGGTCATGGGATCTGCTGGAAAACAGCACCATTTTATCATGATGTTTCGTATCCTGGGACATGACTGCTCTCTATAGCATCGTCTGGCAACCTGTGGTGATGAACACACCCGATAGCCAGGAGAGGTGCATCCTACTTCTCTAGTTTGCAACTTAGGTCAACAGGAAAGAAACATGAAAGCCTGTTTGCGAGACCACAAGGTGCTTGCGCATGACTGTCCTTCATTCTAACACTACTGCACTGTAATTTCACAGTTCCTTTCATTTACATCCAGCTTGTGCCGAGACTGCAAAATATTTTAAGTGTAAATTAAGCGCAACATGGAAAGCTGTTGGAGATTTCCATCTGCTGGGATTGGTTCTGGGCCTGTGGGCAAGCACCCAAATGAGGGAGAGATGCAGAATGAGCAATGCAGCACTCCAGAAGGTAAGCAGGACCCTTCTCAGAGCTTTGGGTCAATCAAGCACTAACTGCAGAACAAAGACATCTAAAATGGATATTTTCCATGGGTTTGACAGTAATGGCTATTTTCAAAAAACAGCTTATTGAAACCACTTACACAGGCTTAGGTTTGGAAATCAAGTACAGAGCCTGCACATTGTGAAATACAATGGATGTTTGCACCAACTGTAATTCTCTATTTATTTGCATGCCACTGAGTATCATCAGACAGTCATACAGCCAGCAGAGCAAGGCTGGGAAGACAATAATACAATGTCAAAACTAAGTCAAACCATGTCAGCACAAATGATACACTGCAAACCAAACTAAATTGAACATGAAGTCTCAAACCAGAAGGGAAGGCAAGCTTGGAGGGCTCACAAAATCAAGGAGCTTTGGGGATATTCCTAATTACTATGAGAAATGACATGTTAAGAACATCTTTGCTCATCCATGGTTCAGCTCATGCTCAACAGGTGCATATGGTAGGCACCCAGGGCAATCAACACAAACACAACAGAGCTACCAGCTCCCATTCTGGTCATGATGGGTCAATGTCATCCAGGAAGAGACAAAACCACTGAAACTAATGCCTCCATCAGAAGGGTTAGCAGACTACTTAGGAGCTTTTTCAGAGATTTCAAAGCTAGGATTGGTCCTGCTTATTCACTCCCAGGCTCTGAGAAAGAGGAACAAATAACCAGGCAGTAAATCTGACATCCAACCTGCTGTGCTCCTGCTCATCCACCTGCAGTGGGTGCCTGTGACGTTACTCCTGTGGTATCAGTTCTTACACAGGAACCGCTTTAACTGGCCAATCTCCTTCTCCACAGTCACTGAAGTTGGAGTTATTAGTGTTTTCCTCCAGGCTATGATGCAGAGAGGCTGGGGCACCTTCCCTTTAAAATAAATACACCTGTCACTGCCTCTACCTTGCAGGGAGAATAAATGCTTTCAGCAGGGAATTTCTTGTATTCAGTTTCAGATCTCAGGGCAATATTTTTCTAAATATCTGAACTTTAGATGTTTTTGTTATTTTTCTGCTGGGAGGAAGGGACATGGCAAGACATCCTCTGAATGCTGAAAAAATATTTTCACAACCTTTTGAAAGAAGAAAATCTGCAGCTTGAGGTAAGAAATCAAAGTCTTACCGAGAATAAAGTATATTCTTCAATTCAGTTAAAAATGCCAATTAATCTTCTTTCCTTTTTGTACAAGAGCCAGCCTCCTTTACTGATTTCACTTATAAAACATTTATTTGAAAATACATTTTTCACAGACATGTTTTGCTAATTCTGATGGTGATTCAGTTAGCTGCATTTACTATGAATCTTTAAAGCATGTTTTTCTCACAATCAATTTACTAATCAATTATTGTTATATTTCTTAAAACATTTTTGTTGTATTGTTTATTCTTCACTGTACACTGGAAGTCTTCTAAGGGATTTTTTTTTCTTTAAGGCAAAAAAATAATTTTAGCAGGTTCATTGTAATTGTTCTATGAAGGGAATAACCATTCATATTATTGCTATTGTTACTGTTGTTATCGAATTTGCAGAAGTTGTTGCAATATCCTCCCACTTTCTCTTATGGACAAGAGACAATTAGTTAATTGTTTTCAGGCCCATGAGCAGAACCTGGGAAAACACCAACATTTTAATGAGAAATATGTTCCAGAGATCAAAGTAGGGAAGAAGTGCAGCATGTAAATAAACCCCTGGAACACTCACTGGGGAGTTGGACGTGCCCTTGTTACTCCATGTGGAAGAGCAGAGAAGTGTGGCCATGAAAGGTGTCTGTTATTACACAGCTGTTGCTTTGCTTGTTCTTCTCCACTGTTGCAACCGTGGTTGTTTGTCCCCAGGTAACAATTTTTGAGTGTAATGGAGGAAAACAAGTCTTTCTATATGATGAAAATACTAATACTAAAATCAAGTCTGTGGAAAGTCATAATGGGAGAAGGTTCCTTAAAAAATAAATAAGTGTATCCAATGTCAGCATTAGATCAGCTAAAGCTGCCTCACTTTTCTTATTAAGTCAACAGTTCTCATCATTATTGTTTTCCATTAATATCTGACTCATAGAGTCTTATTATTCTGAAAACCTCAGTTTCTCTCTTTTTAAATTTTATTTTTTCTCTCTGAGAGCAAGGAGAAGTAAATACCAGTTCAAAAATAAAGGGTAATTTATTAAGTTATTACAAATTTGGTATTGTTAAGATAATCTCATTAAGCAGTGTAGTATTTTTTTAAGTTCCTCAGGTTTAGGCTTAGCAGTCTCCTGAATAAAGGCATTTCTAGGAAAAGAAACTATTTATTGGTGTGTGATTAATCAAGGCACTAATGTTTCAAATACCCATAAAAATAAATGCCTAGAACTATTTAGTTCAGAGGTGTTTCTATAATAAGTGATTTTATCCAACAATAAATGCAGCTGTCTATGTGCTATCAAGGGGGAAACAGAGGATAACACTTCAAATTACTACATGCTGTCATGATTTTTGTTTGGTCTCTAAAATACCCAAGCCTGTTAACAAGCTGGAAACAGAAACCACTGCAGCCATAGTGCTGCCTCTTCTGGGACACTTGTGCACAGGGGAAATAGGATTGCCTAGATAGAGAAAGGGAGTGGGAAAGAAAGCACTAGATACCTTGCAAGAAGCATTCTGCAGCAATCTCCTACATCATCCTGGGTCAGATGGGGACCTCCATCAAGTAAATAAAAGGGTTTTGGTCGTGCACAGAGCATCTTATCTGACCTGTCACATAACAGGCCAACTCTATCAGGCTGGAGATATCAACACAGCAGAATCACTTTTGGTCTTTTCCAGTATTATTTCATACTCGTTTCCTGCCAAACAGTTTTAAAACACATGAAACAAATTGCAGTTTTAACTCCCAATCTTCCCTTTCTTCTTTGTGGGGCCTCAAATTTCAGGATGATTTCCTGAAGTGCTGAGCTCCATCATCTGGGAGCAAACCCTGGGAGATCCCCACTTCCCTTCTGTAGGTAAACATTCAAAGCTCAGCATCAAAGCTGAGGGGCTGAGCCCCTCACTGCATTAGTGCTGTATTTGGTGCACCTGCTTTGGAGTAAAGGGCAAGCTGCACACTGCCTGTAACACAGAACCACAGCTTTGGCATCATGTCAGTAAAACCCTTGCACAAGACCCCTCACATCATCTGACAATGCTCACAAAGATGACGAAATGCCCAGTGTGGATAAGAAAGCCTCAGACCAGATTATTTCATTGTTATTAAATATACAAAATATTGTTATGAAATATGTTATATATATAATATATATAAAACCAGAACTGAGATTTCTTTTGGGTCTTGTCTGTCTATATTGGACATCCCAGAACAGCACCTAATGCATATTTCTTCCACTGTCTGCTAACTCTGAGTTTCTCCTTTAATTGCTGTGAAACAAGTAACTTTTCACTTCCTTCTGTTGTTTAGGGAATGAGACAATTCACATCCAGCAAACACAAACACAGTAATATGCATTTTGGGGCTGAAATTACGTTTTCCACGTTCTGCCGTTACTACGGTTACCATCCCACAGCATTCCTGCATGCATGGCTGAAAGAAATAGCACACAAATAAATGTCCATGTTAAAAACAAAAGGAGAGTCCTGACCTACTCAAATATATGAAATTTAAGCTAAGGAATCTAAGACTTATTTTCCACAATGACAAAGGAAGAGGGATGTTGCCACAGTCTCGTTGATAATTTTCCTCACTTATGCTTTAAATGTTGGAGTAAATTTTTGTCCCATCTAGAACTGGGAGGATGGATAAAACATTCTCATGTTCCAGAAATCAGCCAGTGTTTGTGCATGCCTGGGAAGGGGAGGACAACTTCTGCTTTCCTCCAGTGGAGTGCTGATTCCCCGGAACCATGAACCACAGCAGTATTGGGGTTCCTAATGGCAGCCTGGGCAGCCTGCCTAACTCACAGGGGTTAGTGGGACATCAGGGGTTACACTGACAGCTGGAAGCTCAAGCTCTGCTATGGATTGGGCCCACAGTAACAAAAGGAATTGGTAGCTACAGTTGATTTTTGTTGGGGTTCTGTGTCTCAGTCTGTGGAGGCAATACTCACCATCAGGCCAAACCCTGAGAGGTGCCTGCATCTCCAGTTGTCCTCCATAGTGAGGCCTGTGATTTACACAGCTTAGTGCCTTCTTGGAACCTAAGCATAACCAACAACCAGCATCAGTCTGACCACCCCACGGGCAGACTGGACTCCTCAGTCTCCCTCATAAGCCACTGCATGCTTAGATAAACATTTACTTTTCACCTTCAGGCAATGATATCACTAACAAAGCCATGACAGCTGAGATCTGAAAACAGACTGCAGAATTGAATACTCTGATTTTAAAAATGGAGCAACTAAATAAAAGAGGAGGACAATCCTACAAGTAAAGATAATCTTTAAAAAAATCCCCAGTACGAACAAAAGTCACATATTCTCAACTTTGGCCAACTATGTGCCCTAGGAAATGGTTAATGGTTGACAGTCCATTATTTATATATCTAACTATTCACTCCTATAAATAACTGGCCAAAGAACCAACTCCATTGCTATGTCAGTGTCATCACTGGGCAAGTGAATAAACTGTCTTAGTGTACAGTCATCTGGCATGGAAGAATTCAGAGTAAGTATAAATTTGGGAACTGTTGCAGGCAGTAAAATTAAATGCCTGCAACTGCGAGTGGTGGGGAAAGACTGGGGTCCTCCTGGGTACCTGGAGGCAGAAGGAAGCAGAATCTGCATTGTGCTGGGTTTTACTGTGCCCCAGTGTCATGGAGGCTTCCACTCCTTGTATAGGTAACAGCCTATTTAGAGTGATGATGCTGTGGAACCACCAAATTTATGTGAAACCTAGATGCCAGAAATCAATGGTATTATTATCCTGCACCCTCTTATTCTTACTTTTCCTAAGTGAGCATCATTGTATCCTAATTTTCAAAGTTTTCACTGGAAAAAAATGCAAACTGAATTCTACAGCCTTGCGATACTGAAGCGGAGTTCCTAATTATTTTCTTCTATGTTTGTTGATTTGAGATTGCAGCACCAAGAAGGTCATTGCATTTCAGGGTCACATTCTTTTTGTATCTGATCTACAAAGGTTGAGTGAAAGCAGAGCAACATCTGAATGGTGAGTTCTTCCTTCAGTGTGTATCTCCAAGGTACAGTACAATTACAGGACAAATGACAACAAGGAAAGTCCCTATACTTCATTAAAAAATGATTGGCATGAGGTGGGGTGAAATGTGAAGGAATAAAATAGAATAAAAGTGTGAAAATGCATCCTGAATTCCTCAACACTTCCCTGCTGTGTCCTTAGGGCATTTCAAGACCTACCTTGGAAAAAGACTTTGCATAATAATCACTGCTATGATTAGCACAGTGTTTCACATTATATAATACATACAATTCACCTGATAAGCACTGCAAGAAGAATTGCAATTAAAGTTTCAAAATGTTCCAGGTTTTAGGACTTCTCCCTCCCTAACAAAGCAGTCCCAGCAGTTTTCTCAGTAGCCCCTCAGTAAAACTCACTTAGAAGTAAATACATTCTTTAATATTCCCTCTAAATTATCACAAATTTGTAAGACTTTCCTGAATTCAGGTCTCCAAACTGCAGATGGACATGGACAAGGCTGGCATCTGGTTCCTACGACAACACATATGCCTGAAATAATAAAACCTAAGAATCTGCTGCTTCTTTTTGTCTATAGAAGGCACCAAAAAGCAATGAGATATAGTTTAGGGCTCTTCTCCTCCCCATCTTACTGATTTATATTTGGCTGAACTGTATTTAGAATTATTTTTGTTCCATATATAGTTCTCCATGAAAAATTTGTATATCCTTTGAGACCTAAGTCAGCTTCAAATTCTATGGCAGACTTAATCATATAGTTTTGCAAACTCTACCATAAACATAACTTGATTTTTTTCTTTTTTAGCAGCATTTATTCTTTTAATTTATAAGCTTGTAAGAAAGATTAAGTATTCACAGCAGTAAACTGTAATTCTAAAGTCATTAGGGAATAGTTAGTTCTCAAAACAAATGCTAATAGAGTTTTAACTTGATATAACCTTTCTAGAATTAAGACATCAGCAAATAAAATGTTAATAAAAACTTCTGGACTGTATCTAGATTTCTTTTTGCAATAGTAACCTTGCTATTACAGAATGAACCCAAATCTATTTTTTTTCAAACAGTTTCTACTAGAGCAAATAACAGTAAGGGAAAAAAGAGTTTAAGTGAGAAATCTTCACATGAACTATGAATGCAAAAAAGTCACTGCATTCCTGAATGAAGACAACAACAAATTTGTAGGCAAGTAATAATAAATAGTCTTGAGAAATGTTGAGAAATCCGGAGTTATTACTCAAAGCCAATTTGATAATTAGTAACATATCACTCCATCAATGACACTTCCATTATCAGATTTCTAACCATTTATGCAGCCTTTAATCTCAAGTAAAATCCTGACCATCCCATTGCATATGCAAACTTCACATGTTTAATTATGTTTACTGTCATTGGGGTTTTGTCTCTTTTAAGGTAAAATGACAAAAACTACATGTATAAAGAACAAATCCCACAGTAGCAAATACCCTACACAGTCTGGCAGAGAACTTTTGAGTGGAAACTTCAGAGGTGGCTGTAGTACAGCACTGCCATGGACCCTGGTTACAGAGATCGACACATTTCTCTGTCTGCTCATCCTATTAAAAACCAGCCCATATGTCACTGCAACTGTACTTAGAAACTGTAACTTTAGCCTGCCAGGAACAGAAGAGTGGAGGGGAAAGAGACTAAAGTAGACCTGATGAAAGTCTTCTCCAGGCACCGTTTCTTTCTCTCTTTCAAGTGTAAGGAATTTCCTTGCCCGGAAAACCTTGTATGCTCATTTTGGTGCAAAGATCATTCCTGGCAGCAAGGCATGGTGATACCTAGGATAACACTGATGCTAGACACTGAAAGGAAAAGGTTGGGCACTTTAAACCTAAGCTATCGCATACTCCATCTCCTGGTTCACAGAAGCAACCTCCACGTGCTGAGATGGAAGCTCTGGAGGTTGTCTCCCAGCAACTCCAGACTGTCCCTCCCTGGTTCCCTGGTGAAGTTCAGACACAAGCCCTCCACTGCCATGGCCACTGTCTATGGAAACATGACTGTGCTGTGAGGTTTAACCACATAACTGCAGAAATAATGCCTTGTTAATTGAAAATCACTATGGCTTTTTCTGAAGAATGAAAAAGCCTAAAGTGTAAAAGCAGGGGCTCCAATGTATAAATTCTGATTTATATTCACACAGACTCCCTCCTCCTTGTCATACTATGAATATAACCCCGGGCACTCAGGATGTTTTGTTTGTGTTAGTAAACAAATACAGACTTGTATGTCTGATGGTTTCTATGAAAAACTATACAGGTGTCATTTTTCCTGCAGGCACAGCAAAAATCATCTCGGATACTCTGAGTGAGTATAAATGTACGCACACAAAAGAACTCCAAAAACATCAACCAGCCACAACACTAAGTCAGAATACAAGTCCCAGAGGGTAGATGTAGTTCAGTAAAGTGAAGGGGGATCACAAGCATCTTTCTTTGAGTGGCTGGTGTTGCACCACAAAGCAAAGTGTGGCTCTGCAGCGTGTTAATTATTGCAGCGGAGATGAAATGGTCAGTTCAGTGGGAGGACAGAAGTATGGGGAATGACATTACTGGATCAATAAAGTCTTCCTCTGCTTCCCACGCAGTGCAACACCTGCAGTGCTACACAAAATCGCCAAGATCAATTCCTCGAGTTTTGCATCAGCTGCTGAAATCTGGGAGACACACTAAGGTTTTGCTCACCAAATCCAGTAATGTAATTAACACAATAATAGACAAAATAGGAATAAATCCTAGACAATCAAATTGCATCTGTATATACAGAATTTTGAATGAACATATTATTACTGAATTGACATACAGCTATTATTACAGCAGCACTCCTAGGGCTCCAGTCTGCCAATGAAGCATTGGCTGGAGTATGACAGAAGAGAGATGAAGGGTTGTCTTCATTATCAATTAGCCTAATATGGAGTTTGTATAACCATGGAAAATCCTATGAGCAAAATCATTCTGCCAGTCAATACTCTACTTGCTAGTATGAGCAATCATGTATGGACATAATTCCTTCCCTATTTTCTTAACTCTACAGATGATGACAGTTTTTACTGTCACAAAGGGAAACTTTTTACTGCAGCACACACTAAGCAGCCACACAAACCGTCAGGAAGAAGTTAGGATTCCCCCATGAAAGAGATTTTTCCCCTAAAATGTGCCATTTAATTGCACTCACAACTATGAAAAATAGATTAATGTGGTTTCATTTTGTGGCATTTGTAAGTGTAATTCTGAGCCTTTTGTGTGAAAACAATACTCCATTTCACTGCTTCTTGTTCAACAAAGGCTTGATTAGCAAGAACTATGTTGCTGTTGTGAAATTTAAAGCTGTGTTTGGAAGTAGGACCTTTTCTATTAGTATGCATTAAAACCTGTTATTGATCTCCTTGAGGTGCTAATATAAGTGTCTGTTGTAATACAAATCCAAATTAGATTCTGATCAGGTTCAGAGTATTCAATCAAGGACTACCTAGCAGCATTTTTAAATGAAATGCAGTTTGTGTTTGGCATTGCAGATCAGCTATTTGATTGAAAGTCAGGAAGAACTCCCAACAATATAGCATCTCTCTTCCTTTGTTGGGCATCTAAAATGCATCTAGCACTCAGCTGCTGCATAATGCTGACATACTCTGTTGTACAGTCTGGAGTGCTTCGACATGAATGTACACTACACTGGTTAACTTAAAAGGGACCACTGCAGTACATTAGCTTAAAAAACATTTGCTAGACATTTTAAACCTAACTTCTTTATTACTAAAGACTGACATGTTCATTAACAGAACATGAATGTGTAATGTATCACTTCTTTTACTGATCACATAATGAAAATACTTGTCTTCATAAAGAAGTGATAAAATAGCTGGAGGTAAGAATACAATGACTGTTTGAGACCTCAGATAAGCTCAGGCACCCACCGAGCAACGTGCTGTATGTGAACCTCTAAGAGATGGGCATTGCCCTGAAAAGTTTATAATCTATACTTGAAAAGACAAATGTAAGGCAGATGTGATATTCCTATCATATCCCAAATGCTGAGAAAAAAACAAGTGTGTTTTCACCTCACCCAACTCCATAATAAAGTATATAACAATAGAATCATGGGATTCTTTAGGGTGAAAAAGACCTTTACGAACATCAAGTTCAATGGTTAACCCAGCAGTACCAAGGCCACCACTAAACCATGCAATTCACTCTAGGGATGTGCATAGTCAGTGGAGAGAAACACACTTTGAGGATGCAGTTCATCTGATCTCTGCTTTGCATAAAGCCATCTTCAGTAGAAAACACAGTCCCCTACTTTTTTCAACCTTAACTGCCAGACCTCCTGTCTTTCCAGAGACGCAAAGCCACTGTGCCCAGGTGTGCAAGGTGAGGGAAGCATCATTATCCACCAGCACAGGCTCACACACATGGGCAGTCACCTCAGGTGTAGACACAGCTCTCATGTGTGACAGTGGAAATCAAAGGGCTCACTCTGGGAGTGAAAACCAGAGCTCAGAGACACTGGGATGGTGCGTGATGATGAGAACACACTGAGGCAGCAGAGACCAGAATGCAGCTCTTTAGGATGTTCTTTGCTTCATCTAAACTGCTAAGATTTTAAATGATTCAGTTTTGCAATAGATCTACTTACAAAACAGCACAAAGCCTTCAGGTTCAACGCTGCACCTCTGATGAGCAGCTGCAGCATGCAGAGATTATTGCAGCCAAATAATGGTCTCAGTGGTTTAGTCTGTTAATTCAGATTTAGATTAACTCAACAACAACAAAAAAAATTGCCTATGTGGAATTACAGCTAAAATATAAAATTAGACAATATGTCACAAGAAAATATCTTCTGGTAAAGGAAAAACTCAAGCCTCAGTGCATACCAGGTCCTCTCCTCCAGAGACAGGTCATTCCTGCAGTGACACTCTCCTGAGTTGCAAGGGTGCAGTCCCCATGTCAGTAAGAAGCTCACCGTAGCTCAGGGTACTCTTTCTAAATAACTTCTGATTCCTCTAGACACCTTGTGGTGCCAGACTTTGCTCAGATTTTCCCTTACTTTTACAGTAAGTGGCAATTAAAGGTGTGAGTTTGTAAGTTTGGCATTAAACTCAGCATACCTTTACCCAGGCATCCTGACCTGTATCAGTAATAGTGTGGCCAGCAGGACCAGGGCACTGATCAAAGTCCTGTACTCAGCACTGGTGAGGCCACACCTCGAATCCTCTGTTCAGTTTTGGACTCCTCGTTACAAGAAAGACATTGAGGTGCTGGAGTTCATCCAGAGAAGGGAAACAGAGCTGGTGAAGGGTCTGGAACACATTTCTGATGAGGAGTGGCTGAGGGAGCTCAAGGGGTTCAGCCTAGAGAAAAGGAGGTTCAGGGGGGAACTTACCAATCTCTACAACTACCTGAGAGGAGGCTGTATCCAGGTGGGTGTTGGTCTCTTCTTCCAGGTAACAAGCAATAGGGGGAAGAGAAAATGGCTTCAAGTTGCACCAGGGGAGGTTTAGATTGGATGTTACAAAAACTTTCTTCATAGAAAAGATTGCCAAGCATTGGAACAGGTTGCCCAGGTGAATGGTGGAGTCATCACACCTGGAGGTATTTAAAAGTCATGTAGATGTGGCAGTTACAGACAGGGTTTAGTGGAGGACTTGACAGTGTGTTAATGGTTGGACTCAATGATCCTAAAAGTCTTCTCCAATCTAAACGGTTTTATGAAAATACAAGTCCATAACTGATAGGTGGCATTTCTTCCATGTTGTCCTCCAATTTGACATGTGGAAAAGTAAAAAAAAAACCCAATCACCAAAACCACCCCACCAACACCAACAGTACCTCACCTACATTAGTTCTCTTTCGTTACCTTTTCTAAATGCTCAAGAATGATGGGAAAATGGAAGGCCAGTGATTGTGGCAACTCTCACAGAAAGACCCAAGCATTAAAATGTTCTCTTTACAGGTGCAATCCTTTGCCTGTACTGCACAGCAGGCCCTGTGTCCAGGGGGTGAGAGAGAAACAAGCCAAGGTCCCATCACCCTGCCCAAGCAGTGCATGAGGCAGCACCGAACCTCACTGGAGAGGGATGCTGCATCATTCCATGTTCAAGCCTTGCTGCCAATGAGATGACCCAGAAAACACAGCAGGGTAGGATGTCTCCAGTAGCTGGTCACCAGTCACTAAAAGCATGCAGTGAGATGCCTCATCTGTGCCCTCACTTTCCTGCTGAAACAGAAGCATGAGCCAGGAATGCCAGGGTCAGAGTTTGAAGTATGGGAGTGAAGCATGTAAAGGAAAGCCCTGTATTTCCCAGCACCGGACTGAAAGGGTCTTGTTCCAGGGCTAATTAAAGTATTATTTTCAAACTATGAAATTAAGATACACCAATTTAACTTGTATTTTTTTAATTACCTAGAAGTCAATCATTCGCCACCTTCTAATATCAGTCCTTATTGCATATACTCAGGTAGCTTACCCTGTCAGGCTGGGAGAGCTGATGTCATTGAAAACAGTTACTCCAGGATTGAGGTCTACCCAGTACCAGACTTAGATCGTAACTTCTGAAGATGGCATCAGTTCTAGGCAAAAAATGCTGCTCGCACAACTGTGGAGAAAACTATCTGTTTTAATTTACTGCAGCACTACTCTGACCTGCCTCGGCATGGAAACTGTAGGCTGCTGAAGTTTTGACATTTGAGTGTTTTCAACTGGCTGCCACACTAGTAATTTACTTGGAATCATTCTAAATAATACATATTGTGACTAAACTAATTTGGCAAGCAACCAACAATTAATTAGAAAAAAGTTAATTACATACTTGCCATGAAATGCACTCTATTTATGGCAAAATGTGTTGACTTTAAGTCAATCTTGATATTTTCAGCAAAATTAAAAGTTAACACAAAATCTAAGTATTTACATATGTAAAGGACAAACTGTCTGCAGGGGAAACCAGAAGAGGGAAGGAGATGCCTGCAAATCCCAGCTGGAGGTGGACGGCTTGGGGTGGAGCACCCCATCACCTCCACCCATATTGCTTTGCAGATTGCCAACACAGCAGAGAGGAGCCAAGGAGGGGCAGCCAGTCATCATCAGACACTACCCCAAACCAGACAGCAGTATCTGAAAAGATACAGATGAATTCCAGCCGATGTGAGCTGTGCCTTTGCAATGAAACCTCAGGACAACCCTCTGGGTTACCAGAAGATTTCCTCAAAGATTAATTCTGGGGATCAATCTCATTAAAGACTGTAACCAAATGCAAGAGGGTGGCAATAATTTGCTGATGATACCTAGTTAGGAGAAGTTCTGTCAATTCAGAAGAGAACTGGGATTGCACAGAGTAATAACCAGATGACCTTGAGGTCTGAATTAATAGAAATGGATGGAAATCAATTGTGCAAAGTGCAAGGCTGTATAGCTTGGGACTAGTAATGAGCATTTCTGGCATAAGCAGAGATCTCATCATCTGGAAATGCCAGGGAACAGACACCTCGATGTCTGGACAGACACTTCTAGAGATCCAGAAGCACTGGCAATCTCCGAATCACAGCAAACCAAGAGGCAGACATGATAAGAGAGTTCCTAGAACATATAAGAAGTACTTCCATAGAGACAGGGAAGCATTAACGGTATTGCACAAGAAATAGGTGAGACCTCCCCCACAGTCTTGTGTATGAAAATGCAGCATGCTTGAAATGTTTAAGAAAGATAATCTGAGAGTGGAGCAAGAACAGAGGGGCAAGAATTTGCATCTTTAGTATCAGGGCACTAATAGGGACACTAAGGACACTAAGAGAACAAACACATAGGTGCACGGCTAGCACATCTATGGTAAAATTAAGAAGAGCATTTCTAATCAACATACAAACTGAGCAGTGAGGACAGTAAGCCAACTACTCACATGGAAGGTGATACAGCACAGGAAGAAGCTGCATTAGATGACTGCCAGCAACCATGATTATGGTTCCATACAAAGAAGTTTTCTGATGAAAGAAATTAATTGAATTTAGCCATTTGTCAAATTTAATGATTTTTTTCCCTACACCAAATGCAGTGAATTAGCTGGTTCTACCTCACACCAGGTGACCTAAGTAGACCAAATATCACTGATTCATCTATAGAAAGGATTATTTAGCCCTTCTTTCTGGAATTATTTGCAACAATGGTATCCCAGAACAGAGGGTATCCAAACATTTTAGGGATGGCAAAACTATAGCTTAGATCATCAACTTCCATCCTAACTCCCCAACTCTGAAATTCTCCACTGCCTGCAACTAAAAAAGATTCCCACAGTGAAAGAGATTTTTAGCTTTATTTAAAATTTTCCACAAAAATATACCTTCTAGACTGTTTTTATTATTATTATTAACATAGAGCATGGTTCTTTTTTACATGGTTATATGAAACAAATTCTTCATCAAGTTTAATTCCAATAAATATCAGATATATGTCTTCTGTCCATATTGCCTCTAGAATAAGAACTAAAATAACATAATATGCATTAAATCTTCAAATCAAAAATTGCATCAGAATCTCCTGTTGTTACAAGTGGTATTATACAGTACAATTTACAAGGTAATAGACCTATTCATCATTGGCACATCATTCATTCCAATTTCTCTGCTCAGATGATGCAGAGAAGGAATTTTGATAGACTATTTGTCCTTGCTTTGATTAAGAACAGAACACGGCTTGAAAATAAGAAACTTTGCCTGCTGTTCCACAACTCTGAAATACCATTCTTGTGTTAACAGCATGCATCAGAAGGACTAAATATGCTGATCACAACATTAATGAAACCAAAGGTTGCACCCAAAATCCATCTTTTCTAAATTCATTGTATCAAACTGGGATAAGAATCAAACAGACATCCATTTTTCTCTGCATTTCTAAACTGCTCTGCTTTGACAGATAATCCAGGGGTTGATCAAGGACTCAGTGAATCTGGATTCAGCTGCCTGCTATGGCCTGATCATCCCATATGACCTTAGAGAGATCTATTAGGCTAAAGAATGTGATGTGATTAAATGCCTTCAGCAATCTACCTTGAGCCTATGGTAGTCTTCTAGTCCTCTGCATCTTGCTAACACCTACACAGAACCTGCTCTGCCCTGTTCTTCACAAACTGGGCATGAAGATGAATAAGGATTGTAAGGCACTCAGATACTATGGAAATGAAACTATATAAAATCTTTTAGCAAAACTTTTTAGTGCAGTGGCAAATGTGTACCCTGCTCTGTGACATTAGGGGTTGCCCTTTGAATGACTCTCACTGAGAGGAAATGCTCTTGCCTTCAAAGTTCTCCAGCAGAGATTTTGTTCCCACATTTTTCTAGTTTTTTCCAGAGGGCTCTTTTAATCAGGACACGCAAGATAGCTTAAACTGAAGGGATCCCTTAAGAAGACAGTAACTTTTAGACAATGGTATTTTTATATTAAGATCTTGTTAATTTGCTTTCATGCCAGCAGTAAGTGAGTTAAAGGCAGCTGAAATGCAGGGGTGTCAGATGCTCCTTGCCCCAGCTAGCTAACTGAACACAAAAACAGGCTGTACACACAGCCAGAGACAGCTGTCAGCAGGTATGAGGACTGAAACCCTGCTGAGCCCCACACTGCTCACCTCTCCATGTGAGCCAACACATCAAACAGTCCCATGCTGACCTACTGACTCCAGATCCTGGTTTTTTGTTCCCACCATCACTTGCATTTCCAGTTTTCTGAGTGTAAAATATTTGTAATGCTCCCATGTTGTCAGGTGATACACTTGTAGGTTCCTTTGGCTTGGTCACTAATCCACTGGCACGAGCCAAAACATCTTTGCTTGCTGAAGAAGGCCAAAAGTGCTTGTGGTCAGAGGAGGTGTCCAGCTGTCAGACCTAGGACTGCAGCATGATCCTCAGGCTACATAGTATCCATTGTGTAATTCTGTCCTGAAATAGCGTTTCAAATTTTCATTTCATGGTCTGTGGCATTTTGAGTTTTTCTTTCCATTTTAAATACGCTCATTTCACAAAGTACAAAAGCAAACTTCCTTTCATAATCCTGCACCTCGCAAACGCTCACTGCAACTTGAGAATCAAGCTGAACTGTTTCTCCCATAAACTGCCACTTACATATTTTAAGGGTTTTCTACCCTTGTGCTTCTCTTGGAGGTTTCTCAGAGAAGTCCCATAGGTCTCACACCTCCCTTCTTCCTGGTAGTCTGACCTAGGACCTTCTCTTATAACAATAAACAAATTGCCTCTTGTAAAAGAAATGTCACTGTCATACTCTGAGCTGGAAGAAGTCAGTCTGGTCATCCTGACTCCATTTGGGGACACCCGAACTCCTGCTGATGCTGCTTTAAAGGTGTTCATGTTGCACAGATCTCCTTCCAAATTTTTCCAGCTCACTCACAAACATTCATTAAAACTGGCATACACAATTGTCAGTGGGGATCCAATATTTCAAACCTGTTTTTCAGAACAATTTGTACTCTTCCAGTACGGTGACTACAAGACAAGAGACGCCTCATGCGTCGTAGCTCCTGTTATGGCACGATCTTCCTAAAGCTGTGAGACAGAGCAGTTGCTGTAAACCATCGTTACTCCCAGCACTTGCTGTGGTATAGGCAGCTGATGGCAGTGCAATCACGGGACACAAATCAGGACAGAACGAGCTGCCATGCTTGCGTCCCTAGTACCCAACAGGTGGGTGAGTGCCTGAAGGAGGGAGAGACGTCCACATGTCTTGGCTTTGCTTTAGACTGAGATTGGCATATACCGACAAGAAGTGAGAGGACTAAAAATACAAGGACAGTCAGGGAGGCCTGATAAACTCTGGGATACACAGGAGCATTGCACTGTGCAAATGGGCTGTCCTAACAAGAATTTGGTACTTGTAGGTGCACCCTCCAATGACCTGATGTCCCTCTGGCACCCCGTTTTCCCCTCACTGCCAGAAGCGATTTGAAGGCACAAGCCAGCCAGACAGCAGCAAATTAGCTTCATGCTGATGAGAAATCTTAGTGTACTAGATAAATAATCCACATTTTTCAAATTATATGCCCAAATAAGTGCTTATTTGATTAATGCTGCGGAAGAGCATTTTGCACAATCAACTAAATAGTAGTATTTGTTTACAAACCGGGCTAATTATGGAGCCATTATATTTACTGTTCTAGCAGTTTGCCAGTGAACAAGACAGACCTGCTGCAAGATTAAAAATCAGAATTTGGCCACAAACCACTGCTAAGCTTTGACTTCACCTATACACACTCTGAACAATTTCAGTGGAACACAGGAAGGAGAACTGTGAAAGGACAGACTGATAATTATTTCTCCTTAATTAGGATTTGATCTTCTGTACATTAGGGGGATGAAAACAAGTCCAGATACACACACTCCTATTCATTCAGTAATTCTAAATGACACGGAATTAAAAGCAAAGTGGTGAATCCCTTCACTCAATATGCATGCACAGTTTCCATTAAGGATAATGGTTATTTTGCTGTGACCAGCATGTGTTCGGAATGTTTAATTTCCATCACAGGTTTCTATTCAATTAGACCTATTGGCAGCAAGACTTAAACACTAAGAAAGAGGAAGGTGAACCAAAGGTTAAAAAAAAGAGCAATTACTTATGCAGTGTTTTCCAGAACTGCAACTTCTATGCCCCTCTTCCATAAAGCAATGTTAATAAAGCAGCCTTTAGTCCTTCATTATTTTTACATATAACTTAGGTGCAACTATGGCTGATATCAAGAGCAGTAGCAAAGTGTAACAAAACAATGAAGACTGCCAAGGAGGATTGTAAACACTCTCAAATGACTTGCAGCTGGAGCATTGAACAACACATGTATCACACTAATTGTTATTTGGCCTTGTGTGTTGGACAAGTAGAACATCTGTATTTAGATAACAAGGGCCTTGGAGGCACACACAAAAGGAGGAACCAGTCCCATGGGCCATGCTCCCATCAACACAAACTGCCACGCTGAGGTGCACTGCTCCCTATTTGTGGGTCTGTTGAGAAGTGAAACTGCTGTGCAGTGCCACCAGATTGCCTGAAGATGTCTGAGGATTCTGGTCACAAAGCTGTAACTCTTCATCCCTTTCTCCTCCAACACACAAACCCCTCCAGTGCAGCCCATGGCGCAACCTCTGACTTGTAATAGCAACCAAAAAGTGAAGGGAGCTTCTAAATAATTTTTTTTTGTGCCCTTTGATTGCTGAGAAGCTGAAGTTTGGTTACCATCACTGGAGCACAAAGGTTTTTATTTGCTCGAAATACAAAGTTTTTTGCTGAAATGACTTCTAAGCACAAGGATTGACAATGGTTTTCCAAATGATAGATTCAGTTCCTCTTAACACTACTAGGATTGATCATATTGGGCTCCTTGCTGTCCTAATTCAAAACAAAAGTAAATAGATGGTGTGGGAAGTGGCTGTGATCACATTGCCCACCAAAGTGAGACAAGTGGCACAGGGGATGCCAGGACCTTGGGGCAGTGGGAGCACCCATAAAGAAGAGAGAGACCCACTGCCCCTCTGCTCACACCAAAGAAAATAAAAAATACTCAGGTTTTAGTTGCTTTGCCAGACATTTCTACAGGGTGATGCTGCAGCTGCAACAGAGTTTGTGATTTTCTCAGCCTAGCCATTGGATGTAGCTGGAGACATTAAAAAAAATCTAACATAAAAACTCTAAGTCAACAAAAGTATGCAAAGAGGAGTGATCCTGCTGGGAGGTATCTGTGATTCACTTTTTTTGTATTGTATGGCCAAACTTCGCGAACGAAGATTTGGGAAGGGCTGTCCCCACGTGGGTGTGCCCTTCGAGCCTGCGCAGTGGATTTTTCAGGTGAGGCACAGCGTGCGCAGAGCTGGCCCCACCGTTTAAGTCCCAAGGTCCATCTGCCACAGCCGAGCAAGCTTGGACGGTGACAGTGAAGTTCTTAGGACTGTCACAGCACCCGGTACTAACCAGGGCTGACCCCTGCTGAGCATCCGAGATCTGACAGGATCGGATGGCAGGGAGGCGCATTTAACTGCCCGGTACAGTCTCCACTGAGACTCAAACTCACGACCTGGTGATCAGAGTACGGAGTGCTCACCATTATGGCTGACCATAGGACATGATTTGGGTGAGGATGTCCCTCAATTTTAAATGGTATTTCCTGGAACATGACTGATTTCTCTGATAGGCTTTTGTTATTTTTATATGTGAGCTCACACGGAAATCCTGCTCTTCATCCTCCTGCAGTTCATCCACCTGAACTTCACCAGGTGAATCAACGGGATTTTACCTTCTGGCCAATATTACCTTCAAATATTTAGAATACAAGCACTGACTCACCCATCCTATACAAAAAGCAGGCATCAAATTCAGAATAGACAGAAATTCACCAATAAAACTAAAGAAAGCTCTAGATAGACCCTGAGCAGAAAAAATAAACCTTTACAAGCCAAGGTGATCGATCACTGAATGGCTTCCGGGGCATCCTGGAAGGTACATCCAAGGACAGAGAGAATAACGGCAAAAGCAATAAACGTCAAACAAGACAAAAACACATCACATTGAGCCAATGATGGGTATACACAACTATGAGCTATCACACAGGAGAAAAAAAGCACAGAAACCTGTCTGCAATTGGCTTTGTCATCCCTTGAAGTCAAGCTGGATGCCTACCCCTGGCTGGCCAGTGCCCTCAACAGCAGACTCTGAGGGGTTCACAAACAGGGCTATGGATGGGGATGTCACAGCTCAAAACAACCCCTGTGCAGAGCTATGTACCTACTCACCCCTCTTCACAGCCCCACCATGACCCCTGGCCTATTCATGGCCATCAGCAGCACTCAGGGTCATCCTTCAAGTGACAGAGCTGTGCCTGAGAAGGGCCATCCTGCACCGGGTGAAGGGGTGGGATGGAAGCAGCAATAATAGGTGATGAACTTTGCCATAATTTGTCTTTTTTATCATCCACTGGAAGTACCCCACAGCATTTGCTCTGTCAGACACTCTGCAGCACTGCAAGTGCAGGAGGGAACAGCACCTGCCACGTGTCTCTGCTTGCAAACCTCCTCCCCGTGGCATTGGGGTGCAGCCTGCTCAGGGTTGGCACCAGCAGCACTTCAGGGGTTTATACTCACTGATTGCTCTGCAGTGACAGTGGGCAGAAAGAGAAGAGTCTGCAGCTGAAAATGCCAGCCACACTAACCTCAGTCTGTGAAAGCCTGTTTTCCCAAAATAATTAACTGGCATGAATGAAAGTCTTGTGTGGTGCTACTCTGCATTATGGTAATAGGCTGGTATTCATTCTATCAATTTTTTCTATTTTCTGAAAAAGTCTTAGAAGTGGAACATATTTTTCTCAACCTTACCATTCCTCCTCATTTCAGAAGTATTGGTTCATGGTTCTGATAGATCTAACAGCACTGTACTCCCTCTGGCAGCCTTTTCTGAGTCACCAAAATCAGGCAAAACATCATAGAAAGATGTCCATTTGGAAATTCTAAACTCTACAATCTCTCCTAATAATATCAAAGAGATCTTTTCAAGATCTGGCCTGAAAGAAAGTATTTTACTGGTTCCCACAGAAGATGATAAGAAAACAAAATTAATGATTTATTGAATGCTTAACCTCACAATGTGTTAATTTTATTAGATACCTTGGTAAAGAAGTGTGGGCTCTTGAAGAAGAACTACTTGGAGAATGCTACAAGCCCAGTTTCCACAGCAATCAACGTGAGGACCCCAGAGTCCTCACTCTGACTTCGTTTGTGGCAGCAGGCTCTTAAATAAATGAATGCAAGAACCCAGTGCCTGGCATTGTGGACCTGGAGGTTGCTGTCAGATCCCACTTGCTGCCTGCAGAATTCTGCTCTCCATGAGCCACCCACTGCCCAAACACGGCAAATGCTGCCAAAAGAAGAGATCTCTTACGCATTCACTACTGCCAAAGAAGAGATCTCTTACGCATTCATCAGCACAAAACACGAGCACACAGGTGTTCGTAAGAAATAAAAGAGAAGGGGCAGATGGAAACCATCCAGGGCTATCAAATTATGGTGGATCTTCCTGGTATCTATGGCCAAGTCCTTCATGTCCTAACATTTACACAGGTAACCTTATCAGAGTCATTTGCATTAACAACTCCATAAAATAGAGTGGATTTGGTTCTAGAGAGCTTGATCAAGTTAAATCATTTTCATAGGCAAGGAAGACAAATTAGTCAGAATTTTATTTCTTTTTCTTACAGCAGTAATCTATCTCTACAGAAAACATAATATATCCTCTACATTTCCCTGCAACAAACTGAAACTGTAGGTTTTGCAAACATTTGATAGGATTACATGATCACACCAGCCTGAGTCAGCAGAAAGTAGGACAGATCTGATAAGAAATTAGATGAGTGAATTATGCAGAAGACTTTCTCTGAAAAGTCCTTCATGCTTCCTGTAAATTCTGATAGCTTGACAAACAATTTCAAAGACATGGAGTTTCCCTCTGCTTTTGAATATTTATGGAGTTAAGAAATACTTTCTTGACACCAATGGGGAATCAGGATATGAACACAGCAGCATCACTCCCCTCTTCCTCTGGTCAAACTATAGATGTGCAAACCTGACTCTTCCAGCTGTGCCAGCCTGTGAGCCAGAGATGGGGGATACAGGGAATGGTGCTAAGACATCCAAACTAAAAGCAGAATTCCAAAGCTGTTGGATGGGCACCTTAACATAGTATTTTGCACAAATACTGACTTCATTTGAAATACAAAAAAAAATGCTGTGTTCAGATAAAACTATACTGAATCTGGGAGTTCTCTGCACATTTATTTCATGAACACAAAAATTTGCACATTTAGTGCTGTGCACGAAGAAATGTCAAGTAGGCAACCTAAAACCCCAAATGACATAACTAGTGAATCTAATTTAAAGAGGAGTATAATAAAAAACTTTACAGGATTCCAATGTCACAGTAACTGACCAGCCATAGTAAAATGCTACTACCTCTGAATTTCAAAACTGAAAATTAACTATTATGGGCAACAGTATCTAATATGGCTGAAACAAAGCCCATTAAGGTGTACCATCTGTGTAAGCATCTGTTTCTAAGTACACTTTATTTAAAAGGTAAAAAATAATGGGTGAAATATGAAAAAACCTAAGAAATAATTATGAATTAAAACTTGGTTTTATAGCAGAATGAACATTTTTAAATAAAAGTATCTAAAAGTATACATACAACCCACGTTTAGTACAAGGAAAAACACAGTGATCATGCACTGTAAATCAGCACCCTTGTGAGAAAACCTCTTTCCTAAGCAAGGATTCTTCAATGTCATGGTTAAGTCACAGTTGCTGCAAGTGAATGGCTGTGATACAGCCCAGAAGCAGCAAGATCCTCCTACCAAAAAGATAACACCATATCCTGATGTAAAGATAAGACTTTCAATATGGGATTTTGAGAGAGCTTTTTCCCCTCTGACTTGGACCGATTGTTGCTCACACAACAGCAAAGACAGGCAGGGTGTTACAACAGCCTGCTTACATCAACTCTAAGATCAACACCAAGGAATTAGATTTTAAAGTTATGTCTTTTTGGTAAGGATACTATAAAACTATGGGCTTAGGAACCCGTGAGTTAAAAATACCACTAATTTTTTGATTTTTTTAAAAAGCTCAAATTTTTTATTGCTGGTATGGGTCAAATAATGAGTGTTTTCACATCTGTGAGTGCCAGGTTTGAGGTACACTTTATTGCATACATTAGAATCGACCTATTAATTAACACCAGTCTGCTCCCATGCTTTGGCTGTATAGTTTTATTTTTTCTGCTGTCAGACCTGCAGACCTTTGTGCACTCACGAAGGAGGTGGCACAATGAATCCCCAAGTTCAATGTGGCTTAGCAGACTGTTGAACATGAAGAAAAACTGCTATCAGCAAAAGAAAACCAACTTTAAATATGCAACATGAGGGCAGACACCTCCTCAGCAGCACCTTCCTCTGGCTCAAACATCCTAAAACTGCATGAGAGTTCAGGCATTAAGAAAACACTGCATTAACTGCAGCAGTGGGTATTGTAAAAGGTGGAGCACTCTAGAAAACCAATTTTCTTCCCACCACCTGCTTTCTGACTGCTTGGCATCGCCAGTGAAGCATTGGGTTGCACATTCTGTACAGGTGTCCTCTGACAGCAGTGGGGATTCCAGATGCAGCACCAATAGTGCTGTCCCCACGGGCATTTAAAATAGAATTGGGTAGCTATTTTATTGATATTCAGTTTCCCTTAGAAACTAATCAAGATCAAGCTAAGTCCCTCTATCTTCAAAGGAGTGCATGATATAGAGAGTAAAACAAGAGAATGCCCTTACAGGGTTTGCTTCTGCACCTCCTCCCCATCAGCAGAGCAGGATTTGCTTTCCATTGCATAGAGTCAGGCCCCAACTGACAGGTGGACACACTTCACCAAAGACTCTGAAAAAACCCAACAATTCCCTGTGTGGGCTCTGCTCCAGCCTCACCTTTGTGCTGTGTTTGCAGATCTAAGGTGGCTGCAGTCCTGCCCCTGGCTGGGGCAGTGCATGGCCAGGTGAGGACAGCCCAGTGGGGACACTTCTCAGTGAATGGCGATGCACTTCACGGGAAGACCAGCAGAGCTTTTTCATATTTTTATAAAATTTACCCCTTCCAGTGGGTCTGCAAGATCAGCACACACTCCCAAAGGTCTTGCCCTTGTTCATGTTTTCCATCCAGGCTGGCAGTCTCCAGTACACCTGCCAGAGAAAACCAGCACAAACACAGGCCAAACTGTGGGATGCTGAGCTCCAAAGCCCACAGGATTCTGGTGGGTGCCCACGGGGTGCCCCTGTCAGACAGCCCTGCTAACACTGTTCAGCTGACAAGGGCACTGTGGCCAGGAGAGTGAGAAGGAAAGAAAGTGGATCTCTCCCAGAGGATACCGCGTTTATAAATCTGCATCTACATGAATTAATGTAACTACAGCTGCATCTTTTACTTAGATTGAAGAACAAGAAGAGTTTCTAATTTGGCACAAGACATTGATATTTGCAAAATTGAATACATAAGCAAGGACTTTTAGTAAAGATTCCCTGACAGAAAACTTTTGCAATTTTCTAATTTGTTTGTATTTCTGATTGCTGACTGAGAAAAAATACTGATTGACAGGCCCAGAGATAAGTGGAAAAGTGCTCAGAAAGTAGTAACTTATGAATGCTACTTTCAAGTAACATTTTCCCACTTATCAAGTATCTTATATTTCCAAATGGATGAGGTAATGTTAAACTCCTCTGCAATCAGAAAATTGTTTTGCACATAAGCCACATACTATCTTCCTACCTGCCTGCAGCGTGCCCTGCTTGCTGATGTCCTCTAAGCAACAAAGCTAAGTATTATCCTTCTTAGTCTTTTCACCATTTTAAATAATCTGCTCCATGTGCCATCAAGAATTTTAAGAGGTCCTTGTGCCATTGACACTGTTCTTTGCACATGAGGACATAAACTTTCAGATAACCAGAAGAAAACTCCGGTTGTACCAGTATTTTCAGCAGGCTGTACACGGGCAGCTCAGATAATTAAAGCTTGTGAGCCTGGCAGATCGCAGAGAAAATAATGAAATGGCTGAGAGGGACTTGATTAATAAGGAAATAAAGATGGCTAACATAATTACTGCCAATCAACACAGGCTCATAGAAAGCAGATTTTGCCAAACCAATTTGATTTTTTCTGGAGTTTCAAGTTGCAAAAAGTAACCATGATGGCATAACAGACTTCCAAAAGCTACCTTAGTTGGTGCTTATATATGATGTTTTGATTAACCTGAAAAACCTTTTGATTAACATAAAATCAACATGACATACATTACAAGGATTAAACCCTGAGCGATTGTTTGTTCTTCAGGGAATTGTTCTTGAACATGTGTTTCCAGTGGGATCCTAAAGCCATTAATTCATAGCCCTACTCCTCCTTACATTTTATCACTGATATGCAAGAAAACATAAAATCATTACTAATAAAAATGGCAGATGGACAAAAATTAGAGGAGTGGCTGAACAATGAGGAGGCAGAGTCTGTAGTACAGAGCAGATTGGATTGTTTTGGGAACCAGCACAACCAACCAGCAAGAACTCCAGCAGTTGGAGATCAGGCTGTTAACAGTGTTAACAACCCAACGAAGACTGGGGGATACGATGGGTTTTTCAGCTGAACATGCACTTGAGTAAGACATTCTGCTAACAGAACGAATGCAGACCCTGAATGTGAAAATACTGAATGGGATGTGAAACAGTGTGTCCAGCTTTGATGCCCACAGCTCAACGCAGATGTTGAGCAGTCAGAGAGAGTTCAGGAAAAACTGAAAGAATGATGAGAGTTGGCAAACATGGTTCATATGAAAAAGCTGCAAGGTGTCCAAGAGATTTAAGAACTAAAAGTCTCTGCTTATAGCCCAAGACACACAGTGGCAAACACAAAATGTTAAAAGGGTTTTTCAGTCTGGCAAACAGACACAGGTACCAGAAACTGAATCAGGAGCATTCACCATTCAGACATATGGTGCATACTGTCTATAGGAAGGATGATTTACCACTGGAACATCTTTCCACTTCTTTGACAAATGTCACATCACTAGGCACTGAACATTTCACAGGATTTTGTTCTGAAAGATACGCCATATTTCAACCTAAACTAATCTGAGAAAAACATGTGGCCTGTGCAATCTGGGAGTTTACATTAGCTGATTATAGTGTGTTCTTGGAGCCGGAAAACCTGCTACTCCATAAGTGTGTCTACTTATCAGGCAAAAATGTAGCAGCAATGCAAATGTCCCTTGGAAAAAGGTTCTCTTTTTTCCTGTTTTCCTTCCCCTGGTAAAGTTCCTTTTTCCAGTTAAAAAGTCTTTTCAACTAACATCTTTTTATTTACCCAGTCCCAAAGTTTGAAGATGTCAGTTATAGACCAATGATTCTGAATCGCAAAGTTCAAAAGCCTGCGAAGTCCTGATGAAAATGGGCCACCAAGAAGAAATGCTGCAAGACTCACAGAGAGAAAAAGCTAAGATAAAAAGGGATGCTGTAGACAAGAGACCAAAGTTTGACCCCTACTCCTAGACTGTTTGAAATAAGGCTCCTCAACAAGACTGGATAGGCTGATAAATGCCCATCTCAAAGCTTTAAGTTATCACAAGACTTGGCTGGATTCACATTGATAATCTAGGGATGAAATGCTTTTCATCAATATTCTTTCTCTCTGCCCTATGTTTTTGTGCATGTGTACATTTATAGCAAGTCTTTAAAGGATCTTTAGCAGCTTAAATAATCACTCCAAACCACTGTAACTAAAAAAAAAAATAAATCCCTGAATTTCCTATGTAAACTGCAGAAATTGAGCAGAATAACAGATGACTCACAATATTCTTTCTCCAATTAATGGCTAAAGAGAAATAGCTTACTTGGGGGAAAATGACACTTTCCATTTAAACTCGGAGTATTTTAAGGCAACAATTTAGTGGAAATTCCAGCAGGCAATCAGCAGCTGTTGTGACCCTTAATATTTCAGGACTTGACCCTCATAGGGGGCAAATCCTGGTCTTTCTCTCAAGATGACATCTTTATTTTATGCTAAGTCTTGTTCCTTGCTCCCATTAAAGTCACTCTAAACCCAAAAGCATGAGATAAAGAGGTGGTGAGCAGAGATATAAAAAAATATGTTGTTCATGGCAGAATAAATTCATATCTAAATTACAGGCCAAGGGAAAAAAACAGCTTCTACAGAAGGCTCATCACATCCACTGCTTTCCCTTTCATATATATTTTTCTACCTTCATTCCCAGACTATTTACTGTTTAATAACTTATTCAAGGTCCTGCTTGAATGCTTTGGTGCTTCTCGATTGAATAGATTTTCTTTGGAACATACTCCCTGAGCTGTATGCATTACATTTGCTATGAAATGTTTTTTGCCCAATGTATTCTGTGAAAAAAAACCCCAAACCCAAACTCACACAATTTTCAACTAAGTTTTTTAAGACTGTTCCTGACTTCAGCATACCAAAATTTATCAAAATGGTCATTGTGAGGGTGAAGATAAATTCCTAGTAAGGTATCTCTGATATAGTTTCATTTATGACACTGAGTTTCATTTTACAAGCAGGCTTCTAGATGTCCCTTATTTTGCATGAGTAAAAACACTCTGAAATCACCCAGTAGAGTTGTGCAGTCCCCATGCAAACAGATTTCCCACTTAAAAAAATTCAGACTTTGATCTTTGTAGTTACAATAAGATCACAGCCTGGTAATGATTTATTTGTGACGTGTCACTGGTATCTTTGTCTTATCAAGCTTAACTCCTGTGATTTTGTTTCTGTTACCAATGCAAGGAGATTTTATCCACCTTAATTATTCCTAAAGATTTTCACTTTCACAACATTGAATTTCTGAACATTCAATGGTTGTTTACTTTGTTTCTGATCTCTTTCTCAAAGACACTTGAAAGTACATTTTTCTAAAGATTTCTTTTTCCTTTAATTTTTCAAATCCTTGTGGATGGTGTAAGTATTTTTCTTCCATATTGATTTTTGTCCTTTTTCCCTTCAACAAATGCTAATTATTTTATTAGTGTTAACTGAATCTGACTCATTTGTGTTTGATTAGCCATTTCAACAATAAACTGCTATTATACCCCAACAACCTTGTCCACCAGTATTATTAATGAAAACAAAGCAACAGGAAAAATATTAGTTAAACTGTTATTTTAATTAAAGATAGCAGTTTTTACTGAATCCTTTATTCTGGTGTATTCCCTTGTGAACTATAATGCTAATTATCCCAGGGTATAAATAGCCAAATCAGGCTTACAAAGCCAATCATCCCACAGATAGGAAATGTCAAAACTAAGACAGGTACAGATGCCCAGTTTGAGCATCTCAGCACCATTTTAACACAAATAATGGCAATCATTAAACATAATGACATATTAAATATCCAGCAACAGTTGAATATATTCAGCAATAGTCTTGCATTTAGCTGTACAGATTAGGATGCTTCAAGTACCCCATATAAGAAGGGTAATTTATCTCACCTAAACTGGCTGTTTGCAGTGGTGCCCCTGAAGTCCACAGAGACTCGTTCCCCCTGCTAAAGGCCAGTGGGTGAGCAAGGGCTGGTGAGTTAAACCCTTCCCACAGGATGCAAGCCAGGGAGAAGCCCAGCACCCTCTGCTCCTGAAGAGATAACAGGGACGGATGTAGCTCAGCCCATTACAAATGCCAGTCTTCCTTCTCCATGAGCTTTGGAGATGATCAACAGAGGTACTGAGCAGGTTTTACTAAGCCCAGTACAGGCCTAAGAGTTGTACCACGCCCATCAGAACAGAACAAGCTGCACAAACGTAGAAAGAGTTTGTCTGAGAATTTATTTGCTTTTTTTGGCTGTGGTCAATTTGTATGCAGAGAAAAAATAGTGAAAGTGCTCACACAACACTTCATGGCAGAGTACCAGCAACCAAGCTGAGGTTCTTAGCAGCGCTTCCTCCACTGCAATGGCTGTAAGGAACACGGTCAGAAGCCTGGAAGGACTAAGCTGGGAATAAGCCAAGGTGGCATGTGAAGCCCCATGCAGTGTGAGCAGATTCAGTCCCCTCCACACTCACACAGATGCCAACACAGAAACACTCCACCTGAAGCAAATTCAATCCGTAAGATTTGTGAGGCTGATCCTCTTAATTTTTCAGGATGCAGTTTCAAGCCCAATTACAAATAAACCCTATTTATTCTGGATTTTGACCAGAATCATCCACAGGAAAGCTGCAAGTGCAAAGAAGAATTGGAAACCTCACACCCCATTAGGTGTCTTGATTTACTCTTTAGCTGAGGACAGCATGGCCCCTCTAATGGCCACAGTGCCTGAGCACCTCAAGCCTCAGCAATAAGCACATCCACTCAGTTTAACACAGGAAAAGCTTCGCTTGGACTCCTACCTACCCAAAAGCAATGTCTAAGCAGATTGTTGCAGCATATGCCTATATTAAAGCAACACAGCAAATATAATGAGCCCAACAAGAACAGCATTATCTCCTCTAATGGGAGACAACTACAGATGCCACAATTTACGAGGCCATTTACTTCAAAGGCTGTGGCATGTAAACCACTCCTCGCATCCTGTGATCTATCTGGTGACTGTGCAACTCAACCCCTGTCAGCCAATTACAGTGTAAACTCATGGACTCAAAGAGATGTTTTGTAAAAACTCAGGTGCCACAGTGGAGATGGAGAAGGTTTACCACTCCTGTTCCAAAAGCTGCCTACTCTCTCCTAACCCAGGTGCTGTATTTTATTCTTCTTAAATGATTATCTGCCTTAACTGAATGCTGATTAAATACTTTCCAAAGGACAACAATTTTCTTGGAATCAGACATTCTTCTTTATTTCAGAAACCATGACTCTTAAAATAGAACATATTCATCCTAAACTGCATTTACAGCCTCCTTCTCACAACCTCCTTTTCTACTTTGCCAGTAAAAACCTCAGAGGTGTCAAAGTGACATGACAAGGTGTAAGACACAGAGTATGTTATCTGCCTAGCCAGTGTATTTTACTCTAGATAGTAGGTTTCCTTCCTGTGATCACTTCAGAAAAGGAGGAATACTCAGCAAGTAGTCTGTTAAATGATGTAAATATATGCTTAAAAATATTTTTTGTAGTGGCTTATGTAGTATGAGATGAAACTTCTGAACTTTGACTTTACCAGTGTAAGTGACAAAATTTATAAGAAATATCTATTCTGTAGCTCAGTAATTGGTTAAAACAAACTTTCACAGAAAGGAGATGAAACAGAAGATACAACTTACATAAAATGAAGTAAAATGTCATCCAAGTGAAAGGTCATTTTACATGAGCAGTTTCAGAACGTGGAGCAGATACACAAGATCTCTTCATTTTCCTCACTAGATGCTCTGTTAACTAGGCAAATAAAAGTTTTTAAAAGACCTTTACTCTCTTTCCCTTTAAAGTAGCCCTTTACAAGAAAATTAGTTCTCAGGTTGAGTATAAAACATTTAGCTACTGACACTCTAGTGGCCACAGACAGAAATATTTAAAGTTTAAAATCAGCCCCTCAACTAAGTCAAACGCCCTCACTGCATCAATACAACAAAGTGAAGGTTCACCTGTTTTTCTCATCTCATTGAAAGGTTACAGATCAATACATATTATATATTTTCTGAAAAGTGGCTCCAAGAAATCTGTATGTTTGCAGTCTAAAGCATCTGGAGGGAGATTCACCCGCTCAGATGTAGGCTCCAGTGTGGGGAACAGGTATATCTGAGTTGCTGCCTAGACTTGGCTTAAAGGCAAAACAAAAAAAGGCAATGGAAAAATCCAGACACTTCTGAGGTTTTGGAATAGATATTCGCCCCATCCAAAAACAGGAAAAAGCAACTTCTCTTACTTACCTATAAAGGAAGGTTCAGATATAAATATCTACCTTGGAGATGTCTAAAGACCCAAGTTGCCTTGCTGCAGTCATAAGGCCTGTGGCCATTGTCTCCAGCATACACTGTAATTCATTTTTTTATTATTGTTTTTGAGACAGTGGTAATAAAAACCCCATTCTCATATATGGCATTATTTTCTTGTGGGTCATCTGATAGTAAGTCAGTACATGCTTCTGGGTGAGCATCTTTGTCACAACATTAACAAAGGCCTGGTGGATAAAGGTCTGCAATTTTACAGATGTAGTCCTGGGCTTTTCTCAAATTTTAAACTTAATTTAAAGGGCTTAAAACTCTTTCAGTCTGTTTAAGTTCCTGACTTCTGTAATGCAAATGCCATGCTCTTGAGGTTGACAGAACCCAAAACATTTATTTTTAAACCCTCCAATAGATTTTCTGTTTCATGATACATACAGATTTGTGAGGAATCCTAAAAGGTAGATTGAAACAGATCTAGACTGTAATATCAAATCCTTCCAGTTGTTATTTATCAAATTTCTTCCTCACGATTTCTCCTTCTGGTAGGTAAGCTAGATTTGTTCATCTTTAATACTCTCTTCACAAAATGTGGTTCAGGCAGTTTTATTCACTGCACTTTTCAGTGAGCATATAGTAAGTTTTTCCTTTAAATTTATGTGACTTGAACTGCTTTTGATTCCTGTATTCTTGTGAAGAGTGTTTTACTTGCCTTCTTAAGGCAAATAATTATTTCCATCTGATTTTTCTCCCTTCCCATGTTATCAGAGGTATCATGAAGCAGTTTCCGTCAACTACTACTCTGGATCCTTCTCTTGAGAATATCTTCAGAAGCATAGCACCATTAAAAACACAGCATTTCCCTTTTTTTTCTTCCCTCGTGACTTTCGAAAAAAGAAAAAAAATGGATATAACACAATGAAATAATGTTATTGCATCCCTAATAGATGTTTGCGCTCTCAAAACATAAAAGTTATCCTGGACTATGACTATCACCAATTCAAATAACATTCAGACTTTTGTCCACTATGGATCTGGATGCTTTGTAAATATTTCTGGTTTCTACTGTGCTGCAGAATTAGAGATAGATAAGAATAATCAAAATAAAATTTGCCTTATTTTCTGTAATTTTTTGAGGGAAAGTGAGAGGCAGAGAGAGTATAAATTTATCCAACTAAGCATTTTATTGATCTCCATTGATGAAAGTAAAACGTAGGGTTATTTTCTTTATTTTTCCTTTATAATGTCTCCTTGTTTTGACTAGAAATTTTATCCCGCTCCTGAGAAAGCTTCAACAATGAAAGGTCCACTAGAAATGCTAACAGGCTCCACTAGGTAACATTTTTATTTCTCTTGGCTTTTTTTCTCTTGGCTGTGAGCACAATATATTCCTGACTATCTGTTGATATAGTATTTGCCACATTATGAGGCAAAATAGCACCTATTCAAAATATTTGACGATGTTGTGTCTCTTTTCTAATCTAGCTGTTACTTTATGCAAAGCATGCACAATAATAAATACCATTAAATATGTGAACCATACAACACTTTATTTTGCTGACTTTCAAACCCTTTTCATGTGAATTTTTTATAAGGTAAATATACAATCACTAAGTAATTATTTTTTTCCTGGATGCCTGAGGTATAAGAACTGGTGTTCTGTGTTTCACTACATTTCAGATGTAGCTGATACATTTTAAAAACTAGACTATATCTTCTAGTTATTAGTAGGTTACCTCTCTATCAGATAACAATTCTAATTTGATATCTTCAGCCTGTCACCTGCACATTATCAATAAGCCTAATTTAAAAAATAATACTAGTAAGTAGATACTGACTTCTGCCAAGATGAGTATCAAGATTTATTGACCTCAGGGTAAACATTTACCAAAGCAACCTGCATTCAGTATGTTCTCTGTGGAACAATAATCCTTGATGTTTATGGAAATGTGAAGACAATCTCATGCATGTGCATTAATGTCTCCCTAACCCACACTGCAGCAGGCTGTAAACCTACCCAAAAATTAGATTTCCAGGCTGCACATTCTGTACACAACATTACAATGGTTATTTTTCCTTTAACTGAAAAGGAACCACACTGAAGAGGAAGGGATTAAGAAAAAGAGAGATTTCATGAGTAGGTCCTCCGTTCTCATTTACTCAACAGAACCTTTTCAGGAACAAAGGTAAAATTAATACTCTCTTGCTGGAGAGGATGACTTTTACCTCCACTCATCCTGTCCATAGCCATACTTCCAAGATAAACACACAAATCAGGGCCTCACATACTTTACTCTGGTTTTTGTTTCTGTCTACAGTTTCTCTGCTAATGAAAAAATCTATGAAATCTCCTATGTATCATAATCCTTCCTTAGAAAAGCAGAAAATACTAAGCACAATCTTTGAAATAACGGAATTCACGATTATAGATTATTTGTGTACCAGAATTTTTCAGCACCACATTGCCTGATACAATCTTCCTTCCACCCCCAGACTTTCCACATGAACTACATCTAGAAGAAACAAGATGGCAAAGAATGGAAAATAGTAATTCTTTTGTTTTTGTTTTTTTTTTTTTTTAAATAGAACATCCTACAATGTCAATCACACTTGAGATGAAAAAATAAACTACTTTTTCCAGACTCTGACTCAGACAAATCCTTTTATGGAGCTCAGTAGGACCAACAGTGGGAATGTGTGTGTGTGTGTATGCATGCGTGCTAATTTGCCTGTGCAAACAGATGTTCTCTCTATTAATGAATGTGGCCATGGCAGTCACTTATTCACTACTGGAACATTTACAGCCATCAGTATAAGTCAAAAAATGCAAGGCAATGTTTAGATACATTAGCTCCTCCCTGGCTGAAACGGCCTCTTCTGAACTCCTTCCATTGCCACCTGAAGGATCCTGGTCTAGTGCAAACCCTTCACCTCTCACAGTGAACTCAGATTGTCATGATGAATCCATATTGTTCATACAGAGCCTGATTACCACTTTTTTCAGCTTTGTATTAAGGCAGCTTTTTAAATTTCAGTTCAGTACCTCCAGGCTAAGCAAGACTCCTGCCTGAGGTTTGCACACATCACTAAACTCCAAGCACTCATTTACATTTTTGTTCTTTTAGTCTCTCAGGTCTACAGACTAAGAGAACAAAACAAGTTACTTTTGTTGCCAAAAAGCTTCCTCTTCATACATCTTGTCATTTACTGTGTCATCTCATTTATATTCAAACCTTCTCATTTATATCCTGATGTATAACTGACTTTTCCTCTGCATTGTAAAAGAAATCTATCCACCTACTTCCTTACATTCATCATACTTGAATCAGTAGGCAAATCACTGCCTTCTTTTGCTTCCAGAAGAACTTATCTACAGAGCCTACTATGGTGTCTTTAGACACTCACCTCTCCCCTTCATCCACCAACCTGTTACTCTACCATGTCCACTGCAGCTCTCAATAGAAAATACTTCTTTCCTTTGGCTGGGGAGAGAATGTTTTGACCACTCATGAACTCACACTTGGACTTCAAATGGAGCTGTCCCAACAGTCACAGTTGGTGGTGCCAGTTTTTAGGATGTAGTTTGATTTTCTCAAGTTAATTAAACTTGAATGAAATCAGTAGGGTTAGCTACCACAGTTCACATCATGAAAAAGGACAGAGAAACACACATTTCTAATTAAAACCTAGGCACAGTGCATAGCAAGTATTCAAACATCCTGAAAGAAACAACATTGAGTATTTCAGGGTGCAGGGATATAAGAGGGCATATGTGTGTAGAGGTGAGGGAGCACAGCTATGCATATTTAAGGGAAAACATATAGGTGAAAAAACAGGAGGAAATCCCACAGAAACAACTCCAGGGTATGGCCACCAGGGAAAATGCAAGCAAGAGCAGAGCTCTGATGAAAACTCCCAACTGGAACAGTAAGCAAAGCAAAGACGCCTGCGTAGCTACTGCAGACTGAGTTCCTCCCATAAAATGGATAAAGACTTTGGTCAATCTGGAATTTGTGAATTCAAAAATGAACTATAGCAAGCATATTAGAAAATACACCATGAACATCAGCTCTGGAAAGAAACCAAAGGATTTGCAAGAGAGAAGAATGGAAGAGAGCCACTGGATGTCCAGCTGGGCCAACCAGAGTATTTACAGTTTAAGAAGAGACTGAATGAGGCAGGTTGGGATCCTGCTTTTTCTGTCAGTTATGGAGCTAGTTCCCATATATAAGAGGAACAGTGTCCAGCCAGACATTCTTAAGTATAGGGAAAAGTGGTCTAAATCAGAAGTATCTAGGGAGAACTAAAGTGGCTGAAGGATGCAGAAAATTGTCCTGTACCACTGAGAATTTACAGGATGAAGTGTCAGTAAATCAGCATGTATTTTACCAGCTGGGCTTAGACTTACTGATGAGTACCAGGCAACGGAGGCCTCTGAGAGGACATTCAATATTGCCTGTAACAGCATCCCACAGTAAGGTGGCAGCACTGGTGAGAAAGACCAACTGCCACAAGCCCTGCAAGCACAGCTCTGTGTTTAATATGTATGAAGTATCATGTTCATGATACTTACTAGAAAAAAAAAAAAAGGAAGCTAAAAGTGGTTTCTTAGTCAAAGGAAATAGGGACCTAGTAGAAAAATTATAGGAACTCATTTAGCTAATGGCTGTTCAGTGGGAAAATAGCTAGAAAAGTAAGACTAGTTTTAAGTGTAAGAGAAAAGATGTGCTTACAGACAAAGTCCCTATTCTATTTAGGAAACAGGTGATTAATGGAGGAAGACAAGGCACAAAACTTGAGATACATGAGAAATCAGCTAGATAGTTATTTTGTACTGTAAGACACAAAAAAAAAAGAGAAGGAAAAAACATCAGAGATGTGGGTCAGATGAAACAATTTATACACAGCTGGATGTCAGCAAACAAATTACTCATTCACAGGAAACATCTGTGTAACAGTTACCCACTACAGGGACATTTCCAGAGGAAAGGAAAATGGGATAGAGCAGCTTTGGGACCTTGGCTTTTGGGGACTTTAAGGGTGCTACTGCCTTTTAGATGAAGGACCCATTTTTACTGTGAGGATGATGAAAGATCACGAAAGATGGAAGAAAAGCTGAAAAAACTCTAACCCAGTTGCCTTGATTGTGTTAAAGGAATAAAGAGAAGAAGTTTAAGCTTCAAGAGACTTCATAACTAAATATTGACCATAACAAGTACATATGATGTCCAAATATGCCAGTCCACCAGCTCCCAGACAAGGGGACAGTATTTTCTTCCCTTGGGAAGCACTGCACTTGAGTCCTACAGGGCAACCCACTGCAATGTGGGTTTAAGATGCAGCCACGATATGGCCTTTCTCTGTGTCATTTAAGACATAACCTTAACCTGTAGTACTTGCTCCAGCCCAGAGGTCTAAGGTGCTCCTGGTTAATAACCAGGACTCTTTCTCCCAATGCCATTCAGTTTGCCGGTGGAGGGGCAGCAAGGAAATGACTGGAGGACACCAACACATTCCCCTTCCACTTCGCCACATAGCAATACACGGAGGGAAAAGCACTGTTAGTCAGTGAGGAAAGGCATAACTGAGTTTAACCAGTGTCCAGGCTCATCTAGAGTTTTGGTTAAGAAAAAATAAGGTAAAAATCAAATCAAAACTGAAGCAAACATACCTTATGAAAGGCTGGACAGTAATCTTTTGAAGTTCCTTCCAACCTATAAGTCTATGAAAATTCAAGTAATGTGAAGTAATTCTTATCCATCATTATAGACAGATGATAACCTCACTCTGTAGCAGGTTCAGCCAAGTGAGATATAAAAATGGGTCTTGGCAAGGTGAAGCAGACAAAAAGGATAGAGGAAACAGTGTTTTCTCAGCTGAACACAGGCTGCAGCAATGCACAGTGACCCTTCTGGCTTGGCTGGTGTACCTGCCACATCTGACAGTCCGACAGAGGCAGCATTACACAGTTCACCCCCTCAGCTTCCATGTTATCTGCAAATGATGCCCTTAGGCCAGCTAAAAAAGGCTTCTGTAAGAACTGAAATACTTTAAATGGGTCTTGAGATAAACAGACTACTGTTAATCTGAACCTAAAGCCTAAGGACTGAGAGTTGTTCCAAAGACTGGAATTTTATTGGAGGTACATTATCAGCAAAACAAAAATAAAGAAAGGAAGCTGTTAACTGAACTGCCTAGCGGTCCAAGTATTAACAGCTATATAGAGTTTTGTAGGAATTTCTTCCTATTATAAAATACCTTAAAAATAAATAAATTACCATTGTTGGGAAACTGTGATTTGGGTGAGAAACATAATCTGAACCAACAGACTGTGATTTGTCACTTTAAGAGTTACAAAGGCTCCTGTGATTGTTCCTTACTCATGTTTTCCTATTCTTCTCATACTGGATGGAATAAACTAGTGTAAGTTTGGAAAGGAGCAACAGTTTGGAAAAGTACTGATACAACAACATGCCAAGTTGAAGTAGATGGCAACTAACTATAGCAAGAGTAATTACATAGAGGAAAGTCATTGTACAACCTGCAACACAGCCCTGAGAGTCATAGACTGTTTGCAGCTTAGCCAGTAGATGAGCCCGTTCTGATCATAACTGAGCATCCACCCTGACAACACCTCAGATTGTGCAAACCTGAGGAGTAATTTGCTGCATGGTTGGAAACACTGTAAAACTGTGATTGTGCAGCCTTGCACAAGGAAGCAATGCTGATGCCCTGTCAAGACAGCCTCACTGGAGTGATAGATTGCAGACACTGCTCCAAGAAGGAATCCAAAACGTGATTTCTCAAAGGAGTAAGCATTCTCAGGAAAAAAATTACTGTCTTCTCTCATCTTGTAATCTGCAGAAAGGGAAATGTTGCTTTTTTTATCCACACGTGATGAAGGGGGACTGAAGAATGGATGCTGAAGCAGCTAGATGCTTCCTATGTATAGGGGCTTCAAATTGCTGGACTGCATAGAAACCAGAAAAAAATACAAATGCAATCCTTTCCTCTCATATCACAACACTATGAATGCACTACAAAATTTTAAAATCACTGAAAATTCTGGGCTTTCCAGAGGGATTCGTTGATAGGGCAGCCTCTACTAAAATAGACTAAACAATGAACAAGAAGATGATGATTTCATGAAGGTTTTGAAAAGGACAAAGATCCCAAGCTGAAACCAGCACTTCTTCTCCATGACCCCTGTTAGCTGTGTTAACTAGGTTCTGGTTTTATAGTGAAGTACCATGGTCTGTGTGACAACCATGACGTTTCCTGGCCTAGCAATCAGAGCCAGAAAAGGAATCTTTCACTTCTCTGGAGGCTAGAAGAGAAAGAAGCAGGGAAGTACTTGCAGACGTTTCAGTGGTTTGGGCTGTCTGAATTCACTGCAAGAAATCACCTGGCAGACAGAACCTGTCAGCGTAACAATTCCACCTCTCAAGTTTTGAACTATTTCTCTGCTTTCTGTTCAGTAAATTGCTCAGAAAAAAATGATGGTAAGTAGAGGAACAGTCCTAATTATGACATCTGGATTAAACTTTGCTGAAAATGGCAAAATTATCCACTATTTTACTTTTCAGAGAGCAGAGATTGGCTAGCACTAGTCCAGGTGAGCTTATCTGGAGGGGTGTACACAAGCACTTGAACAGCCTGGGCAGGACAGCTCTGCTCAGCACTGCTCTGGACAGGGATATGTGAGACAAGGAAAGAAGAAGGTGAGGACTCAGATGGAGAAGCAGTGAGACATCCTAGAACAGACAGAAGAAAATTATCTACTCCATGCTGATTTTGCTTGTGTACTCAGATCTGAAGAACTAGCACATTCTGTAAGTCATTTCTTCTGTATCCTTTCCATCTTTGTTCAGAAAAACTGCCCCAGTGCAGGGATGTTTTCTTATTTTTACAATGTCCAAATCTCACTACATCTTGCTCTTGTTAACCCAAGACTTCTCAGAAGTTAAAGAAATTTAGTTAAAGAAATCTGAATTTTTAAGCAAATTTTTTGTCTGGGAAAATACAGAGAAAGTTTAACTTCTCAAAAATGAAAGGATCCAGTCCTTCCCTAGTATATCTGTGTTCAGTGGCCTTGTTCTTGGATTCTTCAAATTAATAAAGAAAAGCAGCATAGAAAAACAGCGGGAAGGAATTATGCCGGGTTATTCACTAGGCTCTTTACTGAACTCTGAGTTGGTCTCCTCTTAAGTAACCTCTTATTTTACTGTTCTGCATATCTACTCTTTAGAGAAGTCCTCATCAACTGAATCGATCAGCTCCTTGAAGATACACTTTTAGCAAAGACAGTCAAGGTTACTTTTCAAGGATATAATTTCTGGGTTAGTGTCATAGTTTGGTGTGGCAGATGAAAGGAGCACAGGCCACAGATGTCACACACAAAACTAAATTATTAAACTATTTGTAACATACTCAAAAGTAAATAAAATAAAATGGAAGGAAAGTAATAGGAAAGAACAAAGACCTGTCAAATTACAAGTTACTCTTTACATATTCTTAATCTCTTCCATGGCCACCTTCCCATAGGTTTATGGCAGTGTCCATATACTTTACTACAGCTTCTAATTGGATATTAATCACTAATTTTAGTTTCATGAGAAATTATCAACACACGTTTCATTCCCACAGTTTGCTCCTCTCAGGTCCTCCCTTATCTCACTTTGTTTTAGTTATTCTGCCAGTTTTCTTACAGTCTTAATTATCTCTTGCCGTTTCCCAGTGGTACAGGGAGGCACCACTTCGTTTAGGCCTAAAACTGCCTGCAGTTTCAAACTTTCATAATTCAAACTTTCATAATCCTCATAGGTTAGCATTTCTAGTTTCTGCCTACTCAGCCAGCTAGAGCTTTCCACTAAAAGCATGGAGGTTGTATTCACAATCATGATCAAAGCCACTGTGAAATATGTATCCACAAACTGAGCAATTTTATCTTCTTTACCAGCATGTGCCTTGAGATAGGCATCAGCTTGGATGAATTTCTGCAAATATGCTCCAGAGAGGATGTCAACTAAAATCTCTCTGACGGGTGGTTTGGCTTGAGTAGCAACCAGCACACAGACCACTTTGGAAATGATTACAGTTTCAAAAAAAAACACTAGCAAGAGCTTGAAGGTTACGCAATTCTTCTCAATGGAAAACAGCAATAGTCACAACAATCAATTGCCGTTTATTTTAATTAGCACTCCAGATGGTGTGGCTGGCAGGGGGTCTCCCAAGGGGATGGGGAGCCCCCGTGAATGCCCTCAGAGCAGTAGCCTCCAAGGGCCAGGCAGGTGAAGAGCTGCTGCTCTGCTGCAGTGGGGGTCAGGGGGAGGCACTGGGGCAGGTTTGGGGAGAGAAAAGCAGGGTAACCTAGTCCCAGAACCCCACCAGTACACTGGAGGCTCCCAGAACTTGTGTCACCTGATAGGAGAGTTACCTGAGAAGCCCAGCTTGCCAGCTGAGACTGTGTTTAATTGAGTTAGGAATAGGGATGTGCAGACTGCTACCATCTGCTCTGTGTGTTGGTGCCCTGTGTGCACGACCAGGCTCTCCATGGCCCCTTCTCCTCATCCCAGCGATCGAGCTGCTCTGTGGTGTGCTCTGGCACAGCACAGCAATGTGATCCTTCCTGGGTGTGACTGCTGAGAAAACAGCTCAGTGGTGGGAAAGGCATGTTGAGAAAGCTTGGCTCAGGATCTATGCTTGGGCTTAGAGCTCCCCACTTGGCCTTTACTGGGATATACTCTAAGAATGGGAGCATCTGGCCATGCACCATGCTGACCCTTCCTGACAGACTTCCCTGCCTGACCTTGGAACTGCCTCCTCACCATGGACACGTCTGGTAGTTGCTGATGGGTGGCTGACCCTGGTAATCCTCACTTCGTTCACTGTACAGATTCTGCTGTTCCAGGTTTCAGATCTCCTGTATCAGTAAAAGAGCATTCAGTTTGCAAGGTAACTCAAAATCTTTAGAATTAAATTGTGTTTGACAAGTGTATAAATGGAATTAGCAATGTGGCAAACTGCACAATGTCTTCATGGACCACTTGGATGAGCAAAACAACATGGGCTTCAGGAAGGAGAGGCACAATTTCTCCTCCCATTTTACTCAAACATCAGAATGCTTGTGCATCCAGAGATGGTAAATTCTGAAGGTCCTTTATGTACATTCAGAAAATTGTACCTAACAAAAATCCTCAAGAATTCTGCAAGTTAGCCCAAAATAGTTACCACTACTCAGATATGTAACCAGAGACATTTACCTTTACCTGTAAAGGTCATATACTTACTTGGTCTATACTCTTAGAATAATTACAATTCTGCTTAGATTTAAAGTAACAGGAGCTCATTATCTAAAACCCTCATCAATTCTTTTTGTTGGCTTCCAAATTATTCTAATTAGTCTTTAAAATTCAAGCCTATTAGTATATGTAGCTTTTATATAACATTACCTCAGTCATGAATTTTATGTAATTAAGTTATCTCACCCCAGCAGCAGAAAGTTATTTGGCCCTCACAGCAGAAATTATGGTTGCAATTTTAAAGGTTGTAATGAAGTATTAGAATGGTCTTTTCCTTTCTAATATTAGATCACATCATATACCTCAAAAGCAGAAAGTAATTAAACTGTGGCTTCCTTTATTAGATAACTTACTTTAAGGCAGCAAACAAATCACTGGTTCTGTGAGAAAGAAACCCTGCAATCTGCCTTTCAGCTTCTTAGTTGTGTGTTTGGCTAGAAAAACAAATCTGGTTCATAAACCCTTCTAGGACAGATAACCACCACTGAATTATTGGTCTGTAGCTGAAAAGCTTGTACCTTTTACTGCTGTGCACCAATGTGGTGTGCACTGGAATCAGTTTGAGGCACGCCCAAAAGCACGTTTATCAGGGTACTTTGCCCCCCATGGCCCCTGGGGTCGCATGGCTGTTCTCAGGTGGGCTTCCTGCTCACCAGCTGGCTCCGTATTTCTCTGGCCTGATCTCTGTAGTCACCAGCATCTTTGATCACCAGCTGGGCCATGCTATGGCTGATGTCACTCACTCTGCTTCCATCACTCCCTGCTCTGTGTATGCATTAGGCATGAAATCAAGCACACTTGTTTTCACAAGCAGCTTCATCCTCTGTCCTAGATTTCTAGGAAATAGAGATTTTTCCTCCCCAATTCCTTATTCACAAGAAGTTTGTCCAAATTTTCCTCACTGAACTTTTGCTTCTATATCTTTTTTAATTCTCAAAATGTTGCTGCCATCCCAAATTTATCTTGCTAAATACTTTTGCTTTCAATTCCGAGACTCCCATCCACCACCATTTACAGGTAGAAAAGATGAATTCAGATGAGTAATAACCCTTCTGAGCTTTTTAAGGTTTGCTGAAATGTTTATTCCCCACAAAGACTGACACAATATAGAGAAAACTCATCAGTTACATTTGAATTGTTAATAATCTCAACTGTTAAACGCAGACCTTTTTACACAAAGAAAGCCAGATAGATTAAAATTTCTCCTTTAATCACTATTCAACTTTAAAATGCATCTGTATGGAAGTGACAGAAATGAGCTGTATTCAGTAAAACAGTAGGGAAGGGTTAAACAAAGAAAACTCTTGTTTACTTTGGCCTCTTGTTGCCTTACTAGTGCTTATGCTACTCAGCACTACTCAGGTTCTCAGGTCAAGGGACAAAATAGGCAATCATGTAAATGAATGTAGTACAGACCTTTTCTCCCATCTGCCTGCAAACAGAGAAAAAGAGAAATCAAGTTAAAAGCAATCACTGTTATTTCAGCCATCTAATTTTTCTGGATCTTCTCACATCTCACCACGGTTTCAGTGACCTTACCTACTTCAAATACAGTCTCCAGAAAAAAGCAGGGAGTGAAATAAGCTCCAAGGACTGTCAATGAGCACAGGAAGTTGCATTGTCCTTTCATAAGTGAGCCTTGATGAAGATGTTGGTTTGCAAGTAGCATGACATTCCAAGAGAAAAATAAAGCTACAAGGCTTTTAAAACACTTTCTACAGCTCAACAAAGAAACCCATGAATGCCTATCATTACCCTACAGCATCTTGCAACAGAAATAGATTCAAATTGTTTTGATATAAAAAGATACAAATAATTAAAAGGAGAACAGTTATAAGCAGGAAAGCACAACATTGAAGCATTTACAAAAGAAATGTACACATCAATAAACAGGCACATTTGGGCTTTTCATGGTCACATATGTGACATTTGAAAGTTCCTATTCAGATCTAGGTCTCATAGACTTAGACGCTGCTCAAAGAGAACATAAAGCCAAAGTCTGAAGAAGATGGAAAAATCCAGGGGAGAAGTGAAGCTTGGGGAGGCAATACTCCTTATCAACAGGCAGCAGCTCCTGAGCAAGGCTGGGACAAGCATCCTGAGTGCTCAAAACCCCACTGCAGCAGATGCAGAGCAGGCTAAGAAGAGAGATGGTCTTTGCAACAGCCAGATACAAAATTGGGCAAAGATTTCAATCCAACAGTAAAAGTTTTGCAAAAGATTATGACCATGAGTGAATGTAGGACAACTGGAAAGCTGAGCTCAGTTACCTATAGCAATTTGGCAGTCAGTGAGGACTTCTCTTCAGGGTGGTAACTCCCTCTCAAAGCAGCAATTCACAATGGTTGTGTCCACCAAAAGGGCTGGACTTGGTGTCCTCTACTCACGGACGAAGTTGGATCTCATCCCTTTTCAGTGCCAACACTATTTCTCAAGATAAATGTTGAGTAAGAGTGAGGCAGAGAGGAAATCACTGCTTTGCCCAGGCATCACTGAGGAAAGATTATAAACCTGCCTAATTTTCAAATCCCACCCTGCACATGGAGTCCCATGGATGGATCGGTGGGTCTGGATTAGCCACAGCAAAGAAACTTGGAAAAGCAAACTTCTGTGACTCATTTCTGGAACACAATTACTGCTGCTGTGCCTCACCCTTCTTAAATCAACGGGTTAGATGTCTGCTGTCCTAAGTTTTTACAGAAAATTAAAAATAATCCTACACATAATGTTTGTGATTAAGGCACCATCCTTCGATTATGTAGCAAATTATTAGCCTGCTCTGTAAGGGTACAGTCTCATCTTTGAGCCTTCCCTTGGACTAATTTCTATACTGATATATATAAGAAACATATTCAAGCAATGGTATTTTTGAAAGAGACAACACTGAAAATACAGTCTGTCTGTCTCCCTTATCTGCTGTCTGCTGACTTAAAAAAGCAAACTACTTGGGGTAGGTACTGCCTGCACAGTACCTAGCACACTGTTGGCATTACTGAAACAGAAGAAAGGAATCATCAAGATTGGGTTTCATAAAACCACCTCATGTCAAACCTTGACAGGTCTGCAGGGTGGAACCCAACAGCCTGGTCACTAGTCACCTAAGTTTATGAACTCTATTAACACCTTCAGGATTTGTCTTCACAGGACAGGAGATGATGTGCTATAGTTAACAGTTCAGTGGCAACAAGGTTTGCTTCATGTGTGTGCCACATAGTCAGGACAGCATTCACAGCAACACCAAATTCATCATGTTTTCAAATCACCTGGGAAATGGGGGAGTATTCCCATTAAATTTCCTACACCAGTATTCAGCCAAACAAAATTACCTGAACTGCTAAGAACTGTTAGGCTTGTGTACATTTTTAAAACCCTTCCATGTGGTCTATTTATCAAGAATATGCAGTAATAACAAAAAAAACAGAAAAATTCCAAAAACCAAACAGTGACTCAAACACCAATAGGTTGCTGTCACTTTGGATTTCGTCAGAGCCACCCTTAGTTTAGTGCATCTATTATGTCAGAAAACTCATTAGAGTATTTTTATCTGGAAAATTACAGACATTAATGCAAATGGGGAAGCATCAACTGAAACCAAAAATACTATCTAAACAAGTTTTGTTAATAATGACTGAATTAATTACTGAACAACACAAGCCAAACATACTAATATGGCTGTGACCTTATGATACATTCGCAGCCACACAAAGGATTAAGTATAAAACATTCCCCTTTACAGTTAATCTGAATACATTACCATATAAATTATGGTATAGAAAAGCTTCCAAAAGTGGCTAAAGGCTGTAGTTCTTAATCATATAGTTACAGGTAACGTTACTCTCTCTCTGATCAAGGAAATTAATTTACAGTGAGGAAAGTACCCACATTACAATTTCATTTTTTCTTCAGAAGGCAACAGTAATGAGATGTTCGACAGACAAAATATTGGTTACAGCAAGTTTTCATTATTAACTTCATACACAAAAATGCAGTGTAATGCACCATAATAACACCCCAAAAAATACTCTGAATTCTCAGAGAGGCCAGGAAGGACAGATATTAAATTCTGGGAAAGTATATGGGAATGTGTGGTCTTTATTAAGGCTTCATTCATTTATTAATGAGAAGTGATACTAAAGGGCTTCCCGTAAGTTACAAAGCAGAAGGGGAAAAGAGCCAAACACAATTAAAGAACAGCCATTGAAAAAAGCCTTTGGCCTTTTTCATTTATTTATTTGGCCTATTTATTTCCTCTATAAGGGGCAAACACAACAATAGCCTTAAGATCTGGTTCTGTTGAGCTGCACAGCGGGAAAAGTGCGTGCAAGAAAATTACTTGTCCTTTCTCAACTCAGTGGCAGGTGACAGGCAAGATTGGTCCCTGCCTGCAACGGAAGGGAAGGAGCACAGCTGGAGTCGGCACAGCCAGAGGCACAGGGATGCCCCAGACACCACACTGGGCTCAGCACACACATGGCTCAGCAAATCACACCTCAGAGGCTGCTGTGCACTGCCAGGAGGGCCTATTTCGCAGGCAAAGGGGAAAACAACTGGCTTATGCTGGATTCTAGCACTGCAGGATGGTCTTGTGTGTGCTGTTACCCCAAAGGGGGATTGGCTTTTCTACTAAACCAAAAAGATGCCCACTCCTCATCACAATGTGACCATAACCTTTCTGGAGTTTTCCATAAAATGGAGACACATCCTGGGACAGCCCTCAGGGTGACCATCAGGGCATCCTCTTGGGCAGGGGACAATTTCTAAGATTTAGGTATCTAGACTTTCCAATTCAAGGGATATATTTAATAGTGAGTGCTCAGCATCTCACACAATAGGCTTCTCTGAAGTATTCTCCTGGGTAATTCTTGTCCTAGACAGGAGATGCCTTTCCCATTACCCTCAGTTTTGCTGGAACTGGCACAGTGCTGCATGTGGTTTTGATCATTGCAAATCAGCATCTTCTAATGAAAAATCGTTTTATTAGAATTTTCAATCAGCTATATGGATCATCTTGGAACTACACTATGAGGTTGGATCAGACAACAACCAATTTCTCCCAAATGTTTCCTCGGATGGACTTGAAAATGCCTTTACATACATTACTTCTGAACCAATCTTGTCACTAAATCCTATAAACAGACACTGGGAATGTCTCCTTATTGCTGTTCATCATTGGATAAAGCAATTGCAAACCTTTTACAATGTGAACAGAGAGTGGCCAAAGCCAGAATGTGAGTGATTCCTGTAAATCAACGGCTCCCCTCGCACCAAATAGCAGGACAGATGCCCTAACAAATTGTCTACTCAAGCAGATAAGGCACCACAGAGCACCATTAGTGGGAGCATTGGTATGATTGTCTAAAACTCGCCTATTTGTAAGTGCAGAGGAACGCAGCATGCATTATTTATTTAGTTGTGCTACACAGTAATTAGCAGGGCTGGAGACCAGAGAGCATGGCCAGTTAAGAGGTTACACGTGCTCCACAACACTGCTAATCCCCAGCAATCTGCCTGGAGCCGCCAGTGCCATTTCCAAGGGCTCTGTTATCTACTGCAGTGAAGTTGGGCAACCATGAGCCTCCTCGGTTTTTTAAAATAAAGTCTTCTGTTTCTTTATACAGACTTTGACAGAAAGAAAATAATACACATTCTAATATAAATATTCTGTGGCCTTTTTTGTATGATCTTTCATGGCTTTAGGGATATATAAGAAGTAATTATCCTGGAAATGGAGTCAGGAAAAGCAATCAATTTCTGTTTGGGATATCAGGTCTTCCTTAGAAGCCAGCATTCTCTGCAACACTTTTACAGTTAAAGTATTTTTATAAAATACCAGCAATTAAAGTTGGACTTTTCTTTGGCACCTCAGATGGGCAGACCTGACAGGCAGGCACTGACCATGGCAGACAGAGGAATGAGGACACAGATCATCAGCAGTGGCAGCAGGATGAATCAGGAATGTGGGCAGGTTGAGTGGCTTGGCACCAGGGTGGTGACTGAGGAATTTTGGCAGCCCAACAGGGTGCAGAAAAAGTCTGTGTTTTTATGATATGTTGAACTATAGGAGAAGAAAAGTTAGTTATAGCACAAGAGGAGCTCCCAGCACCCTTCCACTTCTGAGAATTTTGTTTTGCATTCCCCTTCCCTGCTGGAAAGCAAACATTACTGGAAAAATTGTCCCACACACAGCAATTGAAGCACATTCATACTTGAAACAACAATCAGATGTTGAGATACTTACCTTAAACAGTTATTTCACATAGTGACCAGACTACAGACCTCTGTGCAGTCTGATCCTTGCAGCTTTGTGTGAAGAGGCTTCCAGAAGCCAAGCAAAATCTGGCACCCTAACATCAGGCTTCAGGCCAGAGTGCAGCCCTGACTCAAGGGGCTGCTGAGACATGTTCCCTGAGAAGAAGGGGTGGAGAAAAGGAGAAATGGAAAACAGACATCTGACTTCGCAAACAGTCCAGATGCTGTTGGCTCATTGCTCCTACAGTGCAAGAGGGAAGAAGCCATAGGTTCTGGGGTTCATGGTTCTGAGGTCCATGAGCTTTGGTCTTACTGGTCAGAAGCCCAGCAAGTGCTGCACTGTGGAGTATCTTTTTCTTAAGCCATCTCATCTATTGAATAGCTTCAAAGCTTATCCAAATAAGCTTAAGCTGACAAGCTACTTAGATAGTTTCCTTCCACACCTCCAGGTCTTAGGGACAGGAATTCCAGCTCATCTCACTGCAAGTGTACCCAGCCTCTGTCTTCTCAAAGTCCTTTGCTCCCAGGCTGTTGTGCAGGTTGTCTTTGCTCCCTTACACTCTCTCAGCTCCACAGCAAAGTGAACTAGATCCAGCCTGCCCCTACACAACTATCCAGTTTTGCTGCTACAAGTCCTTCCTTACAGGCCTCTGCCTACACAAAGCCTTTGGTAGGAATTGAAAAACCACATCTGCAATGGTGTTCTTTAATCCAGATGTGAACTAGAAAGAAACTGGAAAAGAAACAGTAACTGCAGTAGACATAGTAATATTAAAAGTTTTGAAATACAAGGTAGTTCGGAATCTGGAGGACTGACAGGAGAATCCAGTTTCCATTTGATTTTGGGTTTTTCTTCTTTCTTTTCTTAAATTAAACCTGAATTAATTCAGGGAAGAACTCTGCTGCACATTAACCAGAAGGTCAAACTAGGTGTTCAAGGCAATCCCCTTCATCCTTCTGGTTTATGAAAATGAACGAAGATGGAATTTCCAGATGAAAGAAAAGGCATTTCACTCTCCAGACCAGATTCTAGCACAGAGACCAGCCTGAACACCAGTGTGCAACATCTCAGCCACAAAAAGGCACTTCTCCCTTCTTACTGCAAACTCACGCTGTTCTCCTGGTCCTTACTAAGTTAAGGCAAGGTTCTTCCAGTGTTGTAGATACAGTGTGCTGCTTTTTCAGCCCTCATGTGTCAGACTCCTAGAGACCACTCTGTTGGGGTCCCTGACTCCCTGCATGCTCATTAGATGACTGTCATTTGGGAGATTTCACAATAACAAGCTTTTCATTACACTGTTTTACTGTAAGACTATCATCAGCTGCACCAGCCCTATGGTCTTAGACAAATCTGGATTCATCTCCATTTATAAAGAAAGAAAAATACAGAAAAGGTCAATTTAATACTAAATAACATCTCATTGAAAAATACAGCTCTAAGTTTTTGGTCAATCTAGGACATATGATCATGTCAAGGTCACTGGCTGTGTTTTAATACAGTGTGATTTTTTCCACATTCAAGCAGTTACAACTCTGCATGGAGCTCCATTTAGAGGAATGTCTGGTAGTCATAGCAGGGGTAATCTGGGTATTAAGAGACTGGAGCTATGGGCTACAGACCTGGACATGGCACATCTTTCCCAAGCAATCCTGACCCAGTTTTAGAAAACTAGTATCTTCAGACTCTTGAGTCTAGACTGTTGGTGAAGGTTTCTCTGAGCCTCAATTTGCTCCTCATTAACTATCAGCAGAGCTGCCCTCCTGCTGCTGGTGTTAAAAAGGCTCAGCTCATGGAAGTTTGCAAAGTGCTCCAGCACTCTTAGATCAGAGAATGATCAGAGACTGCAAAGCAGGAATGAGAAACCTTTTCTTACTAAGGGCAAACAGGCTCTTAGCAGGTTTTGTATTAACCTCTTGCTCTCCAACAGTAATTCCCAAGGGATCCCAAAGTGGCATAGCCTAAAGGAAATGAAGCTACAAACACATCCCAACTAAAAAGTAGCATGATATGATTTACTAAGCACTTTTAGAAATGTTAACACTCACATTTCTACCGTAGACCTCAGTAGCAAGTAATCCACACAGCTGACTTAGAGAAGAAATTGTATGATGTGCTCAAAGCCACTAAGAATTCTTTTGCAAAGTATCAAAATTGCAATTCTAAACTAGAAAATCCTTACTTTTACCTCACTGTTTGATCTGAGTGTAGGTTGCCTTCCACTTAGAGTTGAAACTCCAAATGCAAGGGATTTTTCATTCCTACTCAAATTGCTTTAGCTATTTTTAGGTCAGATGAGTAGAATAAATATAATTAAGCATTTTTCAGGCATTTTTAGAATCACTTCCTAACTAAGAAAGAGATCCTTTTCACAAAAATACATTCTCTAGTCATCCACCCATAAAAGCACTCAGACCTTTTGATATAGTAAGAATCAAATAATGAAAAAGTACTGAGTTAACCACATTAGGAAAGCTGATACTGTACATTTATAGCAGCTATTCAGTATAAAAACTTTTAGAGAGCGTAAGTACAGAGAAGGACTGGACACAGAGCCAAGCTGTGCTGTAGTGGTTTAGAGAAAGAGCCCAAGCAACCTGAAACGAGGACTGCAAAGCAAATGACATGCCATTATCATTAACAGCTCTCAGCAAAGTTTGGTAGAACATTCTTTAAAAACACCTCAGCTCAACCCATGGACATTAGCCCAAAGAGCCCTCCCAAGTCGATTTCTGGGCAGTGGAGGTCAGCTGGGACTGGAGCACGACTCAAGAGATGCAGATTGTGATCCTGGCTCTCCAGGTACCATGTTTAAGCCATGTCTCTTCTGCCACTTCTTCCCTTCCCACTTTGCCTGTTCTGAACATGGAACTTTTTGGGGGACAGTGGCCTCTGTACCTCTTGGACAGGGCTCGGCACAGCAGGGCCCAGATCCCAGCCAAACACCTTCTGTGCTGCATACCATGGGTGCCCCACAAAGGGAACATCACAGCTGCACTCACACAGCACCACACTCTGAGTACTTATCCTGCGATCACTTACAGACTGCTCTTCCATGCAATCAACATCACAGGTCTGCTGTTCTCCATGCATATCTTTCTGCTGCCTTACCTGCATCAGTATTTCTGCTTCATCCAGGCTATTCAACAACCTCCCCACTACATGGAATCACTGAGAGATGGCCAGAATAACGTCCTTCTCTGTTCAGCTGACTGATAGAAGTAAAATTAGGAATGTTACTCACCTACAGCCCAGGATATACATATAGTAGATGCAAGCGTCTGACTGAAACAATCCTCAATCACCTCCATCCCCAAGGGGTTGCCCTTTCCCTCAGGGAACATTCTTTATCCTGGCAGGTGTAAGTAAGTTCCTGTAACAGTTGTTGACTTCACTAAGAATTGTCCTCTTGGATGTTTGCCAGAAATCCTTTTGGCCAACTGGCAAAAATAAGTCGAAAAGAGATGAGACTTTTTGAGAAGGATTTTACAGAGAAATAAAAATGGCATGAGATACCTAGAGAATACAAGAGAAGTTCAAGCAGGAAGCAGGACATCAGATGCTGTCCTCTCTACTTCTTTGCCTCAGCTACTTAGTATGGAAGAGATAATCCCAATGTTTCCAATTCCCAAAAAGCCAGCGCTGGAGCCAGGTGCAAGGCATCTGACACACAGAACAGAGCAGGCAAGGGGCTGCTCAGTCATGCTGCAGGTTGCACCTGCTCTGCTGTCAGCCATCGTTAGCTGTCCCTAACGAGCAAAAGGCGACAATGCAGGTGATAACAGAGACAGGCTAGGGCAGCAGGAGAAGTTAATAAGCAATTAAGTGTTCTGATTGCAGTTTCCCTCGCAGTATGACTCTGAGCACCCAAAGAGAGGCACGTCCTTCTCAGAAACCAGGAGTCACTGCTCTGATGAGTTCCCAAGTCTGAGTTCTAAGACAATTGACCAATTATCAAAAGACAGAACACAAATCCGTTGGTCACTCTGCAAGACACGCATGTATTTCTGTACACACTTTTCCTGATAGTTCAATTAATTGAGACTTAAGTCCCATGTTTAAGAATGCCCTTCACAGAGCAATACAGTGAAGTCAGCGTGGTCAAGTACATCACAAGAGCAAATAGCTTTACTTCCAGAAATGAGGAGCCCTAGTTGACCCCAACTAGGAATTGAAGCAAAGAGGCAGCACTATCTTCACCTCTCTTTTGTTAACCTGAAGTTCAAATATGCACATTTCAAAGAACTGCTCAACATTTTCAGTATTTCTACCCCTTTCAAAAAAAAAACCAAACAAAAAACCAAAAACCAAGAAAAAAACCCCAAAACCCAACACAGCTTTCCAGGGTGTTTGTCTGGATCACGCTCCCAAAAGATTTCTAGTCTTGAAACCATGCAGCCATTTCATCACTTTGTCCAGTGAATCTCCAACATATACCCATGTGAAGAGTAATCCCCAGCAAATGCTGGCTGTAGCAAGGGATTTTCTGCTCCACTACTTCTGAACATCGCCAAGCAAACATTGGACAAATTGCACAAGGAAAGGGGTCAGCGCCATCGTGAATATTTCATATAGACAGCACAACAAAATCCAGCATAGAGAATAGAAAGGGAGAAAAATCTATGAAAAATCACTTTTCAATTATTCTTTTACTCAGTACTACTTGTTCTTCAGTAAAACACCGCAAAATGATTCCCTTGCAATCAGAAGGAGCAAAAAACCTCCACTCTTGGCAAACTATTTTTGGAAACTGTAAATCTCATTCTGCTTTTCTCTTAATTCCTGCTAAGAGGAATTTTGTAATAATTCCATACAAGGATGGAAGCCTTGTAGCTTGTTAAAAATTATACAATCAAGATGTACAAAAACGAAAGATACTGATTTTTTGTATTAAACTTTGCTTTTACAGACAATCGTTGCATAGTCGAATTTATCTCTCTTTGACAGATATTTTCCCAATTTCTAACACTTCTCTACTTGCTAGCACTTAACTGTCACATGTTTTCTTGTAGGCATATTTACCTTTCTGACATTTTTAAGTCCTCCACATAAAACATTTTTTTAAAACAGGACTTTCATTCAGCCCTGTCTTTTTACCCAGATGCTCAAATTTTATCTCAATAGCTGGTTTTCTTATTTAAATTAAAGATTACTATTTCTTTCTAGAAAAGTACATTTGGAGTTATTTACCACTGAAGCTCAGGCTGCAGTTTCTGGGGTAATTGTTGTTTTGTCCCCATTGTTGCTTACCCTCAGAATTTCACTAAGTATCTCAGTTATTTAGTGATTTATTAAAGAGACAATTCTTGGAGATCTATGACTGCACAAAAATGTCACATCAGTCTTCAGAGTTGTAGATCAAATTCCAGAGATGAATATCTGAACGGGTATGACTCTAAATGGCAATTAGGCCTTCCCAAACATATTTGTGTTTTCTGACGTTTTATTTTCATGCAGACTTTTGATTCTAGAGGGTCATGACTACTTAAGGTTAGTTGACTCATGGTTGGTTTACAATCAAATTTAAGAAGTCAAGTATCATCAACAGTTGCATCTGAGCTCACACTGCTGCCAATTCTGATTCCTGCTATGTAATATGTCTTCATACCTTGTGACTCTCACATCTGACCTCTCAGCCTCCCTTCATCATTCCCATCACCTCCTAGGACTGTGAGAACAACACTTGCATTTCAGAAGTGCCATCTGCCATGGCAGCTGAATCACTGAAGCAATAGTCCTCCATTCCTTTCAAGCTCAACCACTTGCACAACCACAGGTCTGACGTGTACCAGCTTGATTAGGCCTAGACAAAAACAGAGCAGAGGAAGAGGCTGGGCTCTGTTCTGGCCTCTGCTACTCATGGAACAGAAAAACTATGAGAGAGCAGAGATTCTGCTCTCAGTTGCTGAGAAATGGGAGAGTGATAACCATGTCTATCCTGATGTACAAAATACTTTGAAACGGTTGAAAGCCACTATACAAGTACTAACTATGTATCATTAGACACTGCTCCTACTTTAGGGCACTTTCTCATTCACATGTTATGCACAAACTGTTAAGTCAGCCACAACCGTACTTTTAAAATTATAGGATACCTGGAGAAAATAAACTCAGTAGCCATCACCTAAGAAGGGAAAATAATGATCCTGACTCTGGCAGCAACCAGTCACTGCACCTCATTACAGTTTCTAGCAGAGTAAAGGATCCAATATTAGTATACTGTTCTGCTTTGTACAGCAATAGCCTAGTAAAACTCTGTGGTGTGTGTTACCCAGTAAAGCTGACTAATGGATCTGTCTGGAACTGAAGTCTGTAGATCCATGAATTCATTTTAGAAAAAGTCTCACAAAGCACTTTCAAGATTCAAACCAGGATGCTGATGCTCAGGCAATCCTCTGACTGGTACTTAGTGTTGGAGTATGTCATGGCCCACAGGAAGGACATATAATCTCTGTTAAACATACCTGCAAAGCAGCAATTAATACTCAGCAATGAATACACATGGTGGGACTACAAATAGGATATTGCACCCAGGAGCTGAGAAACTTTCAGAGAGGCAACATGCCCTCTTTCCATTCCTAGTGAGCTGTCCTAAATGTGGAACATCCATGTCTTCACCTTCCCCTCATGGGAAAATGTACAGAAGACAAGACTAAGTCACCTGCAGGTGAAATTAAAGCAGATAGAAAGCTGCAAGACACCACAAACTTCAGGACATGGGTACAAGCTGGGTTAATGTGCAGCCCTCCACGAGGAAGAGCACTTCCTTGTGTGCCTCTTCATGGACACTTCTGCAGAGTTCTCTTCCCCTTGCCCTTTGTCAGCAACCATTTGCATAACCCAAGTTAGATGCTACAGTCATTCCAGTTACTCTCTGTGCAAGACTGCTCACACTGTACAGCCACCAGAATGGGGGGAACACCCTGTGACAAGCCCTTGTGAGCCCCTCTGGGCATGCATTTTAGGCCATAAATTGGAAATGACAGCAAAGTAATCAGGAGAGTATCATGCTGTGTCTCCTAACCCTCCTGGGCTTCCACTGATTTCACTGGAGAAATGCAGGCAGACATGGAATTAAATCACTTCACTTACATTGGACTAGTCGAAGCTGCTCCATAAATGACAGATTGCTAACAGCTCCCTTAATGACATCACCCAATATGTCATAAAATCTGCTGCCAACACTATGGATTTTTTTTCTCCCCAGACAGAAACATTCTCTGGCTGTGGAGCAGAAGTTTCAGTGACAAAATGTGGCTCAAGAAATAACCTATAAAAGGTTTTCAGTGCATAAGGCAAGTACCACCCAAAAACTCACTGTAGAATAAAATTATCTTTCTTGGCACTGCCTTCCTGGAACAGTATCCCACATCAGATTTTTCTAAGTGTTTGTGATTGAAATTATCCATCTACCATCTCTGCAGGTAGCACTAAAACTCATCACTCAGGAACAGTATCCAGAGCTTTGGCAGATTACTACCCTTGGGTGAACACTGTTATCTTCTTATTGCTTTCGTGCTAATTGGAAGGAAACTTGTCTCATATGGGTATTAGCATTAGAGAAGAAACAGATACACTTGTAGTACAATAGAAAGGATTATTTACCTGGAGTTTCTACTATTAGCCTTTTACTACCAGACTCACATCAGGTTTTTTTGCCAGAACAGCAAGTAAAGCAAGAGCCAGAGCACACAGAGCATGAGCAGCCTTTAAGAATTTCTCAGAGACAATGTGCAGGTTCTTCTGTATTCTTCAGACACCAGGAAAATAGCTTGCAGCAATGCCACAAATGACTACCCACCTGCTTTTAAAATGTTACAGTGGAACCCACTTGAGCAGGCATTAACCATGACTGCACAAAGGGTGCATTTATCCAATTCTGTGCTACCTGCATCGTCTGTGCTACCAGCATGCCTTATGTGAGAATTAGCACGGTTTCACAGACTGTTTTAAAAAAGGTCAAATACAATCATAAGAAAAATACCTCACTGAGTGGAGCCAAAAGTGAAGAAGGAGAAAGTCCTCATTCTTCATTGAGACTTCAACTAAATTCTGCCTTATAGCATAGTGCACTGAAAGTCTCCAAGATATGGTTCTTCTGATCAAGGTGAGATTGCTGCCTCTTTCCATTCAGTTGCAGAAAACCAGTGTTGGCTGCTGCCCTTCTTAGTCGCTCCATAAACAGATGCTCTTCTCTATGCATGCCATCTTTCCTGCATCCCATCATCTATCCACTCAAAGCAGCCACAGTTGAACAACCAGAATAAGAAAAAGTGAAATGTTAAGTCTTGTGGGAACCTAAAGCTAGTGCACTTATCTGCAAGGTCCCAGGATGTGGCTCAAATATCTTTGGTAACAACTCATGTATCAAATGTACTTCTGTTCCCTGCAGCACTTCTTGCCAACAGAACACCCTCCAACACACCAGTATGCTGGGGATGCTGAGAACCAGTGGTCTGAACAATCTGTCACTCATGTAAGTTCAGAAGAGAATCACTGTGGTGGCACTTGCTGGCACTGTGAGTAAATGAGCCATGATCTATATATCTGGCTATGCTGCAGTTGTCTTCTGAAAGAAAAAGCAAGTCAAAAAGGAAGTGTAACACTCGGCTGAATGCTGAAGTGACCAAACAAACAGGATTAGCTAAACCTTCCTTACCTGTCAGTCATTCCTCTGTGTATGGGAGCAGTCCTCTCAAGGCTGCCCATGATGATGATGGCCTCAGTACCTGCTTGGGTTCCTGAACTGATGCATTTCAAACTATGTCATCGGCTTACACTATACAGTCATTTTGGTCTTGTAAAAACATGGTTTGGCCAAATGTGTTGTATCACACATACTTCCACTGCATGGAATGAGAGGATAAAATAATTCCCTGTGAATTTTGTTCTCAAATTCAGATCTGCACTGCCATGACTGCAAAGTGACAGATGTCAAAACCGAGCTGAGTACCTCATTAATGCAGAGATAAACACACAGAATATGTTGTTTGGAATGACAACGCAGTGTGTTTATATATGTACAACACTATTTATCGTCCTACAGATGGTTGCTCATAGGGATGTACATGCACAAATATGTCTAATTTTGCCTTTTACTTTTTTAGGTAATTATCATTTTCCCCTGTTTACACTGACTACTAAGATGGCCTAGAGACCTCTCAGTTTTTCTAAGGGTTAGGGGTCACGTTGCACAAAGCAGACCAGAATCCACATGCAATCAGTTCTCTGCAATAATAACAGTCCATGCCTGTAGAGCATTTTTTAAGAAATTATCTCGCTCTCATTTTACAGCCAGGAAAACCCAGAAAGGTGAAATGACTTACCCAAGGTCACACAGCAGGCTCTGCTCAGTACATAGTTACTATTGTTGCAAATTGGGTAGCTCATCAAGCCTATGCTACTCACACCACTCAAATAAAATTCAAACAATAATTATTATTTCCACTGCAATTTGCAAGGCAGTCAAGGCTGGAGGCCACAATCAGGACTCAGCTTATGTTGGGCTCTGTTCAAACATCAAATCAAGTCCAGTACCTGCTCCAGGGGGCTTGCAGTCTCAGTAGGGACCTAATTCTGTGGGAACACAAATTGCAGAGGAAAGGGAGGGAAGGAGAGAGGAACAGACAGAAGGCAGCAACCTTAATGTAAGGTTTCACATTGTTTTGGATAACTGGGAAGTTTGGAAACTTATTATTACTTAAATTATTTAGGTGGGTAAGAAATATAAACACATTACTGATAGTCACCTGGCTACTTATTTAGGTAGCAGATGATCTTCATAATCTTAACTGCACAAATACTTTACTTCCACTCCTATGGTCTTTGATTACATGGACAGCCAGCAATTGGATCCTGCTCTTTGGGGGACTGACTCACACTGCACAACCCAACACTTAGAGTACACTCTACTTTCTAGAGAGTGATATTATACCTAATTTTACAACTCTGTCTCTAATCTGCTGCTAGGGAAATTCTTGCTGTAGAGCTTTTTATATGATATGTGCTTATACATTTTACAGTACAAGACAATTTGGTACACTAGCTATAAGCTAAGTAATTCATTTCACTCCTGCTAACCTAAGACTCCCACTAAGATCTGCAGTTGTAAAATATGTATTAACTCCCACCTTGCCATCTCTCACTGCTTTTTAATGTGGCTCCATGCTAGCAGAATGTCATGTACAAAATGACCATATAGCCATTCCTCTTTAAAAGTCTTAACTGCGTATAAGATAAGAATTATTTGCTCCTCTAATACCCAGTGGCATAGGCACAGTGGGATCATTTGCAAGAGTAGGATTGCTCAGTACCAAGTCAGGACTGCTGCACAGTTCTTAGAAGTTAACCTCTACATTTTCTGGTAGGGATCTGCTACCCATTATTTATTGTAAAAATAATTTTGTACTTGTATAAATAATGAAAAAGAGTATACAGGAAATATTTGACTGATATCCATAACCTCAGATGGGTGTGTATCCTTTTTCTGGATTTCAAGTAAGCCAAGCATTTAAAACATGTTTCCAGTCCATCAAAGCATGTGCTTAAATCCTTCACTCAGCTGATGGATTATGTTGAAACAACCAGACAGTTTTTCACTGACGGTAACAGATTCTAGAACAGGATAATAATACCATAATTTATTTTAGAAAAGCTTGAGAAATCACAATTTAAATATATTATTTTACAGAGGAAAAGAATGAGCATTCATTTACAATGACTTTCCTTGCTCCTATTCGCAACTGGCTAAATCCACACACAAATTAATGACCTATCACAATGTCTGTTGAGGATACAGCATCAAAAACTAAGGCACTGCGGAACTTACATTAAAAATACTAATGCAATTTCATTTCAGACTATTCAAATTTTGTAGAAAATGTTAGGTGCACATTATTACCTGCATTTATTCCTTTCTTCCAGGTATCACCGAAGCCCAGCAGAACTGAGGCATTTACTTAAATTATGAGAACCTTTTAGGACTATGATAAATGGAAGCAATAAATAACAACAGCTTTCTTTTAGCAATTGCCAATACATATCTGCAGCTCTTCATACACTATCCATTTACCTGCTTTAGCATCAGGTAATTCAAATTCCTTTATCCTATTTCTGATACCTCTCTCTATGACATCATGGTTTTATTTTAATCCCACACAAAAACACACTAAGAAGGAACTGTGGTTGACAGAATATTGTTAATTGAGAACAAAGTATTTGTTTAATCATCCTTAAACTAAACGTCATAAATTAAAGACAGAAGCAAGCCTAATTTAATAAAATCCAATACATAAAAGCATAGCCTATCTACATTAGCAAGTTATGTATTGCATCTAAAAAGTGAAACTGCACCCTAGGACTGAAACAACTGGAAGATTAACTCTAAAAATGTACTTTGAGTAAAATTAAAATACTCTTATAGCCAACTCCATGGATGGTCCCCTTGGAGTCCACTGGCCAAAGCAGACAGTTTCAGCTGGCTGCATTGGCACTCAGCCAACTCCAGGATCTCTCTGAATGCTTGTCCAGGTGACAGAACAGTCATGCCACCTAAGCATGGTGGATCTCCACCCAGAAAATCTCACAGCCAGGACTAATTAGATGCCTGAGATCAGGTTGGCTTCCTAACCACAGAGGGTGAGATTCAGCTCCAGACTGCAAAACTTAAGCAAAAGTGTTTTATAGGCAAGTTGAGAGTAGAACCAGGATTTGATTCACTTGCCAGCATGCTGGTACCTAGTATCACTTGGGCTGTTCTACTGCTTGTGAGACATCTGTGTGTAGATGTAGATGTGGAATAACCTGTGCCCTTCTGAAAAAGCAGTCAGAGGTCAGACAGGATCCTTGAAACATTTTAAAGACTGACAACTGGATGCAGGCAATGGCTTGATGGCTTGGCTACCAGAGACTGACATAACATCCTAAGATCCTGAACACTCCTGGATGTACTGCAGAAACACCCGATTGGCCTTGCCAGAATCAGGTTAGGTCTGCCAAAGCAAATGCTAATATTACCCTACTGCAGACTGACAGGCTAAGCCAGATGTGTGCAGTTCGGCATTTCACTGCACATTCTCTGACACATTCCTGCCATTGAATCTAAGCTTACCTATCACCTGATGAAGTGTAAAGTAAAATGGAGCTGTCTGAAAAAGTGTGCTTTGCATATGGTTCAGACTTAATCTGGGCAAAAGCAGCTCCAGGGAATAAAAGAAACTATGTCTCTTGGGAAGAAACAAAACGCAACTACAATTTCCCAGACAACCTCCCTTTTGCCTCGGCACCATTCCTCCAGTGTACCATACAATGAAAATGAAATGAAATGTTGCTTTATATGGTTAACACTCGGTTATTAAACATACCATCTTAGGTTCAAACAGAAATTCACTGCATTCAACAAGAATAACTTAAACCCAGATACTTGTATCTGCAGCTCTGTCCCTATACGGGTGCAAAATCCCAAACAGACGTTTTCAAGTATACACACTGCATGCAATAGCTTTCACAGGAATGAACAAGAGCAACAGTGTTTCATTGAATTCAAATATTCAGTTATTTGATGCGCTGAACACTTGTTTATGCTGTTGACAAAGTGTTCCCTCTGCTCTCCCTCTGAAACTGCCACAGGAGGCAGGAAAGGAGGCACCAAGGATGGAACAGGGAACTCGGCATTGCTCTGCTACCCATCCTGTGTGAGCAAGAACCACTCCATGAGCCCACTCTTCCTTCAACACCCAATATATTTGACACCAACCTGTGCACACAGAACATTACACATGCAGTTGAACATCAACAAGATGAAGATATTTTACATGTTTCTTAGCTACTTAGGAAGATGATTTACATAGTAGCATGGCATCACCAAATAGTTTGGTACATGAAAAGCTAACAAAGGACAACGTCTCTGGTAAGCATCCTTAGCACAACTGCATCTCAGGTTAGTCATAGAACTGATAATTTGTAAACTGTTTTTCCCGAAACCTTAGTATTTTAGAATATTGTAAAAATTCCTTTTTTCAACTGCTTTCACTTCTAAACACTAGCATGTAGCTAACATAAATTACATTTTCTTAAAGAAATTTAATATCTAAGTCACCTGAAATGTTAGATATAAAGGGAACGTATAAAGCACACTGCTGCAACAGTTGTTGCTGCCGATATTTTACAGTTTTGCTGGAAATACAAAGAAAACCCTTGCTTGCTTGGTCAGAATGGCAGGCAGGAATGAGCCCTGTGTGACAGATCTACAGATCTTGGTCACTTACCTATTTTTAATCCTAAAAGTCACTGAGATAGCAGTGATACTGTTTAAAACACAGAACAAATAGGAGTAGAATGGAAAAGAACATTCACCCAGATGACTTCGTTTAGAGAAACGAGAGAGGAACAAGGCATGCTGTTACAAACACTGCGTTCTTCCTGCTTTCAGACATTCATCTGTTTCAGTACACAATGCAGTATTTTACTAAATCCTCCCTTCAGAAAGTTGCTGCAGAGCCGTCCTGCTCTAATTGTTAGAAACCACCTTTTAATTTCCAGCCCTAAGTGATTTATACCCAGATAATATCCATTTGTTCTTGTCCCACTGTTAGCCAAGAGTTTAAAATCATTCATTTTCCCTCTACAGTCCACGGATTCCAGAGGGTTCATAAACCACTTCTGAAATTTTTAAAGTGTCATGAAACAAAGCAGGCCAACAGGCTGTAATTTGGTCTAACAATGCTACATGACATGTAGCATCCCCTTTAGAAAAGGTTTAGGAAACCAAATCAAGTCAAAGTGAAAATCACTGGTTCAAACTGGCCCTTCCTCTTGTTCTTAGCCCTTCCATGTGTTTTTAGTCAGCAGTCACAGACATTGTATCAGCCTTCCTTTCTACATTAAACTAATGATCTTTCCTAGTTTTCTCCTTGCAAGAAATGTCACTAGTCACTGGTTTTGCTTTCCACAGCTACTGCCGTCTCAGTCAGTGCCCAAAATCCCACACATGGTATCACAGTGCATCCTGTAACTATGTCAACATTGCCCTTAATCATCTGGAAATACTTCACAAAATATGTGCCGGGATCACATATGTCCTCTTCACAGCTGCATTAGACTGCCCTCCCCTTGCCATCCTTTGGTGAACAGGTATACTCAAGTCCTCTCTTCACAGAATCTCAGAATGGGTAAGGTACGAAGGGACCACGGGAGGTCACCTCATCCAAACTCCCTAGTCAAGCACAGTCACCTAGAGCAGGTTACTCAGGATTGTGACCTGACAGCTTTTGAGTATTTCCACTTACTGGTACCCATCCTCAGCTGCACAGCCTTTCATCCTACCCCAGTGAGTCCCTGACACCACCACTGTCACCTCACTCCTCAAGGCTGACAAACAGCAAAGCGTCAGCTTGCAAATGACTGATGGTGAGCTGGCTGATGACGCCTTACCAACTGATGAATCTGACCAAATACAAACCCCTGGCATGACCTAAATGCAAGTGACTGTGGCTAGTAAGCCATCTGCATGTTTGGACTATTTTGGACTATATTTTTCTAGTATAACAGCCATGAACAGCAATTTCAAGCTTTTTACTTTAATGATGTTCTAATATAACTTCACCAGTAATAGAAAGCTAAATACCAAGACACAGCAATCAAGTAATAATTAACTTTCTTTGAGGAACGTAAAGCTACAAGGATGAATAATTTTGTTTTCATGGAAATTCTATTACTTCTCCCATGGAACTAATCTTCAAATTTTGAATTAACTCTTTAAGAAACTGCACTGAATGTCTCTAAAGTATATGCACTCAATGGGTAACAGTTTTACAGTGTTCAAACAAGTTTTAGCCAAGCTGAAAATACCTGAGGGAAATCTGATTTTGAAACACAAGACTCATTTATGATTTTTAGGCTCATAGGCAACATTCTCCCTCTATCTCTAGGCGAAAAAACTTTCTTTTTGCTTTGTTCTACTTTTCTGATAGCTTGTTCCTCGTGCTAAAGGTTATAAACATCTTTCTTTTTCAAGGTCCTTACTAAGTCTGGTTTCAAAGCTAACTTTCACTTCATGTGAATTTTTCACCCAGAGATTATTCACTTTAAACAAAACAGAAATTTATACTATGGCACTGAGTTGCAGTTATATAAACTGGTTTAAACTAAAAGTCTAAAATCCCATGTCAGCTTAACTTTCCCAAACAGATAATTCTTGAGCTCCTCATTTTGAGACTTGGCTACGTATTGGTTGTATCTAGACAGGTAAATTTGGCAACACCAGGGAGCATTCCCAGGCATTGAAACTCAACTGTCTACACTATTAAACTTCTACAATTGTCCCCCAGCATGTGTCACAGGAGTGGTTTTAGTCTGTTCTATCTAACAAATTTCCAAAATATTGCCAGGGCACAGTTTGCAAGTTAGGACATGCCAGGAATGGTCCCCAACAGGCAGTATGAGTCCAGTGACCCAGTTTTAGAAGGTAACAAAATGTAACAGTGTGGACACTGGCCAGTGTGCCAGCTGACTTTGCACCAGAGGGTGGTTCTGGACGTGCTTAATTTGCAGATACAGGCAACAGAGCAACTCCATCCCTCTGCTGGGCACTGGCAAGCAGAGGTGGCTCTGTAAGGAAATGTCTCTCCAAGAGGCACAGGATCATTTATGGAAGTGTTCTGTGATTATGTGCTGTCATCTGGGCAAAACAATCCTCTCCAAGGCTCTTGCCCCCCATAAAGAGATGTCATGCTTCAGAGAGCTGAGGATCATCCCTGCTTCTGCAGCCACTCCAGAAGCCTGCTATTCCAGAGGAAGAGGCAAAAGGTCAAATGGAAGAAAGAGACACTGTTTCTAGCCCACTCGCCTCCTCTGCCTACTAAAATCTTCACTGATCTTAAGGGACCTTGTCCTATTTTATTCACACTTCTGCTACACAAAAGGCTCATCATGACAAATAAACTGTTGTAGGTTGCAGAGCCATAATCTTCCACAGTGGTACAAGATACATCCTGGCCATGGTAATTGCATGAGATCACTCACCTTATTCCATCAACTTCTACAAGTAAGGCACGTGACTTTTGACTTGCAGCAGTAAACAAAAGAACCTCTCAAGGTTTCACAAGTAGCTTTTTCCAAACCTCTCAACTTGGCATATTTGTCTTTGACCTTGCAAGTACAGCCTATCTAGCTTTCTTCTCGATAAACTTTTCCTTTCTGAAAGTTAACCAGAAAAATAAGGAAAGTGGAATGTGTAACAACTCATCAACTGTTTCTAATAATTTATTTCAAACCATTTATTCAGTAGCTCTCTCTTCTGATGCACTCTCAATTACTTGATTGAATAATATTCTCTGAAATAACACATGATGTGCTTGTGTCAAAGAGGCTCTCCACAGAGGCCATCAGCTACCTTTTAAAATCAATGAAATTCATAAATTTGCATCTGGCTTCTCAAGGAGAAAATAAAGGAACCTTTTCGCCTGGTAAGTATGACCTACTCATTCTAAGGCCAGCTTGTTTCAAGCCTTCTGCATTTCTGAATGCCAACATGAAGATGGATAATATCTTTCTTAGAACAGACAGATCTTGAAGTCTATTATATTCCCCTTTTTATGGATTCTAGTCGTAATTCCCTCTTAGTAATTGGGAGCTGCATACTGTTCCACACAGTAATGCATATTCTAGCTATTCACTGTCATGCTGCCACTGCATTTTTAACAATGCTGATAGCAACCGATGTTATCGAATTCTGCAGACCTTCCAGCTACAGCCCTGTTCATGTCTTTTTTTTTCCTTTCACCATTTCTGAGCAAAAATGTTTTTATTTTTTCCTTTGTGATGCCTCATCCCTGTGACCCTGCCATTCCTCACAGTCAGTTCTTGTTAGTTTTCAAATATTGAGTCCACACCATCTGATCATGCAACAGATTTTCTATTCTGATATGTTTGCTGTCTTTATGTTTGGAAGATCAAAGCTAATGCTGTTTATACCACAGTACTAAAAAGGTTCACTGCTCAAAAGGTAAAATAACCTTCATCTTTGAAATCCAGCCTTCTTTTCTTCCATGCCTTTTTACTGTTGCTAATCTCCATATGTTTCCACTCTTTCTGGCTTCATTTTGCCATATAGCAATTTTCTTCATTAAACTTTTAGGTGGAATTCTTGGAAGAACTCAGCAGCAGTAGTATCCTAGCCACTGATGCTTTAAGAAAGTAGAGCTGCACCAACACCAGCCACTTTCTAAAACTCCACTTCCACTTCTCTTTCCCAACTATATCCAAGTTGTCAGCTCCCCACATTTCAATAGGTGATATACTACTCCTCTTTTAAATTCTCTCCCAGTTTCTTTCTCCCCTTCTTTCTTTCCTCACATATATATTTTTTCCCAGTGAAATGGAATTTATTCCCAAATCACCTGGATAACTTTATGCATTTCCTTCTATATCTTACTATGCTGTTATCTTAATGTTTTTCAAACAGAGGACCACAGCCCCCAGGATGTTCATGAAAGGCAATTGAGAGAGTTATAAGACACTGAAATTTTATTACACTCTAAACCAAAAGAAAGTATCTCTTCTTCATTCCCCAAACAGCTTTATCCTTCAAAACCAACTTTTGCTATCAAAATCTCAAATCACTTATACAAACAAAAGATATAAACTTTCTACATGATGCATTTTAGACAGGTTCCCTCTGGGATCAAGACTGATGTGACCGTGTGATTTTGAGCCTGATGAGCAATTTCAACTGAATTTGACTGATGCTACAAGTCTCCAAGATACTGAACTGCAAGTTTTGTGAAAAAGCTGGTTCCTGGGCAGAGCAGAAAGAATCCCAATTCCCACCAGTGCAAAGACAAAGGATAGTTAATCCTTCAACAAATGTTGGTGGCAACTTCAGGATATCAAACCAACAGACAAATAGCCTTCTGCCAGCCATAGCCCACGTTGTGCCTTTGTCAACTGCATAGATGAAGAGTCTGTGAGGAATTGGGAGAGTTTAGCTACCAAAGGCACAAGATGACAAGATGCAAGAGAGAACTTTTGGTATTGTGTCACAGAGTATTTGGGGAAAGAAATTGCTTAAAGAGGAGATACTGGGCACAGCATTTCTCCCTCAGTTCCACTGTTCACATGATACACCTTTTACCTTCATTTTTATAGCCAAAGAGTGAAATACATTAAAATGTTTACTTTAAAGTGAAGTAATGAAACTGAAGGGCTTGCACAGCCCCACCACTCATTTCACCCACAACTTCTCACGAAAACCTTCAGTTCATCTTTCCAACCTACCCAGCTAACCTTCAGACTCACATTAGGACATGAGCACTTCCTGAGCCAGAATGGCATTACTCACCATAGCCAGAGTGACAGCAGCAGGACAGAGGCCACCATGGGGCATTCCCAGGCAATGATGAGGGAGGCTCTGGGGATCTTTATTAAGCCCAATGGGAAACTTGCTTTTGGAGCTGAACAGACAGAAAATCATACTGGCAGCATGATTTCTTCTCTGGGAAAAACAAGCAAATGTACCAGTCCTGCTTGAATTAATGTCCTTACAGGCTTGATGAGACAGTCTGTGGGCAAGGAGAGCCTTGCTCCATGTTCCCTGTCTGCCTGCACAGCTCCAGCATCCCATTTCCCCAACATGCAGAGGCAATCCTCATTTCACCATTGTCAGAGCCCTCAGGATTCCTGATTTTTCAGAATTTTCTCCTTGAAGGTCCGACATCCACTACTGCTCAGAGACCACTAAATAAACTCAGTGACCTCACCCTGCAGGTTGCATGGGGTGTATTTATGCTCTTATTAAAGTCAGCATCAATGCTGAAACTTGGCACAAAAACATGTTCAAAGTTCCTGGACTTATCTTCATCTTCTGCCTTTCTTGTGCCTCCTGCTTTACAACTGGATACACAGTGGCAACAAAAGCTGGCAGTGTTGGTGAAGGTTCTTTGCTTCTGGTGAGTTACTAAGATAATTAACAAATGAAAAATTAAACTTAGAAGGTTACAGATGTACATACCTCATAGCTAATGCGAATTTGTGTAACTTCAGCTTCCAAACACAGCATTTGTCAAGTTAAGGAGCACTGTATGGCTTGAAATCTCCCCCTGCAGGTCCTCATATGCCATCATCTGTCAATTTTTAATCTTCTTTTGAAAAGCAAGAAAATTCATCCTTTTAGCTCTTCTTCTTTCATTTATTTAAATCAGTTCTGAGATCCTTTCTACTTTATACTTGAAAGGGAATCTTGAAAGATGTTTGACCTAGACAGAACAGGCATGGGAGCCACTGTGGGCAAAGGCAGTCCCATTTTTTGCATACACATTTAGGGATGATATGGGACTTCTTAAATGCAGCACTGCAGTGAGAGCTGACATGCAGATGTCCATTTACCACAGTCTCTAACTTCTCTTCTATGTAACTGTTTTCCATAACACTTAATTTTCCTAATTGTCCCATCAACAGGACACCTCCTACAATTCTTGAAGCTGGACTTGAACCTGGCAATGGACACAACAAATAACAGGAAACGCTTCTACAGAAAAAGAAGGTCAAAGGGCTCCTCCCCCCTGACCCTTACAAACAATCCTGTAAAACCGGTAACAGCAGACAGGGGGGAACAGCCGAGGTACTCTACAACTTTTTTTGCCTCAGTCTTCAATAGCAACCTTTCTTCCCACACCTCTCAAGTCAGCTTACTGCAGGATGGGAACTGAGGGAATAAAGTGCTTCCCACTGTAAGTACAGATCAGGTTCATGACCACCTGAGGAACCTGAACATACCTAAGTCTATGGGACCTGATGAGATGTATCCCTGAGTCTTGAGTGAATTGGCTAATGCAGTTGACAAGCCACTTCCCCTGGTACTTAAAAAGTCACAGCAGTCAGGTGAAGTCGCAGGTGACTGGAAAAAAGCGAAACAATGTACTCACCTTTAAAAAGAGTAGAAAGGAAGACCTTGGAAACTCCCAGCCTGTGAGCCTCACCTCTGTGCCTGGGAATAACATAAAACAGTTCCTCCTACAAGCAATGCTAAGGTACATGGAGTACAGGAAGGTGATTCAGGACAGCCAGCATGGCTTCACCAAGGGCAAGTCCTGCCTGACCCAACTAGTGGCCTTCTACAATGGGGTGACCACATCAGTGGACAAGGGCAAGGCTACAGATGTCATTTATTTGGACTTACTTAAAGCCTTTGACATGGTCCCCCACAACTCTCTAAACTGGATTCTGCCCTTCTGTTCTGCTCTGTTGAGACCTGACCTGGATTGCTGCATCAAGCTCTGGGGGTCCCAGTACAGAAGGACATTGACCTGATGTAGTAAGTCCAGAGGAGAGCCTCCAACTGGATGGAGGACCTCTCCTATGAGGAAAGGCTAAGAGAATTTGGATTTTCAGACTGAAGATGAGAAGGCTTCCATGTGACCTAATTGTGGCCTTCCAGTATGTGAACGAGGCCTACAAGAAAGACAAGGAGAAACTTTTTACAAGGACATGTACTGACAGGACAAGGGGGAATGGCTTCAAACTGAAAGAGAATAGGGTTAGATTAGATAATAGGAAGAAACTATTTACTGTGAGGGTAGTGAGGCATTGGAACAGGTTGCCCAAAGAAGCTGTGGATGCCCCAACCCTGGGAATGTTCAAGGCCAGGTCTATGGATTAACTATCCTTAACAAAATTATTAAATAAATCATTTTTGTGCCACCTGCAAAGCTCAGCAGCCACATATGTATATTACTCTCTCAACAAATTTTTAAGGATACTGAGGCTACAAACAAGATCCTTATCTGACTCCACTAGACATCTTGCTCAAACACTGGTGGCAAGGCTGGGTTTTTTCCTAGCTTTCTGCAATTTACCCCTATACCAAAATCTGACAAACAGCAGTAACCAAGACTCCAAGAGCATCAAGGTCAAGTCTCTTAAGACTCTTATATAAAAGTCACCTGGTCCTGCAGACTGATTTCAGGTATAAAGGCCAGCAACACAGCTGCAATGAAGAATTTTCTCTTTTCATTCTGAAACAATTCCCTGTTTTAAATGAACTTTTAACTGTAGCATGTAATAACCTCTGATGGCTTCAAAGAACTGGCAATTGAGTAACAGGAAACTGGTTTTAAAAACTAGTTTAAAACCAGTCAAAGGAAAATCTGGATAACCACAGAAAGACAGACCTGCACCACATAGATCAGTAGAACTATGAAAGAAACAGTGTGTGTCAGCACATGTACAGATAGGGCATATTTGTGTGATGAAAGAAGTGAGTAAGGTAGGACCAACATATCTGTTTTAAGTCATCTTTCACAAAATTATTCTCCAAAGAAGTAAAAAATAACAAGTACCTTGGGAATTTTTGTTAACAGTCTACTTGGATTTCCAAAAAACATTTGATGAATCTGTCATTCATCAGTTTCAAAAAACCTAAACTCCCAGAGGATAAAAATAAATGTCCTTCCAAGGATAAATAATTGGAAACAGATGGTAGGAAAATACTGTCAATTTTTCAAGTGGAGAGAGGTCAATGGTGGAGTCCTGCAGGGATCTGTGCTGGAACTTGGGAGCTACTCATTTATAAATGGGCTGGAAAACAGGGTAAATGGTGAGGTGACAAAGTTTGCTGCTGATATTCATTCCAAGTAGCTAAGATAAGGGCTGACTATGAAGAAAGACTTTACAAGAATGAGTGACTAGGCAATAAAAAGGCAAATCAAAGTCAACGTAGATAAACAAATATGAAGCAATTTCTTTCAAGAGAAAAAACCTAACTACACTAAATTATGTGCTCCAAGGTGACTATTACCACTTCAGGACTGAGATCTTGGGGTTATAATAGGTAGTTCTGCAAAAACATCATCCCATTGTTCACTAATAGGGAAAAAGGGAGTATTACTAATTACTAGGGAAGGAACAAAGAATGAAAGAGAGAATATTATTAAGTTGCTATATGAATGGCTGGTTTGTCTGTCTTGAATATTGTGTGTAGTTCTGGTCCCACCACCTCTGAAAGGATACAATAGACTGGAAATGGCTATAGGCAGGGCAGCAGGGATGATCACAAATATGGAACAACTTAACAACTAAGGTCTGACTGAGAAGCCAAAGGTCGCAGAAACAGGTAACAGAGGGGCTACAGCAAAGGTATAATCAGAGCCAGCACAGGAATGTGTCTACAAGTCCCCTGTTCGCAGTATCTTCCAATACATTGGCTGAGGGGATCAAATGAAAAGGGCAGGCACAAGGTTTAAAACACAAAAACCCATTACTGAATCTTCACACATGTATTAAGCTGTGGAACTCCTTGCCCCGGGGCTCTGTAAATGCTGAAAGTTTACACAGGTACAAAAGGCAACCAAAGTCTCAAAACCCAAATTTCAGCAAGAGCTTTTAAATGCCAAGATCCATCTGAGGAAATTCCAGAGTACAAGTGCTGGAGAATAGAAAGTACCAAGGGCAAAATGGGCTTTAGCTGCTCTGATGGTTTTGTGGGTCCAGGTTACAGACCACTGTCAGAGATCACTGGACTAGATGGGCCTGTGGTTTGCCAAAGTACAGAGGTTTTAAATTTTCCTCTTCCTGTGGGCATAGGCTTTGGCATCTCCTGAAAAAACATAGATATTAATTTCATCCTACTTGTCCATAGGATACTTCTATGCCTTTGTTTCACTTTCTCTACTTTTTTCTTTCTTGTACTTTTCTTGTAACTTGTAACAACATCCCAGTAAAGAAAAAAAAGCACAGACAACTGTCTAATACTGTAAAGAAAATCACAATTGAAGAACTGAATTGTTTAATTTATTTAACGTATAAAGGAATAGATCTCAAGAATATCTTTACTTGAGAGGTTTCTTGTAAACTTTGGATGCAGGGTAATAAAGAGCAACAACACCTAATTTATCATGATTTCACTAAGTGTTTGTGTTCATGCAGCTGCTCAAATTTAAACTTATGTGCAGGTGTTTGTACATATGATTTTGCAATTGCAGGAGTGACTAGGGGATGGAGAACGAGGCTGCCAGCACCGGCTCTCAAAGTATCAAGGGTACCCTGACAGCATTATGCACATGGAACAAAAAAGGCAGACTAAGCCATGGCAAAACCATAAGGTCATCTCATGTACATTGCACTCACATACACAAAAGAAATAGCATTTTTCCCAGGATTTTTCTTCTTAATCATGTCATAGACATGTCTAGTCATAGACATGATTAGACAGCAACAAGAAGTGAAAGTGCATGTGTCCAAGAAATTGTTTATCTTTTTCTTATTTAAAAAGCACCTCTTCAAAACAAGAGCTATATCATGCTGACAATTTATAATTACTCATGCAGGACAGAATGTGATCAAAATCTTCCTTTTAAAGAAATGAGTTCCTAAGCTTTTATTTGCAACCCTAAACCAACCATCATCCCACATCAGAAACCTGATTCTAAGAAGATTTAAATTGCATCAATTTAAAGCATTATATGATCTAAATGAATGCTAACACTATGAACGTACATAATAGAAAGCAAAATCAAAGCTATACTCACATACTTATTTTACTAGTTCAGGTTCACTTTTGTTCCTGTACTACACAGAACTATTTGCATATGTAGATGACATTACCATGTTGTTCTTTATGAAACAAGTGTCTTAAGATTACTATAATTTATTACTTATACTCTCAAAATAGTAAAATAATAATAGATCATATAGCTCATAGAAAACCTACTATTATAAATCTCTTGTCCTGCCCATTTTACTCTAAATTTTCCTTCTTTCCCACTACCACTGTTTGCTTCTTCCAAGGATGAATTCTGAACCAATACGGACTTTCTGGTAGTTTTCTCTCCCTTTGAGGAAACTTTTTTAGGTAATACAGAAATGGACAATCAAGTCAATGCTGAAATAAGGTAAAACATTCAGCAGACAACAAAATCAGGCTCTTTCAACATCCAACATTATTTTAGTTCTTTCAGGGCATTCACATACAAATTGGGAAAGATGGCCAATAACCACCTGGCTATGTGCATATTCACTTATTATTTTAATTTTGGAGGGAAGCAGTCTGAGAAGTGATTCTTCCACTGATATAAAACTCCTTTTGTTGACTTTCAATGCCAACAGTGCATCTACTAGCTTTGGAAATGATAAAAATTCTGTGTTGTTTTGCCTGAAAACATATCTTCGGTGTCACACCTGCACATGTACAGCGTGGTACAGACTGGTTGGGCTCCAGTAGATCAGCTGCATGTGGGGTTTCTAAACATTATTATTATTCACCTGTAGAAAAATGCAGTAAAGGAATCAGATTCATTTTATCTACCTTGCCCTACTGTCTGTTGGCATGAAGAAGTGGAACCATATAAATAGAACACCATTGTCTCTGATGTTGGATTTGGAAATTGTGCTGCATACTGGACATGAACAAAACAGGATGAAATGCATCAAAGCAGTGAATATTCATGCCACCTTTTAGCGACAGAGCCATAAGGAGAGGAGACAGTTGCAAGCAGAAGTCCTTAATGATGCAGAAGAAACATCAGTGATGCAAAGATGAAACAGTCTGCCCTGCCTGGAGCCAAGTGACATGACTGTGTACAATTAACCAGACAATATCAGAAGGCATGTCACTGAATGGACAGAGCAGTCACCAGCATCAGAGAGGATTCCCAATGCAGAGACAATGAACCCAAACCCAGACTCCCTGAAACTGGGAAAAAATCTACCACCCTCAAGTGACTGCAGATCAAACCCCAAGTGACACAGAAAGAAATCATAAGGAAACTTCAGCGATGGAAACAGCATAAAAATACAAAATAACACACACAAAAGCATCACGGAAAGAAATGGTTAAAGCTGTTTCATACAAACCAGAAACTTCCACCAAGTCTTACGGACTAGGTGGCAAACTGAATAATGCTGAATCTGTTCAGCAAAAAACTCAACAGAATTATTGCTCAGAAACTGAAATGAATGTAGGTCAATTAAGGGGACTTGAAAAGTGATTGTAAGCCCATTTTGAAGACATTTTACTCAGCTTCCCTAACAGCTTATTCCTGCAAAGCCAAAACTTCTCAATTTCAGGGTTTTATCAGGAGGACATGTAAAAGGTATGGTTTGATTTTAGTCTATTTCTTCCCAAATGATTGAAGAATTAGTATTTTCTTGCTTGCTAAAAATTCTTTTACTATCTCAACTTTACGGACCATTTTTTTCTCTTCCTTATCCTCCCAGCTGCACACAAATCACCAGTTCTCTACTAACTCAGAGGGAAAGCTGCGTTGGAAATGCAAAAAGGGATGTCCTGGTGTTCTCCCTCTTTCTTATCATATGCTTTCCCCAGGGAGACACTGGATTTGATGGGGAAAGTCAAAAGAAGTCAGATCTTCTGAGACAAAATCAGCTACTGAAATTAGTAAAATTTTTTACACTCTTAACATACAGCGGGAAATTAAACCTTGTGAGCAAGCGAAACAGACCCCAACCAAAACTCATGCATCACATCCAACGACCTCAGCTGCCCTTCCAGTTCCCAGCAAGAGCCCTGGCCACCCCTCCCACTGAGCCGAAGTGGGCTCTGCCTTGGTGGAAACCTGGGCTCGGGACTAACCTTCAACAGGCTGGCAGCTGCCATCACCCACCGTCGCCTGCTCCAAGGGTCCCCACTGCCATTTTCTCCTGACCTTTACAAGAGACCACGCGCTGGAGGGCAGCCGGCCCCCGCCGGCTGCCGGGGAGCGGTGTGTGATGCTCATGGGTCGGTTCACGCACCGAAACCGGACAGTTGCTCAGGGCACCCTCGGAGGAGTGCGAGGAGCCGCGGGCTGAGCCTGACTCGGCCCACGCCCGGTACCCAGGAAGGTGGCGGGGCGGCCCGGCCCGGGCACCACCGGCACCGCTCTGCGACGCTACCGAGGTTTCGCGGCACCCTCGAGAATCCCCTCCCCGGGCTGCCCCGGCGGGGCACCCCTGGCTGCCCACCGCTACTCTACCCCCTCCGGGGCGGCCGCCGCTGCCGCAAGTTTCTCCAGAGCCGTCCGTGCCCCGCGGGGCCGGGCCGTGCCGGGCTGTGCCGGGCAGGACGGCGCGGAGCCCCCCAGCGCCGGGGCCGCTCCTCACACTCACCCGAGGTCAGCTGCATCCAAGCACAGATCTTATAGACGGTGGCTGTGTTGCAGAAGAAGAAGAGGATGAAGCAGACGATGCAGGCGATGATGAGCATCATCGAGAGCCCGATGAAGAAGGACGCAGCTTTGAAGGCTCCCGAGGGCAGGCTGGAGAAGTCCGTGAAGCTGCCCCGGCAGGTGAGTTCCCGGCTGAAGCCGTTGCCGATGCAGTAGTGGAAAAGCCCGAAGTAGCCCGCCTGCGGGGTGTCCACGCCGTCCCCGATCCAGTAAGGCTGGATGAAGCACACCACGTTGACGATGGCAAAGCAGATGGTGAAGATGGCCCAGAGCACGCCGATGGCCCGCGAGTTCCGCACGTAGTTGGTGTGGTAGATCTTGGCTGCCTCCTGAGCCGGGAGCATCCCCGCTGCTGCCGCTCCTGACGAGCCTGCTCCTGTCGCCGCCGTCCCTGCAGCCGCTCCGGGCATCCTCGCCGAGAAGGTCCCCCCTCCCCTTCCTCCTCCTCCTCCTCCGCCTCCCCGCTCGCTCCGCTCGACGCGACGCGCTCCGCCGCCGCCGCTGCGTGCGAGAGCCGGCGAGCCCCTCTGCCGGGCTTCAGCGGCTCCGCGCCAGCGCCAGCAGCAGCGGCAGCGGCGGCAGCACCGACACCGCCCGCCGCCGCCTATCGGGGCGCAGCGCAGCGCGGCGCCGGCGGCCGCCGCGCACCGCCCGCCCCGCAGCCCGCCCTCCGCCGCCGGGCGCCTCCCGCACACCGCCCGCCGCGGGCGTCCCGCCGCCCTGCGCCACAGCGGCGGGGGGGCAAGGATGAGCTGCCGTCTGCGAGGGGCGAGGGCCGCCGGCGCCTTTCCTGGGGCGGGCAGGGCGAGCCCGGCGTAAGGAGCGGGCGCTGCAGCCGCGACCTGCCCTCAGCCCCGCAGCCCCTTCAGCCCCGCAGTCCGCGGGTGCCTCTCCCGGCCGGGGCAGGGGCTGCCGGGTCGAGCCGCTCCGGACGTTGCTCAGTGAAGCGCGTCCAGAGGGGGACGTGTTCAGGCAGAGGGTTTTAAAGTTTCGAACGTGTGTGTAGTGTTCCCGCACAACACATCATCACCTCTCCTGCCGCGGGGAGCACCTGCTGGGTCCCCGGCAGCGGGTGAGCGGCGGCGCTTGCCCTGCTGCGGGGGGAGCCCGGAGACGCTCGTCTGCCGCCTGAGGGAAACCTCTGCGGGGCAAAGCGTGGAGCCCGGGGGAGGCAGGAATCACCCGGGGGCGCTCCTCGCCTCAGGAGCGGGATGACGGGGGAGAACTACGCTGTGCGCGCTCAGCGCAGCCGTGGGGCCGCGTCGGCCGCTCCCGGCGTGGGCGCGGGGCGAGGCTGCTCCGTGGAGAGGGAGCGGCTCCGCTCCAGCCGAGTGCCCGCGGCCTGGCTCCCGGTGCGCTGAGCGTGCTGGCATGCAGCAGTGATTAGCATTCATTAACGAGCAATTAGCATCTGGTAATAATCATTCCTGTGCCAGTGACACTTGGATGTGCAGTCCCTGACCTGTGCTGAGCCCGAGCTCGCAGCAGTAAGGGATGGCACAGCCGGAGTGAAGGGAGGCTCGGCAGAGCGAGCCGTCCGGCTGCCATGCGGTGCCGGCAGGGGCCGCGCTCAGTTAAATACTGGCGCTCCGCGGCGCCGGGAGGAGCGGGGAAGGAAGGGAGATTCCCGTGGAAATGACTCTTGGCATTCCTTAAAAATTTTCATCCGTTTCAGGCAAAGTTTGATCCCTGTCCCACGACTGCAAATAACCAGGCGCAGCACAGTGGAGCGAGCGGCACGCCAGCCCTTCCCAAGTATCCCGCAGAGCGGTTTAAGAAGGGGCAGCATCTGCTAACGTTTCAGACCCCCGCGCTCCTGTTGGGGACAATCAGAGCTTAGAAAGCTGTGGCCGAAGGGTGGGGGCACGAGGGGAGGCGTGTCCATGCAGTCAGGCTGTGAGAGCACTCCCCTTGGGGGGCATTGGGGTGGCACACATGGCATGGGTATACTTAAACACAGGCAGCATGGGCAGTGTGGACTCCAATTACTCGCAACTTGCCTCTTGCTTAGAGAGGTGGGTCCAAGCGTGCAAAGTACTGCTAAAATTGCTGGTGATTTGGTTCCCACCGAGTGCGCTGGTGGAGCTGCCCGCGTATGCTCTGCTGCCTCGTTGTGCTCCTGCTGCAGCTACTGCACGTGATCGGACTGCTCATATGCAGCCTCCAGGGAATAACCGAACTTGTTCCAGCCTCAAGCACCAGGAGGAGTGATGGTTCTTCAGTGTTCAGTCCTGTTTTCTTCAGGCTGAAATGAGCTAGACTCCAGGGCTCGGTACAAGATGCCTCTCTTCCCGGTCCTCTAAGAAGCCCTGGAGTATGGAGATGGAGACAATACAAACCAGACATGGAAGGCAGGAGGAGGAAGTTCTGAGGGATCTAAAAGAGAGAAAGTAGTTGAGAAGGGATCTGGGCTAAATGGGAGGTTTGGGCTTGTACACGTGTGCACATTCAAGAAAGATGAACCTGGGAACTGGCATGGCAGAAGGAAGAGATATGAACTTGGGAAGGAGCTGGGAGAGGAGAAATTAATTTCTTGTAGAAGAAATGGACCAACAGAGCAGAAGTGGACAAAATGCTAAGATTGAAGAAGCTGAAGAACAAGACTCAGACCCCAGGGAGTCAGTCTGGGAAAGAAAAGGAAAGGCCAGAAGCAGGGATAAAGACTAGGATTCTGTTGACAAGCAAAAGAGTGTATGAAGGAACACTTGTGTCAAAGCAGGGATTGGTTTGGTTGCCTGAGGATGTCCTCTCTCGTCTCTGGCACCAAAAGGGCACAGATGTCACATGGTCCCTAGGTGATACCCATGAGTCTTTCAGTTTGCTGCATTGAAAATGGGGAAATGGTCCTACATGTCTGTTTTTCAGGGAACCTGGATCACTCTGGTTGTGTCCTCTAGAGATTTGAATCCTCTAGTCTCAATTTTTGGTATTGAAGTTTCTTAGGAATACCTGAAGACAGGCTCAGGAGGTATTTTACGTTTTTTGCCACAATTATATGTGTGATTCATAGCATTAGAAAACACAATGTCTCTATGAGGTAGAAGGTTGGCATATTCTGGACAAAAGAGTTAAGAGGCAGCTGGGACCTCATTTCTCAGAGCAGAGCTCCTATGGATTTTTGTTGCAGCAGTTCTGAAAATGAGGCCTCAGAAGCAGCCATGCTGAAGTGCTGCTCATCTATAAAAGGTTTTAAGCATCTTGCCTAGCATCACAGAAGAATTCTGTGACAGAAGCAGGGATAGTCCCCAGCTCTTCAGGACAGCTTTCATCATAATCCTCTGATTATCCTTTCTCTCCAACAACCCTGTTCTACCTCTACTGTTTTTTGCTGTGAAAATTGACTGGGTCCCAGCCCTGTGGCTGTCACACCTAGTCTCATCTAAAAAAGCCTGAGTCTCAAGCTATGATTTTCACCAAACGCATCTTTAACAGGTGAAACAGGATTCTCATCATCCTGATCTTTCTGGACAGCAGATGCTGTCTCCTGCACCTGATAAGGCAGGATCCTGTTTACCAATTAGCATGTGAGCGTGCAATACAGAACAAAGGGGCTGTAAATCAAGTGGCATAGACAGCTCTTTTTTTGGCACATCCTCTTCAGTACTGAATTCTCCAACCACAATATTGTTTTTAAAAACATCTTTGTGTCTGTGGTTAAAAATAGACAAGTTTAAAGAGAATTTATATAAACTATAGAAGTATTGTTGTGCACCAAATTGGCCTGGACCATACTGCTAATCATTTTATCTGACTACAGATGTGCTCCTTTTTTGTATATATAGATCATTACACAAAACATGAAATAAAAGCTTGTTATTTGGTTAATGTTTCTAATCATAACATTTCTGTTTTGAACTTGCCAGTTATTTGCAGTGGTGGAACAGTGGTTGAGAACTGCTTAAATATTTTGTTTTGGGGGAGAGGCTGTGTGTTGTGCCAGGAAACCCTTGGATACAGTGGATAAGAACAGATTAATTCAGTTGCTGGGCTGTGGGCAATATCTAGCAAGAAATGCAGATCTGGGAATTCACTGATATTCACATAGTGGGAAATTAAGAGAAAGACTGAGGGGGTAAGTGGTGAATGTATGGTTAGAGAAGAGTTATCAAGAAAGAAGACTTGCACAAAAAAGAAAGAAGCCTGTGAGGAGGGAATGGAGTGGTAAGAAGTTATGTGTTAATCAATAACTAGCAATAAAGGTGTCTGACCATGAATGATAAGGTGACAGTTGAGGCAACTGGGAAAAACTGTTGACAACATGAGAACAAGCTCACATAGAGATAATAGGCAAACTTCCATGGGAGGGAAATGCCCCTGCTCAGACATGACTGAGCACTTTCTCTCATACAACCCTCTTAAAATGAAGCTGTGCCTCAGAGGCTTTTTTTCTCCTGGGAGACACTGGGGTCTAAGCCGCCAGTAGGTTTTTATATCTGTAGCTGCATGAAGAGTACATGCACTGCTCCACCTCTCTGAGACTTTCCTCCTAGGTTTCTGTGGTATCACTTACTGGCTATCATATTCACCTGATGCCTATGAACAACTGGTAATTTCACTCTGAGCCCACTTAAATATAACTCTTACAACCTTTTAACAAGGCAGATATGGATACGTACAAATAACACTTATTTAATTTGGGCTGGCCTGGGTCTCAAAGAGGAGGAAGGTGAGTCATGGTAGACTTGAGGCTGCTCCAGCTTGTGTCCAAGCATATGTGGGGCATCCAAAACAGAAGCTGAAAAAGCAGAAGCTCTCCATTCTGCTCCCTGCTTTCCAGCATTCAGTGTGAGCTGGAGCTGGGACAATGCTAAGGGCCAAGCAGGACTTTTTGTGCCATTTCACTGATGAAGGAGATAACCTATGCATGTTATGGGCTTGATTACATCTTAAGTGCTGGTAAAGCGCTAGCATCTTATGGCATGCGTCAGTCCAAATGAATTTTTCCCATGTCCTGTGTTGTCTGGAGCTGGCTGCAAACAGTCACTGGTGTGCTTGCCCAGAGCAGCAGGGTGATTGCCTTTAAGCAGTCCCAAAGTGCAGCCCCAGTGATGTGCAATCCCAATGTGTAGCCCTGTCACCGTGGCAACCCACAGCCTTGCCACTGGTGAGCACTTGCTGTCTATCAAAAAGCATTAACTTTTACATTATGTCTTTTTTCATTTAAGTTTCTGCCCATTTTGGCTTTCTTTTCCCCTGGGACTCAGCTGCACTGGTGAAATGTTCCTTCTCGGGGAGTACAAAAGGGCATTTCTTTCTATTTCTGTAGTGTTAGCAACCGTAGGAGAGGCACAGCAAAGGGCTGGCTGAAATTGCTGTTACCAGTGTCACTGAAACTGCTGCTGCCGTCAACTGTTTCAGTGAGAAACAGTCCAATTTAGGCCTACTTCAAAAATTAGGAAGTGAGTAACTTAGAAGATTTGCTTCATTTATCTTGAATTTAGTCCTGCTATTGTTGGTGATAGAAGAGGGGGAGTCCCATAGGGCACCTATAAAGCAGAGCAGAGCTTGGGAAGCACAGTGTGGCCATGCTGGAGCTTCATCTCTGGCAGGCTGCAGGACTTGATATCCCTGGGAAATGGGGTGCAATCACAGGAAAAAGTCACATATTCCAAAGTCTACCCTGAACCAAGGTGCTTGGCTGCAAATGACAGAAGGCCACTTGAGTAGACAGAGTGGGGGCAGGTGGGAGAGTGGTGGTCAGGCAAGGAGCAGTGGCTGCCATGGGAGGGACGGAATGTGAGGAAGGTGAGAAGTACCTGGGTTGTAAGTGGAAGCAAAGACTAAAAGGAAGAAAAGATCCCACCAGCCTTTAAAATAAATAAAAGCACAGGAAAGGGATTAAGTGGCAGGGATCCCAATGACAGAAGATGATTTGACTTCATAACCCAGGCTAGGTGCATCTGCAGAAAAGTGGGATGAACAGCAGCTGTTGAAGGGGAAAGCAGGTGGAATACAGATGAACCTGATGAAGTAAGTACAGGAAAAGTGGGAATATAGTTTTAAAGACCCATGACAAGGAAGAAGAGATCTTAATGCACCATGTCACATTACTCAGCTAAGACCTGCTTCAGCTTCCTTCCCTCAGCCTCTCTAACTTGGAGGAGTTGCAGAATGACTCTGAAAAACAGGAGTTGCAGAATGACTCTTGCGGTCCACCAAGAAATGGTTCCTCTTGAGGCCTGCTAAGCTATTTTACAATGGCAAGGGCATTCTGCACAGCCCAATGGAGCTCCTAGGGCTTCTCTGAGAAACTTGTCTCAACAGCAGCCAGCCAGTGCAGCACTCTGCCTCGCTAGCATAGCCTGTTTGTCAGTGCTGCTAATTAACCCAGACAGAGCTTTCAGATGGCTTGCTGTGTTGTGTCATACAGAGACACAACCAGAGACTTCTGAAATGATGGAAATCTTGCATGTCTTGCTGTGGCAACTGTTTGCCAGGGGGTCAGTAGATTCAATACAAAAGGTGCTGGGAAATACTGTACGTCTTCAAAGATAGCCATACCATTGAGGCTGGTGCCTAGACAAGTTTTTCATACAATAAAGGAGTAGTTATATCTCCTGGACTGAAATTCAAACAGAGAAGGACTTTGATTTCTCTGGACCAACCGAGACTAAGATAAGTACATAAACTCTTCTACCAAGAAGATGCATTTTAGGTTTTCTTTCTGGCGCCCCAAGCATCATGTAGGTGGCTGTAACTTTACTACCCTGAACATTCAGTCATTTGAATAAGTACTATAGGATGCTAAACATAACTTTGATGAGGCTCTCAAAAATTGTACCTGCCAGTGGTGAAGTCCCCTTCTGTGATTTTAACAAGGTAATATTACTGCAGTGAGAATGTGACTCACAATATTTTCAGGTAATTCAGTGGAGAATGACTAGAAATGTTTTACCTCATACCGGATTTAAAAATGATACTTTAAATAGATTAACATTCTAATCCATTGGAATATATGTTACATTTATTTCCAAGTATTTCTTCCCGAGAGGTTAAGCAACAGACCAGTGAGGGTGTAGCAAGAGAACCTTCTGATCTCCAGTAAGTCAGAAGCTGGCCAGTTACCCTACCCTAGCTACAAGCCAATTAGGATGCTGCACGGTGTTTCTGCTTGCTTCTAATTTTAGAACTATACAGCAGGGAGGCAAAAGTAGGTGATATTAACTCCTCTGGCATTGATCTGCTAGAATCATAGTCCTCCTGCAATCTAATATATTTTCATGTAAAGCAGGAAAATTACCACTCCTCTAGTGTAGGTACTAGGGACTATGCAGACCTTTAACACACAGGTCCTGATCAATACTTGGATAGAGGAATCTGCAAGGGAAGCTTGGGAGCTGCAGTGTGTGATTTTGATGCTGTGCAAGATGATATTCGAGCATAAAGTGAGCATTACACAACACAGCACAACAGAGTCTGCTGTTTCCAGGAGGATTTATGGTAAAATGCCTAAATGTACCTAAGTGACCCGCCAGTAAATCAGCATCTTGACCTGGAGCAGTCTGGGACAGGCAATTAAATGGAGAAAGAATGGAATTACTCTCTACGTGGGAATCTGTGTGGCATAATGCAGTGCCATTCAGGGATATCACAGCTACCCCAAGCAGCATGGTCACATTAGCAAGATGCTAATGTGATTAATTAGCCCTGTTGACAAGCAGGTTATACTAACCTGGGCACAGCTTAAGTATGTAACTGCCTAAGTCTCCAGAGTGCTTGCAGCTCACTTAGGTTAATATAATCTAGTGACTTAATAAGCATGTAACCTATTTCACTGTTCAAGCCATTAATAACAGTATTGAGTAACACCAAACCCAAGGCAGACTCTTGTGGAACTGCTAAAGATACACACATTCAATAAATCACTGAGCTACGAGTAGCTGCTCTTTTAGTGTTCCTTGCCATAGCCCTATGCATTCACCTTCCAGGAGCTTAACCTAAACAACCTTTTCTCATGTGCCTATGAAAATATTACTTAAGAAGGCATTAAAAGCCTTTAAAAAGTCAAGATACAGGGTACCTGTATATTTGCCTTTATCTACAAGGCAAGTTATCCTGTAGTAGAGCAGGATAAATTAAATTTTACAAGATCTTTCCTTGATAAGGTGTTACTCATCCCTGTTTTATCTTCCCTGCACTCATAAAAAAAAATTGTTCATTTCCTTATTTCTCTAGGAATTAAAGCATACTGATCTGTAACTTCTTCAGTTGTATCTTCCACATTCCTACTCGCTCATCATCCCTTTCTAAATACAGACACTATATTTCCAGTCTTTTAGAATCTTCCTAATATTCTAAACATGTCATCCCCACAAATACCATGATATTGTCTCAGCCTCTTGTCTTTTAAGATTTACAATAAGATTTACAATTCCCTTAGTAACTTCCATGGCCTGTCCTGATCAGCAAACCCATTTATGTGGTTTTTAACATATTTCTATTCCACACCTGGAGTTTTACCTCTTTATAATGAAGATAATGGTATTAACTATATGATCAAATTTAACACTCAAGAGGAAGCAAAAAACCAATCCCACAAAATTTCAGTTCTCTGTTATAAATTTTACCTTTTCACTGAGAAATAAAAGAACAATTTATGTAGTCCTTTGGTCCGTCTCCTGATGCTAATGGACTTCTGGAATGTCTCCTTGTTTTTAGCCCCAGACAGTCATTTGAATAAATGTTTACTTCACATATACTGCTGAAATTATCTTTGGTCCAAAAATGTCTCTAAACTAATTTTTCATCTTAATGATGATACCAAGGTAAACATCTGTTAAGTAGAGCCAACACTTTAATAGCTCTGAAAAAAAGTATCAAGACTTTCACAGTGGGAAACACACTCTGCATAAAATAATTGTGTGTACAATGATGGGCAAAATAGATGGAGATGACCACAAACAAGAAGAGGCTAATGAAACCAAAGAGCAGTAAACAGTAGGAGTTCACACAATATATGTTTTATCCAACATGGTTCTTGCCAGTTAAATGGCAGCAGGGGGGAGGGGGTTAGCATTCTGATTTTGTCAAAGAACGTGATAATGCATTTTATGGTATCTTGTCCAAAATTTTCTAAGTGACTTGGATGGGCTCATTACAATGTGTACTGAAAACCTTTCGAAAGACAATTAAAATAATCAAAACTAACATTGGAGCAATATTTAGTCACAAACCCAGTGTATCCGTGTTAGACACAAATTTAATTAATAGCTTCATTATCTGAAGGAGGCAATAAACATTACATTAATGAAACTTACAGTAGAGGCTAACTCATTAGAATCACAACAGCAGAAAAATTTAACGGGAATTTATGTGAATAAGAATGTCAGAAGTCATCATCTGGGGAAAATTACAAGTTAATATCACTGGTAAGAGTCTCCATAACAGAAAACTGTGGAGAGCAGTGTGTTGGAATAGAGGTACTTATTTATACTGAACAGAGTTGTGAGAATAATTGATTTTTCTGTTTGGTGGCCAAACTGAAAATAAATTAGGGAAAACTAATATCCAGTCAGATACATTACTTGTTTTTCACATATTTTTACCATTTATTAACACTAAACATAGATCAATTTTAGAATGAAACAGTAGTAGGTAACAAAACCAAGACCATTTCATTTTGAAAATATTGCAACAGAGCACTTCTGGTTTGGTTTTTTTCCTTGGTACTATTGCTCAAAATGAATTTCTCAACATGTGAATTGATTTTTGATTCATAATGTGTCTTTCTGAGAATTTACTACAATAGATTCATTTGCAAAACACAGATTGTAACAATTCGCCCAGAACACGCTGCCTCCGCACCAAAAACCTGGTCTTTAGGATATGTATTTAGGAAAACATCTCACAGTTGGGGAGCTCCCCTTGTCAAACTACGAATCTCATTTGGTCTTGTGAAAGGCCTATACAAGTCACCATGGGCTGGGGATACCACCTGACAGCACTGCCTTGGTTCTTGCCAGCCACCAGGGATGCAGAAGGTGGGAGAAAGTGGTCCAGAGCCATCACCATGACAGAGCTCTTCCCTGCTGTACCATGGAGACTTTTAGCACGGGGCCATGGAGGATGTCTCTTTGCAGAACCCTGTGGTGGGCAGAGGCCAGAGGTGGTTCTTGATTTCAGCCCACAGCGCCTCTGTCCCTCCCTCACCATGGGAAATGCCATGGCTAAGGGGATGTAAAGAGCTGGTGTGCCTGGGCTGAGGAGACCAGCAGAGGGAGGCTGCCTTCAGGCTTTGGTTGTGTCAAATGTTACAGGTCATAAATGAAAACAATTCTGAGTGAAAAATAATGTCATTGTTTCCTTTGTAGTGCCACTTACAGTGCCTGCCCTGGGGGCCCCAGAGCTAAGGACAGTAACTTGTCAGGACCTAATATTTGGTTGTGAATGCTTGATGCTACACTGGAATTACTAGTCCAGAAAAGTGTCTAGGGACAGCCTGTGACAAGACCCAAAAGAAGATGTAGAATATTATAGTATGGTAATTATCTGTCTACATTCAGCTCCCAGGTATTAGATTTTGTTGTACCTTTGTCTAATAGATGTGAGAACTGCAATTTATCAGATTTTATCTTCTTCCACATAAAGACCTTGATCAAGTTACTTCTTGCTCTTTGTAAAAGACAAGCTGCCAGAGATGCCAAAGATACAGATCACTGTAATATGCACTTTCCAGATGTTGGATTACTCGCCTGTCTCACTTCTGAACCTTTGCCAATTTATAAATAATACTTTGACTTTTGAGGTGGAAAAAACATCTAGGCTGGCTCACAGCATCATTTACTAGGAAATACAGAATGAATGACAGAAAATGTGAAGCATCTGGTCCAGGACAACTCAGCTGTTTGGTAACAGGGTGGATGTTCAGGCCCAGGACTCCATTTCAGCGAGGCCAAAATGTTCTTGCCTCCCAGTCTGGCCCTGCACAGCACTCTGATCATCAGTGCTTTTTCAGCAGATTGACTTAGCATGACCTATGAATGTGTTCACAGGCACACCTGCAATTGCTGTCTGCAGGTATGTTAATCTTTGACTGTTAAGTCACGTAAAACCCCTTATCTGTCAAAGGCAGCAGAAATCTTGTCATTGGCTGTTTGTTTGCTGTTGGTTTTGTCGGTTTTTCCCTCCTGAAATATGTGCTCAGTTTATAGAGTGGTCCAGAAGTTCTCTTCATGATTTACTATTCTGCTACTGTGTGAATTTTTGCAAACTTTATTAAAAAGCAACACAAAGAGACCAGTACTGGGCCAGGCACTCATCACAGCAGAACTTTTCAGAGACATCTTCTTCAATAAGCATTCTGCTTAAGAAATACCCCATAAAACATAACAGTTAATTTTTAATCCACTTGGTACTTGCAGTATTGATACTGGACAGTGTTAATTTTTAAATCAAAACATTACACAACAGGAGGTTAAATGGTGTATAGAATTCTCATTCTGACACACTAATCTGACAAAACCCCATTTCCCATTCCTTTGCTATGAATCACTGTCACATTGACTGACCCATGATTTGCTGGGCATCCATTTAGCATGATTAAAAATTGCCACAGCAGTTTTGAGCAGCATTTCCACTTTTCCAAGGTCTATAAAGTTTGCAGTGCTTGCTGCTTTAAGTATATGCTCAGTAATCTCAAGAATGTTGGGAAGGCTTTGCAACAAGTATAATTAAATCCCAACTGCTCTGTAAAAGAGGCAGACTTGGAAGTAAAGTCCTCACTACAAATTACTTCCAATTACTTGTAGACAGCCTCTTTTGTACAGAACTCACTTGGATTCTTGTCTCCTTCAGTCTGTTCCCAGGAGCGGTGGATGCATGACAAGGAAAAAGGAACTGTGTAGTCCCACAATAGGATCTCCTCCTGACCTTACTTTGTTCTCTGTTTTTGCTTTGTGTTGCACACTTGATGCCGAGTGCAATCCACCACCACCAAGGGCAATGTTGGTGATGGGATTGATTTTTATGCCTGAGGGTAGCAAAAGTGAAAATTTTGAAATCACAGAATAATTCAGTTCATAAATGCCGATATGGCCTTTTTGAACTGCTTCATTTGCACAAAGTGAAATAAGAAAAACAGTGAACATGTAATGTAAACATCTAAGAATATCAACAGCAAAGATAATTGTAAGGAATTAAGCATAAGGAAGATTCCATCTCAGCCTTGAATTTTTCAATTTTTTTTCTTTCAAATGTAATTGAAATTGATGACATCTTTCAACACATTTCAGCATAATCGCATTTCTAGAGAAAATAGCTTCTAACTTGTTATTATTTTCCTGCACATTCTGAAAAAGTGTAAACATACTATGTTGTTAAAAGAAAGAGACATGTCAGTATCTGGGTTCCCAATGTTCTCCACAGGAGTTTAAATCCAACCATTTGCCCACTTCTCCTGTAGGGGTTTTAAAAAGGTTGTTTATTAACCTGTCAGTCACAAATCCTTTGCAAACCCCATCAGCTACATAAAATATTGAATAAGGTGTGCCTTCCTGTCTCATGAGACATTTATGAATAAATTATTTTGCTGAAATTGGATGAAGATGTTTAGCTAATATATCCTGGCACCTTTGAGTTGGTTCAAAGGGCAGCAGTGCCAAGCACTGCTGTGCTCTCAGCCCTGCCCTTACCTTGGGGGCTGATGAGCTGCCTGGCAGCAGCAGTTTGCCCTCCAGAGCTGCCTACCAGGGATGGCCATTGCTGCAGGCAGACCCTCAGATCTACCACAAAGACGCAGCCACCTTCATAAGCAGCTGTGGATGTTTTGTTGCCCTAGGTAACACCTTGTCCCTTCTATTTGGCAAGCCTGACCCAGCTGACAGCTTCACTGCGGCTGCTGGTCCCTCTTCTGTATTCAGTGATGTGCATTGCAGGGGAGCCAGAGCCCCGATCTGCTGATTTTGGGGTTGGATTTTTTTGTTTGCCTTTTTTTGTTTGGTTTGGTTTTGTTGTTGTTGTTTTGTTTTTTGGTTTTTATTTTAGGGGTGGTAGATTGGGTTGTTGGTTTTGGTTTTTGATGTTGGTGTTCTTCTCAGTACACTTACCTTTCCTTATTCTAAGGTATTTTTATTCTTTTTCAGGGATGCACTTTCTGTATCCTTTTCCTGCTAGCAAACTTCCTCCCAGCCATCTGGATGCTCAGCAAAATCATTTCCTGAAGAGTGGGTGTCCTCATCTCGGGACACAGTTGGTCTCAAATAAGCACCTTGGTGACTTTACACCCTGAGTCATAGTGGCACATCCTGTGCTGCCTCTGTGGCAGCCAGTAAGTGACAGTGGCACCATCCTGGGAAAGAGCAGCCGGGAAGGTGGGAGAGGACAGAAAGGCTGCAGGCTTCTCATAAGTAGCAGAACTTGAGCTACCCCTTAGGTCTGCAGAAGAGGGAGGGAGCTGTGCCTCTGAACCTGTCACTGCTCAGTAATTACACATCACATTTTCTTTGGCACCTGGAGAACTGGCTGATTCCCTTCTCACTCTCACACATTTCTCCTCTGGCTCTCCAATTGCTGCATGCTTGGGAATCCACACTTGTTGATGCCTGCACAGGGTGAATGAAACACGTTCCTGAGATGGTTTTCTCAGTACTGCAGCAGAACCACCACCACGTTCCAAGCAAAGCCATGCACAGAGTCCCAGCCTTTTCCAGCTTGCAGACTCATAAACATTTCCCAGAGAAGGTACAGAGCTGATGTAGCAAGTTTTGATAGACTAACAATAGACTTGTTTTTCTTTGTCACTTTTTGCAGACACCTTAGAAGCAGTCCATGGTCTAGTGGTTGTCAGCAGACCACTGTTCAGCCTCATCACATTGTGACTTATCTAGTGTTTATTTACCTTTCACCATGATAAACATCCTGCTTATGCTCCTAAGAAACAGCTACTGCTTTAGCCAAAAGCCCAAATGTGGGATGTGGATGGTTCATGACTCCTGATCTGTGTGGCACCAGAACTCAGCAGCTCACGCTGTGTCAGGTTTAGGACCATGACACGGGTACACAGGACAGAAAGAGGACTGGATATAGAAGTTGTTTACCAGATTTAATGCTGCCCACAGAAAAAGCATTTAGGAGCAAGCTGAGCTGCCTTTCTGCATAAATGAATCCTTGAATCCAAAAAAACCCATTTAGATGAGCAAAAATTTTCTCCCCATCCTTGGAGGTTTTTGTAATCTCTACTTTTTTTTTCCTATTGTCCAGAGGAGCAAAACAAGGAAGATCACACAGAAATCTGCCTGCAGAGAGATTGCCTTCAAGTCTTTTTGACAACTGTGTCTTTTACATGGACAGTGTATGGCATTATTTGGCCCTCAAGCAGAGGTTTAAATGCTTCCTGCAGTAATTCAGTGGATAGATCCTCTTTTCTCAGTGTGAATGATATGATGTTTAAGTATTTCATCTTGCATGAGAAAGTTACTGAACCTTTTCTAGTTACTCCTTACTTTTATATTGTGCAGTGTGACTCCAGAAACAAAACTCTTACAGATTTTTAATCTCATTTTTAATACATAACTATATCAAAGCAAGGTAAAACCCTAAAATCTCCTTTTTTGTAAGAGTCCAAAAGAAGCAAAAATGCCTCCTGCAACTGTTCAAAGATATACTTAGACAAGTCACCAAAAAAAGAGAGACTGTTCTTAGTTCCTACATATCACATGAAAGGAAAACATAACAATATTTGCTAGTCAGAAGTAAATTTAAGTGCATAGCAAATCTAGACTGAAAAAGCCTTTTTTTCCTAAGAAGCTACTCATTTCTTTCAGTTGAGAAGGAAGACAATGCCAGAATGACTGTGGACATCAGACTAGGTTCTCAGTGCCACTCTGGTACAACTCCAGCACAGTCACAGTGACTGCCCCAAACTTTGAAGCACTTGATGAAACTGAGCTGTAAGTTTTAAAAGACTCATTGATACAAAAGGAGGGAGCAGCTCCCAGGCAAGAGATTAGCTCATTCTCTGCAGCCATCTTAATCTGCATCCCTGGGTGCATTTTCTCTGCTTTTCTAGAGCCCTCAGTGTGGAGGGTTTCAGTGAGTGGCTATCTAGATGCCCCCCTCAACCCTCTGTAAGCATTATTTGTCTGTGAGGGTGCTGGGAAACTGAGGTGATTGTGGGGTGGGTAGCACTTCACAGGGAGTTGTAGCCCCTGGGATGGGGGATAGGGACTGCCATCTACCACTGGCAGAACGACCTCTCCTTTGAAAGGGCTTGCACTTTCAATCCATCTGGCTGCATTTCAAGATCTCAACATGATACTGTATCACTGAACAGGCTTTGTTTAGTCTAATAAGTCTCATAAATACTATTGAAAGTGAACAACAGACATGTTTTCACAGACTGGACCAGTCTCTCAACATTTTACCTCTTTGAGTGAGAAATCTACACACAAGGGTTACTACTATTTTTATTTTTTGTTTTGAATGGTACTGATTTTTTTGAGTGTTTTTTTTAACATAATGGCTCTAAACCATCTGATCATTTGATTTCTTATCTATTCTTGTCATATGTTTTAACACCAGAGACAAAAATTAAATGTGTGGTATCTCCCTTCCATGGATGTCATAAAATTTTGTATCTGTATAAGAAATAATATCATCCCAAGGTAAAACAGAATAAAAACCTTGAGAGCACTAAAATGTGAAAGATGAAGGGTAATGTCACTATGTTTGATTTGTAGGACTAGCAGCATTATGCCAACAAAAGAAACAGGAATCTTCCATAAAGCCATTTTCCTAGGATCACTTCCAGAGATCAGTTCCACATAGACCATGGTGTTTGAAAGCCCCACTCAGAGAATTACACACTCTAATAATGTAGTGGTTAGATATTCTTGAGACAGACAAAACATTAAGTGCAGATAACAATTTCTTATGAGAGCTGGAACAACCTTCAACAGACATCTGAAAAATAGAAAAGAGAACTTGTATCTTTGTTTTTAAAGGAATATTAATACTATTTACACGGTATTACTTAATTTCTATATGTTATTTAATTTATTACTAAATTTAATTTTATGAATTGAAGTTATAAATAATCTACATCACATATGTATGATGGGAAACATCTCTATAGATGGCATTTGGGGATGCACATGCAGAAGAAAAATAAGTGAGAGTATTTAGCAGTCATTACACACTGCTATGTGTAATGCATGTTCCTCAGTTAATGAAGGATATTCATTAATTACAAGTGGTTCACATAAACATCAGAACAGCAGTGAAAGGAGAAGCCATGCTTTAACCTGGAAGACCCTACATCCGAAATCTGTGTGATTGGCAAGATGAGGCTACAAGAGGACATGATCAATCCGCACATATTCACAAGAGAAACCTGGTAATAGATGTCTTCTTACCATTAGACAAATGCAGATGATGATTCACTGGCAAGAAATTGAACTCAGAAGAATTCCAGCTACAGATCAACTTTAAAAGCAGTAGCAGGATTTGAGAGTTGCTGTTGTGATTCCTGCATGCGGGAACCTGGCAGGTAATGAATAGAGGTCTTTCTAAACAAATGTTTTCTCAAATGCAGTTCATTTAAGCAGATCATCTGGCCCGAACTATATAGGTCAGATAACCCTCATCCTATTTTATAATGGCTTAGGGTTCTTATATTCTTGCTCAAAGAATTAAGTCACCTGCAAAGACATTTTAATTTTCAATGCCCACTTTATATTGTGAATTGTGGGGTTGAACATTTGAAATGATATTGCTATATTTGTTTGTATTATATAATCTTCAGGACCACGGTGTCATGGTTCTCGCTCATATTCCTCACTAGTAATACTCTGCCAGTAGCAGTTCTCTCCTTGTAGCACATGCTGCTGCAAGCCCCCAAACCCAAACTCTCCAGATGGTGAGCAAAACATCCCATTTTCTGATTTCCAGACCTGCTACCCTTCAGTGAGTGCCTGCAATCTACACTCTTCCTTTATTCGTTGCTTCTGAAGCAACACACGTGCACAGCTTTGCCAGATTCACTTCAATGTGAGAAGCTCAGCAAGTTTACTTATGAAACAAGCTACATAAAAAGAGAAGGTTAAATTCCTGATTACAAATCAAGTTCTGAAAGGGAAACAATAAACAAAAAAAGCAACTTCCAGTGTACTTGTCATTGTGAGATTTCTCTGGGGCATAGAAGCTGAGGAAACAAATCAGCAGTGCTCTGCTCCTTCGGTGTTATCTTAAGGAATCAGCATCTCTCTTGCATTTCTGTTCCCCCTCTGACAGTGACAGTGTTGGGTTGCCTCTTGAGTGCAAATGAAGTATCAAATAATTTCCTGGGGACTTCCGTTCCCCTTCCTCCTTATCTTCTAATTTAGGGGAACTTAACCGTGTCACAGCTTTGATTAGCTCTTCTCTGTGAGAATGGAAACGTTGTCAGGCTCGTCTGGGACCAGAATGTGCTCCCTCTGTAGAGCCTCTATGCAACATTGATTTCTTATCTGTGCTTTACCCTTTCAGGCAGTTGAATGTGGAATGGATATCTTTTCCTTCCTGTTTAAAGATCTTATAAATCACAATTTATAAAGAAAAATACTAACTGTACAATGCCCTGGATGGGCTGGCAGCATGTGATGCTTCACCGGCTTTTTGCAAAAATAATGCCTAACAGTTTCATTGTAGAGATAACCAAGCTGCCATTCACAACACCTTCTCCCCATCCCTTTGCCCTTCTTTGGCACTGGTCACCATTTTTGGGGGGCTTTACCACCATAGATAGTCTCTGCAGAGGATCTCTACATAGTGGTAGGGCTCAGTTCAGTCGCACATATCTGGCTCTTGTGGACTTTTTAATAACACCTGGAGAGTACAGTTGCACCTCCCACTGCCATTTCAGAAGGGTCTCCCAAGGGTCTTGACTGTGTTTGCCCCCATGTTTCTGATACTGTAAGGTATTTTACAACCTATTTGTAGTAAACCAAATATAGACCCCTTAATGCTCATTGCTGCAGAAGAAAACAAAGCAGGTATCTCTTTTTGAAGATACATGGAAATCAAGGCAACTTTCTAAAGAAACTCATTCGAGTGACTAACATCAAACCCCCAGAAACTTTATTGTTGTAGACTTGTGTTCTGAAGACATGTTATGAATACTTTCAGTGACTTCTATACCTCAGCAGACAAGTGTTCAGCTTCTAAGAAAAAGTAGTTTGCCTGTTCAGTAGGTTTTTCTAATTCAGTCAGGAGTGTGATGGTCGGTGTGTTCCCTGGAACTGCCTCCATAGAAGCAGTAGTGAGGATGAGTGGCTGTGTTAAACAGCTGTGGTGTTGCCAAAATTTCAACATTTCTGTTTACTGTGGAGATGTACTCTTCTAAAACAGTAAAAAAACAAGTGACATTCTGATCCTGAACAATTATTTACTGCTTCACTGGTATTACTGTTGGAGTAGCTCTGAGTCAGTTTTAAGGGTCCTGATTCATACATTCAACAATTTTACATCAAAAAAATCAGGAGTATTTAAAAATAAGGGCTTAATCTTGACAGCACTTACCTGCTTTACACCTTGAAGATAGTATAACATTGCCATCAAGTCAAACTTCCTAGGAGAAATCATAGGGAGCATACAGGCACAAAGTGGGTTTTTGTATTATCCCCCCACCTCCCCGCCCCCAGCACCATTTAGGTTCTGTTGAATCCATTGATTTAAGTAATTGTAGCTGTGGGGATCAATGGTGCCTGCTCTCGTTTCTGGCAGCTTTTAGGCTACGCTGAGTTGTGCTAGGGCATGATAGTATTGCCTCTAGAGGTAACCTTATCTAACATCTGCTTAAACCTGTGCTGTCACTGACCTCATCAGTAGCCAAGGGCTGGAGCCAAGTCCTCAGTCTACAAAATGAGTGATGGTAAAGCCAGAAGCAGAGCAAATAATGAGGAATAATGCAATCTCCTTCCAGGGGACATGGATCATTAGGTGGATTAGACCAGCAGACGGTAATGGAAATTCAGTGTAGAATTCTGTAAAATAATTAGTCCAAGAACAAGGAAACAGGCCAAGAAATAGGTACTAAATGGAACAATCAAATAACGCTGAGAGCTTGTATGAAAACAATAATTGGACTTTTCTTGCCAACAAATGCCTCAGAAAGAAAAATACACCTAATGTTGTATTGATAAAAGGCAAGCTACCAAAAAAAGTGCAATTTTTTTTTTGTATGAGACACTTGTCAAGCATCATTTCAAATACTGAGCACTACATCTGTCCCTGCACATAACAGTAGGTTATTATTACCTTGGAGGAGGTACAGACCAGGTTAACAAAGATTGCATTAGCTCTGCAAAACAGGCTATAAAGAAAAGTTAATGTGTTTCTTGTTATTAAAGAGTCTTCCAGGGGATGTAGTGGATGTTTTTTTCAAGTTAAGAACTAGATCAATAAAGTCATTGTAGATAGTGTTTCAAACCAGTATGGAGTTAAGACTGTTTTTCAGTAGGAATGAAAAGGTAATGTACAAAATGAGTTATAGGAGAGGCTTGCTGGTATCTGAATTATAACATCACCACATCTAAACAAAATAGGATTAATTGTCTGGTTCTGTAAATAGTTCTGAAGAAACAACCAGGACTCGACATTTCTCCTCTCAGTATATATAAAAGTCCACCTGATTGTTAATGCTTTTTTTAACTGATGTTGCACTACTTTTACATTGATGAATGTGATCTCCATATATTTGGAGCAGATGCCAAGGTCAGAATTACTGGGACTCTGCCCCTGATTTGCCCAGACTGATTGACCTTGTAACACTGAATGTGAAGCAGCTCAACTTCTTTGGTTGCTGAATCTGCTTTGTAAAGGACTCCAAGATAACGAAATAAAAGGCACTAAAAGAATGTTATTTTTTTTTGTGTTGAGTCTCTTACTAGCAAAACATTAGTGATGAGCTACCCAGTCACTGTTAAATCCTTGAACACTCCCATGTACTTTTCATAGGCACTTGTTTCTGACTATAGTAAAGGAAATCATTCAAATTGTATTCCCATTACCTCAACATCTTTACTAAATATCATCTCAAAATGGCTAAATCACACAGAGTTCATAGCTGATGACATTTTCCCAAGCCACAGAGTAACATCTGTGTCTTACTTTTTAATAAGGAAACACAACACTTCTATGTTTTTTTCTTATTTTACTGCTGGTTGAAATAGGACTGGCCCATAATGCCTTTACACCCTATCAGCACTCCAAGGGTGGATACCAGCACCTCCCCAGGGCCTGCCACAGCACAATTACCCATTTTATTTGCCTAATAAAATTTGCATTCTGAAGCTCCAGGTCTCCTGCCTCCTCTGTATCACTGGAAATTGGATGCATTAATAAGTGACGGCTTATATATAAATTATTTCACTGCCAAGTTCCCCATCCAAACCCTAACTAGGGCTGAATATGGCCTGTGCAAGTATGGTTAGGAGGAAAAGGGCTGTATGAGATTAAGAGCCACTGAAGACTTGGGACCCAGGCTAATATAACTCGTAGCAGTGCTTGATGGGTTCTGGTCTAGAATTGATTCTGTTTTGAACAGTATCAGTAAGAGAATCACGGGGCTATAAAAAAAATATATGAGGTGTACCTTGTGCTTGTTTGATGCTCAGTAGACGTATAAAGAAAGTGGCTTGTATGCTGGAAGGATAGAATAATGCTGTGTCAGTGGAATTCTGGGAGGAGGATGTGCTTAATAAAGCAGATCATTTTCAGCTTCACAGCAATGATCTGGAGCATCCTGGAGCATGAATTCGTGCCTGGCAGAGGTACCCTGCAACTATGGGCTGCTGTGAGCATGAGATGATGGAAAGGGAAAGTTTCTTGCAAATTACTCTCCACTGATCACAGTCTTGTCCTCATTTTACAGAACTGGACTCCTGTTAAGCTGGTTGAAAGCTTTGCAATGCCGTTCAGGCAAGAGTACTTTTCAAAATATTCATAGTTGAAACAAGAGCCAGGCAATGATGAAAAGGGCACAGCCGGGTTACTGATCCCATGGGTTGAGCTGTTCTAACTCTGCCTTGATTAAAAATACCATGATGTAATTTATTCAAAAGGAGACAGATTGAAAGGAACAGGATTTAACCAAGTTTAAATCAGTTCTCTATTTCCAACTCATACCTACATGGCACATAACGAAGTCAGGAAGAAAAGGAATCTACTCAACAATGGTGGACATACTCACCCCAGTAATATTTGGGGGGAGTTCTCTCCTTTCTCCTTTGTTTTGTACTTATTTCTCACAATACCCATTTCTTGGACACCAGGTAATGTGCAATAACTGGATCTTTAAGGTTGCTCCTTCTCTCTCAAATTGTTGGTTGTCTGTGTCGATTTGCAGGTTAATGTAAAGTAGACTTACTCACTTTGTTCTTTAAGTAGTTTTTGCCATCCTCAATTTCTTTTGGAATTAACTTTGAAGTTATGGAAAACAATTTTAAAAAAGCAGTCTTACCAAAAATTAAATGAAGAACTTCAGGTCTGTTAAGAGGAAAATCCTTTCCATTCCTGCAGCATTTTAATATTATCTGCACATTCTCACTTGTTTTATTTGCAGCAGGCCTATCGCTGAGGACTGGGGAGGTTTAAGTAAAGAAACAACCCGCTTAAAGAAATAAATCACTTTACCCACACTTCTTATAAAAAATTGTGAAATCTTGTGGTAGCAGAGTTAGAATTTCTCCTGTTCAGTTTTTCCTTCTGTTATGGTCTCCATGACTGTGAGATTTCATCCTTTAAGACTTATGCGATTTTGTTTTGCATAAGCATATTTCACTTTATATTTTGTGAACCAAATTCAGGCTTGGTGAGCTATGTGTCATCTCTTTTGAAGTAACTGGGCTATTAATGCTCATGGAAATGAGTAGTAAAACTAGATTTTTGTCTTTATCTCTCAGAATGGAATCTCTGCATTGAAGAAAATAAATAATTAAGTCCAAGCACATATAATGAAATCATGTAAGCAGTTTGAATTTGTTGATTTATTCTTTGGACATTAAAAGACTCTAAATTCTGATTTTAGTGGTTCAGGTTTTCACAGGGTTTTGCATCAGTCTTATTACTGAAGCTTTGTGCACTTGCAGGAGAATTTGCATCTTAAAGGTTCTGAACAGAAATATAGATAGCAATTTTTTCAGCTACTTGCAAGTAGGATCTTTTGATCCCCACAAGTCAACTTTTGTTAACCTTTATACAGAGGATTTAACAAGAAAAATATCATCTAGTAATAAACCACCTCCTGTATTTCATGTAGATTTAGGAAAGCTAATAATCAAAAGAAAAATTCCTTTAATAATGTTATAGGCTGTAACCTTCAGAATTGTCCCTTCTGAAGGATTTCTCTTGCTGCTTCAGTCCTGCTCCAGGTTAAGAAGGCTCCTTAAAACCAGTTGTAGTTCCCAGAATTGAGCAAACACTCAGCACAGCACAGTGTGCTCTTCCACAACCTCCAGGAGCTGCCTGGGCCGTTCACCCAGAAACTTAAGGGCATCTACTGACACATCCTTTCCTCTGCCTCTTGACCTGAAGGACTAAGTGCCCCACAAAGAAAAAGGAATGAGGTGGGGGGAGGAGTACCCAGATCCTCAAATCCACACAGATGATCTCACATCTTTTTGGGTATGGTGGCACGATCCCCCCATACTGTTTCACTCTGAACAGTCACCAGTGCTGATGGACTGATCTCCCCCTTGTGACTTCCAAAACTTTGCAGTGCTCCCAAAATGTTTTACTGGGGAAAGGGGAAGGAAATAAAGAACTAACAGAAATAGTATTTCTAATAATACTTAGCATAATTAAGTAAAACAAGGAATCATTCCTATTCATGTGGAATGCAACCCAAAGCTTTTACCCTGAAGATATTGAAATTTCTTTTTGTCCCAGAGCTCATAATTTTTCTGCCTCAAAACCCAGTCTGACTTTGGTGTGCTATGGCCTCTGGAAAGCCAGACTGGGAAGGAATACAAGTTGAAGGAATCTTCCAATCAGCCATGCATTGTAATTACTTTTAGTACTGCCATCTTCTGTAATTAATACAAACTGCAAATGAAGTTGCACACAATTCCTGCTGTGAGAGAGGAGAGCAGCAACTGATTTAATGCCTCCTGGAAGGATAACATTATGGGGAACTGATGTGAAAAGATGTCATAAATCATTTATTTTTTGAGAAATAAAATGCTGTAGGATTCAGAGTAAAAATTTATGTAGCTTTGGCTTTTAACTATCTTCATACTCTCCTGCATTCTTATATAACTGCCCTTTGAAAATGTCTTTTTACAAATTTTGAGGACATCACCGTAAAAGCAGAATTTCTTTAGGTTGAGACACAGAGAGCAGAGGGGTTAGAGGTGTGAATGTGCCGTGGCTGTTTTCCTGATTCTTGAGGAAAAGGCAAGAGCAGTACCCTTAAGGCACTTTTTCTCTAACAATACCAAGCTGTCTGTTGTGATTCACTGAGGAATAATTGCCTTGGGAAGTTTCAAAACTAGTTTTTAAGTGAAGGATGCAAAATTGCTTCCTTCCTGAGATGCAATGAATCTAGCTGACACTTTAATATGTTTATTAAAAGGCACGTGAGACAGATGAAGCAGTAATAAATATCCATACAGAGAAAGATTGTGCATATTTGTGGGATGCTACCCAGTTAAAAGCATCTTTGAAAAATAAGTGAAGATTCATAGGTTTCTCCAAGTTTTATTTCTGATTTATTACTGAGACATTTTTGAAAATTACTATATTTGATAAAGTGACACTAACTGAAGGGAAATAAATACAAACCAGTTTTATTTCTAACTTTAATCTCCAAATGTCTGGAAAAGTGCTTGAAGAAACATTTTATTCTTTCTACCTTTCAGCAGAGTGTAATCTGTTTTAGGTTTGAGGAGTTTTGACCTAGTGCTGGTGCCTTCTCCACATCCCTTTCCTCAAACAAATGAATTACTTTCCCCTATGGGTAGAAAACAATAAAAAAAAAGCAGAGGTTCAATTTATTTTTATAAGGCATTGTACATACAAAAGCTTAGGAAGCAGAATAATTGCAGCAGGGGGAAACGTTGTAAAATGTAGCAGTATAAAATCAGAGGAGATATGGGGCCATAAACCAGGGAACGCTTTGGTAGGAGCAAGGCACGGCATGGGGCGCGGCTTGTGAGGCTGTAAGCGAAATAGACTGGAGCAATTCAGGGCTGTAATTCTGAAAGAGATGATGTGTTAATAGAGGAGGTGTATAATACCATGACAAGCAATCCTGTTTGTAGCTGGTGTGACAGCAGCAGTGAACCCTGTAATGGGAAAGAAGGTCCTGGGTTACAGCTCAGGCTGGTCTGAGGTCTGAGATCCATAGCATGGAGTTCAGTGACAGTGACTACAGCATGTGCACAGATACCACCATTAGCCCCATTAAGGGACTTTGGGATGATTAGAGTGTTTTTGTAGCTGGTAGGAAGCCAACAGAGGTCTTTCAAGAGATGAATATAGACCTGAAACTTGCAATAGTCCAGGCAGAAGGAGAAAGCAAGTGCAGGTGCACAACTGGGGACAGACACAAGGGGTTTATAAGGAGGTAGATTAATTGGAAATCATGCAAAATGCAGCAACTAGAAGGGTAGAGACCACTTTCCAGGTGAGGGTGAATCCAGAATAGCAGGCTTTTCTTAATGTGTGGGAAGAAATTATTTAGAAAGGGAATGGATAAGGGTGGAATGGTGGGGATTTCTCTTGCGAAATATACCGTTCCTTTCTGAGTGCTTAACTCAGGGAAATGAACCCAACCTAGCTCACAGAGAGCTTAGTGTGGGAGACTTATCTGAATAAGATTTCAAATTGGCTAGTGTCAGCAAGTGGTAATGAGAAGTGGAGGTGGTAATCGATGCCACGATAAACAATCTGTCCAGGTAGAAGGAGATGAAGAAAAGACATTAAGACACAGACTAAATTTTCTGATTTACTGCAGCCACTTTGTACCATGTTAATGCAAATGAAATGGAGAATGAAACCCCCACTGTATGAAGCAGACACTTTCAGAGAAGACCAGACTTTCTGGAGGAAAAAAAGCAGATCTGGGCATGGCAGTAATCAGTATGTGCTTCAGAGTAATAGGAAACCAACCATATTACTGTACAAATGAAGACAAATGGTGCACTTCTGTCTGGAGCATTACATAGTTCCAGGAATGCCTATTAATTGGTGGAAATGTCCTTTTACTTGCCTGAGGAAAGTCTCCCAGTGAAGTTGTTGTACCCAGAATAGAATGTGACACTATGTAGTGCTGCATCAGGAAGCTGGAAGGATGTAAGACAACTTCCTCTGTTGTCGTGCAGGTACAGGATATTTAGTTAGGATGCAATGTTCACTTGAACTTAGTAAGACAGCTTGCTCAGAGAGTGTGTTTTCACAGATCACCCCCTGGTGCTCTGCTCTGTTTGACAGCAGCTAAAAATAGGTAAAAGCAGGTGAACTTGTCCCCTGATACAGGGCACATAGGAAAACTGGTATGACCCACTAAGTGTTAACATGCTTCTGCAGATAGAGCTCACACTCCAGCTGCAGTTCCTCTACCAGCCAATAGCACCTGCTTCCACAGTGGAAGACCTCCCAGTGCCAGAAATCTTTGGTAGCATTCACTGAGCTTACTCACACAGTTAAGCTTTTCCATCCTCTGCTAGTCAGACCATTTTACTTAACTTTGGCAGTTCCATTCCATTTTCTGCTTTGGAGAAGACTGCAAGCAGCCAAACCTAAAAACAATTCCAACAGTGAAAAAAGTGACTATAAGCTATATTTGAGCCACAGATGGCAGGCTTATGGACTCCACACTGCAGCTATAACTGCAGCAAGGAAATGCCAAAACTTTATGAAGTTGACACCCACTGCAAAATGGGGATATCTGGTGATGTGTTCTGCTTCTGTGGATCCTGAGTTTTATTCTGCATTCACATGGCCCTTTGTACACAATGTGCACATTTGCCATGTGTCAGGTGCCACAGAAATTTCAAAATCAGATTTTCTTCTCAGTTAAGGAGGCATATGTGCACTACCTTAAGTGAGTGAAAGCTGGTGGGAATTCAAAGATACAGTCACTTCTCCCTGAGGATTCTCTTTAAACTCTTGTCTTGGTGAGCCAGGCTGTAGCAGCTGTTATCCAGGGAGGCAGCACTCCAGGTGGATTACCTCTGTGGACATCAGCAGTACAACTGGATTAGGTAAGCTGTCGGCACACCTGCTCATTTCACTAATCAGCTCCTGGAATTAAAGGACCCAGACATGTCCTAAAATATTTTTCCTCACCATTAGACTCAGGTGCTGACTTGTGTTTCTAGGAGGAGAGGGCATTGTGACCTGCAGCCCACAGAATGGAGGTCAGCAGAGGTGCACAGAGCAGCGAGGACTCATCTGGCACAATCCCTGGCATTCAAAATCAACATGCATAGACTGTAAGTCAAAAATGGCATCAAAAATATTTAACATCCCTTTTCACAAGATGGATGAATAACCTTCCTGTAAACAATTAACTGAAGGATGTATTACTTAACACAAATGGGCCAGTATTTCTTTCTGTGCTCCTTTTCAGTAGCTTTTCGCTTTCTTTCATAGTGTTTCTAAAAATGCTTAGGTTACAGAAAATCTACAGCTCTCCTTTAACAGAAACTACCTCTCTAACACAGATGGTGCTCCCTGTTACTGGGCTGCTTTTTTCCTCCACAATCCCTTCTTCCCCCTTGCTGCCCTTTTTTTTTTCCTTCTACACTTTCTGCAAGCTTTACTGCTTTCTCTCTTTATTGGGTGTATCTTTCTTCCTCTAGAAGGAAGATGTATCAGAGTATCTAATTTATCTTTTGTTCTACCCAACATTCTCTTTACTCACTTTTGCTACTCTCTTTTTCTCTTCTCAAGCTCCATTTCTCTGTTAATTCTTCCTTCAACACCTGTTTTCAACTCTCTTTCAAACTAGCAAACAGACCGCTGTTTTTAATTTTTTACTGTCTTATCTCTACTCCTTCATTCTCTTTCCTCTGTTCCCATCTCCCTTCATCAGACATTAAGAGGACATCTGGAAAGATGGGGACGACCTTATGTCCTTTTAAAGTGAAAAATGGTGTTCATATATTCATATTGAGGAGAACCACTGCAGAGTATAAGATAATCATGGTGCTGGAAGCAAAGAGATATAAATAAACTAATTAACTACACTGATGACTTTGTAACATTATTGGATGTTAAAAGTTGGAAGACAATGTGCAGATTTACTCTCAGTATGCATGGATTAATCCACTTACATCCAGACAGAGTGTATCTGGCAGCTGATGAAAGATGTGGACATTAACTGTGGTCAGCAAGAATATTTGAATCAAGCAGGCAGACAACAAGAGGTGTTTGCATCCTCTCAGAACCATCTCCCTGACCGGTAAGAAGCCTGTACAGATTTGGGAAAGGACTTTCTCCAGATTGACATTAGCAGAGTGATTGAGCCAGAATGGAGAGAGATCACAAAAGATCTTTGCGCAGGGACAAAAGTAAGCAAAATTTAGTGGAAAAGGGCAAAGCAAGGAAGTGCAGATGATGCCTGAACTGGGATGAGGTTTCATGAATTGTGCAGAGCAGACAGAAGGTGAGTCCACAGCTTATTACATGTCCTACTGAAATTATTACTTATGTTTACAATATTTTTTCTGGAGCATAAGTATGAAATCAATCAGGCTGGGCTGCCCCTATGGAAAATGCTTGCAGTCTTGAAACCAAATATAAAATTGGAATAAACTGTCCACTGAAGGGAGTGCTAATGGCCACACAAGACAGCAAGTTGTGATGGCAGTGGGTTACTTGATGGATTCATGGCTATTTTTAATAGCCTTAGTTAGAAAAAGAAAGGTATCACATAAATGGCAGCAACATACGGTAAATGCTTGGCAAAGGACAAAGCCATGGTATTTTTAGACAAAATTATTTTACCAACTGCATTTGGCATTTAAAAGGGCAATGTTACGTGGACATGATCATTTTATGGTTCTTTCTCTAACAAACATTGAAGTAATTCCAATCCAAGCTTCCATCTGGAAACCTGAGGCCTTACCTATCTGAGTGCCGATTTTAAACTGCTTTTAAACAAACAGAACTTCAAGACAGGAGGATCATAAAATAAATTTTGCAAAGCAAATTAATAAAATCATAATACTTAGTCAAAGCTCCACCTAAGTGGGTTGCAGTTTGTCTAGTTTGAATCCCCTGATGCTATGAGCAGCCTCCTTGTGTCTCCTCTCATGTAGCTCAAGAACACTTCTTCCTTACCCACTCATGGTGACAGCGGTGACTTTCTGACCTTTTGAGACTCCAAACCAGCAGATGCAGAGAAGTAAGTAACAACTATCATGGAATTTGCCATATTTGCCAAGTGGTTTGCTTAGTTAGTGCTCTGCATATGTTTTTCTATGGGCTCTGTTCATGCAACCAACACAGTAAACTTCTTTGGTAGGTAAGTTCTGGGTGTCTTCATAGAAACTGGAAGCCATTGAATAGCCTGAAGTGGCACTGATGGACATTTATTCGTGTTTTAGAGTATTATTTCTCATACTATTAAATGAGTTACTTCCTAAACTGTAAAGAATCCACAGACCATCCTGTAGTATTGCTGCAATTGTAATAATTTGCAATCAATTAAAAACTACTTGCATTTTGAATGCCCAATCATTACTTTTCTTCTATGCCATTCTGTTTGCTTCTTTGCATGTACACCAATTTTGTTGTGGAGGGGTGTTTCTTTAAGTCCAGCTTCTGTTTTTACAAACAGATAAAGAAAAGTACACAATGCTGCAAAGAAGTTTGTTCTTGGGCCGATGATTTCAATGACCTTTGCAATCAGGAAGTGACATGTGCCTATTACATGGGAGCTCAAGTGTGTTCTAAGCTCTATTTCAGAGAGTGTCCTAGCTCTGCAGGAGGGACCAGTTAACACTGTGTGTGGGTGATCAAAGCTGTGTATTCTACCCCTTCTATTCATTCCCCAAGGACAATGGACCATTAGCAGCAGCTGCCCAAGGAGTCATTAGCACATTTACACCCAGCCTGAGGGGGCGTGGCTGCTATGGGCCATCAACAGTTCAACAATATCCCCTGGCTCCCAGAGTTAATCACCCATTGTGTGAGTCCCCGCCCAGGGGGAGGGACTGGGTGCTTATGTACCCTGAGGGTACATAAGTGGTGGGTAAGACCTTGGGAAGCACTTTTTGGATCCAGAGGAGCAGCAGGACCTCGACAGGAAGAGACCACCACTCTTGACCAGACTACAGCCATCACCTGCACCAACAGGTTTCTCACTTCTTTTTGCTTTGGACTTGGGGGGGAACCACACGGGTCTCAGCACAAGGGCTAACAAACCCCTTTGGGTTTGTGCCCCAGGACACTGGGTTATACTGCTGTGTTTTGTGAGTTGAAAGCAATTTCTCTTTGTGTCAGTGTATTTATGGTAATATTATTATTAAATTTTAGCCTCTGACCTCTCGTGGTGAGTTCATTTCCCCTGCTGGTTCACCTTTAAACCAGCACAGAGAGACAAATGAAAGTTTCAAGATTCAGCTTTTCACGCATGATCTCAAATCACTCGCCAAAACTCCAAAATCAAGAAACAGGCCTTGGCATTCATGAAAGTCTTAAAAAAAGAGTGTTTGGTTGGCTTTTTAATTATTATTTTTACATAAATACTGTAGGTGAAGCAACCAGCTTTTCCCAGTTTTCTGAATTTATTCAGAAAGATAAACTGACTAGCTGCTGCTGCAGAAATTCCTGTCATTGCCTCATCTTTCATTTGGGTATCAAAATCCTGTTTTCACCAGAAGTCTGCCACTTTACCAGAAGCCTGCCAGTTTTCAGGTACCCAGCATTTCAGGCAGCCAATCACCTGGAAATCACTGTGGAAGCCATGCCTGAGCCATCCTTCTGGCTGTGAGCACTAAACACCTTCCTCAGCAGCTCTTGCTGCCAGTTCCTCTCACAGAAAGTGGGCACTTGAGGCACACAGGAGACTTTTCTTCAGATCCACAATAAATGCTTGTGAGAGGGTTTGCAGTTATTGTTTTGTAGCTAAACCAGTTTCAACTCACACAAATCCATGGGACGAAAAAGAAATTACAAGAATCATTGTGTTGTTCTTAAAATATAGTAAACAATTATCCTTGGCTATCATTCTTCTGGGGTTGTGCACTATCTGCACCATTCAAAAAGTTCTGTATAGCAATTCAATATCTGCATAGCATATTTTTGTATGTGCATAATATGTTTTCACTTATTTCTGTATATGTAAAGAACAAGAAATCAAAGTAGCACTTAGCCCATCTCTCTATTAGCTCCTACCAACTCATTCCATGTTTTTCACCATTTTTCTTTTATTTTCTGCAACAGCCTGGGCCATCTAGTTGCCTCTGTCTTTTGTGGGCTGCTGATGCCACAGGTACTGTCACAGCTGTGATGGATGTGAGCTATCTGTAGGCAAAGTGTGAGCATTGATTTGTGTGCAGATGAATGAGCTGTGCAGGGGGGCGGTTGTTGGCAGAGCGTCTGTACACAGTGCAGAGACCTTCCTGTGACAGCTTTCACAGTGCACAGCAGTGCAGATCCCACCCAGAGCTCAGGTCCAACCATGACACGGAAAAAGCCCGTCTAAGGACCCAGGAGATGTGTTTTGGAGATTTTGGATGCTGGCTTGAAGTCTTGGGCTGGTTCTTTGCTAGATTCACCTGCAAGAGCTCTTAGCACACAAGCCCCATATGCAGAGTCAGTCAATAACATACCAGTGTGCCAGTGTGTATGTGTTTGCACTGTCTTGTGGTAATTTGCTGAGATTAAGGCTTTTCTCAGGGAATGATCACACATTTTTAGGGAAATTCCAAATGAGTAGTTCTGTGCCTTATCTCTGACAGTGCTGACTTAGGAACGAGCTCTTTTCTTTAAGTATTTTGTCCTGATGAATCTAAATTAGCCCTCTCTGAGCCCTCTGTGGCTGCCACAGAACTGACAGAGCTGGCTCCAAGACCAGCTCAAGCTTGATTTGGTTGAGGGGAGAGGGCAGGAGAAGTTAAATTACACAATTACACTGTGTTGCATGAGACCTTACCTAACTGTGCTCTGTTCAGGGGTGTCCCATCAACTGCACAGTCAGCTTTATCTCTGCTAGTTCAGAGTTAACGTGAACATTTCTGTGCCATATAATCACCTCAATAACTGCAGCAGAAGCATTCCCAGGGTCTCACTGTGCCAATGAGATGAAATACAAACACAAGGTTAGGTGGGATTTCAGTGGTATGAGTATTGCCAAGGAAACGCTCTTCAGTTTTGTCAACAAAAATATTGGAATTTACTGAAATGAATTTATTTTATTAAATTTAAAACCATGACAAATAACCATTTGATCAGAAAAATCATCATTAATCAGAGCTATGTCTAATTTCTGCATATGGTTTGTATTAAGTACTTGAAAAAATGATTGCTTTTCAGCTGGAAATTAATTTGAGACATATGATGTTGATTACTGCAAAGGTAGCAGGTGCCTCTTTGCCCTTGCCATACACTGCTCTCTGAGTGCAATGGTTCAGGCTTTCTACAGACTGAATTAACACTGTCTTACCTCCCAGAAGCAGCGTTTTCTGAAGAAGGAAGTGTGGTGAGCTGTGTTGGTCATGGTGGGGATGAACAGAGGCACTTGTGACAGGTGGGAGTACATACAGTGCTGGGCAGATCTGGGGCTCTATTTTTTATGCAAAGAAAGTTTTTTTTAAACTCTTCTTCACTGTGCCCTGTCCCACTCCATGTTCATTATTGTAACTGCTGACAAGTAAATGGAGAAAAACAGCAGTGAGTTTGAATCTTCACTTTTTGACTGTATTGGCATCATTCAGTACTACCAGTTAAACCTGTTTTGTCTGATCATTACAGTCTCACAGACTTTAACAGTTTCTATTTAGATTCACCTTTAATGGGTATCTTGTCTGACAGGGTTCCTAGTGGCTGTATATGGCATGTTTCAGCTTTTTGTGTTAAAAAAGATCAAAGACATAAAACCTCCAACCAAACAGCAGGAACCCAAACCCAGGACAGGGCAAAGGAGATGCCATCAACTGTATTAGGCCAAGCCGTAAGGAGACATAAGAGGAGATAGTCCCTGGACAAAGCAATCACTGTGGAGTTGACTAAGGTTCATGTAGGAGACATTCACTGAATGTGACTGCCACCCTGGGATTCACCTCATCTTGCACTTTTAAATCCATCTCACAGAGCTAAGCTTTGGTATTGTCAGACTGATCAACAGATATGTGTGCATTGTATTACCAGGCCCTCTTTGAGGTGCCTCTGAAATAACAGCAGGCTGTGCCCCTTCCTAAGTGGGATGGATTTTGAATTGGCTTGATTTCTCAGGGCTGGATTATTGCAATTCTTTGTTTGCAGGAGTTACCAAGTGTGTTATCTCTCGAATGCAGCTGATACTGAATGCAGCAGCTCACAGTCTTTTGGGCACTCAGTTGTTTCAACACAATATTGCCATTTTAAAATCTCTGTGCTGACTTCTGGTGAAATTTTGTGTGAAGATCAAAGTCCTGCTACTAGCATATGATATGTTGGATGTTACACTGGTTCTCTTTGCTGTCTGATAGCATGTTCCTCACTGTTCATCAGGATCATAATTATTATTGTAAAGTCATGCAGAAGGAGAGGGTGTCTGCTTTGTGTTTGGTCAAGGACCTTCTTAATGCAAAGGGGATGATAAGAAAAGGAGAAAACCACAAGTAAGAGGGTAAAAAGACCCAAATCTAAACAACAACCAATACATAAGGCAGTGATGGGAGTCTGTCACACTGATTGATACGGATATGTGAATATAAAAATGTTAATTTTGGTAAGATTATCTGATCTGATAAGGAAAAAGGGGAAGCCATAAACTAAACAGACAGAGACTCAAACGTGGAAGACAACTGCAATGGAGAAAAAGACAAGAAACCAACTTTGATGTGAGCAGCCAGCAAGGCAGCCTGCTGAGAAATGGAAAATTGTTAGACAGAATAAATTGTCTGTTGAAAAAAACATTGACAGAGAAAGGCCTGCCAGCCTGGAGCCACAAGTCTGAGAACCAGAAATAGCCTTGAAAAGAGCTGCTGTCCTCTTGGAAGTGCATCCAGGGTACCTCCAAACTGGAGAAATTGGAAGGAGCCAGTCCACCTTGTCACTTCCAATACTCCTGGGCCCCCTCCCCATCTGTACGAGGCACTTATGCTCCCTGCATGTCACATGCATTTCTTGTGTTTGGTACTAACCCAGTGCCTAAAACTGCAATAGCTGAAGTACTGCAGGGATATTCATCCATGACTATCCCAAAACACTTCAGGATGTCAGAGCTTCTTCTAACTTTGTCTTTTTTCTGCTTTTTTTGTTTTGTTACTCTTCTGACACTTTAGTGATATCAAAAGTTAGCAGAAGGTAGCTCTGAAAGACACGTTTAAAAGGCAAAGGTCAACATTACTCTCCTGTCTTCCCTATCTCTACCAGCAATTAATTCAGCTTTTACAGTGTGCTGCTTGGTTTTGCCACAGCTCCTTCATTTTGTCCCTGGTACTCAAAGTTTACAAGCAATAACACAGGCCTGTGACATTTAGCTGCTGGAATCAGCTCAAATTGAATGCATTCAGCCAAGTGCAGCAGAGGCTGAGACTCCATGGAAAGAGCTCAGAGCAGCAGTTCAGACTTTGCCATGTGTGAAATACCCTTTTATCAAAAAGACCTCCATTGCCCTCCCCAAATCCTACCAAAATTCCCACAAATACCAAAGCAATTGGCAGGTGACCTCTGCACTCTGCAGAAACCATCCTCCCTTGCCTTCAGTACCACATAGCTGATGACATGGAAGCTGAGCTTTTTCTATGTAAATTACATAGTTTTTTCCTAAATTACTTCCTTTTTTTTATGGGGCCAAGTATAAAAGTAATTTTTCACATTTGCAAATATTTCTAAGCAACATGAGGCTAACACTCCTCAAAGTTTCAAGGCCTGAAAACTTGAGCTATGGTTACCAAAGAAACAGCAAGACTGTGTCTTAACCCATGGACACAGTGTCTTGCTGATGAACAAGTTATTTAATACTCAGGAAGGTGTTGTTCTTCTGAGTACTTAGCTCTTCAGATTACTATAGAAACACAACTTAACTTTTCAGAGCCCTGGTCTGAAAGAAGAAAGAGAGAAGGGGAGGGACAATGAGGTATGGGAAGGAAGAAAGAGCTGAATGCTGAATATTGCCTTAAAAACTGATCTACATATTTATTATGCTTCAATTATCTTAGGATGATGTTTAATGCCTAGCAAGTTACTATCTCCCACTCCTGGAAAGAAAATTACTGACTTCTTTGTTGTAGTTGTCTGAAATAGATTGACTGTGGATGATTACTTATGGTATTTCAAAGTGTTACGGGTTTGGCCAGATGGGCCTAAATTTAGGTTTTAAAAGTTCAGCTAGGCCTGGGAATTGTCAGCTGACTTGAGCTGGACTGAACTAGGTAACAGCTGACTTCTTCTGGCCAATAATATTGTATTCCATACCATATTGCATCATCTCAAAAGGGGTAAGAGCTGGTGTGTGGGTGTGGCTTGTTCAGTTGCTTCACAGCTGTGGTGCCAGCAAGACACTCTGCTGTCCCAGGAGGGATGGGGAGGCCCAAGCCCAGAGCACCGGCTTAACATCATGTTATCTGAGGGAAGTAAAATGTTTGTTCTTAGCTTTTCTCTCTGCTTAAGTCTGTCTCTGAAGAACCAACTTCTCTAGAATGATTAGTTAAAATGGTAGAATTTGTGTTTACTGGGAAGTGGGAAGTTATTTCTTGTTATACATAACTTGTGTAAGTGTGTGTTATATTGTAGTTTCCTCTTAATTTTCTCTTTTCTGTATAAATACATGTAGTTAGTTTCAGCATAAACCTGGTTTTGAGGGTTTTTCTTTTCTCTCCCTCTTCTTTTTCCCTTAGCTGGTTGGGGGGAGGAGGAACCCTCTTCACTCTGTTCTGGACAGTTGGCATTTTGCCAGCTCAACCCAGGACACAAAGTTAGGAGGCTTTATATCCTAGCCAGAACAGAAAATGGTATTCTATGTTTGAATGTGAATAGCTTGTATAAGAGATAGTAAGATTAGAAGCAGAAAGGTACAAACTTATGTCAATAGCCCAAAACAGAAGAGTAGGCACTGCCTTGGTTTGTTTGTTTGTTTTTCAACTGCCTGCTAAAAACTAGAAATTTGGTGTTGGATTCCTAAATCCAGTGAAAACTAAAATCCAGCCCTGCATAGCCGAGCAGGGCAGACACTCTTCCTCCCACCCCTGCATCTCCCTCACAAAGCGATTCAGCCTCTCCAGTCCCATTGTCAGTCTCAGAGATAATCCAGAATTCATGTCCCAGAGCAGTACCAGCCCTTGGTCAGGTACAGAAACCAGAACCAAGTGCAGAGAGCAATGAGAGCCTAGGGTACCCTCTAAACTAAACTCGTATCTAATTCTTAGGTCTTGCCAAAACTAGAATTCATAACATAACAATGTTATCTGTACTGCCTTAGGTACAACAGTATCATTCTCTTCATGCCGAGATTATTTTCAAAATCATCAGGGAAATAGTGATTCTGGCAGAATAGGCACGCACATATCCAGAATATGCATCAATAGTAGATTTCTAGTGGTAAAACTTCGTCTGTTTAAAAGAAAATCACACTGGTTCAGTCCTAAGTGTTTTTGATATAATTCCTATGGGAACTGAAAGCAATGAAAGACAAACTATATTCTAAATATTTTCTGACAGGAAAAGTTTCTAATCATTCAGGAGAAGACAGGCATCATGATCTCAGATTATGTAGTTTCCGAGTAATCACAACAACCCACTAGGGAAGAGAAGTCATTTCCCTGAGAAAGGCACCTGAACATCTTTTCATCATTTAGCATGTACCACTGCATTTCCAGATTCATCTGGTGGAGAATGCTAATGAACTCCCTGGACTACTTTTACTCCCCGACAACAGTTGGGTTTTCTTAGTATTAGGTAATGTGGCATATTAATGAATTATTTCCATAGGATGACCCCAAAGAAAATCATAGTTGAACTGCAAGAGCTGTTATAAGATTGTTGTGGTTTTGGGATGTTAAAGAAAAAAATTCTCTCCCTGCCACTAATTCCCCATGCCATTAGTTAACAAAAGAAGTGGTCAGCTGCTACAAATTCCTGCTTAATTGTTTTGGGTGGAGGGTGTGGTAGGGAACGGGTTTGCACTGTCTTTTGTGGTTTTGGGGACATCCACAGCTCTGGCTGAACGCTGCAGCTGTGTGTGTGTTGCTATCAGAGAGAAGCTGTTCTCCTGTTCATCTCCTCCTGTTTAGTGAGCAGGTTTTTTTCTTGCCACTGCTGTTCTCCTGGTTCGGCATTGCGAGCCTGGTTGCCGCCCTGGCTTCACCGTCTCCCGCAGCTTCGCAGCCGCCCGCCCCGCCGCAGCAGCAACTTGAGAGAGAGAGACAGAGAGAGAAAAAAGGGGTCACGGCTGCTTTTGGGACACACTGCAGACCTTTCCTTCCTGGGAACCGCCACCATCCATCCACTCCCAGCTTTTTCCTTCTTCGTTTGGGACAAGGGACAAGGAGAGAGAGTTCATGTGAGTGCTCACCCCTTGTCTCTGCCTCGCTGGGAAAAACATGAGAATTCACCTCGCAACTAGCTGAGATGTGACACTGACATGGTCCATAAATATAACTGCTCCAGGAGGAACCTACCGTTTTGGGTGTTGTTCTCTTTTGTTTTTTTACTTTTGGTGCTGGGGGAGTAGTTTGCTCTGGTCTGTTTACAGTTATATCTATATCTACATATACATATATGTGTGTGTGCATATATATATATGTAGTAGTGAAGAACAGTTATCCTTCTTATATGCATTTTCTAAGTTCCTTTTTCTTAAATTTAATAAAGAGTGATGTGATTATTGTGGAGGAATTCTCTCCTCTGCTTTTTGGTAAACATTTTGGTTTTTCCCTCAAACTAAGACAAAGATTCTGGATGCAAAAATTTCTTTTCCAATCTCCCTAAATTGTAAAATGACCATGCAGATAGTGAGAGAAAATCTGTAAGCACAAACACCTCTTTGTGTGCTCTTACGCAGACAGATGCAAACGTATGTCTGCTCTGAGCCCAGAACCAGCCCTGTGCTGTGCTAGCATGGCACTGAACCAGAGAAGGTGCAACTCTCTCTCAGCAGGATGTGTGTAAGGGGTGAGCCTTGTCTTACCTGTTACTATGCAGCTTCTTCTTGGACACAGATCAGCACAGCCTGAGAAATTCTCACCCTATGTACATGGCAAAATCTCTGAGGGGCAGACAAGAAGCAGACTGATTTCCTGACCTGTGATCCATACTCCAAGTGATAAACTGCACTGCCTCTTCTATGAGGACTTTGGTCATGCTGTGAAAAATAATAACAATACCTGGGTTTTATTGTATTGATTGTAGAAGTACAGTTTGCTTTAACTCTGGGACACATTATTGGATGGTAACCTGAGTAGGGAGAAACGTGTTATTATTCAAACCTTTCCAAGACACTCAGACTCAGACAGTGAGAAAAGTTTCGAGCAGAAAATAAAGTTACGAATTATAGCAATTCCACATCAGAGCAGGTGAGGAGAGATGACATCTCTTACTGTTAGAGACAAGGCTTATGGAGAGGTTACCCCTCCATTTGACTGCCCAGTGTATCTGAAAATAGAGAAAGGAACTTTCAGGCCAAAACTTGTTGGGTAGGATGAAAAGCACACCCCTTTTTACCCAATTTTCTGCTAGTCTAATAAGATGTTACCACCACATCAAAGGCCCACCTTGCTTATATTCTTAAATTATCACAGATATGATTCCTATTTAAACAATCCTTTTCTTGAACATCTTACATCAAAGTCTACTGAATGCAAGGAAGGCTTTTTTAAGCCTCAGACAATGGAGTCTCAGCTTTTCAGCAGTCTCAGAGCCAAGTAGATTCATTCAGTAGCAGGTCTGCACTGAAGAAAGACTGAACAGCTTTTTATTTTTTCTGTCATAGACAATAAAACCCCAGCAAGTGCTAGTTCTTAATAATCCAGTCTGGATTACAAGGAAACTTTCATATTTAAGATTCTGGCAAACCAGGAAAAAAAAAAAGAAAAAATGGCCCAAAGAATCCTACTTCTTTGACATCAGTAATTTGAGGGTGATTTGCCCGTCCTGGCTGCTGGCTGTGCTCTGTAAGTGCAAACCAGAGCTCTGTATGAATTGGACCCACTAAGAGCTATGCAAACTGGGATGTGAGGATGTTTACCAGACCAGAAGTTTGGTAAAGGGAAGTAAAATTGGGGCAGTACTGATTTTCTTGCATGTCCTTCAGTGTAAGATTAAGGTTAGGCTCAGAACATCTTGTTCCAGAGATCAACAGCTGTAGGTTAAAATGCTATTGCATCAGTGCACAAATGAACCAGTCTCCTGTAGCCCAAGTCCCACCCAAATATCTGTACAGTTCTAAGGCTCCTCAGATTACCTTTTTCCAGCTTTTGCATATCTCTTGAAGATTTCACCAGTCAACATGCTTTTCTGATACAGGGAAATCTGGAAATTCCTTTGCAGGTAGGATTGCAGTTACTTCCCTGGCAAAAAAACCCCTCAAAACTCATTAACATAAAAAATAAATGTAAGATAATGACCAAGTCCCACAGAAATGTTCAAAATGTTTCATGGATAAATAATATTTTCTTGAGGTTGCAACATGTATTACAGCTTTTAATTGCGATTACATGGTAATTACCATTAGATGGTAACATGCAGCAGCAGTGATCAAAAGCCTCCGCCACTGATAATGTCTAATGGACTACTCTTATGCAGGTGTATCTGGGATTAGGATGTTGACATTTTTGGTCTGTGTTTTTGTCCAGCCACCTGTGGGCAGCTTATCCTTTTCCTGCCAAGTTCTAGGGAACAAGAGCTGAAAAACTGAAGGCTTCATCCTTGAAGACAGAGTTTGTATAAACGAAAATTAATTGCGTGTCTCTGATTGGCTGACAGTATTTAGAGGACATTTGAAGGAGAAAGTGAGGATGAGTAAGCTGAAGGACACTCCCAGACTCATTTGCTGAAGACCTCCCAGTTATAATATGCATGCCCAAGGGGAATTCCAATGCCTACATACTGCACAGAAGGAGTACCCTTACATAACAAGAGGGTGGAGCCAGAGCCAGGGACCTCAATCAGGGTGGTACTGGCCACACTTGCCTATGTAGATGTCACTCGCAATCTGAACAAAAAAGCAGATGGCTCACATTCTTGGGCTTGCTTGCTTCGCATGACAGACAAAGTTGTCTGGTAACAGTGACGCCCATTAATGCTGGGAGCCAGCCAGTGCCTAGAGAATGCTGCCTCTGACTCTGGGGTGTCTTAAGGGTTCCAGGTCAGTAAGACCCACGTGAATAACCCCTGGGTGGGTGGGGCTTATTTTCTTGGTCTTCTCTCTCTCTTTTTCAAGTTCCTGTTTACTTAGCCACTTCTGGTAATAAAGACACTGTTTTTGTTAAACTCTCCATGGCGCTCCCTTCTCACTTTCCGGCATCCCTTTGAACCCACCCTGATACAGCAGGTTTAGAAACAAATGGCTATTGTGCATCTGGCCACATAGGCACCATGTACTCAGTGGATCTGCTGTATCCCTGCTGCGTCAGAAATACGGTGCACAGAAATATCCAAGACCTAACTGTACTGTCCCAATCACACATCATGTAACTGCACCACCCACTCTTCATCTGGATCACAGATCCTTTGCTCGTGACCAGTGCTATCTGTGCTCAGCTAAGAATCTAACCTGTAGAAACATGGCCAAAACATGATACAAAATGTCTGGGGCATGTGCAAAATACACCAAAACTCATTGGGCTTCTTATAATGTCTTCTCCTCAAAACTCTTCTTAAAATCAAGTTTTGGTGCACCTCTATTACTGCCTTTTTGGAGTATAGGGACCATCAGCCTTCAGGCTGATCTAGTGGCCTGTCAGTGGCCAATCCACCTAAAAATACACCCTTCCTGATCTCATAGTGCAAGAAAACAACAAGAAATACTATACTCAATGAGGTCCTGAGTGATCAGTTACTTAAATTCTGATAAAGGATGGACACTTCATGCTTTCATTGTAAACACAGAGAAAAGTTGGGTTGACTTCCCTGAACATCAAGTATGTTTAGCTGGACCTCCAGAGCTGCAGTGTATTTGACTGCAGTTGGCATTGATATGGGGAAGTTTGGAAAATCCTTCACTGAAAACACTGAAATAAAAGTGAGATGATGTTTATTGTTACAGAAAACAAATTATCAACAGTGAAGAGAATGGGAAGGGAGACTCACGTAAGTGCTAATTCCTAGTGCTCAGACAAACTTTACTCATTGACAGTACAGAACTAAGAAGAAATACAAAAAGCTTACAGGCAGAAAGTATTCTGGTACCTTCCCCACTACTAGTTGGGAACCTGAATTGAATAAGATTGTTTGATGTTTTCGGAAGGTTTCTTCAGATCTCTTAGACTTTTTAACATCTAAGTGTGTTGAGGCCCCTCCAGTAGCATCTATGACATACCAAGGTTGAAATAAAAACCTGTAGCGTGGACTCTGTAAATTCAAGTATAGAGATTGGATTAAGGAGGATGTAAAATCATCATTAAAATGTACTTGTTATACTCACCTGTTTCAGTCTCTGTTCATGCTCTCCGTGCTCTTTGCTCTGTGGTGCTAACAATATATTCAAAGGACCAGGTTACTGCTGATTTGTGGCTGTTGCAGAGATCGGTGAATTATATGCTGCTGAGCATAGCAGGTTTTTTTGTGAGGATTCTTTTTGCTAAGAATAGAGTGAAAAGTGGACACGTTTTTTCTTACAGAGATGATCTGGATAAGATGGTCTCTGTAAAAAATTCCTGAAGATACACCTTATCCCTATGGTGACAAGAAAGTATATCTGCTGTCAAGTTCACTTGCTTTTTTGGGCACTCAGAGAGAGCATCCTGCAGTAGTGGAGACATGTGGGTGAAGACAGTTTCATTTTGGCTAAGTTGCCATAGGGATTCTGCAGCTGGAGCTGCAGGAAAGCAGGTTGTCACTTGCCATTAGCTTGGTTTTGATCCTTTGAGCCACTGTGCATCTCAGATAGTGCCTGGTTAACTCATCTGCTGCTGATGTGAGAACAAATGGAAAACATGCACTCAGCTCCTGCCACTTCTGGGTCTCACCTGGTCATTTTTACCTCATGGAAGGCTAAAATTAAAAAATTATAAAGCTGTAATAAGCATTAGTCACTCAGAGCACTTGAAAATAGGAATCTGTTGCAGCTGGGGCTATGGCATCCCATCGCGAGGACCCACTTTCATTTAAGGCCATGCAGTGCACTGGAGTAGCATGTTCTTAGCAAAGAGACCAGGGGATGATTAAAGTACTGTACTTTATATCGACAGGTTGTAAGGGATGTTGATATCTTTTTATATTATTTTACTACTTTAATTACTGCCCGTTCTTAAGGTAGGTTAAAAAACTTTGCTTCCAGGTATGCTCCAAGGTATGGTTTCCTGTCTTGTGACTGGTGAGAAGTATGCCCGCATAGTCTAGGACATAGGCATATGAGCTACTGAAAGAAACAATTGCTGAAATTAAATGAGAATGGTTGGATTTGCCTTTTGCCTTACTCCTTTCAGTTCATTTTAATAGCTGCTGACACTCAGTACTTTGTGTGTTTCTCCAGAGATTGGAATGGATGTACTGGAGATAACATAGACCACAAAAGCTGGGACTATAGAATTGCCTGTGTGGCAGAGAAATCCCCAGAAAGATGGATAAAATTGCAAGTATTTTGTCATCAAACTAATGCTTTATTAATTACTCTGCTTGGATGGACTGTGACCAGTCCAAGTCTATCTGGGCAGATAAGTAAACCCAGAGAATTGTGTGGGATTTTGACATGTAGTGCACTGTTCTGAATGATATAAACACCATTCTCAGACATCCTTCTCATAATAATGCTAAACTGATCTCTCATGAAATAGTCCCCTCTTCTTCTGAGCCGTTGTAAAAGGAGGCAAAACAAGTGTAAGGCAGGAGCCCTGAGCAGCCTCCAGCCTCAACAGAGGAGATGGGGAATCCAATGCAGGTCTTTGGCAGAAAGGAAGGAGAGGAGGAGGCAGAGGTGCTAATTAATGTTTTTAGTCTCTTGCAGAGTATATATCAAAAACCCAAAGAGAGTAGTGATTTCTTTTTAAAGACAGTTTTAATACTTAATGGAAACAGTGACACAAACTCTGGTGAATTCAATGATTCAGAAAGATAGTATGAAGTAGCCCCTCTTTGACTGCCCCAGAACAGACTGCCTGCCACACCCCCTCCATTTCAATTCTAAAGAAAACTTGCATTTGCAAGGATGCTAGGTGGGAATCCAGATTTAAGGCTCCTGTTTTTGCCATCACTAAGGTGCTGTATGAGCTTCTTTCAGAGCCCTAACGTTTGCGGGAATGGCTGATACTAGTTACAGCCTGAGTGATACAGGAGAAAATGTGAACATTAGTCTTTCTTCCACTTCACATACTTCATGCTGGCTTCCTTCACACTAGGTTTAGCAACTGATACAGTACATTAAAAAATCAGATGGTATTCCCTAAGGCTGTCACATCCACTAATTAAATCAAACACACACAAGAGTTACAAGAGGGTTTGACAATGCGTTTGAAACCACTGCTTCAAATAGGGGCTGATGCACACGAGTTCCTATAGAAGTTTGTTCCAGGCTTCCTGGTGGCATTTAAGCATATACTTTACATTAAGTATGTGGGATTCTGCTACAGGCCACCTGACAAGGAAGACACACTCACTCCTGACCTGGAACACCGAGCAGATAAGGTCTGCTATACACAGATAGGGACAGCTGCATGTTCAGAAGTCCTTGTACTCATGGAGACTTTCAATGACCCCAATAGCTGTTGGAGGGCAACACAGCAGGGCTGTGCTCATTTGCTAGTCCTACTGTAGCCAGCGTTACTAGGATGAAGCTCTAACACAAGGAGAAAGGAACAAGAAGGAGCTTTTATGCTCCCTGAACAAGCTGAGCAGCATTCAAAGCAGAGGCAGATTTTTATCCTCTGTGCCCAACTAGATCTCAGGTCAGGAGTGGGGCTATGGTCATCACTAAATGGCGTGGCAGGTGGCCTCCTGTCCTATCTGGATTTGTTAATGGAGACTACAGCACAAGCCACGAAACACCCAATAGTTGCTAAGTGGTCTATTGAGAACCTGACTGCAATGTAAATGATACAATAAAAACATTGGAGAGGTTCTTCCCTCACCCTGCATAAATGTAACTCAAGTGAAAAATTACAGCATTAAAAACTGACTTGTAAATATCTTTCTGCTTCAATATAATGTTTTAGAAGTGAAACATAGCTTTGGGGTAACAGTGGGAGCTCCCAAACAAATTTACTACCAAAGCAATATATCTGAATTGGGTTTTAGAGATATACTAGAAAGCAAAAGTGCTTTCTCGAATGAAAATCTAGTTATATGATAAAATTCATTCTTATTTAGGAAAACACTCTAACAAAGCTGAGCAAAGTTCCTTCACGTTTTCTGAGCTGGAGCTGTGGATACAGGTTCCTTATGTTGGCAGTTAGACTAGATGGCATCACTATCCCATACAGCCTGGAAGTTATGAATTGTTCTTAATGAAATAGTATGTTCTGATTTCCAAAAGGCTTTTAGGCCTCTGAGGTTACCGTGGAAGGCACAAACCCCAAGCCAACAGTCTCTCCACCAGAGAAGAATGGGAAAACTGGTTACAGACATGAGAAAACTTTACAGTCCTGTTCTGTGACTGCTGTTTCCTGCTGGCTCTGTGGAATGTGTGTCTGTTGGTGCTGGAATGAAGCTTAGGTGGGGTTGCTACACAGGGATGTTTAGATGCTTCTTAAATCTGTTTTGAATAACGCTGTTTCCATTCTCCATGGACACATTTTTGGCACCTTGTAGACACTGTCAAGCTCTGCAAAGCACTGAAGTAGTGGTCAGTAGCAGGGGACTTATCTTTACTCTAAACATACAGATTCCCTAATTATTTCTGCTTGTTCCTCCTCTGCCATGGGGCCGCCTGACTCCGGCTGCTGCCATGACTGGCTGCTCCTGCTGCCATCACTCAGTGCTGTGGTCCCCCACCATGGCCAGGGAGCACTGCCACACCTGTGCCATGCAGTGTGGGTAGTGGGGGCAGCGGCCGCGAGTGGCCCGTCCAGGCCTCAGTGTCTGGGACCTGCCAACAGGTCTGAGCTGGGGCGACACTTCCCAGGGATGCCGTCTCTGCCCATACTGCTGGCAGTCAACCAGAAATGGCACCTGTCACTTCCACCCATCCTGCCCCAATCCCTAAGCCCCTATTGGTCAGTTTTCCTGTCACTTGACAGGTGTTTCCCCATTAGTTATTTGAGTTGTCAGTTACCCACTTTGCCCTTCCCTTTGCCCTATTGCATCCAAGTTTCGAAACCCTCCCCTCAGACCTCCCTGAACCGACCTCTTAAAAGCTGGCTCCTTCCTTTAATAGAGAGTTTTTGGTTTCACCCCTCCATTGCGTGTGGTGTGTTCTCTGAGGAGCTGTTCCCCACGGTTGGTTTCCGTTACTCCATGGCTTCCTCTGTGTTTGTGGAGTTTCAAAATAAAACTACTACTAAAAAATGGACGGCACCTGGATCAGCTGCTGGCTACCAATTTCACTCCTAGTTCATGATAAAATATATTAATATATATTTTGGCTAGCAGTAGCAGGCATGAAGCAGACTACCTTTTTCTTTTTAACCTTCTCGTATCTTCTGGGAATATACAGCTAGTTATAATCCTGACAGATGTTCCAAGTGGGCTGTCTTGCAGCATGTGTTCGTCCTCCATCAGTAACTTTGCATACAGAGTGTGGGATCATCCCTGCAATCTGTACCAAGTTTTCTTATTTCTTGAGTTATTTCTTACTGTCATGAAGTCAAGTGTGTTTTTTTAAGCCAGCTCTGCTCATGCAGTGACTGTGAAGGACAGAAGGTGGCTCAGGATCCCTCACACAGTAGCCCATGGTGTCAGGCATCTAAGCAGCTTCACTTTCCCCACTGCTCCACCAGTTCAGCTCCACATGATGCTGACACACAAGTAGAAACTTCTCTTTACTGTAACAGCATCATGTTCTCAGGCAGCAAGGCAGTGTCTTCTGGAGCATTCTGTGAACATGTGACAACTCATCGGGACATTCAGGACATCTGCAGCATCGGTCATTTCTTCCATGCCTGGATTCAAGAATCACTGATGCTGTTGGGTTTCATCTGCTGTGGCAGTCTCAGTAACAATGGTAATTTAAAAATGAACAACTTTGACATATTGGTTTCTGTATTGGGCTAGGCTGGAGTAAAGGTCAACATTCCCTTTTCAGTCATAGCTGTATTTTAACCGGGACACCTTCAAAATCATTACTTGACTCATAAAATAATTGATGTGGCTGTTACACCATTTTCCATTTGATCTTTTCGGAATGAAACATCATTCAACTTATGCAGTGTCTTGAGACAAGTAAACAACTACAACTGAGGTATCAGCGAATGCATATTGACAGAAAAGTGGGGTTTGCCAGCATCACTAGTTTCTTGGAGAAATTAATCCCCAAGTCTGGGAGTTTCAAATCATCAGTTGAAGTGAAGCTCTTTTTACTCATAGTTGAGAGAATTCTTCTTGATAGAGTATCATCCGAACTTTTTTCTTTTAAATCTTGTAATCTTCTCTACTGAATACAGATTTGGCTCCTACCTCTACTCTAGCTCAGCAACACTAACTCTCACTTTTTAAGTCAATCCTCTTTTGTATAAAAGTAAAAATCACAGCTTCTCTCTCACATCAGTCCTCTGAGTCATCCTGAGCTAAAAGGGTCCAATCCAGAGTTCTTAACCTGCCTGAACACTCTCTTTACTTCCTGTGGGCAACATCTCCATCCTCCTTGTCTCTTGTAATCCAAGCACAATCATAGATATCTTTGTTCTGAAATGATATCTCGTTTCGCACATGACTTTTACATCTATAACCCATCACCACACACCATCTCCTTACTCTTTAACAGGAGATGTTGCCTGCATCTCTGATCAGCTCATGGTGTCAACCAACATTGTTCTTCCAATCAACATCACCTACACTTTAAAAGCATTTTTATACATGTTAAATACCAGCAGAGCTCTCTCTTTCCAGTCCCTTCCTCAACACTGCCTTTTGTTATGATATATACCAAGGAAGATAAAAAAAAGCAATAATTAGGCTTCTGCTACACTATGATTATGGTTTATTCTGGTGATCAACCTGATCTGTCTCCAGTCTATATGTGTTTCCATTTTTTTAAATTGCAACCTCACACATACAAATTGGAACAGAATATATAGGTTATAATTATGAAGTGTGTGATCATACCTTGGAATGAAGTAGTATTATACAAAGATCCTGGGGGATGGTGGAGTCACCAAAACAGTAGTCCTAGTAGTTGGGCAAAGTCTGTTGTGCACTGGAGGTGCTGACAGACTGAATCATCCTCACTTATAACTTAGTAATTTTGACACAGGCACATGGGCCACCCTCACTTAACCTGAAAAGGACACATATACTTGTCATTTATATGGCCCAATAAATGGTCTGGTGATCATAAACTTCTTGCACAAAGAGGTAAACTAAGGAGCCAATAACTGCTGGATCTACAGATGGGGAATACCAAACAGAAGCTTGAAGGTGGAATATGATGCTCAGTATGTGGTATCTGTGAAATACTACATGTGGTTTCAGGACTGATTTTTAAATACTCAGTTTTGACTATTAAAAGAATAACAAATACGCAACATCACCTCAACATCCTTCCTAAATTGAGGAGCCCAGAAGTCAAGGTGTGGCCTCACCAGTGCGTAGTACAGAGGAAAAATGACTTCCCTAGTCCTGCTGGCCATATTATTGCTGATACAGGCCAGGATGCCATTTGCCTTCTTGGCCACCTGGGCACACTCCTACCTCATGTTCTGTCTGCTGCCAGTCAGTACCCCCAGGTCCCTTTCTGACTGGCTGGTCTCCAGCGACTCTGCCCCCAGCCATTTCTAAGTGCAGAAATTGTCAAAGGCAGCAGAGATTTTTCTATGGATAAAAGCTGAGTATAAGTTGTGTAGGTTAAGTGTTAGAATGCCTTGAGAAAACCTGCAGTTGTTATAAATATTGACAAAGTAGCTGAAAGACATGAGAAGAAAGAGGTCAATCCTACATGGTCATTTATTGCTACCCAAAGGGTACTGTAAGAAAAAATACTGTATACTATGTACAGCTTTTCTCCCTGAATCATTTTTTTTTATTGTAGTTGAAAAAAACACAACACAGTGGTCATAAATGCAAGAAAAGATCTACTACCCAAAACTATCTTGCTTTCCTTTGCTTATCATTTAACAAACAGATACCTTTTAATTGACACAGTGAATTAGAACGAGGAGATTAATACATTATCATTGTTAGTCCTACTGGTTAATTGCCTTCATTTTACAAGTGAATTATTTCAACTCAGTGCAAACAGCAAATCAATTTGTTTGCTACTGTCATTAGCACTAATCAATAATTAATTAGGAATATTAAAAATTGTTAGCATGGAATTTTTCTCTTCTGCAGTTACCTAATGCCAAATTTATTTTGCTGAGAGGTTGGCATAAGACTGGGACAGCTATGTGGTCATGGAAAATAAGCTGAAGGAAAAGTTCAAGCTGAGGAGTAGATAGGATTTCTTATAAGTCTCAGTAAGTAGTCTGTCTAACCAGGGTGAAATTTAGCTGCTTTTTTACTTTTCTGGATGGAAAATCTGATATTAAAGTTTAGTCCACAAATATGATGACTCAGTTGCTCTTTTCTCTGCAGACTCAATATTTCATTGATTTTCTTTTTAATATTAAATTAACTTTCAATTCTACATTGACAAAAAAGTGTTGGGATCTCTCTCTCATAATTTACTGGAAGCCAGCAAAAGAAAAAATTCCTCAGGAATCATATTGCTGTGACTATGAAACAGCAACCAACTCAACCATTTTCAAAATTATACCAAACTCACATGAAAGGAATCCATCTGACAATGAATGTTTCGGCAGTTGTATGTCCAATTTAAGGAAAGCAAAACTCTCCCAACAGATTATGCTCTCTGAGAATGGGAATCCTGCATCACAGACAGTGTCATGAGAGATAAAACATTTTAAAGTTCTAGGATGTTATGTCCCAGTGCAGGAAACTCTGTAACTAGGGTAAAGCTGTAAGCCAAGGCTGTCAGCAGGCTCTGTTCAGGGTACATCGGGATGTGGGCAAAGATAAATGCAGTGTGAGTTAATTCTTGGCACTATGGGGAGCTTAATATAGGTGAAAACAAGTTCAGGTTTACTTCAATTCCCACTGGGATCTAGAAAGCTCCTGTATAAGCTTACAGCTGAGGGAATGCAGTTACACAGAATTAATGATGGAATTATTGAGGGAGTTAAGGGGTCTCTAACAAAGTGCCTGTGTGCACTGCCCATGGGGATTCCTGGTTAATACAACACGATTTAGTCAGTGTTGTTGTTCAGCCCTCAGTTCAACCCAGCACAGTTGCATGTATCTGGACTGGAGTAATAAAGACCAGATGCCATGGTTTTGGTTCAGATGGCCCAGGAGAAATTTGGATTACAGATTTGACATATCATAAATGTGTATACAGTAACATTAGTCATTAGCTACTCTCTCAGTCTGGATCTGCATGTCTAGTTTTGGCTAATTTCTTCCTCACTGAGGTGCCTTACCCTGCTGTCAGTGCAATTAATAGCCACATCTTTTTCCATGTCCCAGCTTAGAAGTGAGGGACTGCCCTTTCTGAAGCAAAAAAAAATTTCCAAATGTGTTTTAGAAGAACCAGTGTCCTACTTTAATACTCCACACTATCACAAACAGTAATGGACAGACTGATTCCTTTTTAACACACTCTCAACACATACACCTGTGCATACATGCTCACATATGTGTATATACTCATATGCTTATAATATAAATACAGACAGCATAATGATTGCCTTGGAGTAGCATCTGGGACAGTGCTACATTGAGTTGAATGACAGGAAGAATTAAAATACTGGTCTACAACTGAAAAATAAGTTTTCACTGTTAAAAAGCACGTTACCTGACTGTAGGTCAATGTTTTGGCCAAACTCTGCCTTTGTACTTAACAGATCACTCTGGCATTTTTCCTGTTACAGGAAACAGTGATGTGAGCTGAGTTGCATCACACTGACTGGTTGCATCATCCCATTTTTATGGGTACATCAAGTATGCCATAAAACCTTTGCTTTTTACTGAATACTGAAAGAGGAATGGCGAGTCACTAATAGGTCAAATGCAGTTTCAAAAACAAAAGTTCATTTTTTTATAGCACAGACACAAATTCCACTTTTGGTAATTCATTAATTTCAAACTCAGATGCCTAATTAATTCAGTCTATGTTCAGGCATTTAGGAAAGTAAACCAAAAATTTCCAAGTAGAACCAACTTCAGCTAGAAATGGCATCACACTGATAGGACTTTGATAATCTGAATATATAATGATAAATAAAAGCATTTGATTATGTATCTGTAGTGACATTGATCTCCTTTGGCCTCCTGATTTATAAAGAATATAAAAGTCACTTATCAAAACTTAGGAGTTTTGTATGCAAAAATGATACACTCTTGGTAAAACACTCTCTGTGAGGAGAACAGAAGTTACCACAATATTCAACATACCTTCTTAGAGAAATAAGCATACCACTTAATATACTGGTTTAACTGAGGATGTTGGTGGTAGGACATCTTTTTCCCAGAAACATAATTTGGAGAATAAACAGTGCCTAGAATTAATGGAAATGTAACTAAAAATTAAGATATCTCTAGTATGAATTGACTTTGTTTATTGGCAGCTTGAGGAAAGATATTTATTTTCTATCCTTCACCTTTAACAGATTGCTTCCCTTGAGGCCTAAATTCTAAGTAAACTGTTATGATACTGTGCAACAGATTTGTCTGAGCAACCAGCTGAAATTAAACAGTCATTGCTTATGGTGATATTTTTATCAAATCTCATTTGGAGATCACAAACTCTAGATGGTTCATCACATATTTCTGTCTGCAAATCCTCTGCATTAGATACTATGGGAGTATTTAATCCATAGAATTACTGTTTTTCATATTAATGAGTTATAAATGAGAGCTTAATTACTACTAATTCCTTGAAAATCCACTGTTGGTGATTATAATCACTAACGATTAGATTGTTAAACATTCATCTTTGCCTATCTTTAGCAAACCTTATGAGAAGTTATGGATCAGATCCTCAGTTTCTGATTCTACTGCCAATGTAAAAGAACCTCTGCTGGTGGCAAACACTACCAGGTCATGCTTGGCACTTACACAGGGGCTGACTAGGAGACAGAAAGAGATGTGAAGGGAATATATTGCACTCCTGCAGTCCACAGCCCACAGAATTGTCTCCAGCAACTATTTCTCCTGGTGTAACTCAGAGTTCTTTCTTCCAAATGTGCTATTACACGGCTGAATTATCCTGATCTTCCTTGTTTTGGTATCAGGAGAATGAGGAGGGAGGCTGACACCCTGAAGGCTCTTAAAACTTCTTACAGTTACAAGTGCAATGTGGGCTTGCACAGAGATTTATATACCTCCATGTGACTTCAACTGACATTAAGTAATAATCGTTAGGCTTCTGATGGACATTTAAAATGTGTCCAAACTGTTTTATCACCCATTTGAGCACCTTACTGCAGCTGGTGTACAGAGCTAGTTTCCCCAGGATGGCCTGCAGAGTAATAGGTGTACTTCAGACAGATCAAAGTCATCTGGTCCAGCATATTTTTGCCCTTCAAATGTTCTTTTAGTATTTATTTCATTATGCATTTTTTAAATAACAAACTTGCAAAACTATTTCAATTGGAATGGCAGGTTTTCATCTGTATAAACATTAAGGAGTTTGCTTTTTTTAGTGTATTTTACTGAAGTTTGTGTTCCTCTTTATTGCAGCATTGTACTTAAAACATTTATTTGCTCTGTTACAACATTGTCATTTAGTTAAACATCTCTTCATCCCTTGGTTTCTACTCTTCAGCAAGGCTCAAATCTCACCCTTATTTAGGATCTGTCAGTCAGTCATTAGCAGGTAAAGCTGAAACCATTTTAGAAGTTACTGCAGGTATCTTTCCTCTTTCATTGTTTGGGGTTTGTATCTCTACCACTGTGAACACAATGATTACTTAAGGTCTTTTCACCCACTTTGAAGAAAAATCACCCATTATGTATTTTAAATAATCATTACCTGGGAACTTAAGTTCAATTGATGACTTTTGTAAACTATCCTTTCCAGTTGCTGAAAGAGCTGTATCATCCAACGAGGCTGGAAACGTCATAGCAGTCATTTCTTAAACCACCTCAATGGTGCGTTCAAGAGAACATCTTTCAAGAGCAGTAATTTCTTCCTGCTCTTTGTCAGAGCCCTTTTCTGCACCTCTGTCAGCTGGAATTGACTTTTTGAAATAGGAAGAGACTGGTAAAAAGTGGTCCAAGTGCAGTTTCAATAGCATCCTGCACAATAGCATCTCTGGTAAAATATATCTTGGAAAGACTGGGAGAAATAAAAAAATACCTCACATACTGTATATACATAATTCTTTCTATATAGTTCTACATACATACAGAACCAAGATAAATACGTACATGTTGTATAGACAGCTCTATCTTTATGTATATAGAAATACATATATAAAGAACATAATCCTGTAATTCCCTTAAAAACATAAGTTTAAGAAACGAGGAATCCCAGTGGTTTGAATGAAATGAATGTGTATTCCATATTTAAGTTTCTTGCTGAACTCAAACTATTAATCACTACCTATAGTGAAAATAAGTTTCACAGACAAAAAATATTGATATAAAATATCTGACCATAAACGTGGTGAGAAAGGACCATCTCCTGCTCTGTTATATGCAGGTTTCAACCCTCAGTTCACTGTTTGCTTTCTCATTTTGAATATATTTGGTATCTAAGCAACTCATAGTCAGAATAAGATAAAAAGTGCATGTGATCGCTTAATATAAGTTAAGAAACAACTTAAAGCTCTGCATAAATGCATAGTGAGTAAGGAAAATCATCAATGAAAGATGTAAACTGAAATTTATTATGCTACATGTAACCAGCTTCATACTCAGGCACGAGTTCTGTCTCTAGCAACTGCTACTAAACAGTTTTAGCCTCTTGAATGAAAATAAAAAGTCACACTTACTAAATTCAAGCAGTTTTCTCGGAAGCAGAGACTTTCTGTAGGAGTAGTTGGGCACTGGTAGGCCTCAGTTACTGGCAGAGACAGCAGTCTTTTGTAATAGTTTTTCATTTGCTGATTTAAGAGTCCAGGATTCTGTCCTGTGAAAACACAGAGCTCCCACCATTTCAATCAATAATGATATTATTAATAATTTTAAATTATTAAAACTACACATTTGTTTTTAGTTTTGCCTCATGATAGTAATAGTGTCACTTTGGGTTAATAAATAGAATTATTACTGGGTATTTTGTTTGAATTCTACACTATAAGCTGAATGACACAGTAGTGGTGGTTCCATTCAGCTAATAGGGTGGCTTTTAGAAGCAAGGCTGCAGTTATTGAAGTAACTTTCTTTTTGTTTAATTTTAGCTGGACTGGTTCCTCAACAAGCTCTCTATAACCACCCAAATCCTAGGACCCGAAAATGAGTAGAAGTAGGGATGCAACAGGGAGACGACGGAGACTATCCCATCAGGTAATATGGATTTATGTGGTGCTGAAGTGACCTTGGGAGGCACTATAGTCTGAACCATCAATTCTTCAACAGAATTGCTGAAGTGAAAGTGACGTTTTTAAAGACTGGCCTCTCATTTTAGGATTCTTGCTCAACTCAAAGCCAAATTTCAGATGTTCTCAGTAGTAAATCCACAGAAGATGCAAATTCTGAACATCACTAGGAACTGCTTCCAAAGAATTTCACTCCCATATAGGCTATACAAATGTGGACTTACTGAGACTTCTTTCAATTATTATATCTGGGGTTTTTTTTCTGAAACATGGTCTATCTGTATGCAGAGCAATCTGGCCCAAGAAATTCTATGGTTTCAAGAGCTAGAAAAAGAGTGTTTCACTCTGTAGGGATGCATATGCCTTGATGTGACACTTTGAAACATACCTATTGTTTTAAATTAAGATTTTTCCCAAGTATAGAAGTGGACTGAATTAGTAATACTACAACTTCTGCCCATGTATGCAAATCCAGTAGCAACAAAAATAATTTCACCTTATTATGCTGTCAAAGCTGTTATAAATATCAGGCCATTTAAAAAGACTACACAAACTGGTGTAGATAACCACAAAAAAAGAATCAGTGGCATCTTTTTTTCTTCTCTTTCTCTAATTCCATTCAGGTTGGTTTTGGTCCATTAATACACCAGTTATATCTAAAGATCTGTTCAGGCCAAGCTATGATGATTGTGTGTAAATATATATACAAACCCCTTGACTGCTAAAAATAAACTTGTAGTGAATGAACACTAATTCCATGCTTGATTCACGCAAGCCTTATTTACTTATTTAACATTTCTCCAAGCTCAGACCACAGAAGGAGTTTATCACTTGTACTTTCATAACCCAGCATGCAGTTGTCACATTTATCTCTCCAACACAATGTGTAACATTTATGCATAATGCAATTTTAACAGTAATTTGAGCATATTGTTATGCATTTTCAGAGTGTTGTCTGCAAAGCTTGACTAGAGCAGAGACTCCATAGCCCTGACTTTAAGTGGTGTTCTGTATTAACAAATGTAAGTTATGTGCACAATTTTGTGACCATCTCTACAGTCTAACATTATTTCCCAGGGATCTGGAGAGGAGGGACCCAGCACCTGCAGATCCCTCCTGGGGTGATGCCACTGTCCCCTCACAGGATGCACCTTGAAGTGGACCCTCAGCTCTCCACAACCAGTCACCAGAGACACCACACACCTGTCTGTGGGCCTGTAGAGATGGCTGGAGTTAAACTAACAATTACCACAACCACGTATGCACCTTCTGACCCTGTGCCCTGGGTCTCTCGACAAGAGCGCTCCATGAACCCCAACACCCTTCTCTTCCTGATGAACTGCTAACGAATTGCTCACACTTCTATGTCCATGGATGCTCCATACATGGCTCTCCTGTGGGATAAGACGGCGCCCAATTCCGGGGGCTTCTGAACAGCCCCGCTTCCAGAGCGACAGCTGCCTTTGTTGGATTCATTACCTGGTGTGCAGCAAGCCAATTAATTACCCACTCGGGAGAGACACAGATCATTTATTTCTGAGCAGAGCCTGGGTGCTCAGTGGCATTCCAGAAATCAAGCATCTCAATTATCTAAACTTCTTACTATTTTATTTACACATTTTAGCAAACAAAGGAATTAGTGTTCATTTGCTACAAGTTACAGAGTTCTGTTATTAATTAGTATTATATCTTCTATTGGCTAAGGATTATTTTGCTTCCAATGCTAATTAGTCTCCATGCCCAGTCTTTCTCTTCTTTTGGGTCGGTGGCTTTCCTGGGTTGGTGGTCCATGGAGCCGATGTTTGCCATCTGTCCCTGTCCGAATTACCTTTTACCCAGGCGGAGCCGATTCAGCACAGTTGCTGAGTTGTCTTTATTAGTTTCTTCCTTATCTCGGGAGTTCTGCCAAATGTCCGCGTGGCCCGTAAATGTTGCGTTCTTTGTGCCCGCTATCAGCGGTACATCCTTCTCCCCGAGCTTTGTTAACCTCCCCCGCGGCCTGAGATCGCTGAAACATGTCAACCCTTAAGGCAATGCTACCGCCAACTAATTAGTCTTTCTAAACCCGGCCATCACCTGGAGCTTGTTAGCCGCTGTTTCACGGATTAAGCCCCTTCGTGTTGATTAGGCTTGAGAGTAGAAAAAGATCAAACACTAAAGAACATCCTTTCTTAGAAAAATTTTACATAATCCACATTTTGCAACACCCTCCCGGGTCTGCCGGTGGGGTAAGACCCATCCCCAGCCCTGGGGTTACCAGGCAGCTCCTCCTCCCGGAGCGGCGGATTTCCTGAGGGAAAACACCCGATATCCTGCAGGATATCCCTGTTGGAAAAGCCGGGAAAACTCCCCTCAAGGGTCTCCCTAAAGGATAACACCTGATATACTGCGGGATATCCCTTTTGGAAAAGCCGGGAACTCCCCTCGCGGCTCTCCCCGAGGGATAACACCCGACATCCCATAGGATATCTCTGTTGGAAAAGCCGCGGTCTCTCCACGAGGGATAACACCCGACATCCCGTGGGATAACACCCGCTATCCCGTGGGATATCCCTGTCAGAACAGCCGCACTGCCCCTCACGGCTCTCCCCGAGGGATAACACCCGCTATCCCGTGGGATATCCCTATCGGAACAGCCATGCTCCCGCCGCGGTCGCCCCGCCCTTTCCCGCCGCCCCAGGCGGTCCCGCGGTCGCTGCGGCGCCTGCGCACGTGACGGAAGGGGCGGTGCGCGCTGGCGGCGGTGGCGGGAGAGGAGCCGGTGGCTGAGCCGATGAGCGGAGCCGGTGAGCGGAGCCGGGGCGGGCGGGGAGGAGCGGAGCGGAGCGGAGAGGAGAAAGAGCAGCCTTGCTGCTGCTCGTTTCCCGTTGGGAATCGATGCGGCAGGGAGACCCGCCGCGGGCTGAGCCGCCCCCTGGGCCGGGAGCACCCTCAGCCTCACACGCGCGGCGGAAGGAGCCCTGATGCCCCGGTGATGGCGGGGGTCGTCCTTCCCTGTCAGGCGAGGCACGGCTGTGCCGGCGAGGGGCCCTGGAAGGTCTGCGGGGACGTGGAACCCTGCGAATCACCTTAAGTTCTGTCATCTTTCATGCTAAAGCGTGGAAGGGGGGCGGAGGTATTTTAGTACCAACTAACAGAGGAAAGTCCTCGTAAATCATGTAAATCCGACCTGTGCTCTGAGCATCCTTGTTTGGTCTCAGCTGCAAAGTGAGAGCTTTTTATCCCTTCCTGGTCCGGGTGGAGTCACATGTACAACCTTCCCGGGCAGGAACACCCTAAATTCAAGCTTTGCCTGGTACTAGTCCTTGTAGCATCATTGCCATTTAATCTAAATTAGTTGCTTGCTGAGTGCTCTAAACATCCTTTCCCTTGTGAGCTGTAGGATGGGATCTCTGTGGAGATTAAGACACCTACTTATGGTCAAGAGACATGCAGGTTTTCATCCAGTGGGTGAAATGTGTTCAGTGTAGGTTGTCATGTGTAGGGGCATTCGAGAAGCAGCATTACTTTGATTTTCTATACTTAATATGTGATTGACTTGTAAATAAACTTATTTTTCAAGTTACTTCAGACCTTTCTTGATACCTAACTGTAGTCTTTGTTAGATGCGATGTGGTTACTTGCAAATAGGTGTAATTTGAAGTACTGAATTGCATTATATCAGCATTACATCTGTTATCACCTTTTTTTTCCTCATTAATTCCACTTATTATTTTGTTGTTGTTGATGACTCTACAATGCCAAATTTTGCTCCAGAAGACACTGAAGGCAAATGTAAAAATAAAAGAAAAAATCTTTCCTCGAATGTATATATGGAAATACTTAACAGAGATTGGCCCCAAAAGAAACTCTTAATACATGTGTCTTTATGAACCTCCTTGTATCCCAATAGCTCTCCTGTTAGTGCAACCCACTCTTTCTTTTTTCCTTCACAACAGTTTGTTTTCCATTTCCCATGCTGCTTTCTGTTCTCCTTCTGCTAACCTAATCTTTTTTCCCATGGTGTGGTACTTATACCCAGCATAACATAATTGGCTGTACGTACTTAAATTTAAGTGTTTGGAATGCTTTGTTTATTATCTTTATCTTAATAACGTACAGATACTCCTGTCAGTTGCTAAGTTACCTTTATTGTTTTACTAAAGTTTCCACACTTTCTTTTTGTCAATTTGTATTGTGATTGACAAAATCAGAATCCAGCTGCTGAGAATACTTCAGTTCTCTCTCTGCATGTTGCTTGTATCACTCAAGATAAATGTACTGTCTTTCCAGCCCCTTTAGAAGTGCAGACGAAGTATCTTTGACAGAGGTGTTTTTCTATATTCAATCACCAAAATCCAGCCTTCACAGGATTTCAGCAATCAAGACCGTTATTTGTCTAGTCCTTATCTCAAAGGTAGACTATAATTAATGTTAAAGTTTATACAACTGTTTTGGGCTCATACTTATTTTTAATAAGTATTTCCAGTCTTTACCATCAGCTGGATTTTCTTCATATGCTGCTTTTAAGTGTTCCCATCAGCAGTCAAAGAGCCATTATTTTGTCATCTTCATCCTTCCTTATGCCCTATCTCTTCCCTGTTACTTGTAAATCCTAGTTTATTGGCTGTTCAGGGAAGTGATGATCTGTGACTAATCTACTTTCCCCATTTTATTCACTCACTACTTTTAAAAGCATATAAAACCAGAACTAGATATGTATTTCTCCAGTTAACTATTCCATGACAACTCCTTCTTTTTATGGTATGCTCGTATCCTGTATGACTTTCCCTTTTTATTTGATTTTTTTTTATTCTGTCTGGTGTGAAAATGTCTTTATCATGCCTTACATAGTTAAGTTCAATTTTGCTGAAGTCTTTTAAGTCTATCATAATTATACCATTATCCTGAGCTAGAAGTCTGTTTGGATTTTATATCAACTCCTGTTCATTTTCCTTTTATGCATATGAAAGCAAATGGTAATGAAAACTTTTTTTTTCCAGATCATTTTATTTCTTGTCTCTGAACCTCAAAAGGGACATGCATGTTTAGGTGACTGACTACAGGAATATCAACATGCCTAATCTTGAACATCCAGCATATCCAGCAGCTGCACTGCTTCACTTGGAAAGTTTGGTGCCTTGTCGAGAGTCCCAGGTGTCCATGTTGCTGTCAATATTTGGAGAGGTAGTGCTTTTTGTATTGTGTGTTTGAATAGCACAGAGACATTCTGCTGTCTCAGAGGGGAGAACAGAAATGGAAGGGCGTTTTTGTGATGTCATTGGGAACATACTTCGGTTTTCTCTTTGTTATGCTTTTATTTTTTGTTACTCATCTTTATCATTAGTGTTTGGCAGTTGGATTCTAGTCTTTTGTGAGGTTGAAAGCTGCCTTGCACCTGGAAGGACCCAGAAGAACACAGCTCTTTGTGGCTTGTTCTCTCTGAAGTCTGATTTTGCCATGATTGTTCCATCTTTGCCAGTTAGTACCAGGGAGTCTCTTCTTCCCTGGTCTAAAGTTCAGGGATATTTTTTATTTTTTTCACTGTCAGTGTAGAAATTCTGTTTGGTTTTGACCTGTTCATCTAATATCTGAATGACTAAATTCTAAGTTCATTGTTGGCCTGATTCTTAGTTCTGTGGCTCGTCATAAGATTCAGAAATCACTGGCTTGTTAATTGATTCTGTTACTGCTTTCCAAAGCTGTGGTAAAAAGCAATGGGGATTTTTGTCTGCAAACTTAAAAGCAGTTGATATGTCTATTTACATTCAAATAACAAAATGGAAATTAGTATCTGATTCTGGTTCTGCCTTCAATTATGGATAATAATAATAATACCATCAAATTATAGCAGTGAAGTTTTATGTAAATATTACAAGCATAGTGGCAACAACTTTTCTTAGAAAGAGATACTTATATTCTTGAAAAATATGTAGGGTATAGGATCTGCAAATCTTGCAAAAGAGTGACTTCTTTTTGGATAAATTGAATATTACTGTTTTTCATAAAAAGTATCCATTTTATTTTTGAATTCACTTTTAACTTAGTGTGCAAGATCCTTAGAAATGAGAAAAATGCAAAAATAAGTACCTGGTCAGAATGAAATAAAAAGAACAATTCAGTTATTTTCCTCGTATCTAAAAAAAATTGGATGAAATGTACAACATCAAGACCATTAAATAAGTAAATGTCTCATAAAAATTGCCTTGTGAGAGAAGAGCCAGCTCCTTTACCATTTCCTCCACCATTTTTTCGTGTTTCATGCTAATGAAAAGAAAAGCAGTTTGCAGAGGTTAGGGCAAGGTATGGCTTGCAGTTTGTGTGTACTGAGATTTGATTTCAGTTTTCTAATGTGAGTTAAGAGCACACTCCTTTTCCCTGTGTGTTTTCTGTTGTTTGTTGCAGCAGTTTCACTGGCAGTTGTGTGAGATTTGATTCTTGTGAGTTATCCTCCCAGCATTTCAGTGAGGATGAAACATAAAACTTAATCTTTTGATTCCATAATAGTTGTTGTATTTTATAGTTAATGCCTCAGTTTAAAAGATATTTTTCTTTTGGAGAGAAACTCCACTGATAAATTTTCTATCTGTTGAATGAAAAAGAAGAATGGAAACAGCAACAATTTTTTTTTCCATAGCGTCAGCACTTTAGTTTTCCATCCATCTTTATCTACGGACATACATCTAGTGGAAAGACTTATGTGATGCAAACTCTTCTAAACACCTTACAGGTAAGAATGTTCACAATGGATATTGATTTTACAATTTATTTATAACAGATGGTTTCTTGAAATAGCCTCTACTTCCTCAAAATGGCTTGTTTTCTCAGCCGTTTCTGACTTCTTGATTTTTCTCCTCCACTTACTGTTTCATGAATGCATCACTCTTCTCAGGAGCATAAACTCATAATACTCGCCTCACTTAGGGTAAAATGAAGTTGTACATACTGAGGTACAAATCATAATAACTTTTCTAGGAAAGTTAAAAAAAGATTAAAAAGAAGCCAAATAGTGTTCAGCTTCTTTGCATGACTTAGCCTGAAATACCTCCAGTGACAAGTAAGTGTTGATTGCACTTCAGTCTGCAAGTCAGTTATACTATACCAGTTTTTGAATCTTCTTATAATTCTCCTTTAATTTTACTTGTATAGGAAAAAGAGTGAGAGAGTACATGAAGAACAGTGAGAAGAATTTGCAGTAGTGGATTTTTGGTTTATTTGTTTTGTGTTGACAAACCCATTTTAATTAAATTCAGTTGGATGTGTATAATCTATCTAAATGTCAGCCTCAGAGCTTAAACTTAATCAAGTTGTTACAAGGATTCAAAGCAAACATAGCAAGCTATACATGTTCACTGAAAAAAAGATGAATCTGAAATGGTGATAATCACTGTCTGAACACCAGGCAATTGCCATTCCTTCTGATATAGATAGTTGCTTTTGCAGACTTGAGGTGAATGTTGTATTCATTGCAGTAAATCTGGTTGGTTCCATCAGTCGTCTTCTACAAGCAGGAAAATCTAAACTTTTGAAAAAGAAACAACGAAGGAATTCTAAAATGTTTGAGCAATGTTGCATAGGAACAATCAGTTTAATTCCTGAACAATTAGAGACTATTCTTTTGCTTCACAAATTTTGTGCACTTCTTTTTGTTCTAGATCCTCCAAATACAGCTTGATACTCATCATACATTAGAAATCCTATGATACAGGATGCAATTCACAGTTTTGAATGTAATTAAATCAGTTCTCCAGGTGTGTTTGTGTTTACTAAGCTTGGCATTGCCAGTGTTTTTGCTAGCAAAATGAATCTTACTGTCCCATGCCAGTACTGTTGATGTTTTCTCCTGAGTGAGCATTATTTTTGGAAATGTGAGGACTGTATGTTCTATTTCAACTTTTCCATCTAAGCCAAATTTCCTCTGGGTTCTTGCTCTTAGAAAATAGCATAGGTGTAAGTAAGACACAGGTCAAGGAGGATTCATAATGCAGATAATGTTGAAGTAAGTTATGTGGAAGCTCCTGAGAATTCATAGTACAGTTTTGATTTTGGAGCCTTATCTTCCTAGGAAGCTGGGACTATAAACTATCTTCCCCTCAGCTGTTAAGTAAGAAAACTACTGTAATGCTGTCCATTGAGGGATGAGTTTTATACTGGATTAATACTGGAGGTACAGGAACTTTATCATAAATGGACTTATTTCAACTTCAAGAGCTGTAGACAGAGAAATGTGCTCTTTAAACATCATGTGAGAATCTGAACAACATAGAAGTAGTGGATCATTGTGGCTGAATGTGTGTTTCTTGGGAAAATATTTGTCTTAAGGAATGTTTTAGAGAGCTATGGCCATAAGTCCATGTCAGTCCCTCTCTGATCAGTGCTGGCCAAAGACTTAGGCACTGGGTTCTTGCCACTTCTGTGGCCCTTCTTTTTCTGTTAGTAAACATGTATATTCATGCTAGTTTTATTCCTTGTTGTAATTTTTCCCCAAACATGTTAAGTCCTCATAAGTTGAAGGGTGTCATCACAGAAATTTCCATCTCAACCTGTTAATGTTTGTGTTTTGTCAGTCTTGAACTTCAGGGATTTAAATCCAGTGACAGGTGCCTACTTCACACTGAAACTATATTCCCACTTCTGTGTTCTCATAGGCCTGATCTTTTTGGCTTGTCTCAGGTGCACTTTCCACTTACCTGCAGGACTGGGTTTTATGCAGAAACCGCCTTCACTAAAAATTCTGCAGAGGGAGAAGAGTTGAAGACAGGGATTATGATCTTCCATGCAGTGGCCTTTCATTCAGTGCTCATAGCACTGTGCTACCTACTTGCAGCATATTCAAAGATGTGGCCTAGCCCTGGAAAGCAGCAGCTCTCTCTCCAAAACTTTCTTTTGCCAAGTATAGATGTCTCCTGTGTAATATGGTGATGTGAATCACATCTGAGGCATCCAGCTTTCCTTCTGTTACCGAGGTGCAGCACTTTGAATAGCTGCTTTTGGAGATGTAACCCCTTGCTTTTAATGGTATTCAAAGTCTTAAAAAAACCTTTTTATTACGTGCTGTGTGAGTGGATTGCCAGCATGTACCCACACTTCACCATATCTGCTGAATCATATGTCATATATTGTATTTTAAATAGATGGAAAGAAGTACTCGGGGTTTTTTTTTGTTGTAGACAAACATATTCCTCTATCCCAGTGACTAATGTTTTCCAGAGGTTTTAATGTTAAGTGTGAAAAAGAGCATATGCCTGTATCATGAAGCTATGCGGATGAGCTACTTCTTAAAAACAGAGTTGCTAGAAAATTACCGTTTTTTGCCTTATGTACATTTGAATACTAGTACTATTTTGTAGTTTATAGTGTCTTCTATTTAAAAACAAATGATGGTATCTTTTCAGTATTACTAAGTTGATACTTAAAATGAATCGCATACTCTGATTTTTGCACAGGCTCTTTGCTAGGATGTGGTTTTCTAAAAATATCCTGCACAACATGAGTCTGATACAGAAACTTACACTTCATCATTTTTATGTGTTGAATGCCAAAAACATTGAGTAATTCAAGGGAGTGCGCCCCTAGATTACTCTCTTTGTAATAGAAGTCTGAGACACTGTAATTTGTAATGGACCATTTTATGATACTGTAATGTGTTACAATTGTCTAAATTTCTTTGAACTAAATGCTGTTTTGTTTTCTTTTTATGTACTGCTCAGAGTTTTTACACATAATTAAAAGATACACTGTGTTTCAGTTTTTAAACATAGTTAGAAGATACACTGTTCCGTTTGCGGATTCATCAGATCTAGCCTCACTTTTTGAGACACAGAATTTTGAGTGGGTACATAACTGATTTTTTTTTAAAAGAAGTTTTTTTGGTTTGTGCTGTATATTCTGTTGGCAGGGTGTGGTCTTTGATTGTCTCATCTGGAAGAGAAAACTGATTCTGGAGTATTTACACTGAAAAAGCCAAATAAAGTTGTACCCTTTTCTTTATCCTCTTCAGCTTCCTCATGTGTTTGTGAACTGTGTGGAATACTTTACGTCACGACTTCTTTTAGAAGAAATTCTCATCCAGTTGCAGAGTGGTTCTGAGACAGAACAGACCTCTCATGTGCCCTGTGATACTTTCAATGACTTTGTGCGTCTGTTTAAACAAGCAGTTGTGAGTCGAGAGCTTCAAGATCAAACATTATACATTGTAAGTAATTTAATTTTGAGGTCTAGTTTTGTTCCTGTTTAGAGGGAGTAAGTAATTGTTATTGATAATTTGTGTGTGAAATGTGTGCCTCATAGAACAGTTTTCACAAAATTTCTGTGGAGACCTAATTCAGAATCTGTTGATAATGGTTAAGATTCTTTTCTGTTGGTTTACAGGCTTTAGATGAGGTTGTCTATTCTTCCTGCTTTTAGAATTATTTTTTTCTACTCAAAAACTGTAGCATAACTTAACAATGAATGTAAATTATACTGCACATTTAAATTGGAGATGTAATAGTGTTACAAAGTGTTTAAATATAGAGAGCCTGTATTTGTTTTATTATTAGTAAGTCACGCTTATCTCTTTCCTTGTGGAAATTGCTTCACAAATGAGAGAGCAAAGGTGGGGATTTGAAGGAAAGGAAGTGAATTATGGAGTATGCAAGTGACAAGGCTTGGTTGGCTGGAATAGGTTCAAGTTAGAACTTACGTTATGGAGCTGAAATGCATAACTTCCTCTGTAAAAGTGCTTTTGAGATCTTGCTTCTTCAGCTACTCTTGCGGCCCTCAGAGACGGGAACTGCAGTTTTAAAGTTGAGATGGGAAAAAAGACTGCAATGAAAAAAAATGATGATATACTGAAATGGAATAAACAGGCAGACTGTGGGAAAAATAATCAGGATTTAGGTTGTAGGAATGATTGAATCAATGTAGTACTAGAACATTAGGATTTGGTTTAGATTTTTTTTTTCACTGTGAGAATCTTAACTACATGAAGGAATATAACAGCATTTATCGTGCCAAAGGATGAACATAGAAACAATTTCAGTCATACAAGAGGTCTGATAAAAGGACAATATGAAGGCCAGAATATAACTAATATATAAATGTATATATGCATTCTGGACCTGCAAAAGATACAGCCTGAAATTTCAGGTCACTATAGGAACTAAGGTTTTTTTTAAAAGATGTGAAATTGATTGTTTAAGAAAATATGAAAGCTCTCAAGATTGAGGCCTTAATGACCCTGGGAAATCACTCTGCATGTTTCTCACAGCAATTGATGTGCCCATACTGCTTTGGGTTTTTTTGCAGTCAAACAAGTTCACAATTATACTGATCATTCTTCATTCTGTTTCACAGGTTATAGTTAAATAAGTTTTATTTCCGTTTAACTCCACTGAGTTAAATAACTTCATATTATGTTTAATGGAAACAGTACTGTCTTACAATTTCCTACAGCTCATGAAATTAATAGATTTGACATACTTCTTAAAAATTGAACGAAGAAAATAATGTACCAACACTTAAAGCAGATAAGTTGTAAATAGACAATTAATTTAATTTACCATCAAAAAAGTAGTATTGAACTTCTTCAGCAATTCCGTAAGAACAAAATTTTTCTCTATAATAACCCTCAGGCAATTTCACAAAATACTTTTGTGTTAAATTTTGCTTTCCAATAAGTATTTGGATTAAAAAAACTGTCCTACATCAGTAAAGAATTCTTCATGCATTCTATGAAAATTGACATCATTCAGAAAATTAGAAATTTCTTGAATTACGGTTATAGAAAACAAAACTACAAAGATTCAGTTGCATCATGAAAATAGTTGTTGCATCAGAAGAATTAAGTGTTAAATTAGTATTTCAGTTCTGTTCTGCGTGGGAACAGACAAGAATGGAGGAAATAAATTTATGTTTATTAACCTGTGTCATTTGAATTTATTGTAGAGTGTTTCTAAACTGAGGTTGATGGAAGGACCAGCATGGTGGTAACATAAACTGGCAATGCTAACTCACTGTATTTCATTTCAGTAGTAAATAATGTACTATTTCAGCTCAATTAACTCAGAGTAAATTGAGATAAATGTTTACTTTCAAGCAAGGAATCATAAATGTTTCTCTTAACCCAAGTACTGAATGCTTGTGATTACTTATGAAAAATGAATTTATTCATTTTAACTACCTGAAAAATTGGAGCAGATGTAACTTGTAATCATTCATATATTTACAATATTTAGCACTTTATAGAAGTAACAAGCTACTGTTGTTAATGTAAATGAGCAGTCAGTTCTAAATGCTTGTATTAAAACACAGAACGGTGACAAGTCTGTATTGATGCTAAAGAATAAAGTCCAGACTCACAGGCCTTGGGTTAGGCTCTGTGGACAACTTGACATACTCCACAAGCCAGGGGCACAGTGTATTGCAGTGCTGTAAGTAGAAACTGTAGTCTTATTCCTATGTGATCTACTTAGGTCAAGACCTTAAAGGTTTGTGTTTGGCAGTTGCATGTCATTGGGTCCAATAAGCAGTATTTTATTAATAAAAGTCTGTAGCCTCTGTTTGGTCAGTTGTGCGGAGCAGTCTTCATTCCTGAAGCCATTTATTATATGAGCTGAATACAGATATCAATATAAAATCATGTATTGTAGTTTTTAAAATAAATTCCCAAGAAGTGTGAGTGGTTTGTATGATGGGATTTTGAAAGAATATTTTCTTAAAATGCTTGGTTGTCCACATAAAATTCTTCTGCTTACTGTAGGCAACAGAAATGATAGATATTGTTAAGATTTTTGTGGAAAGAGGATAGGTAATAGGACAGAAAAATATAAACTTCTAAGGACCTAGAGGTTTTCTTTCAACAGCAATAATTCAAAAGAATTAATGAACTTCAGAATTTAGCTCTATATTGCAAGTAGTAAATAAACCACAAAAGGTATATGTTTCTATTATCTTTCTTTGTTTTTGTCAACATTATATGTGTACTGAGAATACAGATTTTTTTGCCAAAGGATAACTATGCATGTTTTCATACTTCTGTTTTTATTCTCCAGGCTCCAAAATGATAATGTAGCTTCAGGTGTTTCCTGTTTAAGCTGTACATGTGCTGTGTATCTGTCACTGCTGTGAGAGGTTTGCATGCAGTAAATCCTGTACATTTCTAGGCTGCAAACTATGTGAAGAAGAGTTTCTCTGAAAATTCAGTGAATTTCTGATGATAGCTAATTTTTTAAAAAAATCAGCTCTTATTTCTGAAAAATAATTTTGTAGTTGAAAAAGATAACTCTCCTAGAGTAAGAATGTAGCTACAGTGCTACTGTACTACACGTAATTTTGAAAAATAAGAAGAATTTTAGGCAAGAATTGAGCTTTCAATGGTTGATAATGGTATCATGACTTTAGTGGTATTTCTACATGGTGTACTTAAAACTATTAATTCTTATTGCCATAAGGCCTAAGAATGTTGCTTTTCTGGGGATTATAACTTTTTTTAGATGCAGAGCTGCTTGGGCTTCCTGGAAGCACATTTGAAGCAGTAATCTCTCCAATTCAGTTTCCAGCAGCTAAGAATTAATTTGAAGTCCATGTGAGAGTGGAAGTCAACATTGTCTATATATTAATGTTTTGTTAAAAGGTCCTGGATAGAGCAGAACAGCTGAGGGAAATGGAAGCAAACATCCTGCCAGCATTTCTTAGGCTTCAGGAGTTGGTAAGTGTCTGGAAAAAATGAATTTATGTGTCCTACATACTGAAAGTAATTGAACATGTGGTGTTTCTCCATCTAGGCTTATAGATCAAGATAAGTGATTCCTTAGATGAAAGACGTTGCAAAGATAACCCTTGGCCTCCAAAAACATTGATCAAAACTAGAAACCAAACTAGAATTTAAACATTGGCAGATTTTTATTATACTTTTTCTTAAAATCATATTTAATAGTATTTTATTTTACAATATCTGATGTGTTGTAGATTCTTTGGAAGTTGGTATCAGATACATGCTGCCTTTTCTAGATTACTTTTATTTTTAGTAATGAGATTTTCAGTAGACTACCAGCTATTTAATTTGACTGGAGCTGCACAGCTCAGCAGCTGTGAATGTTCTTTGTGTTGATAGACAGTTTTTTATACTTCTGGAATTGCACCACAGTAAGTTTCTGATGGGAGTAAACCAGTGTTGTTCCCTTTCTCACTTCTGAACCATCCAAGCTTTTGCCTTGGAGTAAGAAAAAAAGGGTGCATTCTTTGAAAAGAAACTGAAGATGGAAACAGAAGATGCTGGTATTTTGAAATGTGTGAACATGTAAATAGCTGAAATTATCCATGTTATCTCAAGACTTTTGTGTGGTGCTCTTAATCTTCTGGTGGCATAGATTTCTTTATTTACTGAATGAAGACTGATTCACAACTGTGTTCTTAATCCTGGCAGCTGGTGCATTTTCTGACTCTTGTGTGTTCTGCCCATGTTCTGGACTTTACTGCTCAGAAACAACCTGTTCTGCAGAGAAAGTAGGAAAAAGCTTGGGTCTATAATTGCTTTTCAGGGACCAAAACCCCATAGACTAAGACTTAAATATGCCAGAGAAACACTCTCAAATTCAAAAGTAACCTCCAAGTAAGTTGGTCAGCTTTCTTGAGGGCTGATATTCCAGTTACTTAAATTATGGATTCTGGACTGAGGCTTTCTGAAACTGGTGTGCAGCTGATGTTGCAGAGCAATGTTGGAGGTGCCAATCTACTCCATCGCTTCCTTGCCTTCAGTGAAAGGAGACAAGGAACTCCGTTAGTAGTGAAGGATTTCATGGCACTGGAGGATCACTGATGAAGTATGTCGTGAAGATGATTATTGGATGCTTGATTTCTCTGAGGATTGTGGTGGGAAGTACTGAAGTTTTTCATATTGGGAGATGAATCAGGAACTGAACCGAACATACCTTAGTACTTCTGTCAGCTGGAACACTAGATCTGGGAGAGGAACACAGTTGATAAAAATCTACAGAAAGATGCTTTCTTGTTAAAAGGGAAAAAAAGTTCCTTAAAAACAGGAAGAAGAAACAGTAAAGAATATGGAGGGGTATCACTTCAACTAGAAGTGGGAAGAGTAAGTAAAAGAAGATTCTCCCTCTATTTCAGGGAAAGGAATAGTATTTAAACTTTTCTTTCAGGTCACTCAAAGCTCATATTCACAGCACTATCAATTCAGTTGGATTCCTTCCTTTTGCTGAGGTGCCTCAATAGCTTTCAAATGTCTTTGTTGAAGAACCATATTTAAAAGCATCTTTCATTGTGCAGAACTTTTAGTATGGTTGCAAGAAGGGAGAACGATGCATAATTTTCACAGTTTCATATTAAATAGCAAATAGTTTGAAGGGTGACCAAAATAAGAAGTATTTTTTTAATATGAAATATTTTATTACCAATTGACCAAAACATCAAACTCAAGGCTGGTATTTTGTCAATAAAAGCTTGATTAAAAAGAGTATGTTACTTTGAACAGTCATTGTTGGTAACTCGTAAAACAGTTCGGAGAGTAAACAGGTAATATTGCATTTTTGTTTTGGGATGTATGTGTTTGTTTTGAAAGACTTGATTACCTTTAAAGTAATGTACCAGATAGCTTGGTTTCAGAAATGCTGAGCTTTCTTTTGCTTCTTAACTCTTCCTGTTTGCTCTGAAAGTCTGTGTTTAATTACCAAAGTTAAATGCTCTCTTAATTTTGGGAGTAAGGGATGGAATCTATTACGTATTGTGTAGTACCAGAGCTGTTTCATCCCATGAAGCTTGTATATCAGTGAAATGGCAAAGGATGCAAAGAAATATCATATAATTATGAAAATTTGCAAATGTATGAGCTGCTTGATTAGGCCAGCTGAAGCTTTATTACTATGCTAGTAATTTGTATTAAACTGTAAATTTGATGATTTTTGTGGAACAGAAAAGTCACAATAATAATTTTTCTCATTGATGCTTTAACATGCACTGTTATTTTGTTCTTTCTTTGCCTGTCTCTTTCATTTTTTTCTCTTCCCTCTGTAGACTGACAGTAATGTGACCGTCATCCTGCTCAGTGAAATAGTTTGGGAACTGTTCCGTCCGAATGTTGGATGCTTTGATCCACTTACTTTGTATTTCCCTGATTACAGCATAGGTAAACAATTTCTTAAATCTGCTTTTTGGGGATTGTATAATACTTTGTCAAAACACGTTCAGAAGTTTTTTCCATGTTTATCAGTGGGCCTTTTACAGAATCCAGAATACGTAATAGCTACTGGAATGTAAAGTTCTGTATTCACACAACCTCCAAAAGGCTTGTCTTTTTCCACTTACCAGCACATCTCAAAATAATATTTTGGTTCCATTATATTTGCTGGTTCTTTCAGTGTAGTTTTTTGTGGGTTTTGTTGGGGTTTTTTTAGTGATAATTATAGTTTGTTTTTCCACCTTTAAAATATGATCAGTTTATTAAGTTGACTTTAAAGTAGCAAAATTTGTTTTTGTTTAAACAGGACATCTGCAGAAGATCTTGTCTCGAAACCATCCCCCAGAATACACTGCAGATTTCTATTCTGCATACATCAATATTCTGCTTGGTGTCTTCTACATGGTCTGTAGGGACCTGAAAGAACTTCGGCATCTTGTGAGAGGAGCTTCTTTACAGTTGCTTTGGTTTGAAGTGTCTTTTGCCAAATAGGCTTTGAAAGTCTAGATTTATTGTTGAGTATGGACAAAGAGAAAATCAGAGAATGATAGAATGGGTTTGGTTAGAAGGGTTCTCTGAAGGTTATCTAGTCCAGCCCCTCTGCCATGAGCAAGGACACCTTACACTAGACCAGATTGCTCTGGGCCCCATCCAGCCTGGCTTTGAACACTTCCAAGGATGGGGCATCCACAGCTTCTCTTGGCAGCCTGTGTCAGTGTCTCACCAGGCTCATTGTAAAAAAAGTCTTACTTGTATCTAGTGTAAATCTGCCCTCTTAAGAATGTGTTAGCGTAAAATTCAGTTTCCCTAAAAATCCATAATAAAGGTTTCAATTACTTTGGTGGCTGTAAGGAGCTTCTAGTGCTGTGTAATTTTCTGGTAATACACCAAAGGTATTTGGGAAAAGGCGTTTTTGCCGTATGGCAACTGAAGAATGTGAGTGAAGAAAAAGAAAAGTTGCATAAGGAAAGCTTAATAGCAATAACAAATACTATTTGTGGTTATGGCCAATGAAAAATCAGTGCTAGAGAGATCATCTGAGAGTTCAGCCTGCATTTCCCTCAGGAACATGTTGTTACACTTCAGCTGAACTTCTCTATTAACCATACAGGTTTTGTATTTAAATGAGATTCTGGAGACACAAATAGAAACCAGGGTCACAGTTCTTACAGACATGCACTTGAGTGGCTCTGCTTATGAGAATTTTGTTAGATTAATTGCACTGTTTGTACCAGTATTATGAAAATACTTACATAATTGGACCCTGGATTCTTTCTGTGGTTGACAAGTTTCTTCTCTAGAAGATCATGACAGACATATACAACTGAATGTAGCTTCTGAACAACTCTTTAGTGTCTAGTACAGACTCTAAATGTGTGTGCCATTATGTGTGATTATTAATAATACATTCTGGAATTTTATTAGATTTATATATGGAAGTTACTGCATTGGGTTTTGTATACTAGAGATTTATTAAAGTGCAGTAGGACAAAAGGAGAATGAAACCTGAGGATTATTATTTTACAAAATTCTATATGATACTGATTTAAGCAATTTAGAAAAAATCTAGATTACAGTGTTGTCAAAAATCTCTCAATCTTATGTTAGGCAAAAGGAGCTTGTTTGAATATAAAATGTGTTAGCAGCTTTTTTTGTGGTTGCTTGTTTTTTTCAAATAAATAATTTCTGTTTGTGTGTTTGTATGTGTGGCCGACTGCAGAACATTCTGAACTGCTGAAATGGAAAGTTTTACCTGAAAATGAAGGGAGTAAAAAATGTTTGAAAACCTTTTTATTGCATTTATAATCTTAAATTATGTTAGTAAAAAAATAAAAAGCAACCCGAGTGCAGTAAACAGATTATGCTGAGCTCAAAGCCAAGTAACCTGTGATAAATTACTTGTGTTTGATTTTAAGGTATAGAAATGTTGCCATGTTTTATAGTATAATGTTTGTAAGCAAGTGGCGTAATTATTGACTGCAAAGGAATTTGTTGGTTTTGCAAAGAAATTAATTAATCTGCTAGTTATATTCTGCAGCTGGATCTAATATACAGTACCTTTTTAATACATTGAATTTTTTTTTCCTTCTATAGGCAGCACTAAATTTTTCTAAATACTGCGAACCAGTGGTCAGAGGGGAAGGTAAGCCTCTCTAATTTGAGCAGCTATATGAGAGAACAGGTGGTATTTTCTGGGGTTTGTGGAGGTCTTTGCTTTGATCTTCATTGTGTGGTGACACTGGTTTCTTCGGTCACAGCAGAATTGCTTATTCCAGTTGCACCCACTGAGAAGCCTTTGCAGCAGAAGCAGTAGGTGGTATTTGGTTGTGGCCTTTTAGGAAACAGAAGTGGAAATACCATGAAAACTTTCCTCCCCCTTATAAATCTTTCTCCTCACTCAACCAACAGGACTTCTGCAAAGTAATGACATAAATAATTTCTCTATCAAGGCTAAGAAGAGAAACTGAGAGGAGAGTTTCTGTCAGACTGACCCAAATTATCTTGGAATAGCTGCAGAGAAACAGCCTTGCATGGCAGAATGTGTTTGCTGGGTGGATGGTGATGGTGCATTGTCTTAAAACGGCATTTCATAGTCAGGGTGTTTGACTGTGTCATGCCTGTGACTGTTCAGGTGTCAGGGCTGAGCTTTAGTGTTGTATGAGTTAAATGTTTAACAGAGTTGGTTCTGCTTTGGTGCAGCAAATGAACGTGACACCCGCAAACTCTGGAAAAATATTGAACCTCATTTGAAGAAGGCAATGCAGACTGTTTATCTCCGGGAAATATCCAGGTAATTTTGGGGGAAAGGGCTTGTTTGCTTTGATGAGGTTGCTGTTTTTAGCAAGCTTCCTCTCTAAATATTTCTCTACTATGTTTCATGGCTAGTATTTCATTTTTTGCTACATGTAATCTTTTTTCTCTAAAGTGAGTTTCTTTCTTGCCATATACTGTTAGAAATAGTGTATCTCAGGAGCCAATTTAAACAAAATCATATTTGTAGCATATGATAGATTCAATAAGTAAAGCAGTGGCTGCAGTTTGTGTTCTCCTTTTCTCTGATGACCATGCAGATAGATCCATTTTCTGTAATGTAGGAAACTGCCCAGCATGGGAATCCGTTGCCAGAATATACAGACACAGTTTAAAACACACTGGTAAAGTTGGCTTGGCAGATTCTCACTGCCAATGGTGTGTGCAAGCCTTAAAATGCTTGAAACATTACAGATTTTGAACATCTGTGTTTCTTAGCTCTATTTGAAGGAGCTGGGTTGGTTTGTTTACTGTACTTTCTGACCCCTTAATTTATCTTCCAAGGGCAAAATTTTTCTTACATAGAATTGCCATTTTTGACAGCATTAAAAGGTGGTGTTCTGCTAATGAACTGTTTGTCTTGGTATCATTTTAGGGTCCTTGTTTATTTTGTTCACAGACTGCTAGCAAAAAAGATGGTGATGTTCATTTTGGCTAGTAATAATTGGCTTAGATATAAAGTTTTCTCCCTCTTTGAGTGATTCTGATGTTACACAATGAGAGATAATTTAGTATTGCTTGATTTCTTTATCTTGATAAAAACCTACAGATTTCTTTCCTTTGAATGTCATTGAGTAACCTGATGACTGAACCTGAGTGTGTAGTAGAAATCTTTGCTAATATTTTAGAAAAGTGATCATTCCTTCAAAAAGAGAATTGATTTTACTTTGTACAAGCTTGGCTTCACTGTACAATGAGGCCTCAATGAGGCCATATGTTTGCCTCAAATATTTATTTATATTCAATATTGATCTTCATTACACAGTCTACTCAGGATCTTTCTGACTTTTTACATTGTGTAATTGCCTACTCTAATTAGAGTGTAATAAGAGATTATGATACAAAATAGTTTATTAATTGTTTCATTTCCAAATAACTAATTTCCCTCTTTACAGTTTTCTTTGCTTATAAATTTGAACTTGATTTGGTTTTTATTAGGAATTTCATCTTTCTGTGTAATAGTTCTAGAGTTTACCTCTGTGTGCCAGTAAACGCTTGAGGAATTAAAATCTCTATATCAGTTTTTCTGGTCACAGAACTGTGATTACTCTGGATTTTTCTTGAAGTTGTAATTTATAGCAATAGAACTTTGCTATCAGCTGTTGTGCTACCTGAACTGAGATGAAAATGAACCTTTTTTTTCTGCCAGTAAAATAGACATTGAATAAAACCTTATTTCATTGATAATTTAGTTGGTCATTCATTCTAATTCAAGTATTGCATGAGCTCTTGTTACACTGTTTCCTTAGGTTTTATGGCTTATGTCTGATAAACCCTGTTCATAAAGAACTTTAAAAAGCAAACCAAAACAGCACTGGTGCTTTTACAAACCTGATTTTTTTAATCCCTTTGTGGTATACAAAATGATCCGAACTATGACATTTCTAGCAATGTTACTCCTTATGGGAAGTTTTAAAGTGAAATTTCATGCTATTGTTTAGGAAAACACCAAACTTATTTGCAGGCATTTTACACTGACAGAATGATCCATCTGGCTGTCTTCAGAGTTTTTCAGTGAAGAATGAATATTGCTTTGGTGTTTACATAGACTTCAAAATTGCATTATGAAGTACAGTATTCTTCTCACAAACGTAAACAGTCATTACACAACTTAAAACTATTGGTGTTTTTATTTTTTATTCAATTCTGCATTGTCCTTGAAATGAATGTTATTGATGTTTTTTTACTGCTGGTAGTTGGATGGAAAGGAGTTGGTATTTTACAATTAGCTTTTTTACTTTTATACCTTAATATGGCATTATTTTTTGCCTTTTTTTTACAATATGCATAGTCTGCACATTATTGAAACTTACGTGTGAGGCAGTAAGACCTGGTACTTTTAATTATTCTCTTACTGACTGTACCCTAGCCAGGGTCATGAAATTAAAATATACATATACCAAGCAGGGAGTTTTGTCTAAAAGACTAAGAAATACTTCATTGGTTTTTATTTGCATTGTCTGTCTTTTAGCTCACAGTGGGAGCGTTTGCAGCGTGATGATGGAGAGCCTGGGCAGTTGAAAGGTATCAAATATAATAACTCTATAGGGACCTGTACCATGAAATGTGTGCTTTTCAGTTTGTGTTTGTTGTTGTTATCTGAGAACACGTGAATGAAGCTTCACAGATGAGGCCACCTGTTAGTATTCAGTTACACCTGTGGGCAATCATGTTTTTTGAGATGATGTTCTACAAAGGAGTGTGAATATATTTCCCTTACCATATATCCTGAGAGTCATCCCTTTGTGGCTAGAAGTAGATTTCTTTACATCAGTATTGCTTATGTAAGAATGGAGGAGGAATGGGCTGACGCCAATGGTCAAAACCCCTGTGTGCCCACTGGCAAAATTGTCCAAGTGGGGAGAAGAGAATATTATGTATGGTGTCTTGCACTGAATTAGCACATTGCTGAAGAAAGCAGCTGTCCTGTGTCCTGATCTCTGGGCAAAGAGAAATGTCAGAATTGCAGTGTTCTCTCTGCTCTTTCCTTGAACAAGTAGAGCTTTTTTGATTTTATACATCAGGCAGACTGGAAAGTCAAATTTCAATATATCTGTCAGCATTCATTTACAGTTTAGGAAGGAATACTAAAATATTTTCTTGGTGATGTCAGTTAGTCATGGTCTTTTGATCAGTTTGTAGCTTGGGAACACTTTTTTCTCATTTTTCATGATATAATTTCTTCTTTAGATAGTAGGTAAAATAACCATGAATTTTAAAATTGTATTAAGATAACTGCAGTCATCAAACTGTTCCCTGCATTTACTTTATGATCAGTGATTTTTTGACATTGTTGACCAAAGGAGTTTGATTCAAAGTGCTCTTATTAAACTCCCTCCTTCCATGTCCAAATGGTCATGAAGTACTTTTGCACCTGACAGCCCCAAAAAGGGAGGTTTTATTTAAAATACATTTTCTCAGACTTTAAGTATATGTTGTAGGTAAAATTATTGTGTTATTAAGCAGCATGTGATAATAACATGCTTAAAAGACAAATATAATAAATGTTAGTGTGGGTGTAGGTCAGCAAATAAGTGTTGCAGTATTGTCTGACCTGAAGAATGAGATTAAAATAGATATTTCTGTATTAAACTAAATTGTCTGTTTTGAGTTTATTTGAAGTTGCATTGTATAATTAACATGCCATGCAAGAGAATCTTTCGTAAGTTGAACTAAACCTTCTGTTCTTTTATGCATAGATGCAAGGTAATTATTGCTAGCTGTCATCTAGGACGCTTCTCGTCACACTGCAGGCTTGGAATCTTAACTTCTAAACATGTTTTATTCCTTGATCTTTATTTGCTGGTATTTGTGGATTAAAGAAAAAACATACAGGTGCTTTACAGAAAAACAAACTGTGAAAGTAGAAACCTGTGAGCAAAGAAGGCACAAGAGAGACCCTTTAATGGTCTCCATGGTTAGAGAACTAATGAATAAGGGGATTTGATGATCCTGTTCTCATGCATACGCTGTATAAAATAAAAGCAGAGAACCATAAAGGTAAAAAATACAAAAAAAGCAAAAAAGAGCGAAGATAAGTATCACTAGACTGTAGTTCTTGTGTGTAACATTTTCTGTAGAAAATAAGACAGTGGCTAAAAATTGTGAGATGACCTGTTTTTCAGAAGTGCAGCACTGCTGCTTTCCTCACCATGCCAGCCTCGTTCCTGGGTGAGCCGTTTGGCACAGTCTGGAGCAGTCTGAAGGTTGAGTCTTGGAGAAAAGCTTTGACATTGTATTTACGTACAACTCTTTATCTACCCTGGTTGCCAGAGAAACTAACTTAAATGAAAGTAGCCTGGAATTATTTATATATATTTTTAGGAAGATTTATGAATCTCTGATTCTTCAAATACAGTTTCTGAAATGAGTCTAAAAAGGCTTGTTAGTTTTGTTTAGCTTTGTGCCTTGCCTTGGCACTTCACTGAGTTTGTATTTGTGATAATGGGGTTGAGAAAGTAGCCATCCATTCTCATTTAGTTACAGGAGTAGAGCAAGAGAGAAGGAGAAAACGAGTGCAGACAAGTCTAATTTGAAGTTTGTGGATGTTCAGACTGGATTTTGTTGACTCATAAACTGTTTGTTTGTTTTATAGGACTTTCTGCACATACACATGTGGAACTTCCTTATTACTCCAAATTTCTTCTAATAGCTGCTTACCTTGCCTCCTACAATCCTGTTAGGACAGATAAGAGATTCTTTCTTAAGGTAATGAGATTTATTGCTTAGTGATGCCTACTGAATTCCTGCATACTGAATTTCCTAGTTTATAACTCTCCAGCTATTAATTTTAAGCTATTTCTGTTTGTGCTTCATTTGATTAGATCAAAAGATTTTCTGTAGATCACGTATTGTGATTGATAATGATCACTTAGTGATTACAAGTGTCCAACAAAGCCAACTTTGTCATCATGTCAATATACATGAAACGTCATTACAACAAAAGTATTGTGCTTTTGTAAGTTGATATAGCTCTATTAAGAAAAGGTTGTGGAGTCTCTACAGTGTCATTAGGTATAAGCCATGCTTAAATTTCCAGAGTAAGGTACAAGCCACAACTGCCTTGGCCTTGAATGAGGTAAAGTGACATAGTGCATTGTTAACTTGTTTACACAGTTTTAAGCCTCTGAAACAGAAGCATACAAGCAGTTGCTTTTGCAGAAGATGTGGTTCCCTTAGCTGGTTTGTGCTGTGTTCATATGGTGGTAATGCATGTTTTAGGATGAATGTAATGCAGTTAGGCTTTCTATGCATTATATCAATTACTACAGTAGGTATTGATTTATGCATGTGTGTATAAATGTATGGTGTTCATGATGGGTAGGTGTAAGCAATTGAAGAAAATGAGGGCAGTACAAATTTGTAAACATAATCATTTTCTTCCCTCTTCCAAAGAAAAAAAAATCATAGGTGTATGTATTGAGAAGTTACTGCTGTTCTAGTGATGATATACTAGTATTGGTTTAGTTTAAATTTAGTTGAAGTATTGCTTTTATGTTTCTGGTATGATCTTACTGAAAACTGTTGGTGCTTCACCCTTGTAGTAAGTGTAGAGAGACAAGTTTTCTTTGCGGGCAAGCTTTGTGCTTTTCACTTGGCCAAAGTATTTTCTTAGAGGTTTATTTGCCGAAGAAGTGTTTCTGTACAGATTTTTGCATATCAGTCTTGAAACTCAAAAGAAACAGGAAAGCTTACAAGAGTCATATCAGTAATGTATGTCAGCAAAGTGTGCCTTATCTTTCTTGTTTGTGTTCAGTAAACATCTTTCTCAATTTGATTTTTTTCCTTTCTCCTTTTTTAGTATCTCTGAGTTAAATGCCAGTCTTGCACATGAACCCAAATAAACTTTTGTACAATAAACATGAATGTCTAAGATTTTTGAAGCAGAGATCTTGAAGGCATTTTGATCAGTGCTAGATATTTTTCCCAAGAACTGGTGATGCACAGGTTAACCTTTTTTATGCTACATATATCATCTGGTAGCAGTTAACCCTTCAGCAGGTCTAAAGTTGAGTTTCAGAAATAGCTACATCTTGAAGCCCGACAAAATCAACATGTTTGGCTGGGGTTTCAAACTGAGTATTTTTATGTGCCATGTGAACAATGAAAATAGAGTATGGTTTTTATCAGGTTTGTAATGAGATTCACAGCAGATTACAGAGAAGTATCTTCTGGAGTGATTTGATTTAGAATTAGTAGACAGCAAAAGGGATGCAAACAAAAAGAGCTGGCTGTAGTACAGTAAAAATAAAGTCACAGTTTGTGGCAGCCTGGAATGCTAACAGCCCAGCAAAGCAGGGAAGTGATAATTGGCACCACTGCTATTAGTTCTGTGAAAATGCGAACTTTGCAGTAGATTGAGAGAAAAATGCGAAGCTGGTTTGGAAGATAGTCTTTAAACCAAGAAAGAGTAGCAATACATATATATATCTGAAGTCATTAATAAAAAAAGAGCATTAAAAGCTAATTGAAAATTAGCTCTGAATTTCCTATGTTTGTGCTTGCAGAGAAATAAGGCACCTGCTTGCTTGCTATGAAACACTTTTGGTAGAACTTGGATACAGCATATGGAAATCCCAGTGTAACCTTTAAAATGCACAAATGCAGTTTGTTGTGGTCCATCCTAACCCTGCTGTGTAACCTCAGGCCTGATCACTTTCCCCTCTGAAAGGTCATGATTATCACTGCAGTCTTCTTTTCAAAGGCATGATAAAAAGATTAATTTGCTTTCTCGAAGCATGTGTGATATGTATTAACTGAATGAGCTATTTTTTAATCAGACAAATCATGTAAGGGAAATTAAGCCCTGTCTAATACTAAGCTCTTCAGAAGTCAGTCAAGAGAAACCACATTTACTGAGACCTTTTTGACGTGGCTGAGTATTGAGGGTCGCAAATACTAAGTACAAGCTTTTGAACATTATAATGAAAAATAATTCCATTATTTGAGTTATTTGTTTCCCTGATTCATTGACCATACTTATAAGGTGTACTTATTAATAAGGTATACTTTTTAGGGCTGTGGAAAAACTTATCAGGTGATATTTTGAAAAAGAACACTTAACTGTGTTTAAAGAATGTTATACTTGTACCTCTTACATCACTTATATTTGTCATCCTCCATGTCTCTCTTGGTCTTTTTTATTTCTTTTTTTAGTCCCTTCATTTGTAACGTCATGTTTACTGTATTTCTGTCCTTACCTTGCCCTCACATTTTCAGTTGAGATCCAGAGCACTTGATTATTTTCATTGGATAGTCCTTCCTTCCTTAAGACTGCTTTAAAGCTGTAGCTTTTTAAATGATGTTACTCTCTTCAAGAGCAATCCCCCATCCTCTCCTCTTCCTTGCTTTTGTCATTTAGCTCATGCACCTTGAATATCTTTGTATTGTATTGATTAATTTCCTGCTTGTCATTCTGCCAACTTGTGTACTATCCAAATTCTAAAATGGGGTCAATAAAAGGTGAAAATTCAGATGTATTTTATGCAAGGATACATTTTAAAAATGAAGTGGCCATCATTTAAACTTTTCTGGAAAGAACATCTGTCTTTTTCATTAGATGATTGAGGATATGAGAGGATGGTGGTATGAAGTCACGTTAAAAACAAGATTTTATTGCCTCTTCTCATCAGTCCTTGATTAGATGAGAAAAAACTCTTACGCATGTCACCTAAAAATATTAGTGTGTTGTATTTTGGCTTTGCAACACTTGGGACATGATGAAGCAGGAAGTAAGGCAAGTGTCATTTTAGGGCTTTATAGTAAGAATATCAGAGACAAATACTGGGGGTGTAGTAAAAAAAGTAGACCTGGAGTAAAATACTACATTTGTTGCATATATATTATTTGTTGACTGTGTTGATTCCGTCTTTGCTCTTTTTTGTTGTTTGCAGCATCATGGGAAAATCAGAAAGACCAACTTTATGAAGAAGCATGAGAAGGTATGTATTTTGTCTTTCTAAGCTGAACTTGGCAGCAAGGATTTTCTTTCTACTATACTTGTGGTTCTGTATTTCCTTTTGTGTCATTGATTACTGCAGAAACAGCAGAATTGCATAAACAACAATTTGTTTTGTATGATACAAATTTCTGTGTTACACACATTTTTATTTTATTGAAACTGGCATAAAATCATCTCCTAATGCCACAATTTTGTGTATAACAAAGTGTGTTTAATAAAGCTATTTAAAGGACATCATAGGTGGAGCAGCCAAATTACAGAATTTCTCTCAAAAAAGAATTCTATGTTCTTTAAAAAAATTAATAGAAAGAATTCTATAGTGAGGGAAACTGAAATATAAAGAATTACATATGTAGTGTTATAAATAAAGACTCCTTTGCTTCAGTTGGTGTGACAGTTTGTATCAGTCTGCCTTCCCTCCTTTAGAGGAGCTTGTCTAAAGGCTGATTTACAGATCAGGTTCACCCAGCTCTGGTGAGTGCCTGCATCTAAACCAGGGTCTTTATAGCCAGTGCAGGGCCAGTCGATGCAGCCATTGGACTGTAGGGTGTGATTTGGCTCATGCTAAAGTAGGTTTTACATTCAGTCAGATGAATTGCACCACAAATTGTATTGATTAGATTTCTACTGCCTATAATGGAAACTTAGGGAACGAGTTTGGCTGTACATACCTACTTGGCAGAAAGCTAACACTGGATGAAATAAATCCTTCCTTGAAAGTTTAGGTGCAGCAAGACTGAAAATCTGTTTTGTGATTAACTCTGTTCAGTCCAGAGGTTGTGAGGTTTTTCTAACTAGAAAAAGTGAATCTTGTGAATGGGAGGAAGAAATTAAATTTATCATTCTGTTAATTGCCCTATTGCTGATTAAAGCAGAATTTGTTGGGTTTCTTTGAATGATTGCCCTGCAGTGATGTTTTTCCAGTTTAGTGACAAGTGAGAGATCTTCCTGATGAAGCTGCTTTTGGAGATGTCCTTTTTCAGTTGTCAGTCCATCAGAAGATCAAATGTGGTTTTTATTGGAAATGAGTTTATCTTGTATATCTGCTTCAGTTTCAGTGTAGGATTTGTTTTGTGTCAGAATTTCTTGCTTAAAACTGAACATGCTTCATTCATACAATAATCAGAGAAGTTTGAAAATGCTTTCTGATAAAAAATAAGAAGAGGTATAGTTCTATCTTTAGATGATAAAAAGATTGAAAATTCAGCCAGCTGAGGTTAAGGAGTTTCTGCCTTTTGTGCGCATAGTTTAGTTTGGGTTAAGCTTTTACGTTTCAAAGCATGCTGGCAAGCTCTTATTCTTGTTTGTGGAATTTTGGAATGTGAATACATGGCTTGCAATTGTGGAATGGTGCCAGGTAAGCAGTGGAAACATGAGAATGACACTGTAGATAAAAAGCATGAGCACAGATAGTGGTAACTGGGGAAGGGTCTTTTTTGAACAATGAATCTATTACTATTGTTGAAAAATGATTGAGTTAATTTGATGGCTATAAACGTTTTTGACCAGGTTTTCTTAATTTGGAAGGTATCTTTGTTTTTAAGAGATGTTGGGTCCCTTGCATTTTTATAAATACTAATCTATGTAGCATTCTACCTTATCTCCTTGCAGAAGATTTGTAAAATTCTTAGCCTTTATCATGTTATATTTGAAGGAATTTCTATACAATTCTGCTTCTTCAAAGAATTTTTTTCTCTTGAATAACTAAAAAAGAAGTGCTTCATCTAGAAGTTAAACTTTCTTAGAGTTAAGTCTTCTGGCTTTCCTCCAGGAAAGCATTTCTCTTAGATAATTTGGAAATTCCAAACAGTATTCTTTCTAAGCAGAGAGTTGATAATATTGAGAGGAACAGATTTCCGAGGTAACTGTATATACTAGACAGAGCTTCAGAGATTACCGCATGCTAATTGCATTTGACAGCTGCTTGGAGTGGACCCATTTTAATTACTCTGTTTATTGGCTTTTTCTGGTGATAATTAAGAATATGCTTCACAGACATGACATGTTTAAAAGCAGAAGGGCAGGCAATTGTACCGTTCATAACTTACACCATGTCTGCGTTCTGACTGAAGGTGCCATGCTAAAGTTTTGACTGCAAGTTTTCCATGTTTTTCCACACTGCTTGCTTTGTCAGCCAAGAGGTAGCTTTGGGGACACCTCCTTGGTGTGAAAAGTTAAAACGTATTAAAATACCTTTTAGTTTTGCTGACAAAATGAATGGCTGTGTTTTGCTGGTGACTAATGCCACAGAGGTGCTGGTGGTATATTTGAGATGTTCTTTCCCAGAAGCATTTTGAAACAAACTTTCCCTTGAAAATCCTCTTTAATCTTGGTTACTCTTCTAGTAAGAATAAATCAATGTACAGTACAAAAAAGGCAAGTGGATAGAATTAAATACAAACTTAAAAGGAAACAAGTATTTTCCTTGTAAGAACTTTTGACAGTATAAATCTCTGTAGTCCTAACTATGTTGCCTGCATTGTAATGCTACCCAGTTCTGCCTTACTGTGTTTCTCTTTTTTGTGAAATTGGTTGCTTTAAAAAAGCATTGAAAAATCAGGAACTTTTATTTCTTTGAATTCAAGTGGATGCAATGTTACTACATCCAATAATCTGTAATGCCTAAAATGTCCATCAGTGCCAGCTGAGGTGTGAAGTATGCAGGGTGAAAAAGAGCTTTGTAAATGCAAAATTGAGTAAACACGATGTGTTCTGATAAGTTTGGCTGTAGTGGGCCAGTACCTCGTTATACAGCAGCTCCAAGCAGCAAAGCAGCTGACCTTGGGCTCAGCCATCTGAACTCTTTATGTTAGCCAGCTAATTTTGTGGGAGGCAGATGCACTCGGAGTTTTACACTCAGTAATCTTTGGGCTGCATCTGGAATACTCTCCAGTTTTATCCCCCTTCTTTGGAAGCAACCTTCAAGCTCCCTTCCAACTCAAGCCATTCTCTGATTCTGTGAATACCATAAAACATCATCTTCCCTCTTTAATCCTTAGATTGGGCAAGATTATTTAATATGACAAGTAAATGTATAAATCTAATGACAGGAAATTTGGCATCAGATCATCTGTTATAGCTCAAAAATGTTCCTATTTATTGTGCTGTTTGAACACTTGCCATGTTAAACAGATCTCTCTCTCTCTCCATCTTTACTTGATCAGTGTTTTCCATGATGTGTAAGTAGGCTGTATGAAAGGCTACTGTGGATTGTAGTGCCTACCCAGAGACCAGAAAGATAAGAGAATAATATCTTGTGGTAGTCCAGGAGAGATCTGTTGAATTAAGAAGTCTTGTTTCTGTTGCAGACCAGCAATCACCTCCTTGGGCCAAAGCCATTTCCCTTGGACAGATTGTTAGCAATATTATATAGTATTGTGGACAACAGAGTTGCTCCAACTGCAAATATATTTTCCCAGGTGAGTGTGTACGCTTAATTTACTTTTTAGTGTCTGGAATTCACAAAAAAGTTTTACATGGTTTTTGTAAGTCATCATTCTAATTAAAAGTTATGAGAAAGTAAACACAACAGAAATTTGAATTGAAGTCTCAGAGTATTTATGTATATTACTAGCTGTGCATTCAGTACTTTTACCTGTGTAAAGGTCTGAAATCTAATAGCTAACTTTTCCTGATCCTGGACTGTGATCTGTGCTGATTAATTCCTTGGTTTCTCATTGAAGTCTGTAAGCCTGTTTGCATTTCAAGTTCAATGTATAGATGTTCTCTGTCCAGTGGCCAAAATTAGTCACATGTAAGGCATGTTACAAAAATGTAGTGGTGAGGAAGGGGCAGAGGGAATAAGGTATTTATAGGTGAAAGATATTTGCTGTGGTAGATATATTTAATGTTTTTTGTTTGGAGTAAATGGAAGTCTTGCAGAGAAGAGTGACTATCCCGTTTCACTAGATGGCAGCATAACTATACAGTTGAGTGGCATTAAGTAAATCTACCTTCCTCTAGAGCTCTGGGTTTATCAAGTGTGTATTGACCTATACTGTAAAAGTGAAGATAGTTTTGTACTATCGACTTGATTCTTAGATATTTCATTTCAACCTTAGAAATTCTCAATTTCTTCCTGCTTTCCAGCTGTAAGTAGCTTTTACTTACTGAAATATTTTCTACCTTTCATAGCTAGGTATCAGATTTAGCCACGGAATGTTTGAATTTATTGTCTGTGTTCTTGTTGAGTTCAAGGAACGTATGTGTTTCTGTGTAGAATGTTAGCTGTGTATTCTCATTATTTTTGGCTATCGAAAATGTCTTGGTATACATTAGATGTGAATGGATTATGTTTTACAATGTATTTTTAAAACTAGTATGTCTGCATATTTAAGGTGCCTTCCAGGTAAGAGAACAGATGTCTTTATTCCAATGCACATTTAAGTAGTACTGAAGACATAGTCTGTACATAGAGTGTAGCTCTCCCTTAGGCTATATTACAGAATGAAAAAATTCAAAGAAATGCTTCATTCTAATTTAGAGTGTGCACTAGATGGCAGTGTTACCAAAGAATATCTGCAATTCTCTATTTTTCTGATATCTGTAAATTGTGCTATAAAGATATAAAACGATTGTTTTTAACCTTAACTGTTTGAGGGCAAAGAAGTTGAAAATAAATATGTTTATACAAAAATAAAAGTTTTTAAACAATTTTTAAAAATATTTGTAATTGTAAAGCAATTTTTGCATGAAATTTTAATTAAAAATATTGAAATGTCTAATGTAAAGTAATATACAAAAGAATTGAAAATGGGTTTTGAAAGTAGTTTAAGCTAGGCATAATATTTAATTGCATTTTTTTCTGGAATAGTTTAAAACAATTTATATTGCACAGACTTCTGCCATTAGTTGTTCTGTAAATACATTTTTCAAACAAAGTAAATATTTAGCAGCTGGGTTATCCTTAGTAGTATTGGTTCATTTTAGTGTTACAAAATACAAGCTTTTTATTTTCTTTTTTATATATACAGCATGGAAATCATTCAAGAATTGCGCTGAAGTTTAAAATGCTTTAAGTCAAATATTTGTCTTCTTAACTAATTCAAGATTAATTTTATGTGCTCTTTAATTTGTAAACTGAGAGGCTGTACATGAACCAAATATGTATTAGTTCTTCCCATGTACTGTCAGAAAATAGCATGGCTTGGCTTTAAAGTTGATCGACAATCGCAGTCAAGATTGAAGAAGGACTAGCAGCTGCTTTAAGATCTGTCTTTTGCTGATCTTGTGATATTTCTTATTGCTTCTTGTTTCACTGCATAATTTCTATTCACATGAAAATTTTGGTTATTAGCGATTCAGAAGTGAAACTTTTATGCTAATAAGCAGCAAAATTGCATTTTTCCTTTTAATGCTCGTGCTTTTTTATAGTGTTTCATTTTTACTAAATAGAATTTCAACTTAAATTTTGAATTTTAAGCTTTGCCCTTTAATATTATTAGTCCTCAAAATGGTCTCATACTTTTTTTCCAAGCAAAAAGTTAATGTGTTCTCTTAAAGCATGATCTTTGCAACTAATACAAAACTAAGGTTTTTTCTGCTGTAACTTCTTGCTGTAAATGGGTTACATGAGAAAAATTTGGTCTCATTCAGTTTTGTTTTTCCTCATTAACAGGAGAGTAACACTGGGGGGGGGGGGGTTGGGGGGAGTGGCAAAAGGCAAATTTCCACTTGTGCAAATAAAAAATTGTTTCAGTTGCCACTTAAAAGTTGAAATTTCTCTTGGTTTTGTGCTCTTTTTAAACAAACATCTCATCACTCCAGTGAGGATTGTTTGAGGGGAAGTTAAGGTAAGGTCTGGGGGTTTTAATTATAGCCTATTATCTCAGTACATACATGAATGTCTGCATTCACTTGAGAAGTTTTAGTGCTCACTTTTCTCCAGAATGCTCTCTTGTTATTTTAGTAGTTCTAATTTGTCATGATACTGTTTTTTAACACATTGTGTTAGTGTAACATATCACTGAATTTGTTTGAATTTATTTGCTTGGTTTTTAAACCAAGAGGTAACAGAGGTTAGAGTACTGTTGATTTCTGCTGCCTTTTCAGAAATATTTTCATTCAGGTGCATTTTTGTGTAATGATTTAACAGCTTGAATATGATATTGCTGTCACAACTGGGCAGTACTTTCTGTGCCTGAGACAGAACTCACACAGTTGATGGTCTGGTTGGATACAGGATTGGGTTGAGCATGTGCCTGAAGTATTTTAAAAGAAAAAACATGGTGAAAATCATGCAAATGTACTTTCTCACAGTGCTAAAAACAGTGCAGCTATGGGGTATGCAGTCTGCATTCTACAACAACAGATAAGTCACAGAGTTTCCTTATTTTGGTAGCAGTTGATGCTTTTCAGGCGTAGGAAACCACCAGGAGTATTATTTATGTGCCCACATGGACCCACTGTTCAGAATAGGAAATGTGCATTGTGTCCAAGTGCAATTACTGCAGAATGGAGGGATACAGAGACTTTATAATGCCCTCTGCAAGTGCATTCTTTAGATAGGTTCTGAGAGTCCAATCAGTTCTGGGTTGTAGAGCAGTAGTATTTCATTTTGGGTTTCCCACAGAAAATACAAAACCAGAAAGATATTATTCTCAGAATATGCCTTAGAGTAGGACACAAGTGAATTTATGCACAAAGCACTGGGCAAGAATTATCAGCATGGCTTTAATTTAAATAACCTCATTTTACATTGAAGGGGACAAGGGATGTTAATTTCATAACACAACCACTAAGCAAGTAGATATTGTTGTTATGGTTTACAAGCCAAAATTAACTGGTACTTTTTCCTCCACCAGAACAGTAATTACTTCATCAAATCAATTAAGTTCTCCTGACTATTTTTCATTTTCTAGACCTTTTATCTTGCTTTTGCTTCCTTGTGAAATACACTTTTCATAAAGTGAATTGACTAGATCTACTTGTAGCTTTGAGCTGTGATGTTATCTAAGGTAAAGTGGAATGAAAACCTTTGTCTTCCATACTTTTCCGTATTTTCTTCCTGTTAATACAGCCCTAAATGTTTGGAAAGACATCTCTGCAGGGAGGTTTGATAACTTCTCAGAGAATGCTAATAGCTGAAAATTACTAAATAGGTAACTAACCAATCAGTAACTTCAGTTCTGTTTGCATTTTTACTCTTAACGCACCACAGTTGGGTCATCCCAGGTCTGGTTTTGCTGTCACCCATTATATTTGGCAAATATTTTCAGATGGCTGTATGGTTAAAATGCACTTCTTACTATAGTGGGTTTGGAAGCAGAGTCTCTGTGACTGTATGGAGACACACCTTACACATCATAGTCTATATTTCATGTATTGTACATTTCTTGTCTCTTTGATACTGGTTCTAAGAAAAGCATTGGAATTTTTCTAGAAGTACCACAAATCCATAAAACTAATGTAGTTATCAATGTGTAAGAATGTGGAGTGAAAATGAATAAACATTTTTTTTCAGTCTGGCATAAAGGTAAACAACATTGCAAAAAATTGTTTTCTGTAGAGCAAGAGCTTTTTATCTGAAGTTAGAGTAAGTCTGCAGATATGAGCTTCAGAGTACTGTGTGAAGTGCCAATGTGGAATGAGTCTGTTAGAAATACACAAACCCACTGATGTACATAACATACTTCCAGCTGGAGGGAGCCAGAGGAATGTAATTTCCTTTAATTAAGGAGGGGGGGGGGGAGTGCCCTTTCTTGGAGTGTACAAATCTGAGAGATTTGTTTTCTTTTTGTCTTGCTTTCTTGTCTGCCTTATATGAACAGAGTAAAGAATAGCTGGTGTTCTGTAAGCAAACTGAAACAGTATGTGGCAATTTACCTGCAAAATCTCTTTGTCCCTGATGTGTTAGAAGCATGCTTTATATCTTCCTTTTTCAGATGCTAATTTGATATTTAAACTGCCCTTTTTTTTAAATTGTCAGGTATGGTAAAATTCTTTCTGATTGCAAGATTGGAAAGATGTCTGGTTTTGTTATTACTTATTTGATTTGTGTTATGTCTTGTGTCGTTGCCTTTCTGGACACCAGATACCCACATACTGACTGCATGTCTAACTCTTAGTGCATTTTGTTAGATTCCCTTGATGTAGTAATTTCATAAACAGGATTTTGATTGTTTGATTCTGTAATTCTGTGATTTGATCCTGTGAATACTGTCAACAGTTTATTTCCAAAAGGAAAACACTCTAATTGGCTCTATAAGCTAAGATTGAAAATACTAAATTTTTCATTCCACATTTGTGCTATGCTATTCCTTAAGAGGCCTTATTATGAAGTAGAACAAAGGTGAGTGGGGGACATCTTTATTTTTTTACAGTATGTGAGAAATACAAAACATCTCCTGTACTGGTTATATGTCCAAAAGAAGATGAATTCTTTTTTTGTTAATGTTTTTGAAGATAAGTTAAATAATGGAAAAATGAAAGTTCCTGTTGATTCTGTTTTTCCTGCTCTGAAACCACTTTTCTTTGGTCTCGTTTACTGTGAAAGTTCATAAATATTGTGCTTACCCTTTTTCTGGATAAATGGTTAGAGTCAGTGCTAAAATTTTACCTGAAATAATTGAGAATTTTGTAGCAGACAGTAGCTACATAAGTGTGGGGGTGACTCTTTGGCAGAATATATTCCTGTCCTGTTCTCACTTGAGCTTAGCATTCAGAACATCATGACTAAAGTTCATATTGCAGTGAGATTCCTTGTTTTCTGGCTGAATGTTGAAAAGAGTTTATCTCATAGATAATATTGCAAGTTGATCCAAGACATAATTACAGTGTATCATGCATCTGATTTTGGAGAGTGTCTTATGTTTTATATGCCCTTTAGATGGTAGTGCTGCTCAGTGTCTCAAAATTAGGTAGAGATTTGAATAATTGAGTATGAAAATGTTGACGTATTTGAATGGTTATTTTATATGTTTTTGAAAGGTGGAATTAAGTAGTGAATATTCAGAAGTGAGAAGATTGTAAAAGTTAAGTGTCCCCTTGTTTCAGAGGAAAGTACATAACATTGCACAGCTTAATCCATTCTGACCATGTGAGTTCTTATCTCCAGAATGATCCTGCTATAATTCTATGCAATAGGAATCATTTACTTTAAAAAAAATCAAGATATATGGAAAAGGTCTTAAAAGCTTCTTTTTCTCATTTTGTTTCTTTTTTTTTTTTCTTCATGAGAACTATTAAGATTTATGGTATACCTCTCTATCTAGTTAGTCAGAAGATCTTTACTTCATAGTTTCCTGGTGACAGGATTGATCCAATATAAACCATAGACTCTGGGCTTACCTCACTTGTGTTACTGGTCTAAATGAACTTCCCCTCCTCTTTCAAGGCAAGAATATCTGTTAGTCTTCTATAATGTCCTGTAATATCTTACACAGCATTCATATGTACTTTGGATGTCCCCTGCATGTTTATTGTCCAAGTAGGTTTTGGAGCACAACCTTTTGATCCTGTGACTTCATGGTTGTCCATACAGGATTTTTTATAATTGGTAGAAGAGCTTTCTTAGTGGTTAGCGATTTTTAGCTGCATTTTTTAAGTGTATTTTTACTCTTGTATTTGATCCGTAGTGTTTTTGATCCTGTATCCTGTATTATGCATCCAATACACTCTATTTTCCTGGACCTGCCTATTGATTAGAAAGTGCAGTAATCTATTGATCAGAACTTTGTTGATTTTTGGTAAGTTTGGGAACATGGTGATAAGAGGTAATAAATAACTCTTTATTTCCTCATTTTCTGTTATTGGTTACTGGACTAATCTGGCAGAAATTCATGAGCTGAAATGGGAATTTAATGTGATGCACAGCATGGTGACATAGTTAGCACTTTAGCACTGACTATGGCAGCTTGAGAGAGCCTGCTGTTAAGCAAAAGGAAAGGAGAAAACATTACTTTTAACCAAATAGATGACTCTATTTTTTTTAGGTCTCAGCATGGCTGTGAATAAAAATAAAGGTATTCTTTCAAGTAGTATTTACTAATTAAAACTGTGAAGAGACCGATATACTTGATTCCTGCTAATTTTAGTTGATACAGAAAAGACCTTTTAGAAAACTAATACTAGTTTTGCTATGATATGTTGTTTGACCTAGTTTAATCATGTTTTCCTTTTTTGGGGTATACTGTTAGTGCAGCATTGCAATCTCTTGGGGGGGTTTCTTAATCAAATTCTATTCTGTTCTATTTGAGTTCTTTCTTTAGAATAATTTTAAGTGGAAGACATATCTTATTTCTTTTAAGATCTTCTGGTAGTAGTTCCCGGCATAGCACTTCATCTGTGTCTTAAAAAACAGTGTATTTAAGAAGAGAAATTGTTGTGATTTATTGAAAACTAGTTTTATGGAAGAAATTTTGGTTATGACAAGGAAAGGCTATTGAGAGAGAGGGAGTGAGGACTTGAGATGAGATAGAGTTTATCAGGAAGATAAAGGGAATTCCTAAATTTGTTACATCTTTTACCTGGAAAAATTTACTAATTTCAAAACTTTCTTGCTTCTTGATCTTAGTTTTTTGTGTGACATTTCCCTAAGTATTTGCTGACCACTAAGTAGCCATTTTAAGGCTTTGTAAAATTGATTTAAATAAATATGTCACTATATATTTATATAAATGTGATGGAGGTAGGTGTGTAAATTTGCTCTGTAGTGATCAAGAGTTTTATATACTCTTCAAAGTTTTTAATAACTTGCACAAACTCTTCTTGTGGCCCTGTGAATGGAATACGTTCCTTGTGCCCTTCATGTGTCTTAGATTGTGCTATATAACTTAGGGAATGTGTTCTATCAACCAACAGTTTCTTTAATTTCTCTTCTCTCAGTGCATTATTTGTAAACAGTGTTTGAAGCATCAAGTTTTAACTTATCTATGAAAATGTGTTAGTGTATGAAAGAAGTAAATATGAATACATGAAAGACAAAACAGAGTTTTCCTCCTTCGAAACTCAGTCCTTTCCATCCCTTTCTTTACATACTTACTTAGAAATTGGTTTCATGTACTTAATGGAAGGAACATCGTTTAATACTCCAGGAACAAATTCACACTGTGTTTACATCAAGCAGTTGCAGCTGAAGCTTGTTAGTGATTGCCTGCCCCATTAAAAAAAAACCTCTTCACTGTGGTACATGAACTCCTATTGTTTGGAGATAAATAATCGGCTCATCCCCTCTTTAGGGAAGAACAAAGAACATAATAGTACATCTGGTTCATCTGTTAAGACAGCAAAGATTAATTAAGCAAGTACTGCACAACCTCTCTTGATAACATATATATCTAAAACCAGCCTGTATATGATAAGTTTTTTAATCACTTTGCTTTAACCATTTAGTGTATGCACAAAATCTATTCCAGAATCACTGGCTATTCATAGAAATAAGATCAAACACAATGCAGAGATAAGGTAAATCAGAGAATCAGTGTAGGGTTTATTAGTTCTCTTGCAAATCTCTTGATTTAAGATGATATGACTAGCAAGATATGACTAAAGACGAAAAAGAACCTTTTGAGTCCCCAGGTGACATAAATTTTATCTTTCTTAAAAGTAATTTGGCTGGTTTCTCTCACCACTTGGATTACAACCTGCTTGGGGAAAAAAAACCATCTCTTTATTGGGTGTTTGTATAGAACCTGGTTAATGGAAAGAAAATTTCAAAACTAGAACAAACTCTTGTGGTTAAAGAGTTACATGGAATGCCCTGTTTCTTCACTTCCCTAGTGGCTAGAACTAATGTCTAATTCCACCTTTAAGACAACTGAAGGCAAATTTTACCTGCTGTACTTTTGCTGTCTTTGTCTTTCAGCCTAAATCGCTTTACTGGCTCCTTGGTGTTTACTTCAGCAGAATGGTAAGGACATGGATATCCTGTCAAGATACTAATTTGACAAGCCTTCACTTACTTAGTACGTCTTTTACTTCTCTGCACACACAGTAATGAACGCAATTCTAGTTTCAGTAATAGCAGGAAGGATTCACTGAATCTTTCAGAATCACTGGTTGAAGAATTGACTGTAACGTTACATTCTTTTTATTGATGTGCTCCTTGGTCTGGTGCTCATATGATCTCTTGTCCTCCTCTCCCTTCCTAATGTGGTCTTACATCTCCCTGCCTAGATTATGTTCTCTTCAGGTACTTTTATCCCACCTGTCACTTTGATACAAATGATTTTTGCTGTATCATGTGAAATAAATTTGTAGTATTGTATCTGTATGAGAGACCCCTTCCATTTTTTTGGACATTGAAAAGTACTGAAACTGTGCACAAGTACAACGTTAGAACATAAGGTAGCAAAATGGTAGATCACAGAATATGTTGGATCACTTTGGTGAATGCTTGTACTGTTTCTGCCCTGCCAGCTGCAGTCAGTTCTAGCTACTGACTTTCTACTTGACACTCCTCCTCCCCCAAAGACCCTCTGCTGCTTGCTGTGTTCGTTTGATAGCGGGTAGTGGGGCTTGCCACAGTATCTTGGACAAAAGAAGCAGCTGCATTACAGTTAATTTGAAAGAGAGGATTTCAAAATATGATGCTTGTTGACAAAAGAATGCCTCATGGTAGTTGAGGAATAGCTAAGAATTTACATAATCTCTCTTCCACATCTATCAAAATGAAAACTGAGAATTATCTGGGGAAGCAATGTGGAAAATTGATACCAAGGAACGAATAAAACCTCACAAAAAGTTTATTTTCTTAGTAATTGTTGCAAATATTTTTCCTTTAAAATAGGAAGAATGACAAAATAAGCTGAAACAAATCCTACAGTAGCTCAGACTTGGAAGAGCTGTGATGATGATAATTTTGGCTGAAAATGGTGTGCCCAAAGGTACATTAAGTGCTGCACAAGGTTTCTGTCCTCACCACTGTATGATTTCATTTCTCATATGAGGTGATGGAGGATGCATGGCAGTAAAAATAATGTGATTATTTTAAATGTGGCTGGTTCTACTACAGTAAAAGTACATCCGAGTTAGTCACTTGGCATGCTTTTCTACTATATGAAGAGAAATAGACATGCACCCTGAGGTAGACATGAGCATCTAAACCCATTTTGTCAATGGCAAGTTTTAAAATCTGTACTAGGATACGATGAACCATGTCCTGATGTACTGATTTTGCTCCATCCTGTAGAAATGACATCAAGACAGCCTCAGATGTGAATATTTACATTATAGCTATCTAAAGTTATTCTGTCCTGAAAGACTAAAACATATTTTCTCACATTAAAACCCATCATCAAATAATCCTGCTTGGATGGCATATTCCTTGTCAAAGAGTTTGCAGACTAGGAGCAGTGATTCATTTGTACACCTTCCACTCATTACTCCTATGAATTAAGTTGTCCAGTTGTGCTGCATTGTGTGCTTGGGAAAAGCATGCCCAGGGCTGCACTGCATGGCCAGCAAGCTGGTGTTGCCCTTCCCATCCATTTTTGCTGGACTGGTTTTCTTATTCCTGAGAACAAGGGCTGAAACCGTGTCTCTTCAGTGACAAGGTTTTTTCTGATGGATACTTCTTTTGCAAAATTCTGTGATGATGATCTGACATTTTACCTCCTTGGAATTTCAGTGTGAACCCTGCAGCTTTGAATGATATTTCAGTAACAGTAAGTATGAAATAGCTCAGTGTCTTGTGGAAAATGCTCTGAGTGTGATGTTTTTCCATGTGAGAAGGCCAAATATGGCAAGAAAGGTAGGATCTTCTGCCTTGGTTTTTTGAAATATGAAATACAAAGATGCAAGGTATAACCTCTGCAAGTGGAGTTCATACAAGATTTACCATAAAAATAAAAGGCTGCTCAGTTATTTAAATTTCAGGAAGTGTTTTAGAGGTAAAATTTAAAAATATTACTGAGATTCAGCATGTATTTTTGAGTAAAGCTTAATTGAAACTAAAATTGAGATATTTGAAGGCAGATCTAATTTGGATGAGCAGATGCTGCTCTGTAAGTGTGTTTCATTAGCATGTAATGGTGGAACTTTATTCAGATGAACATCCAGTGCCCTGATGTTATCCATGTCGAGAAAGGTCTTTAAAAACAAAACAAACAAATAAGACTCCAAAACAAAGTCCCAGGGGAAATAAACAAAAATCCTAGTTTCAAAAATCCTGTATTTTCAAATTCTTTTTGAATTATTGTCTTGTTTTCTAACTAATAGTTATTTATGAATGTGATTACAGATTTATATATGTTGCCTTTCCTAACAGGATTTGATGCTGAGTCTCCATGGCAATTCACATATAACAGTTACGAGGTATCTTTCAGTGTGCATGTTTTTACATACTTTTTTCCTTGCCAGCTCACCTTCCATAAATGCTTCTTGAAATAGAATACAAATGAAGAGTGGGAGATTCATCATCCTATTGTGAACATATTAAAATATTCCAATATGAGAAATAGAATATACAGGCAGAACATCTATGTCTTCTGAAAAGTTCTGAATTCAGACTCTGGTTGGTGGTGAGTTTTAAAAAATAGGAGGGGTGATAGCTGGGATATTTATTGAAAGGCATAGATAGGGAAGGTGACAACCCAGGTTGGTTTAGTTTATTAATTGAAGAGTGCTGGATTATGTTGTTGACCATCTGTGACCTCCATAAAATGAGTAAGAGAGTGTTCCATATTCTAGATATCTAGACAAGAAATAAGAAAGAGAATGTTAAAAGATGAACTAATGAACATATACATAAAAAAATTTGCTGTAGTAGATACAGAGAGTAAACAGATTGACTTAAGAGATTACCATGCAGACATGAGAAGAAAGCTGAAGATTGTTGTTATAAAATTATCTTTTCCAGCCTTTTTTATTTATTACTAGCATATGGCCTTGGAAGACTTTTTGTGACAGATATTTTCTAGTGTGGAATGGCCTCTAATGGATGTATGACACTGATGGTGTAGAGAAAAGCTTTTTAATAATTTGTGGGGCTGTAGTGCTTGTGAAAGATGCTAGACTGACAGTCTAGAAGGCTGGGAGTCTGAAGTAATCTGTTCTGATTCACTGAACAGGTATAGCAGAGGCATCAATGGCACAAAATCTCTGTATTGCTTTTTAATTATATCCTAAAAAATCTACCAGTTGTTTTGAGCTGACTGCCTATTAGTTAATAGTGACAGAGACTTGCCATTTAAATTCACCCTGGTACTTAGCTCTTACAAATGAGCTTTTTGTTTAATTTAACAACTTCTGTCATAAAATGCAATGGTCTTTGAGTAGTAATGAAGGGGGAGGGTAGCTGACTGGGAACACATGGGGACTGACTGACTGACTGAGCTGTTGCACCGTAGGCTGGTCTGCTGGTCAGCATACACTTGGCCTGCCTTTTTCCTTCCCTCCTAGACAAAGCTTGGAGACCTCACTGGTTTTAACCTTGTGGTAGACATTTTGTGGGACTAACCCATGGAGTGCTTTTGACCACTTGATTTCTGTGCAGCTGTGACCAGAACCGGGGCACCTCTTAATGACTGGGAGAAATGAAGAGGTACAGGTGGACACTTAGCATGGCAGTTATCTCCTTAGCAGTGAAGAAATCTATTTTTATCACTTCTGTGATTAGATTAACACCTACTCTAACACTAATTCAGTGTCTGAAATTCACGATGAGAGCAAAGCATTCTCCGTCTGGCTCAGGTGAAGCTTTTGTAACTTTACATTGTGCTCAGGCATGGGGGATGGCTTGGTGTGTAGGAGTAATGAGGAGGAAAAGTAGCAAACGTGATAGAGAGTCATCAGTATGGTAGAGATAAAAATAATGCTTGAAGTCCTCATTTAATTTTCTTTTGAGTGAAGTTGTTTATGTAGATACAAAGAAAGACAAATGCAGAGAGAAAAGGTTAATTGTACTCTAAAACTCAAAGGTGTTTCAGACTGATTGCTTAAATAGACTGTGCCTAAAATCTGGAGAGACAAACATAAAATGAGTAATGTAAACATTTGAATTTATTAGGCACTTAAATTTATCATATTTTAATAAACTAAGATGCTAGTCTCTAGTGCAGGTAATTTTATTTTTTTCTGCAGTGGTTTGACATGAATGGAGAAGAGATTTGAGCCTGATGTTTTATTAAAAAGCAAACAAAAAACCAAAAACCTACACTCATCAGTTAAAAGTCAGGATAAAGTGGTAATTCAAGCTAGCATGCATAACTGGATATGACCTGAAATAAAGCTGTTCAGAGAAAGGAAAATAATTGCAAAGCAGTAACACTTAAAAGAAGATGTAGGCATGAAGAGTTGCAAAAATTAAAGGCTAGAAGGGAATGACTTGTGAAGAAAGATTAAAGGAAATGAACACATGTAATTATTACTTATAGCTATCTGTGTGCTTGGTGATGTTCAGATGAAGAGAGATGATCCCTACACTAATTTGGCTAAATAGCTACCAGGGGATGATGAAAATGTCTGAAGGTATTTATAGGCTTCAAGTACCAAGAAAGGATTCATTTAAAAGAGTTCAAAAAAGGTCTTAGTAGGAGTAATGAAATAAGATGAGGGGAATCTTCGCTTTGAATACCATAAAAATCCTTCTTTTGGAGATGCTAAAGTGTGTGATAGTCTCCCCTGAAGTTTTAGTGCAATGCCCCACTGCTTGAGCTATTGCAAATGATAGTGGACAAAACACTCAGACATAAACTTGAAAGAAGGAAAAAGAATTCTGTATTGGAGGGAGGAGAGTGAAGATGACTTAATAGATATTTCCACCTTTAATTTCTGTGGTCTCACATGGTATAAATTGACAAAATAAGACTCATGGTACACTAGTGAAACATAATTTATGTAAATTTGCTTTAGAATAGGCATTAACCTTGATCCTTACTTCAATTCTGCATTAAGCCTTGCCTTTGATACAGTAATCTTAATTAAAACTGAATATTTCATGATTTAACTCTCTCTGCCTCATGAGCAGAACAATACTTTTATCTGTGTTACCTATAAATGTACAATCCATATAGAGCATCTATTGCATCAGATGACAGGCTTGCTTAAGGTCATTTTCATATGAATAGAAGTACTGACAAACAGCAGTTTAATTTGTTTTAAAATGATTAACTCTTATTTTACAACCAAATGTTAAAAAGCTAGTGAAGCAATTTTCTGTGCATATTAAATTAGGAAATGTTGACCTAATAAATACTATATTCTTTTTGGGAAAAAAACCCCAAACCTGTATGAATGAGGAAAAAAAGTAAGCATTGGCAGATGTGATATGTGTCAAGTGTGTCACCATGTAACTGTCAATCACTGTCATCTTCATAATACTTATAACTGGATTTCATTAGGTAGTAAGAGGAAAGCTGTTCATTTTGATGTTAAATTCGAATGTGTTTTAATAAAAGGAACAGGCAGGAATTGGAAACGGGCATACAAGTTTGCCTGTGTATTCCTCATTTTTTGGAAGGTTTTGCTTTTTTGTTTGTTTTTTAATGTTTATTTGTTTTGACATGCAGTTAGAACAAATGAAGGCTCTTCTGGAGAAATAGAGGAACTTTTGCTGTGCTCCAGAGATGTGATGACACACATACACGCAAGGCACATCCTCAGTGTAGGGGCACTTTATATTGCAGTCACTGACACAGTACAAGTGTCTTCGTGTTGCCCGCTGCTTATAAAGGAAGACATTTGCAAAGTGACATTTTCCACCTTGAAAAGATGTGCAAGTATTTGTCTTAGTTATTTTATAATGCCTGAAAAAAATTAATTGTATCTTTAGGTTGTTAAATAAGTAATCATAGTTGAGTACATTATATAAAATGGCACATAGGCATTGACCTGACCAGCTTTGTAACTGATTGATTGGCCAGTACAGTTTGATCACTGTAGGAATGTACAGTAGAAGTTCAAGGAAAGAGGATGGGATATTAAGTAATGATACTTAAAAAATAATATATAAAAAATACATAACTTAGTCTTAAACTGTAGAAAGTAAGCAAGCATGTCAGTATCCATCTGTTTTGAAATAGGCTGTCTTTTTCTGAAATGGTTTCATTTGTTGTTGAATTTGGAATGTCAGACTAAATGCTTTGGATAAAAATGCAGCTGGTATCTGACTGCTTCTTTAGGGAGTAGATGACTTTAGTGGTAATTTCATGTGGGTCACTGGAATCTTTGGTTATTTCAGCTCTGTGGTGAGCCCAATGTAAGTCACCAGTGGTTTTTCTCCAAATAAAAGTCTAACCTCTTGGTTAAATAATATTCGCCAATCACTTTCATCAGCATTTGATATTTTTTCCTCATTGTCCCACCATTTTCTTTGTTGGATCTAAATGCAGAGTTGCAGCTGTGGTAAGCTGGACATCTATAAGCATTACATATATACTGATATCTTTAATTTCCATTCCGAGCACAAGAAACATAGCAGTGTATATTTATTGTGAATAATCATCATATAAATGAAATGGTAGTGTATTTTTGGGCACAGCTGCCTTCTCATCCATTTATTACATTATTGGATTCTCCTCTTACAGAGAACTGAGGCAACAAATTTGGAAAATTGAATACGTTTATTTGTTGGAGGAAAAACCCCCGAAATGAATAGTTGTTAATATATTACATCTCTAGTCCTGCCATTAGATCTTTATAGTGGAATTGTAACACCTGATCACACTGAATAAAACTCTTCTATTTTGTAGCACCATTTCCCTACTCTTTGCCTGTGTCATCTGTGGCATTCTCCAGTGCAACATTTTAATAGTCACAAAGAACATGGGAATTACCATGTGGGTCCCTGGCACCAGAGGATGTCCTCTGGCTGGTTCCAGGGAGCCCGAAGGGTTAAATGCAGTTAAGCCTTTCCCCAGCTTTCTGGGATCCTGGCAGTGGCTTTCTTTCAGTTGCTTTGTAATGGGAGGAACAATACCTGAATTCAGCCTTGGGTTGTGTTGGGAGGGGGAAGGATTCAGGTTATAGTGTCAGAGGCAGCACTTGCACTCGGGCAGTACCAGCAAGAGCTTCACCCTCTGGCTGAAAAAAGTGGAATGTTAACAAGGCAAGTCTCAGATAAGACCATATGTATGTAGGGTTTTGTTGTTATTTAATCCATTTCTCTCTGCTTGTGGTTTTCTTTTTAGCTAAATTAATCATGCTGTTTTGAATAGGCTGCATTCTGCCACTGGGAACTGTAACTCATACTCTGGCTGGTGATGAGCCAGCCTAAAACCAGGGAGATGCAGTTTTTTTGTGGCTTGCACTCAGGCAGGAGTTTGAGAGTCTTGTCACTTGAAGAATATAAGCATTTAGAAAGTAAAAGTTAAGCCCTGAGCCTAGATAATGATGATGAAAAATAACCTTTGAAAAATCTTACAGTATAGTATCATTATTACAGTATTATTACAGTAGGGTATCAGTCAACTGAATGAAAATTATGTTTCTGAATTAATGGCTAACAGTTTATTTGTGAATGAGATGAATGCATTTGTAGCTACTGACTGTATTTCATCCTTGATTTTTTCAACAAGCTGCTGTTATTAAAGAACACCAGGCAGGTTTGGTCAGAGAAGACTGCATGGGAATCTCTTGTTTCTTTCAGTTTTCTAATTTCTTTTAAAGAAGGATTTGTGTTATATCCTAAATAACAAGACAAACAGAAAACAAAAATTCCCACCACAAAACACAGTTGCCATAAGGGATAAACATGTCTGTGTTTAGTCACTGAGTTGTCCATTTGTCCACATCCAAACATTGTTTTGTCTGGCGCGGGGAAGTGCAGCGTAAGCTGTTGTGGGTAACTCTGTTAAGGCTGCCCCATCCATGTACTCAGTATGTTTGAATGCAATGAGCTTTCATGTACCTTATATTCACAGTGTCTGCTTTTCAGAGTGTTACCTCATTTCCTGAGTATTTTCTAGCTTGGTTTCCTAAGGAAATGGACTTAATCGTACAACTGGCAGTTCTTTGACCTTAACACCTTTTTTTAGCTTGCCTAGATCTGGCTGAAATTGATAGAGAGGAACAAGTTTCAAATCAAAAAGAAAAAGCCCCTATGAATCTACAGAAAACTGGTGTCCACATTCAGATCAAGAGTTCAGGAGACTCTTTAGCAGGTGCACAAGTTGGGTTTTTACTTAGACCTGTTGCTGCCTGTTTAGCAAGGACCTAACTAGGACCCAGGAAGAGGGGACAGAACATCTTAGACAAATGAAATGGGGAAGCAGGTGGAGCAGAAGGTGTGTAGAGTATAAGGCAATGTAAGGAGCAACAGGAGTTGCTGCTCTATTCCAAGCCAACAAGCACATTTTTATATAATGAACTTCTGTACCCCTGAATTTACAGCTTTTGTATAAAGCAAGATTGAAGGAAGGCTTTTTGAGGAGAGCTTCGGGCCAGAGAGGCTTCTGTGTCTGTCTGATACTGTCTCAATTGATGTGTATTTTTTGTAACACACTATTGCTTTTATGAATTTGTTTCAGGTCAGATTATAAGGCTTTCAGAACACACTATTACAGAACAACGTTGCTTTGGCAACATTTAGCAAAAACATTTAGTGATGTTTTTGCTTCTAATGGCTTTAGGTTTTTATGAAGTAGTAACTTCATGATCCACTTCAGGCATAAAGTGTGGTTATTGTTCCTGTCCTTGAGGATTCAGTAGTTGAATGATCATTATTAATTTGAAATACAACAAACTTTTAATAAAACTTTTCATCTAGCATGTGGGCTAACCCTTCCTGTGAGCAGCTAGCTAACTCATCCATATACAGGAAAAATAAACTACAGCACGATGGCTTTTGTTGGGTGAATTTGTCCTATTGTTCAGTGGCTTCTTAAATACTTTCTATGCCCAGCCAATTCCCAAATAGTCCCTTTTTCTTTAATGAAACCAAACAAACAGGAATGTCTCCACTCCCTCTGTGTGATTTATACTTGAACTGGAAAGAAGGGTTTCTATGCAAAAAGTGCTGGCAAATGGAAAATCTAAATTATTGTAAAAGGAGACATTATTTAGATCACTTCTGCAGTTGCAAGACTCTTGGGATTTAACTGTTCAATGACCATATGGGAAACATACGTCTCTGGTGGTATTTGGTTTATGAATTGAAACCCTGATACTGATTGTTGAGGACTTTAGGGGAAGGGAGAAGAGTAGTCTTTTTGATATGGAATTGTAAGTTTTACCAGTTCATCTACTGGAAGACAACTTGGTCACTTAAGCTTTTGCATAACCTGTATTGTATGTGTGCATGAATGTGTGTACACATAAGTTGTTTCTAGTACCTGAAGAAATCTCCTAAAAGATAGTCAAAATTAGCTGCATTCTTTGTTGCTGAAGTTGTTGAGAGTAGTTTTGTTTCTACTCTTTAAGTTGTTTAGGACTAAATAAACCAAGTAAGTAAGAGAAGTCTATTGGAAATAAGATTGTCTTTTTAAATAGCACTTCTAAGTCACTTTAAAAAAGTGATCTTTTAAAAACATGAATTTTATGCATCCCAAACACATCCTCCAGCTGCGAACACCGGATTAAATTCATTCTTTAACACTGTATATCAGAGAGGCAGATGCACTGCAAATGAAGTAAAAAGATCAAAACGGAGGTAAAGTAAGAATAATTTATCCAACTAATACGTACATGTGATTAGTTTTATCTCATAGGCTGCAGGATAATACTGTTATTTTTTATAAAACAGTTTTGTGGAAATTATTGCCTGTTTCGCTAGGAATGTGGTTTTCTTGACAGAATCAAATGTTTGTTGATATCTGTATGTATCTACATGCTATTTTGTTTCTCTTTGAGAAAACCGAGTTTTGTATAATACATATTCAGTACTTGAAAAACCTCCCCCACTGCTTCTAAAATGTCAAAGCTGAGCACAGGGATTTAGCCATACAAGTTCTATTGAGATTAATTGGATTTGTATGGCTAAATCCATGCCGTTCTGAAAATATTGCTGTCCCTTGTACATAAATATATGTTCACAAACATAATATTACAAGGAATATTTGGACAGAACAGTAAAATCAGGTTTAATTTATATTTGGAGATGAATAACTTTTGGTTTACTATAAAGTAAGGGTTCTTGTTTAAGTATACTGAGTGAATACTAAGCATGTGCTGTGCTTGCCTTAGGGCTTCATTTTTTTTGAATGCGTGAAGCATTTACATAGGAGTCTTCTGTACTTAACTCAGGAGGGGGAAGAGCATTTCTGATTCATTAATCCCTTTTTCTAAGTAACTGGGCCCTTCACATCATGCACTCAAGAGGTGTAAAACATACAAAGGCGTGGGAGGGACAGGCAAAATGATGCCTGGCTTGCTGCTATAAGGTATAAATTCAAAATCTATTTCTCTTTGCAAGAAGAAAAATACCAAGGGGTAAAAAGGGCAGCACTAAATTTACTGCATGTGCTGCATGACATGCAGGTTTCGGGTAATTATTTTCTCTCTTGTTCAATAAAGTAAGTTGTTACCATGGTAGCACTTACATTGCACAATTTCTCTGTTATAAAATAAATGAGAGCAGTTTTAGAGTCAGAAAAGTCTTTGTATGAATGTTTAGTTTTTTGAGGTTTTGTTTCTCTTCTTATATATATATATATATATATATATATATGTAGAATTGGGTCTTAGACATGCAGTTAGAGTCTTAAAATTTTCTTGATGACAAAGTTTCGGTGCACTTTCCAGTTAGAATTAGTCAAGTTTCAACAGTATGTAGTACTTCCACAGGATAAGATGTGCGAGATCTGTTAGTAAAATTGAACATAGCCATCAAGAAGGTGCAGACTGCCAGGCAGCTCAGAGGAACAGCCTGTATGTCCTGATCCAGTAAGCAGGTCTTGGCAGTAATCACCTTGCTTGTGTTAATGTGTCATCTGGCATAAGGTGGGTTGAGAACTTCTTAAAAAGCAGGTCTGAGTCTTTAGCAGCAGAGAGGGACAGCGTTCACAACCAGAGCATACCCTACTCAATGTTTCGGCCTCTGGTGCTTGAACAACTTCTGAGGAATAGCAAACTGATAGCAACACTTCCTGACCAATTGGTTCTTTTATACCTTTTTTTAACATTTGTTGATTGCAATGCAGATTCCACTGTGGACATTTTATGATGTCCTTGAGCAATACTTCTGTTTCTGCTCACTGAAGAGATTGCAGAAGATAACCATGGGATCTACTTAGGCATTATGTAAAGCTTATGTGAAAGGCCTCCAAGGAGGTGGAAAAATGTTCAGGATGTAACAGTTGATTGGAGTGACAAGTAGCTTTTCATCAGATCCTAGTGGGATCGTTGCCAATCATAGCTGCTTCCCTTTCTTTGTCCAGTTTTGGTTTTCTCCTGTATTTTCTCACTGCAGTGGGCAATAGCTATATTAGTATGAGGAGACTATTTTTCATCTCTTGAGATCAAAAGACTTCATCGACTCGTTTCCAGGTTTTTCACACCTTTCTATTGATCCCTTGTATGGATTTTTCAGAGTTTGGTGATCAATATACCACTTCTGGGGGATTAAGCCTTTTTACAGTGATTTAATTTTAATCTTAAAAATCAGATTTATATTTACTGAATATTACTGAAAAGTCTTGACACAATGATTATCCAGAAAATAGAGTGGTTATCACAACTATTAACTCCAAAAAATACGTTCATTAGTCATGGAAACCTGAGAAATTGTTTTTTGATTTCCCTGTATTCTACTGAAGCTGAAATAGGACATCTTGTGGATGTTCTTTTTGCTTGTAGAATCATGGAATCATTAAGATTGGAAAAGACCTCCAAAATCATCAAGTCCAACCTTTGACTGAATATCACCATGGCGACTAAAGCATAGCACTAAGTGCCATGTCCAGTTATTTCTTGAACACTAAAAGGGATGTTGACTCCACCACCTCCATTGGCAGCCCATTCCGGTACGTAACCACCTTGTCAGTGAAGAGATTCCTTGTGAGGTCCAACCTGAACCTCCCCCCTGGTGTAGCTTGAGATGATTTCCTCTTGTTCAGTCACTAGTTGGCCTGGGAGAAGAGACCAACTCTCGCCTGGCTACAACCTCCTTTCAGGTGGTTGTAGAGAGCGATACTGTCTCCCCTGAGACTCAGGAGCCAGAGGGGTGGCTGCAGTGTCCTACACACCTCTGCCTGTGGGAAATTCTGCACAAACTGCTGTACCTTGTCCTTCTGATGCACCCTGTCCTGTTTTCCCTGCCCTGTTCACTGCACTCCTGGTCACCTGCACTGCTGGAGCTGTTTAAATCACCTGCACTCCTGGAGCTGTGCAAATTTCCCGTGGCTGCTCTGGCATCACCCTCCCCTTGTCTGCCTCACTCACAAGAGCTCCCAGGTCTCTGCTCTCCCTTGGTTTTCCCTGATTCAGGGAAACCTTGCCTGGCTCCTTCAGGACCTTTACCCCAGAAATTGGCAGCCACTGCTGCTGTTGCCAGTGCCTGGCCAACCCTGTTCCTGAATGACATGGAACTTGCCTTCTGTAGCACATGCCTGTTTCAGACTCTATTGCTCCATAAATGATTTGCATTTTATGTAGCCATAAAGTCAGTGTTTGCTAACTACACAAATTTTAACACAACGTATATATATAGCAAGATGTTTTTAGGATGCTGTGGAGTGGTTTGTCTTTGAATGTTTCTGTTCATCTAAATGGACAGAATTATCCTCACATGCTGTGAATGCAGGAGGAAAACTAATTGGATGTGTATTGTTACTAAGAAATGCGTCCCTTTTGCAGATATTCCCTTCCTGCATATCATTTGTCGAAATCACTGACCAGCACTCTTGATGGGTGGGGCAGCACACAGGGGTTCACTAGTTCACTTACTGCCTTGGTTGTCTGTAAATTTTTTACCCAAAACATGTGCTTGGCAAAAACAAGTGTCAGAAACTGGTTTTTTCCAGGTTAGAAAAACCAAGTGATACATGGCATAACTAGAAGAATTTCACAGTTGCATTAAAGATGACGGAAACTGCATAAAAACAAGTGTTGTGTTTGAAGAACACAGTTTTTTTGCTTTACAGTTAATTGCTGACAGATGATGTTTCATGCTGACAGATGATATTTCATGCTCTTTATCTGATAAAACCAAGTATAACTGAATAAGAGATGGAAAACTGGTAGTTTTGACCATTTTGTAGGATATCCATGCAAGAGGTATAAAGATAGCTATAAATACCTTCTGCAGTTGCATCTAACATATTTAATGGATCACTGAACCTAAATTTTTAATATTTCATGATTTTTCAATTTATGGATGGCTGAAAGGTTTGTTTTCTTTGGAAAGACTAACAAAAATGAATGCTATACATTTATAGCCTCTATTGTAGCATATCTAAAATTATGTTATACATTTTTTTAGTGAAAACATTTCTCATTAGATTACAACTGTCAATTTGTGTTATTACATTGGTATTTTGTTTATTTGTTTTCAGGCAGCTAGGGGACTGACTTGCTGAGGGACAGTCTTCATCCTGGTCTTTCCCTTGCTTCTAACAGAAACAAAATGCCGTAGATTTTGATTCAGAACAGAATATTCTTCTGAAGGCTATTTGGTTTCCTGACCTGCCCAGGGAGGGGAGATTCCCCATGTACCCACTTCTCACTGCTAAGAAGAGGAACTTTTCAGAGTCCTCTCTTCCCTTGTGCTGCATGGTGACAGTTGGCCAGGCTGGAACTGGAATTTGCTTTCATCCTTTGTGTTTTGTCCTGCTCAAAGATGCCTGTAAACAAAGACAGGGAATATGCCAGACTTAAATGTCCTGGTTTTGTTAGGGAAGATTTTCAATAGAGGTGTAACTCTTCCTCTCAGTTGTACAAGAGCTTTGTTTGTAGCTGTTGGTTTGTCCACAACACAGCATCACTTAGCAAATCAAATTCTAATTACTGTCTTATGTGAAAGTAAATCAGGTGTTTGGGATTTTTTTCTCTGTCCCCTATTTGATGGCATAAAACCTAGTGTGACTCAATGCCATATATACAGCTCTTGCTGAGAGTATTGTTTTTAATCTCTTGGTGTGCAGCCACATTATAAATTTCTCTGATGTATTGATGGGTGCAGTAATGTCACAATTAAACAATATTTTTTAACTCCAATTTGACAATACAAGAACAGCATGAAATGTCATGTTTCACCAGGTCAGATCACATGTGTGAATGATTTTGATACCTAATTCCTGAAGTCCTTGAAATTAAAATTACTAGCACCCAGTATGCTGGGAAATTGTTCTTGCTTACAGTTTTATTGTATCCTTTCCTGAGCATCCTTTGCCGATCCTTTCAGGAGACAGCATATTGGCCTGGGAGGAATCTTTGTTTTGTACCAGTGTGATGTACTTATGTACTTAAGTGATTGATACAAGTTGTTCCTATTTTTGTTTTCGTTACTATTTATTCCTATTTTAGAACCACTAAAATTTGCAGAGTGTATGTAGTCACAGTGAATATGGAGTTGATTGCAGTCCTCTGCACTGCATCTCATGAGTAGCTGAGATGCAGCATGGTACTGTGGAGAATCTGTAAAGATTTGTTTTAACAATCTCAAGACACAAATCTATCTTTAAATTGTCATTTTTCAGATCAGACTCCTACTTGGGACTACAGTGTATTTACCGTTTGTCTATTCTTGTGGTAGAAATTCTGAGTTTCGTGTTTTGGAAGTATTTAGTCATATTTTCCTAGAGTGTTATTTTAATTCTTAATATCTTGGGGGTTTTATACCAGATTTGATTCAATACTCTTTAAACACTTAATTATCATAATCATCCAAAAATAAATTGTAGTTAAAACACATTGAAAATCTTTTTCTTTCTTGGAGAAAGCTAAGTAGTTCAGACTTAGAAGATACTCCCAAATTGTGAAAAATCTCTTTTAATTTCATTATTCCTGCTTTTGGCATATACAAATGACTGATTTTTGTCCTCTGGACAGCTTTGAAATCCTAATTGCTTTCATTATTTTTTAATGCAAAACTGTATTTACAAATAGAACTCCTTCATACAGCAGTAGAAGGCTGGTAACTCTGTGTACTCAGTTCTATAATTTACTGAGATAGCATTAAAAATTTAGGACCTTTTGTAAATATATCAAGTCTTATCAGTATCACATGTAGTGGTTAGTATTTCTAAGGTTACTTTTTTCTGTTCTTAACAGGACTTGTCTTGCAATATCTAGAAATGGTGCCATTGTGGGCAGAAATGTTATAAATTAAGGGTGGGAAAAACAGGTGGAAAATTTCTAGGTTTGGGGAATTAAGGTTTTATGCTTGGTCAGTTGCACAAGAGTTTGCTTCTGGAAAACAGTCTTTGTGTTGCCTTCCTCATTTTCTAAAAAAAAACCCTCTTGTAACCTGAGACCTTTGATGCAAAACTGAGTGAGTGGATGGCAGAGGGATACTTGTGTTGGCTATTGCCTGTGCCTTGAAAAATAGCCAGCCTGTGTCTGGTGTCCATTTTATGAAGCTACCTGACTTAAGTAATCAATTTAGCTGTAAACATCATTCCCCAAGTGTTTCTTTGACCATCTGTTACCATCTTCGGTTGCTCAGATTTTGAAGTATGAACCAGACAGGGCAGTACTTTTTAATTATCTATCTATAACCTGAATCTGCAATCCTCCTACTTAGGAGTTGTTATGTATTCCCAGGTTGTTATGGAGTAAATTAGATTCATGCCTCTCCAACATATTGCAAATACATTCAAACCTTCTTTTTGCTTGTTTTGAACTACCCAAATTAACACCTGTCATCAGTTCTAGGGATCTTAACAAATTTCTGAAAATATTTCCAGATAATCCTCAGGTACAGAAAATAATTTTATCCTTTCAGAAAGCACCGTGTTAAGCAACTTTCTAGCATACTTTTCATGCATTTATGAAGTACTTTAATTGATCCTCAAAGTGAGGGAATTGACTCAGAAGTACTGATTTATCCATGCATCACTTTGGAGAGTTTTTATGTTGGTTTTTTTTTAAAGTTGATGAGCAGAGCAAGGCAAAGAGTGTTGTGAATTGCTTTTTATTTTCCTTTTTATTAGGCAAGTTGATTAATGCTGAAGTGGATGTGCTGAGAGAAAAAAACCTAGCTTTTTCCTAATTTCTATATTGAATAAAAATAATGAAGAGAAAGCAAATTCATTAACACTTTGAAAGATTTCTTTAATAATAGTTCCCAAATTAATTTATCATTGAACGGCTTTTAAAAGTGATGTTATTGTAACAAAGAAGTGGGCAGGGCTAATCTGTGCATATGCTCTTACAATATCATGAAGCTTTTCAGAAGGTGGCGAGGGAAGCTGGATTTTCATCATGTGGGCTTTTGCAGTTTCTTATAAAGACCACAGAGTATGGAGAAAATACAGTAACTAATCTTGAGAGAGCCTTTGCAGAGGCCCAGGAGAAGGTTAAAGGGGAAACTCAGAGTGACAGGATGTAGAAGATGCAGATGGTACATTTTATCTTTGGTGAGTGCATCACAACAGCCACATTAAGTCAGACCAGAAGTGGGTTTAGCCATTGTTTTGATTCTTAGTAATATCTGTCTACTTCCAAGTAATATCAAACATGCAGGAAAAATGTAAGACCAGAAAGCAGAGGCTGACCATAGTCTGTTACATCTGCTTATTCTGTGTGGCTGAATGCTTGCCACAAAAGTGATGTTCTTTGCATTCAGCAGCCTGAGGTTGTATTTAGTTCCATCAATGTAAGCAGTGGACTTCTTAATTCCACAAAACTCTCTACCAGCACTCTAAATTTTCAGTGGCAAAGTGTGTCACAATTAACTACAAATTTGGATGAAGAATACTTCCTTCTGGGTTTATTGCTTGCTGTTTTCAATTGTCTTTTTAGTTTCTTGGGATGATTCTAATATCTTGATTCAGTGTCCTCATTTTAAAAAACTATAGTAGCTTTTTCCCCCCCTTTTTCTGGAAAATAGTAGGTTTGGGAAGAGAAGATGTGAGGAGTAGAGATAATGAGAACATATAGAGGAGAGGTGAAAGGATGCTGTGCTGGTGGGTCAAGATTTGCTGCTGGTCAGTCAACGAATAAGAAAGTATTCTGAAATATGAAAAGAGAAGGGTAGGAATTGTCTCCTCAAGGTGCGACAATATGTTTGCTTCTCCTGAGATTGAAGAGAAAAGCCACAAGGAAACCAATTGCAGGGAAATATGCTAGAAATAAGGCAGCTTCTAGTGTGTACAGGATGGTGTTGTATGATGTGAAAGACGGAAGAGGGTGGAGTGGTCAGAAAAGGAGGAGCAGGAAAGAAAGAACAGAAAATGCACATTTCTGCCTTGGACTAGAGTATGACATTGGCACTGTTTCTTGTCAAATATTGTTTTGTGTAAATAGAACACAAAACATAAGGCTAAGTAGAGTAAGGCAGAGGTGGTGAACACTGATTATACAGTGGAGAAAATACCATATAAGAATGACGAAAATAATCTGTCGAGTGCAAACTGAAGGAGGTTTGTAGCAAAATTCAACATTATTTGCCTCGGGCTTAGAAAACTTTTGTGTTCTGAAGAGACGCAAAAAGTATCTTGAAGGTGGTGAGAAAGATACAAGGTGAATGGGTTTAACAGTGTGAAATTCAAGGTCATGTACTTGAGGGTAAATAAACCTTTCTTCTTAAAACAGAAGGATTTTCTTTTAGAGACTACAGGACATTTTGGCTGTCTTAATAAGTGACTCAGGCACCAATAGAATCAACCTTGAAAAAGCCAATGGAGTCACTTGTTTAAATGTGTAAGTTACATAGATTTGCCTTGAGCGAAATGCATTCAAGGTCCTGGCGAGACAACACAAAATAATGAAATAATACTTACATGACAGAAGGATGGAAAAATAACTGATCTGGGACAAAGAAAGACATGGAATGCAAACATTCATAGAATAAACAGCTTGCAAAGCAGGCAGGGCCACTGCCCTGTAGCATCCTGTGCAGCTGTCAATGTGAGTGATAGATACCAAAGTGAGGGGAATGGAGTGCTGTCTGTGGAGCAGCAGTCAGGGCTGGGGCTGGGGTACCCTGGTCTGTTGGTGGCTCTGTTAATGTCAAAAACATTTAGATCACTTTCACAATGTAGTTTAACAAAAGAGTTGGATTACTTTAATCTGAGAAAAAGGTAAAATATCTAGCTGAAGCATATAGTGATGAATGCTTTAACTGCACATTGGAAGGCTATAAGTAATCTGAAGGGGTGTCCCTTCTGTTGTATATTTTTCATGCATTAAAAACCTTGTACAAAGCATAATTCAGTATCAAAACCTAATAGTTTTGTATAAGCATTCCAAAAGATGTTGATTTATTTTTAATTTTTTTCAGTGTTTTGATCAATTGCTGTCTTAACTGTGTATAATTGCAATGTTCTCTGGTACCTTTCTGAATGAGCTTTTCGAACAAGGCTGACATACGGAGCATACTCTAGGTATAATTTTGATGGAAATAATTTTGAGCAGGTTTTTTTATGCTTACATAATTTGTACTAGGGTCATTGAATTTAGCTCCAGGAGACTATTGCACAGTCATTTTGACCAAAATGTGTTTTGTAAATGGCATCTGGTTTCCAAAGTGCCTTGTTGCATAGTAGTGGCTCAAGCATGTGCACGAATGTGGCTCTTGGCAGTGGTAGGTTTTGAACAAGTGCAGTGAGCTGCACCTTTGCCCTGAGAGCCACTGGATGATTGTGCTGCAAAGCATTTAATACGACTGTGAAAGAATATAGTACCCTTGTCTGATGGTGCTGAGTAGGGTAAGGTCTTATCTTCTTGGTATGTGTGAGTCTCTGTGGGTGAAAGTAAGCCAGACTGAAGAGTTAGAATTAATGTTGCATATTGGGCAAGATAATTCAAGATTATAGACTGTGGAGGTGAAAAATACCTCACAGCTAATCTAGTATGTCCCTGCCAGTTTGAAATTGTTCCTCCTAGTGTCTTTCTTTAATATTTTTCTAGTCCAGTTTAAAATTTAGCACTTGATAAGGTTTCAATCACATCTCTGAGGAAACAGCTTTCCCTCCAAACAGTCATCATCATTTTCTCTGTTTAGTTTTATCCTGAAGTTCTATCCTAGATTTGAGTTGTGTCCCATACTTTGTCCAGACTCTTTCCTGTGATAGTCTGTCATTGCTTACCCAAACTAACCGTGTGTTTCCCTGCATCCTGGATTCTAGTTCTTCTCATGTTTTGCACCTCAGTGGATGTTTTCTGGCTTCTGTCCTCAGAAGAGCCTGGGCTTTCTCAGCAGACAGCCCATACTTCTGTAATCCTTGTCACTTCCACACAGCCATGTGCTCACAATGCTGGTCTTTGTGTCTGCTTGGGGAATGGTTCAAGGCCCATCTGTTAGTCCAGGCTGATAGGAAAAAAAGCCTCCTTTAAGGATTGCTTATGGGTTGCTTTTTTTTTTTTCCAGAGGTTTCAATGTCCATGTTTGACCAGTGCATCTCCAGAAGCAATCTAAGCAATCATTGCCTCTTGGCAGCACCTCTCTGCTGTGCTTTTATGATTATTCTCACCTTGGATCCAAGATTTCAGCAGCACATTTCTCACACAAATGTATTCCAAAGCAAGCTCTGTTATGACTTACTTTTAAATATAGTGGTGAAACCTGTTCCTTTTTATCTTTCAGATCAGTACTTTTTTCAGTTTTTCTTGTTATTCTTGTAGAAAATTAGTAACTTTTGCTGCTATTAAATCATCACCAATTTAAGTAGTTTTACAAATAACTCCAGAATATTTCTTCCAACTGCAATTTCTTTTGTTCAAGAGATTCTCAATAAGTATTCTTTCTTATGTCACCCACACAGTTTTTCTGGCTTGTTTCTAGTCTGTTCTTGCCAGATGTTTTTTCCAAGCTTTTGTGATCATGAAATAGACACTGGACCCATGGTATTTAAAAAAAAAAGGAAAGGAATAAAAAAGCTTTGAAAAGTGGAGGGGTATTTTTGGCTAAGATGTGCAATTAGTTTGGCATTGCATTCATATGTTTCCCATCTGTGTTTCAAACTTTTGATGTCTTAATTTAAGAACATATTGTCTCCAAAGTTTTACAACACCTGAACTTTTGAAATAGTAATGTTTTTTCAATGCTTAAGTTACAGGTGGCATTTGAAACTTAAGAGCTGACAGAACATGAACATTGGTGAGCTTTGATATTTTACTACAAATGCAATCAAACCTGGTTCATTCCACTGTATCCTGCTTTGCCAGGTGAATGCCCTAAGTAGGCACAGAGAGACTGTATGATTGCAATTTTATGCAAAATAGCTCAGTTAGAATGCAAGTTAGATCTGGTGATGATTTAATACCATACACAGCTTTTTCTTCCTTCCTCCTCTGCCCCCACTGAGTTAGCTGTGAGACATTTAGCAAAGAGACACTCAAACCTCTTGTGTCAGGAGGGATTTGAATCTTCTGTGTCCTAGAAGACTTCTTAACCATTTGGTGAAGACAGTCATCTTTTATTTATTGAGCCTGGACAGTTAGGGTCCGAACAAAATATTCAAGGAACTTAATATTTCTGTGGCTGACTCAGCAGCAGGAGAATCCTTCTATATTGTATAAAGCAGGAAAAAATTAAGAAGTCATTTTCTTGGGGCGACAGAACTGCCTTACTCTTTTTGATTCTCCCTGAATCCCTTGAAAAAGCTGTGCAAACAAAGCTCCAGAGTGGTGCCCTGCAACAGACAGGCTTTTGGACTTGTCCTTTGGAGATCTCTGCCTTTCTCCATGTATGGGCTTGGCATACGGAACTGTGTTTTGAATTATTGTCCAAAGACTGATAAGTATTTTACCTTCTAGCATTTGGCCAGGAAAGCTGGTCCCTATTTACCCCCATTAATATATGTTCTTTCTCTTTGTCTCTACTGAGCCCATTTGGAGATAAAACTGTTTCTTGCCTGCATGACTTGAAAACAACAGTCCTCTCTGCTGCTGTATTTTTAAGTGGTCTCATGGTCAGGACTTGCTCTTTCAGCACTTGCTTCCCTGTGATGACATTTTATTAGCAAAGTATTGTGAAAGAAATGAGTAACAGATTGCAGTTTGTTAAGTAAGTTACTCTGGTGATCAACATCTTCATTTGTCTTGTAATGTTATATTATTGAGTCCTTAATGTCTTGAGTCAAGAACATTAATGAAACTTAGTGTCTATAGTCTGGTGGTTCAGATTTATTGAGTCAGCCTTTAGTAAAACGTTTTACATTGCTGACTTTGTTGTACACAGAGCATTTGGTTCTAGTGAAAATGTGCAATTTGTTGAAGTATTGCTGGAGCATTTGTAATGCAGCATAAAACTGAGATGGATCCAACTCTGAACTGTCCTGACTATTGCTGTGGTCACTGGGAGCTTTTAGAAGCCTGCTGCTACTCCTTCATTGGTGATCTCTGAAGGTGAGGTCAGCTGCAAGTGTGTATTGCAGGAGTGATTTGCCAGTATTGGTGCTCTAGGGTGTAAAACAGCAAGTGTTACAGCAGATTACTCTATAATGCTTCTTCACTGACTGAATAAGTACTTCATTGAATGAAGAATGGACAAGAATGTGCTCGCAAACTCATGAGTATTTTGAGAAAATAAACACCTAACAAGTTTGAGGTTTATACCAGTTCAGTGGTATGTTCAAAGTGATTCATGAACTGGATTTTAAGCCATTTACTACTGAGTTCAGTTTCTTGAATGCTATCCATGCTAAAATTCCATAAATCATGTAATTTATAGATCTGAATTAAGTAAATGGAATTTGTCTTTGTGACTGTGTAGGTCAGCATTCCTTAACCAAATTCCGAAGACTTTGCAGAATGATGGCATCCAAACTATTGTTGCCTCATGCCACATAAAATAAAGTTAAGCGCTGGCTGTTATAAAAATTGCCTCTTTCTTGGTGACTGTATTTTTTTCCATTCTCCACAGGTACATGTCATTTTTTTATATTACATCCACTTGAGTGAAAACTTTAATAATTATTCTTACCTCCTGCAAGCTCTGTCACAAATTTGAAGACCAAGTGTACTTTCAGCAAAAGAGTGGGGTTATTACTGAGTTACGATTGAGCTTTTTAATTTTTATTGATGCCAGTAAGAACTTGCTGATGCTTTTTATAGCAGTGTGCTTCCTTGAAGGTTTGAAATGACACTTTCTTTCCTCATATATTTATTCTTGAGAAACTTCTAACTGTGCTATTATCATTACACAGAAATAGGTCATGGTTGGCTGGTTTTTTGAAAACGAGACCTGCGGCCACATACCAGTTCATCACAGAATGTAACCTTTTTGCTTTGAATTGTCCGTGGCATCTCTTGCAAAGGCCAGGGAAAAATTTTCTTGAATGCTTTTACCTCTTTCTTTCCCCTGGGAGCTGGGAGGAGGTAGGAAGACAATGGAATCACCACAGCATTTCTTCCTAACTGAGTCAGAACAGGCGGGCTGTACTCAACAGTGGCATCCCACGACTGCACCTCAGTGATACTGCAGTCATCTTTTGGAGGAACAAAGATAGGGAGAAATTATGCTGGTACATTGCTATTTTGGTAAAATAATCAGTGACTCTGTCAAGAGGACTCTGTGTTTGTAGGCAAATTTCTCCCAACTCAGGCCCTGCTCTTTTTAAGCACACAGTCTTCCAGCATTTCCTTTCCAGCCTTCAAATTCTTTTTTGTCTGGAGTAGAGTGATACATCCATCTGTTCAAAATGTGGTATGAGCTGGCACAGGAATATCCAGCTTCAAGTGTAAAAGTTCAAGAGGAGGGCTTTGGGTATAAAGGAAAGAAAATCCAAGCTTCTCCTGGTTGTCAGGCAGAGATTTGGAAAATGCTTAGCTCATGCCTATTATTCCTGTTCCTCTGATCACAATTCCAGGATAACTCTTGATCCAGAGGATAAAGAGTTTAGCCTCTGTGTCTCACTGCTGGTGCTGTAAATGTAATGGAAAAATGTATATACATTCCTGGGTTTGCAAGCTGCAGAACTATGTGAAAATCAATGAGCAAGTAAGGGTAACTTACCAGAGAAATACAGGAATTATGGCAAATGTTAAAAAAAATTAAAAGCCCACTGCTGTTCATATTAAGAAAAATGACCAATGTTACCGGTTTCTGTTGTTTGTAGATCACCTCTCTTGTGACACTCCAGCTGTTGTCCATGGTTGGCCAGAGTGACCAGCTTGAAGGACCACGATACAAGTGTACTGTGTCTCTGGACTTCATCAGAGCCATTGCCCGGTGAGCCTACATTTACTGTTGTGTGTGCTGACTTGAAAGAGACTTCAAACCAAGTATTTGCTCAGTCTATAGCTTTTTTCAGACAAGGATAGAAATATATGGATGTTTTCTAGGAATGACTGAGTCGTCTTACTGATGAGAAGTGTTATACTTGAGGCAAGTATGGTCCAATCCTGTTTTGAAAAAGATTTATGTTACTGTGACAGTATGTGTTACAGTAACATACTGTCTTTGTGCTTAATAAAGGTCAGGGACTTCATGTGAAAATACTGCTCTAAAATGTCAGTCTATTTCATTACCAAAAAGCACATTATGGTATTTGAATCTGAAATTGTATTTAGTTCTTAACAGTGTTTGGCATGCATATGATATAAAAGCTATGTAGTTATAAGAATTCTTTCACATAGTCTGTCTTGTGTGATCTGTAATTGATAGAAGCTAATTTAGTAAATGAATGTAGGTACCTCAGCGATATTGTTCATTCAGAGCCTTCAGTCCTGAAGTCTGAGAACAGTTCCAGACCCATCAGAAGAGATATCAGTAATTTGCAGACTGAAGTAGATGCAATTCAAAGGCAACAAGTGCCACCAACATTACCTTACACCTGTTGCTGCAGCCAGCTTATTAGCAAGTCTTGGCTAAACGGTCTGGGCAGAACAGAGCCCAGGAATGCCATGTCTCAGGAAGGAGAAATGTTCTCAAGGCCAACTCTTCTCTGTAGTGTGGGACATCAGAGGAACCTGTTGTGTAGACTGTATACTATAGCCTCAGTGCACATGTTGCTCTCCTGAGCTATTAAATTAAATGTCCAGTAGTCTTGTCAGTAAATGCAACACACTAATTTCAATTTTCAGTCGGACAGGCCATAGAATGGCTCAGGTCCTGGACCACACTGCCAGGACCTCCATGGCTTCTCTGTGTCAGTTTGCTATTCCCAGCAATAAAGTCGGGTGTGAATGATACCCTGGAAAACCTGGTACCAGCTACAGCAGACATGGGTCATTGTGTGTACAGTTATGCATTGTATAAAGATACTTGAAATGACAACCCTCTCCTTGCAACTTGAACATCCTTAGAAGTTTCACTGACTCCACTAAAGTTGCTGGAAAGTAGAGATGGCCAGTAAACAGGACGAAAACTTGTGCTGTGCAGTCAATGCTTATGGGATAAAGTAGTTGTCAGATGCTATCACTTCAAACCTCAGTGCTTGGTATTTTGCTTTGGCTTGCTTTCCTTTAAGTGAGGTGTGTGTATGTATGTGTATGTATATGTATATACACATATATATATATGCAAACTGGCTTTTTCTACACAATACGAGGACGAAAGCAGTTCTGTTTTTCTCCCCCTCCAAGCAGTTTGCAGGTATTTCTATGCTGCCTAGACAGGACCATTTAAATGACCTGATGGATTTTAAAGTTGGCCTGTTCTGCTTTTTACCTGTTTCCCTCCTTTTTGTATCTTGCTTTATTCTTTTGTTACACTTTTCATTGAAATCCGTGTTTCAGTCCACAGTATTTGTTAAATCTTTAAGGAGGATGATCTGTGAAAAGACAAGGTTTCATGAGGTCATGATAAATGGGTTTCACTCATCTCTCAGTGGAGTTTGCTACAGGGCGAAGGTGTCATCTTCTGTGTTTTAAGAAATCTTATTTTCTGTCTGTGCTGTACAGCTGCCTGTAGATTTTAATCACTCATGGCAGAGGTTATATTTGTTGTACAGTAGGAACTACTTTGCAATTTCAATCAAAATACATACCAAGTAAGCAGCCCATCTTCTGATTCTTCTTTCTCTGTTACTGTAATAGTACTAAAATAAGTTTGTTAGTCAGTAAAATCTTCAGATACCTCAGCCTTGCTACTCCAGCACATTTCCTAATGGAAGGCTAAAGAGTGGGACAGAAAACGATGCTCTTTCCCTCCCCACCCCCATTCAAGCTGTTCAGGTTGTCATTCCATTTTCTGTATTTTTTAAGCAAAAGTGAAGTTTGCATTAAAAAAAAAAAAGCCACCTGTTTTTGGAAAAGAGTAAAAAGCTTGTCTTTAGCTGGCGGCTTTCAGTGTGATAACCGCTGACAGTGCACAGTCTCTTTCTTTAGTACCACAGAACCTCATGTCTGGCTCTATTCTGTTGCATATACTCTGTGAACATATTTCCATGCTTTCTACCATGTAGTAATTAAACATTTAGCTGAAGGTAAAATTAGACATGTTTTCATTAGAAATCTTTAATTTCTGTTTTAAAATTTCAAACCTAAGTTCATAAATTTTCTCTAGCTGAAGTGGGGCTCTCTTAATGTTTGTTGAATGTAATGGATCTTTTCATAGAGTCTGTAATAAACCCAGTTGTTATGACAGCACAATTGTGTTTCATTTAGTTGATAAGGTCAGCATTTGTCAGTGTGTATGATTTTGGTTCTGTGGAAAGCCTTGGAATTAAAGAACTTTTTTTTGAGTGACACAATGTCATACAAGTCTAACAGTGGCAGTTTATTTCTTTAAATTTGTTACTGGATTGTTAAATAGACTCCCACACAGTAGTTCATATTATGTATCTTGGGTGTTTCTAAACTTTTTCTCTGTCCAACATGATGTTTTATAGAAACTTTTTGGAAAGTGGGTTACAGGCTGATGTGTGAATGTAGAATATTAAATGATTGTAGTCTAACAAATAAGACATTCAGCTAGTTAATCTCACTTAGCATTGTTAGCAGTTATTTTTGCATCATTGAATACTTTTTTAAAAAAACCCTTTTAATTTTATACTTGTCATTATATGCAGTAATTTGCATTATTTATTCAAAGAGTAAACCCCGAAGTCTGTGTTAGATTGTATAGAAGAATGAATTAGAGAAAAAAAATAATTATATGTTTTATTCTACTGCTGTTTCATTTTGCCTGCCATTAAAGTACAAAAGTGTACATTGAAATCTTCTATCCCATTGAGTGAGATTTTTGGATTTTTCAAATTTAGCTATGAACATGGGTCAACTACTGTCAAGACTGAAAGAACGCAGACTGCAAATGAGTACAGAGGAAGGACTTACATAGTACACGCTAAAACAGGTGGTTTGAGAAAGGAACAAAACATTCAGTAGCATAAAAGGTTGTTGCTTTACATCACCAACTAGAGTATCAAGTTTACCATATGAAAATATAATCTTACTAACTCTTGATATATTTTTACTGCTAATGATTGAAATAAGTCTTCCATTTTTTACTAGGAAGTTGCTTTATTTCCTTTTGAGACTCTTAAAAATTTTAAATAATCTGAAGAGAGGCACTGTAAATAATGATAGGAGTTAAAAATTCATTAATCCTTGCTTGCATTTCTTTTGGGGATATTGCTTGATTGTGCGCAATGTCCCACGTGTGCTGTCTCCAAACAGGTTAAAGTCTTAGCACTGTTGAGATGATGGCTCTAATATACTGTGTTTTTGTTTATAGGACCGTGAACTTCGACATAATAAAGTACTTGTATGATTTCTTGTGAAAACAAGCTTCACAGCCATATGGACACTGTGACAATGACTAAGGCAAGCTGTGTTCATCTCTCTACTTAGCTGGCCAGAAAGAAGAATATTTTGGCTCTTTTGGATTTGTCCAAACAGGTGCTGGCCCAGCATGGATCCTGATGAAAATACTCTGATTGGTCTGGGTGGATCTGAGCAGAGGACTATTTACCAGGGACCCTGGAGTATTTGGAAGCAATGTGTTAATTATAAACAGCAGGGTTTGAGCACAATCTGTTCTAGTCTTAATGATGTTATCTTAACACTGAAATTGCCTGAAACCCATTTACTTAGGACTGCATTTTGCTCTATGAACTCTCCCCAGTGCTTTGAACATGGCAGCAGCCGTTGTTTGTATGCCCAGTCTTTTCACTTCCTCTCCACAGGAATCTTTGCAATTGCCTGCCAAAGCAGCTTTTCCTGAGGCCACCATTTTAGGAGAGTGGAGTAGTGAAGTATAATAAACATAAGAACATATTTAAAAATCAAGCTGGTACAAATTCTTCTTTCTCTTCAGTAGTATGTAGGCAGACTGTTACACTGTTATATGGAGATCACGATGATAGGAAACTCCCAATTAGACACCATACTGTCCTTTTTCAGACCATTCATAAATGTTGACTATGAATCTATTTTTAAAAAGCTTTATTGAAAAAAAAATTGTTTCTTAAAGTTCTATCCCTAAGTCAAAATTGAAGTGTTTTATTTTTGCTTTAGCATTTTATAGTTCTTTTATGTTCATCCAGTTATATGAAGTGCTAATTATAGTGCTGTTTTGAATGAACATACTTTAAGATACACACTGTGTGATGGCTTTTGTAACAATCCCTGCTCTGTAGAGGAGGATGGCACAGCTGCCTTTTCATCATAAAGGGAGAAATTCAACAGGTGACACTATTTCTGCAGCAGTTCCCCAAAAGAGGTGGAATAATAAATAATTGATGTGGTGTTATACAACTTTGGCTTTGGAAATAATGTGATGCAATACACTACAATTACAGTTTACAAGTAAAATATTCCCAATTTATGGAGCATTAGAATGCCCTAGTCCACTGGGGATTATTGTCTTCATGAATCTGAAGATTTCCGTCATCCTCTTGAAAACTCTGTCCCACAGCCTGTTACTCAGGTGTTTTATTCTTGACTGCTCACCTTTGACTGTTTTGACAGCAGAAGAACTGTGCCAGGTCCTATGTTGAACATTATGGTTTTTACCAAGGAAAAATCATCAGTTTTTCTAGCCTATTGCTCTGTTGGGGAGATGGTGAAATACCTTGAACATTTGTAGTTGTTTTTTGTTTATTTTTCTTTAGGTTTGGTTTTTTTTGTTAGTTGGTTGGGGTTTTTGCTGCTTGCCTTTTTTTTTTTCCCTTTTTTTCTTTTTTTCTGTCATTTGTGGATGTGTAGTCATACTTCTGGATTCAGACCCAAATGAATGAGTTCCAGGTGAATCTAAGTGACAGAAGCATCCTTCTGGCCAAGCTGTGGCTTCCTCCCTCAGGAGAGTGTGAAAGGGCAGCAATGAGTCATCTCCGTGATCTGTTTTCCTTCCTACTGCTGAGCTGAATCAAACCCTGCACCTGTCCATGAGATGGCAACATTTGTCACACTTACTGAAGTGCTTGGATGCATAACCTGTTTCAAGAATGTTTACTACCTGCTTTTATTTTTATTTCTTAAAATGTCCTTAAGGTGAACTTTGAGCTAAACTTTACAGCGTCTTTCACTAGTGCTGGACTGAGCTCAGTTCTTGTGAATCTCTTGTATGACTACCTAGGGCTGCAAGTTGGAGAGGCAATAAGTTTTGAGGTGTTCATATGTAAACTAGCCCGTGGAAAACAACAGCAATACATCATAGGGTTTTTTAATTTCTGGTCTAGATTACAATTTGATATATGAAACATGATGGGACTGATGCTGATTTGTGAGGTGCTACAAATCTTCAGTCACAAAATTTCTTTTTCAGTAAACTCCCATCACTCCCACAAAGTAGATCAGACCTCAAAACTCCTTACCTCCAAATTTGGAGCACAAATTAAAGACATGAAATAAGCGTCTTAAAAAGTAAGCAGTGAGAAAACTTGCTATTTTTTCAATCTGGTTCCTTCTATACTTGCCTGATAAGTATTAATGATTATTTCCAGTGTAAATCCAAAGGATGAGGATACAAATTTTTGTGAAATGTAGTTAGTTTGACTGAATTGAGGTTAACTAGAGAAGGAGTAGTAACCAGGGATCCATTAGACAGAACCACTCTCCGTACATTGAAAACACTTTTGTGACCTTTGTGAAAGACTACTATGAGTGATATAAAATTAAAGCTGAATCAGCAGAGTATGAGAATGAACAAGGTGACTGAAGTGGAGATGATTGATGTAGGCTATAACTATGCTGATGATGAATAGTAGGATGTATTCTGACAAACTAGAAATATTTCTATATAGCCATGTCAATGAATTTATAAATTACTGCTGAGTTTCTTACTAGATACCTTAGCTATATTTTGTTCTGAGACCCCACTTTCATGGATGAGGTGTGGCCTACTTTAGCCTCCTCTGGACTAGGATTTCACTGCTTCTACAAATGATTTTAAGAACTGTGCAAGTGATGCAGAGCAAGAAAGTTGTTCAACTAATCAAAAATCCTTTAGTACTTCAGTGCTGCAGTATGTATTTTAAAATACCTGAGAAGATTTTTATAATTCATGAGTCACAAGGCATTAAAATACTGTAAAAGTTACAGACTTACAGTGCCAGTCTCCAATGGCCGATCCTAACATCAACAGGAGCTGGGATTTGTTCTTACAAGGAGAGAGTAGTGGAGAAAGAAATGCAGCTATCATCAGCTGCAAAGAAATTAGTGCCCTTGAATAATTCTGACTTCATCAACAGCTGCATTTTCATACACATAACATGGGGATTTTTATATTTTAAAAAGGCTTGCAAAGGCTGCATCCACATGGTATACAGCAAATTTACCCTTTTTTGACAGTGATTTGTCTTACTCTGGTTCTCCCTGAACCTGCTGCTTCTTCCATGACAATCCCTGTAGCTATTGTGTCTGTTTTGGGGTGAGTTAAAGGAATAAATTGGTTATTTGAGTACCTTCTGAGTGCTGATACTTTTATACACCATGTGGGAATACATTCATGTTTACCATTTGTTAAATTTTTCCTGTACTTTTGCCAAGGCCATTCAGGTGCTATGTTTTCCTCCCATAACTGGAACAGCCAGCCATGCCAGGAGAATAGTATGAAAAGCAGGATTCCCAGCAGGAACTTAGGAGATACTACATGTCTGGGACCTACAAGCAAAATGTACACAGCTGAGTATCTCAAGATTAGATACTTTCTCTGCACTTATATTGATGGCAGAGATGGCCAGGAAGAGCGAAATGGCAGATTCTTGAGGGTTATCTGGAATAGGAGTGTGTTCTACTCAGGCCAGATAATTGTGGAACAGAAGATTTATTCCATCCAGGAGTAAATGCTACCTGAGGTGAGAAGTAACTTCCCCAGTTTTTCCAATGAAAAAATGACATAACTTAAAAAAGTGCCTTATCATTGCTGGTAAATATGCATTGAGATAAAGATACAGCTTGATTAGCAAGTCTAATGGTAGACAATATAAAATTTTTATGTTTTTGTAGATCCTGGAATGGCTCCACTAGAAAATTAAATGGAAGATTAATAGCAAGAACTGTTTGTGTTTTTTATCTCAGCGTCCATGTGATGTCTTTTGCTCTGAACATGCAGATTCATATAAACTGTACAATACTCAGATAAAGGTAGCATGGAATGAGCTCAGTTTTACTTTTTGGTTTTTTTTTATTTTTGTGCATGCTTATTAAAACCATTTAAAAATAAATCTGAAAACAATACAGAAGTTGTGTGCCAGTAGAGTTGAAATTGCAGAAGTACAACCCTCATCACGTCATTTTCCTGAAGACCAGGTTTGGGATGTCTCTGAAAAGCAACAGCTGGAACAGAAAGTTGAAAAACATCATAGTACTTGTTATTGTACATTAGCAATGTATCAGCCATATATTTGAACAACCAAGTATCCAGGTGTCTGATATCAAGAAGCTTAGAAATACAGTATTAAAGTAAGATAAAGACTGTCAAGCAGCCTGTGGCCGGTGATATTTCCATGCTCTTTAAGTTGAACAAGCGAGTACCAATACCCCATTTTTCCAAAGCAGTAGAAGTATCCCTAACTCTTCCTTTCATTTGGTTCAAACACTGTTTTTGAACAGACAGGTACTTCATTTGGTTATAAGTAATGTCCACTGGGTGTGTTGCAGTTGTGTAAAAAAATTTATCATACAGTTTTTCCAAGGGAGTACCACCACCAAGCAGCAAAGTACTGAAAGAAAGCACATGATCACTGCCTACCGTTTGGGTAGGCAGCTGGTCAGCTCTGGTAGGGAAAGGGGCTGGGCTTTCCTTTGAGGTGAAGTGGCGATGAACCTGCCTTTTTGATACCGTTGTTGTTTTGAAGTATCCAGAACTCTACAAGACTTCTTGGTCCCTTCTGTTCTTCCTGCACCCTCCTGCTACAATTCTGCCTTGTTTTTTGAAATGGCTCTTGCAGAGAACTGTGCCGCAAGCACAGACAGCTCTGGGTTCTGACATGTCCCAGGGGATCTCCCACAAGGGAACAGAGCAGGAAGACTGCTTGTCCCTCCCCGTGGTGCAGATGTGCATTGTTCAAATAACCTGTTGCCGCATGCTGACTTCTGGCCAGCACTTGTTTGGGTATTTGGAGAGGGTTCTGTTGGGTACTTGAGAGCAGGTGTTCAGCTTCAGCTTTTCCATGTCCTGTTGAACCATTAATGCTGTGTTGTCATCTTATTCTCAGTGTTTTTCATATTTGTTTCATTTTGATGAAATGCTGATGAAAAGCTAATGGCAGTGGCAGACCGGTGTGGTAAATGTGATTTTTCACAAGCAGCACAGCAAAGGTGCAGCTTTGCCTAAATTCGTGCAGCACATATGTTTCATTTTCCTGGCACATACAGATTTTCTATAGAACAGGAATTCCAATATGCAAATAGTTTCTTTTCTGCATTGGATTCTTGCTCAGGGAAATATGTGCTGCTCATTATTTCATGTACTTCTTTCAGATAGTTGAGTTCAGAGGAATAAAATAGGGCTAGGAAATAGATCTTTGCCAGCAGGCTTTCTTGGAGCCTGTGCACTGATAGTTCAGCAGCTAAGCACTTCCTGTGTCGTGTCTTCAGGTAGGTAATGAGGACTTTCAAACAGGCACCTCCTAAATCCTGGGAGTCAGAGAATAGTTGGACAGAATAGCTGAAGGTAAGTTAAACCTCTCATTGAGGCAACCTTGCCAGGTGAGGGAGCATGTTTGTAGAAAATTCAACAAAAGAACATACCCAAGAGACAGTGATGGAGAGCGAAGTTCTTTACCGCTATGGTGGCAGAAACATTTATTACATTCTTGCTGTTTGTATTGTTTCTCTTCAGTTAAAGAATTTTTACAGTATTTAGAATGGTGCTGTTTCTCCTTCTCCATTTCCACTGGTACAGTCCCAGCTCCTATTTTTACTTCCTCTGCAATTGCACCCAGTGCACTGAGAGCTCCCACCTGGGCCAGCAGTTTGCATGGGGAAGCAAGTGCCCTGCTCGGTTTGTGATGGTGCCCTGGTGTAGCCATCCCCGAGCAACTCAACATCCCAGGCTAACGTCAACAGCAGAGAGCAGTTGTTTCATCTTGCAGGGTGTAGAAACTTCAGCAACAACTCTGAAAAAGAAAGACGTGATGTGAATAAGCAAAACATCTACAAGGGAGGCAAATTATGTTACTTGCGTGCAATTACAGCAGTTCCTGAATTCCAGCTGCATGGCTGAATGAATACCCATCCCATTTCCTCACATTTACATTTTCTATGCCATTTTTGATTATCCCATAAGGATGTAAATCATTAGAAACAACAAATAGCTGGGAGTCCTGCTCAAACTTCTGAGAACAGCATCATGTTGAGATTTGGGAATTTCAGGGAAAATGAGAAGAACAACCAAAGACAAGTACATGGTTTCTCCAGTGATGTAAACAAACCTGTAGCTCCTGCCTCCTGGGAAGGGGAGCTTCCTCTCCTGTCAGCATGGGCTCTTCCACTTGACTGAGCCTGGGGTTGGGGCATGTGCAGGAACCTTAAATAGCTTTTTCCATGCTGCTCTTCACTTCAGGCAAGATAGAACCTATCTGGAGCTATTGTTAAAGAGATGTGTTTATGTATCCTGAGCATGTTGCTTTCTAGTGGCTTCGAATGCTTTAAATAAAATCTCATCTAATTTGAAGAGTAGTTGATTCTAAGAAAAGCAATTATGATGGTTGTGCAAATAGTCACAGTTACCTTCTGCAAAGTTTTGTCCTCAGCAATACCTCTTCACCATCCACACCTTTTTTGAAAGTCAGGCAACTGAAGAGACTGAAGCTGATCCCTCAAATTCATTTGCAGAAATAAATTAATCTCTGCTAAAATAAAAAGTGGGGAAGCAGAGGATTAGACTGGAAATTCAAACTGTTGTGTATTGGGTAGCCTGTGACAGCTATAAGCTTTCATGTGACTTGAAAGCCTTCACATTATAGGAGTCAAAAATCCTGATTTCAGAATGATACATAAATATGTGACTGGTATATATTCTCCTCCGAGGGTACAAATTCATGAAATTTTGGTGCAGAAAGCAATTCAGTGTGTGACCATGGGCAGCTGTTTTCCATCAGAATAGCTCATCCATCAGAAAAGACAGTGCTATCTCTGCATGTTCACAGCCAAAGAGATGTGGAGATAGTGGAGGAAGTCAGGTGGTACTGAGGTTGGTATGCCATTTCCTTCTCAGTTTCCTTTCCTGGGAAAATGAGGATGGTTATAGAGCACAGTAAGGCCATGAATATCAAATGATACACTCTCAGGTATGGATCACCGTTTCTGATGATTCAAGGTCTGTGGCTGCAGACTGCCTTGAAAGCTGTTGGGAGTCTCCTTTGGGGATGTTGTCTTTGATGCTACTCAAAATATTGAACCAGTCAGAGAGAGAGGACACTTTTTCCTGCCCTTATGCCAAGGTGCTGCTGTTGTGCTTTCAGCTAAGAAGGACAAGAAGTTTGGAGCAATAGACCTGGGCATAGGAGCTTGGTCACGGAGGTCTAGATTAGTTACATGAATTATTGTGTGGAATAGGTCTACTCTTCATTCAGCTTGTTTAAGTCACAGAAGAGAACTAGTCTCAACAGGGATCAGGCTAATCTTTTTTACTGTTAGTGTCAAACAGTCCTTGCTCATTAAAAACTAGAATTGCTTTTTGCATGAAACAAGTAAGTCGGTGTAGGCTGCTTACCCAGTTCCAACTCTGGCTGCTGAGAAAGTAATTCTTTTATTTTTAGTAGGTTAAGGAACATCATTTTTATGCTAACCTTCCTTCTTTTGAATTCTTTCCTACAGATGCCTTCCAGAAATCTTTGGATGTTCGATATGTTACTATAGATATATAGTAAAATTTTGACAGCTTTCTTATTGCTCAAAACCTGCAGTTCCCTGCAGAGACCTTTTCTTCACTGTAGCCTTATTGCCAAGTTGTCAGAGCATTAATTAAACTAGAAGAATAAGGCATTGCATGTCATTTCCTATACTGGATGCCTTCATGTCAGGGACGTATCTCCATGGCAAGAACCTGTATATAAACAAAAAATAAGCCTGGCAACAGTACAAAAGCTCATGCAGGCTTTTAAATGGGAAATGTGGCAAAAGAAAATACAGAATTTAAAGCAAAGTATTTCTAGGGAAAATGAAGAGTTTGCTGAATATTGCAGTTGTTAAGCACAAATGTGATGATTTTGTTTGCCTACTATAGGTATTCCAACACTGGTTGTAATCTCCGTATTTTAGGTATTTATTGGCTCAAAAGGTTTCTTATGCTAAAACCCCCTCATTTATTATAGTTAGAGTGAATGTTCCTTGGTGAGATTATAGATTCTCTGTACAAGCACATAAGATTATGTATAGTAAAACTTTATTCCATATAAACTGCTAATAACTTGCATACTTTTCATTTTGCTGCATGGATCAAAATGTCTTCATATATTATACATCACCTCTCAATTTGATGTACATTTACTCTGCTGTTTAGAAGCCAAAAAATACAGCACACACACTGATGTTTTTCCTGCAATAAAATAAATAGATGCTCAAACTATAATTGCAAGCCACCGCTTGCTAACCCTGCAGGCAGAGCCACAGCATTACAGAAATGGGAGTATTTTTCATTTTTTCACACTTTTCAGAGCTGTGGTTTTTTGTGACTCTTCATAAAACAAATTTGATCATTCACTGCCAAATTGAAAGAAAAACAAGAAATATTTTCAAGAGCTAACAGGAAAAAAATTGTGTTACAAGGATACAAGATGAAGAGGTGATACCTGGAGGCTAGAATTGTGATGGGCATGCAGTGGTTTTCCCTTTCTTCTTGCTATGTATAGAGCCGTTCCTGGTGGGTCGCATGCAAAGACTATGAAGGGGGAACTCTGCGACTGTACCTGGTTATGCTACTGAGGCTTGGGAAAAGCAGAGGGACATCCATCACTTAGAGACAGTCCTGGCAAGAGCACATGAGTGTAAACTTCTGTGCCACTGAAAAGGGACCTGGAGAGCACTGATTGTATCTTCCCTCTCGGCCAAACACAAGAGCAGTGGCAGCCTCTCAGCATGTCATTTGAAACATTCTCAAGTTTAAAAGTCCTCTCTGTTATGAAGAAGGCAGATTAATTCCATGCATGTTCTTTGGGCTGGAGCTGCATGGCTGCTCTCCATGAGAGAGCAGTCCTCTCCCAGGAGCTCCATGTTCAAGGTGGATTATGTGGCCAGAGGTGTTGGTGTTTCTGGTGTGACTGTTGTTGTAGGCAGGCAGATTTCAATGGCTGTGCTGCCAGAAGCTGCCAGTGGCAGCATATGCAATATGTTCCCCTTCTCTTGATGTCTCAGAATATGCTGAGTTGGAAGGGACCCATCAGGATCATCGAGTCCAACTCCTGGCCCTGCACAGGATACCCCAAGAATCCCATGTACCTGAGAGCATTGTCCAAATGCTTCTTGAACTCAGACAAGCTTGGGTCCATAACCACTTCCCTGGGGAGTCTGTTCCAGTGGTCAGCCATCCTTTAGGTGAAAAACTTTTTACTGATACCCAATCTAAACCTCCCCCAACTCACCTTCATTCCGTGTCCTCAAGTGCTGTCATTGGCCATGAGGGTGAAGTGATTAGTACCCACCCTTCCACTGCCTCTCATGAGGATGTTGAAGACTGTGATGAGGTCTCTCCTCAGTCTCCTCCAGGCTGAACAAACAAAGTGGCCTCAGGCACTCCTCATGTGGCTTCCCAATCCTGGCTAGCTGTTGCCAGCATTTTGGATGTGGGTGCAGCAGCACGGCGTGAGTGTCGGTCTTGGAGTTTTACACCACAGCAGAGCAGCTTCACACTTGTGCTGCTTCCTACCCTGCACAAACCCTTCACCAATAAATCCTGTAAGACACCTGACTGCCTGGCTGCTGGGGAGTCAGTGCCCAGGTATTTTGCATCTGAGGCCATACCTGGGATCCCAGCAGTGACTCATGTGGGTGAGAGGTCCCACCTCGAAGGGTCACCCCTTTGGACAGTTGCAGGGAGGGGTCAGGAGCTCAATGTAGTACTTGGCACTCCAGGTGAGAGAGGGAAGGTAAAGTGCTGCAGTGTTGGGCCATGCTCACAACTGCCTCTTAAGTGTCAAAGCGACACTGTGAGCCTCCTGCTTAGAAAAGGCCACATGTTCGGCACAGCTTCTGCCACGGGGTGAGTTTCCCTGGCTGTGCCTGCCAGCAGGATGGACAGGGGGATTGTGGTGCTTCCCACAGAGAGCTCACCTCTGCCTGAGGCAAGGGACAGTGCTGAAATGTCTCCCATGACCATGATGAGGCTTGATGTCCTCCCTAGCTCCCTCCCTGCCAGCCCTTCTGCTAAAGCCTCCTCACCATTACTCAGGAACTTGGATTCCTCCTCTTTAAAGAAAAAAGTCTTTAAAAATTATTCTTTAAAAATTTCTGATGAATAGAGTTAATCCCCTAAGAGAGGAACACTCTAGACTGCTTAGCTGCAAACATCTTTTATTCATGAGCAGCATACGCCATACATTCACCCCCTCACTCAAGTCTCAGGCATTATTTCAGGCAGAAGAAAGCACATCTTTAGCATTGTAGGCTTTTGAACAATACAAAAATGTGTAATGAAGTGGCAACATCTCTCAGAGGCAATAACCTACTGAAACATTACAGCCTTTATAGTCAGTGGGCATTTTAAAGCCTTAACTTGTAACCAACAAGAACTCTACTATTAAATTATTACCTTTTTGTACACAGAACTTTCCCCTTCCCCATACATCTACTGACTGAATCTTAAATGACAAACTGCACCCATTTGCTTTTTCTCATAAACTGCATGGTTTTTAACTTACAAGGCCCTTAACATAGTTTTCCCCAGTACATCCAGTAACTCCCTTTCCCTTTGTTTTCTGGATGTCCCAAGGAGAGGCATACAAGAATTTTTAAGTCTAGTGCAAGCTTATACCCTGCTGCTTCCTCTCTCAGGTCTATTTTTTAAAACACAGGTGAAATAGAAAGCCTGGGGTGTGTGAAAGTTGGTTTCTTCAATTAATTTAACACATTCCTTAGTGAAAAAAATAAAGCAACAGCATGGATGAAAAGTCTATAGGTAAACCTGCTGCTTCAGTCTGACTTCCTGGGGTTGGCTACTAAGTGTATTACGGCATTGGGAGAATTAGTTAATTGTTGCTGAAATTCTTGCTTTGATCTCTTATTCTAAGTTTTTTAAATTCTGAGGATTAATGGCAATTGAGGGGAAGATCCAAAGACTTTCTGACTCCAGTGGGTTGTGGAGGGGGCTGTAGATACACCTGAGGTTAATGACAGGAGAGCCCACTGGTGCATTTTGATCCCTGGAAATGGAATTGACCTTTTCACAGATCAGTTAGGGATCAGTTTATATAAATATATCTTAATGTTTGACTCAAATCTCCTTTGCATTTGGCCTGTGAATACTACAGCCTCCTGTCAGCAAAAGAAGACAAGGTATTTGCTGATGTGTTCATGATCAGCAGCCCAGCAGAGAAGGCTCCAGCTGAGGCTTCAGGTTGGAAAGCTGGGACCGGCCATGCAGAGCTGAGTGAAGCTTTCTGCTTTTCACCTTTGGCACTCAGCTGCCATTGTTCACAGCTGTATGGATTTTGAAGGTGGTCTTTCTCTTCCAGCTATAGTTTCTCCATCAAGGGTAAGCCAACCTCCTGCGCCCAACAAATCCAGTTTTCGCTCTTGCTGGGGAAGGAACACAAAAGAAGGGCTCAGATGAGAGCCGTGCTACTGAATACACAGTACAGTGCCTGGGGGAATACCAGCTCCTGTGGGCACCCACAGTCTCAGCACTTCTGATCCTCATGGGCTGTCTATGACTGGAGAGCAAAGGCCCAGCTGAGCATCTCAAAGCCTCCCAGTTCCCCACCATAAATGGGCTCATTCCCTCAAGACTTGGTGAGTTATCTCTGCTTGCCAGTGTGTCTGGTCCTGTCTCCTCCCAGGCCTGTGCCATGTGCTTGCTTTGTGCCAGTTCTGGAGCTGGTCTTGCCTGCTGTGAGCCTAAAACTAACTCAGCTGAAAAAACAGAGAGCTTTTTGTCAAGTCTCCAGGATGGATGGGGAAGAATAGGGAAGGGTGTGATTTGGTAGCCACAGGCCATTAGGATCAGCTCAGCTGCTACCAAAACCAAACCTTAAATAGCTTGGGCCCTCCAGCCTATGGCTATAGATAAAAATGCTGTTGAAGAATACTATTTAAAATTGATTATTCCCTTAGTCTTCCAAAGGAGGGACTCTGTAGTCAGATTTGGGATATCTTCCTAAGGAGTTGTGGACAAGCTTATGCTGTCCACAAGCTGTACATATGAGACTGCTAAACAAAGAACATGAAAGCTTTTAAACTTGCCCTTTTCATGTGCTTTAAATTCATTGGAAACATTTTTCTTTAAATCACACTCTAATCTTTCAGAGAACAGAGCCTCTGCTTAGAGATGCTGTTCCAAGGAGAATCAGCCACCATACAAGGTGTCCTCTTGATTTATAGCTGCAGCAGCCTGAATTTCATATAACATGATAATATCCTATAAAGTCTCAGAGCTCTACACCGAGTCCTGCACAGATAACTGGTTGAGCAGTATGTGAAGACAGGATGTGATAATAACATCTTTCCTTCAGCATGAAATGATGCTATTTGGGATGCCATACTTCTTGGATATGGGAGCAGTAATCCTATTATCAGTCATCAACAATAAACGACACTGTTGTAGATACCCATTTGCTGGAGGTGATACAGGGAAGCTATTAGGGAGCATGCTGAGCTTTCACCTGCTATTTCCTTGCAGATTTTCTCTGAAGATTTCTACCCATCTGCAGATTTAAGTTTTTTATCACTGTGAGAGGGCATTTACTTTATTTGATTATTATTTCAAGCTACCAGTTGTATTTCAGCACTGATTTAGGGAATCCCCTTCCAGGCCTTGGGGCTGTCTTCCAGATGATTCTGAGCCATGGCATTCTCCTACAAGAGATGCTCCAGGTGCAGAAAAGCAGGATCACTTGTGGATCCATTAATGGCTGCACGTAGGCGGATGGGTAGCAATGAATAGCAGCAAAATCTGCCATAAATTACCTGAGACATCTCAAGAAAGGTAGATCGAGTAACACCCAACTGACAGTGCCAAGCAAACAGATGAGTTTTCCTCATCTTCACACCTAAGCCATCCTTTCCAGTTACGGCATACCTTGTGATTACACTATATTATTTTACAGCTAGTATGAAATATTTAGGGCTTTAAATTTACATAGTCATAAGACACACCACAGTGCAGGTACATTTTATAATTCAAATAAAGGAGCTATATAATTACATACTTCCACAGAATTTTATTAGTGGAGAAAACATAATTTTATTCAAGCGCATTGTTGGAAATTATTTCTATAATGAAATCATAGGAAGAATTTCTTCAATTAAATAGAAGTGTAAATGAACAAATTAGGTTATCTGTCTTTACACTTCATGTGCTGGAGTTGCAGCTGTGCTGAGACTGGCCATTTTGCTCCAAACAATCCAGTACAATCGAAAGCAGACTGTGAGGGAAAGTGTCAGTGCTGCTGCTCACTACTCTGCCTCTCCACACCTCCGATTTACACATACCCACTCACTTTGGTCCCTTATTAGCAACCTTAAGGAACTGCTGCTGACTACCAGGATACAGCTGTACATTGCCCTCCTGACGTTTCTTGACCAGCTACAGAAGTCTTAACTGTCCTTTTAGTCCAAGGCACAGGTAAGCACTTCATAGGCAGAGACTCGCCCTGTGAGGGAGACGGTTGCCAAAGTGTCCCATCTATTGTCTTAGTGGTGAGTTGCTCCACTGCAGACATGAGCTTTGCCCATGATAGATGGGCTGGTGCATCTCTGCAGGGTGACCCCTTCCCACCAGCCCATCTCTCCAATACATTGGACCTGTATTTGCAGTCAGAAGTTCACCTGAATTCACCCAGATTCACCTCTCTTGTATTTCCTTTCTTCCCTAACTCTGTTTATCTTCCCCAAATTTCCTTACCTTCAGACATATACAAACAGAAACCTCCAGCACCCAACTCCAGTCACAGACAATTTTTTGGGACCAGTGCCTAAAAGATGTGCTAGTGCCCATCCCACTTCTTTCACTGGGCTCCCAGCACCTGTCTCGCACAGGAAGGGATGTAGTGAAGGAAGGTGGGCAGTGTTTGTTCAATATGAAGCTGATCTCAGAGAATACCACACAGCAAAGATGTTTAGACAGTCTTCCCATGACTAAAGCAAAAGATGGAAATAATATTTTCAATGAGAGAGAGGTCCAGCTGCATTTTTACAATGCACATTTTTTATCTTTTACATGTCCTCTCTTTCCCTGAACAGGCTCACCTTTTCTCAATAGTTGGTGTACAGATGTCAGTGAATTGTTTCTCTTTCGGGATATGAATGTTTCACACACCTCTTGGCTGGGAATCACAGAAGGCCCTGGAAGTCCTTGCACAGCACCCCACACCAGCACCTTTGCTAGGAGCTAGTTTACTTTGCTAAACCTTGCACTGGACACCTTACATGTTGACACAATGAATTCCTATGGAGAATGGCTTTTCAAAATGGCATTTCTGTAAAATCTACTCTTGCCATGCGTTTAAAAATACACATAGGATCAAAGTTCTGTTTATCCCAGGTTTAATAATTACCTTAGCAATGCAAAGCTGAGCCCAGTGGCACAATAAAGCTTCCTGTCCAGTTTGACATCTTGTATGTTGATGTTGACTCATGACTTCAGTCACTGTTTACAAATATTGGCCTGGGAGATCCTTATAGATCAAAATAAATGATGTTATCAGGAAGGTAAAGATGGAGGAACCCTACTAAAATGACCCTAATCTGATGAAAATATCCTCTAAATTAAACAGGTGGTGGAGCTAATCATCTTTTGCTGGCTTCTGCTCCTCTGTGATCTATTGAGGGACAGATTTATATTTATTGGAGCTGAAGGATTCATTACAGTACAGTTTTTAAATGCAACCTACAGAGCACTAACAAGAGGTGAAACCAGGGTCACTCTTTAACTCACAGATCAATAAATCTTTTCCATCCTTGAACTGTAATGTCAAATGCTGTTGCCTAAAAATTCCTCACTCAACACACCAATATAAATCCATTACACTTATATTCTCATCTCAGGGTACAAATAGCATCCACATATTCTCAGCTGCACTTCACAATTTTATATGCAATTTCTTTTACTTTGAGGTGAAAGCATATTTTAATTTCAACAACTATAAATAAGTAAATATGTTCTGATTAATTTTAAACATATATAAGTTTCACAGTGCCAATGCAGCAATTATTCTTCACCTCTTCCATTTCTTAATCAGAATAAAATCTTTGCCTAAACTCCATATTCACAGTGACAACACAACGTTAACATCTTTGTAATTCAGATAAGCAAGATCTTCTCTAAGAAATTCAGGGGGAAAATATGCAACCTGACAGAACAGCATGAAGCTCCCACATGAGAGTCTTGGGAGGAAGTGTCTACATATTTCAGAGTGAAATCAAAGGAAGCCATTAAAAAGGAGCACATTGTCTAAAATGTGTTGAAATGAGACGTGTATTTATTCTCTCCCTGAGGTAAAAACCTGTACAACTTTGGGTTAACAACCCATAAATTATCAAGTCATTTCTCACTCGTGGAATAAATAGCATCTGAGAGTGTCTGCGGGCACACATCAGCTGAAGCTGGAGAGAGCTAAATTTACAAAACATTGAATAAGGATGTAAGTGAGACTCAGTAAACAGCACAAAACTGAGTAACTACAATAAGGAATATTACAGCTGATCAGCAGGTTTTCAACTTTTCAAGAAGTTCCTGCTGGAGTTCATGGGGTGCTCAGGGGTGGCAGAAGAGTGAGTGCAGACCAAGAAGGTAGGTGGGTGTAGAGGATGGACAAAACAAGCAGACTGACAAGATCCAGCCTGGGCAACAGCTCTTGGTTTGATCATACTTAGCTATTGCGTTTTGAGGCTACTGACTGAAGATGGGAGTCACAGGTGGCTAATGTTATCTGGATTCCTGTCTGAGCTGTGCCTTTCCTCCCCAGTCCCCTCCCAAAACCCACCCACCCATCTTGGTTGCTGTCCCATATGGATGTAGGTCAGTATTCAGATAAGATCAGCAAAGCTGGTGTTCTCCCACCTGCTCCATGGTTCAGTGGTGAGGAGGGTGCCCACCTTCTGCGGAGTCCCAGGCTTAAAGGCCTTGATGGTAAAAACAGAAATCACACAGTTTCAGCACAGGATGTTCAGCCCATGACCCCTCCAGATACTACCCCCTCTGGATACATTGCTTCTTGAGCAAAGATTTCTGTGTTGCAATGAGCATCCTTGCCACCCAGCCTGCAGACGGTCGAGGAAAAGGCTTGTGACTCCCCACAGTCCTTATTCAAATGGCAGGTCAAGTCCAAGAGCCAGAGGTGATGAGAGCACCTCACAGGAGGTTTCTGGCTCCTGCAGAAGCCTGGCCCAGCCTGGTAGCGGTCCACAGTGATCCTTCACCCTGGAGCAGACTGAGATGTTGCCAGGATAGATCCTTGACCTGGGAGTGCTCTGACCCCACAGCGAGGTACAGCTGGATCACCACAGGTGGATCTTCCCTGAACTTTGAAGCATGACAGCAATTACCTGCTGCCTTCTGATTCACAAACTCCTGGTCTCACTGCATGTTTTCAAGGGCAGGTATCCAGAGGCTGGACCACACTGTGTGTCTTCCCAGTGCTGCCAGACTGTAGGAACTACAAGTGAAGGCTTAAGCTGCACCTCATACTGCAGCACTCACAGGGTCAGTGCTGGGCCTCCAAGAAGGCATGAACTGGGCCAGGAGCATCACCCCTAGAGATAAACATGAGTAAACATGGGCAAACAAATTACAGAAGGGAAAAAGAAACCAACGAAAATGAATGTGACAGATGAAATGTAACCAAGCGTGTTAATGCGGGTCAGACAAAGACAAAAAATCTTGTACTCAGGATATTAAAATTGCACTCCCTGTTGTGTACCTACCTGCACCTCTTTTCTAAACATTATTTCTGCTACATTTGCCTTGAATTAAGAAAGAGGTTTTTCATCTTCGAAGCAGTCAGACCTGCAATTACATCGACCCAAGTTTTGCATGAAGTAATATTTTTTCCTGCCTTAAACACAATTTGTGCTCAAAATGAACTTGTTAAATAGTCTGTCATCTTGTGTTTCCTTCTGTAAAGAGCAGACAACACCTGAATAGTTAATGAACTGCAGTGCAGTTTAATCAGAGTGGGAAAAATACTATTTCAAACAAAGAACAAAGTCGTGCCCCCCAGCTTCTCCAGCTGCCTCCAGCTTCCTGCACTGGTCACTGGGTTGCCAAGTTACCCTGCACATGGTGTCCTTTGAGTGCATTCTTAGCCAATCTGCCCAACCCCAAAGGCTGCACACACATTTTGGGAGCTGATGCTCCCCATCACCTTGCTTCACAAGCAGCTATTTAGGCCAGTGTGATGCGGGAAGGGCAAGGCAGTGTGCTGCCCCAAGTCATGGACCAGCAAGCCCAGCCCTGTTCAGGCTGTGCAGTCCCAGCATTTCAGCCTGCACAGGGGCTTACAAGGGCTGGATGCCTTATTCACCCAGTAAGTAATTTAATAGGACCTGTTTGTACCAGTACACAAGAGCACTGATGTGCCTCCAGTCATAGTGCTGAGCCCAGAAATTTTGCTCAGAGGAGTCATCACTTGGAGGAGCAAACAGCTCTGGATCTGTACAGTGGAGTGCACAGTGCAGAGCTGTGCCAAATATGATAATATCAAAATAGCTTTTGTTCCAATACATTGAGCACATAGAACAAAAAAATATTACCTATTGTCTGGGTTGTAAGTTCCCTTTTGTATAAAATATGAATGTTTCTTACTTGCGTTTGTGCAATGCTTTGTCCCTGGGTACAGAGTCTATACACAGCCACAGCATTGCCGTTATTTATTACTTTCCTTAAGCACCAGGAGTTGTGAAAATGTACTTTTACTTTGATCCTTCACAGACCCAGTAGTCCACAGGAAGAATACAATTCATCAATGGTTTTGTTATGTGTGTCACTGTAACGGAGGGCAGGAATGAGATACAGCATTTCTCTGCCACCTGGGACCATCCGCTACCCAGCAGCGTGAAGGCGGACGGGTAACATCCTCTCAGCAGGTGAAGTGCATGAAAACATGAAGAAATAAAGTGGTGCTTGTGGCTCCGAAGTAGTCGTTAAGGAAATTTAACTCAGCTGACTGTGATGAGTAAAGATGCCATCAATAGTTCCTGCTACTGGCCAGTGAGTTATTGAATACATGATTTCAACCATCTAACTCCCTTAGCACATTGCTATATTAAATCTTTTGTTGCTTTTGTTGTTTTATCCCTAAAGAATATGAGTAAGGTGAATTGCTGATTTTCCACAGCTTGCTCTGGCTGCAAATGGAGCTCAGGGCTCCTGAGGGCTTCGGCTCATGGGCAGTGAAGCAAACAGCAACGGCGGGTGAAGATGGAGCTGTCTCCCACCTGCCTGCCAGAGGTTACTGCTGCTCTAATGGTGTCAGCAGCAGAAAATATCTGCCCAAGTCAGCTCAAGCTGGGGCATAAGGGTGGAGAAGCAGAGATATAGGTGCTGAATCAACTCTGTTTTGGAGCTCAGAGGGATGTTAGCAGCAGCACAGGGGCAAGGCAGGGCAGGGGCCACTGCAGGACTTGCTTAAGCAGCTATGCCAAAGCCTACAGGCACATTTTGTGCTTCTTTCCCCAGGATTATGTTTTGTTGGCCAATAATCTTCAAAAGAGGGAGAAACCAAATATTGTAACCTCACTATTACCCACATGAAAGGTCAAATCTTTCTGATCCTGATGGTAATTTCATTAGTGATGGGGCTGGGCTTTAGTAAACACAAACTTATGCTGAATCAAACAGAGGCATGTTGCTTAAAACCCACTATGATGCTCAAAAGAACTAAAATTGCAACAACTGTGTGAAAATAGCACAAGGAGTACAAGGACCCAACTGCAGTCCCTGTGGTTCGGTCCTTGCTGTATGTGTCGGGAAGTGTATACTTGAAAGCTTGCATTTTTGGTGTGGGGAGAAGAAAATATAATAGACAATAGGGTGCCATGGGATTGGATAACAGAGCCAGGCAGGGTCCCCATGACTCATACCCAGAAGATCTCTTCTCAGGAGTGGGAGTCACTATGATCCACAACAAACTATTGTAACCCTCTAAATATCACAAGTGGCTCTGAAGCCACATTAACTTCCCACAGTGAGGATTTTTCTAAATTCGTGACATCGTGCTTTGTTTTGCTCTGTGTCAAACACACTTAAAGGCACTTTCTTGACTTCCCTTTGAGAGGTTTGTCTGAACCGCTTGTTTCTCTTTCTGTCTCCCTCATCCCCCTCCCTGGTACTGGGCGATGCTCTCTTCACTTCCAGGAGAAATGACAGCAGCATTCTGCTTCTTGGAACAATGTTCTGGTTTATCTCCAGGAGTCAACAGTAGGTGGTTTACTTTCTGGCATTTCTGTCTCTTTTTTTGTTACTTTTCTAGGCCCCTTGCCAAAGGGAAGATTTAAAAAAAAAAAAAAAAAAGGGAGAATATCATGCTTTGCATTTCTATATCTGCTTCCATTCAAGGCTCCTCGCATATTTGACAAACATCCTAAGCCAGGCTGCTGGCAGGTGGATATTGGCAGGTGGATGCAGCTGCTCTGGCCCCACCAAGGAAATGCTCCCCTGTTCACTCCCTGGGCCACTGAGTGGTGGGACATGGGTGTTCTGCTGCAGGAGAGCTGCAGATGTGCAGCCATAACAGGGCAAAGGCAGCTATAGGCTGAGATGAGTTTTCACCTCCTCCTGCCAACCAGAGTTGTGGTCATCTCACAGTTGGTCACAGTGGTGGTAGTGCCTCTATAGTAAAAATCCCATTGGGAGTCTCCAGGTGAGGTGACTGTTGCTCTCTCACCCAGCCCTGGGTGCTGTGTCTGGTCTCTCAGTAAGGTGGATGACATGGTGGATGGGCAGAGCTGGTCATGGAGCGGAGCCCACCAGCAGCTCTGGGACAGGGCTGCTTCTGCAGCAATATGGGAGTGGCACCCATGCCTGGAAACATAGGATTTCCAGATCTGCAGTGAGGAATTAAGTCTGTGTGTACAGCTAATTAAGATAACTCCTTTCCTCTTATCTCGCTGGAAAGGAGGAGCAAGGGAAAGGCCAAGAAATTAGCCAGATAGTGTTGCCCGGAGCAGTGCCCTGAGCCCCCTGTGAAAGCTGATAAAGCCCTGTTATGACCACGAAGCAGCAGAGACAATGCCGTGCCCCCAACCCTGCCTGAGAGCAGGAGGGGGAGGATACGTAAGTTACTGAGTCTTCCCAGGTCACTTTGCAGACATCACCTGCCTCCTCCTTAGGGACACATGCTGGTATCACGTGCTTTCAAAAAGGATTTTGGAGTAAAAAAAGTCCAAACCCCTGAGAATTTCTTCCAAATAACCAAATTGACTCAGGGAGAAGGTCATGGCATGGCAGCCACTGTGACAGTACAATCACCCAGGGCAGGACAGGGGCTGCAGGGACATACAGACACTCAGGCTGATCATGTGTTTTTACTGTGGAAAGAGCTCATATTGATTGACAGAAGTTATTGTGTGGATATGTGAAGTTGAGCAATGGGGCTGAACTGGAGCTACTGAGGTCACCTGTGTGGGGCTGGGGCATCCTGGAGGGCTTCAGACAAATTTGAGAAAACTGAATAAATTCAGAGATGAGCAAGGATTTACAGGTACACCTAAGGATTTGTTCCAACTCCATGAACACCCATCAGAAATCTTTAAACCTGGTACAAATCAACACACGATGAACCAGCAGTGTATTTTAAGATACCATTTTCACAGATTCATCCCCTCCCCTCCATGGCAGCTCTCCAAGAGCCTGTTCACTTTTATGAGTGTGGTGTCTCTTCACACTGTTGTGCATCATGTCATACAAGAAATGGGAGGACTCACATCTGCTGGGATGCTGCTCCCTGACGAGTGCTTCTTGAGGGGTTATGAATGTGTGCAAGACTGAGAAGGGAGCTCACTGAGGATTAGAGAGGTTGATCTGCTCAACTTATTGAAGAGGTGGAGAAGAGGAGACCTCTTCACAGCTGATGTGCCTTCACAGGGGGGTACATCTGCTGTAACTCAGTTCTCGATATCTAGCACTGCTGGAGCAAAGTCCAACATGGAGAACTGAAAGACAATTTTATTAAAAATGAAAATTTTTATAAAGATCAAATAGTTATAAGCACCCTCACATCTTGAAGAGAGAGACCAGAGTTTCTGGCACTGGAAATCTTTAAGACCTCATAAAATGAAGTCAGGTCAACATCCATAGTGGAGCCCTTTGAACCACCTCAGCAGGTGTTGGAATGATGTTAGGAGCAACTTTGCACTTAAAAGTTGTCAAAGCTGACCCTTTGTTTTACTCAGACCACTTCATTTCATTGATATAAAGGGAGCTTGGTAGCACTGCAATCACTATCTAACCTAGTACAGTCACACCCTGAACCTGCTCCCTGTCCTGGGCCCGTTGATGTGGTCTCATGTTAAAACTGATGACACTGAGACATGGAGGAACAGATTTCCCCCAGAGAAGCTCAGGGCAGAGATGGGAGACTTCTAGTTTTCTCACAATGGCTGGATCACTCCTTAGCAGTATAACCATGGTTCCTCTTCAGGATAAAAGTGCTGTGGTCTCATTTATACATCATCTCATACAACGTATTTTCATAGACAATCCCTCAAAGCAGCTTCTCAGTGACCTTCTTAAAGGGAGTTGGGAGGAATATTTGACTCATAAGTGATGAATTTTAGACTTCTGGTGGAATAATGAAAAATATCTGCTTATTCTATAAGATTCTGGCTTATCTTAATACTTTACTTTGCTGCTAATAAGAATTAAGATTCTCTTAAATTAACCTATGAGTCTGATTTTCCGACCAGTCATACTTTGGTTGAGAAAGTCATCTTGTGGCTCAAAAGTGAAATGGAGATTCCATTTCTAACTTTCTTACTGCATTCACATGGCCACTGTATGCTGGCCCTGTATTCTATTGTCCTCATGTATTCCTTCAATAGTGCTTGCTCTGAAAAACATCTAATTTTACAATTAACAAGCAGATAAAATTAAATAAAAGTAGTATGATTGCAGTTCTGGGGATCGAGGCTTTGGTGAGATATTTTCAATAAATGAAGAGTGCTGGGAAGGAGAAAGGAGTTATCCACCCTTTGTTTTCTATTCTCACTTTTTCATCACAGTGTCATCCATTTCACATCATCCATATCATTACACCCATGTTATCTTATGGCTTGGGCCCACATGTGTCCAGGTTTAAGGGTTCCTGAAGCTGTGACAGAGGCAAATTTTTGCTCAGAATGGATCTCCACTGAGATCAGACTTGTTGCTGGAGATGCCCAGGTGCCCTGCACACTTGCCAAGACACTTGCAGACCTTCAGGGCCCATGAGAGCACACACAGACACACACACAGAGTCCCTTTGCACTCCCTAACCATCCCACAGGGCCATGCAGAACGCCCCTACCCTCATCCCCTGTGTGCCTCTGCCTTGGTGCTCAGCAGCCCCTGCTTGGTGGGGAGCCTGTTCATGTCAAAAGTCAGACCCAGGCTCCCACATCCACTTCAAAAGATGCTCTTTAACCACAGAAAGAAAAAAAATAAAAAGGAAAAAAAAGACATTTAGCTTAGTGTATAAATGGAATGACTCAAACACTGAGGGTGGGCAACACTTTAACCCCTATGTCGTTGGGCTGAAAAACAAACCTGAGAATTCGGTGGCCTCTGTGACCGGGACTCACATAAGTTACGAGCTTTGGCACGCCCCCTGTGTGTCCCGCACCGGGCTGCGGGTCAGGGAGTGCAGGGGCGACGGGATGGATGTGCAGCCTGCTCTCTGCCCTGGCACACCATCCTCCCGTCAGTGGGGCTCCCGCTTGTCCTCAGGGTTTGCATAAATTTGTGGGTATTTTAAATAGCTTTGATGCCACCAGCATTCGGGTTTTGCTCGGGTTGTGTTCGCAGCCGCAGCCAGAGAGCTTTCGCGGCAGACAGGAGGCAAACAAAATACATCCCGCAAAGCGCTGCCGGCCCCGCGGTCTGCAGTTGGGTGCCCGAGATAAAAGCGTTGCATCTTGGATCTCCACGCTCAGGTCCGTTGACATGCACGCACACAAATTGTGTATTTTAGATCCATTTTAAATACAGATATGATAAGGGAAAGCCCCTTAAACCTGCAGTAAAATGTATTTCCAGCTCTTTACAAGTTTAGTGACTGTTAAACCAAAGAGAAGGAATATATCTTCTGGAGCTCTGAAAGTTTAGTGATCATTTAATAAAGCAGAAGGAATATCTTTTATAGACTTTCTCAGGATTTACATCCCACTTTTCTTAACAAAGTAAACTGTTAAAACTGTCCTGGCCTGTTAGCCTTGTGTATCTTGGGTCTTTGGGGTTACTCAAGTTAGAATAGTGGAGAGAGATAAATTAGACAGTAAAATGGATTAAGAGTTTCTTTTGTGGCCACTGACATTTAAAAAATTCTTCAGATAAAGACTACCCACGATAAATATTTGCAAGTTAATGAAAGCCTTGGAAACTTCAGTATGCAGATGTGACACGGGTAAATACCCATCATTTCTTCATAGAAAGCCAGAGCAGCAAATGGATAGTAGTCATGGACTTGAATACTTGTGGGAGATACCACTTTATATAAGATGTATTTATTTAAAGTATGTTGAAAATCAGATTTGCAAAACAGGATTGGACATTAGAATTGTAAATAGCCAGAGTCAAGAGGAATTCCCTTAAATATACTTAGGTATGTTCATCACGTGGTGCAAATAGGGCACAGCAGCATCATGGAGCAGAAACAGAAAAAAGTATATTCTTATGCCTGTATTGTTTCCAAAAGAGCACATTAAAGGAAAGTTCATCCAAATTAAGAACATGTAAAAGCAAGAACCATAGTGATTGTTGTGTGTTTGTATTCAGCAGTTCTTTTTATTCATAATAGATAATCAAACTAATTTTAAGCCCAAAGTCCCTCCCACTACCTACTTTTCTAAGTATGAGCATAGGGTTACAGCTCTAGATTTACATCTTTAAAGCAAACCTATAAAAATAAAATGCATAAGATACTGAAGCATAGAAATTTTGTACCCTTTGAAAATATTCACCCTTAAATTCTATTCTTAGGTCAGACAATAGAGAATTTTCAATACTTGTTCCCTGGTTTGGAGGGTTTTTTAAAGCCTACATTCTTTTTAGTGGCCACAAGATCAATAAGAAATTTAAGGGTTTAGGCTCATCTATTTGATAGCATCAACAGTGTTTGTAAAGAAATGCTTTTCTGAAAAAGAAAAGCCTTTTAATATTCTCTTTTATATGCATACCTCATTAAAGTTAATAAGCAATAAAGAAATACAACTTTAAACCCATTTGAATCCAGTGCAGTAGAGAAAAATGTGTACAGTTAAATAGTCCATTTACAGATGAAATCATGGGCTGTCAGTTTACAGATGAAGCATATTATACCAGCCCACTGGAAAATGGAGCAGCCAAACAGCTGCTATTGTTCCTACCCTAGAAAAAAATTAAAAACTCGTAATAACATAGGCATGGAAGTTGCCTATAATTTCACATTTAGGCCTTTGTTGAGAAATTACTTGGGCTCTGCTTAAGAGCAAAGTTCATGTAACTGGCAAGGCAAGACTGCTTTATTATCTCACTATGACAAGTCATGTGCACAAAAAAGGGATTCATCCCAAAGGGTTATTTGGCGTGGCCAAGGCAACTCTGGAGTGCCAGGCCTCTCTGGTAAGTCCCTGCATAAATAGGAGAGGCTTCATGAACAGAAGACTTTGTTTTGGAAGAAAAAGTAATATCAATTAGCTATTAATTACTTTGACTTTCCTGACCAGCATTCACAGGTCAGATGCTTCAGCTTTGCTGAAACCAAACTTTACTGATGCTGAAGCTTGTACTTCACTGATAGACCCAAGAAACACAGGCTTCATCTCACTTCAGTATGGTCAGACCTATCCTCCCCATTTATTTCCCTGACTAGGATTATGAAGTGACCCCATACACCTTGGGATAGCTGAGGGAGGGCTTTCAAGTCTGCAGTAGTAGTGTATCTATTGGTTGATGGCCCACCTGGTGTGGAGGGCAGAAGAGATCCCCTCTAACAATTTGTATTTTTTACTCATCTACATCTGGGACAAGAAGCGAAGGGGTGGGATGTGATTGGATGAGATGGGATGGGATGGCATAGTGGCCCTGAGATCTCAGTCTGGCTCTGTGCTGTGGTTTCAGTGCAAGTATTTGCTGGAAACCTTACATTCCACAACTCCAGAAAACTAGCTGTGGCATAGGAAAACTTAGCGCTTTTGTCTCAGCCTGACAAGAACATGTGTGAATTACAGTGCCTGCTGGGCCCAGGGGTCCCACTGCCACTGGTAGCACAGCAGTGCTTCTTCAAGGGTAATCATGGACATTCATCTGTCATATCATCTGCAAAGATCATTTCTTCTGCATGTCCATCACATCATTCTCCTCTAGACATCAGTATATGTTTCTCTTTGGGAAAATCTTCCAAGAAGGGAAAAGAGCAGGTCTGCTTTGTGTACATGTAGTGGTCAAGACGAAAGACTTACAAAGAAAACACTGCTTGCTTGTATGAATAAATAGAAAATAAAGACTTGGTGATAAGATATGACATTGTTAATTCCACTTTATAGCTTTATCAATGTGAGAAAGTCCGAAGCTTGCTGTCCTGCTTTCAGGTGTTACATGGTGTACCACAATGAATAAATGATACTTGCAATTTGGTGCCCCATGGCTCTTGCTTATTTGCAGCTGATTATGTAGAAAGTCTAGGCAGTTTCCTTAATTGTTGTCACAGAAATCTGTTAAAAGCTGGGGACAAGATGTGCATCAGGACTCTCCACATGGTGACAGTGAGAAGAGTGGTTTTCTACATTCTTCCATGAAAGCCTTTACTCAGACCCAAGGAGCTTGGACAAAGCTTATAACCTGATGTTACTTAAGAGTTCCCTAGCCTGCCCTGGTCCTTTCAAAATTATCTGCTGTAGCCACAATAATAAAGCAGCTACTTGCCTGCTAATGTGCTTTTCAATTCTGTTTTTGGGGTGTGAGCTCTCTCCCTAAATGAAGTGAGCAGCTCTACTGCCTGAATAATCACTTCCTTAAATTAATATGGACTGCAGCCACGTCCATCTGTGCTGTGATTTCCCACCCATGCTTGAAAGAGGCCTGTACCTCCTAAGTAATTATTTACATTCCACCTATTACATTCTCCATTGCAGAAAACAGTCTTTACTCATTTCTCATCTCAATTTACACCTTGTTGTTTTCTGTGGTAAAAAACATACCGCCCATGGTAACCTCCATCCTGCAGCATTAGGGACTTCCTGCCTTTGACAGGAAATAGTTGTCATTTACATTAAGATCTTGGATCAGAAAATAGAGATTATTATGATTTTTACAAGCTTTTATTTTTGTTCCAGGCAGGTTTCTGTTAGTCACTTTTCTTATCTAGTTGATTTAATGTTATTATATAATAATATCTTAGCTTTGTTGTCAATGGGAGAAGGATAAATGAGAAATTTTGATCAAAGATACTTCATAACCCCCCCATCTTCAAAAACCAGGTACCATATTTATCCAGAGCAGTGAGGGGATAAGAAGCAAATGCAAAAAGAAGCCAAGCGAATGCAAAAACCCACTGGGACATGCATGGCCCACTGTGAAACAGTGGGGACAGTCTGGTGGGAGGCTCCCTCTGTGGACAGCCATGCTGGAGGCTGCTCATGGGCAGGGGCTGTGCTGGTGCTCCAGGTCATAACAAAATCTCTCACACCAGGTAAGGTTTGGGATGAGTTATGGGTAAATCATGCTTGTATCGGTGAGATGTGCTGCATCTGGGGCCAGGAAGAAATTTTCCTTTAGGCAAAGACTGGCAGGATCTGGAAGCTTCTTTTTTTCTTACTTCTCTCTGATACACAGGCCTTGGCTGCCAGCAAATGTCTCAGTAAAGGTCTCCCTGCTGTTGTAGGGACATACAAAGTCATGCAGTTTGTGGGTCCTCCTCTTTTGCTAATGGGCACCATTAGCATTGCACTTCTATGCAAAAAATGGCAGTAAATGCCTCCCTGACACCAGATCCCATCAGATCTTGAAAGCTCAACAGGGTCAGCCCCGGTTAGTACTTGGATAGGAGACCTTCTTGGAATACCAGGGGCTGTAGGTTCTAGTCCTGAGGACTTCCCTGTCACCGTTCAAGCTCACTCGGCCGTGGCAGATGAACCTGAGGAGTTCAAGGATGGGGCCAGTTCTGCAACACTGTGCCTCACCTAAAAAATCCACTGTGCAGTCTGGAAGGGCACACCCACGTGGGGAGAGCCCTTCCCAAATCTTCGTTCGTGAAGCTTCGTCATACATTCTATGCAAAGATGAGCCTGACTTGTGCAGGAGAGCCTTGGGAAGCACTTTTTGAGCTAGATGGGTGGTGTCTGAGAAGGTAGGTGTTTTATCTGGAATGAACGTCCATTACACCATTTCTGAAGGGTGAAGGAAATTGAGTTTAAGGTCCCAAAGGGTCTGTTTGAATCCTGTGTCCTTGAATATCAGCAGTCTGGGATCTCTGCAGGATTTCCCACCAACAGAGCCTAGATGAGATGGCAGGGCATGACTGTGGGACTTCCCCATCTTACCCTATGAAGAAGAGGTTAGAAGATTTGTGAAAGTGTAAGAAGCAAAGGATAAAGAAGAGAGAGAGGCATAACAAAGAAATGGAGGATGGAGATGGCTCAGGAGAGGCACAAGGGTTCCAAGTGGAGTCATTATTTTTTCACCTTCTGTTACTGACACTGCCTTAGTTGGTAAGTAACAAACATGTCTCCTAGAAGAAAGAGGTGGGCTGGCTGCATTAGCAATCCTAGATAGTCTGGATACTAAGCAGCTGGAAACAAAGAAAATTGTGTAAAATTTGTCAGCATAGGCCCTATCCAAATCCCAGTGAATACAGGGAGCACTAGTTTGGAATCTGCTTGTAGATTAGCTAACCTCAAGGTCCCAAGATTATTTAAGGAATTTTCTCTTATGGGAAAAAATATAGAAAAAGCATTGCTGGCAACTGGTAGAGCAGCATCACAGCAAAGGCACACAGCATCCCCTCCTCCCACAGCACTGGGACCCCCATCAACCCCTTTCCCTGCCACTTTCTTTTCTGTAAGAGAGTTGGCTATGCCTATAAGCCTCCTCCACCCCGTAAAATGACTGGCCAACTTTCCATGACTGCTGGGCAGAGCAGGCACAAGCCAGGGTGTACTTGCCCAGACAAAGCCCCTTTGGCATGTCCTGGCCCCACTGGCAAGCTCTTGGTGGAGGGAAGCCGGAGTGCACAAGGGACAATATATCCCGTTGGCAGTGGTTTCACCAGTGAGCCTGCACAGCTTTTACCTACATGATATTTTGGCATAAGGAAATTATATTATTAGTCTGTCACTTACAAGCATTGAAATATATGGAGGAGGCACAGATGTTAAAAAAACATCACCAAACCAAACAAATACTCAAAGTTGAAAAACAAATAATCCACATAAAAAGGAAGTCTTGGAGCCAGACCAACCCTTCACAAGCTGCTGCAAAGCCCAGTTTCCACAGCAGCGACCAGGGACACCCACCAGTCAGTGGTGGGAGGTATCCTGTCCCATACACAGTGCACTACCAAGTCTCTCTGGTCTTCATAGCCAATGTAATGCATTTCTCCATCCAAGCTTAGGGGGGACATTGCCTCACTCCATCCCTAGTGAGGTGCAACCCAGTAAGACAGGAAACCACAACAAGTTTTTCTGGGGGCAGTGAACTCAGACTCAATGCAGAGCCAGCAGGAAAGGCAGGTTGGGCAGATGGTGAGGATGTCCCCTGGGCCACTGCACATGGGATCTCCATCAGCTGGGTGGGAGCTGGGCCAGAGAAGCAGCCTGCATGGACATAGGGCAGCTGCATGGTGCCATCCATGTGGCTTGCACCTCCATGGAGGGAGCCTTTCCCTCTGGCACTGAAACCAATCCAGGAGGGAGCCCTTGAACTGTGCTAGTTTTGCACTTCAAAAATGCTGGCAGGTAGGCTTTCCTTTCCAATTGCATCATGTCACTAATGTTCACCCTGGCTGTCTCTGGGCATTGGGCAGGGTCCAGTAGCAGCATGGTGGTTGCGTTAAACCATGGTAGATTTGCTCCCATCTCCATCCCTCTGTCAGCCTTGCTTTGTTAAAAATGTATGTTTTTATGAATTGTTCGACTTGCCAGTGTTTTGTGTTCAGCTGCTCATTCCCCTTGTGGTCCCCCCCGGTTTGTCCCTCTTCCTGGGATGAAGGGCCTGGGCACACATTCTCAGGGCACTGAAGCCCTCTCCCAGGGACCTGCACTCTCCAGGGACTCACACACTAGCCCCTCAGAGCTGTCAGACCTACCTCTGGGGATGTGAGTGCATGTGTATCATGTTGAAAAGGGCAGTGGAGGTTTAAGTAAAGATCTCACTTTTCCCCAGCAGTGGCTACAGCAGAGGCAGGGCTGTGGCTGGGACAGGGACAGTAGGTGCAGCAGCAGGGGCAGAGGGCAGGAGCTGGGGCTGAGGCAAAGGCATAGGGACCAGGGCAGAGGACTAGGGGTGAAAGGACAGAGGATGAGGCAGGTGCACAGGGGCTGGGACAGAGGGAGAAGCACATGGACAGGGAAAAGGACAGGGGATGGAACAGAGACAGAAATATTGGACAAAAGGATGGACAGAGGGATAGAAGCTGAGGGACAAGGACATGGGCAGGGCAAAAGGATTAGGGATGGACCAGAGGGGCAGAAGCATGGGACAAAAGGATAGAAGCAGAGATACATAGGTTGGGACCAAGAGACAGGGATATGGGAACAAGGAGAGAGAAGGGGCAGGGACTTAGGTGTCAGGGTGTGGAGTGGGGACAGCGACAAGAGGAGGGGCAAAGGGCAGGTAGAGGGACGGAGGCAAGGGCAGTGGCAGATGCTGGGACCCAGGAGCAGAAACGGGAGCAGAAGCTGAGGATTGGACGCAGAAGTAGGGACAGGGACAGGGCAGGGTAGGGCAGGGCAGGGGCAGAGACCTGGCGGCAGACAAAGGGCAGGCAGCAGAGCCCAGCTCGCAGCCCGCGTACCCGCAGCGGCAGCACCGCACACCGGCGCGCAGAGCGAGGAGCAGGAGGAACGGGCGGCGGCAGAGGAGGAGGCGGAGGAGAAGGAGGGGAGGGACCTTCCCCTCCCTCCCACCTCGACACCGGGGGAAATAAATTATTCCCAGCCCTCGCACTCCCAGCTCCGTGCCCCTCACCCCGGCAGCGGCAGGCGGGGACGGCGTAGCTTTCGTCGGGCGCGGAGGGGCCGCCCCTGCCGGCTCCGCGCTACGCTCCGCGCCCCGCGCCCGCCTTCCCACGAACTCCCGCGGGCCGTGGCAGGGGGCAGCGCCCGCCCCGTCCCGTCCCGTCCCGCCCCGTCCCGTCCCGCGCGGCGCGGAGCGGAGCGGAGAGGAGCGCAGACCCCGCCGTGCCCTGGATGCCCCAGCGGCGCCGGCGACAGCAGCATGGAGCGGCGGCGGGGCGTCCCCGGGGGCTGGCCCTGCCTGCTGGCCGCCCTGGGTGCCCTGCTGGCGGCGGGCCGGACGGCTGCTCCCCGTGCCCGCTTCTCGCCCTTCTTCTTCCTCTGCACCCACCACGGCGAGTTGGAGGGCGACGGCGAGCAGGGCGAGGTGCTCATCGCCCTCCACATCGCGGGCAACCCCTCCGCCTACGTGCCCGGCCAGGAGTACCACGGTAGGTGGTGGCGCCCGCCGTGCTTGTCCCCCGGGCGGCTCTGGGGTGTCCCGCGGGAAGGAGAGTGGTGGTGGGAAAGCGGGCGCGCCGGACGGTCGTGTGCCGTGCCCCAGGTCAGCCTCGGTGACAGGCTCGGCGGGGCACCCCGACCGTGCCGGGACCGTCTTCACCAATGCTGGGCGCAGGGACCTCCGCCCGCGCCTCCGTCCCAGCGCCGCCTCGCCCCAGCTCGGCTCCAGCTAGGCGCAACCCAGAGCCAGAGGAAATTGCGAGTCCCCTCTCCTCAAACCGCTCCGGGCGCGATCCAGAGCCTCCCAAGTTGCCGGCAGTCTGTGCCTTTCGCACTTCAGCTGCTTTCGGAGCCGGCTTGCACTGAGCGCATCACCCTCTCCTCGGGGCTGCGCGGGGCCGCAGCTGGCAGTGCCATCGGGGCACCAAGATGTATCGCTTAGGGGACCGGCCCGGCGCGGCCGGGGCAGCCAACCAGCCTGTTGCTCCCCTTCAAGGTTCTGGGGACGCAGGTGGCTTTGGAAGGTCGTGCCCAGAATTAACAAATAAACCTGCTTTTTCTGTGTGCCCAGGCGGAGGAGAATGAACAAAAGTAGGCAAAGTTGTTCACAAAGTAGGGTGTCTGGGACTGTACTGGGTGAGTGGCACAGCCCAGGGTTGAGTACAGCCTCGCAGGCAGGTCCACTGCTGTGGGAACCTGCTGTCGGCTGCAGAGTACCCCTGGAAACCGTCAATAGTGCTGTTCAACAGCCTCATCACCATTGGTCTGTATAGAAAACTTCCACGTATAAAACATTTTAAAATTCATAACGGTGAGAGACCGTTTAAAGGTCTAATCCTTCTTCTCTCATTGTGTCTGCTTGAGGTTTGCAATACTACAGAATAATAACAGCTAATTCTGCAATAAGCAATTGAAAGTCAGAGAAAATGTCAATAAATGTTTATGTAAAGCACTTTGTTCAGAAACAGATACTGTGTGTGGGTCCTTGGTTAAAGATGGAGTTAAACTTTTCACTTTGATATATACCAGCTCAGAATTTAAGTTTCAGGTAAATCATTGAATAATTGAGTTATGTGAAGATTCTGATCGAAATATTTACTGTAAAGACATAAAACCCAAACACATCAAATATTCATTTTCCCACAATCTCAGAGGTCCTGAAGTTTTTGCCTATGTATAAGCTTTAACAATACAGTTTTATCAAATCCATAGGAAACGTTGGATTTAAAATATTACCCTTGTTAACAACCTGCATATGTAAATTATATGACTTCACCGGGCAATTTTTTTCCTTAGAGCCCCAGGTCTTCCAGCCCATAGTACACAGTCAAATCAGGTAAATTGCAGTCAACCTGCTGAACCATAAATATGCAGAGGGGAAAAAAAAAGCTGGGATTTCCATCTTGCACTATTTTAAATACTGGATTTTTGAAATTATGGTTTAGCCACGTAAATAACCGCATCACCCCCTGTCCTCGCCGCTGCCGTGGTTTCCAGCTTGCAGCCGGTGTTTAAGCCCCGTTGCTGATCTAGGGAAAGGGGTTTGTGGCGGGGGCGCTGCGGGCAGGACGGCGGGCAGGGCTGTCCAGCTGTCCTCCAGGGTGAGGAACAGGGACACAGGTTGTTTCACCGGGGATGCTCTTCTGCCTCTCGCCCCTTTTAAAAGGGTTTTTGAATCTTGAAGTACCAGCTTGCGGAGCAGCGCCTCAGCTGCGCGCCAGACCTTTCAGGTGGCCGGGGGGAGGGGGTGTTTTCCTTCTCTGTCTTTGCATCTGACAGAGCAACACGCGGCGTCTTTGAATCTACCTGTGTGCCTCGCGGTATTTCTCCCCTCCGCTCTCAGATTTTGCGGAGCCGCTGCCCGGCCCTGCGCGCCTCGCCCAGCGGGCTCCGTGCGCTGCTGCTGCGGCATCTCCCCGGGGACTCCCTTAACCCCGCTGCCCCTCCGAAACTGGCACCGGCGATTGCGCCTTTCCGTCTGAAGCAGGCACTGCTGCCCCCGGCACCATCGCTGCCAGAGGCCAACATCTGCGCGTGGGGGGGCAACTCAAGCCTTTCAGGTATCTTTTAAAGTCGCAGTGTTGAGAAAGTGTAAAGAAAGTGCGCGCGTTCAGAGCATGCAAACAGAAGACCACAAGATGAACTTGGAAACTAATTTGTTTACACAGTGGAAGGTGTAGGTACACCTCGGTGTGAGCCAGCCTCCTAACTGATACCAAACAAATTTCCTTTCAAATTTCTGCATTGATTAAACATCTACCCTTGCCAAAGCAAGGCAAGAAGCGCTGCCTATTTGCTATGCACAGTGCAACAGACATATCCTTGAGCTAAGCACACTTAATCAGTTAGATATTTTGAAATATCTCATTTGAATATTTTAAATATAACAATTATCAATGTTAAATATAGCACAAGGAAAAAACCTCAGAGTATACAATCTGAAGAAATAATTTGAAGCAACATGGAATTTTATATAGTGCAGTTTAATGCTGCTGAAAAATGCCAGTCTGCATTGGTTGACTATTTTCCATTTAAAAATCAAACTTTAAAGGTGGGGACAAAGAGCAGGATTTTTGAGATGCTACGTGGAAGCACAGGACAAAGAGAGATTTACATTTGTGCAATGCAAATTCACATGCTCAGAGAGCATATTAAATTACCCTGGTCCAAATCTTTGCAAGTTCCAGCGAGGCCCACTTTTACACTTATTGCCCTTTTATTCAACAGGGACAGGTGACAGCAGCATGCAAGAGCATCAGGTTCAAAGAGGAGTGAATTGGATGAAACCATATGCCAAGGGCTGAAAAAGAAAAAATTCTGATTAAAAAAAATCTTCCAATGACTTTCTGCTAATTTGTTTAGACATTTCCTTGGGCTCTCAGGGGGGTGTCAAACCACTGTGCAGCCAGTGGAGCTGTGACAGGGCCTCTCGGACCTTTGCCCAACTGTCCCTTGTGCTGCCCAGCATGATGCGATGGCAGAGGAATGGCATGTGTTGCAGAAGACACTTGCCTGGGAACCAGACAAGCATAGGAGCTTCTGCAAGTGGCTTCTCCGACACTCTGAGTCTGGCACTTTATTTCCCTGTGCCTTTGAATTTCATAAGTAAAACAAAGGCAATAATATTTTCTACTTTGCATAGTTAAATTAGATACTTTGGGATTTCGCACTTCTCCCCTAATCCTTAAAAATACTCCACATTTGGCCCTATGCCTGCAATCAGTAAATATTTAATCACTGATTGAACAGGAGCAGACCTATGCTGCAGATAAATATGCTCTTTTATATAGAGGACTGACTTGATAAATCAGTAAACAATTTTATTACCTTTGGCAAATTTTTATTCCTTCAGTTAGCTTATTTCAAATGGAACAAAGTCTTAGAGTTGGCAAAGAACTTATGCGCCTGCTCAAATGCAAACTGACAAAGTGAGCACTGGTTTAATGTTGGCACCTGCTCAGTTTTTTTCCTCCCAAGGGGTGGTTGCGTGTTCAGAGGGTTGTATCAGGACTCACTTGGCTTGCTCATAGCCTTGCTGGTAGACAACAGCAGTGATCCTGTTTTGGTTTTCTCCTGGGCTTTCCTTGTGGTATACAGAGCAAAATATAATTTCTTGAAAAAAACCCCAACAACACTATAAATTGAAAATTTTTATACAACCTCATTTTTGTTTTTTTTTTTCAATTTTGATTATCCATGTCAATGTGCTGAAAGCACATACCATAATTTCCAGGCAAATAAGTACATAAGAACTGCATAAAGAAATAAGGATAAACTTGACTGAACATTGAGTCTCTGACCTTAATCACAGAAAACTCAAAATGAACATTCCAATTTGTAGTGTTTAAAAAATACAAACGGATTATCTTTACACTGTATTTTGTCTTATCCCTTAAGATTTTTTTGCTGTCACTACAAACAGTTCCTTTTTCCCAAGGTTTCAAATTTAGATCTTTTAGGAACACCTTTGAACTGTTTTCCCATGATTGATGCTAAAACTCATCATTCTACCCTTAAAATAGTTTTATTTAATGAGACTTGAGTTTCTATTTGACTCTCTATTGTTCCTTCTTTTTTTCCCAGAATGGATTAACCTTCAGTTCCCAAATGTTATCAGCTTCCATCAATGACTGCTACTATTCTTAGATATACTGTATATTGTCTGGAACCATTGCTGTCATAGGTTGTAAAAAAACAGTTTTCAACTATTTTAAGTGGTAGTTGTGCACTCTTTCAGCACTGATAAAAAGTTGTTTAAAGTCTGTCCAATTCCACCTTTGTTACCAACTTCAGTATTTAATATATACAGATTGTGTTTTAGTATCTGTTTTCATTAGGGTAGCTTATCTTTCTGGTGGGTATTTTTGTTGTAAATTCTTATTCTTTGATTATTAGAAAATAAATATATGTTTGAGTTTGAAGTGAAGGAAGAGAAGAAGGAAAATAACTGGAATATAAGTAGTGATGTTGCTTGAGGTATAAATGGGATTATTACTGAATGGGAGAAACTCAGTTATGGATACTTTCCCTACCAGTTCTGCTGAAGTGTGGGGAGCTTTTAGTGAGTCAGTGGAAGTAAATAATTCACAGGAGGTGATGTTAGCAACATTGTAGTGTTAGTAGAAGTGCAATTTTGGTCCATGTTTTCCAGCCTCAGCCCAAGAACCAGGTCAGCTTCCTCAGTCTTTGGCAGGGTATTCCCTCAAAACCTTTAATCTCATCCACTTACACCCTCCTCTGGTTTTTGGGAGAATGGAGACTTCCTTCTTTTTTTTTTTTTTTAATTAAGAAGTGTGGAAAAAATTTTGCTCATGGGACTCCAGTTAGCTCCAGGGATTATTTTAGAACTCTTCAGGGACACATATTAAAAATGCGAGGCTGACGATAGGTAGCAATGGTGAGGGAGTTATTAAGAATGGCGAGGACTCCTGATCTTCAAATCTTTCCTTTCTTCTGAGATCCTGAGCAATATCTTGCAGCTGCATAAGGGTTTCATAGCTCATAAAAATTTCATCTTGGGTCAGCATTTACTAAAAATGCCCTCGTCCACCGAAGCCCCCAGAGTGCACCCTGACTCTGCTGTGCTGTATTTAGGATTTTCTTGCATAAAGAGAGCTTTGCAAAAGAAAGACTGATTTATGAGTACTGCAGCCTGTTTGAATTTCTCAGATCTGAGTCTTACTTAGTATGTTATTGAGTGAGTGTGGGTTTCTAGATCCTGAAGTCAACCAATGCATTGTTTGTAATTCTGAAGCTCTTGCCTGGCCTCGGAGTTCATGTGGTATGTCTTTGCAAATTTTAAAAAATTTTGGTTTTAAGATCCCTTGACCAGAAACTGATGAAGCGTACCAACCTTAAACCAAAAAGGTAGGGAAAGGACAGCCTCTTACAAACAGTTTCATCGGGGAAGATGTAAAATTTCAGTGGTTTCATCTGTCACCACTCTAAATCGTGGGTCACATAAGTGGTCAGCAGATGGCCCAGCCAGAGATGTCATCAGACAAGGGATTGATGAAAGGAGGTAGAAGGTCCACAAAGGCCTAAATGAGCCTTTCTTGCAAATTTGCAGAAGAGATGTAATCTACAGTTAAATCCTTTCTCCCCTCATCAGGGGGCTGCTCCCCCCTGCAAAGGAGACTTGATTGCCCCAAATAACAGAAATCCAAGCCAGCATGGCGTGCTAGCGTGACCCACATTTGTCAGGTGACATCTGACTGTGGGACAGACATGGTATTGTTGATCTGCATAGGGCAGACTGTGCTGTGCTGGGCTGTGTCCATGAAAAAATGATCTCTGCCTCAATGAATTCATCATCCCAGGCCCGAAGCTTGCTGTGGGAGCTGGAATATGTGCACGGATCTTCTTATAGCATGTCACCCAGCACTGAAGTCAAGGATGAAAAGAAACCTATAAAAAGTTAAAGGGTGCAAAATTACTGTTTCAGTGGAAATATTGCACATATTTTCTGATTTCTGAGTTTAAAGATATTTTCTAATATGGATAATTTATCTGTGGAATTCATTGCTAAAATCTGTTTGCAGAAGTTGCTTTTAGGGAGATATTTTTAACAAGTATATTTTTCTTATAATTAACCAGTAGTTGTAATTATATAAAAATAGATTGATGTATAAAACTAGAGATAAACCTTTTACATCTAGACCTAAGGCAACTAGTAAGTGATTTGTGTGTTACTGTTACATAGTGCTGTGTAGGATGTTTCTCCATTGTTTCCTGTATTGATTATTCCACCAAACCCCCCATGTTGGTTCATTAAGTAGAACAGGGTAAGACTGTCAGACTGGTGGCATTACTAATTTTCCTTATTGTAGCTTTGATCTGGATATTTGGATGCCACTGCTTTTGAAATATGTAGCATTTGATGATGGTACAATACTACAGCATTTGCACATTGACTGGTTGAAGTATGATTTTCAATCCTATAATAGCTGTGGTGATGCAGCTGGGATGGATTCAGATGCAACCATTATTTGCTTTGTGTGTCTCATGCCCTACAGCTGTGGTTTGGATTTGTCATGAGTGTTTGCTGCATGGAGAGGGAAGGAAATGGCACTGTCTTACCTCTGAGAATAAGCAACCTTTCATACTGGCCCTTGTTATGAGAATTTCAATGGCCTCTGATGAAAGGTTCAGTCTTTTAACATGCTTCCTCTCTTTGTATTAACATTTCCTGCCTTTTCATCGGGCATGAAAGGTGGACAGAGTGCAAATGTGTGTCTGGAATATTTGTGTAATTCCCACCTTTTTTTGCCCCCAAGTTGGGACTTACCTACGGGATAAACATAGGACAAACTCTGATAGTGCAACTTTTAACATCTGTCAAGGCCCACTAGCAGATTGCTCAGGGAAAGACCTTCCCAGTTTGTCAGACAATGCCTTCATGTTAGGCAGAGGGCCTTCATCCATCCCTCCTTCCCTCAGGTCAGTCCTGGAAAACGAAACCCATAGTGTGTGTCACACAGTACACTCAGCTCAGGTGGAGTATGACAATGGGCAGTGGCATCATGGAGACAGAAATCTGCCTGATCCATGCCCATGGAACCTTCTCCAGGTTCCCTCAGTGCTCAGATGCCTCCCACAGGCAACACATTTTTGACTCTTTCTAAAGAGAAGAGCAGGGTCATGGAAGTGGGTTTTTTTAAAGACTTTGTTTTGTTTAAATTTATTTCTCACTAAGCATTTGCCTTTAAATAGGGCCATTTCCAAGAGGTGTACCTCCTACTTGTACAAACTGGGGTTAATGTGGGGGACATTAGGGTTTGTGCCTGTTTATTCCATAGTCCAGGATCAGGTATTACTCTGTCCTTCTGCAGCTGGAGAGGTCCTGGCTGGGGCTGGAGATTGCACCCAGTGGACAGGCACAAATCCACAGGCTCCTTGCCATTGTTTCCTGCAACCATCAGGTGTAGCTGATGCCTCAGCGGCATCACGGTGTTTCCGGGCAGCTGGTTCAGCTTAGCTTCAGGCAGAGGCACCTGTGGGCTTGTTCTTCGTCTTACCAACCTCAGCATCACCTGCGTCACTCCAGACTCCCTGTGGTGTAACTGTTGGCTGTTCTCCCTTGTCCTGCTGCCGTCAGCATGGCTTTGTGTTTGTGGGTGCTATTTGGTGGATGTGGTTTTTGTATGCCTATTGGGATCTCCAGCCACAAGGCTCCTCTCCATTGCTCCCAGTGGGGTCTTGGTCTTCCCAGGGAATCAGGACATCCCTTACAGTGTTTCCTCATGACCTGTTGTAGGCAATGCCTTTTATGTGAATATTTCAATCTAGAAAGCAGGAGATGTCCTGGGGGACTGGACATGAGTGGCCTGTGAAAGTTGCTGGGAGCAAGGAGTTCAGGCACTCTCCCAAAGGCTTTTAGCACAGAGTGAAGGCTGTTTGTCACAGCCTTTGTAAGGTGCCTCTTGCCATATTTTTTCATCCTGGGAACAAAACAGAAGTGGCTGTTCCCTGCTGCTGACTAGTGCTTTGATATTAATATTGGTTGTGAGAGTTTCACAAGCATATCCTTGGGGGCTGAAATCAATGGCACTTTTCCAGACTATGTCTGTTGAAGTTCAACCTGCAAGAGCCCTGAGTGACAGCAGGCAACAAATCCATCTCCCTTATTCAAGGTCTTCTTTCAGGTTTCTACATTGACCTTCCAAAATTTTTTTGTGCTGCAAGTTTCTTTCTGAACTGTGCATGTGCTTCAGTGCATTCCCAAGTTCTGCTCCAGTTTCCCATGTCCCAGGGTCACAAACACCACAAAACGTATCCAGCCCTGCAATGGGACCAGTGCTCCCCACAGGAGGAAGGTGGTGTGCTGGGGGGCAGCCTGTCCCCACCTCCTTCCTGAGGGGCTGGGTGCCAGCAGGAGAGCACATCCGACGGATGGTGGCCCCTCATGCCTTCACCCCCATGCCCTGCTCCCCTCCATCTCTCTACCTGTTCAGAGGAGGGCCAGTGCAGAGTATTTGACTGAGATACCTGGAGTAAAATTTGATTCAGATTTGCCAGATTATGGGTGTAAGGGCTCACTGGGCATCGAAAATACTTGTGAAGCCTTGTGTAAACTATTGCTGTGTCTCTCCTGCAACAGAAGCCTTGGGGCATGCAGCCATGCAAGGTGGTCACTGGTTTCTCTCTTTGGTTTTGCAAGATACAAGAGAGGGGGAACTGGCAGTGCCCTTGGTTTTCTTCAGCAGGGTGAGCAGATTAATCATCAGAGGTCAGGCTGAAGGTCTGTGTGTATTTCCTGAATGGCTTCTACTCACACATATGCATGTTTGTGACTGCCTGTTTCCTGCAAGAGACAGAGCCATACTAAGGGAACTGAGTTACAAACCAGACTGATATGAAATGTCAAGACCTCTTGCACCATGCTTAGCAATATTTTGGTTGTCTCACATCAGACAGAGTAATTTATTCCTCCCCATGGCTGCTTGAAGGATAGTTTTGTAAATAAACAGGTATGACCTGACAGATTTGAGATAAGAAAAGGGTCTGCCTGCCAGTCGCAGCTTCAGCTGTTGTCTGTGTCTCCTACTGTCCTCCTCATCATTCCTTGCTGCCATGGATGGCTGGATGCTGGCACCCAATCCTGTGTCCCCTTCCAGAGCCTGACTGCAATGTGGCTTGTACACTGAGCCGTCCAGCTGGTGAAAAGCACACAGAATAAGGGACCTCACCATTTTCCTCTTTCCATCTTTCCAGTGTAATTTTCAGGAGTGCAGTTAGATGATCAGAAGTTGGCAAAGAAAAAACCCTCAGTTTGTAGAGTGAAATCCATCAAGCAAGCTCCCTTTCATACACAGGCATGCATCCAAGAGCAAAGGCTGTTTTCTGCTCTTCATCCCACTGCATCACATCCGCAGGCAGTTCCTGCCCCAGCCTGGTTTGAAGAGTTTTGCATATTGGTTGTCCACAAGTAGTATGTGTAGGATGCTCCTAGGGAATGTATGGGGAGACAGTGAAAATTGATTGACTGTTCATGTGTGTGTCATAGTGGAGAGGAGGGAAGGAAAGGGAAAAAGAGAGAGCACACAACATTCACTGCCCAGAAGACTTGAAGAAATCTGGGAATATTCTTGTCTCTATAGCTGAGAGGTACTTTGTGATTATAACATTCAACATGTCTGGTAGAATATTCATAAATGATTTATCAAGGATGCAGAAAATCAGCTTTCCTGGGTAGGTGGCCAGTGCTCTTGCAGAGGAGTATTTTGTGGAAGAGCTGGGTGGGTCCTACATAGCTCATCCTGCACTAGAAATGAAAGCAGTTGGTAGGTGACCAACCTTTTTAACATCTGAAAACAGCAGCGTGACCCTCTGTGGCCTCTCCATGTCAGGCCCAGGGATGTGAGAAGTCATTCATCATGTCATGAAGCTTGGCAAGGTCTCTGCCATTTGCTTTCCACGTTTCCCACTACTCTCCAGGACAATACAATAGATAGGAAAGAACAAGAAATACAGATAATATTTATCTTTCTGGATAAACAAGCTGTGGTTTCCAACCCACAATAACCTTCCAGTGTTCCTATCTCATAGGGGAAATGCATTGCTAGAAAAAAACAACCCTCCTTCTAGAATTAGACTCATTTATCTGGACATGGGATGAAAATATTACTGATACCAAGAACTGCAGAGAGAAACAAAACAGCACAACTGACTATGGCAAAGGACCTGGTTTAACAAAGTGTTGCCCAGTCTTTCAGTGCAGCAGTTTGAGGAGATGCCAGGTGTCAAAATTAAGGAATCAGTATTATGAAGTGCTATGTATGTTTGAAAAAAAGGATCTCTGACTAAAGTCCAGCGTTCAACATTTTTGTACAGTGATTCTTCTGACTCTGGCCCAAAATGACTGTAGCCTTCAGAACCTCATTCTGGTTAGTACAAAGATCCAAAACCTCTGGCAAATACTTTTATGCTTTCTGATTATTATACTTGATTTGCTGATGCCTGATATCCTGTCAAATATTTTTAAAGTTGATGGTGTTGTATAGGCAAACCCAATCACAAATACAGGCTGGATGTAGAATACATTGAGAGCAGCCCTGAGGAGAAGGACTTGGGGGTGCTGGTAGATGAGAGGCTGGACATGACCTGGCAATGTGCACTCTCAACCCAGAGAGCCAAATGTGTTCTGTGCTGCATCTGAAGCAGCATAGGCAGCAAGTCAAGGGAGGAGATTCTGCCCATCTGCTCCACTCTGGTGAGACCCCAAGTGGAGTAGTGTGTTGAGCTCTGGAGTCCCCAGTATGAGAAGGACATCAACCTGTTGGAGCAAGTCCAAAGGGCCATGAAGATGATCAAGGTCTGAGCATCTCCCCTATGAAGACAAGCTGAGGGAATTGGGATTGTTCCACCTGGAGAAGAGAAGTCTGGGAAGACCTCACAGCAACTTTCTGATACCTGAAGGGGCGTGACGAAAGAGCTGGAGACGGACTTTTTACAAGGGCATGTAGTGATAGGACAAGGGAGAATGGCTTTAAACTGAAAGAGGGCAGGTTTAGATTATAGATTAGGAAGAAATTCTTTACTGTGAGGTTGCCCAGAGAAGCTGTGGACTCCCCATTCGTGGGACTGTTCAAGGCCAGGCTGGATGGGGCTTTGAGCAGCCTGGTCTGGTGGAAGGTGTCCCTGTCCATGGCAGAGGCATTGGAACTAGATGATATGTAAGATCCCTTCCAAACCAAACCATTCTATGATTCTATGAATTAATTTATCTAGAATTGCCATGTTCATAGGGAATTTATTTATAATCTGGTTTTGTGAAGGATAAAAGCTTATAATTTATTTGAGTAGAATGTGGTAAAAGTTTTAATGGAAAATGGAGAGAAGTGAAACATTTGAAATACATTACTGATATTTTCAAAACATGGTTATGATTTTTGTTTTGGAAACATATCTTAATTGTGAAACTGACTGTGAAAAAGAAAAATAAAAGAAGTTACCTGCATAATTAGAAAATGGAATGAGACTTTTCTGGTTGAACAGAATCCTTTATCTAATTTTTCTGGGTTCATTGAAGATTTTCATATTGACCTAAGAGATATTTTAATTTATTTTTTGTGCCAGACCCCTCAGTACTTCTCCTTTTCATGTTAACCCAAGCTGATCTCTTTTTCTTTCTTTCTCTTTTCATTTTGGTCACTGAACCAAAAATTGAACAGTTCTACTTCTGACAAATTGACCATTTAGTTTCCGGCCACTGAACAGATCTAATTCAGACCACTCTCCTTGAGTTTGTTCCCAAAATAAATTATAGAATAATAATTCCCTCTCTAAGGCACCAAAGCACAGTTGGTAGCAATACAGACATTTCCAAGGTAACAAATTCATGTTTTCTACAACGATACCTGTGGTTGCTATGTGGCTACTAATGTATAAGTGGACCACATTTTCCTTTACATTGTTCAGTTTTATTTTTCAGTGGAAATCTTTTACCTGATGCAGTGCTCAGTAAAAAAAGCTTAGGGGAGATCTGTCACTTGCCTCCTGGATATCTTATAGTTAGAGGATATTTCTGTTTCTGAACTTGAAAACCTGTTGCAGTTCATCTATGGAATTGTCATTCATTGAACTAGACAAATAGTCTTTTATATCTCTCAAATTCTCTCTTTTTATAATGGAATAATATTTCCAGAGCTGTCCACCTCAAACAGAAATGAACTGCTCAGAGCAGACGTAGAAATTGGATTTGAGAGATGCAGGTTTATTTTGTTCAGGGAAGTGATCCCTCTGTTCTTTATTGCCTTGCTTTTCCTCCAGCCTGTAGTTAATGCAATTACAGAGTATGGAGGAGTTTCAGCAGAGCTGTGATGTTTGCAGAATTTGCCTCAGCCAGCAGAGATGAAAAGGTGTGGGTTTGGCTGGATCGGACAGCACCGATCCCTCCCCAGCCTCAGGCAGCCTGGATTACTCTGTGGACTTTTTCACTCAAAAAGATGTAAGTTTTGTTTCATCAAGTGGTAGCAGATGTTAAGGAGCTTTTATGCCACTCATCACCAACAGAATGCCAATGTAATGGCATCTGGCTGTTTTCGTAGTACAAATCATTTTTATAAACCCCAAACTGTCCCTGAGCAATGGTAGTGGTGCATTACACACTGACTACTCTTCTTCTGGGATGTTGCCCAAAATGTCCAACTCTCTCCAAGCGCCTTTTTCATAATTAGTGATATTAGACTAGAGAGCAAATCCTCCTCCTATTTGCAACATTTTTCATTTGAGAAAACACATTGTAAAATTAATTGCAGTGCAGTATTTCTCCTAATTGAACATCACTAACTGCTAAGAAACACTAGTGAGTGACTAGTGAGAGCCTTTCAGTCCAGAATTAGAAGGTCTGCACTTGGTACAGTTACCAAGTATTCTCTTGTTGCAGTTACCAAGCATTCTCTACTTCCAAACAGTCAGAAACAGGGAACCTTTTGTTCTAATGGATGTATTTTCTCTAGAGCATGGAGATTTTTCATGAGATGCAGAACTCATACAGGTGCTGGAAAGCATTATACCTCAAATCTTCAGAATTGTCAAATTGTTGACAAAAAAATTTACGTGTTCTGTCTGACACCTTGGAGTGTTCCAGCTTTTAGCACTCCAGGAAGGAGGAGGAGGACTGTCATCACCATGAAAGAGGATCAGGGCCAGCAAAGGCCTCAGCTCCTTGATGCATCATGTAAATACCACTGATGAGACAAGAGCTTTGGGCAGCAGGACAAGCTTTAACCCTACTCTCTTCTTGAAATTCTTCCTAATTTGCTCCTCGAGCAGAACATCTGGATGGCAGTTCCCATTGCTCGTGGGGCAGTGCTGCAGTGGGGCAAGGTTGACTGTGGTGTCCAGGTACAGAAAGGTGAGGCAGAAGAGGTGACCAATCTGAGGGAGCAGTCAGATTGTCGGCTTTACTAGGTTTTATCTCCTCTTCTCTCCTTTTGCAAAATGCTGGGCCCATTGCTCAGACAGTGTCACTGCATCACCAGTTTCCAGCTAATGACTTCCCCCCAAACCACTGGGCAGATGTTTAGGTAGGAAAAACATGCCCTGATCAAACAGTCTAGATGATGTTCCAGCTGTGTGCCAGTTCACTTCTCATCTCTTCTGCTGAATTGAACATGTGTTTATTGTGTTTATTATGTTTAATATGCAGAGTGGTTGTCGTGTTTGAATTAGAGGAGAATCTTCTTCTCTGTGGTTTTTTTTTTACATCAAGATCACTGTGGTCTGATATAAAGAGAGAATGATGTCTTAGCAATTAGCTAGGCCAGAATTTGACAGCCTTTTTAATTTTGGGGTTTACTTGTGGGTACGTTATATAGGTATTTACCATTGAGGGAAATAATGAATGAATTATAGTAACACATCACATTTCCTGTATTGTTTTTGATCAACTGGCATAAAACAAATTTATTTTAGTTATACCCTTAAGAGCAGGTTCTATGATATCCCTTGTTACACACTTGGCTGTTTTACTATTTCTTGAGCTTTTCTTTTGCAGACAATCAGACTGCTGTAGGATGAATAGTTACATGTTGGGTGGCTAAACATTTAATGTGCTGTTTAGAATCAGAAAAGGTGCCACAAGGAAATATATGGGAGTGAGGTGGCAGAGATCTTACCTTAATATGTGTTCCAGGGTTCTGGGTGTATAGCAGCTATTTATTGTGTTTATTCTATGTGTCATGGCAGTCCTAATGCAATGCTTCCCATATGCCAAAAGGCAGCTCTAGTGTGTGCTGTCCTGGAGATCCCCATTCAGTATCTCCCAGAAAGAGCACATTTCTGTGACTTAGATCTGGCTCAGGTTCTTTATTGGTGGGGACACTTCTTATGTGGTACAAAGTTGATAGTATATTGGGCAGGAATTAGGAATTATTGGGAGATCTCCCAATTCTTAAAGAACAAAAAAAGCGAGTACTGGGGTATGTTTAAATATAAACTTACTTAAATGTACCCAAGGGGTCAGGGTCATTTTTACTTTCCAGGAACACAAAACTCTGGAAGGATGCAAAGATAATTTAGGTTTTCATGGTTTGCTCACTGTAGGAATGCCTTTTGTTGAATTTGTAGCCTGCAAAATGCTGTGTTACTTAAAAAGCTACGAATTAGAATATTTTCCTGTGAGAAATGGAAGAAGAAAGAAACCTTTCTCAAAATTTAAGCAGGATTTTTACATATTAACTGTAAATATTTTGCAACTGAATGATTTGCTTTTAAATAAAATAAAGCTGCTTGCTGTCTCTGCAGAAATGAGTTGGGGAAAAGGATTTATGCAGGGTATTTTAGTCAGATGAATAAAGAGATATGTCCATCACCACTAACATGATGGCTATTCCTTCTAAATATAAACTGATAATATTATATATTAAAGACTTGATTATACCGTTAAGAAGATTACTACATTTAAACAGAAAATAAAGGCTTATGTGCCCTAAATGTGAAACTAAAAGAGGGTTTTATATATGGCAGTATCACAACATTCAGTACTTCTGAATAAGGTATTTTTCCCATGAAAATACCTCTAAGGAATGATCACTGCATGTTGCCTCTGGGAATAGGTGGGATGCCTTATATCTAATCTCTTTCAATGTGGTTATTTAAATATATGCAGGTATTAATCTTGGCATATTTGGGGGTGTTTTTTGGAGTAAGCATGATGATTGCATGTGATAGTGTCCACAAGGGTAGTTTTCTGTTTCATTCAATTTTCTGTAAATGTTTGGGATATCTTTTAATTGCAATAATGGTGGCAAATCTATCAAAAAATGTATCAGAACGGGAAGAAGGATTGATGGTGCTTCTGTGCTATTTCTGTGAATCAGATTTATGAATTTAAAATATTTAACACGTATTAAAGATTTCAATGTCTTTTAATATTGTGCTTGACTTAGACAGCACCATCTCTAAGGACGTAGTAGCTGAATCTTTTGATGGTATTGAATTTATGACATAGAATTTAAGACTTTTGTGCTCATGTCATGAAGCTTGTTAGGTAGTGTTTAACATGTCTCCTTTTTCTTTTTTTTTTTTTTAAATTCTTGTTCTTTATAACGTAGTAGTTCTTCTCAGTGAGAGATCTATAGTGAGGATGGGGGAAGATGAGTTACTTTTACAGTTATCTTCCTGATAGATAGCACTAGATTTCCTTTTATGCATCTCTCAAATTAAATATTCTGCACCTTCATAACAACATCTTCTTACTTTATCTTTTAAGAGTAAAAGCATCGTGATTATAAATTAACTTAGAAATATTTTAAGATCTTCTACCTTGGGTCTCGTCTTTGTTTCCGACTCAACCATTGCTCCATGGTCAAGTCCTGTCCAGAGAAAAAATTCGCTTAATTGACTCCAGTGGAGGCTGCAGTTTGAATGGGCTGTTTTGTGTGGAGGCAGAGCTGGAGTTGATGGTACCCACAGCCCTGTTTCCCTGGGGGCTGGCCATGGGCTGGCTGCATGGGAGCCTCTGGCTGTGCCAGGGTGGAAGGTACCGCGCAGGCACTGGTGACGCTGTGTGAGTCAAAATTCAATGCTTCTTATTTGGAGGGCAAATCAGGGAGTTATGGACAGCTAGGTGTGTTGGCTGCTGGCCTTTCCACCCACTGGTTTCTCAGGGCACCGTGTGGAGTGGTGCCAGCCCCCTGAGCCCTTCTGGCTGCTGGCATCGTGTCTGCCTGCCCAGCACTGGCAGCGCTTGCTCTGGAACGGGATGTCAGGTCTGGCCTGGGTTGAGATGCTCTGAATTTTCTGCCCTACTTCCCAATGAGCTGGATAGTGCCAAGGGAAAGGTTTGCCTGGCCCCCTCCTGCTCCTGAGGACAGGCTGGGGACAAAACCTTGCCTGTCCCTCATTTGGGGCTGGAAGCTGAATATACAACCTGGCTCTTCATGGGGCTGTATATGCTTTTTATACTGCCCATTGGAACTCTTCAAACCCATATTCTCTAAAATATTAACCCCCCTCAAATTCTGCTATCTTTACATATCTACAAGAGCTGCCATCCTTTAGACACCAACACTTCCTTTAGGGGTGTCTCCTGTGGATCCCAGGTACCAGGACCTGGCTCTCCTGGCATTCAGTTTGTAGTCAGGATGGGCTGGGGGATGTGTGACCCTGTCCCAGGTAAGCAGAGGTTGGCAGTGATGGGGAGAGAGGTCCCCTCTTCACTGAGGTGGGCCTGGTGAGGGACACCAGGCTGCCTTTGCTCCCACACTTGCACCAAAGCTCTGAGGAGCAGCAGTGGGGGTTTAAGTTCCTGGCTATATCTAGAAGAGAATTTGTCATCCTGGGCATACAACCAGTTCTTCTGTTGGCCATCAGAAGTCAGTGGCTTTTAAGCCAAAGGTTGGTCCCTGAAGTTTTTTATCATCTCCTGTTTAAAAGAAGAACTTTCTGTAATGGGAAACTGCAAAGAAAGAGTGTAGTGATCCCTGTGGGAATAAATTCTCAGAACAAACAGGATGAAGGCAATCACACAAACCCTTGGATGACATGTAAGGCTGAACTGCAGCAGTGTGAGGTGAGTGGAAGATGGCTGAAGGCACTTATTTCCTTGCCTGAGGCCAAGGCACCAGCCCCAGCAGAGACAAGTTTGGATCCAGGTACAGTGAGATGCAGGAGAATCTCAGCCATTAACAGGCTTTTTCTTTACATTCAATGACATTTTTATTGCCATTAGGAAAATTCTCTCCATTAGATCTTAACTTCTGTTTTGTGTTCCACCCAAACTTGTTTAAATATTAGGTGATTTATTTCTGTATTTTCATTTGCCCTCGATAGGAATGACAGAGATTTTAATGTAGTACAGAAAATCCTTTGAGATCTTCAAATTAGAAGTGCTCTAATGAAGTAGACTCCTTTTTTTTTAAAGTGTGAAGTGATGTGTTTGTGACTATAATTGATGATATCCTCATGAATCCCTTGAGTTAAATAAAGTGAATCAGGTAAACAAAGTACTTTGTCTTGCTCATATGTGTTGTTGCAAAAACAAGAATAGAAGACATCTGTAATGTATTACTTTTGAATTTTTTCTAGCAACCCTCCCCCACTTTTACTGGAATGGCAATATTTAAATTTTGTACATCATTCTAGGTTCACTTTAAATTTAATTTAATTTCTCCATGAAGTTTGCATTTGGGTCATATTCTGTGGAAATGGGATTATTATGCCAATGGGTGAAATGTTACCAAAGTGGTCCTGATGAGTGAGAATTTGGCCTTGAATTGAATCTAATGCAATTGTAACAGAATATTTTTAGGCAAAAGCAGTGATGCCACAGAAAATGCCAGCTAAGTAGTATTTAGTACTTGAAGTCCTACACTGATCAAGACGCCACTTTCCAATTTCTCTTCCTGCAATCTGCCTGCCCTCTGCCAAGCACTGGTGTGTGATTAATTGACTGACACGAAGTCTGTTATTTACATTGCAGATATATTGTAAGTAGACTCCAGGTGAAGCTCACAGCATGCTGCATATTTACCACCATATGTTCAGGAGGTTGTGAACAGAAAAAAGTAAGTCTAAAGCCAGAGGAGGTATTAGAGGACACAATAGAAAAGCTAATTATAAAAGCCTTCGAAAGCAGTCCCTGCTTCCCTGTTTGATGTCCCAATATGTAATTACAGAGAACCAGGAAATAAGGGAAGATAATAGAAGGAAGATAATAAAGGGAAGATATTAAAACCAGGGTATGGTAGTTTGTGAGAGAAGAGGAAAACAATGCTCCCAACCCATTTGTGCTTTAGCTGTTGGAAACAAGGGAGGGCTGTGAAAGGGGATGGAGGGGCAGGTGTTCTGAATGCTATAGACAAGGGAGGTGTGAGCTCACGAGGAATGGGCAAACTTTGTCAGTGCCTGTTTTCTGGTGGAAAATGGTGTCTTACCCTCCTGAATGGGCTTTGCACCAGGTGGGATGGCCAGAAAGGGAGTGCTGAATCTGGCAGCTGTATCATCCCTACTGGCAAGCAGTAATTTGTTCCCTTTAAGGATGGACAGCATGGGATGAAATCACCCCACAGGATGCCATCCTTGTTTTAAAGCCCATTATGTGCTGCCTGTGCAAGTAGAAAATCTCACTTTGCATCCATTACTGTGTCCCATACCAATGTATATATTTCCCTTACTATTTATATCACTTCTGAGGTGGGCTTCCTCTCTGAGGGTCACATGTGTCTCCTAAGACTAGTTTAGTGAGGATTAGAATTTTTGATAAAACAGAAGAAAAGTACGTCACTAAATCCTAGCCTTAAATTTTCATGTATATTAAAACAATATTTCTCAGAAAAATAAAGGTGCTGCCCTGTAAATCTATTAGTTACACATGGAGCAGATAGCTGGGGGTCCAGATAGTGTTGGGCAAATGAACCAGCTTCTGGCTGGCTGTCACAGGAAGGTGCAAGCAACGTGGGGGGCTGGAAATGACAGCTTTAATTTTGCTCCAGGGCTGGAGGGAGAATGTCTTCACTCACGCCTCAGAGGGCCTTCCCCAACACACAGCTCAATTATCTGGATGGTAAGCTGATTAGAGGATTTGAAACCAATCATCCAAAAATGGTTGATGCCAGCCTCCAACTGACACATCAGCTTATTCTCAGTGAGGGCAAAGATGAGACACATTTCAAATTATGGTTTTGTAGAAGTTTAAAAAATGATTTTAGAAAGTGTGTTGTAGTGAGTGGGGTGAACAGTCGGGAGATGGCTCTTTAACAGACTTTTGTGTTTGCCATAGTGGCTGCTGGAGTTTCTCATGGTGCCAAGAGGTGCTCATGTGCTTTGCCATCCTGGCGTACAGCTGGGCTCGAGGGTCACAGGGCTCCCCAGGGCTGCCTCTTCTTGGAAGGCAAGGAAGGTGTTTGCTCAGGAAGAGAGAGTAGGAAAAGAGAATTATATTGGTTCAATGAGAGTACAAGTTGGAAGAGGTGCCAAGAAGATTGGACGCTTAGAATATGTACAGCACCTGGGGTGGGGCAACCCCAGATACCTGTTCAGACTGGGGAATGAGATGCTGGAAAGCAAAGCTGTGGAAAGGGACCTGGGAGTCCTGGTTGATGGTAAGCTGAATGCAAGTCAGCAGTGCCCTGGCAGCCAGGAGGGAAAACGCTGTTTTGGAGGGCATCAGGCACAGCATCGCCAGCCGGGAGAGGGAGGGAATTGTCACGCTCTGCTCTGCACTGGGGCGGCATCAACTGTTTTGTGCAGTTTTGGGCACCACAGTATTAGAACAATATTAAGCTATTAGAGATTGTCCAAAGGAGGGCAGCAAAGATGGTGAAGGGCCTTGAGGAGGAGCCATGTGAGGACTAACCGAGGGCACTTGGTGTGTTCAGCTGGGAAGAGACTGAGGAGAGGCCTCACTGCAGTTAAAACTTCCTCATGAGAGCAAGAGCAGGGGCAGGCACTGAACTCGCCTCTGCAGTGACCAGTGACAGGACCTGAGGGAATGGCCTGAAGTTTTATCAGGGTAAGTTTGGGTTGGATGTAGGAAAAGGTTCTTCACCTAGAGGGTTGTTGAACACTGGAACAGGTTCCCCAGGGAAGTGGTCCCAGCACCAAGCCTAGCAGAGTTCAAGAGGCATTTGGACAATACTTTCAGACACATGATGTGACTCTTGTGGATGGCCCTGTGCAGGGCCAGGAGTTGGACTCAGTGATCCTTATGGGTCCCTTCCAACTTGGCATATTCTGTGATTATGTGATACTTTGCGACTCCTTGCTTTCCTTTAAAAAAACACCCAAAATTCATAAGTAAAAAATTCCCTAATTCCCTCTTCAAAGTTTAACTCTTTGCAAAATTTCAGTTTCTCAGAAGATTTCCAGCCTGACTTTGCAACTGTGTAAGCTCGTAGTTTTGACTGGAGCAAGCAGAGTCAGTAGGGTTTACATGTGAATATAAATTCCCAGAAGCTAAACCCTAAACATAGCACATTTTTTTAAATAGTATTTTGCTATGAATCTTTATCAGATGATTACATATATTCATCTATGGTACATGGACAGCTTAATGTTTAAGGCATAATTGTAGATCTCCTTACTTTTATAATTACATTCTGAATGGCAAAGTTGCATTGATAAAGTCTAGCTTTAAATGCATCTGCTATTGCTGAAATCAACATACACGTTATTATATTTATTAGACATTAAACTTCAAAAGCATTTTTCAATTGTTAAAAAGAAATGGGTTATAGAAAGCATATAAAATGTCAAAGTTGACAAAGAGAGCAGCCTTGCACTCATCCTAGCCATGGAGGTGGTTGGGCTGGAGGCAGGAAGCTCCTTAGCTTAGCACTTGCCTGGTGCTGAGCTCTTATGTTTGTAGTTACCCTTTTCTGCTTTAACCTTGCTTAAAGCTGTGACTCAGCCTTCTCTGTTCCTGCAGGGACTGCTCTCAGTTTCCAGGACATCAGTCTTGATGTGCACAGCGATGTGCACTGCCTTGGATTTTAAATACCTATGGCATGTGCTGATGACATATTCAAAGTTTTCCAGCACACATAAGTGCAGATGAAGTTAATGGGCCCCTGGTGCTCAAAATCTTTGCAAAATTCAGATTTTAGATATTTCCAGAGGGATGCTCGAAAACTTAGGACCCTGGAGAGACCAAACAGGGAGAAGAATGAAGGAGACCACACACCTTTCTCATGGTACTGTTTTTTCAGAGGATTTACAAAAGCATAGCAGTTATCAGATGTTTACCTTTCTGTTGTGTTTAGTTGAAATCAACTAGTGGGATCAACACTTAGTGAGAGACATGTTGGGGAAACAGTTGTGATTCTGTTATGCTGGTTCTTGTGTGGAAGTGAGACTTACCCAAATGTTCCTTGCTGGAGTGCTTTCTCTTAGATGAGAGGAAGCAGGAAAGGAGTGGAAAAAACTCATGTTCAGATTTAAAAGGAAGCTACGGGGGTAGGTAAATACAATACCAGATTTCAAATATGAGTCTCTTCTGATGCCACACACAGAAAACTAAGGTAGAACAAGAAAAGAGAAAGATTTTTGTGATCTACAAATTACCTTGAAGCCAATAAATACATAAAAAGAGAAATTAAAGACCTCAATGAAAGTTTGTATCCAAAAGTGCAAGTTTTACTTGTGTATCTCATAGAATGACACTGACCTAATTTGCCTATATTGCTAAATATTTTGTTATTTGGTGAGATTAAGTGGAAGAACAAGATCACCCCAATCAAAATTGCTGTGAAAATCTGAGAGCTCAAATAGAATATCTACCCTTCTCATCCTTTACCATGATGACTTATGTTAATGACAAAAAATATTATTTTACTCAGCTGTCAAATGGCCCTGGGAAAACGGTAGGTAGAATTTTACAGCCTCAGCCTGAAGAATGCTGAAGAGGAACAGCTTTTTCATACAAGAAGCAAAATGACAATCACTGAGGCAAGAGGAGAGAGAGGTTGATAATTTGACCACAAGTAATGGCTGTATATATTTAAATGTGTTCTCTGAGGGCCCTGAGTGCCTGAAGTGGGATAGATATATCTAGCAATAAAAATGTGGTTGTAATAGTTCTCCTCCACAGAATACTCTCTGAGCTACCTGTATTTTAAAGTCTATTGAGATGGGTTTTAGAACACTTTTTCACCTTTTAGAAAAAACATTTTCTGAGCACTTGTACCAAAGTGCAGATAATTACATAGCCATTTGAAATACTTTTTCAGTATGAAACTTTGAAAATGCATTTTAGTTTTAACATTAAGTTGCCTAATTTTTAAAGGCATTTCACTCTTGCAAGTAGTTAAACTGGTAAACCAGTTAACTGCAGGTGGTTATATTTGCTAGTCAGATAAATAATTATTATACACTTGTAAAAGAAAGACAGCTGCAATTACTATGGAAGATTGTTACAAGTTTTTTAGCATAACAATGAACTACAGCACCTGCCTTCCTAATATGCTTTACAATTCTGCTGCTGGTATTATTTCTGTGACCCCCCATGGCACAGAATGCACAGATCTACATGATGCTCTAGCTGTAACTTGAAGACATTTTCATTTCAAATGCCTCATTGAGTTGGTTTATAACTTTCTAACAACCTTACCTTCTAAAAGATCAGTGTTAAAGGTTTGCTTTTATTAAAATGGTACACAGATGTTTGGCAGACTTATGTATTGCTATTTTATAATTACTGGCCAATTTGAAAAAAGATTTTCACTTGCTGAAAGAAAGTCAGGTTTCAGATTAGTATTTTAAACTTGTGCAGTGGTCTATGTAGGTAACTCAGAGACTGCCTGTTGGGACCTGCGGGGTTTCCTCCCCTTTATGATTAGATCTGTGACAAGTTTGAAGGAATTTGTTTTGCAAGCAAACATACATTACTGGAACAGCATAGGTATGTCTTTGCTGTGCTATGTAAGTGATATTTATTTCCATATTTGTCTTATATATATGCATATCAGGCACTTCCTGTTCTCCCTTAATTTAATTTCTGCTAATCCTTGTCTTAAAATGCCCCCTAGATACAGCAATCTGGCCAAGAAAGGCTGCTTGTTTCACCCCTCACACATAAAGCAACACCCATCAGTGTAAACTGGTGAGGATTAGTGTATTTGTAACAGCTGTGCTTTCCTTGCCATTTGGATCCACTTCCACTGGGTACCTCCCACTCTTCAGGTCAGGCAAAGCACACTGAACCTGTTCTAACATCTGGGCTGCTTACCTATGATAAAAGGTAGTAAGTCTTTAAAATATCTTCATTTAGCTCTCTGCACTTCACAGAAATCAGATTCTCCCTATTTCTCCTTCTCTGCAGCTTATCAGTGTGGTGTGATCCATTGCAATATAATTTCATATTATGATTATCGGTTTGAAGGATGAATCCTAATGTTTATAAAGAATTATTTGCTGCTCCTTGCTTAAATGTAAAGCCACTGGGCAGAGACCTTCCTTTGTCCTTACAGCTTTTTCATACTAGTATTGCCTACATCTCATGTTTGACCTTTACAATCACAGTTCCCATCTTTATTAATATTATGTTTATTATCTGCAGAATTTTTAGTAACAATTTGCAAATGGATAGACTGCTGTCTTAAATGCTCTGAACTTTTAGCAGCTAAGATTCCCCTGAGATCCTGGGCCTCTGAAGAGAGTTTAGAGACTCTGTCCCTTCTTGCTGCCTTTGTGTTTCTGCCCAGGGAGGCACAAGAGCACCACTCACAATGGACAGGGTTTAGGGATCTTGAGGGATCTTGGTGCACTGAATTTTTAATATGTTACAACTTTATTGTCTTATAAGGGTTTGGTGGGGGGTTTTTGGTGTTTTTTGGTTGGTTTGGTTTGGGTTTTTTGCCATTCTTAAATCTGAAGAGGGTATTAGACTGAGTGCTTTCTTAATTGTCTAAATCTCTTTCCCAAATTTCCATTACCCAAACAAATCTTATTTTCCTGCATTTCAAGGGGACAAGTTATCTCCCCAGCCTTGTCAGCAACCTACACAGCCAATAGGGGTTTACCTCTCAGCTTTTTTCTATGTCTGTTGAAACAATAGTGATATCCAAGCCAGTATCCACTGTCCTTTCATATGTAGACTATAATGCATACTGGAAAACTTCTTTTCTCTGATATGTTTTGCAAGTCCAAGTTCACCCGTGTAGATGCCTCTGTTGTTGTATACTAATTTGGGTCTTTTTAAGTAATTCTTTAATGTCTTTCTCAATGTGATTGCTCATCTGTTCAGGTCTGTGCTAGAGTTTCTCTTTCTTAGGATATTTTAAGTTAGTCCAAATTTTCCCACTGTCCTGTTTTTCAAAAAAACTTAGTGCAGTCAGGTCAGGCTGTTATTTGCTTTATTAATTCACCATTCTGACCTGATAATTCCCCATCTGCCACAGCTGTCTCAATAAAAATCCCATTTCTCTGTAAGACCCTCCCTGACTTTTCTGGCAAAAAAATCAAAAGTTTCTAGAAATTATTTTATGCCAACTTTGGTTCATCATTTTAATTTGGTTTTAAACTCTTTTGAACTCTTGGTTGAGGGTTGCTTTGATGATATGTATCCCTCTGTGAGAGTTGTGACTTGTCTGTTACTTGCACATTTTGATGCAGTGGTTGTAATGCCTCTCCATTGATGGTAGATCCCACAGAGTTAACTCTTTTCAAGATCATACGAATCACTTGCAGGAAAAAAAAGAAATCAGTAACACCTATTTTGTCTTTAATAATCTCCTCCTTATTCTAATGAAGTCTTGCTCCCCTGCATGTATGGAGACATCTCTGAATGATTTCCTTGGGCAACTTGAGAGAGTCTGTTTGGCCTTTGCAGGGCCCTTCCATGAGCTGAGTGTTCTGGTCTCATGGCTCTTCTCAGATTGTGTCCTTCCAGTTTCTTTCCTGCCTTTTCTCTTAACTTCCCCATACCTTTTTTGTTTTTAATCGAAACGTGACCCTTCACAAAACTGACTGCAATGGTTTCTCATGTCTTTGTTTGCTCTTGGACACTGATGTTCAGCACTGAGACTGAAGGACCTGCTTTTGTTTTAGCTGGTTCTGTAAAGGACCATGGATGCTGCTCACAAGCACCTCACGAGAGGACAGAATTACTGCCAGTTTTGTAGTTTACTTACCAGCAATGCTGTGAAATCAGCCAAGAGTGATTGCTGGAGCAGGGGGTTTGTGTGTGAAAGCTTTGGTCGTTTGAGGTCTCTAGGTGTGGTTTAGCAGGAGCACAGAATGGTGCAAGTAAGCGGAGCTTTCCTGTTTCGTTTGTTGTGTGTGAGCAGTTGTGGCAGACTGGGTCACCAGAAAGGAAATTATGTTAAAGGATGATGTTTAGTTTTCATCAAAAATAATTGGAAAGTAAAGACTTGAGATCTTTCCTGATTTTGCTTTTTTTGTTGTTTTGAGGGGAGTTTTTGTTGTTTTGAGGGGAGTTTTTGTTGGATTTTCTGTTTATAGGAATAGCTCATATGGGTGGGAGTGTCTTGGCTGATGGCCTACATATACTGATTTTTGTGTGTTGTATCTTCAGTTGTAGGGTATTACTGATCACTGTGGTTCCCTTTGAATTTACCAGCAGTATTAAGTTTATAATATGTTAATTTCAATTTTGTGGTCATCAATGAAATGCCGGCAAAACCATGTAGAATGAGAGCTATCTTGAATTTACACTGACTGGCAAGGAGCAAAGAGATGGGCAGGAGCTCAGGCATTGCAGACTCTGAACTCCAAACCGTCAGTCCAAGTGATTTAGAAATAAATGTGTTCATAGCATAGGCTTTGTGCTGTTTGTTGTCCTCTTACAATTTCCATGAAACCTCAACAGTTTCGTAGTGTTGTGGTGTTGAAGTGTTTTATCTAGGAATTTTCCAAGAAATTTTTACTTTATTTAGAGGTAATAAAGCAGAGAATCTCAGAAATCTGTTTACAATCAAATCAAGCATTTTAATAATAGAATCAGCATCATATATGACTCACTCTCTTCTAAAAATGGTCATGCCATCATTTTCAACTTTAATATGCTTTTAAACACCGTGTTTTAAAGCTAGTAATAAATTACTATACAGTTCTTGTGTTTAAAATTACCATTATTGGCAGTAATAAAGAAAAATTTCAGAGTGTTTGGTTTTTACAGTGAGGGAGTTTGTGGACAGCTAAATATCTATATATACATTCTGCTTACCGCAGCTGGTGTTTTGGAAAAGATTTACTATACTAACACACTAACATTAATACGCTGCAATGTCTAAAATGCCTTTAGCATGTCATTTACACTCATCTGAGAGATTTCACGAAAGTATGATATTAGTAAGCCTTCCTGAGTAATCCGTCATGCCCAGGAGACATAAGCAGATTGGACATGTACTTACCCCTGGCTTAATAATTGTTACTTTCATAATTACTGTCCTTATTTCTGTTTCATCTGTGGTGAAAATGTTGAGAATTTCAGTTGTATTCTCCACAAAACACAGCCCAGCACAATTCAGATGTTATGTGTAGTAAAATCTCTTGCTATTCCACTTAAAGGACTATACAAAAGTTTAATATTTCTGCAGGACTATTGAGGTAGCAGCATTAAATATTAAAGCATTTAAATGTGCAGAACTGATTAATTCAGAATATATCAGAGCTGCTCATAAATGTTTAATATCTGTATTTTGCCTGATTGGATATAATTCAAGCTATGTGCTTCTTCCAGCACTCTAGGACCAGGTATTCATCTTTTATTTCTAGGAATGGTTTAAACATAATTCCTTTTATTACAGGTTAATATTAATGCCTCAGCCTTCCACTGTTATTGTTCATTCTTTCATAGAATCTACTTCAAAATCAATCACCTAAAGTTCAACTGAGAGCAGCTGTTAAAGTTCTTTTTAAGTATACATTTCACAAAAATATGGTTGTGTTAAAATTTGCACAACCTCAGGAGGATGAAAGCTGAAGTTTTGTCTTTGCAACACATGCATTTCCTTAGAAATGCAGAAATATTTGGGAGGAGGATTGAAGCTAAGCAAGTCCTGGAGTTAGGCTGATGTTAGTCTTGGATTAGGTTGTAGCTGTGTTATTTCACAATGAAATTGCACTAAGAAGGTGAAGATTTAGTGTTGATATCTCTGGAGGAGATGGGGTAGACCTGACAGGTATGTTGGCATGTGGCCAAAAACCTCACTGCAGTGGTGAGTGAGCCAAATGAATGATGGCTGAGAGTTTCTTTTCTAAGAGTTAAAAAAAAATAAATTCGAACCTGTCAAGAATATGATCTTCATTAAGTCTATGTGTTTTGGTAGGTTAGAAAAGTTCCCCTCCTGTGTTCCACAAAATTCACAAGAGACCCTAAACAAAACTCTACTGCATTTGGAGACCTGGGAAATGCACCCTGAGTTCAACACTGCCAGCTGGTAGGGCTGCAAGTGTTATAAGTGAGGTTGTGTTTAACTTTATAAAGCTGTGAATTGTTTAAGGTTATTTATACTAAAGTGTCCACCTTGCTGGTTCATTCTTTGGCAGGAGAAACCACGGCAGGTATCAGCAGGGCCATGTGGAGAAGTTGCTCCTCCTCACTGGTGCTGGGCTTGGGAGTTCTTGTCCTTCCTGGCATGCAGGGGCTTGGATTTGCTGATTACTTTGGAGTGCTTTGTCCCCTGTTGGCAGCACTCTGTTGTCCATCCACATGTAGCTCTCCCAAGACCTCTGTTCTGTAGCATAGCAGGTCAGACAGCCTCATGGGTTTACTGGTGGTGTACAATCCATAAAGATCTATGCGGAAGGCTATAGATCTATTTGAGACAGCTCTAAGTCTGGTCTTACCCCCAAACTGCCACTATTATGTATCTTCCAATTTGCATCATCACTGCTGTTAAAACTCAAAACAGACAAGTCAGAAAATCCTGTACAGGCAAATTCTTAAACATGTTTTTCTTCCCCAAAAGCTACTTTTTGCCACAGTGCTCTGCCTGGGAGTATTTCCTCTGCTGGGACTGGTACAATGAAGCAGGAGGGATGAACTGTATCTTTAGCTGTTCATTCTGCTGTGGCATGGCCAGGCCCCCACCAGGGCAGTGCCCCACCAGGCTGGAAGGGAAACAAAAACTCTGTAGGAGCATCTGTCCCAAAGCATATATGGTTCCAGCCCTCACCAGGAAGCACACTTAGCATACAGCATTAGCAGTGCTCTATACTATTTCATTTTCTTGCTTAACATGCTTTAAATTATCTTCTTTTCCTTTAGTGCTTTTTCCTGATACCTCTGAAGTTAATGGCTAAAGCTCCATTGCCTGTAATGAGGCCCAGCTGCCTGAGAATGCCTCAAATATAATAAAAGGACTGCCAAGCAATTTGCCATGGACCAAGGCAGAAATCTTGCTTTGATGCAGTGCCTTTCCCTTTTGAAGAGTGCTCCTCTGCAGCGTGGAGCAGAATTCTGGTTGCTGCAAAAAGCAAATGACAAGTGTAATGGAGAAGAGAATGAGCTCAACAGTGGTACAGGTTAAAACCCTGGTGTGCATCCATAAGTATCTGTTCCAAGACTGTTTTCTTGAGTTAAATTTGTCTTGAATTTTTTGCTGTCTGCCTTTCTGAGGTAGTTAGATGTGATGTGTCTCTGTGGCACGTATATCTCCTTGCCCTTGGAGACCTGTGGGAATGGGAAGGAGAGAAGGTTGCACACTCATTACGAAGATGAGGGACATGAAAGTTGTCCTTGAGTCAGAAAGTGGAAGCCTAAAACCAGCATAAATCACATAATATGACCTTTTTCCAGGGATTTTGGAGGGAGATCACATCTTGAACTCTGAAACAAGTCCTGCAGCTCTCCACTGGTCTGCTCAGGGACACTGCCTAATGATGGCTTGGTTTCATTCTGACTTCGTTCTTCAGGACATGCGAGACTGCCAAGTTCTCCTTGTTTTTGACAGGGTAATATAAACAGCAAAATGAATACATTGCTGAAGCTACTTGTGCATGTGAGCTCACAGGAAAACTGTGTTTAGTCATGTTTGTTTCAGTGTTAGCAATAAGGAAAAATATGTCAGATGTAAAAGGGGAAAAAAACATCATAAGGAGGCATTACAGTTCACTCAGTAGAGATTAAGTGCACCTTTGCTCTCTAGGAAATAGAATAAAACAGTTGCAGCTGGAATGATTTATAATAAAAGAAATGCAGCTTTTGTAGAAGGAAATCCTTACTCGGAAAAAAATCTAACATTTTCTTGACCCTTTTTTTTTTCTTTTATTTACAAAACAAAATTTTGGAAAAGGGGGTTTAATTCAAGTAAAAGTTTTGTGCTTTTTTGGTATGTAGTATCACAAAATCTGCAGTTAGGTTTTTACTGCTTTTATCTGTCGGGAAGTTGGATGTGTTAACTAGACTGTAAAACTTGAAGTACAGTGAAGTGCCCTCCCCCAAAACAAGTGTTTGGAAAGGACATTAAATGCTGATGTAAAGATTTACTTCTTTTTTTTTTCCCCAACAAAATGAACTAAAATGTTCAATTCTAAGCTGAACTGGTACTGAAGAACATGAAAGTATTCAATTTTCATTGAAAAAAAAAGACTAGTAAGAATATTTTGTAATTTATGTATTTTTAAACATTTCAGCCTTTTGAAATCCCTTCATTATTCCATCTTTTCATATATGATAACAATAAATGTTCAACTAATATTGACACTGCATTATTTGTATTTATTGAAGAATCTTATTTAGCAAAATTGCAAATTCCAAGTTTCTCAAGTTTTTACTAATGAAACTAGTGTGGTGAAAGATGTACTGAAGTGGATTCCTAGAACACTTTGTGTTGTGTGGGTTTTAAATATATTTCAGTGCATTCTTTCTGACTTCTGTCTATTCTGTATTTTGCAAGGATAGTGTACCATGCGTCCCACCTGATGCACAGACCACATTCATATCCTAATCTGCTTATCTAATTCTCCTTTCTCATTCTTCTGTGTGCAACACTGAGAGGGTGAGACAGATGTCAGTCATTCGCTGATTCCACTGCAGAATTTGAAAGACAGAAGTGGCAGTACTGAGTCTGTGGTTTCCTAGACGCATGCTACTTGTATTTATGTCTTATTTCTTCACAGCTAGAGCTTTATAATCTGTGAAGTGGCATGACTGCTTTTAATGGTGTCTGGCCATTCCTCTGTGCATTTAATTGCCATTTAATTACCATTTAGGTAAGATGCCAACCAGCTAGTACACTTGCCTTAATGGCCTATCTTATTGTAGGTATCTGGTGTCCCTGGGGGGTTATTTGGTACCAAACTTCATTCAGTGATATAAAGAGGTGCTACTGAACAGGAGACAGAGTGACCATCTAAGTTCTGTGGATTTAACTGTGTTCCAAACATTATGTTGTGTTTGCCCAGTCAGTGATGTTTGGATCAAATGCTCTTTGGATTAACTTTGCGACCTGTTTCTTTGGTTTGGGTTTTTTTTTTTGTTGTTTGTGTTTTTGTTTGTTTTCGTTTGGTTTTGTTTATTTGTTTTTGAGGGGAGTGGGGTTTTATTTTTTAACTCTTAAATAAATTTTCATTGACAAACTGATGAAGAAAAGCTAGGAAGATAAAAGCCTCTTTATGTTTTTTTCTGGCAGAGATCTGCTGGTTATTGTGGTAATTGGCTACTTGGCTTCTTGCTGAGGATGCCAAAACGAGTTATTCTGGTAAATAGCGTAGTTCTTTCTGACCCTCACCACATCGTCTCTAGGAGAGTGGCTGTGGTAGTCACACAGCTTAGCTTGTCAGGTAACTGACTTTCCCATGGTGTAACTGTGCTTTTTTGAGCCTTTTCAAATATCATATTTACCATTTTAGCCCTTTCCCCTCCTATAATAATATGCAGAACATCACCTGTTCTGGAGGTACTTCTTAGTAATTGTCTCCTGTGGGATGTGAAGACTTCTGTGACAGAGCAGTGCCCAGCCCAGGGAGCTGCAGGCTTGCAGCAAACCAAGGCAGACTGCTGGGGGATTTATTTTCCAGCAAGCCAAGTGCCTGTTTCTGTTCTAACAAGATATGAGTCATAGCAGGGACATGGCTGTGAATACTTATCTCTTTCACTGGGATGTGCAGAGCAGAAATAATTTCAGTATGGAAAGAGGACATGAAGAATCTGTTATTTGCTTGGGGAATTTGTACTGGTATTATCTGGGATATTTGTGCACACCAGGGACAAAAACCATGCTGTTCCCCCTCCCCCCCCCCCCCTTTTTTTTTAAGAACTGAAAGTGACCATTTGGGAATTTGCTGAATATATAAAGTATTTAACAAGCAACTAACTAATAGTGACAAGTTCAACACGAGTCACACTGTGCTGCAGTCGTAGTTTTCTGTGTGTACATGGTTTGGCTGGTTGCCTTATCAGAATTTTGGGCTCAGATTTTTTTGTGACTATTTAAAGGTGGTAAAGCATCTGTTAGTGTCTAGAAACAGGAGTCTGGAAGGAACCTGTTTTTATCTTCATACCCAACCCTTTGCCCAAGTGAAATAGAGAAGGCACTTTGTGGATTTTCCCCCAGAGCCCTGTCAAATGGTTCCTAATCACAACCTGACACAGTCCTGCCTGTTCCAGCCCTCTGTGTGTCTTGTTCAGTAGCTGACCATTAGAACAAACCTAAAACATAGAACAAAAAACCCCTTCATCTACAGCCATACCCTTACTGAGGTAACTGTCAGTCACTTGGCACACTCAGCCTTTACAAACCACACTGTGTGGAATCACTCTTTAAAGGATAAGCATATATATTGAATGTGTTCCCATATCTGCCTCTGACCCATTTAGCCACATATCCATAAGGATAAGACAAACAGAGACCACTGAGCTTTAATATTGTTCTTAGTTTAGAAGTTTTGTTTCTTAGGCACATTATTTTCATTCTTTGACTTAATTTTCATTACATGTTTTTAAATGTCAGAGGACTAGTGAATGTTTTTCTTATTTTTACAGATTTCTTTCCGTGTTGTTCTGATTTAAACCTTTCAAAATAGGTGGTTTTTAATTTATTGACCTTTCAATATTAATGTACTTTGAATGGTCAAAAGATTGTATTAGCCTTTGTTACAGCCTGTTCATCTTCATATACCAGAATTCAGTATAAATACTAGTTTATATTTAATATAAACCCTACTATCTTTTTCCCATATGAAACCTCATTTGATCCGTCCTGTCTGCATTAACTTAAACTGTCAATCAACCTCTAGGCTATTTAGTAGCATTGCTCCAGTTTATAGATGGGGGTTGTCTAGCTTTTTTAAATAACATTCTACACCAACTAAATGAGGGACTGTGCTTAAGCAGAATTATTTTGTTACATGAATCATACATACAAAATTAAATAATATTTTTAAACTCTTGTGTCCTTTCCCCTTAATAATACAGTACTGTGTATTTTGGTCTTCTTCCTTCTGTTCATATTTCTCAGCAACTTTCAGTGTTTCAGCCTTCACTTTTTCATGCTCATTTTCACTTTTGCCCTTTTAATCAGGACTCTTGTGCACTCCTCTTCATCAGCATCTACAGCCAACTTTCCTAGAGCCTGATTTGGTAACTGCTTTGGGGCTGCACAGGCTGCAACTCAGACTCTGCTGACTGTGCTGGGTAGATCTGTTGTACAGAGAGGGCTCTGAGGTGAGCAGTTTGGGTAAGGAGGATGGTGATGTTCTACACACTCACATTCAGGCAGATGAATCCCCAGTCTGACATTAAAAAACCATACCTGCATGTCCATTGCACTGTTGGCTGCTATATTGGATGCCCAACATAGTTTGACTGCAAAGCACCAGCCTATTTAAGGTCTCTTACTTCTGCAGTCCATTAAGCAATCTTGTTAAGCTCTGGTTTAAGGAAGATAAGCACAAATATATTAAAGATAAATGGAGTCAGAAACTTTATTGCTCATTCATGTTCATGATCTAAAATATAAGACTGTGTCAGCTTTCACCTGAATAGAATCACATGAGGAATTCACTGTGGGGAGGGGAGACTGTGGCTGATGAGAAAGAAGTGTCATTGGCATGGCTTGATGCCTGAAGTTAAAAGTGGTCAAAATTGTAATGGAAACTTTCAGGAAGGTAACAGCATCATCCACCATGCTGCTCAAGGTAGTAAAACTTAATGCTAAGTGTGTTACTGTTAAAGTGAAGGTGGGGAAGGAGACACAGGGAAAAATAATGCTGAATATGTGGGGCACAATATTGGCAGTGAATTTCAAAATATATCACCTTAGTGTTAAGCATGAGTAAAAAAAACCCCTGTCACATTGAACCTTAATAATTATGAGGAAAGCAGTGAAGAGTAAAACAGCCAGCATCATTTTACCACCACTGCATGTGCAATACATTGTCACACATGCATTGGTACTAGAAAATAGGTATTGAATTTTATAATGCACCAATATAATTTTTTAGTACATTAGGAGTTGGATGAACTTCATTTATGTACTTTGAGAGTAACAAGCAGGCCTTCAGTGGTCTGTGTTTAAGTTTTCTTTAAGGGCAAGTTAAAGAAGGCCTAAAGCAAGGAAGAAGCCGACCTGCTTATTTTTTTTTTTAATCTGTAAAAGACATAATTGGAGGATGCAAGCTTTAGGAAATTTCTTTCAGGATGTTTAGGAAAAGATTAATGAATTATATTTTTCTAGGGATATATTTTATAGTATGGATAAGTAGTTATTAAAGAACATTGCATGGTGTATTTTGATTTGAAAATCATAGAATTATTTAGGTTGGAAAAGACCTCTAAGATCATTGAGTCCAACCATTAACTCAGAACTGCCAAGTCCACCACTCAACCATGTCCCTGAGTGACACATCTGCATATCTTTTAAATACCTCCAGGGGTGGTGACTCAATCACTTCACTGGGCAGTCTCTTGCAATGCTTGACAGCTCTTTCCATTAAGAAATTTTTCCTAATAACCAATCTAAATCGCCCCTGGTACAACTTGAGGCCATTTCCTCTTTTCCTGTCACTTGTTACTTGGAAGAAGAGGCCAACCACCCCCAGCTAAAGACTCCTGTCAGGTAGTTGTAAAGAGCAATAAAGTCCCACCTCAGCCTTCTTTTCTTCAGGGTGAACACACCCAGTTTCCTCAGCTGCCCCTCACAGGACTTGTGCTCCAGACCCTTCACCAGCTCCACTGGTCGTCTTTGGACATGCTCTAGCACCTCAGTATGTTTCTTGGAGCCCAGAACTGAACACAGGATTCAAGTTATGGCCTCACCAGCGCTGAGTACAGGGGAGTGAGCACCTCCCAGGTCCATACAGGCCAGGATGCCGTTAGCCTTCTTGGCTGCCTGGGCACACTGCTGGCTCATGTTCTGCCACTGTCGACCAGCATCCCCAGGACATTTTCCACTGGGCAGCTTTCCAGCCACTCTGCCCCAAGCCTGTAGGGGTGCATGGAGTTGTTGTGACCGACGTGCAGGACCTGGCCCTTGGCCTTGTTGAACTTCTCACAATCGGCCCATCAATCCAGCTTGTCCAGATCCCTCTGCAGACCCTTCCTACCATCCAGGAAATCAACTGTCCTGCTCAGTTTGGTGTGATCTGCAAACTCGCTGAGGGTGCAATTGATCCCCTTGTCCAGTTCATTGATAAAGATATTTAAACAGAACTGGTCCCAGTACTGAGCCCTGAGGAACACCACTTGCAACTGGCTGCCAACTGGATTTAATTCCATTCACCACCACTCCCTGGGCTCAGCCATCCAGCCAGTTTTCTACCCCCTGAACAGTGCACTTTTTCAAGCTATGGGCAGCGGATGCTTTCTTGTTCTCCAGTATCACTTGAACTTGTGCACTTCATGATATTTGCTTATCATAATTCATGTGTCTCTAAGAAGATTTGTATTATTTTAACCTGAGGTGAACATGTTCAATGGTCTGGTTTTAGTTGGCCTGCTTCCTTAGCTAAAATTAAGACAGAAGTTCTTGCAAATGTTTAGATACTACTGAGTTACAATAAATTCCTGGTAGATAATTATGCTTGCTCTTTTTTCAAGCCAACATTCCTTTTTTTTGTATTAATGCAGTTGTTAATTGTGTATTGCGAGGTTGTTTGTCTTTTGAGGACAGCAGAATAAAAGGATTTACCAAACTCTTTTGAAAATCTACACACTGCAGTAATATTCAGGCTTTCTAAATAATTTATTGAGAGCACAGCCAACAATATGAAATTTTCATGTGTGGGTATCAAACAGACAACCTCACATAAACTTGAAAGGCATGAAAAATAAGGTTAGGCTTCAAAACAGGGGTCAATATTCTCAGGCTTAGAGTAATAAGAAGGTAATCACAGTAACAATCTGATTTTTACAAAAATTTTATATTGGTGCATTTCATAGAAGCATGACAAAATTTGAATTGAAATGTAATAAGGAGATCAGTGGTTGCTGAATATGGACACAAACCAGTTCGAACATAGACCAGTAACCAGGCTTGTTTCATAACCTTTTAGCTGGTGAGGTGTGGAAATGACCATCAGCTCTTCCCATCAGTTCCTGGGACTTTGGATAAGAGAAATAATAGACAATGACTGACAAAATACATTTCGCAATCATTTAAGTCTAAACATCATGACAATACTATTGAAGCATCATTTAGTGGCTGTTATGCTATTAATTCCCATATTAACAATATCTTGTTGCTCAGAGGTGCATTTTAATAAATAGTATGATTTGGTTTGTGTTTCTTAAGGTAAAACTGTAAATAACTGTCCTCTTTATATATAATAGGAGATGGTATTTAGATGATCATTCTTGTTTTGGCTATGGTACACAGTATAATTCAGAGCTGAATTTGACTGTTGGTTGCTTCTGGTAGACACCATTTTTTTGAGTCATAGATGACGGACATTTTTGTGATACAGACTTTGTTTCATATCTAGATTATTATCTTTACTGCTTAAAGTTCATTAATGCTATTCAGGGCTCTGTGAGTTATCAAATGGAGTAACAGACATTTGTTGATACCCTTTGAAACATTTTTGTGCTACAAGTGCTTGCTAAGTTGCTAAGCACTAATGATACATTTGGCATAACACAAGAAAGAAGATAAAGATAGTCATTGTCTCTAATGTCCTCGGGTGAGCTCTGGGTGCTGGGATACTTCAATCCTGCTGAGTTCCCTCTGATGTGGGTGATAGTTGGACATTGAAATAGAAATTGGGTAATTAGGTTACTCTGTGTGAGTGGCACTTGGTGGGAATAATCTCAGTTTAGCCATCTTCAGTGTTGGCATCTACAGCTGAGCTTTACAGTCTAGGCTCCCTTTATAGCCAGTGGGGAGAATCAGGCATTTCTAGAGTGTGATTCATCTGGTCTGTTTTAGACATCAACATTAGGGTGAGATTTACAGCCTAAACAGGGTGACATAAATAGATAATGATGTTCTCTGGAGCTTTATATAGCAGTAGCACATACTCACTGAGCACTGACTGAGACCTCCATCTTCTCCTTCCAAGAAGGCTGCCCCGACCAGAATAGAGAACATGCCTCTTTTTGTGCCAGCTGGTAGTCACTTTTTCCCATACAAAATGCAATGTCTGCAGCTAAGGGACAGTGGCTGGGCCATTGAGGCATGGGGGTTTAAAATATTTTATAATATTTCATTGGGAAATAGGTTTGAATCCTCTTACCTAGGTGAGAACCTTAATTACCCATCTGTTGGTTTTTAGCAGGCTGCTATGATGACAGCAGCCAGGCTTACCTCTCCTCTGTCAGGTCTCTCGGCGATGCCAGCATGTTTGGTGATGCCAGCTGGAACAAAGCACCTTGCTGCTCAATGTGGCCAAGTTTTTGGTAGCTTTGAGTATGGTCAGAAGCATGTTTAAGTTAGGGATTTTGATACATGAAAAAGCAGACTCTCAGGTTTCATATCGGAAGTCCGTTCCGAGGTCTAACCCTTGAACTCTTTGCTTTTAGTGAGGTGGGAGCCCTGAAGCATTTCAGACCCCATTAAAAAAATGTGACCAATCCTTTATAGTTTAGGGTTATAAGAATAAACACTGCTTATATTGTTGTTGATGTCATTTGCCACTGTCTTGTTATGAACTGTCAAAAAGGTGTTCCAAGTAGTATCTCTGCAAACAGTTCTTTCCCAAGGCTGATAGGCTACTCTTTGCTGCTTCAATGACAAACGATGTCTCTGTGTATCATGTTACAGACATCTTGCTACCATCTGAAATCTATTCTCAGTTCTCTGTTGCTCATTCCCAATTTAGGAAAGGATTTGAAAAGCTATAGAGACAGAGATTTGATGAAGCATGGGACAGAAGCACTGAAACTAGTACTGTAATGCAAAGCAATACCAGATCTGAACTTTAAGCTGTCTAGAACAAAGTTCAAAATTTGTGCATTTTCACTCTTCTCCTTCCCAAGAGTCATTGCTATCTGGAGTTATCGGTGAAGGCATCACGGGTTAGAGGGGTGCTGTTCTGTACACCTTCAAGAAAAGTTCTCTGGTGTGTTGTTGTGAATATAGTGCTTTGGTGTAGTCTTCAGAAGACTAATACCTAAGGGAGAATGCTTTCAGTTGTAAGAGTGTATGTCTATTTGTTTAACCACGCTGAAATGTGTTTGCTTTCTTCCACATTCTTGGGGAGATTCAAAATCAGTATGAGCAAAAATCCTATGGGTACTTTTGTTTTCGCTGGATGATGTGTAGACCTGCGATTCATACAGTTCTTGTGTATCTGTCTGACATTCATATTTGAAATAGCTGCGTAATTATGAATTTCTCAATTTTGGCTTCTTTTGAAAGCAAAGTGTTTCCGTGAGCAATAAAAAATAGTTTGATGTCAACACACATATCACTAGTCTTCTAGAAATTTATTTTTTAATAATGAGTTTCTGAGTGCTATTAAGTGTATACACTGTCTGGATTCTTGTAACAATGTATTCTCCTTCATTTACAAATACATTTATCAGCACACTATTTTGAATGCATACCTCTAAAGCTCTACCTGAGTATTTATAGACTGATAATCCCTGTGGTGTCTTAACAGTGGACCTTTAAATAAGGCATTAGGGCTTATTCTCTTTTTACTAGCAATTTAATCAATGGTTGGCATTTCAGAGGTGGTCTGGTATTTTAAGGATTTGGGCTGGGTATTATCTGTGCCCTGACAGCACTATATGCTAGGATGGGTTTACAGTTGTGCCACTTGGGTTTGGCATTGCATAATGGTAACAAAAGGTTCCATTGCCTAAAAGAGGGGACCAGCTTGGGAAGGGATGAAGAACATCTTCCCTGCATTGAGGAGATAGATGAGAGACCTCAGTGCAGTATGCAGTGTCCTCATGAGAGACAGCAGATGGACAGCATTGATCTTTTCATGCTTGTGACCAGTAACAGGACCTGAGGAAACAGCATGAAACTGTGTCAGGGGAGGTTTAGGTTGGATATAAGAAAAGGTTCTTCACCCAGAGTGTGGTTGGGCACTGGAACAGGCTTCCCAGGGAAGTGGTGACAGCACCAAGCCTGACAGAATTCAAGAAGTGTGTGGACAATGTCCTCAGCCACATGGTGTGATTCTTGGGGCTGTCCTGTGCAGGGCCAGGACATGGACTTGATGATCCTTGTGGGTCCCTTCTAACTGAGAAAGTTCTGAAAATGCTGTGTGATGTTGACAGTCTTTGCTGTATTGGTGTTAGTCTCTATTCTTTCTGCAGTATCCTGCAGCTCTGCAAAGGGGCAGAGGCCTCTCTGAACAGTGCCATTTCACACCTGACTTGCACTACTTAGAGGCTGGCATACTTGTTTAGGAGTGAAGCAAAAAAAACCCCAAAAGAATTACCTCAGTATAAGTAATTTATTTCCTAAGAGAAAGTTTCCAGCCGTGGCTCAGGGGTGCAATGATGCAATATTACAGTATTACAGGGCACTGGCTTTGACTTTGAGAACATAAAAAAGCGCCTTTCATTGCTTTGATGCAAGAAAGCCTCATTTTGGGAAGTCCACTCTCTATGGTGATCCCATTTCACATACAAAATTATTTTCTGGATTTTTTATGGTATACAAAAGGGCAGTTTTACACTGTAGCTATAGGTCTTGACTCATGTTAATAGTATGTGAGGCATCAAAGATCTTTGTCATTATTAATTCCTTCTTGAACTCTGTTAAATCTCCACTTGTGATTTTGTGTGTCATATCTATGCATCCATATCTACCCCTTTCATTGCTTTAAAGTTTTTTAACTCCGTGAGTATCATCAACAGCAGCTGCAAATTCTGTGGAATTTCTGTCTGCATCAGCCCTCTTAGTGACATTTAGGTGATGCTGAAGAGCAGCCAAAATTGGTAAGACTGTCAGTGGCAGGTATCTCCTGAGATGATCCCCTTCCTCCACCTGGCAGATTTTCTGTTCTTACAGTTTAGGTACATTGGCTGTATTTTGAGTATTTTGATTATCAGTCAAAATACATCTGCCTTCTCAGAGAGCAGATCAGTCCCTTGAGAGACTGTAAGACAAATTTTATGCAATTACTTACATTGATAAATAGATTTCTGTGATAGTATGCAGTATGTGTAGCATATTTCACTGGAAACAGTGAAAACGATATTCATATAAATAGCATGAGATTCTTGGAAATATCTGACTGTAAATACAGTTTAAAATGCACTTTGTCTTTCCTGTTATGCTGTTACCTCCACCTATGGTGTAATTTCAGAAGCATCTTTGCCAGCCTCCTTCCTCCTGACCCACTTCCTCCTCCAGACATGTCAGCTCCTGGCATTGCCAGAGGCACTGCTGTTCCTTGTCCCACGGGAGGCACCAACGCCAGGGCTCTTGCAGAAAAGAAAAGGCTTCTGCATCTCCTCTCCTCCCGAGGAAATAACGCCAAAGCTTCCCAGAGATGCTGGCACTGGCAGGATGAGGCAGCTTGTGTGCTCTCTGAGCCAGTCTCTTTAGTGACTCCAGGTGAGCACAGCAATGTGTATGTGCTGAGCATGCAGGGTGTTGCAGTCAGCAACTCTCCATGTTTTTTGCATGAAAAATTGAACTGAGGGTCTCATGATTCTCAGAAACAGAGTTTGTGAGCAAAGACATTGTACAAAAAGAAGGGTAGGGCAAAACAGCACTGAAGGATTCACCTGTGGCATTTTCCAGCCCCAGTACAATTTTTTTTTTCATGGAGTCATTTCCTTTTCTTTTACAAAAGAAACAGTTTATTTCCCTATCCATGTGTTTTGTGGACAGGAGTGTTTCATATCCATCATGCAAACACTGTTCACTTACTGAGAAGGTGGGCTAAGAGTGCACAGAGGGTTACCATAGTGCCTACTGACCAACATGTGACACTGACCCATACTTCCTTGTTTGGTTTTACACCTGATCTCTCCCCCAGTCACTGTGTGAATCCCTTGTACTGAACCTCTCCAGGATTTCCAGGTTCCTACTCTTGGCTACTTTGTCCAGCTGTGGTCCTCTCTTCCTCATTGCTCCCTGGTTTTTCTTCCAAAAATTTTCTCTTCCACTATTCCATGTACTGGTTTCCAGTCACCACCTTCTTCATCCTGGTTCACTCTTACCCTCAGGTTTGCTTTTGTGTCTCCTAAGTTTAAGCTGTTGGTGATGGTGCTAGTGAAATTCTAGGAGCAATTTCATTTTTGTGACATTTTGCACATTGCCCAGCCTTTTGAGAGGGAAGATTCTGACTTGATGTTTTCTTATCAGATGGCTTAGACTTTTGATAAAGATCCCTCTCTTCCCTCCTTTCTCTCCAACCAGCACACATGACTTTCTGCTTTAAACACTGAGAAACTTTCCAGATCAAAACATCATCAGAAATAATATCTCCACAAAGCACTTCTGCTCCAACAAAGCAGTATAGCCTGGACTAAAATATATTTCATGGAAATTTTTTCAGTGAGCGCTATTAGAGAGAGTGCTCTAAGACTACTAAATGAGGACAGATCTCCGGAAATATTTTGATACTAAAAATGAAAATGTCACTGTTGAGCGTGAGTGAACTCTGAATTTTTCTTTTTTTGTGTGTGTAATTATATAAAATATAATTTGTTCTGACCTCGCAGAAAAGCTCTCACATTTCAGAGCAGAAGAGTTGATGAAAACAAAGGACACTGGAGTTTTTCATCCAGGGCAACACATTTTTCTCAAATCATCTCAGAAATGAATGAAGTGTTTTGATTTAATTCCCTCTCTCTTAAATAATTAAATCACTATGAGGCAGACACCATGAAAAACAAACCAACCCAGAAAGTCTAAGAGGGCAAAAATTGGCAGAGATACCAGAAACTGAAAATAGAAGAAAGTGTTGAGCAACCTTTACATAATTGTTATCAGCTTTGCCTCTAAAATTTGTGCTGTTGCCTGATCAGTAGGTTGTTCTCAAATGCAGCTCTCCTACATTTCTTGGGAAGATGTTCTCAGTCTCTCTTGCTGGACTATTTCAAATCAGTTGAGGACTTCCTACCAACCTCTGTACCATGGACAAATGCCCCCAGTGTGTGGGGATCCCTGCTGGCCCCGGTGCAGCATGCCAGGAGGGCTGGCACAGGGTGCTGCTCCGTGTGGGCTGGCAGGGTCCAGCATATCCCCTGCCCTACTGATCAGTCCCCAGTGACAGGAAGGGTCTTCACTTCTTCTCTCACCCAGATTCTCCTCCCAGAGAAGGGTGTTGTGCAGGATGGAGCAATGCCTGCGTGGACTTGTAGGTGAGACTCGATGCTGTGTTGCAGTGGGTTGAGGGCCGCTGTTGGGTGCCATGGGACAGCGGTGGGGCTGTGCCAGAGCCCTCATTGCCTGCCCAGCCTTGGGTGCTCTGTGCAGGTGTGCCTTTCTAGATGTTTTCCAATGTCCATGTAGGTCATGGCATTGGTCCTCACTTCTGGGGTGCCAGATATTTGGCATTGACTATACATGGAATGAGCTGGTGTAAAGGCAGAAACAAAGCCTGGTGGAGGAACTCTCAGAGGAATCTTCTTGTTGCTTTTAGAACGGGAGAGCCCTCAGTAACAAGACCTAAATCCTAAAATCACAGTCCTGTTGCCGGGCTGTGTTGAAGCACAACTTCCTGTTCTTGGCCATTATCACTTGGCATGGTGTGTGTTTTCTTTCATTTTATGGGAATTTGATGTGTTTCACCAGTGGGTAGGAAAAAAAATTCATCACTGAGAATGTCATGATTAATTTTTTTCCTCTTGAAGAACTATGAAATTATTCTGAAATGTATGACGTGTATAATAACAGCCTAGTGCTCTGTTTTTAAAAAATGTGCTAGAGGCATTGTGCAGTTTCCCAGAGGCTTAATAAGGGAGCCATACTGTGTTGGGAATTTTTCAACAATAACAATTGACCTATTACATGCTTATGTAAAATTAGGGTTGACAATCACACAAATATGTCCAAAGTCAAATACAGACATTGTGAAATATCAGTTCTTTCCCACAGAGAAACTGGTCACCTGTTCACAGTAGGCTTTTGCATTATATCCTCTCCGATAAAGAATAAGATGCTTCCCCACAGGGAAACAAAATGGCAGCAAAGTACTGGCCCAATGCCCTTCCATCAATGCTTTTCACTGACTTTTTTGCCAAGTCTTCAGAAACAACACATAGGCATACTTTTCAACATATGTTTTGCCTCTTTTTTGGTTTAAAGGCATAAAGGGAAGAAAAGGTCATGCATTATTCACCGCTTCATCATCAAATACAGGAAAAATTCATTGTTTGCTTTTTTTTTATTTTCTTTTATTCTCCCTAATACAACTTTTATTTAAAAAAAAAAAAATCTTGTGTCTTTTGCTGTTCTTTTAACATGTATCAGAAGTGGCCTGTTCTTAAAAATTGAGCATATGGCTTTGAACCTGCATCTGAATTTGGGGAAGTGTCTATTGCAAAATACTGAAATTTGGAGTCAGTGAGAGCAGAAAAGTTGGAGTCAGGATTTATTAACTGTACTATCGAATAATTAAAGAAATTAAGATAATTAAAGAGTTGAAGAATAAATTAAAGACGGTAAATATTGCTCCTGTGCTCAAAATAAATTAACTACTGTCAACATTTTTATGTTTTTTAGATATTAAGCACTAAGTTTAAGCCAAATGTGTGCCATAGAAGAAACAGTAAATAACTATTAGGATTTAAAAAACCCTACTGGTTCTCTGCTGAATGTGTATCACTAATGACTGTCTTATCAGTCTCCTCACAGTATTTGCTTCAGGTCCCTGGGCAGTCACTGGCTCATGATGTTCCCAGAAACAGAGAGCAACATAGGGAAGCAGGATGTGATTTAGGGAGAGATGAGAGTTTAACAGCAATCCCTGTCAAGCATCAATCTCTCTGTGTTAAGGGGGTAGGAAGGATTGAAGTCTGAAAGGAGAAGAAGCTTGGTAACTGAGGCCTTGATGCATCTTCAGTAAACGAGGCTACAAGTCATAAAACTTCTTCAACAGAGAGATCTCCTTGCAGGTTCTTTGCCCTTCATAATGCAATTAAAAAACTGAAAAGAAACACCTATATGGTAGGCCATAGATTTGCAGTTTATCCACATTTAATTAAATATGGGTAAAGATTGTAGAAAAAGATGATCATAGACAAAGGTGAAGAGAGAAAGAGAAGAAAATTTACATCGCTGAGCTAATCAATTATTTTTTTGGTTGATTTCCTAATTCTGATTTTCGATTCAGAGGTGTGCAATGTAATGTTAACAAAAGTAGACAGGATATTATTAGGAAGCAAAGAATGTTGCCCACTGCTGTAGGATTAAAGAAGTAATTCTGTACATAGAGGATATTGCATTTATATAATAGAAAACAACTAAAGCTGTCCCTTAATAATGTAAGTCTTTCCAAGACAGAGCTGGTGAAGCTGATGTTAAGTGTACAAAGGTACAATCTGAAACATACCCAAGTAAAAATATGAGAATTAATGTGTGTGAGAATTAAATAAATACTGCAAGAATTGTCAATTCTAACAGAGAATGTAGAGATTCCAGTGTTACTTGTAGTTCCTATTTGGATGCAGGCAGTTAAATGCCACCGTGACACCCAATCCCATCAGACCTCAGAAGCTCAGCAGTGTCAGCCTCGGTTAGTACTTGGATGGGAGACCTCCTGGGAATACCGGGGGCTGTAGGTTCTCGTCCTGAGGACTTCACTGTCATTGTCCAAGCTCACTCGGCCACGGCAAATGAACCTGAGAAGTTAAAGGGTGGGGCCAGTTCTGTGCACGCTGCGCCTCACCTAAAAAATCCACTGCACAGGCTGGAAGGACACACCCATGTGGGGAGAGCCTTTCCCAAATCTTCTTTCGCAAAGCCAAGCCATGATGACGATGATGATGATTTGGATGTTTTCTGCTATTACCTGAGCATTGCTCAAAAACACATTTCTGAACTATTTAAATACAAACAATCTGCAGTGTCTCAGATGCCCTATGACTTCTGTGTGTAATACTGTAATATACATAATAGCCATAGCTTGGCACTCTATTTAGGACCAGAAAAAACAGTATCCTAAGCCTGGTTATTTCATAGTTTTTACTATACTCTAATCTCTTGACAATTGCTTACATGCCATATATTTCAATGTATTGTTTTACTAACTCATTGTGCATTTAGTGTATAATGTAATTTTTTGCAAAGGCAACTTCCCCAGCACCAATTTAGAAGAACTATCATAAATATTGGAGGAATCCAAATGGATTTGCTGGACTCCATGATGGGATCTCATTCAAGAGCAAAAGCCTGTTCACAGAACATGTATAGGATTTAAAGTACTGATTATAAATATTCACACATATTTTATTTCTTTCATTTCAGTGACTATTTCAACAAGTACCTTCTTTGATGGCTTACTGGTAACTGGGCTCTACACATCTACCAGTGTTCAGGCTTCCCAGAGCATCGCTGGTTCCAGTGCTTTTGGATTTGGTAAGTCCAGTGTAATTTACATTCTTCAACCCAAGATAATGAATACTTGGTTGTACAGAGGGCATCAATAACATGATTACTGAAACAGGTTAGTTTAGGCTGAGTAATCAATAATACATGGAAGTCAGTGGGAGTCAATGAGATAAGGTGGTGGCGACTTTAGGCAGCTTTTAATGCTTCCAGCACTTCATCTTTGCTCAGCCCTGGTACTAGTATGCTGAATTATATAAATTTTAAGAGAGAAAACCCTCAGCAGTTAAATTGTTTTAAATAGCCATTTCTAAATGGTGTGGCATTTTGTATAAACTATTTAGCCCAAAGCTTCTAACTGTTCTTAGACTGAAAAAACGTTTCCTTTTAGCTTATGTCAACCTATTTTTCCCATTCACTTAATAGCATCTTCCTCAAAGCCAGTATGCTGGTCAAGATATTTTATGTAGTCAATTATTTTCCATGTAAGAAAACCAGAATTGTAGTAAAAGGGGTATAATAGGCTTTGTGGAATTATTATTGTATATGAAGTTCTGCTGTAGCATCCAGCAGCAGCAGCGGTGCTAAGGGCAAGCATTTTTGAAAAAATTTCTATATTTGTGAAAGTAATTGACATCTATATCTTCTGCAGTTTGTTATTTGGTAGCACTTTTTATATTCTTACAAATAACTGTAAGAATTGTGTTCCTCCAATTGGAGGAACTCGGTGACCCCTAACAAGTAGCCAAGGGTGAAGGGACAGCCTGGGACAGCAGCTGCGCTGCACTTGCAGTAGCATGTTTAGATGTTAATTCGTGTGGGGTTAGACTTCAGTACTTCATAATAACCTCTTGTGGTACTTCTGTTATAATGCATGTGGAACATGAGTGCTCTGGGCGTGTGAGTGTCATCCAGAAGACTTATATTTGCTTTTAAATGAATGAATGTAAAGTGAATAGAACATTATTTAAAACAGGATTGAGGAATAATTTGAGAATAGCTTTGCGTCTGTGAATAATATCACTGATCAACCTTTCACTCTGCCTTTAGAGGGAAGAGCATGGCTGGCACAGGTATTTTATGCCTTATGCAAAAGGCACTGAAATATTTTCTTTTCTGAAAGAGGTTGTACTGCTGTTTCTCCTTTCCCAATATGTCCATTACAAGATGAGTAGAATCTGACAGAGTAAGCAAGACAGAGAGAACTTATCAATGTGAAAATTTTGCAATGGTTAAGTTACTGGCAAGTAATTATCTTGTCATAAAGTATATGTTTACATCACATAACTGGGGAGAGCATGGCAAACTCACTGGGCAAGGTACACAGGTCATATTTAATCACATTTAAATATTTAAGAATTACAGTTAAGAAAAAATTTAAGAATTTAAATACCTCTGTGCATTTACAAAGTATGTTTGTATTTTTCCCTAGATTTGTATCTCCATTTTTAGAATAGAGCTGCTAACAGTGGATGTTTTTGTGAGACAGATGTCAAAGTAACATGGGATGTGTGACAGGAAAAAAGTTGTGGCCTTTTATAACTTGCCAAAGGTCATTCTTTAGGTCTTAATATGTTGCATTCAGTCACTGTAAGATAAGCAATAACTAAACTGGTGATATGTACTTTCTGCAGTCCAAAAGAAGCTCCAAGCCCACAGGCTGGAAAAAATACAAAAGCCAAAGTGAGGTAAAAGCAGTCCTGCAGAGTTGGAGCCGCTTCACTTTGCTTGTCAATAAAAAATTCTCAAATATGCCTGGGGGGAACTGATGCTCTGTCTCAATCATCCCTCTATCTATGCCAGAGAAAAACTGCTGCCATCTCTGACCTTTTTTTTTTTAACTTTCTGTGAGTAAACTGTAGGGTCAGTTCTGCTGCAGCTGTTAATTACAAAATATTTTAAATATAAGTATCATTTTGTTGGTTTTTCTTGGCTACCTTCTAAGCATGTATATATATTGAAAAAAAACCCAATCTGAATGTTTCCTAACAGATGATGCTCACGTGCAATGTCTTTGAAGTCACAGTAAACAGTGAAGGAAAAATAGCAATGGGTTTTAAACTCAGTTTTATATGAATGCTCAGTCCATAGGCTCTGATGGCTTACAGGACAGAGAACTACATAAGATTTTTCTATCTCTACTTTGCTGTGAGAGATGAAGGCTGGCTGCTTCCAAAATGCATTTAGCATGTAAATGATACTATTTTAAAAATTAACAATATTTTAAAATCCACCAGTAGAAAAACAGAGTAATCTCCACAGCTTTTAATATGTTGTTTAGTCAAATAGTAGGTGGGAATAATGTTGTTTTGTTTTCTGAAGAAAACATAAAGCACTTTCTCTAGAAACCATGGATCCATCTGTTGTGTCATCATTTCCAATCAGCAAAGAGGCTGTTTCTGTTTTCCAGCAAGAGACTGTGATGCTCAAGTTAGATTTAGCTTGCTGGAAATTATTATGTTTTTTAATGTTGAGGACTAGTCAGGTTCAGAGACCTCAACTCAAAGATTTATGTGGTTTATCATAGATTAGATGGGGGGTTGGCAAAGCTGGGCCTTTAAAACCTGGAGATAGCGATATTCTGAAATTGGGTTGATAGTGGTTGCTTATGGTGCAGGGAAGAATATTTTTCTCCCTTGCAATATTACCATTGAAATGGTCTTGTCTGTCTTACACAGGAGGTCACGCTAGATTATCATAATCTTCCAGACTGCCCAATAATGTGAACTCTCCCCAACATGTGTATATCTGTCTTCTGTGCTATAAGTTACTGTGTTGTGGCTACAATTATCTTTTAATGACCCAATTTAGGAAGTTATTCAATGGAGACACAATCACTGTCAGGTATAACAGTTAACTGTGTCAAGAAGCTTTGAAGAAAAAAGATAAAATAGTTTCATTCTAAGGGTTGTGTTTTCTTTCTTTTTCAGTATTTTTTATGTAGCCAAAGAAATAGTTCTTGGTCTTCTCTCTGGGATTACACTGACACGAAGCTTGTTGAAATCTTTATTTGGGAAACCTTCGAACAATTTTTTTAGAGAGAAATGTGTGAGCTTTTGAGTATGAAAGTTATTAGTGGTCATAAATATTAACGTTTTGTCCCAGGCTGAACCATTGTCTGTGTTCAGATTAAGGCAAAACTAAAAGTGTAAAGCTAAAGCTAGAACTGAGGTAAAAGGTAAATGTGTACTTGAAACTTCACCAGCCAAGCTGGGAGGATCCTTTATCAAAGAAAAGATCCTTAAATGTAGCTGTTAAGGAGAATGTTTGTTTCTTAGATCCCCTGATACAACAGATACCCTCCATTGCATCTCTCCAGTATAATTTCCACTCTCCTTTCCTGCTCACTGCAGTGTGTACCTGGGAATTTTTCCACATCCTTCAGCATTGTCTGCTGAAGAGCAGCCCCACTTTTTGTGTCCCCCCTTCACAAGCCACACTGATACCCCACAATATTATTCACACTCTGTCTCTGGAGACACATTTTGGTCTCCTGTGGGATCTCTTTATCCACCAGTTTTCTTCCCTTCTTCTGCTCATCTCTGAGGCTTCTTGTTGGTATTCAGTCTTTTTTTCAACAACTTTGCTCATCTGGGTCTGCTCTGGGGTTTATCAGCCCACCAAGACTAACCTCCCATACAGCCAGGGTGTCCATACAGTCACTTACAGACAATCATTGCTTGATTTATTCCAAGTATGTGAGAGAAAAGTGGGAGGCAGTCCTAAAAAAAAAGTTAGAACAATAAAAATGCAGTGGTGAGTTTGATGGAAATGATTGTTTGCAAATGAGACTAAGGAGAAATGACATGGTGAGTGGTAGGGGTGCCACTCTGTAGCTTGGCCTTAGGGTGAAAATACAGCTCAGCTCATCCAAAGCCATGAGCACTGGAGAGCGAGGAGCACGATATCATTTCTACAATTAAAGGAGAAGATTACAGGGTAATCCCTCAGCAGTGATAAGGAGCGCTGTGAGCTGAGGACCTGAATCTGTCTCATTACACAGGATCATCCTGGCTGACAGGCTGGGTGAGCACACAGATGTGCTGGGCTGTGCACATCAAAGCTTGCCTTTGACCTGCCACTCACACTGCATCTCCATGCTTTCAGGTCCTTCCTGCACCTTTCTGGCTCCCTGGTAGGGTTTCACATCATGAAGTCATGACAAAGTATATTTAAGTTTGGTGTAAATAGTTTCTTACAAACTACAGTGGCAAACATAAGCCTTTATAGTTAAGCCCCCAAACCCCTAATTTTATGCAAAATCATACGTACTGCACTGATGTTTACCTTCTCAGAAATGTGACTTATCAAGTAATTTCATGATAATATTTGGATATGCATTAACCTTCCAATCTAAATTGAAAGGGTCCTCTTGAAAGTTCATAGGGTCTATTACACTGGAAAGTGTTGCCACAAACCTAATTGGATAACAGAAAGTTTTATTTTCTGTGTAGGTTTATACAACTTGCAATTTATGATATTTTAAAGCAGATGTCTCTATTCTACTCTGAGGTCATAAACTACTCATGAAATTCAGGTTTTGTTAAACTCTATGGGCTACTTTGTAAGAGGCTATGAGAGTGATGTTACCTGGAAACATTTTAGTGCCTGAACCCGCACCTGCTAGAAAGCAAAAAATAGAAGATGAAATATCATATTGCAGTCTTTTCTCTTTTGCAATTCTTTGTTTCTATCCCGTGAAGATGGTCACATGTACTGTAAGTAAAACATTGACTCTCTGGGATTTAAAAAAAAAAATTAGAAAAAAATAGTTACAAATATTCTCTGAAATGTGGTGAATAATAAATTTCCTAGAGGAAATCCTGAGAATATCAATCACCAGAAATAATGTAATGCCAAGCAAAGTATCTTATATTCTTTTCTTTTTATATTCTACTGCCTTTTGACAGGATTAAGGCATTCTTCACAAAGTCCTCCACTTGGTATTTTGGTTACCTATGTGTTAGCATAGCAGATCAAATGCAAAAATCCCTCTCAGTTTATAGATGAAGGATCATTTTGATCTGGCTCTGTATGAGTTGGGAATTGGGGAAAAGGATTAAAGTGGTTCCCAGGTCCCATATCCCCTTTCACTCTGAGCAGCCTGAGGACAGAGTAACTGTAGGTGGATGTCATTGGTGACGCTGTTTGCTGCTGGTTTCCTCTCCAGACAGAGGAGCAAAGAGGGTGCCTGAGTGGCTGAAGGACAACCACAATGTCATCTCCAAGGGGATAGCACAGAAAATGTGCCCCAGCTCTGTCAGTGCATCACTCTGGACTGTACTCTGGAGACCTCTGAGGCTTCTGCTGCTCCTGGACAGGGGGTATGGTTTCAAACTTTCAGAGGCTTGGTTTTGTCATCAGTTTATACTCAAACACTGATGCTTCTGGGACAATGTTTTGCTTTCAGATTTTGACAGATAAAGGAAAATATCCCCCACTAACATTGTGAGATGGAAAAAGGCCAACTGTTGCATTTTCCTTGTTAGGTAAGCCTGTAAAATTGAAACCCCCTGCTCACTCTCTGGTGTTCTGTGCTTGTTCACAGCTCTAAAAAGTAAGGAACAGTCGGTAAATGACAGCTCTTAGAAAAAGTTTTCAGCTACGTACATGCTGCTGATCCTGAAGCCCAGTTTTGCAACTTACTGAAATTGCTGTAGATCCCTGGTTTACTTTGTGACATGCCAAATGGGCTCCAGGACCCTCCCTTCACACCAGAGATATTTGCCAGAAACCAAACAGATGGTAAACTAGAAAGAAATGACCCTCGGCATTCTCATTAGAACAGTTGGGGAAATTTTAATAGGCCCCCATTTGCCTTGTGCTGTATCTAATACCCTTTGAACTTCCACTTTTTTCTTCCCCCCTCCCTTTTTTTTTTTTGCAAGTCAACTACTGCCATGTATATTTTAATAGGGATTATCAAATACAGTTTACCCAGAAGATGTACCAGCCCTCTGCCGCTAATTAGTAAAGTTTAAATAATCGCTGAGTTCTGGAATAATTGGAAAGAAACACTGTTTTTTCTGCCAATGCATAATTACCAATTAACAGGAAGATAAAATGTCTGTATAGCAGTCATATCTTGGAGAATTTGTTAACAGTCAATTAAATAGTGAGTTGGTGCCAAACTGACATTGGTCAAGAAAATTTACATTTGAGATTAGTTTTAAGATACTTCCCCCTACAAATGGTATGTAAAGAAACCATAAGGATGATAAATTTTTCAAAGTATGTGTGTCATGATATTTCATTACTACTTAAATATCTTTTCATGGCCAAAAGTTGACCATTTCTACAAGTGATTGACTCTCATATGCGCCTTGTAGAAAGGGTTTCAACTTTATTAACACAACATATATTCATTATCATGGACAGTAATTACCCATTCTTGCCTGACAAGGAACTGTGTTTGCAAGTATTCTGACTGCTGAGGAAGAAAATTCCCCACGTGTAATTGGATAAGACAGACAGAAATGCCCCAAGGTCAGAGGAAGAAGCTAACCAGAGAGGGAGCCTACTCAGAAAATACTTAAGCTGGCCTTGTTTTAGTTTGTGGTTGAGCCCAATACAATCACTCCCAAAACTTTTGTAAAAATATTCTTGGACATGTCAGGTCTACTGTAACCCCTGCCATAGCAACAGCAGCTCTTGGACATCAAAATCCAATTTTGCCTAATCTCTTGAGAAGCTCTGAGTTAGGCCACAATTTAGTATTCATAAAAGTGAGTGATGGTGTCTGCTCCATAATTTATTTCAAATGTCTTTGGAGCATTATGAAGATGACAGTAAAATACTTCAAGCTTTTAACCTTTTAAATATACCTGTAGCTCCTGCTAATGTCTGTGTGGTCAAGGTTGAAAAGGAGAATGCACCTCTGTAGGAGTGGCACGTGTAACATGGCTTGTATTTGTTAGCTCGAATAGTGGGTGCAGGTGGGTGTTTAACAGGCAACACTTAATGCTTTGCTGAGGAGATCAGGGTGATCCCTGCACTGGAGACACAGAGGAGCATTTTCCATTGTGGCAGTGCTTGTAAAGGGGCCTCTGGAGTTTTTAAACAAGAAAATGCCTTTAGAAATAGTTTTATATAGCCAAATCCAAAGTGCTAATTGAAGGGTTGGGGCCAGTTGCTATCCAGTTTAGCTAGTACATTTATTCAGAAGTGATGCTTTTTCAGGTCTTGTATACATCCATTTTCCGCCCCCTGGCTGGCCAGAAAATGGTGTGAGGAAAAGTTGGAGCATAATGGAATTTTAATGGAGTTTTTTTTTAATTGCATTTTAATTTTTTATAAAATGCATGTAGTAAAGAACTAATGTAATAGTTTATGACTTGATCAGGGGTTTTGCTACCTCATACCTCTGCGAAGATCCTGATCCCAACACAGTAAGGATTTAATTCAAAATATATTAAGAGATTAAATATTCATTGTTTTGAGATTTTTTTTGCTATACTAATATTTATTGAAAGTAATTTGTAACACCTTTTGAACTGTAAAAATTGTAGGTCCTTTTAATAATGGAAAACAATATATAAATTGATAGAGCCATATACAATGCATCATATACAATGCATATGTAGACATATGCATTTGTTCCTCACTGTCCTTTTTTAATCATATTTTCAAGTACCATGTTCAACTGGTGCACTTTGAATGCTGTTAACCATCATATTCCAAATGTTTATTTTTTGTGTAAAAACTGATGCCCATTGGAAAAGAACCTGGGTGTGCTGGTCGACAATCAGCTGAACATGTGCCAGCAGTGTGCCCAGGTGGTTGAGAACTAGTGTGTCCAGCAGGACCAGGGCATGGGTGAGGCTGCATCTCGACTGCTGAGTTCAGTTCTGGGCCCCTCAGTACAAGAAAGACCTTGAGGTGTTGGAGCATTTCCAGAGAAGGGAAACAAAGCTGGGTCCCAAGTCTGAGGAGGAGCAGCTGAGGGAGCTGGGGATGTTCAGGCTGGAGAAAAGGAAACTCAAGGGGGACCTTATTGCTCTCTACAGCCTCCTGACAGGAGGTGGGAGGTGAGAGGGAGTCAGGTGGGAGTCAGTCCCTTCTCCCAGGCAACTAGCCACAGGACAAGGGGTAACAGCTTCAAGTTGTGCCAAGGAAGGTTGATTGGGTATTAGGAAAAATTACTTCACTGAAGGGGTGGTTAGGCACCGAAGGAGACTCCTCAGAGAAGTGGTGGAGTTACTATCCCGGCAAGAGCTCAAGAAAGGACTAGACATGGCACTTCATGATATGATTTAATGGGTATGGTAGTATTTGGTTAAAGGTTGAACTCAATGATCTTGGAGGTCTTTTTCAACCTTAATGATTTGATGATTCTAAATCTTGCCCTAAAATACACTTCCCTGTTTTTTTATGGGTAAATCACTCCTTTTTGGCATTGATTAGTGAAATATCAATGTATGACTCAATTCTCTTCTGTTATTATTTTATTTTCTTATTATATTATTTTCTTAATATTTGTCCAACAGTTAGAGCAGGATCTCTAAAGCAAGGGCTTTCTTTATTATTCTATTCTGACGTGCTGGCACAATAAAACAAGACCTTTACTCTTCATGACTGTTATTATAATATGGATAATAGTGCATAAAAGTCAAGGAAAAATGAATTAAGCCTTCATTGATTGCACTAACAATAACAAAATACTTTCCCCTCTGAAAGATGTTGTCATTATGCTTTGAGAGTTACATTCAGCTGGATTGACACGCTGCATTTGCATGGTAACTTGTAGCAACAGAAGTATCTTAAATAAAGTAAGGGGGAAAGGGCCATCACCTAGAAATTTAGGGCCATCTTAAAATTGCATTCTGTGTGTTTATGCCTCAAGAATATATTAAGCAAATGTTCCCATGGCTGCATAAACTGCCAATGTGCCTGCCTGTGTTGCCTCTTGTCCTGAGCCTGTTTCTGTGATGCCTGATTGTCATGTGTTGTGCTGCGACAGTCACTCAGAGCCCCTGCTCCTGACTTCCTCGTTGTGCCAGGCCTATTATTTTCCCTGCATTTTGTATTTATCATGAGGTGATAGCATATTCAAGCTGAAATTACTGTGCTCTTGGACTTCATCAGTTAAGATGCATTGAAGCCTCTTGCAAATGTGAAATGATATTGGGAAACGGTTATTATTGTAATTTCGAAGACAAGTTTGTAAACTGATTTCTGGCATATTATGACAAACAAATGTTGTGATCAGGCTGCTTCCCCCATATCTGCCAATTTGCTTTATTTCAAAGTGGAGTTGATTATATGTGGTGAAAAATAAGGCTCCCAGGAAAAGGGAGCTCAAGAGCCCTCTGTTAAATCCTGATCATCACCTGTCCTACCAGTTGATTTCACTGTTTGCTTGTCTGTTGTCAGTGTTGTGACTGATAATCATTGGTGTGTTTTCAGAGATGGTTCACAAGAGAAATCTGCTTCAGGTCTGCTAAAAGAAATATACCAATTTTCCAGAATACACCAATGGAAGGCAGTTCCTGTTTGTAAGGAATGATTGGTATGGTTGCATCTTTATTGGATGCTAAAACAGAGGAACCAGAGAAGGAGGCTACCAAGCTCATGCTGCTGAGAGCCACAGTGGCAGTGGGGCCACCTTCTTGCTCTCTTGGTGTACAGAGGGAAGGGCAGAATCCCTCCATCTGTGCTGCTCCTGCTCAGCCATCACCAGGGGTATTGGTAGGTGGAGAGAAGAAGGGATTATGTCATTGCATGGGCACATGGTCGTGCCTTCAGCTTGTGCCATGGCTAAAATGGGTATTTGCTGATTGCACTACATTGATGAGGTTAGAAAATTTGAGGTTAATTTGAAGTGACTGTTGCAAAGAGTCTAAAATGCACTTGCTTATGTGTGAACAGCACCTCACAAGAGCATGAGTCAATCCAAAAGTGAATTCAGTCCAGTCATCCTTGCTACAAAATCCCCGTGAAGATGAAGTGCAGACCTTTGAAGTCCTTTCTCCTTGGGGTAGGGTTGCTCCTCAGGTTCTGCTCTGCTTGATTGTCTTACTGAATGGAGGGTGGTTGGGTCAGTCCAGGTGTGACTTTGCACCTTATTTTTTAAAGTTCTTGAAAGAGGGAGAAAGAATGATGATTTTTAATTTCTTTAACAAACTGTATGTGTTCATGTTTTAATACTTCATCTACTGCTTGAGTTTAATTGGTGACCTATTAGACCTACTGTCATATGAACACTGACTTTTGCTCTGAAAAAAGAGAAAATATGCCTTTTAGCTCAAAACTATAAATTCAAGCTTTGAAAGCCTTAAACCTGAACTTATTTACACTTATAAAATGAGTCAATCTACTGTAATTCTTGCCTCATTTCAACCCCTAGGAAAAATAATGCAATTATTAAAATTGTTGCAGTCTATAACAAAAACAGTTGCATCTTCATAAGCCGTAGCTTGAGCTGTTTGAAAGCTTGAAAGAAAAAATCTTCAGGAGAATTCCATGAGATACCCAAGTACTCATTGAAGGGAAGTGAAGAGACTTTGCAGCTGTGTGACAAGTTGTTTTGTGGGTTTGAGGTTTTTTGGCGCATTTTGTTTTGTTGTGTTTTGTTTTGTTTTGTTTTTTCCCTCAGATAACTTCCAATTAAATAGCTGAATGTTGAAAAACCTCGTGGTGTTTTGGGAAGATGTGATTTGGGCCTAAGCACTCTCATTGAGCTCTAGTTTATTTAAATAAAACTGTTTAAATAATTACTTGACAAGGCTATTTTGGCAGCGTTACAGGAAGTGATGCAACATTTTACATAGCAGATTGTTACTAAAGTAATTATTTTGCTCCTGTAACTCTCTGAGATTTGCTATATGCTTGTTTCTGGATAAGCTAGTGACACAAATATTTTGTGACACTGGAGTCACACTCCAGTCATATGGCATCACATTCACCTTGACATTCTCTGGCAGGCTGGAAGGATGATGTAATTATTAGAAGGCTGAATCAATAAATGCTGACAGCATTAGCTGTTAAGATGAAGAATATGAACATTAACAAAGTCTAGATTTAAAAAAATAATTTTTAAGAGTTGTTTCATCCTGCAAATTTTAATTTTTAGGAGGATTAAGTTTAAATTTTTAATTTTGGTAGGAGTAGTGAATTTGTTGAAATAGTCCATCTGCTTGCTCAGCACATATATACGTTAAGCTCATAATTTTCTCCCTGCAAATGAAATTTTCTATTTTTGGATTCATAATGAAGGTCTTGGTAGAGATATCTCCTGTTAACTACTGATTTAAATTTATCATTGAATATGTAATAAGGAATATCACGGGCACAAGTGACCACCCAGTAGTCATAATTCACTCAAACAGGCAGCTTTGTGATAACCTTTGCTTAAGGAGGGCAAAGATGTAATGAACTCTTTAAAAAATCTTTAGTCATAATCTGCCAAGTGTTCAACCAAAATAAACTGAGTTGTGCTTTAGCTGCAGTTTTCCCTGTGACCATCAAAGAGTGTGTGCTAACTTCTGATGGAAGTTTGGGTAAAAATTTAGCACGAATATGGAATTCAGATTTGCTCTAAAGAATTTGTCAAATATCTGTGATAATCTAAAGGACTTTTTGCTTGCATGAGATCAATAAATCATTATTTGTTTTCAACTGAAATATGCTGAGCAGGATATGCAAAATTCAAGAACATTTTCTATCCTGGAAACATTTCTAGGGAATTCAGTGATGGAATTTTTCACTTTTTTTAAATCTAGGAATGTTTAGGATTTTCTTCTGTGCTTTACTCCTCAACCTGTTTCTGGGCATCCTTTCATTAGGGACTTCATTTTTGCTGCATGTAACTTGGGGTGGTTGGTTGGCTGAGGCATTCACACACACCAGTGCTTTCAGGTGCCCCATTTTCCAAGGACAGACTGAAACACAAAGTACTTCTGAAGATGCAATTTTCTGATGCAAACTGCTGTTCATCCAGCAGAATTTTGAAAGACATCTGTCATATTCAGTTATGGCAGCGTGTTGTGGTGAGCACTTTACATGAAAAAAACCTGGTTTGAGGGAACTCAGGGTGGGACAGATTGGCTCATGGAGACTGAGGAACTTTGCAAAGTAGAACATTTTGCTACAGAGGATTTTGATTTAATAGCATATGAAGCATTTTAAATTTAATTGATTGGGATGTTCCTTAGAAATCTAGCTTTTAAGATCTAAACTGTCATCATAAGAGATGTATGAAGTTTGCTAGAAGGGTGCAGTAGTTGACAGGGAAAAAGCTGTCTGCTTCAAGCCTGTTATAAGAATATTCAACGTTTAATACAGAGAAGTTGGTGGCGTGGTAATCTCTGGTCCATATCTGCTGAGAGCTTCCATCTGGTAAATTTATCATTATAGAATGGCCTGGATTGGAAGGGGCCTTAAAGATCATCTAGTTCCCATGCCTCTGCCATGGGCAGGGACACCTTCCACAAGTGTTTAATATAAACTTCCCCTCCTTCAGTTTGAAGCCATTCCCTCTTGTGCTGTCACTACTGATCTTGTAGTCTCCCTCCATCTTTCTTGTAGGTTCCCTTCAGGTACTGAAGGCTGCCATGAGGTCTCCCCAGGGCATTTTCTTCTCCAGGCTGAGCAGCTCCAGCTATCTCAGCCTATCATCACAGGAGAGCTTCTCCATTCCTCACATCATCCTGGTGGCTCTTCTCTGGACTAGCTTCAACAGGTCGATGTCCTTCCTGTGTTGCAGACCCCAGAGCTGGACACAGCACTCCAGGTGGGGTCTCATGAGAGCAGAGCAGAGAGGCAGAATCCCCTCCGTTGCCCTGCTGCCCATACTACTTTGGATGCAGCCCAGGATATGTTTGGCTCTCTGGGCTACGAGTGCACATTGCTGGGTCATGTCTTTCCTTTCATCCACCAGCACCCCCAAGCCCTTCTCAGCCCGGCTGCTATCAATCTGTTCATCTTCCAACCTGTGTTGATACAGGACATTGAATATTACTTTAGTTATTATCCAAACCATAAATGTACAAATTGGTCAGGAGGAATGGACTAAGTTGTTTGTCCTTTAAGTAAAATGCTCACAAAACTCTGACTCTGCTTAAGAGCCCTTCCTGTCCCTTACCCAAAGATGAGGTAAAGTCAGTTTACAACTGGTTAATTTTCTTTGGCTTTTCTGTGACTGAGCTTTACAACATTGACATTTGTCAGTAAAATATGAAGATTTAAATTGTGTAATTATGAAAAATTACTTAGGAATTTTGGTATAGTTCCAACTTAATTTTGAGTGCAAAGTAATAATTGAATTACAGGTTTTTCCATTTCAGAATGAAATATAGAATTTTGTCTTCTGGCACTATTTGCTGAAGACAATGTGGGGCTTGTATGAATTCCTAATCTTTTCCCTTCTGTCCTTGTCTTTGGGAAGGTGGATACTGAGTAATTACAGTCACAGCCAAAAATGTCACTCCAAAGAGATTTAACAATGTCAGCTGGGTCAGGATTTGCATTCACGTACCTCAGAGTGGGAATATCCACTGCAGCTCTGTTATGCTCAGCCTAGGGTCAGATCCAACCATCCATATCGATAGACCTGCAGCAAGTGAGGGTCCCTATGCCATTACCTGCTCTCGAGCACCTGTCAGAGAACATCCATCAGGTCTTGTATCTTCTGGATGCCTTAAGCATCTCGGGTGGTATTAGACATCTGTCTGCAGTTGATACAACTGGTGGCATGTAGGAATTTAATGTCCTAAGGTGGACACGTGTCCTGTGCCATGGGCTGATCCAACCTCCATCGTCTCTGAGAAGCCAAGACTCCTCACTCACACGCTGGCATGTCCTCATTGTCTCCACTGGAGCCGAGTCTCACCCTGGCTTTCCTCTTTCAGACACTCAGAGTATTGTCTAGTTTTGGTAACAAACAACTTCCTAGTTCAGCCTTGGGAATAGCTAAATTGCAGCTATGGCTTCCTTTAAATGTAGCTTTGAAATTCCAGGAAGCAACTTTAGTAAGTGATTTTATTTAAGTAAAATTATATTTAACGTCACAGGGTAATGCACAGGGTAGGAAAAAGGAAAAATTGTTGCTGTTAACACAATCTGGTTTTATGCTGACTGTGGAATCTGTGCTATTACAAACAGCTGGTGTAGAAGGGTCTCGCCAGGACAAGTGGCTTTTCATGCATTGTTTTATTGACTTACATTTGATGGTTTCTCATGTGTATTTAAAGGCTGAATTCCAGTCTCTAAGGAATCACTCAAAAAGCATTTAATTTTGAACTAACTTGCAATTTTCAACAGAGGCATCTTCTGGCCAGTTACAAGAGAGTCTTGGTTCTCGAGTACTACCTGTTGTAATCCTAAGGCTTGCTTTATTTTGAGCTTCTGTGCTTATGCTAGATCTTTTATTATAGATAAATGAAATGAAATATAAATTTCTTCAAAACCAATGGCAGTTATTTAAAAGATTCCACCCAAATATGAAAACATGTTAAAACCTCAGTCAAGTAGTGCTCACTTTCATGAACCACAGTCTAACAAAAATAACAAAAGATCATTTTGTCTTTGTTTTCATTGTCCTTCTTAATTGAAAAAAAATTACCTTTCTTTACTAGTAAAAGAAAATGTATCATATTCCCACACTTTATCTGTCACCAAAAAACCCGACCAACCAAACAAAAAACAAACCCCAAAACATCTTGAAGGCAAGTAGTTGCACCAGAGAAAACACATGACTCTGGAATGGGAAAAAATGGGATAGAGTGAAGTGGATATTTTCAGAGGAAATAATTGTGGGTGTGGTTTTATGAGTTGCACAAGCCACATGAACAAGAAACCTTGTTTCTAATTCAAATGAACAAGAAGCCCTGTTCATGTGAATTATTATTAGTAAATTAATAAATTCATGAAAACTTACTGATAATTCTAAACACAGAGGAACTTGCACTTGAAATCTCTATCCATTTTATTTCCAGTTTGTTTCTTGAAGTGTTCTGGTTTTTTTGTTTAATACAGTCCTACAGTTTTCAGAATAACAAAGTGAAAACTGTCAATCTAATTAAAGCAGTGATGGCATTCAAGAAAGGAAGAACTGATAGAATAGTAGGAAGATATAAGTAGTTTAAAAATTATTCTAATAAAGAGCATACAGTCTTCCTAAGCAGACTCTGTATTTTTTGTGCCCTGAAGACAAATAATAACTTTGAAGCATTTCAGGAAACCAATGGATTGAAATGACCTTTTATGAAAAACAGGAAGGGTTGGGAAGAAAATATATGACCTTATTGCAGCTAGATTGTTGTTAAAGCACTGCTTCACCACTTCATATGCAACAAGAAAAGTACCTGCAGCAGCTTTTATTTAAACAAGTCAGTCAACATTACACTGAACTACTGTTAGTAAATGCTAACCGTGTCATTTCTGTGTCATTTGAGCTTTGCTATGGAAAAAATAAATGACTGATTATGGGGATGGTCCTGTGCAGGGTCAGGGTGGGACTCAATGACCCCTGCAGCTCCCTTCCAACACAGCATAGTCTGTGATTCTGGGTCTGTCATTAGTACAAGTTTTAAAAGTGGATTTCTGGCATTAATAGAAAGCCTGGAAACTCTGCTGCTTATAAGTAAATATATTCTTTCTTTTAAGAGGAGATAAGTTATTAAGATATCAACCTTAGGCTTGATCACAATTTAAGCTCAAGGCTATTTTCAGCAGGCCCTGCAGTTTGGAGAGGTTCAGCCCCATTTTGGTGCTTGACCCCAGCAGTGCCAGTGAACCATCCCCAGGAGGGAACCTTTCAGTTTGTCTCTGGTCCCTGGTGCTGCAGGAGCTGTGGCAGTGATGCTGGAGCTCTAATGTCTGTGGTTTTAAGCTCCATCCTAAAGCTGGTTATAGTCATTTATCTCCTAAATTCCTATTGCAAAATTGTTTCAATGCTTCATTTGCCTAGTGATTAAAAAGCATCTAAATTAGGGTAAATTTATTCAAGTCCAGTTTCAACCCTTTGTTCTTATAACATGGTTGTCCTTTGGCTTAAACATCTCCCTAACAACCCCATGATATTTAGTGATAGCAGTCATCCTCTCTCTAAACAAGACAAGATCTTTCTGTCTCCTTTTGTGAAATATTTTACATTCTTCTCATCATCCTAGTAGTCCTTCTCTGCAGCTGCTCCAGCCTAAGTTAATCTTTTTTGAACACAAGCATTCATAATTACACACAATTATTGAAGTGATGTCTTAGCAATACTTCACCAGCACCCTACTAATACTTCCCCCATCGTTAGTAGAAATAATTGAGCTGATACATTCTAGGGCAGTGTTTGTCTTTTTTCAAATTGGTAGCTCATTGTCAAACAGCAATTGACTAATGTGGATTGAGCTTTGTCCTCCTCAGTCATTTCTAGCTTACAGCTGAAAGTATTTTTGTTATTTTCTAAAGTGCATGACCTTACATGCTGTACAAGAAGTAAAGAATCCATTTTGTATACTTTGCCCAGTTAATCATACTCTGTTTAAAAATATGCCTAATTTTTTTCTAATTCCGATGTGTCTCATTTGAGCTTCCAGAAGCTGTTTCTTGCTGTCTCTGGTAGTGTATCTGAAAGTTCTTTATTGTGGATATCTTCTTTATGTTAGGTTAACTTATCTACTGAAACCAAATCACTTTTTAATTCCAATAAAGAAATTATAACCTATAGAGATTTAACACTGAGTTTTTGGTGTAAGGAATCATTTTTATATCTAACCAGAAGGTGAAAGGTAGATGAGCTTTTTTTCCAGACTTTGGCAAATTTCATCTTCCTTCTAAAAATGTGAACCCCAGCAATATGTATTCTTGTAGCCTTAGTGCATCGAATCATAGAATGGTTTGGACTGGAAGGGACTCCAAAGACCACTCAGTAACACCCTGGCCATGGGCAGGGACACCTTCAACGAGACCCCATCCAAAACTGGCCTTGAACACTTCCAGGGAAGGGGCATCCACAGCTTCAGTGAGCAACCTGTAACTGGGTCTCACCACCCTCACAGTAAAGAATTACTTCCTAATATCTAGTCTAGACCTACTCTCTCTCAGTTTGAAGCCATTCTCCTTTGTCCTATCACTGCATGTCCTTGTAAAAAAATTCCTCTCCACCTCTTCTGTAGGCCCCCTTTAGTTATTGGACAACCACTAAAATGTCTCCCTGGAGCCTTTTCTCCAGGCTGAAAAATCCCAATTGTGTTCCATTTCTCTAATTAATCATCTTTGTGGCACTCCTCTGGACTTGCTCCAGCAGGTCCATGCTGTTCTTTTGCTGGGAGCCGCAGAGCTGGATGCAGCACTCCAGGTGGGGTCTCACCAGAGTGGAGTAGAGGGGCAGAATCACCTGCCTTGACCTGCTGGACATGTTTCTTTTGATGCAGCCTGGCATCCAATTGACTTTTTGGGCTGCAAGTGTACACTGCAGGGTCATTTTGAGCTTCTCATCCATCAGTACTCCAAAGTCTTTCTCCTCAGGACTGCACTCAGTCCATTCTCTGTCCAACCTTGGGATTTCCCTGAGGCAGGTGCAGGACCTGGCACTTGAGCTTTTTGAACTTAATGAGCAACTTCATCTGCCAGTTCCCTCAGCACCTTGTGGATGTGTCTCATCAGGTTCCATGGACCTGTCCACCTTCAGGTTCCTTAGACAGTCTCTAACCTGACTTTCTCTCTCTGGCACTTGGGTGGTGTGGCTGGAGCACTTACTGGTGCAGACCAAGGCTGTGGCACCAGCCTTGTAACCATTTGTTGATTCACCAGAGTGACAGGGAGGGTGTCAGGTTGGCAAATTGGTGCCTCTGTACCTCTCAGAAGAGAGTCACCTACTAGTATTGCCTACTAGTCACCTACTAGCATCACCTGTCATCTTTTCTTGCACTGGTTGTTACACAGGGAACATATGGGGCTGCCTAACTGAGTTCCAGCATCTCTCCTGGTGTGGTGGGTCTTTCCTCTTCAGTACTGCAGAGCTGCAGTGAAGTGACTCTACAAGGGCACCTCAGGCTTTGGGGGGAGTCTCTTCCTCCTACAGGTCCTCACTGTTGCAAGTTTCCTTGTCCCCAGAGGTCTGGGGGAGGCTCTGTTTTGTTTTGTCCTGTTTTTAAGGTAGATTTGGTTTACCAAGTACTCTGTTTACCATCTTCTGTGTGACAAACCTGACTCACAATTAGTTCCCAGCTGGCTAATGTTTGTATCCTTAGAAAGTGTCGCAGTCAGTAATTTCAGATCTCCCAGATTTCTGATGAAAATACTAACATTTTCTGACAATACTCATCAAAGTGCTATTTATTGGTGATTTATAGGGAACAGCTGGCCTAAGTGATTCAAGCAGTTAATGCCATAAATACATGTTTTGTTATTTTTGGGGTCTACTTTTGCATATAGGGATATTGTATTTTTAAGTAAAGTGCCTCAGGAAAGGCTAAAAATTATATTCTGAAACTAAATGAATCAGACGTGAAAATGAAAATAAAAAGTTTCAGAACATTCTGGATACAAAAGTATTCTTTCAGTGAAAACAGATTCTGTCATTTTTCTGCTCTGCTAATTGACAATGGAGAAGAGTGGTTATTATGTGAGATTCCGGCAGTTCAACAAGAATTCACTTGATTAATACATGCAGAATAATGCATGTTAGTCAAATACTGTTTTCCTCTGAGATCCCATTAAAAATTTTATCAAAGTTTAATTACAACATAGGCCATTTATGTTTAGATGACACTGAAAACAACAATGCCCTTCAAATAATGGGAATGAAACAAAGGGAATCAACAGTTTTCAGCAGCCAAAAAGGAAATGCTGCAGATTTCAGCCTAATGGCTGAACAACATAGAGAAAAGTGCTCTTTTGGTGGTGGCCCACTGCAATGAAGGGATATTTTTCATTGTTCGTGGGTCATTTTAGTTCTAGAAGTCACTTGAGGAATTGACAGGTTTGTACAGAAGTTCTTGGGTTTTGAAAACATATAATCCTGAGATCGATGACAGAAAAAATCCTGACCAATATATGCTGGATTTTGTGTCCTTTGTGGGTTGCTTTGGAATTAGCTGTGTGGTACTTCCTTAGGCCCACTTTTTCTCAAGAAGCATGGTGAAGATAGCTCTGTTCTGCAGTCCTGTAGTGAGAACTGGCATTTGAGAGCTACTTGAAGAAGGAGATTGAAGGAATGGCTTGTAAAGAAGATCTGAACAGGGATGCTTGAAGTCTACAGAAAGAGTGGAAGCAGGTAGAATAGAAAGAATGGGACAGTGGAGAGCTTGAGGGGAAGAAGGTTTACTGAAGCAATTAGAGTAAGAGAGAGAGAGACATGAGAACAGAGAAACTAGCTGTTCAAACAAAGCTGTTTAAATCAAAGTGTAAAAAAATGAACCCAAGAACTCAGGTGTTGGGTTCAGTGGAGGTAAAACTAACAGTATGTTACAAAATGCATGAAAGTTTGTAAGTTAGACTTCAATTCACAGTCAACATTCCTGGAATGTACTGCAATTATGTGGAATGACTCCTTTTTTTATTGAAACGTAACACCATCCACTGGTGATCCTTCAGAAGGGAGGAAAGAATAGGATGTTCTTTCTTTGAGTAGTTATAAGGAAGAACTGCATGACCACATATATCATGGGTTGGTAAAGGCCCACGGGAAAAGTATTGGCTTCAAAGCGTAAGTACTATTCCTGCTTAGACAATCTGACCAAAGAAAGGCTTTCCTTCGGGAAATATAATCTGGACAGAAGTCTCAGAAGCACTAAAATAAGGTTTTCTATGGCTTATTGGATTTTAAGATGTATTTTATGCACAAAAAATGTGTACTGGTGGAACAACAGGAGCTCTAGGAAGGGAAGCTCTGATCAGACTGGTATATTGTCTGGCAGAGACCCAGTTCTAACAGGATAGAGATATCTTATACTGTGCCAGCTGATTCATTTTCCCTGCAAGAAGATCTATATTGATATGAAGCATACTTTTATCTACAACCATACTTGTAGAGATGTAGTTGTTTACCTATCACGTTTTTGTCCAGATGCTCTGAGGCATTTCAGGCTCAGCTTTGAATATAGTCATGCATTCATTTTTATGAATAATACATAGCACTAAAACAATCCCCTTCAGCAGCAAAGATTTGGTTTTTTCATGAAGTATTTGTCTTGAGGATTATTTTTAACTTTCCTATACTAATATAGCATCAATTGTTACCTTCATGATTTCAAAGCACCCCAGAGAGCACCAAAACCAGCTTGTCTTGCCCAGTACTGCCTAGAGATCTACCAGTACAAGCTCCCCAGGGCAGTGGCTACAGCACCAAGCCTGACAGAGTTCAAGAAGCACTTGGATGGTACTCTCAGGCACATGGTGGGATTCCTGGGAATGGTCCTGTTCAGGGTCAGGAGTTGGACTTGATGGTCCTTGTGGGTCCCTTACAACTCAGCATATTCTGTGATTCTATGACCTCTTTTCAATTCAGCCTGTTTATTGTTCTTAGTGTTCTTCTTTGACCAATTTTTTCAGTAAGTCTTACTACTTTCCTACTTCAAAACTAAATTAAATTTACTAGGCTAGCTATCTGTAATGGTTTGATTCTCCTAAAATAATCCATCCATGTTACATGTCTCTGAAAATTGCCATTTGCAGAGTGAGAAGAATTCGTTATTAAAAGAGATAAAAATTCTGAATGCCACATCTACAGTGAATACTGGGAATATTTTTAGCTCATAGGCTGTGATCCCTAGAAAGTATTTTTTTTTTGATAATACAAAAAAAGTGCCTGCTAGCAAAAAAAAAATTCTTTCATTTTCTTGGAACTAGCTGTATTGTAGGGCTAGCTAAAGGGACCCATAGTCTTTTTGTTGCACATATTTTTTTTTTGTGCCGCGTAATCCTTGTTATCAAGGAATGCTTGAAATTTTTGTGCAACTGAATGGGTCATAGGTTATAGGTAGCCTTCTGTGAAGCCCATCACAGGCACCTATCTCTCTGAGTTGTTTATAAATGGAGTCTAATAATTTGCTGTGTGAGGACTGACTCATTAAGCATCTAAAGTACAGGTTCAAGTGGTCTGGACCATATCCATGGGAGTTATCAGGGGCTGTAGCCACTCAAGTGTTTACTTAGTTTTTATAAAAGTTATACAACTTTATATATTCTTATCAGTAGCTGACTTAAACAGCTGAAAGCTAATTTGAAGCTGCTCACAGAAGTCTAATTATTCAGAGAAGTGATTTCAGCATAACCAAACTTAATTACCTTAAGATACCTAGTTCAAGTGGTATCAGTTGCTGATATGGGTTTGACAGATCTGGGTTTATGTCACACAGTGTGAGGGTCTCTATATTTGTGTGTGATAAAATGCTTTATTTCCTTAATTTACTATTTTAAGGAAACTCTTAAATGTATCACTCAAGATGGAACAAGGAAAATAAAAGTATTCAAATGTTGGAAGATCATATTACATGTCTTTGGTCTTTCCATCATTATTATTTCTCAATGGCTATTTCTTTTAAGCTTAGATGTAATTTCCAAAGAGCTATCTACACTTTGCACTGCAATGCAGAGAGCTGTGTAAGGAATGATAACCTGTATGCATTACCCTAAAAAATAGTATACCCGTATATATCTATATACAGAGTGTTGGCAACCCTTGGACTTTAGACATATTGCCAGGACAACCTGTGACTCTAGTTGTGCAGTGCTGGTATTTCAAAACATTTAATGAAAAAATTGATGGAAAACTAATTATGGAACTTACTTCAAAATGAAATATGGTGATTCATGGAGATAAAATGAAAAATAAAAATCAGGCAGTGTTATAAGAGTGGAGTATGTAAATTCATTACAGCCACAATTAGAGATCACCGATATTCTACCATGAATGCTTTTTGGGGAAGCAGGACACAGGCATTTCCCACTCCGTCTTATCTTTGCTCATTTGTAGACGTGGAACATCTTGCCCAGGTGGTCACCATGGTGCTGTCTTCAGCCTCACTCTGGAATGGCCATGTCACCATTTGGATTCAGTCATATGACATGGCTTCAGTGTACCCAAGAAGCAGTTTAATCAATACAGTATCCTTCCTCAATGATGACTTGGGACTGCACTAAAAAGTTCTGTTAGTCAGCTTTAGGCTCTCCCATTCTTCCAGTTCAAACTGTCTGGCATGTTTTGTCCATACTTGCAGATCAATTGAAAACTCCCTAATATCCTCAGATTTGGCAAGCATTTATTTACTGGTAATAATCCTGTTATATACTAGTTCCCTCAATGAGCAACAAGATTCAGAAGCACTAAATCCATTCATAAATCAATAGATGCCTTCCAAGAGAAACATCAGTGTCAGATTAGAGACCATGGACATGTGGAGAAGGGCTGGTATTTGTAAGACAGCAAAGTTACAACTGCAAAGTACCTGGAAGTCCCCGAAGAAAACACCTCAATTAGCATTGTGGGGCTGAGATTAATGTAATGTTGGAAACCTGCTTATTCCTTGAACTGGTAATCTGACTTGAACAAGAAAAAATGTATTTGAGACCCTGAGATGGAAAGTTAAATTTCTCCCTTTCTGACACACACACTTTTTTCATCATTGTAAAACAATAATGAAGGGGGGAACTTCACAGTAGGGCTGCAGCTCTTCAAGGTATTTTTCTTGTTAAGGGCAGATTAGCACGTCAAAAAGCAGAGCCATGTTTTATCTTTATTTTTTTAGCCTTCCCTTTATACATTAATGGGACTGCTGCTCCCTAGTGTAAGTCCCTTGGGTGATACTTTGAGTTGGTGTATTTTTTAAACCCTTTTAAAACCACAGTAAAATCTTGGAACATTTATCCTTCCACAGTCACAGCAGGGGGTGTCAGATAGGACAGGCAGGCTTTTAGCTAAGCATTCATTTATAGAACTGAAGCAAGCAAGTTTTAAGAGTAAATTCAAGAATCTAGTTCAAAGACCTGCAGCAGCACCTGGGAAACTCTCCTCATACAAACCCCTCACGTCTGGAGTCCAAATATTTTTCCCATTTTAATCCCAGATTCTGAAATGCAAGGCAGACCTCTTACACATGATAGTTGTTTTGGTGTTGTCCTCATATTTCCATAGCTCTGGATAAAGCTCTCATCTTTCCAGCAAAACCATGGGTTGATTTGGAAGGCATTTAGTAGTAGAGGGACCCTGCACCCTGTTTCTGTAGCACACCTAATTTTCATGCATGTTGTGGTATTAGCTGCCATCACATGAATATTGACTAGCCTTCAAATATGAGTATTGTTTTCTGTTTTAATTTTTTCCCCCCCATAAGTGGATAGCACACCAACAGCTGGGGCTGCTGACCTTGACCAGGGCTCTGGAGCAGCATGTGCCCTTCTGGGGGATGCTGCTCAGCCCTGCAGCTGTGCCCACCCAACAGCAGCTTCCTGGCAGCACTCCCAGGACTGTATTTTAAGATCCTATATTGCACATGAAATGACTGCAGAAGATTAACTTTTACCATTTAGTCACAAAGTGCTTTTTGAGGACAAAGACTTCAGTAACAGCAGCCTTTTCCCAAAAAAGTTTCAGTTGACATTGACTGATAGCTTACAAGAGAGTTGCTGTTCTTGGTAACTTGCTTTTATTTGCCTTTCTTATATCTGGTCCAGAAGTGCTTTTTCATATTTAGGATTGATGCTGTTTTGTTTGGAGGTAAATTTCAGGCAAAGGAATGAAATACATTTTTGCTTTCTCTGTGACTCTCAACTGCCTGTGTGTGTTTTGAGATAAAACCAAAAGTGGGATGTTACAATTTTCTGTCTGTGGTATGTGTGTTCTAATATATACCGTATGGCTGGGGGCAATGCACCAGATTTTTTCTCATGGGGCATTTCTCATCACTAGAGTTAAAAGTAGTAATTTGGGAATGAATTAGTAAAATAATTTGCTCTCCCTCTGAGCTTGTTGTCTGTGATTATTTTGGTTTTTTTGATGCATAAAGTTTTGTATTTATGTTTTGTAACCTTAAAGTTTTGCTGTTCATGTTTGGTAGCTTGCAATACATTTTCTGAGGAGTTTTCTTCTTAGGGGTGCCATTCTGCCTTCAGTGGGCATACATTCAGCCTGCTGGCTATGCTGCTCTTCTCTTCAGTAATACTCTCAACATTATGGTCCATTGCTGATCAGCATGGGAGAGGCAGCACAAAGTTGCAAAGAGTGGGATCACTGCACTATTTAAGATAAACCAGGAGACAAAGTAAATTATTGCCCATTTTACAAGGGAAAGGGAACAACTGTCAGACTTCCTGTTTTGTCCTGTAGTAATCACAAAAAGATTTGTTAAAGATGCACAGAGAATTAAAGCAACTGTTTGTGTGTTCATAGAAAGGGAATTTTTCTTCTTCCTTCTTTTTTTTTTTTTTGCCAAAAATACCACAGAAGTCAGCAAATCACCTCTTTTGGTGATGAAGGAAAGTGTGAGTGGTGTGTAACAGGGAAACACTGTGATTTTCAAACTTCAGCTTTACTGAATATCAAATACCTGAATACTGAATACCTGAATATCAAAACTTCTGTGTCTGTTTTCCCATGCTGTTTCTCTGGAGACAGTGATGTGACACTGCATGATCAGGGTATCATCACCCTGGTGGGAGTCAGTGAGGTACTGACACTGGTCTCAGTCATGCTGGCAGTCACCTCTGGGCTCCTCCTATCCCCACATCCTGCAGCTGGCACACAGCACCTGCATAGTACACATTAACCCTCACAGGGATGCTTTAGCCCAGACCTAACACCTTCTCACCACTGCCAGCCAGAGCGCTCCCAGTTTGGTTCTCCTATGCTATAAAAGCTGTAAATGTAATAGATTTGTGGCTATAGATAAAGCGAATCTTGCAGTTTTTGTTTCAATACATCAAAATATCTGTGGAGCATACAGGTGGTGTACAGGACTGTGCTTTCTTCCACCACTAATTTGATCTGGACAGAGATACGGGTGGATTTATTTTAGCCAGTAGTGTTGAATTCAGCATAGTTTTAAAAAAAGAACTCTTAGAGTTTGACAATTTCAGTGGAAATTCCTCCATTCAACCCACAAACACATTTTTCCAGCCCCGCTTCTCCCTTACCTCTCCCACTAACTTGGTTGGTAATTTCTCTGTTCCTTTCACCCCTTTGCAGAGGTTGAGAATGACCATGGTGCCGGTTATGCAGCTTTATTTACAGTTTATGAGTTCTGAGTCTCCAGAGGCTGAGGGACTGGCCATGCCACAGGTCACTTCAGTGTCCCAGCAAGGTGACATGGGGCTGTAAGAGAGCTTACATAGTTGCCTCTAATGCAGACATTGCTAAGGCTGCTATAAGCCCAGCTGTGGGGAGAGGATCAGGAGACCTGCAGTGTCTCTGGGACTGCTCCTCTGAATGGGGATGGCCTCTTTTCTCCAGGTCTGTGGAGATGTCGAAGCTGATGCCAGTGAGGGACACACTGTGGCTTCTGTACATATGTTGTAGTTTAGCTCCAGAATCCAACTATGGTGAGCCAATTGCTCACTTCCCAATCCCCTCCCTACCCCCAGTGAGATGGGAAGGAGAATCAGAAAGAGGTCAAACCTGTGGGTTGAGATAAGAGTTTAATAATTAAAATAAAATATAGTAATAATTACAATAATAGTAATTAAAATGAGAGAGGAGTTAAACCCAAGTGAAAAAGCTCCACAACTGGTGCCCAATGCAATTGCTCACAACCTGACTGATGCCCAGCCTGTCCCTGAGCAGAAGGTGGCAGCTCCTGGACAGCTCCCCTCAGTTTATATAGTGGGCATGATGTTCTGTGGTATGGAATCTCTTTGGCTGGTTTGGGTGACCTGTCCTGGCCATGCTTCCTCCCAGCTTCTTGTGCACCTGCTTGCTGGCAGAGCATGAGACACTGAAAATTACTTGACTTTACATGTCAGCACTACTGAGCAACAACTTAACCATCAGTGTGTTATCAATGCTACTCTCACACTAAATCCAAAGCACAGCACTCTACCAGCTACTAGGAAGAAACCTACTCTATCCCCGTTGAAACTCAGACAACACAATACATGGTTTCAGGCTGACTTTCAGATCATCTGAGATAAGGAACTGGGGAATAGAACGGGGTAACTTCCATAATGACATCACTCCAAAACAGGAAGAGATGTCTGTAAATGATAAATACCCCATCTGGAAAGATTTATATGGAAGTCCCTCTGGTTTCATTATACAGTTATCCTTATTGATTGGTTTGACTTGACTTAATTTGCCTTGGAGGAAACTATCTATTTTAAAGCATCCAAGTTCACCAATAATGTCGATAACAGAGATTTAAAGAGTAATTAGAGACAGTGCAAGCACAACCAAGATGCCAGACACTGAGTGAGTCCTTCAGTGACTGAGGCAACGCAGGCAAATGCAAAATATGTCTGCAGGGGAAGGATCAAAATAGAGTAAATGCATTACAAGGCAGACTGCTGCCAGAAACCATTAAGTTCATTTAAAATAAATTAAAGAGAGATTTAGGCTTTTCTAGGTAAAGCCTTGAAGCTATTACCCCAATTAGTCATGCTAGGCTATAGAAGAGCAAATAGGGTACCAGGAGGTGTTACCAGCACCAGTATAGCCAAGAAGGGGTGTTGTCACCATGCAAACCACTCAGGCCACACTCAGCAGTGTGTCTGATATTTGGCTCCTGGGACGCAGATTTAGGTTTGTGAAGCAGAAAGACTGAGAATAATACAATATTTTGGAGAAGTTGTACAAGAGCTACTTACGTGGATGAGACACTCACCAGCCAAATACGATAACAGTAAAAAAACCCAGTAAGTGAATGCAAACCAGGGACAGCTGCTTTTCTTCAACAGAAAAAAGTGGACTATGTTGCTAAAATAGACCTATGAAAAGCAAGTCCAGAATGAAGGTATCATCCTAACAGGCTTCTATAAAGAAAAAGTTGCTATTATAAAACATGCTGGGGCTGTTAGGAAAACATTTTAAATAGATTTTGGCTCAAGCCTTTGGAAATAAACTTGTTTTCTTCTTCTGTATTTCAGCAACACAGTAGCTTATTAGCATTTTCTATTTATATTACTTCTGGTCCCTGTTTAGTGCTATTAAATCTACTTGCCTTGGAGAACTTAGCACCATGTTGTTCTCTGTGGAGCACTTAGACTTCAGCTGTAAATTGTCCTTTCACCTCTTCTGATATTGGCCACCCTGGAACCAGCAACATGCTGCAGTCCAGGGTCTTACCACCCCCATCCCCCTGACTTGTGCAGCCATATCTCACATTACACAAGGGGCTCAGTCAGTGTCCTGGGGAATTATGCAAAAGAAGGGATATTCTCCTCCTTATGCACCACAATTTCCATATATGTAGCTGTTGTTAGGTTTAATGAAACCAGTACTCATAAATCCCTGAGATGCAATTATACCTCTAAGTAGGTTCTAACAAAAGGCTGCTCAAAAGTTTTGATTAACAATTCCTTTAAAGTAGAACTATAAAAGAGAGATTGCGCAAAAATATATCCACTCTTTCAGAGCAAATTGTCAAAAATCTGTGTATTAGAGGTTCATTCTGCAAACCTGTGCTTCTAGTGAAGGGCTTGCTCCAGTAAATATTCAAAAATGTGAGCATAAAGCACATAAAAGCCCCAAAGTGATCTGCTTCTTACCTGGATCCCAATTTGTCAATGTAATTCAAATGTGAACTTGCAATAAATTGTTCTCTAAATTTTAAAACCCCCAACATTTAAATTTTACATATGGAGTACAAGCTTACAGACCCCATGCTTCTTGTCCCAAGTGTGAGTCATTTCAGCAGAGTGGTATCTTCCCTGGAATTACATTGCTGTATTAAGGCTATAGTTGTCCTCTGATTACAGGAGTTACGGATTTTAGTGACAGATTTTATTAAGATGTTCTACATTTATCTGGTCTTTTTCTACTTTTCATATTAGTATGGGGATGATATTTTCCCTCAGCATTGCATATGCTGAAAGTATTTATTATTTAATAATGAAACAGTAATAATAATAGCAAAACACATGACTTCAAGAAAGATAAAGGTAGTATATTGCTGAGTGGAAGAATATCTGACAGTTTCTGGTCTTACCTTTCTTCATACTGTTTAATAATTTACCAAGCCATCCTGACCTTTAATTGATCACAAGGGCTACCAAGTGCTTTAGCAGTCTGTTACACTCTGTCAAACGAGATGTGTCTTTCCTGTGAAGCAGAACGAAATCACCCCCTCCCAAAATCAATCAGCAACAACATATTTAAACTGGGTGGGTGCAGTTCACTTAGGGCCATATTCTGCATCTTTACTCACTTTGAAAGGGATTTGCATGGGTAATTTATTTAGCTGGCTGCTTGCTTGGGTACAAACAGCATGGGCTCATAGTTGTACATTTGTGAAATTACAGTTACCAGCTTCAGATATTTTTTATTCATTTTTAACAGAGACTACTGATGTTATTCTTCAACACATTTGGGTTTAAGAAAAAAACAAAACAAACAAACACCAAAACAAAATGAAAGAAAGAAAACTCAACATAAACAGAGAGCAATTTGATTTTCTTCCTACCACTAGTTCTCCACAGAATTTTAAGATATACATTGCAGAGTCCTGAAAGGGATTCATAACAGTTTAAGGGTATTGCTCAAATATTCTTCCAATAACTAAAAATAAACCATTATTTCAGTTGCTGTAGCATTCAGTGAAAACATGTATTTCATTTCACATGTGTTTACAAGTATGGATCAAAAAGGTCCTTTAACTATCCAAAGAGACATAGGACGAAAGAAAGTCCCTACATCTGAAAATGTGGTCTGAATGTTGCAGCTTCAGCAGCTGTAAATAGCACGTTGTGTCCGTATACATTAGGGCCTGCACTTGGCTTTCTGTAAGTTCAGGGCTTTCCAGCCACCTGTCCAACTGTGCCTCCAATTTGCTTCTCAAATGATGTGGAAAGGTGTGTGGCTTTCCCTTAACTTGCAGGAGAACCTTGGCTATGCAGTGGTCCCGGAAACCTGTCCTGCAGGGACTTTACTAAAAAATCAGGCTCCAAGTGCCAAGTTCTGGCACTTGTCTGGCAGTCCTGCATCTGAGGAGTGTGGTCTTACATATGACAGGAGGGTGGGGGATCTCTATGTAACTGGTCTTCAGCTTCACAGAGAGAATGTGGTTATGAGAGGAAGAGACTGAGGGCATCAGCTCTCTGCAAAAGTGATTGCTTTAAATGGTAATTATAAAAAGTATGGCTACTAGCATCTTTTATTTTGGTAAAGAAAGAACAGTCCTACATTCCGTCTCAGAACAGGTCCCTGGTGCTGCATGGGAAAAGCAAGCTGCAGGCTCTCTATGTCCATTTTGGCATGGGATTCAGCACACTCCTGTTTGCATCACTCCCTGCTTTGTAACACAGGCAGAACTGTTCTTAGCTTGTCAGTTTGTGGATCACCCTTCAAGTTGCTACAGCCTGGCTGGAGAATGTAGGTCTCCAGCTCTGTTTCCTAAGGAAAGATATTGGTACTTCATTTTTACATGATGTAAAATCTAATTTGAAAATGTCTGTTTCTGACTTAGATTTGTTATCTACTAATCGGGAATGATTTCTTTGCCAAAGATCCTGGAGTGATTTGGTTACTTGGGCTTTGTGTTCTTTGTATTTCATCAATATTTTGTGTTTGTAATTTTGTTGACACATACAGCTTTGAAAATGGAAGCATATAGCAGATAATCAGTTTTAAGGCAACAAAATTAAAATGTGGTCATTCATTTTACATCTGTGTTTAACAGTAACCCTCTCCTTTAGTATCATACTCAAATTCATGTAATAAATAGAAAATGGTAGACTACCTACCATCTGGTTCAGTTCTGGAAATTCTGTTGAGTTAGCCTCAGTGAGGGATTTACCAAGGACCTTGGCGTGCAGATGAGCTCCCTGCATAAATTTGTGGTTTAGAAAACTTCTTTCTAAGGAGGATATGTCATGTTCTAATACCAAACATTATGTTGTTATTGCATTTAAGTCAAGACTATCACAGATATTTCTCAGACTTAAAAAAACAGAAAATGATGTGAATCTTTCTGCATTTGTCTGCCCCATTAGATTCTTTCCAAGCTCTACCAATAAAAAAGATCATCTTTTGGCTTCCAGGGGCCTAAATGGGACAATATTGCTGTCCTCTATAGTTCTCCCTTTTGGAGAATCTACACAACAAGGTGAAAGTAATAATGAGTTTGGGGACTACACTTGAATTTGGCCACTTATGGACCACCTAACAGATTTTACATCTTGCTCATCTTCCTCTATGTCACCATATAAAAGAAACAAAATAGTTACCTGCTACACCCTTACAAATGATTGTGATTATCAATCGAAAAATTTTAAACATGTAAAGACTGAAGCTCTATATTTTTCATCTGAGTTTGCCTAAGATTTTCCACTCAATAATTTTTCTCTATCCCTGGATTTCTTGTATTTATTCTATCTCTTGAAATCTACCTCTACATAGAAGTTCTTTGATTCAGTGACTATACACAGTGCATTGAAAAGAACTAAGCACATTTTTTAAAAGTTTACACAATAAAAACAGCTACTAAATTCCCAAGAGAGAGACTGAGTCTCTCTAGTTCCTCTCCTAGCAGTGCTGTTGGCAGGTAGAAAGCTTGTTTGGGATTCGAATGGTTATAATGGTTATACTGATGATACTGAATCTCCTAAAGCTTCAGAAATTTTAGGGGGTGGAGAATTTAGGAAGTGCAGGTGTCTAACATGTCATTATGATGAGCACATGCTGTAAAAACCAAGGCAAGACGAGTTCAGAGTGCTGCTCACAGCTTCTGTGCATGGAGCACATCTTACAGCTGTGAGTGGTGTGTACATCTCTCAAACCTTTGAACATTTCAGTATTCAATAAGTATTCAATAAATGACATGGAAAAATTATTTGCTTATGTGCTCATAGAGTTTTATAGAGGCCGATCTTAAAATTTTACCTTAGGATTGTTAGTTTTGTAAACAGTAGATTTGAATGTATACAGTGTGAGGGGGGTACCTATGGAACACTCTTGACCTGAGCCAAGTGCCTGAAATGAAGGCCCACTCTGTCCTGGAAGCTGTCTGAGGTACATACAGGATATAGTTTTGTTCTGAGTGCTGCTATATAATCAGGCTTGGTTTGGATTCATTCAATTTTTTTTTGCAGCAGAATGTTGTTTCACATTTGTCCTTTGATTTGTTATTCAGTCTGAGAGCAACTAACTGTGGTTGGAGAAGAGATGGAAGAGAAAGGAGGAGTTGTGTTCCATAGTGAGGTACTGCAGAGAGGCTGGAGGCAAAAGGGGGAAATACCCTTCTTTATCCTTAATTTAGTGAGTTCTTAGTGTCAATTGCATTCTCAACTTTTTGCATTTTTATGATTTTTCCATTCATCTTTTCAGTAGGAAACCTTGGGATTCAAGCCTCAAAAAGGTTTTATAATAACACTGTCACTCACCTGAGTTTCAGTACTAAATTGTTAAATGTTCTGAAGACCTGAACTCCTAAATGGAGTTGACGTATTCTGGAAAGGTCCAGCAGATGAGTATTGCTGTTTTTACTGTAAAAATGATGAAAATAAATTATTAATAAAACATAAAGATAATGGTGATAAAATTATAAAGTTGGTATTTTGAATAGTTGCTGTACTATTCATTGACTTTTTTCTAAAAATAAATTTGAATGAGTTGGTTTTTCTAATTGTTTAGTATTTATTCTAGTCGCTGCAAAGTTGTTTTTTTTTAATGTAAATCAAAGGAAAAAAGAAATTCTCCACAGATGTTGTATGTGTTTGATGTATTAGACACATTTTTGCAGTCCACTGCCTGAAACTGAGGGAATTCATTAACTCACAAGTTGCTGCCAAGGAGGGGAGCAGTCACATTTCCCAAGTCTCTGTGCCTGTCCCCTGGCTGGTGGATGTGGTAGGGCAGTCTTTGTCCTCCCTTGTATTTGGCTGACTCTGGAGAAAGGGGGATCTCTTCAAACTGAAGGCCTGTTCCTGCTTCTCCCCTGACAGCATCTGTTATTTAATTAACCTGATAAAGTCTGTGGCTCGCTGTTTGCCATTGTACAGCCAGGGATGATGACAGACAGTGGCTGGTGCTTTGCATCAGTTCCAGAGACCCCAGCCCACATCACTGGAGTCACTGTCTTTAGCACAAGCTTCAAAGAGAGAGGGACAAGACCCAGAATTGTGGGAAAGAAGCACAGCTACCACCTTTCACACTCAATAAAGCAAAGCAGTTGTTTAAATACCACTCACCCTGTGAGGGATCTCACTCAGCATATTTTTGTACACATCTGTCTCAGAAGGGTACTGCTGGATAGACCAGCAGTCAGAGCAGGGCACTGAGTCTGGGCACCAGTCAAATGTCTTTCTTTGAGGATGTTAATGACGGCCCTCTCAATTAGCCACAAAAGGCACATAAAGATGTAAAATAACACTACAGCATGGCAAGAGATGGCCAAACCTCATCTGCATCTGGGCTCTTGCAATAGAGTAGGTAAAATACCATATTACTGGATTTCCCTACTATTCATCTCCAGAGAAGAGGCTCCACTCAGGGGAGTTCAGGCACTCTGTGACTGTCCTGACGCAATGAGCTTTAGCATCAGTTGGGGAGTTGAGCTGTAACTGTGTGAATGACAGAAAGTCTCATGTGTATTCTCAGTGGGGAGCCAGCTGAAAAACCCTGACTGGGGAGGTTGTGGTTATTTATAAAAAATATGTAGTCATCACAACCATCACCTGCAGCCTCCTGTCATTCCAAAGAAGAATTGCTTAAATTTACTGTGGCTCGTTTCTCCCCCCAGAAAAACTGAAGCTGATTTAGAGTTTCATAGCCCTCAGGACAGATAACATCTATAACCTTGAGCTATAGTCTGTGATCCCCGTGCCTGAATGGGATTTCAGATGTTGCTTTTGGTCCATAAAATGTGAAATGGTTTATTTGTGAGACAGCCACCCCTCCCTGCAATGTGTTGCTGGCATGGCAGTCACTGGGGAGGACCAGGTGGAACAATGTGTTTGCCTTAGGAAGGATCCATCCTCCTCCTTGATGTAAATCTCTCACTTGCCTTCCACTCCTTCTACCTCTGGATCTGTGAGGGCTCAAGAGAGATTGCTGCATTCCCATTATAGAAGAATTGCCATCAAAAACAGTAGTAAAAGATTTTGAGAGGCAGAGGTGGGTTTTATTTCTCTGTTGTTCGAATTGCAATGAGTGAATATGAGAACTACGAGTCACTATAAACTTTGAGACACAATCACCTAACAGCTGACAGTGACCTTGCTGAGCACAGAAGTATCTGCAACCATTTTCTTTTCCTTTGATCCTATTAGCAATGTTTTAGCCCATGCCACTTTTTTTCTGAAATGAAGGTTCAATATTTGAAGTAACATGGAACAAGGCATTCCCTTCTGATAGCTGCATTTAAAAGAATAGTTTCAACAGTTACTCTTTCATGTGCTAGGATTAAAGGTGCAGTGATCCACTGCAGTAAGATTGTCTTAGTTTAAGCCAGAGGGTGTCAAACAAACAACCAAGTTTGCACTGCTTTGTAGGAAACCACAGAAGGGCTCCGAGGGGGAGAAGATTGCTGTCAGATATTGTTTTATGTTAAAAAATACAGGGTTTTGTCTAATGATGAACTGTAGTGAATTCCAGAGGGAGGAATTAATAGATGACATTTACATTCATCCATGTATTACAGGCATGTTTCAAAAAAACAGAAAAAATCAAAGGAATGTATACTCGTAAAACTGTGGAAGGTTGCTGCTTTTATATCAGATTGGAAGGTTTCATGAATCCAGAGCTTCTCTGTTTTTTTGCAAATAGAAAAAAACTGTGTACAGAAGGATAATAGCTTTCTCTAAAAGCTTCATTTTTTCTTATTAAAACAGGGCAATTTTTTTTGCTTCAGGTTTATTTTCTTTTAGATCTGTAATACGTGTAAATGACGTAATGGAATAATGTTGTGATTTCAGCTCCTTCTTCAAAAATGCAAATAATTCCTCTGAAATTTGCCTCATGAGGAGTAAGGGCAATAAATACATGGAGCCCTGCAGTAAATATTAAGTCATTCTTGGCTCAAAGGCCAGCTCCAATATTTTGATTGGCATTAATCTAATTACTCAATGGCATACTCTTGGATTTTTTTCTCCCCATGTTGCACGATGAAACTCATGGCAGATGTATTTCTCGGTCTGTTAGCACCTTGCAATGAGCCATTAACACATGTTACTGTTTTTCTCCTCTGTGTCTTTCTCCTAGGAATTATGTCCGACCACCAGTTTGGAAACCAGTTTATGTGCAGTGTGGTTGCATCCCATGTGAGCCATCTCCCGACTACAAACCTCAGCTTTGTTTGGATCGCTCCACCCGCAGGGACGGGCTGCGTCAACTTCATGTACGTACACACACCAAGGCCATGGGAACAAAGCACTTCAGAGATGATGAAGTGATCCTACCTGCTCGCACTATGTCTGGGTGAAGGAGTCAGTCAGGGTGAACTGCAGAGTGTAGACTTCAACATGAAGTAAAAATACTGAGTTCTTCCTGACTGAAGAGTTTCTGTGCATATTAGGAGTTGATATTTTCAAAGCATGTAGGAAGGAGATAGTGGTTTGTAATGTAGCACGTCATCAGAGAAACAACATACAAGTCTAGCATTTAAGCAGAAATTGTTTCTTCTTAGTAATTAATCATATTATTGATCCTTTATGCATATAGCTTCTTTGCACTGACATGATTTTTTAACTATTACATTTAATATAAGTTAGAACATCACACAAATATATCACTTGGATTGTAAGCATCGACATAAAGTACAAGTATTTTAGAGTAGTCGTGCACAGGTATTTACTGTTCCTAATTAAAAACACCTTTTGACTTCTGCTGAACCAAGAATAACCAAAAGGTTTATCTGGTATTTTTTTTAAAGACCCAAGTAATCATTTGGTGATTTAGTACCACATAAAGTTCCAACAAAATACAAGGCTTAACTTGAATTATGAGCTTATTACCACTGTATTTTACCTTCAAGTAATTTCTAATTATTTGTCCCAGGATTTTGGTAGATCAGATTTGAGAAAGAAAATACACCTAGAGCCAGTTGAAAGTAGGAAAAGTATAAGGTTTGACCTTCAAGGAAAAAAAAGGCAGACTGCTCCCTAATTCAGTAAGGGAATAATTGCAACATTTCAGAGACCTTTTCAGTGTTTCTGTGACCTTCCTGTTGCCAAAACAAACCTTACTTTGAGTATTATTCCCTTTGTATCTATACTGGGAAGCTGCAGGTAAGTGCCCCACATAATGAAGTTGTTATACTGTAGTGAAAAGAAAAAATGAGCGACAGACTTTGAGAGCATAAGTTGCTGATGGTGAGCACAGTACCTGTGATTGATTTCCCTTTACCTACATAATGCACTTTTTTTTTTGCCTATATTGTCAGGATACATTATTTGTTAGCTGTGATGACAATCTCAAGACAGTTTTATTTCTAGCCCTTTTTTCTTCTAAACATGTAACAGCAAATTAGGAAAAAACAAATTAGTTTTGATGAGTGGCAACTAAATTCTGAGAATTTATTTGTTGTATGTACAACAGATGTATATACCTTGTGGAAATCTGTCAGCTGTGGGGTTTTTTATCTGTGGAAAGCCTGTGAATTTTATACTTCCTTTTATTCCTTTCTAAAAATAGTTTCCTTTGTTGATCAAGTCGAAGCAGCTAAAATTTTTTCCTTAAGGTGCCTGTACATCTTCTCTGTGTAGTCTTGCTTTCTCCCTTTCTTAGTCAATTTTTTTTTCTTTTTCTGGTATTCTAGAAATAATTGTTTAATTGTTGATCCTAACTTGCACATTGACTGTGAATGTATTTGTTTATGAGATGTGATTCTTCACTCTGGGTTTTGAGGTCACTTTATAACCAGTCATTCATTTTCCTGTGACTGACTTTTTTCCATGGTTTTGTGTTGAGTTTTTTTTTTGTTCATGTTTGTCATTGTTGAAGAAGAACTGACAAATAACTCCACAGAAATACAAACACTACTATGACTGCTGATTCCCATTTAAGTGAAATTAAAGAGATGTTTTCTAAGGCAATGAGTTCTTGCCCATCTTGAAATCCATAGAAGGTTCAATATTGTCGTCAGCACTGAGGTTTTGGAAATCAATCTCTAATTTCCAGCTCTTCAGCATTAGCACCCCTTCAAAAAGGGTGGTGTTTGTTCTACATCAGTAGAGTCTTTAGCCATGCTGCAGTGAAGGACATATATTGCAGAAATCTGAATTTATTCTTGACCATGTAATTGCAGTGTAAATGTAAACCTACAGCTGGCAGGGCTGAGAGATCTGATCCTGCACTGCGGAGCCCAGCACCACAGCTGCTCCCAGGGTTCCTGGCCCATGGGACTGTCAGGCTTGGTGGCTTTTCAGAATGCCTCACCCCATGGCATGAGGTTGGGTGATACTGTTTTGCCTTTGAGGATGAGCAAAATGATGCAATTATATCAGTTTGATTCCCCACAGAACAAATTCATACTGGAGTGGAAAGGCTCATCTTCTCCAAAGTTGGTGTTTACTCCAGGATCACACTTGGCTGCAGGACTACTGAGTAAATGTAATCATCAGTTGAAGGAAATGTAAAGAGGAGAAATATGTCTTACCTCTGATCCTCCTCCTCAATTTTTCTTCTGCTGCCCACACTTTCTTGCCTCAGCTGGTGTTTCCCTTGCCTACTAAATCACAAGTTGCAGTAAACAAGGCTATTTTTGTGGTGAAGTGTTAGCCTGCCTGCTTTACCCAGTCCCTGACTTCAGGAGTTCCAAAGAATTGGCTCTACCTTGTTTGTCTCCCTTTGTGCCTTTATAGCAAATAAGAAACAAGATTTTTTAACTCTTTAAATTTAATATATAGTTTAAATTTAATATATATTACATTCAATATTTATTACCTTTAGTATCTATTATTTGAATTTAGTATAAATTAAAAGTATTTGCAAAAGGTACCTGAATTTATAGGCTCTGAAAACAGTGCAATATAGGTATGGACAGCTTCCTGTGCTGTTTGTTGCCAATATGTCTGTGATTCAGATGAGCTCATTAGTCTTTGACCCCTCTGGGGATGGATAATAAGGTTATTAATTAGCACTAGCCTTGGCATGCGATTTTTGCAGTGCTGGTATCTCTCCCTGGACAATTCTCATGAGGAACTGGACAAAGGTTATCAGGCAAATCTGTCACAGGTCAATGCACAGCTTGCTTTTGTTAACTGCACACACTATTGACCTGTTCTGGCTTCCACTGGAACAGTGGATTCTGTGGATGTGGCACAAAGTCCTAACATTATGGGCAAAATTCCCTTTCACTTCATCTATACATTTTGGTGTGCTCTTCTAGAGCTCAATCCTGAAAAACACTGAACCCCTAAGAAACAAGGTTTGTGTGGTGATGCTGTCAGTCTGTCCTTTCTTGTAGCTTGTGTACCAGTTGATAACCAAACATGTCAAAGGGGTTGAGATCTCAAGATACTAAGTTTCATAAAAGTCAATAGCCAGGTATACCATTTATAGCAGTAAATTTGGACATTTCTGCAACAGACCTGCCTGCTACAACTATTTGTCTATAAACTACCAGAAATATTCTTGGCATAAATATCTCAGTTTCCAGTTACCAGCCCAGCCTGCCTTTCCCAGTCATGGCTGAGGAGGGTGGCTCCTGGCCATGGTTAATTTGCTGGAACAGCCAGTGAGGGACACACAAAGTGCTGCTGCTGTTTGGGGAAGGAGGGCTGGCAAAGCTCTCATCCTCTGGGGTGAGGGGAAGTGAGAATGCTGTGGGGAGGGATGTGGGGCACAGTTCTGCAGGGTGCTCCTGCAAGGAAGATGGGCTTGTTTCTGAGTATGTGAGATGCAGGGGCACAGCAAATTGGGATTCATACCTCATGTACCAGCGTGGCAGCACAGTGCTCATTCCTGTCTCACTGGAATATTCCTCATCTCTGCAGTTTGATGTAGTCCAATTCTTTCCATTGCACACAGCGCTGTGCTGCTGCTGTACCTGAATATAATGTTACCTGATGGAGCCATGCATCTTTCCTTGGCTCACTGTTTCATTCAGCAAGCCTTCCCCCCCAGTTTCACCAGGACAAGAGATGGTGTACAGCCTTGTGCTCCATGGGGGAAGGTGGCTGGAGCCAACCCGCTTCTGTGCAAAATGAAACACAGCCTTCTTCTTTTTATTCTTTTACACTAATTGTGTGCAATCATATTTTTGCTCTGAATGGTTTTTTTCCATCAAAGTACCTTTTATGGCTACTAAATAAATATTCAGAAGAACGTTTCTCTTCTAAGAGAAACACTGAAAGCTGCTGGTGTCCCTTGTTGTACATCTTGTTGTAATCCTTTTGGATGTTTTTGCCATAGATACCACCAGATAAGTTGAGGAAATAAAAGCTAAAATGCATCATTTATTGCAGAACAGTTTTCCTAGCAATACCTTAGGACTGTCTTAAACAGATGTTGAACACCAGAGCCTCCTAAGCAAATTGCCAGGATCTGTAATGCTCTTTACCACCACAAAATAGTAGGTCCTCCTTTACACTAACGAGTCGTTTCTCTGGTTGTGTGCAAATTTGTAGAACATTATCTTCATAATCCTTCAGCTGGGTTTTGTGGTTTGTAATTTCTGCTCTAAGCTCACACTAACCTAGTTAAAGCTCAGCCTGTCAGGGGGGATAATAATGGCTGTTAAGCAGAGTGGCACACTGGGCTGCATCTTAGGTTAAGCCTGTTGTTTTATAGATGGCTTAACTTACTAGTTTGCAAAAGTGATAAAGCTGACCTAAATAGCAAAAGCATACTGTGTTTTGACCAGCAGCATGGTTTACTGCAGAAATTCCAGTTATTGTATTAAATAGAATTGATGGCTAGAGAAATTACCTAGAGAAAGAAGTATTTTTAGCCGTTTTTGATAGTCACTGAACAGGTGTCTAATAATGACAATTGAGTCTATACATACTCTCTATAGCTGTTATTAATAGTAGACTGGACTATCATAAAGCTGTCAGTCTGAGTCTGTAGGCAAGGTCTAATAACCCATGTAAGGAATGTGACCCATCACAGCTGATCATAATGTTCTGTACACTGAGAAACCTTTGGAAGTACTAAAAGGCCCAATCATACATTATGTGCCACCTAATTAGCACAGCTTATGGTGGAAACAGCTAAAGGGGAGCAGGAGTAGCTGTGGTGGTATCCCCCCCGTGAAGACAGAGGTAAGAGAGTTGTGGTGGCTGAAGCAGGGACTGGCACATCACTTCTCCTGAGGCAGGAGTAGCCAGTTCTTAGCATAGCTCCCAGAAAATGTTTGGGACCCAATGCTGAAGCAGATAGCTGAACTACTGAAAGAACCTTGCAAGAAATTTTTAAGAAAGGAGAAAAGTTTTTCACTGAGAGTATGCTTTTACCCATGAGCACCTAAAGTTACAACTCCTTTCTGGGAAGTTTGAATTACCCTGTTCCAGAACTGGTCTTTTCATCCCTTTAAGGCTGTTTCAGAACTGGCAATGGTATTAATGTATGAACTTGAAATATGCTGTACAAACACTACAGAACATAAAGACTGTGATTGAGAGACTTGGCTACCTATTTAAAGCATTTATAGAAAACTTATGATAATAATTATGGAAATACTGAATAAACACTCAAGAAAGATTACATGGTTTGCTATATTAGTCCTCTAGCCAGGGTGAAAAAGGGCTATATCGCCTGAAGGAACCACATTCCCCTGGTAAACCACGTTGCTAAACTGTCATTAAAGACGTGATGTTTACTGTGTTTTTTCCAATTGTTCGACAGAAATACAGAGGATAATCATCAAGATTAAGTAGACAATTATGTTTACTCTATACACAATGATAATACACGCAAATACTAACAAAAAATAAATACAAAATGGCAAATATCAGAAGGGAGGTCCCTTAGGTCCCTTAGATTTATGTATAATCAATCAAATCTTAATTATATTGTCATGTAAGTTTTTCTCCCTCTTATGATGTCACAGAATTTTACCATGAAATACGTTGTTGCTCACAGCATTCCAGTTGCTGCTATGATTTGAAATCCATGCAGTCAGTTGAGGAGGTGCCGTAAGGCACAGGGAAACCTTCATGTACAGACAGCCTTGGCTTTGGGGTTCTGTGAAGCAGCAGGTCCCTGCTTCAGATAAGTGCTGCTCTTCTCCTCCTACTCTTTATTGCAAGATAAGGGTGAAGCAGGGTATTTCATACCCCCTTTTGTGATATTGGTGTGGACTCCGAGTCAAGGGATGTACAGGCAGTGCCAAATAAGATACAGTCCTTGTTTATAGTCAGTGTATTCTGATGTTAGCCCAGTGTTGCAGTCATTTTAATATTTCCATATTGCTTATAACTTATGCCTTGTGGAAAAAAATCATCAGTAATTGTTCCTTGTTGGTGTGTCAGTCTAGTGGAACTATGAAGAAAAATTACTCCTTTGCTTTGTTTTCCACTTCCTGGGTAGAGGCATTGTTGTGCTGTCAATCAGCATTATGTGTAATATTCTGAAAATCATGAGCCAATATTTGATTCAGATCTTGGCTCTGTTCTCATGTCCCATTTTGATGTGGTGCCCAGATTGCCTCCTTCATCTTCTGTGCTTGTTAATTTTCCAGTGAAATGCAAACATTGTGCATGGAATCATTATGGCTCCTCTAAGTATGACCCCAAACAGCAAAGATTAATGTGACTGTGAAGAATTAGATTTACTTGTCTGTTAGTTTTGTCTGAGTTTTTTATAATTTGTGTAAAGCAAACAGAGATGACCAGTAAGGAATTCTGGGCATTTTCAGAAACTGTGTTTACAGAAGATGGTAGCACAAAAGGTACTGCGATCGTGAGTATTCAGAAGTGTTCCAAGCAAAGCAAGAAAATCCTGAGAGAGGATGGAAGAGGGTTGCACCTAATTTTCCACTCCTCCGAGGGGTTTTCAGTTGTTTTCAGCTGGAGATAGGATATGTAGATATCTCCAGCAATGTATTAATGTGAGCCGTGTGTCTGTAACCCCCTTGAGAGTTAATGAGGATGGTAGCCTGGTTCCATAGACCTCCAAAGCCTGACAGTCTACATCTAGAGAGAGGTAGATGCAGATCCTGGAGGTCTCTATAACTCTACTGGTTTCCCTAGGACATTCCAAGTTATTTTAATACATTTTTAGGCAGCTGAATCAAGCCATAGATCTCCACTGGCCAGAATGGATCATGAGCTACCTTGCTCACATGTAGACCTTTATGCAGACACATTTTTTCGAGATTTTTTAAATCTGAGTTTGAATCCCACCCGGACAGACTCAGCTGCCTAAACATAAGCACGCCATACCAAGCCATGAAAATGAATTAGTCATCCCCACCACCCTCAACAGTCAGAAGCTTAGTTTGTGTCAAGAATTTCCAATGAGTGGGCTGCTCAACAACTGAAATCTGATGAAGGCTGTGAATAATAATGGTGACTTTCTAAAGTTAGTAAAATCTTGCAATTGTTTTCTTTTTCCTTGGAGGAAAAATCTGCTGTCTAATACTCTGAGACTGATACAACTACTAAAAGCCCACTTTAATGAGAGGACTGCTCAGTTTTTAATCTTTTCTCCAAGTTTGCAGACAAATGGTCAGTTGCTGTTTTAGGCTCCTCATGCTGCATGGTAGGTGTAACAAAAGCAGAACCAACAAAACCAGAAAAATGGGTATGTGAACATAAAGTAAAAGCACCTGAAAATTCTGTTGGTGTTAATTCAACTTAATTCCAAAGATGAGCAAAAACATAAAATCCTATTTCCATCAACTTGGTGTAATGCCAGAATAAAACCTGCAAGATTATATATTAGGATGTTTCTTTTCTTTGTGTAATGCAAATTTATTATATCACATACTTGTAATGTATGATAGCAGAAGGTAGCTGAATATAGCCTTTGGCTACTCTATTAAGATTTTTTTGTGGTTTCACATAGGATTCTGGCACCTTCTACATGAAATAAAATGAAATTCAGTGAATTTCTACTGGTATGATCTTAATAATAAAATAATAAATAATCTAGATAATAAAACGGTCATGGTGAGAATTACTTCCCTTCTTACAAATGTTCATTTGGCAATTCTAGGAGCAGAGATTAGATTTTACTTTATTCCCTTTCTGCACAATGTTCCCATTATTTTTATGCATGAGACTATCAATCCACAATCTGTGGTTCAATTACCAGTAGTTGTGTTTAAAAGTCTTTCCTGAACTCTGAAAAAATATCCCTCAAATTTAACCTCAGGGTTATTTTTAAGTCTATATTGTAATTCATCAACAGCATAAATCTTTGTTTCATTCCAAGACTTGCTCTGTCTTCCCCATTTCTCGAGATAGCTTAATTTTGAAAATGTGACTAGAGTACAGAACATACTACATGCACTCCCAACACTTGTTTCCATCAAGAGGTTTTCCTCTGTACCAGAGGAATTGAATGAAATGTCTTTTGGCAAGCAATAACTGATCAATAAAAAACCTTTGAAAATTATGTCCTAGAAGAAATATGCTTAATAAAATAGGCATGAAACAGGTTTTGTGAATTCCTTTGAAAATGTCAGATGTAGAAAGAGTGAGCACTAAACATACACAAATCCATTCTCTACAGGTAAACATATAGTACATAAAAAGGTGAATACTGGCAAAGGACAATTGTAAGGGATGCTTTAGGAAGCTAAATTTAAGTACTGCAGACAAGCCCATACAACCAGACCCCATATCTGCATGGAAGCCCTTTGTACCTCTGGAATGTCTCGCTGTTCCTTTCAATGCCATCTCTCACGCAGATAATGTGTCCAGTGTATGAGTGAGTTGGAGATAAGTGCATTGTCTGTGTGTTTCTTCGGAAGTACTTGACTTCTTGTAAGGGACTATTGCTAAATAACTTTGTGCAGAGCTCAGTGCTGCAGGATGCTGAGCATTGGCCTTGATCCAGCAGAGCAGTCATGCATGTTGGTGCTGTCATCAAAGGCACAGATGACAGTTTTTGTATTTTTCAAAATTTATGCCTTCAGATTACTTGTTTGAAGCTGTGCTTTGTTTGTGCACACAGGCAAGGACATACAACAATGTTCTGTCCCTTCATTTCACAAATGTTAACTTTCTTTTCTCACCTTATTTGTTTGGATACATTTTACTAGAATGATCTACAAAGTATTATGTAGACATGCTTTAATATTCAGCAAGACTTCATGTATGTATATATAATGTGAAAACTTGGATATGATGAATATGAAGATCCAGTAAGACAAAAAAATTAAAAAAAATCTTCCTCTATCTATATTACAATGGTCTCCTCACAGCATGTTCTAACAAAAGTTTAGAAACAAATAAGAAAGAAACCTCATACTTGAAGATATAAAAAACATTAGATCAGTGAACTCTAAACCACCTCTCATAATTATTGTTTAAACTGTACTTAAAAATACGGTGAAACCCTTCCTTCTCAGTTTAAGAAACTCAAATCTATTATTAATGTTTAGATAATTCTTATCTAGGAATATAGAGTGGAATATAATTCAACCTCTTTATAATTAAACATTTAAAAATTACAGTAGTATTATGTATAAAACCTTACCAAATAAATAATCAAATGTAATAATCCTTCAATAACCTCGGTAGATACATTATACAAATGTCTTCAGAATGGAGTTGTGCTAATAATTGATGGTATTTGTCTTTGCTAGACTTTTTTACAGTATTCACAGATGACAGCTCATTCTTTTAATGTCATTCAGAACACAAAAATTGCTTATATGCAGCAGTCTATGTAAGATCATATTGTGCTCTAGGTCCTCATTAGCCCTGTTCCCCAGAGCCAACAACGTCTGAGCTCGAGAGAGCTCCAAAACTTGTAGTGGTTTCTAACACAATTATTGTTTGGCAGGTGAAAGATAAAATATGGAGAGGTAAATTAAATAGTTAATAATAATTTCCTTGCTTTGTTTTTATTCCATTCTTGACATTAGAGAGGATTAAACCAGAATCTTTTAATATCTCTCTCCCTTTTCCTCCAATGTTTTACACTATTTGTCTTTTGGAAAAAATGGAAGGCATTCCTGAATAACTCCTGAATGAGGAGCCAATATTGCACATTGACTGCTCAGTGATTCCTGGTGGGCAACAGCTCCAGAAGCCTCAGAGAGGTATCAGGATGGTTAATGAGACATAAAGATGCTGTAGTAGTAGATAGAGTAATGATATCGTAATGGTGATGTGGGCATCATCATAGCAGCTCTTGTATATCACTCTGTTGTGATGAAGAAGAGTTGTCACCTAGGAGAAGGCTTGGAGATCCTACACTAATTCAAATAATAATAAATTTCAATTTAAAAGCAATTTATTGAAGTAATTCAGATCCCGTTTTCTGGCTCTGGTTGCTGATTAATGGCTGTTCTCATTAGATATTTTACAGGTGCAGTGCCACTGTAACAGTGTGGTTTAGGGTTTTTCTAAGATGGCATTGTTTTCCTTATGGCTCTGCAGTGGCTTGGATCTTTTAGTTCTTGTTAAAATTACAACATTTTCTGTTCCAGCCTTCCAAATATCCCTCTTAGATCAACATAAGCTCTTTAGATCAAGTAGTAATGTACATTCGCTTGAGCCATTTTCTGTGAAAAATGCATTTTTAGAGACTTAAAGAGTAAGCTGCTCTCCAGCAATCTCTGTGATTTCTCACCCAAGCAGGGAAGAGTTTAAAATAAAAAGTTTGAAGAAATGAATCATGAAAGAAAGTCACTCTATTTGTCTTTATTTTCAGTACTTCAGTAGTCTGAGGTAAAATTTTGCCCACATTCAACGTGTCGGTTGCCGTCAGGAACTAAAAACATGCCCCATAAATTCAGCCAGCTCCTATCAGCATTAGTGTTTATGCAAAGGATTATAACTGATATGAGCAAATTACTTTGCAGAACCTACTTATGCATTCAAAGAGTAATGTCCTAAACATCCTAAAATACAAAAGCTAAACAGTAGAAACTCTCCCAGTCAGTATCACAGACAGTTTGGCAAAGCAGTGAAGACATCAGGGCTGTAATTTGAATGATGGTTTTAACACTCAGAGAGAATACGTATGGTGAGTTAAGCTGCATAAAGCCTTTCTTCTAAATCCAGATGTAGGCATTAACTGGCATATTTGAAATGGCATGCTTATTTGCTAAGTGCAAAGATGGTTAGAAAAAGGCTTTCCCGACTGAGGATAAAAGCTGGAGTACTCTTTATTTTTGGTTACTGCCAAGCTTATTTCAACAACCACAATAGTTATTTGGCTTCATACCAAAAAGTGGCAATACAGTACTTACATGTCTATGGATCAAAATTAGATGAAAAATTGCTGTTTCTCATCTCCAAAGCCATTTGCCACACATTTTATAGGCCTCAAGACGCCTTTTGTAATATGTGATAAGAGAGCCAACTGAAGCATCTGCCTGGGAAGAGATTACTTTAATTATGGACTCAATGTCCTATTTTCTGCAAGTGTTCCCCAGAGAATTTCTTACTGCTGGATGAGAGGTGTTATGATGCACATTAAAACCTACAAGTCAAACAAAAGAGGTTGTAAAAGTGAGACAAGGACACCCATAGATTCCCCAGTCTTGTATTCAGTGGCTAAAACAATAACCCTGAATTCTGTGATGATAGCTTTTTAATTAATCTAACACCTGTTAAAGTAAATTTCACATATATATATATATAGATATATAGATATAAAGATATTAAAAAGCTTAAAACTTTTCCCTTATCTTGTTCTATAAAACTGATTGATATATAAAAGTTTTTAAAACACTCCTGTTTTCCTTTTAATTTTTTCAGAGTGGTAATTACTAATGATGTAATGTGAAAAATGCAGCAGAGGGGTTTCTTGTTAGCTTTTATTTTTGTAATATGGAGTTTCTTGTCATTAAGAATTCATTTGCCTTTCACTGTAGTATCACTGATCACAATTAACTCACTTGGTATTAAAGTGGATGTGCTGTGTACTCCTATAGAAATTCTGTGTAAATCACCATTGATTTAGCACAGTTTAATGGATATTTAAAATATTTGTCATTCTCTCTTCATCAGTTAGAAGAAAGCCTAGAGATCTTCATTTGCAGCTGCTGCAATGATGAGCTAAAAGGTTTTCTTTACACAAAATATGATGGAAGATCTGTAAAGATGGCTTGAAGATGCTGTGACAGCGTGTGAAGTAGTGGGGAACTTCCCTAGAATTTGTGAAATTGCCAAAATTAAAAGGGAAAATAACATCTCCAGAAGATACTGAATTTTAAAAACAAAACAACAACAAAACCCCAAACAAACAAAAAACTACTTGAAGAATATTTAAATATTTAAATCTGATAGCGTTTGAAAATAATGCCTCTTTGATCCTGTAAAATTATTAGAAAGATTCATTCTCTTAAAACAGTAGAGTGAAAGCAATGTTCGTTCTCTACAGACAATGTCAACTAATGTTAAGGATTTTTCAGTTTCCTAATTTTGTAGGAACTGTCTTTACTGAAGCAAAACTACGACATGGTGTGACATCCTAAACTCCACAGAGACATGTAGATTCCAGCCCCATGGAAGAGCTGAGGATTAAAACTTAGATCCCTTGTCTATCTGCTAGGACTTTCCTTGTTGTTGTTATTGTTTCGTTTGGTTTTGGGGGGGGGGGGGGGGTGGTTGTGCTCTGTCCTCTCTCTGGAAGAAACTGTGTGGTGCCAGGTTTTAGTGGAAGGTTTTAGCTCATAAGTGAGTGGGCAAAGCTCTTCTCTGTGAGGGGAGATCCATGGGCCAACCTTGGACCAAGGTGGACACTGAGTGAGTATCAACTGTTTCCAGGCTTGCTGCTTTGCCTTTTGGTCTATTACTGAACAGCTGGAGGAAAGAGTCATGAATACTCATGGTTTACTGAAGCGGCCCAGGCCACTTTGCTTAGACCTGGATTCAGGGCGTTGTTTAGTGGCAGTTGTGGGGGAGCATGACTGGTCAATCACTGATGTCTCTTCTGGGAGTTCAGGAGAGATCTTCTCCCTTCATCAGGCTGTGAAAACTACACATGCCTGAATCCACATGCCTGGGAAACTTTCAGTGAGGCATTCTGGTGCATCAGAGCTGGCCTTCCTGGGCTGCTGTCCCAGGCTCATGTGCCCTACATACCACCAGATCCCCTCGCGGCACTTAAATCAGGCTGAAAGTCATAAAAAATTTCAACCATGAATTCTGCAAGGGCAAACATTTCAGCTGTGACACTTTGCTTTGCCAGAAGCCATGAAATCTGTTCAGATATTTTCCTGCTTGCCAGGGAGAGCTGACCTTTGCTTCGGGTGAAGTGCCCAGCTTTGGAACTACTGTCCCTTTGCTCTCAGAGCTGGCACTGTTTCAGGGGTCACCAATGTTCTTAGCCAGAGCTTTGTGTTTTAAATAGTCTGGGCAATTAGGTCATCATTCCAATTACCTCTGTGCAAATTGTCATCTTTTTTGTTTCAAAAAAAGTTGTAGGAGGCTGGACCCTGCTGTTACTTAACATGATGAAATGCCATTACTTCAGGAAAGGTGTGTCTCCCGTTGATTTTGAGCAATGGGTTTCTTACTCTGTGGAGTCTCTAACTTGATAGTGGACTTCTTTTTTTCTCATTATTCTCAGCATCAGGAGTCCCAGAGTCAGGTGAGTAAAGGGATGGAAAAGACAGCTCTGTGTCTGCATTGCTCTTTGCACTGACAGTTAACGTTGGCTGTATCTCACATACCTCTTCTGCTACCTTAACCTGGCAGTGACTGTAACTTCTGGGAGGTCTCTGTCCATCTGGACAGGACGCAACAAATGTGCTGAAATGGCTCCTGACTCTTCCACCAGAAGAGATCTGCAGCTTGGATTGCATGGGGAAGGGAGGACACGGCTTGCCAACACCCCTCTCTCTTTCAAAACCATGTGAGGTGTCCCTCGACTGGAACCCATCAGTTTAGTGCTGTAAGCAATTGTCCATGTTGACAGATGAGGAATTGACTTTATTTCTTCTGTGGGGAGGGCAAATAAATCTGGAGTCCGTGATGACACTGTCTTTGCTCTGAAGTACATTGAGGACAATTTATCCAGCCCATGCAAGGATTTTGGTACCTTTTACTAGGAAATACGAAATACCTCCTTGGGTAGCATTTTCTCTAACACAAAAATTCCTTTTTTTTTTTAAACTTCCCCTCCAATAATGCACAGAACATCCATGTCAACCTTTTCTCCTTATCAGGTTCATTCATAGCTCTCCTGTGGCAGCAACATACCTGGCAATAGTGAAAAATTTCATAATCTGGAATAGCACTGTGGTCCCCATGAGTCATGCCTCAGAAAAGTGTGAATTATTTAATGTCAGATTTCTAAAAATGCATTCCTCATGTATCAATTAGTACATTTATTTGTGCCTTTAAAGACATAACCACTGTAATATTGAAGTCAAGTTTAAATCTGAATTTGCAGTGCCATATGGCACAACCTGTAGACACTAAGACTCTGGGAGTTCATGCATTAGGTTGCCAGACTGATGTGGTGGATAAGTAGATTGTCATAAAAGTAATTAGTTTCAGTACATAGAGATTGTACTTGGCCTTTTTTGTTGTTAAGCTTTTAAGGGTTGATCTTTTAATGCTTTGTTGTGATGTAAAACCAAAGCGTCTCAAGAGGACACTTTATGGTTACAAATTTTTCTGAATGAAATAAAAATAACAAAAAAGATCTCACTCTTGCTAATATTTAGGATATGTGAGGAATGGGGACTTGTAAGGATATTTCTGTGGTTGATTTGTAACCCACCAGGGATCTAACTAGTAGCTATGTTAGGTGGTTGTGACGATGTTCAAACCTCTGGAATACTTTGGGTTAGAAGACCCGTGGTCTAAGAGAAGAAATAAATAAATTTTTAAAATCATAAACAGATACTTCTGGGGTTGATTGAAGTTGTGTCATGCAATATAGATGATTATTTCATTGCTCAGTAAAGGTACTTTAGTTGCAGTAATTTAGTTTGGTAAAGGTAGTTAATTTGCATCCGAACTCACTGCTCTAGATCTCTGCATCACAGAGAAGGTAGTCAAGATAGATTTCAAAGCAGGGATTTCATCTGACTTTTGACAGCAGGGCTTTAGTCTTGCAGAATGTGATTTGGAATGTGAATTCCCGGCTGGACCTACCAGGGAGTGCCAATGCCAGCACATAGCAGGTAACAATCCCTTTGAGTGAGAGCCAGAGCTGGAGCTGAGCGTGCCCTGAGCCTCCAGTGGGTGTGGCACGTGGCTCTCACTGCATGGAGGGTTTGTGTGGAGCTGGTAGATTCAGGAGCGCTGAACACCCAGTGACAGAGGGAAAGGGAAGGATACAAACCTCAGCCAAAACAGGAACGTTAAGCCAAGTTTATGAAGTTTTCATGAGTTTCATTAGGTTTCCAGACAGTAAGAAAATCATGGAGCAAGTGAAGCTCAGTGTTTGCATGTGCTGGAAGCTTTTGCACCTCTCTGTTTACCAGTGGTTAAATAATATCTTTAAACGTTCAGGTTATGTTTGAAAAGTTAATAAACAGAATTATAATAAATGCTGTTTCTTGATTTTGTTTTGGGGGGGTTCTGTTGTTGTTGTTTGGGGGTTTTTTGTGCTGGGTTTTTGTTTATTTACTTGGGTTTTGGTTTTTGTTTGTTTGGTTGACTTTTTGCTTTAATTGGTGAAATAAGGTTGTTGGGTCCTACTCTGTGTGTGAAAGAGTGAGCACAGAATACATTTCATGGCTGATTTATGAGCTCCTTAAAAATATGGTTTATAATTAAATTCCAACGGGCCCTTAACAAAATTAGCATAACAAATAGCACTGTAATAATACCTTTCATGTCTGTGCATTCCTGCAGATTCACTCTCACTGAGCACTTGCCAAAGACCAGAGCACTTCCAGCCAGGACTGGGCAGCTCACCCAGAGAATGAGCCTGCAGAAAGCTGCCTGCCTGCTGTCCTGGAGGGAAATCATGGATTCAGAGAGTCTTTATGGGCAGAGTTAAATCAGCAGTAATGATAGCAAAATAATATCAAACCAAGAATAGCTGTCTTTAGCTAAAGTTATTGATGGTCTACTAAGGCAAAGCATGAGAAGTGCAACCTTTTCTAATGACAGTACTTAATTTCAGGGTTCTGTTAGAATTAGGAAATACAGCTGAGATGGTAGCTAGAAAACCAGCCAGTAATGGCTTGGGTTGTCATTGTTCATATAAGAAGTCCATATTTATCGTTATATTCAAAAGCTTTATTTTGATGAGATTTAGTTGAGCCTGATCTCTGCAGACTGGGATCCTGATATTTTGCCTTGTGTTTGCTTGTAATACATGAGTTAAGTTTCTGCTGCTGTGTTTCTTTGGAACATTTCTTATTTTGTATAGAATAACCTGTACCAAAGCTGGATAACTGAGTCAGACTCAGGATTTTGTTTATTTTTTATGTGGAAAAGTTCGGACTATGGGCATCTCCTAGTGGTTTGCCACTAGGAATTTCAAGAGCATTATACTGACCTCAATCTGCTCATGCAACCACTGAAACAAATTAAAGAGCAAAAGTACTATACAGATGTTGTTGTGTAAAGGGCTGTTGGAGGCTGTTGAAATACAAAGCAAGAGAAGGACCTACAGTGACTAGCATAATCTCTGGTGTCCTGGAAATGATACACAGTTATGGATAAATGAGGCTAAATTTTAGCATTGAGGTTCATATACGTAGAGTATAATTACATTTTTATTCTAAAAACGTAATTCAAACAATGTTAGACTAAGCGGTTTCTTTTCAAAGGAGTAGTTAAAATGGGAGATATAATTCCAGATGGGATAGTTAGAAAGAACTGTTTACTGTCCTTCCCATTGGCATATTGTTAGGATTATTTTGGGAAATCCAAAAATGGGTATGAACAGAAAAAAAAAACAATCTGGGAAATAAAAGAGAGGAGTGAGCTCGTGGTGAGACAGCAAAGCTCGTAGGGGTGCAGGTTAAACCAGGCCTGGGAAGAGTTTGTGCAGAAAGTGAGCACCTTGCCTACAGAAATTTGTGAAAAGTAGAAGTTTTTGAGTGACGACTTTATTATTCTTCCAGAGTTGCTTTTGTTTAGTTTTACTGGCTTGTTTATGCCTGTGGCAATCCCCAGATTTCCACTATCAAAATGTCAGGTCAGGAGGTGACTCCATACTGGAGATCCCTGTTTTACTGAAGCACAGAGATAAAGGATCCAAAACAGTTCAGGGAGGCCCAAACCTGGGCTTGACAGATCCTGTTGTAGTAATTCAGGCAGTTCTATTTCTTTTATTTGAGCACTGTTTGGTAACTAAGATAAAAAATGTTCATGAAAAGGTTTTATCTTCATGTATATAGAATGTGGACAGTGTCCATCTGCGCTTGGCCTCAGCCTTCAGTTTTCTAATCATCATTTTTAATAGCAGAATTTGTTCTTTGTGTTTAAATAGACTTACAAAGGAATACAACAGTCACGCAGAGTGCACTACCATACAAATTGCTAGACTGCTTTTTTCTTTTTTTTTTTTTTTTTTTTTTTTTGACTAGCCAGGCTAAGTATCCTGAAGGAGTGATATTTGGGCTTCAGCCAGCATGGTCAATGCATGGGCCATTAACCAGATGTCTTAGGCTCACAGCCTTGCTCTTTTTAGCACAATTACTTTTCTCTCATCATGTCCTCTGTAGCCATGAGCAGATCCAACAAGGGGAGAGGTAGTTGTGCACAGCTTTGTGAGGGGTTCCCTGTTGAGATGATATGTCAGGACTGTAGTAGCTTCAGTTCCTGGGCAATCCAACTCCTCTTTTATGGTTGTTACACACATGACACTGCCCATGACCTACACAATAGGGTCATAATCCAGCTCTACGGTTGCTACCTGACAAATTATACAGCACACGAAACCAGATCTCTAAAGGATTCAAAAACTTGTAAGCAGAAAGTGTAACTGGAGGTTGTTTTACTACTTCACAAACACAGACAAATGGTACATAACTTGTACAGGGTAATTGCACAAAACCCAACCTGAATTTAATTTCCCCAGATGTTACAAAATAGACTGTAAGAAACAAATTACCTGTTTTTACTACCAAAGACTCTCAACCATAACAACCCTTAACAATCTTTAATGTCAAATGATTTGTAAATTAATCATTCATTGCTCTTGAATTTTAGTTTTCTTAAGGAAGAGGTTTCCTAATCTCTGTTATACCCCATTCTGCTGTTAATTCCCATTGCACAGGGCTGTATTGCATGGGTAGTGAAGCAGAGTGTGAGTGTTGGTGTACATGTAAGACACGAGAGCTGCTCATGGGATAAGGTGCTGATATCTCACAGTCAAAGAATTCTCAGGACCTGGGTCTTCATATTTAGTTGAGGAGCTGCAGCAGCACTAGGTGCTGGGATAGTTGCCTGTGCAGTCAAGACAGCAGCTTGCAGAAGCAGGTGGATAATGCAGAAATGCAGGTGCTGGAAGTGGTTTGCCCCGCTCAGTTCTTGGGCTGTGTCGAAGATAACATAATCACTATAATTTTTTTTGCAGTCTGTGTCTTGTTTTAAAGAAAGGAGCTAATCTGAAATCTGATACATGTGATGTGATTTGATAAAATTTCTTGGTCAAAAGTTTCTCATTTTTACTAGAAATGGCAGGTATTAGTAATTTGCTGCACAAGTAGTTTTCATGTTTTAGCATAATTTAGAGTGAATTAATGGCTTGTTATTTATTGCCTAATGCTCTGTAGGAGTGATTTATAAAGCCATGCTCTGCACTGCTCGTTACTTCGTATTCTCTGTGTTAGGTGTATCATCAATATCATTAAATGAATTCTCAGTGACATTGCTCTGGAACTATGGGTTTTGATGCAAGGGTAACAGAACATAAATCAAGAACTATGTTTAATTCATAAGAGGCACCAATCTCTCATTTAAGCATAGGCTGGGCTAGTAGGTGTCAAAAATATGCTTTACAATACCTTTTGTGATTGCATTTCAGACCCTCACTATGTGCCCTTATGTTCTCTGTGAGAATAATAGATAGCAATACTGTGCAGTTTGTCAAGTGAATAACATTTGTGGTTTTATATATTTGGGTGCAAATGGTATCATTATTTTTACCACAAGCCAAAAAGGAATATATTTGCATGAATATACTTAAAACTATTCTTAAGGGAATCTATAAATTTAAAGACAAGTCTTGCCCATTCTGTGCAATAAATACTATTGTTAATTATTTAAATTACACTGTAAAAATCTAATACTTTCTAGTATTTCTTACTGTTAGTTTTGCATCTCTCCCTGCAGAAATGTAAACAAACTTTTATTCTGGTATTTCTTTACTTATCTATTTAAATTCCCCTTGAATTATTGCATTGAAATCCAGAGGGTTGAAAAACCTATCAGAATATTTAACTAGTATCTGTTTGCTTTTTATAAATTTTATGTAAATATTTCTCTTCCCTTTGGCTTTTGTAAAAAAATTATTCTTAAAAAGCCTAAATTGAGGACTGACACTGACTTGAAAATGTACTTTTACCTCACTGTCACTCCAAGTGTATATGAACTTCTGACAGTATCATTCACATATAATGGTAATTTTGAAGCAAGAAGTTTTAACTCTGTGCTGATGATGCAGTTTATTGAAAGTGTTAATTATGCAGGAACTATGGATTCCTCCAGTGCTGTCACTTGCTAGAGGTTTGCTCATTGCTTAGCTGCAAGAAGCAGGACATGTTCTCTTTGATATTTCTTGGAGTTTACAAAATAGTTACCACGTATTTTAAATAACTGAAAGTACATTCATGCGAGAATACTAAAATTTACACCTAAATAAAAACCAGAAAAAAACATGTTTTGTGAAAATGAAGGAATACTTTTTTTCACTATTATGAAGATTTATTCTCAATGGAAACAAAGTACAAGAAAACAAATAACATATCACTGGAAAAGGAGAGAAATCAGACTTCAGGCTCCTTATGCCCCAGCTTTCATACCCTATCCTGTGTGCTCTTTCATTCAGATTTTCTAACATTTGTTAGAATGAGAGAAAAAAATCAATGTAAATGTATGATGAAGTTTTGTACACAAAGCTGAAAGACATGTTTGGGTGGTTTTTTAATTTTCATTTAACAATAACTTGGAATGGCATTTTTTGACTTAATATTTTAATTTTTACCTTGGTTTTGCTATTGACAACTTTCCCAGTTTTTAAACAAGACTTACATACTCTTCTATAACAAAAAGCCTCTATATGTGAAAATTAGAAATTCCCATTAGTATTTTATTAATCTTCAAAACTGCTTTATCTTGGCCACCTGAGATCTGTGAGGCTTCTCTCCCTCTGGAGTGTGCTGGAGGGTGTTAGGGTGAGTTTTGGAAGGTGTGTGGACTCTGAAGGATCCCTTGGTCTCAGCAGGTTGTGGCCCACAGATTTCCAGGTCTCCCTTGCAGCACACTGGCATCACTCCCACCTATGCTGGCAGCCATACCAGACTGTAGCAGACTACTGTGGGACACCTTCTGCCCAGTTTTGCAAAGAAAACGGACATCTTGTTACTTGTGGCATCCTCAGGGAGTGCAAAGGGGTGCTCAGCAAAGAGCTGTCATGTACATACTTAATCACATGAATGTGCTCAAGACCACAGAGCTCCATTAGGATCAGAGGTTAATGGTGCAATCACTAACTGCAAGCTCATTTCATTTACTGGTGCTTCTGAAATAGCAGTAACTGGCGTAATTTTTCTTCATTATCTTGTGTGTCTTTTGATTAGGAGGGTTATGTTCTAAAATGAGGAACTGCTGTACATGGTGACACAGTACAGATTCATTTCCTGGGCAACTGTCCAGTTTTCAGTCACTAATATTAAAATTTTCCATCACCAGCATTAAAAGGTGCCCATGTCAGTAAAAACAGGAAGGCAAAACATGCAGGGAAATTCAATTTAATTTTAGCCTAAGATGTATTTCTGGAGTGATATGACTGTCTGTGTGTCCCTCTTTCTTGCAGCACTAATTATTTCTGAACTTGTAGGTCCATTCCGATGAAAGTTGACAGCAGCTTAAGTGTCCTAAATATACCACCTTGGATGTTTGAATATAGAGGACCGTGCTAATGAAAACATGGGGAAGAATTATTGTATAAAAATGGAGACAATTGTTGATGCAGCTTGTGCTTGAAAAGGAGCTCCAGCTGAGCACAGGTTTAGGAAACTCCTCCTCAGCCAGGAGGAGGTCGAGTTAAGTTGAGAGACCAAGGGAAAGATTATACCAATGTGGCTGCAAATGGTGAGCTTTCCGTGGTTTAGAAATCACTGCTTCTTGCTTCAGGTGAGGAACGATCATGTAGGCACTTCCACTGCATGGATGTGCACAGGAAAATACATTAAGTCAAACCAGTACCAAATAAAGTCATAGCAAAATCAGGAAGCAGCATCATTCAGCATACCTGACATCAGGAATGCAGACATGGATTTCTGAGTTTAGGAATGCAAGGCTTTAAAAGGGGTCTTTTTTTTTTTAAAGTACATTTCCCAAAATTAAATGGCATTTTCTTATTTATTTTGATAGAAGTTTCAGAAATGTTAATTCATATAAATGTTTTTTCAAAGCACGAATAGTATCTAAAGAGATTGCTAAGAAATATAAGTGCAGTTCATTTGAAATACAACTCAACAGGACCAATATTTATGCTTCAAATAATAAGGGTTAGAATTTGGAAAGCAAATACTTTCTGTGTTTTGTTGTGCATAATGAAGCATATGAAGTATTCTGGGGGAAAAAAAAGAGCAGTTTCAATCTTGCTTCCTAAAACCAACACATCAAAGTTCTTTACTATGTTCTTACTGGTAATCTCCTCAGAAGATCAAGTAAAAGCATGACAAGTATTGAAGAAAATTTTCCACAACACTACTCATGGCTGCAAAAAGTAAAGTATTTCACTACAAAAAGACAACAGGAAAATTTCAGTAGCTAGGACAGGTGAAAAAATTTGTGAATGGAAACTTGCATAAGACTCATGCTCTGGCTTACTAAATGTATCTGAAGATAATTATTGTTTTTTAGTTCTTTTAGTTTAGGAATTATGATAATTTTTCAAATATTTTATGCAAAGTCAGTAATATAGCCAGAACAATGTTTAGGTGGAAACATATTGAGATATAGAAATAAATACACCATTTGTAATTCTGAAGCTAAAAGCATGTGTTCACTGAGTGTTATTAATATATAAACCCAAGTCTTTAGTTTAAATTAAGACAAGGGATTGGCCCCAGGTCAATAAAATAAATAGAAAAAAGGAGATGGCAGCAATGTCATGCAAGGAATTCAGACTTACTATGAGCTGTTCAGTTGAGGGATCTTCAGAAATGGATGAACCTGGAAGCTAAAAGCCATACATCACCAGCTGTATTTTAAAACATTTTATTTGTTGTGTGTACTATATTGGTTTTTACAGTCTTCATACTAGAATAACACAGAGTTGCCTTTGCCAGTTGATGAAGTCTGCCTGTTTTCTTAGCATGTGCCAAACGAGTGGTACTGCACAGTTAGTGCTGCTATTTTTATGGCATTGTTTTTAGATGCTGTTCTCAGATATGTCTTGTTTCCTTCTAAATTGATAATTGTATTTCTGTCATCCACATGCCTTTACCAGTTAACAGTTTACTGCTATTCCTTCCGTCTGTCTGATGGGTCTTTGGATTCACAGCCACATCCCTCCCATCCATAGGGACAAAGTACCTTCTAGCTTATGGTATTTTGTTTTTCCATTGTAGTTTTTCAATATTTCAGCCATTCTCTGTAAAGACATGGGATTTTTTTTTCCAGAGATCAACAGATATTTGGTGACCATTCAGGATGGGCAATTGCTAATTATATAAGAAATACCTTTATGGACCTTGGAGTACCTTCCATCAATTCTAGTGTCTGTTAGGAGCCCATACACAACAGCAATGGTCAGAAGTCTGGTCAGATTTACTTAGACTGTACTAGAAAGATTAATCTCAGACATGGGACATCACTGCTTCGCCTTTCCGGGGGACTCTCTCTGGAGCCAATACTTGAGATATTTTTGTCAAAGGGAGTTCTCAGAACAGCCAAGGTTTTTCAAAACCTGTCTGATTTAAATCGACACTTGTGAATTTATCCCAAACAGCTTATGAGAAGTGTCTTTTCTTTAAGGTTATAGGGCACTGTCTTAAATGTGGCAGTGGACCTACTACCCAAAGTTCCTCAGATAAAGAGGAGAGATTTGCAAGCACAAATCCACATTTTTTGTTGTTGTTTACTCAATGCAGTATTTTAAAAAAATCTTAAAAACTGTGACACTCTGAAAATCCCATTAGAATATCAGTTTTGAGAAGAGATTCTCTTTTATCATTAAATGTTAGCTCAAGTTTGATGTTTTATTAATCAACCATAAATTTCTTAGCTACACAAATTGCAGATGAATTTCTCTAATTTCCAGCACCACTCTGTTGTATACAGCACCAGATGTGCAAGTCTCCAATGAACGCCTTCATCTGAAATATTTGGAATTTGGGATTCCACACATGGGAGTTTGAGCTCCCAAGCAATATATTATGTAACAAAGCAATAACTATTTGTGTGTATTTGAAAAGTTCACCTTCCTGGCAACATTGCTGAACTGAATTCCCAGTATATTCCTTTTGATTGGAAATTGTCATTAGCAAATAAATGAAGAGCTGAAGTCTGATTGCATTTCACCCAGTAATGCTATTTTTTGTTCATTGGGACACAGGGAATCCAGTGTTGGGACTGTGCTAAAGAGTCTCAGAACAGGATATTTTCCTACAAAGATTCATGGTAGTGTTGTGTTCATTCTGACAAAGATTCTGAAAACAAATCTGTGCTCAGAGGAAAATTTAGTAATAAAACCCCGAGAGTAACCATCTATCCTGGAAGTGCTTATGTAGTTACTTAGATTCCCTGTTCCTTTGGTTTGTTTCAAGGCTAGAGTTATAAATCTATTTTTACTTTACTTTAAGAGGAGGGTTTTAGAGTCTGATGTCTTTTTTAATAATGGGCTTAAAGAATTATTATCCACACCATATCAAAAGGAGATATTATAGCAGTGTAGCTTAGCAGGTAATTTATTTCTGAGTAAGACTAATCATGGATTGTTTCCTAGTGAGGAACATGGGTTCAAACTCATTATTGTCGGAACAGTATATTACATGGGAGGCTGCTGTCCAAATGAGTTGTAAATTGAGAATATTTATGCCTGTGTCAAGTGACTGACCAATTCAAGATAATGTTTACACAGCAGTTTTTGTTGAACATAATTTCGATAACCCTATTAGTATTTTATTATGCAAAAAGGTTCACAAATACCAGAACTGAGCCTGAAGGTGCTGTTAGGCAATGTGGCTAAAGACAAAGCAGGGGTGTAGAGGTTTGATTAGTGTAGTTGACCCTGCTTTGAGTAGGAGGTTGGTCTGGAGATGCCCTGAAGTCCCTTCCAGCCGGATTTTCTTATGATTCTCTCTGTGTGAAGATGGGTCTGTGTAAGCAGGCCATGGTCTCCTGGGTAGAGGAAGAAAAAGCTCTGGCTGTGATTCAGAAGCAGCTGAATTCACCCATTTTGGTGCTGGTAGTGGAGGCAGGGGCTGGGTCCTGCCCCAGTTGCTGCCTCACAGGCACAGAGCCCCCACCCACTGCACAAAGCAGCTCCCAGGGGTACTGAGCCATTGCTGACACCCTGCAGAGGCAGCACAGGGGCTTTACTCCAGGCTCTTCTCCAGGCTGAATGAGCCCTGGTCCCTCAGTCTCTCTTTGCAGAGCACGTTCTCCAGCCCAAACCATCTTGGTGGTCTCTGTTGAACTCCCCCCAACTGATCAGCACTGCCAAACTTAACTAGTGCATGTTGTTAAGAAAATGGTCATTGTAGAAGCATATAGGAAATGACTGCAAGTCCATTTGTTTTCATTTAGAGGTTCCAAGAATTTAAAATCCACAGTAACTGCAACATTTCTTCTTGTGATACAGGAAAATAAAAAGATTTTGTTATTCCTAGGATAATTTAGGTGATTGAGCAATATCTGGATTGATTATAGGCTGTAAAAGATTACACAAGCAAAATTTGGGAAGAACAGTAGTTTTTTTATACCAAAAATATATGCAATACATGGATGTAGTATATTCTTTAGCTTAGGGTTGAATATAGATTTCAAAGATCATGTATATTCAAATTAAAAAACTGAAAAGGTGGTGAAAGTTGCTAGTTTGGAAAGCATGGCTGGAGGACAGGACCTGTTGCGGAAGGACACAGAGAAGAGGTTTTCTCTTTACAATCTGGTTTTATTTGATCTCTCTAGTGAGGTAGGAAGGGTTGGATATGATTTAGGTATGCAGATCTCTTAGTGCCTCTTAATCCAAACCTTTATACAATACTCAAGTGGGCATCACTGAAAAAAAAATCTGTGTTGAAGAAATGCCTGACTATGATGTGAACAGCAGGATCCATGAATCCAAGTTTCCTAAATATTTGGACAGTAAATCCCCATAGCACCCATACCAGAGTATTTCCAGGGTCCCTTACACAACATCTCAACCTCCCCTTTAATATCTCTAAGGTCCCCAAATAACCTTCTACCCTTCCCAAGAACATCCAGCTCCTGCTATTGATGCCAGGCCTCCTCCCATAGTCTTTCCAGTTTATGCTGTGTACGTGATGCCTTTCCAATTGCTTCTTTCGACTGGGGTTATGTGATAATTCACAAAGTCTTTATTTTTTCAGTGGCTGATGGAATTAATTATCCTCCTAAGGTAATATTTCACCTGCCTATTCTGCCTATTTCTATTTGTAAGCTAGTATGGTTGACAGGGATATATGCTTTATTCCAATCCATAAGTCTGGCTGAAAATTAAACACCATGCAGAAGAAATAACTGTCCTTTGTATGAGGAATATTTTAGTGTTTGGTGAAACTGGCAAGGGAAACCTGCCCTGGGGTGCAGTCTGTGGAAACTTTGATTTTTGATGTTATATTTTGTAGTAGTATACTAAAGAGACAGGTTTTAGCCTTCATTTTTAAGGTGATTTTCACATTGCTGATGTACTACTTGAATCCCTACAATACTGAAATTAGTGCTTTTTAAGAAAGGAGGTTAATTTGGCCATTGAGGATTACTCTGTGGGGGCTAGAAAGCAAATAGAGGGGATGAGGTTCCAGGTTTTCATACAATCCAGCTCTTCCACAGCTATTGGCAATGTCCTTTGGGAGCAGTGGGCAGCTAGAGCAGATTAAAGCAGATTGGTGAAATCTTACCTGGGAAATGGATAGCAGTACAGGTGGCATGAGAGAAGTGATACCAAAAGTTGGCCTTAAAATCATCCTCTTCTCTATTATTTAGGACCTTTTAAGATAATGTTGTTTTTATCATAGTATCTCATATGTTATTTCAGATTTTGCTCTTCCAGTTTTAAATGTTTTTAAGTTTTCACTGTATTAGCCTTGTATGTTATTTATTATCAGGTTTCATGTAAATATGTATCACATCTGAAAAACCCAGAGCATTTAAACCTTTAAACTCCTGATTTTCTGGAATCATGGAAAACCTCTGGCACTTCTGGTTGGATACTCTGAGATACCCAGCCAATACCACAGATATTTACATGAAGTGTTAAAGGTAATGAACTGGTTCATTCTTTTATGGTCTGAAAATCGATTAACAAAATAAGTGTTGTTTAATCTGATTAGATGCAAATCGTGCTTTCATTTCTTTGCTTTTACCTGACATGCAGAACCTTAGAATCATGGGTGATCTGCAGAAAAATGCAGTCTGAAAGAGATCTCAGGAGGTCTTCAGTCCAAAATCCTGCTCAAAGGAGGGTCAGAGCAGGTTGCTCAGGTCTGGTCTTACAATACAGCAGCAATGTAGAGGTACTGCACAGCTTCCCTTGGCTGGCTGCTGCCAGGTCCCCACAGTGTCATCTGTCCTCCAGGCTGAATGAGCCCTGGGCCCTCAGCCTCTCTGTAATGGTTTGACCCATGGCTTCCTCAGTAACCATTGTATCTAAGGAAGTTACAAGTATTTCACACGTGTCTTCCACGTAGAGGGGGAGGAGTGATTTTTTGTTCAGGTGGTTCCTTTCTGTGTGATCCCCCCAGTTGTTGGTGGTTCTCCTGTCCTGGGTGAGATTGTTTCATACTTGTTCCCCTTCCTTGAGGTTTTTGATTGTGTTTGTCTGTTTCATTTGGGGGTTTTGGGGTTTGGTTTTGTTTCTTCCCCATTTCTGGTTGCCCAGTCCCCTTTCCCTTTTTTCCCTTACCCCTGGGGGTGGGATCCTGCGTACTGTGTATACAGTGTGGTTGTGAATGTTAGAAAATATAATTTCTTCTTTTAATTCAGTTCAGTTTCTTTTGAGTTCGTGTTTTTTTCCTTTTCCTTTGCTGGGAGAGGGAGGGGGGGCCAGTCCAGGGTTGGTAGCAGCTGGGCCAAATCTGCAACACTCTCTTTGCACGTTCTCCAGCCCAAACCGTCTTGGTGGTCTCTGTTGAACTCACCCTGGTTGATCAGCACTGCCAAACTTAACTAGTGCATGTTGTTAAGAAAAAGGTCATTGTGAAAGCATATAGGAGATGACTGCAAGTCTATTTGTTTTCATTTCGAGGTTCCAAGAATTTAAAATCCACAGTAACTCCAATATTTCTTCTTGTGATACGGGAAAATAAAAAGATTTTGTTATTCCTAGGATAATTTAGGTGATTGAGCAATATCTGGATTGATTATAGGCTGTAAAAGATTACACAAGCAAAATTTGGAAAGAACAGTATTTTTTTTTAGTATACCAAAATATATATGTAATACATAGATGCAATAATTATTAGCTTAGGGTCAGATATAGATTTTAAAAGTCATGAATATTTTATTTAAAATTAAAAATCCTAGAATTCGTTCAGCCCATGTTTCACTAAATAATAAAGTACAATAGGTGGCAAAACATAAGACAAGGACAGCATCCTCTCTGAAACAGTGAAAAAGGTGGAGAACAGGGACCTAGTTGTTGACACTGTGTCACTAGAGAGACAATGAATGCTTGTTCTATTATTTATATGAGCTGACTGCTTGGCAGTTGCCACTGCAATAACCCTTTATTTCAAGTGTAGAAAAAATAGAATTTGCTCTCCTTTATAATCACACAATGCAAAATACAAATGAAAATGTTGAATTTCCTGTAGCTGAGAAGAAAGTATTGTCCTAATCTGCTTTCAGTCAGCAAGGCTCTAATCATTCTAGTCACGTAAAGACTAGATAGAATTTTCAAAAGCTCACATCTTTCAGGTCTCTGAGATACCAGGGAATGGAGGATGAAAATGTTTTTGTTCAGTTTAAAATAGTAATGCGTACTTTTTACCTCTTTTAACATGCATATATACTATTATGCTACATCCATCTTTGTACTCGTGCCTTGCAATCAAACAAAAATTTGGTGTTCTTTAGGATGACAAAAGCAAGTTCCTATAAATTGTAAAGTGTAGGGCCTGGAGCTGCCTGTGCACCCTTCTGGTTCCAGTGCTGTTAGCTTAGACCCATCCTCTGTAACACAGATCTTTATTATCGAATCACAGAATACAGTCACAGAATGGCCTGGGTTTGAATGAACCCTAAAGACCATCTTGTTCCAAGCCCCCTGCCATGGACAGGGACACCTTTCACTGGAGCTGCTTGTTCAGATCTTCATCCAGTCTGGCATTAATCCATCCAAACTCGCATTAAACTCAACCAGGGATGGACAACTTGCTCTAATGCCTCACTACCCTCACAGTAAAGAATTCTTTCCTAATACCTAATTTAAACCTATTCTCTTCCAATTTGAAACCATTCTCTCTTGTCCTGTCACTACATGCTTCTGTAAGAAGTCCCTCTCCATCTTTCTTGTAGGCTCCCTTCAGATACTGGAAGGAAATTTCTATAGATCCATCTCCTTTATTTTTCTCCTTGAAAATATTTCTTGTATTAAAATTTTGATTAAAGAGGATCCCTAGATGTGTACTTAAATCAATCCCTAACAAGACCAGCACATCCTAAGTGTACATAGCCTAGCATAAATTTCTATGTTAAACCAAAAAAATTAAATCTGTTTCATTTGAGTTTGTTATTACCATTTAACTGTTGTGTTCCTCCCCTTATATTTATGCCAAATCATCATATTGTCTCTCAGATATATAAGTTCTTTTTTAGTTAAATGTCAAATAGCAGCAACAAACCCCACCTTATATCTTATAAGTGTGCTCTGGACTACAGTGAAAAATGTACACATCAGGTCAACACACTGGAGTGTGCACAGACTGCACACTTTAAAATAGAGGCTGAACTGTGGTTGAAGTTGTAGGTTTTAAAAATGCATGTTTTGCATGGGGAGCACTAAATGAGACAAGAATTCTGCAAGACCAGCTAGATGCAGGTTGGGTCCCACACCACTGAGTTACGTTTAGCTTTCCAGAGTGCATAGATAGTGTGTGGGAGGGAGACATAACCCACCTCTGCATGTCGTGGAGAGAGCCAGTGAGAGTTCCTGCCAGCTGTATGAATGTTTTGAGGCATGTTTGGTTAATGGCAGTGCAGTCTCAGGTAAAGGTAGTTGATATGTGTACACGTGCTCTTGCTTCCATATGCAGAAATGCATGTGCATGGCTTTAAACATTCATTTAAAACCAAAGACTTCTGCAAAAGGAACTTTGTTTTCTTTTCTTGGTCTTTATTGGGGGTGAAAAGGCTTTTGAAGTTTGCTCTACATTTTGTCTTAGACTTCTTTAGTTTCAAACTTTTTTAAACAATATTTTAACAAAGATAGTAACTGCACCTTCAGCTTAACAGCTGAGTCCCTTTTCCCACATGTGCAGTCCCCAGACTCATTCAGAGATGAGAAAAAAAATCAGGTGGCTTCATTTCCTCTTGTATTTACCCTATGTGAAGGCAAAGGAGTTTCAGCTCACCCATGAAGTAATTAATGAACCATAATATATGAATATGAACCGCAGGACAGCTGCCATAAGTGAAATGATTACTCTTTGCCTGCTAGCACATACCCCAGCTTTTGAAGGCCATTTTAGTCCTTTCCCCCTGAAGAATGTTCACCTCTGACTGAGGCTTTTAGAGCAAGGATGCTAATTCCAGTCCCCTGAACAAATGTCTACATAAGTAATTGCATCTTACTTGCCAACTTTCCCTGACAATTTCAGCTGAATATGGTCAGGACAGATGACTTTTTTTATAACATCTTAGGGAAGAAACCATTGGGGACAGGGAGGGAAAGGCAGAGTCAAAATGTGCATTTTGGAACACACAGATCTCGTTCCTGCTGCTTTAATTAGACTGTGCCTGCATGTCAAGTGGAAACTGAAATAACAACTTGGAGACATTTAACCAGTATCTGAAAGCCTCCCACCCAAGCACCTTCTGGATCAGCAGCCATGAGTGCTCTGTGCATTTTCCCTACTGGCCCCAGCACCAGCTCCCAGGCAGGTTTAATACGTGGTCTCGACTGCTCTTGAAGAAATTGCCACTGACGGTTTCAGCCAAAATGCACACCAGCTTGACCTCACCTCCTGCCACACACACTAAATGGTCATTAAATCACCTTTGCAGGCCACTGGAAGAAAATGGTTCACACTTTCACCACAAAAGTCTGGGCACAACTGCCCTGTGTACATAATCACCAGGAGGCCTGTTCTGCATCCTGCTTTTAAACTTATTTTATTTAGAGATGCCTTAATTAGGCCATACTGGGGGAGAATATATTTTTGGAAGAGAACAGGTTAAACAAGACAACCCTACCAACAGAGATAATCATTCAAGTTTAACAATGCATTAAAACCCAATGCATTTATTTGCTTAAAGAGTGCAGCTATCTAACCTGGGCTCTGAGCAGTGCTGCTGTCCTCTTGAAAACCCTTTTTGGTGCCATGAGATGACACCTGAGTCTTTTGGAAGCCCTCTCATGAATTAATCTTTCCCACTGCTCTCTCTTGGCAGGGGAAGGTGCAGATGCCAAGCATTCATATAAGGGCAGAGCAAACCCCAGAGCATGACCGAATACATCTAACCAACAGGAGGTGGGAGCCAGGTCTCTCTCGTCTCCAGATTTATTTCTCCCAGATCACCTGGAAAGATTTCTGTCATTGCACAGGGCACAAATTGATATTACATAGACGGTGTTCAGAGGAGCTGGCAATACTGCACTCAAATAAAGTGTCTTTAAGATTGTTGGCACTTGAGCAGGGTGGCACTTCAAGTCCCATTTCACAGGTGACATAGGCTATATATACTTTAAGTAGAGAATCAGAAAATCTTTTTTTTTATTCCCAGTGACAGATAATCTAGAAGTCCTTATTGGCACCTGATTTCAACTTGTATAGTTGTGGTTTAGAAAGGAAAATTCTTTACAAAATTGCTGTAATTGAAGTAGGAGGTTAGTAATGCCTTGAACTGCCACTGAGCCTTGACACCTGATAGAGTCTTCTTGTGTTCTGATCTCTTTTTTCCTCTGTCAGCGGTTTTATCTCCTCTTGCTAGTTTTAAAAGCACATTTTCCCCTCTCTCTTGCATAGCCCCAAGCAGATAAATACATCTAGGCTAATGGAAGAGTGAGGTTAATAAAAAGAGGAACCTTATTACCTCTAAGTTGTTTTTCTTACAAAGCTCTCACTTACCATGTTAGGATGTTCCTGTTCTCTCTCATTTTTCTTGTATTTCTCATTCCTTTGGAAAGATTCATTCCTACTCAGGAATTACCTCTGGGGACACATGGGACATGTGTCTTGCCTTTTGGCTGACTGACACGTTAGATTTGATTAGTTACTTGCCCTTTAGCTGGGAACAAATACCAGACAATGTCAGAGTGGAACTATAGACTGGTGTGGAGTAACATCCAATGATAGTTAGTAAGTGCCGTTCCTCTAAGCAATATTTAACAACTTTAAAGACAGCATAAAAACTGTTCAGAAACAGTACAAAAATCAGTTACTGGATATATATCTCACAAAAGCAAAAGCCCACAGTTAATAGTTGAATAATTTTCTTTCTTTAGTAGAGTCTTTTTCAACCCTTGCCAGTATTATTTTTGTTACAATTACCATAAGTACTATGTAGTTTTAGATTGGCGTGTGAATATAGGAATGGATATGGTTTTGGATATGTTACATGTTTTTAAAAGAGAAAAGCCCAAATTCATGATCCCATTCCATGAATCTCACCTGTCAGGGAGGACCATCACCAGGAAAGAAAGTTCAGTACAGAAAGGTATGTTTTACACTTCTTTGTAGAAGTAGCTTAGTTTATGTATAATTGCACTGCATTATTGTCCTTTGCTCCATGAATAAAGCATAAATACAGATCAAAACAAGCAGATAATACTGGTAAACTGACAGCAGTAATACCCTGAATAATTTTCTGAGGCTGTGCAGGCTGTTGCATGTGCCCATTGCAAGACTAATGCTGAACTCACGCTGAAGCAAGCAGTGCCCTTCCTGCAGAGCACTTTTCCCCAGGGTGCAGATCTCTCCTGCTATGGAACAGCAATAATTGGCTACTAGTCTGCATTATCAAGGAAGGGATGACAGACACAGAAAGATGCCGATCATTCACTGGCTGCTGGCTCTGTGCCCAAAGCCCCTTTTTCTCACACGCACGCAGAGATCCAGTAAACAGTACAGCGCTTAGTATTATTGGTATTATTTGGTATTTGTTTGCATTCAGACACATACTCAAGCTCCTCTCTGCATGTGGTCTGTGTTTCAAGAGCTTGCTCTTATCTGCCTTATGAAGAAATGCTCTGGTTGCCATCGTTGTTGTGTACACCCTGAATTGTATCCTGGGCTGTTGCATAAACAGTGTCTCTGAAGTCTCAGTCTAGTATTAATATAAGTTTTCTTTCCCACTGCCTGCAAAGAGCCCTCTCTTCTACCCTGCCAGCTCGGGGAATAGAAATGTTGTTCAAAATACCTTCTGTGCCTTAGGAGTGGCTTTTTCTTGTGTGTTGAGCCAGGCAAGCTCAACACATGGAATTATTAGCACAATGAAACATATTTGCAAAACATGTCTGTTGGTGCAGCACTGGACCCAAAGCTGTGGGGTGCCCTGCCATGTCCTGCCAGAGGAAACCACCATATCTGGTCTCCTAAAGGAATCAGGGCAGTCAGAATTGTTTGGTCCAATTCTGACTTGTGTGACTGCAAACACCTGTGAGGAAATTTGCAGAATTGTATGTAATAATCATAGTTTCTTGCATGTTCATCACAACAGAGCTCTAAGAAATATTTCAGTTCAGATTTTTAAATGAGACCTGAAGTCTCAGCTCTCTTGCCTTTATGTGCTGGAGCAATGTATTTGTTTTTATTTTACTCTGTACTCAGTATTGTCACTGGTCATGACAGCAGATGTAGAAATGCTAATGTAGAACTATGGCATGAAGTTTTGCTGTATTTTCCAGAAGTGCTGGAAATTCTAGAGTAGTTTCTGTGATGCACATGTAGGGACTACAACCAAAACTTCACACTGGTAATGGAATCCCAGGACTGTGACCAAAATACTTGCACTGCCAGGTGAGGCAAGGCTCCAGTTTTATGTCTGCCTCTGAAAGTGCAAGACGGGAAAGGTAGAACAGCTCTTCTTTCACCACAGCAGAGAAGAGTGCCCTGAAAGCTATAGGAGCATGAGGTGGTTATAGTTTTATATTTCTGGACACACACATTGGTATTAACAGAGTGTTTCCAAATATGCAGGAAGCAAAGTAGATCCCAGAGAAGCTTTCCTTTACTTCTGTTTGTACTCTGACAGTTTGCAGATGGGTTTTACCTTGAGGATCCACTGTATATGAAAATTTTGATGTTAGATGTGTTTATTGTTCTTCTTGTTCAGTGTAACTAGCCTAGAAGAAAAAGTAATTAATTTCGATTTTCATTTTCAGACCATTCCTTTATGGTCCTTCATGACATTTTATAAACAAGTGAGGCATCATCCATTAGAGAGGGCACACAGCTGGCTGCAAAACCACACTCATAAAGTAGCTTTCAACATCCTGCTGCTGAACCAGAAGGCTGTTTCAAGGAGTTCACATAGATTAAAGAACACATATGAAGCGTGTATGAGTCTGGACAGATATTGGAAGAACTTTGGCTGAAAGAAATCAGACATAAAATCCAACACTTGGAAATACTGAAAGGTTTTGAAATCTCTGAGATAAAACTGGTGTTGTGAAGTGCAGTGCTTGGAAAAGAGGGAAGAAATGAGCAATCAGAAATAAAGAATAACTATCGCTTTTAGCATGACATCTCTATAAGATAAAACAAATCACATTGCATTGTCTTTCTAGCTGATCATGAGAAAACAAAATGACAAATCTTTGTCTGTGATATGTTAGCTGGTCTGCCAGCTTTGGGTCAGTAATGGTAAGTAGTTATTGTTTAGACAAAACTATTGAGACCTCAAGCATAGCAACTCTCTGTGCAGCTATAGGCATATTGCTGTCTCAGAGATGGAGACTGAGACCAGAGGAGACCAAGAGAACAGTATGTTGTTCAGAAAGTGAATGGTTAGAGGACAGGGAGTGTAAAGGTACCAGGCTTCTTTCTTTGAGGGAAAAAAAAAGAGAAAGAATGATGATGATGATGATGATGATGATGATGATGATGATGATGATGATGATGATGATGATGATGATGATGATGATTTAAATAAAAAAAAAGATAAAAAACCTGATCCACTGTATTGTCTCTGGACAATGAGGGAAATATAAAGAAAGAACTTCATTGGCAGCAAAACTTAATAGAGCATATCAAGGAATGTTGCAGGGTCTCATTTTTTTAGAGATATTTGACAGAGACTTGGAGAAGAGAACTTCCTCATATCTCCCTAAGTTTCCAGAGAAGATTTTCGGACCCCAATTCAAGCTCTACACTCTATCCATAGCATGTAACAATACTTCCATTGCTATTGCCTGTTGCATCATGTGACTACTAGTTTCACAGGGCAGCTACTCTGCAATCTTTTTTCGTGCTCTGCCCTGAGAACCTGCACTTTCTCAGCAGGGCAGTATGCTTGGCTTTGTGATATGCTTACTTCTAGTTATATTCTTCACCAAGTTCCTGTGTCAGTAATTTTTATTACCAATCCAGTTATTTTGATTTAGGAACTTTTCTTTTGATATTCTGTAAATTTAAAAGAGTGCAAAAAGAGAAATACAGGAAGAAAGCAGAATGGGACTTCTGATTTGATTAGTCATGCATATAGATACACAAATGCATATAAAAATAAGTATACTACATTATTTATTGTTGTCTTTTTTTATGTTCACAGGGCTACAGCTACTCATAGGGGCCAAGTTATATTCAAGGATGCCTTAGCACAACAGCTGTGTGAACAGGGAGGTAAGAGTCACCATAATTCTAAAAATATCTGGCAAATGTTTTCTGTTGTACCTGTGTCAGTGTTACTCATCATGAAAGGTATTCTATAGAACACTTAATATCAGGATCTTTCTTACAGTTTTAAAATTGATACTGTCTTTGGCCTCATACTTCCCATTAGCTATCCAGGAAACCCCACTGTGCTCTCTGCTACATATGGGGAATATACAAAGCCTACAGTAGCATTATGGACATGCCTGAAATCATCCTGTAATAACCAACATTTCTGTCAAAACCGCAATCCGAGTTTTAACCCTCTCCATATTAACTATAAGCAATATACTCACTGCAAAAGCTTTGATTACCCTCCAGCTCACACATGCCCTCGTGAAGAATTTGCCTTCCCATTCTGTGAAAGTAGGCCATTGAATTTTGGCCATCACCCACAATATTTGATCATTTTTATAGGTAAACAAAATCTTTGACTTACATAAACTTGAAAAATCTAATTGTTTGCACGGCTTATCCTTTTGATGAATAACCTAAAAAATAAATGCCCTGTTGGTCAGCTCTTTTCTACAAACAGTACTCTGCTTTGAACCTGAATCACTAAAACAGTGAGATGTAGAGAAGGTATCCATCATTTTTGGTACAGGAGAGAAAGGAATTTCTGTGCTGATTCAGTTATATCAGCAAAATTCCAGTGATATTTCCATGTGAGAAGCAGCAACAAAACATGGGCCAAATAGTCTAAAATAAATATTTTTTTAAATTGGAAATGTGTTGTCAAATTAACGTACAAGAGAAAATCCCATAAAATACATCTTTTGGGGACATTAGAACTATAGGTTGGGGTTTTTCCTATGAGTTTGGGAATTTGGAATAAGAAGCTGTTGAACATTATGTCAGGAGCATACAGTGAGCTATTCATTTAAGATCTCAATAGTACCTCTGTGCTAATAAGGGAGACATATTTCAATTTTCAACTTCAACATATGAGTTTTCAGTATTGTTAGATTTCAATGGAATTAAGTGACTGAAAATGTCAGCTAGCAAGCTAGGATGTTGGTTATGTTTTGAATGAGAAACAAAATATTTGAGAAACATGTCACTCTGGTGCTGGCCATCAGAAGGGAGTGTTACACTGATCCAGGTGGGAGGTAATTGGGCCAGCCACAGTTTGGCTATGTGGAATGAAAAACATCTGGAGAAAATACCAAAAGGCATTGGGAATTCAGAACAGGAGATAATGGTACACCCATAGTGCAGGTGTGAAAGAGCAGTGTTTCAGTGAATGGGGTAAGGGCATCTGGGAACAGAAGCGCTGGCAGAAACACCATCTGGGATGTGCTAAGGAGGACTGGAAGGATGTCTCACACAGGTTACTTGCTGCATGGACATGAGTCAAGAGTGGAAAAATTAATATGCAGAGTAATCAGCATAAAATGACAAAAAGCCTCATAAACGATGAAATTGCCCAGGGCAGGGCTGCATAGTGAGCACACTGCAGCCAAAGGCAGTCTGGGGGGAAGGAAAGGTACGGAAGGGAGAAGGAAGTAAAAGACATATTGATGGCAGAGTGACAGAGAGCTGGCAGTGACCAGCACCATGAAACCTAGGCACAAGGAAGCTGAGTGGGAATGCATCACTCTCAGTGTCAGAACTGGCAGCATGGTCAAGGCAAAGCAACAAGATTTCCCTGTGCTAGAGGAAAATACCTTTCTACGCAGAGACAAGTGAGTAGAAATCCATCCATACAGGCTTTGACAGTCCTTCAGACATGCTGTTCCACAATATTTTACTAGGAGAGCTGATGGAAGAAGTTGTAATTCTTTCACCACTCTGCTTTACATTTCTGCAATTTCAGAGCACAACCTAACCTAAATAAACATTTTAGTGACACGTTGGTTAGAACAGTAGGTCCTTATGTTACTGCATGCTGTCCTGGATTTGACAAGAGCTCTGTAGAACAAGGATAAAATAGTATTTGGGTGTTGGTTGTATGCAGAGAATAAAGGATGCTGAGATGTGTCATTTCTGAGCCTTCACTGGCTGCTCAGCTGTGAAAGTCCCTTTGTCACCTCCTCCTCTCACCCAGCCACCAGTAGTCATGTACTGGCCCACTTCCCTGAACCAACCTTCAGCTTCCCCACCTCGTCATAGCCTCCCATGTCTTTATAACTTTTGTTTCCTGTGATTTTCCCAGCAATTCTCTTTGTTTGTACACAGTCACTTATCATCCTCAAAATACATGATATCATTGCAGTAGCTCTGCAAACATCAGATGTGACTTAGGCAAGGATGTCCCAGAGGTACTGTTCTATGAGCAGCTGACACCGTGTGACAACCGTGTAATCAGGGACCAGATTTCCCTGCAATACTGATGTGCAAACTTCTCAGATGTTTTCTTGGTTCTTCTCCCACGTTTTTATCCTCACCATGGTTTCTCTCCCCTTAGTTTCCTAACCCAGTCACAGTTTCCTTGACTTGAATATTCAACTGCAGCTTGCCCATTACCCTTCCTCCCATCCCTTCCAGCACCAGGCTCTCCTCTGCCTTTTTATTCTCATTTCTTCAGAAGACAGTGTGCATTGCATTAGTCTCTAACCACTGCATACTATTATCACTCTTATACTATTAGAATTAATTTTCCTATTCAAAGAAAATAGGTTTTCTTTGAAGCAGACCTAACTTCATTTATTCCTGTTTCATCAACACTACTAATGTAAACAAAGGATTCTTTCACAAAGAATTAGTGAATTTATTTAGATGCAAATATCATATTAATATATATGCAAACCAGCAAGATAGATTGACATAAATGAGGGTTTGTGGTCTGTTTCCAACCATAAATATTACTGTACTGAAATGCTGTAGTGAATAATGTGACATATTAAGTAAAGAAAGATAAAACCACAGGGCAACTTCATAGATTTATTATGGGACATCTTATTAATAAGTATGTTCACTGGAGGTGATATCAGACTTCATAATATCTAGTAAAAAGGATATACATGAAGATGTGAAAGTCGCAAGGAATCTCAGAAATCATATTCACTGTGGCTGTCCACCCTTCGATATGCATTAGTAAATCTTAATAGAGTTAATGGGATTTGTGCAGTGAAAGGAAAGTGGGTTTTTGTATTTTGAGGGGAATTACAGGATGATAAAGGGTAGTGTTAAGGAATGGTAATGCCAAACAGCCATATGTATAATGTAAATGGACTAAGAAATGTTGCCGTAGGGAAAGACACCAAAGAAAGTCAAATAATTGCTTAGAAGGCTCTGTGTTCAGAACATAATACATATTTTAGGAAGCTAGAGAGATCTTTGAGAGTTGATGTAAGCTTTAAATTTTATGAGAATTATACTGAAGAAAGGAGACATAAAAATTATCATAGAGTTAATCCAGCCAAACAGGAAAAAAGCCAAACAAAAACTGTGTAAGTGAACACAATAAAGATAGATGTCTTATAAATGTTTCTAAGGACAAATAAGCATTATAAGGAATGATGATATTCCTGCCACTAATAAAATATTTAATTAACCGTGTATTTAACTTACTGATCTAATAGCAAAATAAATGGAAAATAAGGTAAACTTAGAATTGTGCATATTGATTCATATTTATTCCTGGCTTGAGTAATAAAAAAATCATCCATTAATAAATAGTAGGATAATTAAAATGGAGCTCGCAAGACACCAGACCTGTCTGCATTGCTCAGTAGAACTCAGAAGAGTTTAGGTCTGCATGAGAACAGCGATGCTGCTGGCAGGAACTGCTGCTGGCAGGAACAGCCAGGCCCACCTGGCTTTGCCACACCAGGTAGGGTTCTGGCGGGTTAAGGAGGCCTTTTCCATGGTATACTGTGTAACTTTGGACCAGCAGCACCGTTCTTTGGAACAGGGACTGTAATGGGAGATTTGTGAGTGTGTAATTTAGTTCTGACTGAATAGCAGAGAATCTCAGAATAATAAAACCCTGAGAGATGGAAAAGATGAAGGAAGCTGTTCCCTCTTGGTGCAATATCATTCCCTTCTGAATCATTCAGAGTTTTATACAATCTTGTACTCAATGCCACAAATTATAGGACTGAGTTTCCTTTCTTAAGAAACCACTTTACAGTCTGACAGATGTCTCCATACTGAAAGCAAAGCCTGAGAATTGGCCCAGACTCTTTTTTATTTGAGAACTTTCGCCTGAATGTTTGTGGAAGACCTTTTAGGTGTGTTTTTTTACCTTGTAAAATTTAAGAACACTCTGAAAAACAAATGTGAAACAAGTGCAGGCTCTCAGACTTGACCTGAGCAGTATTTTACAGAGCAGAAGACTGGAGTTTAGAGCTGGTGTGTTGTTCCCTGGTTTATGTGTCAACACGAATAATGCAGCCCTTGGGCAACACACTCACTCTCCCTGGGGGGTGTTCAGCCTCTGTCATTCAATAGCAATTTTTTTCTACCCATGGAGAGAAAGTATTGAAGGAAGTCTGAATAAAAGCATAAATTTCCTTTTTCATCTTCATCTGGCTGCTGCTGACAAAGATTAAACTTTTTCATAATCTGCAAAACAGAAGATACCTCCAACCACACCTCATTTGTCATGAATTGATGGGCAACAGCTGATGGCCACTGAATGTTGAAATCTGAGCCGGGTGTTTGGGGGCATTTGAGCATCTTGTGTTACTGTAACTCACTTTTCCTTTTATATTGAAAAACCTACAAAGTTCAGGATTCAGAGAAGAAAAAAGAAAGTTGTATTTTCTGTGAGTTTTAAGAATATTTTCCTTTGCTATGTTTTCTACCTGTCTCTATATCTAGTCTTAACCTCCTAGACCTGTGGAATATGGGTGTTGGTAGTACAAATGGATGGTGCTGGGACATGTGTTGAATTTGCATTATGCTTGCTCTCTTTATCTGACTAGAGACTAGTTTTGCATAACAGTGAACAATTACCATGCTTAATGATTTTCCTTCTCATTTTTCCACTGACAACAGGACCACTACCAAAACTTTTTTCCCTCATTACATTCCAGTTTCTCTATCTGAAGATGACATTCCCTTCCCACTTCTTTCATAATTCCCTCCCTTCCAGTTTAAGCAGAAAGGGACATATCTAAATTGGCTTAACCTTTCAGTAGCCTTACTTCATCGACAGAAAAATTTAACCTTTTACCCCGAAAGATGTCTTCATTCTCCCTCATCCCGCTGACACAGAGCCCCACAATGTCCCCATTGACTTTTGAATTCCTCGGTACTTTCCTCAAGATTCTCATGCTCCCAGTTTGACTGTGGCCTTTCTCTCTCTAAATCATTCTGTATTGCATACTTTCATTCCTGCTTTTCTTTACCAAAGGGATGGCCTTGTCTTAGAAGGCAAGTACCCATTTCCCTACATTTTCTTGTATTGTATTTGCTCATGCCTCTTAGATTGTGACCTCAGTTAAGCTCTGCTTCCATTCTTTGCTTAGTACAATTCATCTCTTGTAAAGTTCTGTACATACCCAGAGTGCTAGTTGAAAATCAAATAATAAATTCATTTACTTTACTTTTTAAAAAGGTGCATTTTAGAGCCACACAAATACTGATTCTAAATTTAAAGCCATCCAACCATGTACCTAAGGAATGTCCAAGAAAGTGAATCATGGTTTAAAGTATGAACTGAGATGGTCTTTCTTTTTCCCTCTCAGTCTGAAGTATTGTATAATTCCTTTTAAATTGTAAATTTATATCTTTACACTGTACAGCTACTCTGCACCATATCATTTCTTTTAGCTTTGTCATATTGTCCAAGGAAACTCCATTTGACTTTAGCTGCACTGTATGTATGGCCTATGGAAAAATCTATATTATTTTAAAGTAAGTTGTTTTATAAACTGATTAAAAAGGCAGATCTGAAATATTTTAAATCTACTACAATGGGGTTTGTGCTGTGTTCTGAATCTCTGTTGTTTGAGGGACCTTAAATACGACACTTCAAGATCAACACAGTGCTGTTTTGCAAAGAAATATAAAATTTAATATAGAAATTATTTATAGGGATATTAAAGTCTAGGTTTATCACTCATTAAATGGTACCTTCACAGTAGTTTTTCATATTCAGCTCTGGAATCTGAATTACAGATCAGATGAAAGACTACCTGGGGAAAAAGTACTTGGGCTTCTTAGATCATGTAAAGATTTGGGAAACTTAACCTCTCCTCAACATAAAGTCTGTATTTGTAAGAACAACTTTTTGTCTAACATTAAGTGTTTGCTTAATTCCACCTTATTTTTTAAATGATTGATCAGTAGCTCTGTTGTGCACCTGCCCATTTGCCTTCATATCAGTCTGTTGCTAAATATTTTTGTTTTGCAACATTCTATGCATCTAATTGAGGAGCTGCATCAGGAAAAATTCTGAGATCCCAATTTTGTATTATGTACTACATAAACAGCCAGTTGTATTAAAATATGGTGAGGTCAAAAGAGTTTGCAAATGTAAATATTCCAAGTTTGTGCTATACCTGTGCCTTTTTGCTGAATGACGAAATTTTGCATGGTAACTTCAGAAAGTATCATCAGTGACTGTGTATCCTGGGCTGGAGCGCTTTCCACAGAAAGCCTCTTCCAAAGAACTGTGCCCAGCAACCTGGGGTGAATGATAATCCAGTCCTTCATTTTCATTTTGAGGTCTGAACTGCTCTCTTTGGAGAAAGTGGTGTCTTTCAGTTGAGGTGCTTTCAAAGGCTGATGAAATCTCCTTGGGCAACTAACGAGTCTGCCCATGATGTGACCTGACATGACCATCCTTCTCCTACATGGGCACTTGCAGGATGGCTCTCAGCCACACCTGAGTTCTCAGTAGATCACCCCTTAGTACTGTTCTGGAACTAATGGAAATGGCTAATGCAGAAAATCAGAGACAGAAGTCTTATTTTAAGCCTAAGGTCTTACAACATCTGGAGTATTACAAATCCCATTCCATAATGGACTTCTTTTCCTGAAGACAAAATCTAGACCAGTTTGCATTGCTCAATCTGGGAAATAATTCATTGAATCCAGTTAATACATTTCTTTTGTGCAAATATTTTTTAGAAGGTTTCTATCAAAATTTACTCGTTCCCATGGAGAAAAACAACACCTGGCACTGCAAGGGACAAATGTAGTGTTTTCCTCTGCAGGATTCCCCAGTGCAGTCCAGCATTATTCTGGAGGCAGTTCCAAGCTTAACATGCAATAGGAGTTGTATTCCTCCAGATTTTGTACCATCATGAGGTCTTGGCCATTGCTAGAGTCATAACTGGCATTTCTTCTAGGGAAGACAAGGTGGCATGGGTAAACTTCTTATATAAAAAGTGGAGCAAGTTAGCCATATGAAAAAAGAAAGATTTCATATTTCTGTTTGTCTGTGATTTCTGTTCAACAGCAGACTCTTAAGAAGGTCTTTGCTCTTGGCTGTAGTAAAGCTTTCAGTGTTTCTGTGGCTGTTTTCAGTGTTGCATATGTGTGTGTATATATATATATATATAAATATACATATATATGTACATATACATACATGAGATTAGTGTATTTTTATATATATATACAAATATATATATTTATGGTTAGTGGATGGAGTAAAACATGTCAGTCTTCCAATTTGTAAGTCAGTTAAATGAAAGTTTTCCATCTAAGGTAAATCTATGTAAATAGATGTTTTGCCATCCTTTTCTGGTCTGCAGAGTCTTCAGTTGTTGATTGCTCAGTCTTCTTAATCTCCTACTTCCCAACAAAATGTTGCAATTTCATTACAGAATGTCGTGCCTCTGTACAAACCCAGCATTTAAGCAGTAAGCAGGAAGAGAAAAGCAAAATTTTTGAGATTTGTGTTGGACTTTCTATTCAGATAACTATGTGTGAGAGCTCTACACAGATTGCTGCATTCATTTTTATGTTTATTTTTAATCTATTTTTAATTTGTCAGATGTTATGACAGAAATTGCAGTACTGCAGTATTTTTTTGCAAATATGCTGAAGAAATCAAGAGTATTGGTACAATTTAGGTCAGTGCCCAACAAGAAACACAGAATCATCAAAAGGATCCTGGCTTCAGAAATTCTCCTTTTTTGGTGTTTTGGGGTTTTTTTACACCAAAGTCCAAAATACAGCGACAAATATAAATTCATGGGTGAGGTACTGACAGGCAAAAGAGGTAGTTGTTGCTTCCCAGGAGCTTGGCTGTGTGCACCCCCTTTGCACACAGGTGTAACTTTGGGTTTAAGGTCGGGCAAGGCTATGGATGTAGTAAATACCGTGGAGTATCTACACACTGTGTAGCCACCTTGTAGACTTTCCCATTTATCTGCAGGTAGCTGTGCCTTTTCAGATACATTCTGGGTTTATTTGTGTAATGTTACACTAAGAGTCTTTTACAACGCATTAGTAGAAGGCTAATTAGTAAAGGTTCGTCACTTCACACATATGCAGTGTGTTATTATAATATTCTTCTGTTTCTTGGAAGACAAAAACCTACTGGGGTGTTCATCAGCAATGCTTGTAAAGACAAACTTTGATATAAGTGTTTGATTCAGTGATTTGTGGAGTTAATTTGTTACTTTTTGTCCTAGGAATATTAGGATTATTTCCCCCCAAACATATGCCCAGTACAACCTTGTTCAGTGCAGTATAAATGATCAAAGTGTGGTATTTTTTGCCTCACCTGGACTATTTATTGTATTCAGCCTAATTCCTACTCTCTTTGTCAATCACTGAATTACAGAATCTTAATCCAAATTATTTCTGATAATATCTCATAACTCTAGACTAGAAGTGATCTTTCTTACCTTGCTGTACAACCAGTACTGTCTCTGATTTATTTTGATGCATATTTTAATTAAGAGAATAATGTTTTATGTTCCCTATTATATTTTTTGTAACTTTGGGGATTTATCATATTTTTCATAATTAAGCTATCAGGATAGTTGGCTATGAATGTACTGTACAATTTGTTTTAAACAGAATCAATTTTTAATGCTGCATTTAAGCTCTGATCATAGATGCTATTAATGTATCTTGTGTCTTTGTTTACTGCAGCTCCAACAGAAGCTCCCTTACATCCTCACCTAGGTAGGTGATTTGTCATTCCTATTACTAAAACTCAGAATCACCAAGCATTATAATAAAAAATCTGTAAGGTCATATGAAACTAGGCCTGGGGAATTCAAATAAAAATGAGATTCATATAAAATGAATTATGTCTGTTTCTGATTAGTTGTTTCTTCATTGTGATTTTTATTGCTGTATATTTATTGCCTTTGAATCCTTGTATGGTGAGTATATCATGCTGCAGAGCTTTTATTCACAGCTATTTATTAGAGCATCTGTTTGCATGAGAACCAGGACTGGAGCACCCCTCCCATGAGGACAGGCTGAGAGAGTTGAGATTGTTCAGCCTGGAGAAGAGAAGTCTCCAGGGAGACCTTACAGCATCTTCCAGTACTTAAAGAGAACCTACAAGAGAGCCACAGAGGAAATTTTTACAAGGGGCTGTAGTAATAGAACAAAGGAAAGAGGATAGATTTGTAATACGTATTACAAAGAAATTCTTTGCTGTGAGGATAGTGAGACCCTGGAACAAGTTGTCCATAGAAATTGTGGATACCCATCCCTGGAAGTGTTCAAGGCCAGGTTGTATCTGACTTTAAACAAGCTGGTCTAGTGAAAGGTGTTCCTGCCCTTCACAGGGGTGCTGAAACAACATGTTCTTTAAGGTCTCATTCAAGCCAACCCACTCTATGACTCTGTGACCCACAACCCTCAGTGTGGGACTGCACCTCACACCAGTCTGTGTTACTGGGAGGAAGATTTAGTCCCAGTACACCTCCAAAGTGTACCAGGAGCAGGGCACCAATGCTCCTGCTCTCCAGCCCTGCACCCAGCAAATCATGTGTTGCAATTTTATTAGTCTGGGACAGATTCTGGCAATCCCTGATCAGTTTGAATAGCAAGTGACAGTTACTTCTTTCATTTAGTAGAAATATTTGTAAAAAACGATCTAAGACAAACACAGGTGCCAAAGTTTTGGGATGCCAGGTGGGTTTTTTGGTCATCATCCATAAATGAGAAAATAAATCTAGGTAGAAAATTGGAGGCCAAAGTTTGAAGACTGGCAGTTAGAAATCTTTGCATTATATAACTCACAGTTTATGTTCCTTAAATGGATTGATCTTTACTGCCAGTTCTGCTGAGAGCAGCAGAGATATTCCAGTGAGCTCATGGATTTTTGCTTATGAATCATGAGAATGAATCCCCTCACTGTAAGAACTATAATACACTCACTAGACTTCTCCCCCCTTTATGTACCCATGTTTTCAAATTCTGAATTTGGAAGAATTTTTTTCTGAGCATTCAGGAAGCTAACAATTTGGAACAAAAGATCTTAAAAGATTCTGTGTGTAATTGATGATTTGATTTTTTCATAGCCATCACACTTTGGTGATGGGGACACTTCTTTTTTATGGCACTATGACCTAGAGTAAGCAAAAACCCTGTAACTAGGAAACTCCACTTTATAACTAGCATATCTTAAAAAGCTGATTTTCTGATTTACAGTGAATTACTTTAGCTGAAGGTAAGGCAACATTTAGAAAGCACTGGATGATTACATTGGATTTTTTTACTTACACTGCTTTCTTTTCTTTGCAGCTGAAATGCACAGTGACAGCATTATCCTACGAGATGACTTTGACTCTTACCATCAGCAAGAATTGAATCCTACCATGTGGTGAGTTTCAGACTTCTGCTTTCCTTTATAGGCATGTGAGCAAAGGAAAGTATTTTGGCTATTATAGTGAAGTATTTGTATTGTATTGATTCCTTGATACCTTAGCTCACATTGGTGTAAACTTGTGTGTGCCTTTGCTCCATTAAGACCTAAATATATTGATTTATTAATTAATTGATTAATGAGTGAATGAGAAATTTGAAGTCCATTGAAGTGAGTGACAAATTCTCATTGATTTAAATTTTTAATTAATTCAAAAACAGAAGAAGCAGAGCTGAGTTCAGTGAATATTTCTGAATGAAGATTTTGGTTTCTTGAAAACATAGCTTTTCATGGAAAAGGTGAAGAATGTCAACAATTAAACATTGTTTTTTCGATTTTTTTTTTAATTTCAGGTTTATTTTGTACATGTCTCCGGAGAAGCTAACTGTAGTACAAATTCTTTTCAAACTGAAATCAAGTGTTTCCAAACCACTCAAAAAATCATTAAAATAATAAAAAAACCCACTGGAATTAAATACCTTAATCTAATTTTCAGCTGATGAAAATGTTTGAGGTAGAATTCGGGGGGGGGGGGGTGTTCTTGTGTGAAAGGTATCCTTTTTCAAAACATTTGTATTTTCTAGGAAGGAAAACCCTTCTCTTCCCCAATCTATACAGCAACTCCCCGTTGCTAGGCATTATTTTCTTCAATGGGATTCCTGAATAGGGTCATTCAAACTATCACAGTCCATGTCTGAAACAGCCAGCATAAGATGTTACCATTCTTTAGCCAGTAGATGCTGTTGAAGAATCTTGAAACCTCACATGCATGATAAGGCAAGTACAATGAAGGACAGGTCAGGTAGAAGCTTTATGAACTGTGACCATCGTGAGAGAGTTCTTGGGCATCATCTCCACCTCTGCTCCCCCATTCTCTGCCAAGTCATTGCAGAGGCCTGACCCACACATTCTTTCAGAAAACAAGGAAAGAGCTGAGGAAAAATAATCATTTCAATGTTAATGAAGTCAAGTATCCATCCCTGGGAGGGATAAACTCCTTAAGTCACTGCCACAGTTCTGAGACTCCAACAGTGAATAACAGGACCATATGGAGAGATGCCTGTTGGTGGATCCTATAGGAGTGACACCACCAGTGCCACCTTAGCTCAGGAGTGGGGAGTTGAAAACAGTCACAAACTGTTAGCTTTTAGTCAAAAGAAATGTTCTTTAAACTCTCAGACAAACCTCTCAATCTTAAATATTAATAATTTTACCATCACCTTGATGACAGAGATAGGGTACCATTCATATGATATATATGTACAACATTACAAAAGAGAAAGTTATGTGTCTCTTGTAGTACAAAACTGATTCTCTTCTGGATAGTGAATATATCTACACACCATATTATACCCAGATAAACCCATGTCTTGGTCTTAACATGAAGTTTTGAAGGTTGGATCCTCCTTTTTTTATATGAGATCATTACTGCGCTTTCTATTCCTTCCAATCCTATTTCATAAGTATAACTAATTTTATTGATTTAATTTAAACAAGACATAGAAATATTTTACTGAGCTAGTTTTGTCATGTTCAAATAAATTCTTGATGGGCATTTCAGCAGTTACCTGCATTTGTTAGTTAAGAATACGTATGTTCTGTGAAATCTGACTTCATTTTCCTTTTTATTAAGGCCTGTCACAGCTTTCCATCTGTTCAGGTCTTTCACAGTTTAACCATCTCATGTAAAAATGCTGTGATTTATGGAATTTTATGGATATTTTTATTTTTGCACATACTCATTCTAATAATTTTTGATTTGTGCCTACAATTTTTGTTCCTTTTGTTCCTTTCGTATCAGCTCTTTAAATGTTTTTCTGGACAGAGGCATTAAGGACCAGCAGTACTATACCATGGAAACCCCTCTTTCTTTATAAGTATGAATAGATCAAGGACTCTTAATGGGTTACAGAATGGCTGCCAAGGTAGATAGCTTTAGTAGCAGTGTGCTAAATGGACTTAAGTGGAAAGAAATGAGAAGAGGCATTATTTCCCCGCAGATGTCTCATAACTCACAGAGGGCTTGTCTGCTGGGAGCCTCCATAATTTATTTATCCATTGCTCTCAACTTTAAATTCATCCTTGCTTTATGGAAGTCTCAACAGAGAAATTTCAGGCTAAAAGAGCCCCCAGTCTTCTGCTTCTTTTGTCCCCAGGATTAGGATTTAATCCCCCTGGAATAAACTTCCTCTGCATTGATTGGTGAGTCGCAGAAGAGAAGTGGGTGCTGGGAGAGGGAATGCCAAAAGTCACTGCAATCCTGGACAGGTTTTCCTGTAATAACAGCAGAAAGCCAACATTTTCAGCAATGCCAAATAGAAGTGGAGCACAAATAAAAGAAAACAGTAATGAGGTATCATGAGCTTTTCAGCATAAAGGATTTGTACAGTAGCTCTGCCTCCAGTGAAGACTCGCTTAGTAGCAGAAAGCTCATTCTCATTTGATTGTCTAGTGGGAGTTAAACCAGAAATTATTAACAGTTGTCGCCATCCATCCTGAAATTGCATTTTTTCCCCTGGCAGCTGCTAAAATCCCATCTTTGCCACAAACAATGGGGGTAAGTGCTGGAGCACAGTTTCCAGCCCTACTTGGTGCTGGTGTGCGGTGAGGGGAGTGCTCGGCAGCAGCTGCCTCGTGTGTGCAGATACCCCACCAGGGCTGGGCCACCGGGGGCCAGTTGGACTAAGCCACTCTAATCATTGCTGAAACCATTATTTGTGTAAAGATGAAAAGAGAAGTGTTTGTGTTTTTCTATGATCTTTTCTCCACAAATCCTACCTAACACTGGCTTGGAAATGATTAATATTTTCCCACTCCTCCTGATCCCCTGCCTGGCATGTGCAGCTCTGGCAGAGATATACCATCCAAGTGCATCAGCAAAGCATTTTAGAGCTTCTGTGTGTGTCTGATTTTGTGAGTCCCAGCACAGCCTGTGTGTCACTCCATTGCTGAGAGAGACCTCACATCAAATAACTATTTTGCACAAGGGCACCGCATGATTTCGAGAGTGATTGCCTGGTTTTTATGAAATTCTGATCTTTCAAATACATTAAAAAACACATCCTTCCCAGCAACCATCTGTTTCTTTGGAGGCCCAGGAACAAGGAAGGAGTGGGTACAAATGTTTATGGAGCTGTAGAGGGAAGAGAAAGGAAAGACTGGGATAAGGCTCTTCATAAACAGAAAAATCACAGCACCTGGGAATGGGTTCCTGACCTAAATCAGGGTTTGATGATTGAAAGAAAACAGGACAAACAGCTAAAGTGGGAAAGGGAGGAGGAAAGTCAGGATAACTAATTAGACAGTAATATTTAGAGCCTTTTTCAATGAGAAGTCAAACAGTACAGGTGATTAGTGGTCCATGAGACTTGATGAAAACTGACAGAACAGTGTTAGATCAGAAAGCTCAGGAACCAGAGAAGTAATGAATTTCCTCTGTAGGGAAAGGGAATCTGCACCATGTACCACTTGGCAGGGAAGGACCAGGGAATTGCTGGTTGAGAAGAGGTCCAGTATGAGTGGTATCAGGAACACTGTTGAGGCCATTGAGAACCTGTTACTATCTTGCCTCCATGTAGCCTCATAAAACTGCAGTGGAGAGTATAAAAAAGATGCTGTATAAGAGCTAAACCAGGTGAAACAAGAACAAATCTAGAAGAAATACTCTGCTTAATCCTATGATAAAGGTTTTAATGTTAACAAGTCACATATATTAATAAAGAATAGATGCTGGCATTAACGCATGTTTATAAACCAGTTTTAATAGTAGGACTGTAGGAAGAGGGGATTCAGTGCATTTAAAAGGAGCCTGTACAGAAGCTTGTTGCTGGCTAAACTCTCCTTCCCAACCTGATGCCATGTTTCATCTCAAAGTCTATCAGCACCCCAAACAGCAATCACTTACAGAAGACACACTTGTCAAAGATGGCATGAAGAATAGCTGAACATGTAAAATCAATCAATAAGAAACAGAGGTTCTCTTGGTCATCACTTCTTCATGGTCTATGAGAAATGTACAGATACAGTGATATTTTCAGTGGCAGAGAGGTGGAGGAAAGCTTTGTGACAGCAGAGAGAGGTCCTAAAGTGTTTTCGAAATTGCACTAAAACTGTGGGATTAAACTTCAGAAATATTTATGTTTAAAAATCCCCTGGCAGTTTGAGATGTTTATCTTCTTTATAGTTCAGACATCACAAAAGACATCAGTCAATATAACGTCCACAAACTCAGGTATTGTAGAGGGAAACAAGATGACAAATAGCAATGGGGAGACAGCAGATGTTTCCCCTTCAGCAAAGTGAAGAACAATAGCAGAGAGAGGTGGGACTCTCTAAGTCAGAGATGAGAGTGATGGCAGCTCTGCAGAGAAGTCATCTCTGTAAATGCGACACATGTCAGCAGTAGCAGCGAGTACCAGCTGTGAAGAGAAAGCTGAACTGATTTTAATGTGCTAAGATTTTAGAGCAGGCAGGTGAGAAAGATGATGTAGAAAGCTGCACCCAGCCGGGGCAATTAATACTGTCTCCTGTTTGTATAAATGGAAAAAGAAATTAACCTTCCTGTCTGCACCAGGAAAGGAGCAAATTGGATCGTTTCTAAACACGTAGTACTATGACGATGATCTGAGGAACAGTAGATCAATTATCTTGCTCTTCATGCATTCTTGTCAAGCTAATGAGCAGTTTATTGTCAAAGGAAATTCATTTCAAAGAGAGCACAAAGGTTTGAATCAGGGTTGCTAACAGCCATCCCATTTCTTATGAGAGGAGTTATCCTAGAAAAGATGAGTGACGATGAAACTGCTGTATTAGCAGGACAGTGTTTCTGGATTTCCAGATACTATTTCATAGACCACATTATGGGAGTAGAACAGATGAACAACTGAATCACTTTTGTTCATTGAAATATGAGAATTACAAAATTAAAATATCCCTTGGATTATGCAGCTTGATCTTTCACATGGGAGTAAGTGATCCCTACACAGTATTCACAGCAAAGTTTTCTTGTCATATCTATCTCTCCCTGCACGTACCAGAAGTCCAGGCAGATCTCCACTATAAAACTCAAATATGTAGGTGCAGATAACAAAAATAATTTTCATAAACAGCCAGAATCCTACAGAATTACAGGCATTCTTCTAGTTCCTGTCCCTCTGTTCTTCAGTTATGAAGAGTTTAGAGATGAAGTGAAATTTAGATAGTAACAAAATATGTCCTCTGTGAACTCTGCTCTGTGACATGCTCATATAGGAATAAGACCTCAGAGATTTTTACATGTCTTTGACACTGTTTCTGGAAGAGGCATTGAAACTGGCCTTTAATAAAATTTCACAATAAGACAGAGATTTGGAAAGTGGGAACAAGGCATTCATCTTTGACGTCTCTAATGGAAGTGGCCATAGGGAAGCCAGGTCTATGCTGAACTCACCCAGGACCAACTGGAGACCCAGAAAAACACATGCAACCAATTATTCACCACATCTACGCATCTGAAAACCTAACATCTGTCACTCAGCAGAGCTTAGCACTCACAGACCTGCAGGGTGTTGTTCAGGGCATCGTATACTGGCCATAGTTAATCCACTCTGCTTAAAGTTACCCACATTAGTGATTTCTAATTACTGCCTGGGTTTAATCAGTACCTGGGTTTGCAGCACCCTTCCTCCATTACACAAGCCTTTTGGATATGTGGCCCCTGCAGGGAAAATCCCTCCTAGCTCCGTGGAGTAGCTGACAACACTAACAGCCTCTTCCTCACAGTGCAGCTGAAGATGTCATTTGCCATGTCCAGGACAATGGTGGGTTGATGATTTTAGGATACTTGGGAACAGAAAAATCCTGCTCCAAGCAGTTTACAGAAAGGCTTGCAGGGGTTTAGCAGAACACTTACTAATGAAAAGACAAACAAGCAACATAAATTAGGAAAAGAACTGAAAAAAAGAGATCCAAGGAAATTTGTGTAGGAATCAACTATACATTGATAGTATGTATCAATTATCTGTGTTCTATGATCAATGAAATCTCTTATCATGTATGTTGACAGCAAGACCCTAACTCCTTGGGGTTTAATTCTTTCCATCCAATTTCCTGTAAAATCTCCCATCCGGAATTTAGCCAGGGAATGAAAAGACAGAAGAAAACTAAACCTTTTCATGCTATTGAGTTACACATGGACTGTGGTTATGGGAATGCATATTTTCGGTGACATTATACATCAGAAAGGGTGGCCAAGTCTGATCCACCTTGTGTGAAAGCAGCCAAAGAAAAAACTACCTAAGCACCCCTTATATAAGACCATTACATTTAAAATTCTAAAAATATCAGTTATCAAAGTACAGGTTTATCACCAAGAAATCAGGTTTGGTGTGAGTTCACCTTTGTTTATAATGGAGCTATTGTGGAGTAAATGTTTTCCTGTAGTTTTGGTGTTTAAGCTGAGCTTTGGGTGCTTGAAGGTGATGTTTGTCAGCATCTTTGCAGGGAGCTTGTTGTGGGCCAGGAGTGGCTCCTTATGCCAGAATCTGATACCCTGATCCTCAAAGGTGAGGGAGACAACCCCTTCCCTACGTTCTGAAGTCAGGCTGCCCACAAACTCCTTCCTATCACAAATTCCTAAATATCAGAAGAGCTGCAGTTAGTTGTCCGTGAAGCACTTACCAGCCTCTCTGAGAATTTCTTCACAGTTTTTCCTCTTAAAGGTGAGCAGAGTGGCCATTCTCTTATTTGGGAATATGGCATATGACAAATACAAATAGAAGCAACAGCAAGTGACAGCAGCTGAGCTGTAGGAGCCTCTTGGTGCACAGTTTTGGGGACACTCTGCAGCTTCAAGCCTGCCCTTTGGGGAAACAACCTTGCAGGACTGGAAGCAGGAGAGGAGGAGCTAATCCCAGTGCCTTGTCCTCAGCTCTTCCCTCTGGAACTCCACAATGGGAGTTCATTATGGTATATCAAATGTGCAGCAAGGTTTTTGTAAGAAGAGTAACTTCAGCGTAAATTATACATACAAGGCTACAGTTTGGTTTCCCGTGGGGAGATTTTTTGCATTTAGCAAGCAGGGACCCTGTTTCTTAGAGAGGGGGCACTTTGCAGAGAGCAAGTACTTACAAGGGCCTTTCATGAGAGGCAGCTCTTAGTACACCATACATACAGTTGCTCAACCTTTATGTTCCCCACCACGACAACAAATAGTCAATTTGGAGCACCAAGCAGTCTGATTTTACAGTTTACAAGCTCCATGTGGTCTCAAAACACAGTTTCTGATTTCCATTTTGAACATGGTGTGCTCTCCCTGCAGGTCTGAGTGCAGTAGCTGTGAGGTTGGAGAGCACTGCGGTGTGATAATGCACGGCAACGCTGTCACTTTCTGCGAGCCATATGGGCCCAGAGAACTGGTAAGTGAAGGCGGCTCAGCTGCTGGGGCTGGGACTGCAGCCTGGGAATCGGAGTTGCCTCAGCTGCAGAATGTTAGTCTGTGCTCAAAGTTCAGCGAAGAGGCTCCTAAGCAAGGTGATAGGCCCACAGAAGGGCACCCAAGAACATCCCAGAGTTTTAAACGAGAGATGCTAACCAAAGGTTATTGCAACAGTTTGCAAGGGACAGTCTCTTGATCTGGTATGAGTCCAAGTTATTTAAAGTATCTCTGAAATGCTGAAAAGTCAAGGAAATAGAACTGTGTTGTCAAAGACATCATTCTCTTTTTATTTCCAACAATGAAATATAGACAAGGTTCATTTTTCTTCTATTACTTTATTAGTCATGTCCCATTTTTAATTGTTGCTGTTGACAAATGTTAATTTAGTTGTACAACATCTCTTGTGAACAATGAATCTCACAGACTTAAATGCAGCCTGGAGCAAGCACCTGCCGGTCTCAGGAAAGTGTGTGTAACAGACTGAGTCATGATAAATGGACAGAATTCATTTTGTTGGGGGTTAGTTTGGTCATAAAATTGCTATAAGAAACAAGGTGGTGCAATATGCAGTAACTTGTGGTCATCTGGGTGTGGGAAATGAATTGCAGCACATATAACCAATGGCCACATGCTGACACTGGGCAGATGTACATAAAGTGGGAACTCTGGAAAGAACTGAAAAATTAAAAGGCCAGATCAAAGCCTGTGTAATACAAAATTAATTTTCATGTTTTCAACAGTCTTCTGAGTGGAGGGAGCTATTTGAGCTATTAGAATTAGAGCTATTTGAAGAGCAAACATGGAAGAGTGCCATAAAACAGAAGTGGTTTTGCCCAGGCACTTTCTCTTCATTTCAGACACTGACAATTCTTTTCACAGGGTTAATTTTACATCCATAATTGAGACAAGAATTCCACAAATGCAATCTACATATTGCTGCTGTGGTGAATGACGGTTATAAACACATATAAAACTAATTTAGACATTTTACAGATAAAGGAGAATTTCTTGCTCCAGCCAGGGAACCCTGTCAGGGATCCTAAATCACCTCTCAGCTACTTTGCATCCTGTTTGAATGTACTGTGCTTCTCTAACTGCCTTGAAAAGAGATGCCGTGTTTTATGTCCTGTGCAAAAATGAAGTCACACCACTAGGATATTTTTCCCATTTTTTAAAATTTATTTTTAGCTGTAGTATTGAACATGGGTAGTGCTACTTGAAAAACAATCTATGACATTTAACAAACCCAGGGTCCCAGCTCTGAGGGGTTTGACCTGTCATTCATTATCTGTCTTCTCCCTGCTGATATATAATTTAGACTATCCTTAGTAACTGGGAATTGGCTTCAAAATACAGTGTTTGACTCTATTTGTCATATTGCCATGGGGTAAAATAGCACTACCATGGCATTGAGAACTTGGAAAAAATTTGTTATTATACAAAAGTGATGTGATTAAATAATCAGCTGAAAAAATCATCATGCTTATAAACAGCTAACAGTCTAATAATGGATGTATTTATAAATCTTATGGCAGAGTTGCAGAAAAATCAAATCCTTCTGAAGGAACATGCTAATGGCTTAACATTATGGATGAGCACAAGACAAAGAGTTCAGGACAGAAATCTGATCTAGTTTTATTATTAGTGTGGACATACCTTTAAATTCCTATTGTCTTAAAATCAACCTGTTTCTGATTTATAGTTGTTTGGCAATTTCACAGTATCTCTCCTCCTAAAACAAATTTTAAAACCTGTTTTATTTCTCCATGAATTTAATCAGTCCTATTTTGTCTCTGCTTGAAGTGTCTCTTGAAATCTCTGTTCCTTTTAATAGTTCCTAATATGTGGATTACTGCAATAAAATACTTAGTCCAGAGGAGTTGTATTGGCACAATATATATTATATCAAGAGCTCTGACAGCAGCTGGTTTGCATCCTTGACCTCCTTCTCTTGTCCTGACTCCCAACAGCTGCCTGTTACTGCAGGCAGAGGCTTTTTGTTACCAACTGTCTCTGTTTGTTAGTGAGAATTTACCACTGGCAAAATCCTGGAAAGATGTACAGCGTCAGAGCTGTTGCAAGCAAAGGAAAATATCTGCTAGAGGCTCCCTACGTCTTTCTCTGCACTGTCTGAACTTAGTTTCACAACATAGTCTTTTCTAAGTCTACATGAACACCTCTTCTGTCATAACTGATACATTTAATCTTTTGGCAATATGAGCCACTGAACCTTGATAACAGTTTTGTTTTCAAATTATAACTTCCACAACATAATTAATTGAATGTAAACTAGCATAATAGGTGCTCATAGCTCAATTCAGAAAGCATTTTATTATTTGTCATGGTAAGCATGATACCTAATACTGAATTGATCCTGACACATTTACTTAAATGGAAATGTGATCATATTTTTAAAGGTGTGACATAAATGCAGCTTCCCTATTCTTGTTTCAAAACTAAGTTACCTGTTAGGACATGTAGTCTTGTTATCAGATGATCTTCAGTGCACTTCAGTGAAGATTCCATTCCTTAATATTTATAAGATCTTCTCTGTATGTAATATGTACATAGAAAGTAAACAAAACGCACCAAAAACTCATGCCAACTCATGCAGGTCTCCACTCATTATTTTCAGTTTCATCATTTTATGAAAAACCCAACTAGGTGGACACATCACCCCCATGACATGCCTTGCTTGTTATATAGCAGTATAATTAAGTCTAACTTGGTAAATAAATTGAAAATAATGAGATATCTTTCACAACACACTAGTGTATTTTATTTTATAGCATTTTCAGGAAAACAGTTCTTATTAGAACTATTGAAATATGGAGGCACTGAAAGAAAAGAGAAAGAGAGGCCTCAGAGGTGGGCAGTGTGCCGAGTCCAGAGTGAGCTGCTGGGTGTTTTCCGTAGGATTCTAGGTCTTGCTAGGATGTGAGTGGTGTGTAGGTGCTACTATAATGTTTCTTGTACATATTATGTAGTATCACCAAGGTTTGGTTTGCTTTGGTGGTGAAGATTTAGGTTCTGTTATTTCCTATTAATATTTCATTATTTTAGGTTTACTTAATGCCATTTTTGTTATTTATTTATGGTTATTTTTGGTCCTTGTTCTATGCTGGGAGAAGTGAAAACCATTCCATATATACAAAATTACACTAATAACACAGAGTTCATTTTTTCAATCTCCTAAACAGTGATCCAAGACCAGTGTACTTTTCTCTTAGACATTAGTACAATGGAAAAAAAATCCAGCTTTGACACATGATGATATATCAATAATCAAAATGACATAACTCAAAATGGCATAACAGAAATGTCCAGGATCACTCTGCCTGAAAAGGTTGGTGATTAACAGTTCTAAGCACAGGAGATGTAGATGTCCAGAGATTTTCCATGCTTTCAAAGAAAAACAAGTGATGAATGTGTTGTTGTGCTGATCTAACAAAACTATTTACTTCTCTTCTCACAGACCACCACTGGCCTTAACACAACTACTGCATCTGTCCTTCAGTTTTCCCTTGGTAAGTTTAGATTACTCTTTTACCTGAGAAAGTGCAAAAAGTCATTTCTGCAAAGGAAAATGGCTCTAAATTTCAGGTTTACCTTTCTCGTTGATGTTCCACTTGACATGAGGATTTCAAAGATCTTTTCAAAAACTGCAGTATATTTATTCATCTCCCAATCTGGAGGTCCAAATATAAATTTTGGAAATGAGAAACCTGAGTCAATACTCTGACAATGGGAGACACAGTCATGGTTGGGTTTTTTTTTTTTCAATAATTTTATAATGTGACATTTAACATTATAATCTCTTGCTCTTCCTCTGAAGTGTGATTATTGTTTCTAAAAAAGGAAGGGTTTTAACATTTAAATCCCCTGATATATTCCAAGTCACACCTGGCTAGTGCTGTTTTTAACACATTTGTACAAAGAGAATAGGTAGGGCATACCAAAACTAAATGCTGTTAAGTTCATATTATCAACAGCATGGTTGTCTGCTGTATTACTGTGAGTACTGTGAGTTACTGCACAATTCACTGTGCACTTGTGGCTATAAATTATGGTAGAATTTGTGGCTTGGGCCAAGGGCAAATTTGGAACACACTTAATTTGTTAACTCATATCTCAGTGTTCAAAATATGAAGAAAAACTGTCTTATGATATAAATGGTTCAATAAAAAAGCAAGCAGGAAATGTAACCTGTTTCCTCAGTAGACCCCTCGATATGTGTTTCCAAATCACATTCCAATTTTTTAAAAAGTAATTCTCCAAAAGTATTTGAGCAGACATGTGATTAAACTCTGGAATTCTCAGTTGGAAATAAGAACTATCAGGTAGCTTGGTAAGCAGCCCGTTTTTTTTAATGGATTGGAAATCAAAATCCTAGAAGGCTCGGAAATACATCATTTAAATTTGTGGTTTTTACCTGAAGTTATTCATTTGGGCATTTGAAGTAATCATTACCTGCAAGTCACTGCAATGTGAATAGATCTAAGTTTGATATCTATCCTTTTATTTTGAATTACTGGGTTTAAAAATCCAGAAAAATGTATCCAAACATCAGCTGAATTATTGCATAAATATTGGGCACCTTTAATGAAAACCAGCAGCTGCTGCCCTGCAGTTCCATTCAGCAAGTGGAAGGGTAGCAGCTCACTTGATCTGCTGGGATGTGTCCCTCCCTGGCAGAAGCCCTCCTGCCTCTGGCTGTGCCCAAGGAGAGGTGACTTCTATAGTGCTGCAAGTTTGTGATGATGAAGGAATTTTGCTTTTCATGGAAATGTACAAAAATCTTCTTTGGATTATCCTTACAGTGACCCAGAGTGGTTAACAGGGTTGGTTGGTGTATGTTTGCTCTCACTGCTCAGTGGCTGGTGGCTGCTGCAGGTCAACCACAGAAGGGTGCAGGCTTCCAGAAGTTTCAAAATTAGACTCCAGATTTCACTGGGAGCCTTTGTTCCTCTCAGGAAGGTGAAATAAAAAACTGGTAAGAAAAGGCTGAGCAGGAATGCTCTACATGACAGGGTTGTCATGCATACATGGTAAGAATACCTTAAACCATAGCAGTAGGAACAGTAAAATCCTTAGTATGATGCAGCAGAAGAGGGGTGGATACACATCTGAGTAAATCAAATTTCAGCCTGAAGTTCAAAAGGTATCATATTTCCCCATGTTCCTCTGTTGAGCTTGAAATTCAGTGCAGATTGGTTTTGTAACTGATAAAAACCGGCATGAGCCAGGGGACTGCTGCTGAGCTCAGCAGTACTTGGCTTTAGAATCCAGTTTCCAGCTTATTCCTAAATGTCTGATTTAATCATAACCCTATTTAGGGATTCATCCAAGGGAATTGCCTGTTTTTTTAGAGAATGTTTGCCACTTTCTGTCAACCGTGGAATAGCTTAAGTTGTAACCTTTTGGGGGTTAATTTGTCACATAGTTTTGGCCACATTAAAGTGCATACCCTTTAATTTCTCTCACCACTAATTATGAGACAGAATTTTGTCTTTACAGGTATATAGGCAGATTAGAACTAGGAAATGAAACAAATAAAAAATATCCTGGTTTCACCATAAATTCTGGATCCTTTTAAGCTGTGTGGTCAGAAAGGGTAACTCACTAGTGTATTTTTCAGTAGTTGATATTCTGTGTAGTTTCCTTCATGTATCACCTATTTGGTAGTCTTGGCCTTCAAAGGGCAAGGCAGTTGAAAAGGTGCACTTAAGATGAAGGCTTAATTAGGATGAAAATGTAATTAGTAAGGCATTTTCAGCATATAGGACAGCATTAATGTGCAGTATCCTTTCTGAACGAGAGGAAATTTTCTGCCATGCAGCAGTCACTCAGAGCTGGTGGCTTTGCCCTTTGGTCCAGGGCTGGAGTGCTACTTACACTCATGCACTCCCTGCCCAAGTGTGCAGAAAATTTTGATTACTTCAAATGTCTTAATCATCCATCACTACATTTCTTCAAGACCAAATACTGACATATCTAACAGTTTCCCTAATGTTCAGTGGGATTGTTAATTGGGATATTTAAAGCAATGCCTTTGGGCTCTCTCAGGCCAGAACATCTGATTCAACAGCTTGGGAATTGCAGGATATTGCAAAAAAGCCTCTGGACTCAGCTGCCACACAGTGTCAGTCTGATTCATTAGCTGAAATATTCTCTGTTTCTCACTCTGAATCTCAGCCTTTTCCCCTTTACTACATCCCTGGACTTCTCCAGGGTTGAACATGATTGTCCTTCACACAGGCTGCTATGATGGATGATGACTTAGAGTACAGGGAGATGAGTGACTGAGCTAAACACAGAAAGGAAGAGACACATGAAATCCATGAGGAGAAGAGGAGAGGCTTTAGAAGAGCATCGCCAAGGTGTGAGGTGTGCAAGCTGTTGTGCTCATGCCTTGTTCCTTGGGTGTCCTCTCCAGGCATATGCTCTGGTGGCAGTGGAGTGCCTGGGCTGTGCCTACTCTGCATGGGCCGTTCAGCATTGGCAGGCACTTCCCAGCCCTCCTTCCCCTCTGCACCAAACACCAGCCTGAAGCTGAAGGTGCTGTGATGAGCACAAACATCAGTCTGGCCTCCAGGGCAGGTTCTCCTTAGAGCAATGTATGTCACAACGTGAAAATTGTTAATGAAAAATATTACCTTGAAAAATTTTGTTCCACGGCTCTCTCCTTATGTCTTAATACTAGTAGATAATATCTGGCTATTAAACCATGTTTGGAAATGGGAATAATTTAGGAAGGAAACGTCCTACTCTTCAACTTTGTTATGAAAAACTTTCAACATTCCCCTGAGAATAGGATGAGTTTGTTGGTATCATGTATTGGATAAATGCATAATGTTTGTAAGGCAGAGTACTATAAAATTGTTTTCCCTCCAACTTTTATGCCATTGTTACAAAGATCCTCTGTCATTACTAGAGAAAAGCAGCAATCCTCTCTCCCTTCCTCATTTTCTGAAAAATCTAACCTCTCTATTATTTTACATTAAACCAAAATTGGTTTATGGGGGAAGGGCTGTCTAATCTTCTGAGAGGGAATATATCTTCAAACATTACAAATATTTGGCACTTCAGCAGATCAAGCCATTAGTCTTGCAAACAAAGAACTAGACAAAGGTTCAAAAGTTTTTTTGTTTTATTTGGAGAAAAACTTGGACTTGGACTCTCTCTTCCAAAGAATTATTATAAAGAACTTTCACAAAAATTGGGTTCCCAAATCTAGCAGATTTTACTTTGAGTCAATCATCAATCCTTACTTTCAGTCTCCCTCAAAGCTACCTTTACATGCCAAATATGTGACTTGCCATGTTTAAACTTTGTTTCTAATCATAAACCATCTTTCCTTAATTGATTTTATCTTAAGCGTGGTCATTTCACACGTGTAATATGGATGTATATGTTCACTGTGACAAATGAATACTCTTAAAAGAATCTCAGTATGATGCAGAATAGCTTTTCCTTCAATAAATAAAATAATAAAGCCTGTAACTAAACTTCTGGTGGGCACTGAGAATACCACTGAGCTAGCAAAGAAGATGCTGCCCTCTGAGAGCATTATTTGCTGTTAACATGAAAGACTTGAAGATGCAGAATGAAAGTTGTCAGGCCTTGACACTGGAAATTCATTAGGCATCTTTGCTGCATGGATCCTATGCTTTGTCCCTGCTATTGCCAGAGAAAAGACTTTACATGAAGCAAAATATGGATCTAGCACATCAACCCTCATTAGAAACAGTTTTCAGTAAGGTTTTAGGAGCAGGCTTTAATCTGGGAGAGTGCTTTGTGTTTCTGCCAGATGAACTGTTTTCTCCTCTCAGGAAAATCCTGGTAGGTATTATCCAAAAGATGGTCATTTACATTATGATTTACTCATTGGTCTGGAACCAAAAGCATTTGGACCTTACTTGTAGATTAAGAACGGCTATTTCTCCTGCTACTTCTGGAGTAGAATAGAACAGAATAGGACTATTTCAGTTGGAAGGGACCTGTAGTGTTTATCTAGTCCAACTGCCTGACCACTTCAGGGCTGACCAAAAGTTAAAGTGTGTTGTTAGTGTCTTTAACATCATCCAGTCACTCTGCCATCTGTTGCTGTTCCACCTTGCATTGTTCCAACTTATTTTCTATAAACATGCATCAGATGACCAAGTTTATTGTTGATTACAGTATTTGTCAAGGATAAAACCTACAGGGTTCCATATGGATAAAATTAATCTACTACAATCGCTAATAGTACCTGGCAACAGCTTATCAATCTCCCTTAATATCTTCTAATGAAATCCTATATCAAGGATAAATACATGTATTTTTTTGTTTTAATATGGTTTAAATATGATTGATGAAATATTACTATTGGTATTTAATTATTCAGGATTTCTTGTTAAGGACAAAACTACACTAATTCAGAGTGCAGAGATCTTACTGGCTGATCTTCATTCAGTGGTACCCACTTTGTCCCCATTTTCTATCTTCCTGAAAAGGAAATAAAATGCAAAACTTTCTGCTTTTACATGCATAAATATTTCATTGTATAATCACTTAAACCAGTAACAAAAGTAATAATTTCTCCAATCTTGTTCAACACACTTTCCACTCCTGCAACTTTATTTTCTGGCTGAGTAATCACCCCTGCCTTCACTTCAGATTTCTGAAGCTTTTTAAATCCATCAGACCACCAGCTGTACTTAACTGCAGAGTACTTGTATTACCTGTGGTGACTTCAGATTTATACTGGCATGTTTTTTAAGACATGTATGTGCAATACACAAACCAAGGACTTCTATGTGGCTTAGTTTATTTAGTCTGGTTTTAATGCTGCTGATTTCACAGTCCTCAGGGACTGTAATGGAGAAAGCCATTTAAAATATGTTATTGGTTGCTTTTGATTAGCATATGAGTAAGGGTCACTGATTTGGATACAAATCTCTGACATAATGATTCCAAAAGCGTTTTCATGTCATGTCCTGCCTCAGCCTAAGACATCGTTTACTGAATCATAAACCAGCAGCCTCTATTTCTCTCCTGAACTACCAAGGTCAGTAGGATCTATATGAGAGCTGTTTTTCTCAGAAAATCCATGGGCTAAGGGTCTCCGTGATGCTTGTTGAAGACAAACCACAAATATCACCTTTACAAAGTAAAATGCAATTTTTTTCAGGCTTATTTTTTTCCTTCATTTTTGTAGTGGCAATTTGTCATTGTTACCAGTGTGAGTCTTGCAGAATTTAATTATAAAATGTATTTGGTTATATAGATAATGGAAATACTTTTTTTGCTTTGATGCATATTCAATCTACATATTATTATTATTTAATCATCATCATCATCATTAGAATTGTTGAAAGTGCCCTTTGGATTAGTCCTTACCTGCCAAGCTTTCATGCTTCAGAAAAATAACATTTACTTCTCTATTAACCTTAGCAAATAAGAGATTGTGATAGACAAAAAATAAACTTACAAAAATAAATAGTGAGGCTGGTTCACTGACCTCCATGTATTTCTGTGGAGGAATTAGCAGTCTCCCTGGGCTGTCCTCTGGAGCAGCATCTGGAGGGCTCTGCAGAGCATCTGTGTGGAATGATGATCCCTTCTTCCCACCAGAAACATCCCGACTCCACTTTGGCTCAGTCTCATGAACAGCCACGACTGCATTTGGCCCCATATAACAGTCTGAAGACTTTTATCATTTATGTCCTTACCATGTTTTAATTCAGTTCTGGTGGCAGCTGTTACATTGACAGCAGTGCTTTTGTGCTGTCTATTTATCCTCTGCTTGGATTCAGACCACTCAATAGAAGACGCTCAAACATGTTTTTCTAAATAGGCCTTAGCTTTGACTGAAAGGAACCATTGCTGATGATTTTCTCTTAATTTTCCATTTTGTTTAGTCAGTTTTAACATTAGCAGAAGCTATCAGATGACTGACAAATGCTGTGATAGCATTTTGTGAGATAGCACTGGGCTTACCCTCAGCAGAACTGAATAAAGCTGAGTGATTTCCTTCAGAATTGCTATGAAAATTCACTCCCATGTCTCTAGAGAAATACCAAAGTGAAAAATAATCCCCTTCTGAATTTGTCATGGAAGAGTATCTGATCTTTTAAATCCCTCACTATCTTGTTTGCTGAACAGACAAAAAAAAACCCCTCATGGAAGAAACTGTGCTGACAAATGTCGAGCACGTTGAGCCACCTCCTCTCGTTTAATCACCTGCATGGATGATTTCCTTCAGTCACCCAAGTTTCTCCTGCTCCAGAGCCTTCCAGGAAGGACCAGGTTTTCTGTGTTGGCTTGGCAAATCCATACAGTCATGTTGATGGTGGTACCAGCAGGGAAGAGGCAGTTCTGGTTGACCACAAGTCAGACAGACAATCTTGCATTAGGTAAACAAGGAGCACTTTTGGGCTACCATGAGACTTTAAAGGATTTCATTATCAGGAAACTCACAGATAAAATTGTGTTAGAACTCTGTCTGAACTGAGCTTAAAAAAATGCATAAAACCAGTTTTTACAATAGGTTTTTTTAAAGTATTATTATCCGTAAGAAATTACTTTTATGGAATGAAGCTTCATTCAACAATATTACATTTTTTTGATTGGCTACCCAAATTGCCATTTGCTATTGCCTGACATGAAACCTACTAGTTTCCCTTTCCTGGGGGTGAAGTCCTTTGAGTTGATTCATATGTTATAAATTGCATCTAATGCAAAAGAGTAAGACAGGTAAGTGATATCAAACAGTACTCTTCACGTAGCATGTGCAAATGTTGGGTGTTACTGATTTTTCTGAGTTGTGTAAGAGAGGCTGCCTAGATAATACCTAGATTGAAACCAGGGTTTAAAGTTGATACTGTACTTGAGAGACATTTTATTGGCCTTGGGGCAGAATGATTTGTGCTGTTTTGGCGAGCCCAAGGTTACAATGAAATATTGTCTGTATTGCTTCTGTACCAGGGCTTCTCAGACACTATTGGGAGGTAAAATGTGAGTGTTACAGATTTACTACTTGCAGAAAAGCAGAAAAGATAAACAGAGCCTCAGGATTCAGATCCAGGGCAGGTGGCCGTGCCACCACCTCACACTAAAACATGGCCATTATGGAATTGGTTGCTGCAAATAATAAATGCTGGATTACAGATGGACTTTCATCTTAATCCTGCTCATATCATTGTAGGAGGATAACACTTTTGTATGATTAAAATTGTCCATATTTGAATTAACTCAAACAACAAAGCATCTGCTGTTTCTAAGGGGGAAACAGAGAAGACCCCAGCTCAGCAAAATGCTCTGCTCCTGGCTCTTTCCAGTGGATGAGGGAAGGGGATTCCATGAAAGCAAAAGCAGATAAAAAAAGAAAAGCCTATCAGGAATTGCAAAAACCAGCTTTTACCAAACTAATTATCTACCCACATATAAATTTAAAGGCAGGCAATCAGTTTTATAGGATTTCAGAAAAGAGAGACACCTCAGCTCAGAATTTGAGTTGAGAAAAAATATTTCTCAGATTTTCTTGGTGTCAGGGAATTTCCCTAAAGCAGGCAAAGAAAGGACTTTCAAATCTCTGTATTAAAGATACCTCCTTTTACACGGCGGTTTTTGGGACCAATGTGTGTTTTCTACTGCCTGTCTAAAATGGACTGGCTGTGAAGATCTAAGTAAACCTTCCTTTACTTTCCCAAATTTTAACAATCTTAACCCTTCCAAAGGGATTTTTAATACCCTTACCAGCACTTTATGGTGCTCATTTTCTTGATTATAGACTTTTGCAGCTGACCCAGACTGCTAAACACAGTTACATGGAATGTCTCTTTTATTTACTGATACATATTTGTGTCCTACTGAATTACTTTTAGATGGTACCGTTTGCATTTTGCCCACGGAAAGGTCACCCTCTCACTTAGAGGATCTTCACATAATCTGACATTAACTATTCCATGGCAATAACGTTGAAGCAAAGCACACAATATGGGTATATCAGTAGAGAATGTTTACTGAGCCCAGGGGTTACTACTTGGTCAGACATTCACAAACAATTTTAAGTGTATTTTTGGAGCATTAATGATATTATTGTTTCAGTAGCTGTAATCCCTGGGTGTCCATTTCATGCAGGTCTTACCAGGTTTTACCGCTTCACCCTCAGCTCTATATGATGTTAGTGCACTTAAGAACGTGTTTAAATTTAGAAGCATTGTGTAATTATTTATTTGGCAAGACACATGTTACCCAAACTCATACCTGCTGGCTGGATCTCGGAAAGACACTCTATAAAGAGCTGAGCATCTTTACTTCAGAATAAACTGGAAACTGGTGAGGGAAACACAGCTTTCTGCCTAGATTATTTTTCTCTCCTCAACATTCTCAGCACAAAAAGCAATATGAATTGTGATCTGATCTTGTTCATTAGAAGAGGACAAGTTTGTGTAAGCACAGGAAGCACATCATATCTCTGAATATAAATAGACTAAGAGGAAGTTGAGCCAGATAAGTATTTCCTCAGACTTCTCATCTAAAGGAAATTAGCTGCATTAATTCATAAAAAGCACATTTGCTGTTATTGGAAATCCTGGCAGGAGGTGGGTAGGAAGACACCTGTGGGTGGTCACCTGCTCCAGTGCTCCCCCCACACTCCAGTCAGGATCACCCTTTGGGAAAGGACAGCTCACTCTGGGCCCCATCCTGAGGTTTAGTCTCAGAGTAATTTTTATGATTAATTTTTATCAAGTGTATTTACTAATTATTCTCTTCATGTTTTGCAGTTTTACACTGGAAGCCTTTTAGTATGCTTGTCAACCCTTTATTTCTCTTTAGATGTGAGTTACTACCCAGCATTTCCAAAATAGAGCAGCCTAAATATGCCAGTGAAACAAAGTTAGCTGCTCTCAGAAACCTTCACAAAATAAATAGTTGAGACTTAGCATTACAGAATTCATAGTTTTCACTAATGCTAGAATAGATCTGATTTTCAGGGAAGGCAAACACTATTGGCACTTTTGTTTCCCGGTGTCAGGTATTTGTTTCAGATTGTTTTTCAGAACACATACATGGGTGCAGACAGTCAAAATCCTTTCCTCAGAAGGGAGAGAAAAGCAGCCAGCAATAAAAATATTTTCCCATTAAAAGGTAGCTTATAATTACAAAAGAGAATACAGTGCTTATAGTTTTTGAGTATTTTTTACACTCAGAACTCTGAACTCATTCTATAAACAAGGACAAACTTTTAAAAAATAGTCTAAGTATCTAAAATGTCATAATTAAAAATCACATTTGTAATTAAATTCAAAGTTGTGGCTTCAAAGGAAAACTAAAATGCTCTTGTGACCTTCTCTTGTGAAAGTTTTCAGAGGCAGAATGGAATGAGCAGTGAATTGCATATTTCTGTACCAGTGCTTCTGGTACATCCAGCACAAAATATTCAGTCATTTAAGACGGTTTTAAATCATCTGGTTCTTGATCAGAAGCCAATATAAACATACACCTTAAAAAGAATTAGAATCCATGGAGCATTCATTATACCAAACTGTATGGTTCATTACTTTGGAAAATACTGTTAGCAAGCCAGCCAAATTTGACCACTAGTAATTTATACTACACAGTTTGGATTAATTCAAGCGATATCAGCAAATCATAATCCTTAGCAAATACTAATCATTATTCATCCCGTTAACAAAATGAACAAAAGTAACCTAGAATTAGATGAACAGGATTCTTTTCAGCCCCCTTTTGTTTTTCAGGCTGCAGCCAGGACACAATACAAACCCTTCTACAAATTTTTTTGTTTAAATCTTTCACATCCAGTTCCACATTAAACTCATTCTCCTTTAACCAGCATTAGAGATCTCATCTGCTTATCCACACAAGCACTTGCAGGGACTATCAAGAGGTTGTCAAGAGGCGCAGGACGTCACACTCTATAAGGAGCAAAATATTGCTTCCCTTGCAGATGGCACCCAGTTTTATCTCAGCAAAACACCAGCCTCTAATCAATGTTGTTAAGAAATCTTAGAGACCAACAGCTGCATGACTCGGGTTTCTGTAAATCTGACCCAGTTGGAGGCAAAGCTGTATTGAGAATTAATTTTGCCTGTCATTGTCAGCCTGGATACAAATAAGAATACCTGGATACAAATAGCTGATATGTAGTGCCTTCATAACATCCCTCCTGAAATACTATGCTCTTAGTGCTTCTACCTACATGACATTTGAAAAAATAAGGTAGGTAAAATATTCACTAGTACTTTAGATGGCATTGGAGGAAAGTAAAATCAATGTATTAAGACCTAAAATTAAAAAAGGCAAAAAAGTCATGACTGTTTCAGCTGGACATGCTGCAGGTGGTCAGTGCTGGTCAGGTCCTGGCTATGGGTTTCCAGTACTCTGAAATAAGCAGACTGAGAAACATATTTTTGTTTCCCTTTTCTATTTATTCCTGTTTAGCTAAGCAGAATTAACAAAGCAGCTGTCAGGAGATGTTTAGCAATCCCAAACTCTGCCAGTCAAAACCCTTCTCTATTAGCATTGGTGCCTGGACTAAACTTTGGGAAAATTTTATTTTATTGAAATTTAGCTTGGGAAAAAATCCAAGCATGTAAAGCACCAGCCAAATAAATGAGTGTTTCAGAATATTCAGCATATGAAAATGGCTGGATTTTATAACAGAAGCTGCTCATAATTTTTGATAACAAACAAAATTGCTGTCTGGGCTTCAAATGTATCATTTAAAATTAAATCCATGAAGGTTGTCTCTACTCTAGCTTTTTTGTAAAACTTTTGGAATTCTGTGAACTTCAGATGAAAGCCTATCAAAAAGAGTAAAATAACTCCAAAGGAGAAAAATACTTTGTTCCTGAAACACAAGGACAAGCTTGCCTGTACATATAATAAAGAATAATTTTGTTGTTCTTGGTTGGAGGACGGTTTGGTGTGTCCCCTGCCTCCAGTAGATAATTACACGTGCAAACCTTTAACATTAAAAGTATAATCCTAACTCTTAGTGAGATTTAACAAGCAATAACCTCACCAAGGCTTTGGGGTTGCTGTGACATACTCGGCTTAAGAAAGAAATGGCATTTTCCTCTAACATAGTAACTTACCGACATAGACTTCTTTACAGTGATCATTTTGCATGTTTTGCTACCTTTTTTAGTGGCTAATTGAAAGCCTGGGCTTTCCTGATTTAAAACAAGCCTAATCTAATCCCATTCAAAAGATTTTATGTACAAATTTTTCTTTGGAGGATAGGAGGGTGTGAAGATTTACGGCATGACATCCTGCCCCTGCTGCTCTGCTGAGAGCTGACAAACTGTTTATTACCATCTCTGGAAGCAGTGGGAAGGACACCTCCCTCCCCAGCGGATTTTGCCCTCCATTCCTGATATGTTACTGCTTGAATTTTATCACCTATTTGTTCACAAAGTCAGACTATAGCTTTGCTGAGCGAGATAGAGGCAAGCATCAAAAAGCAGATTTCTGTTTTAAATAATCCTACTTTAGGATTACTGAAATAACAGCAATATGGAGTAATAGCAGTAATATTAAGTAAGAGTAATATTGAAAGCAATATTGGAGATGCTATTGAAAGACAGTGACTTGCGAGACCATCTCAGTAAACCCTGTCCTGTAGTGCAGTTGCATTTTCACCCTCCTCCCTTTTCTTGGGGAGAAATTCTTAGTGTGAACTAGGATATATACTAGTTTTATAAGAGATTTGAGCACCAGATCCATGTGCTTCTTGTAAATTTTAAATATACAGTTCAAATAGCAAAGAACAAAGCCTTAATTGTGTTGATGATTTTTTTCAAATGTCTTAATTTCTTTTTTAAATTGTGAGTTCAAGCTTTGTAGAACATTTACATGACAATCTTGCTATCTTATGATTTTGAGTCAAGAACATACAAAAAGAGAGTTTAAACACTGATGAAATACATTGGTATTTGTCATCACACCCAGTAATTGCTACTTATGTTGACCTTAAGAACTTGCCCAAAATAATTTTAATCTTAATACAACCTGACCTGCTTATTACAGTAATAAACCCCAGGATTTTTCACCCTTCTTTTCATTGTCTCCATTGCTCTTTTCCCTATATCACAAGTGAAATATCACATCTACCTTGTGAAGCCTTTTCTGAGTGGCCCTATTTCTTCTAAACAATAACTTTGATCTTCATTGCATAGTTTGAGGGTATTCAGATCTAACAGAGAATATTTTTCATATTGACTGTGCAGCAAATCTGACCTTCTCTCCTTTTTAAGCAGCATATTTGGACTTAGCTTAGCTTAAGACCACTACCAAAAGTTGATTGTAACACATTTGAATGGCACATGTTATAAATCTATATTGTTGGTTATTTTTACTGTTTATGATCCTTTAATTTCTGTCTAACAGAAAACTCAGTATGTTGCTATTTTGCCTCCCAGCCACTGGCCAACCAGAGTGGTTAAACTGGCTGAAGTTCACTGATATTTGAACTGAATTTCCCTGAAATGAAATGAACGACTGTGATTAGGGGTTGGAACTCCTGAATTCCACAGCAGTAGGAGCTGACAGCAGATGTCACCCAGTAAAGTAGACCATCTCAGCAGATGGGCAAATATGAAACTCAGAGGCTTTTCCTGACATCATTTTGTTTTAATATGATAGAAATAAAATGCCTTGTCAGTAAAATATAACCAGACAATTGCTTTGTAGTCATTTTGGATACATGGTTGGTAATTCAAAGTCCTGCTGCCTTTGCAATATTAATTATTCTGTGCCTCTTTACAGCAAGAATATGTGTCAGACCAGCTGAACGTACCACACACAGCTGTAGTGGCTCGGAAGTATCTGTTCCCCTATTTGCAATTTAATGTTAGTAAAAGATACAGGAAAGCAACTTTGTGGATCATTTTCAGGAAGCTAGTTGATGTCTCAGGCAGAATTATAGAGACAGGATTTCATCCCGTGTTTTGGAGTGGTGTTCCCCCTGCAGAGGTATGTGGTGCGTGTCTCGGACTAGAAAAGCAGTTCTGTAGAGCTGAGAGCTGTGAAAGGGAACAGCCTCAGGGGAGCTGGGGCTGCAGGCAGTGTGCTTAATGACATATGTTCCCATTAAAATGTGTAAGCTGTTCTCTTGTACAAGTGGTTAACACCTTTTTAATCAGGCCGCTTATTTCATTACAGAAATAAGCACCCCGGGTTGGGAAATGCTGCTATTTTATGGTCAGCAGTGTATATATGCATATATACATATATTAAAATAGGTATATACACAACTTTCAGTGTGATTGAAAGTATCTGAGATACATAGACATAACATACTACTTGTAGCACATATAATCCCCAGTTGTACTATGAGCAAAGCTGCACTCGCCCAGCAGTGTCCTGGTGCCTTCAAAGGGGCTGTTAAATTGAGAGCTGCTTAAGTATGGAAGGGAGCTGCTGTCTGCTGCTTTGAATCTCACATTTCAACATGCTTATGAAGTAAAAATTCTCATCTTTGGAGCACACATTAGGATGCCTGTTTCACTGAGCACTGGATTTTCTGACGTGGATGAATTAGCCAGTGTCTGAGGGAAAACAGGATTTTTAGTGTGTTTAATTACTGCTCAAGTTGTTTATCATGTTTTCTAGGTTGAATTTCTCAGTCCTGGTTTTGTGTTGTTTTGACTGTCCCATGTATTAATTGTTAAGCTTTTCTTTTGTGACAACACCCAGAAGGCTCCCTTTTATATATCACAAATAAATATATTACCCTACCTTGCAGGGGTGCCATAAGGCTTAATTAGTTCATTCTTGTAAAGTGTTCTGAGATTCCCAGATCAGCATCAAATGTTTGTTATTAATTATAGGGTCCAGGGAGTATATTGGATAATTTCTTAATTTAGTTCTCTTCAGGCAACCTTAAAATAACTAATTTTACAACATCTTTATTCTTTTAAATTCCTAAAGTACATTTGATCTTGGCTCAAGTAATTCTGTATGTATTTTCCTCTTACTTACTGTATTTTTCTTTCTGGTAATTTTTTTTAATACAGTAATATGAAAAACAGTGTCTTTCTGTTTTCCCTATAAATTCTGCTGTCTGGATTATTCTCTAATAAAAAGGTTTTGTTTGAACATTATATGGTGAGGTTTTTCTGCAGCTGAGGGTGTTAAGTAATTTACTTGGCTTCCCCTGGGAAATTTGCAGAGATTACATGGCACTGCTGTGATTTATCATTTCTACTTTATTTCTGACTCATAAAGCATGCATTATTTTGTGTTTACCTTCAGCAACAGATCACAGGAAATTTCATCATCAATCAATGTGCCTTAACATCGGGAGAAGTGATAATGTGACAAAGGCACAGTCAGCAACTGTGGTTATTGGAGAATCATTTATTGCTTCATTGTGTCGTAACACTTCTCATGTTATTGTTTTTCCCAGGATCGGGCTCGTGTCGCTTTAGCTACTCCGATCCCAGCATCACCGTGTCCTACAGTAAGAACAGTTCTGCAGATTGGACTCAGCTGGAGAAAATTAGGTTGGTTACAGCTCTTTAATCATTTTCATGCTTTCTAGCTGAGCAGGTGGTGCTTAAACATGGCTCTTTAAAAGCTTGTTTTATTTGTTAACTTCAGTTCTTGCTTGTTCATACATGCTAAAAGATGAAGGGTGAAATTCCTTGCTAACTGTAGAGCTGCTACTGATTTTGGGAAATCACAATTTCATCCACTGAGTATGTGGGAGGTAAGCAAGGGAATGACTTCAGACTTAAAGCGCAACTCCAATAACCAGCAGGTTCAGGTGCCTGAAAAAACAAAACTTTTATGACTTTTGTATTTCCACAGCACTTTTAATGTCAGCAAAAGCCATATTATGTAGTGTTACAACAGTCTACCTTGATAGGATAAAATATTTAATAAAAATATTTTATAGCTTGATATGAACACTCTTAACACTCTTGTAGTAACAAGATTGTGGTGAAGAGTGGCTTGCTTTTAAACAAACTGGCTTACATGAAAGCACAAAGGATTATGAATGGGAAATTTAAATTTTTTTATTGCAATATGCTCACCTTTAAAAAGAAAATCAGTGTCAGAGACAGATTTTTCTAAGAGACCATAATATTTTGTGAAATAACATTAGGAAAGGCATTGTGCAATGGCATATATACATAGTTACACAACTGGGGGAGAAAAGAATTGTCATTACTATGTAATGTCCTCATAACATCTCAGTCTGCCTTCCTATATTACCCTAGTGTCTGCACTACACAGGTCATTTGCTTGAGCCTGTTTTCACTCAATTGAGACAATTTACAGAACAAAAGGCTCCTTAATTTTTTATTAATAAGTAAAACTCTAGCTGCAAAACTGTGGATTTCAGGATCTCGTTCTCCTTGTGGGAGTAGGATTAGGATTTCATTAAAAAGCATAAATTATGAACAATTTTTGTAAAATAAATGACACTAATCCTTATCTCAGAAAAATATAAAGCAAGAATAACTTTACTGGAGTTGCCTCAGTGTAACCACATATAACCTTTTATTTTTGTCACATTGATGTAAAATTACACAACTAGTCCATAACTTCAGCTCATTCACTCTCATAGTTCTGCAAGCCAGAAAACTCAAAACTTGTGTTCATGCAAACACAAGCCCTCGAACCCCAAATTTCTTGAAGTTAATGTGCATACAATTTGTTCTCCCTTGCCTCAACTTCGGTGCTAGAGCCAGCAGTAGAAAATAGGTCAATAGAGCAATGTCGTGCAAAGTGGAGAGGATGAATTATGGAAGGATGCTCATTTCTCTTGTGGTCTGTATGAATCACAGTGTTTATTTGAATGTGCTTCAGCGACTTCCACTGCACTACATGCAGCTCCTAGGAATGGTGGGAGAACTGGGAGAGGTGGGACAGGAGGGCAGCTGTGAAGGGGAGATGCTTGTTGTGTGTTGTGACAGTGGGATTTCAGCTCTGGCCTCCTGGGAGGGAAGGGAGGGGTCTCTCAGGGAAGGTGGGTGCTGTGTGTTGGCTCAGGGAGAACCAAGGACACCTCCGAGCAGCGTTGTAGTGGAGGGTGACAGACATAACATTTAGCAAGTGCAGGGAGATTTGTGGGTGCAGAGTCTGGGTGTGAATGTGGGATAAATGCAGTTGCTTTTCAGAATTTCACTTTTCTTTCAAAAGGGAAGTTCCTCTGTTTTCTGCTGTAAAAGCAAGCTATTGGTGCCCATTTTCTGTAAAAGCTCAGGATTGTCTCTAACAAACTATTCACCCTTCAAAGCATTGGTGCCAAATGAAAGGCAAGGTTGAGTAGCTGACATCTTGAACCCCCAATTTTGTAACTCCTTGCAGCCTGAGGTTTGAATGTAGCTAATTCCTTGACTGGGTGGTTAGTAAACCAAAAATAATAATTCTCAGCATCTCTTCCTTGCACACAGAGCTCAGTCCTTTCATTGCCACTAGCAATGCAAAGTATTCACCCAGAGCCTGGGGTGAACCTCAGTTCTTTCACAGTTCTGAGGGCAGCTCAGTGAATCAGAGCTCAAGACCCTGATCATTGTCTAATACTAATACTCCAGGTCTGTGTCTCCTCTCTACATTTTTCATTTTTAGCAGCAAGAGAAAGGACAAATGGCTTGTTTTTTCTGTATTGTACTTGAAGCAGAACATGGAAGGAGAGACAGCTTGGCCCTCCCATCCACAAAATTATCATGACACCAGGGATGTGGGATTGGAAGGACATGTAGGTCAGAGAAAATTCCCACTTTTTCCCTCCAATCATTCTGCTCCATCCAGATCTATGAGGGACTGAGGCACCAGAAGATAGGAGATTCTTTTGGTGAAGGAAAAATTATTTTGGGAGACCCATTTTTATAAAGAGCTTCCTTAACATTTCCTTTTGGCCATACTTGCAAAATAACCTGACAATGCCCAGTCAACGAGGACCTGTGGCCAGCACTGAGCATGGACATGGCCCTGCTCTATCTTCCTGCTCTTAAAAAATCTGCATTGATCTGTTATTTATTGCTTTATTCTTTGAGTCAGGGCTGCCTGTTTGGGCTGGATGTGCACTGCCTGACAGTGTGTGAAACTCTGCCTCAGGGCAGGTATTTTCTGATCTCCACAGAACAGCGTACAAGGCACATCAGCACAACTATGTCACATTCAGTAAATATGTTAATTGAGGGAAAAGTTTTTACAGCTTAAAATTGGTCTAATTCCTTATCATTGTTTTTCAGTGCCCCTTCCAACATCAGCACAATCATCCACATCTTGTACCTGCCTGAAGATGCTAAAGGGGAGAACATCCATTTTCAGTGGAAACAGGATTATGTTCATGATGGTGATGTGTATGAAGCCTGTTGGGCATTGGACAACATCCTGATCATAAATGCTGCTCATAGAAAAGTGGTGCTAGAAGATAATCTGGATCCTGTGGATACTGGCAACTGGCTTTTCTTTCCTGGGGCCACAGTTAAGGTTAGTCTGATTTTCCATGGCTTAATGTTATTATAACTCTTGTATGTAGAAGAAGACAGTAACATCCAACCAAACTGTGAACACAAGGCTGTTCAGGCTACTCCAGCTGCTTCTAGAATTGGTCTCACTTTAACTTTGTTTTTACCTTTTCTCTGTCCCATTGGGGCTTTCTGAAACAATGATACTTTTCTGCCATGACCAAAACCAAATGGCAGTTTATACTGTCATGTCAAAGATCACGTAACAGAAAACGTGAAACAGCTTCCTTTTAGCCAAACAGTGCAAGATTTTTGAAACAAATTCAAGTCTTTCTGTTGGATATTTTGAAAACTACCTGCTTGTTTAACTTGGTGTTGTTCAGCTACAGCTACTTACTTCATCAGAAACCTTCACAAAAATATAGTTTCCCACTTTTCTCTCTGTGAATATCCCATCTCCATTGCAGCATGCAGTCAGGTAGTGGCTGCACCTTAAAATTCTCCTTCTTGGTATGATCCTGTTTTGATACATGAAATCCAGCAAGACCATTATGCCTTGGGAAAAACTCCAAGGAGCCCAGCAAGATCTCTGTGCACAGTGTTCCTTCACATGCAGAGTTGTTCAATATTTAGAAATCAGCTGGATTGTTGCTTTCTATGTTTCCACACAGCCGGAAGTTGAACAGCAGATGACTCTCCGTTTTCATCCTATTTTTCATTCACAAAAAAAAAGCAGATTTATGTCAGGGTTCATTTGTGATGCTGGTAATGGTTTTGGCAATTGCACAGGAAACAGATGTTGAATACTAGGCAGTAAGAGGTTGGTTTTGGCCTCATCCTTTTCCCACAGAACCTGATATGAGAGGCCTCAAATTAATATTCCCATTAATCTAGTACTCATAGGATCTGCATATTGTCTCTGTTGTTTACTTCAGCAAGACCATTTAAACTACATTGACAAAGTTTTTACATGAGATTTTAGTTTCAAATAATGTCCTGCATATTTAATGACTATTATTTGATCAGTTCATGCTTGTTGTTTTGTCAGTCTTATCTCTGGATTTTAAAATGAGAAGGCGTAAAAGCAAAGCAAGGATTAATGTACCATAGGCACAGTTACTTCTTCTCAGATGGCCAAGGCTAAGCACTGCTTGCTCCTTCTGAAACATGTGCAAATAACACCTAAACTTTAGCAAATAAATCTCTTTTGTTGTTAAGGTTTGTTTGTTTACTTGTTTGTTGGGTTTGGTGATTATTTTGGGGTTTGTTTAGTTAAACTCAGGCAGTTTGTGTCAATACACAATTATGATTTCATGACAGACAAGGGACTTAAACCTGGAGATTGCTAGAGTGTTTCTAGACACAAATCATCCCACTCAAGCTCAAGCCTTGTATGTACCACGGTGAGGATTCAGCAACTTGCCATTCCTCCAACGTGAGATTTTGTTCTAAGTACAAGTGAAACATGGGAATGCCTGTTCCCAGCTGACATCTCCCTGTGTGTAGCCACTTACACCAGGTTAAGGATACATGGAGGGCTGTGGTGTAGCCACACTGGGTTAAGGCTATATATGATGTAGAGCTTTTATTCTTCATGGGACCCTGCAGTGTATCTAGATTGTCACCAGAGCACTGCTTTAGTTAAATTTCATTTTTAAGGTTCTGGCTCCAGTCTTTCACAGATTTTCAGGAACAATCTTGCCAAATATAATTTGAACAGATTTTGCATAGTGCATTTGATGCTATGTCAAAAGTAAAACTATAAATTGGGTCAAGATTTACATCAGATCAGCATAAATGCTGTCGTGGCATTCTAGGATCAAGAACAATTTTCTGGCAATTTTTTTTTTGCTTTTCATGTTTAGAATGTTATATTAAAATTTACAAAAACTTCTCATATTTTGTTTAAAACACTTAACATTTCTCTAATCTCGGTTCATCATGAACACAATATTTTGTATAAATAGAAAGATAAAAATCTTTATAGATTGTGCTACTGACATCAAATATGGCATAAGAGAAAGTTTTTTGAGGTTTCTCTATCACAGTCAAAGGCCTTGGCCCAAACAATTATGTTTGAGAAACCCTAACAGTGTTAAAGTGATAACTTGCATCACAGATACTTCTAGTTCCCTTTTGCTACAAGTCTTTTTGCTTCCCCAGACACCAAGAATTTGCTAAATAGTACTGATGAAATATCAAGAGAAACAAAAAGAAACAAGGTAGCTTTTAAAATCACTTCTTAGACCTTGTACATGCTTTATTGGATGGTTACCAAATTGCAAAGAAAGCTTTTTTTTTTTCCCTCTGGAAAGTTTACTTTGGTAGTACTTGAGCTCTACTAAAATTAATAGCAAACATTATAAGTCCAGGAGTTCTGCTGGTAAAACTGCTCAGAAGGCAACTGAAATGAGGGAAAGTACTACCATGAAAACTGCTGTCTGGGTCCTAGGTTAGGTTCTGTGATGGATTCAGGCACTGGAGTGGAAGTGGTTATTAATGGTAACGATGCAGCAATTCATTCACTCCAGTTTGGTGGGTTTGGATATAATGTTCTCAATAAACTCTGTGCCCAGCTTAGGAAGCAGTTTCTCCTCTTCTCCCAGGCTGCTTGAGCTTGGACCAGGAATTTCCTTACCTTTCTTGCTGTGCTCAGGAACAGTTGCTACTCCTTTGAAAGCACATGGCTGGTTGCAGACGCAGCTGGACCTGGCTACTGAAAGAGGATGCCAGCTGAGAGATAAGCCACCAAATTCCTGTGTTTTGGTTCCAAAGAAGACAGCAAAAGGCAAGAGAGATGGCCAAGAAACCCTTAGGAGATTAATTGGATCCAGTGGAACGTATTTATCTGTGTTGGATTGTGTGGAAGGGTGTTGAACAGGATAAATCCCTGACTGCGTTTCAATATTTCCAGTGACAGCTCTGGGCATGAGCACGGCCTCACAACTGAGCATGGTTAGGATGTTGCACAGGTGATTGAAACTGCCAAATTCCATGAAAAAGAGCTGTGCTCCAAGAGCTATTGAAGGTCTGGGAACCTCAAGACTTCATAGCTAATTGAGGGAAAAGATAAGGTCTTCTTCCTTCAGTCATGCTTCTTGGATTTCTACTCCTTCAGAATAGAAAAGTGATCTCTTCCTTCAGTGGATGCTTCACATTTCCAGTGCATTTTACCACAAATTGCTGTGCTTTGAGGTACAATATTTGAGGCACAAGGTTTTTTTGTTTTCTCTGATTGCCCTGGGCCAGAATTAGATGTGCAAGCTCAAAAGCTGAGGAGAAGGGAGACAACCTCAGCAGTCCTATAGTTCATGTCTCTGTAGTGCTTTGATTACATCGAGACCAAACCACCTGTCTGGAATTTTTCCACATCTAGGGAAAAGCAGTTTGGATCATTACAGACATCACAGCAGCAACATATTGTGTGTTTTAACCCAGTGACACCTCATCTCTGAAGAGTCAAGTTACAGAATTGCTGTGTCTCAGTAGTTGCAGCCTCCCTTCACTTGGTGGCCTAAAGCTGATCAGCTTGGTTTGTTTGGTCTGAAGGGTTTGGGGCCTACACTTGGGGTTGTTGGTGCTGCTGAGCTGTGTGTGTGCAGCCTGGCATGGCATGGGATGGGGCAAGAGGGCGAGGTGTGTGCCAGTCTCACTGAGCAAGCTGTGTTTAAGAGCAGGGAATGGCAACTGATGTGCATTATTCACTACTATGTATATCACCAATAAATCCTGAAACTGCTCAAATCCCAATATCCTGATTCACCAAGCCCTTTAAGTAACAGGTCATCAACATTCATTTCATTTTAATTTTCCAGATATGCATGCCAGTATAGCAGAAGACAAAGTGGCATAAGGAGAGAATGGGAGAACTGAGCACTCACGCTCAGAAAAATATGCTGTAAAGCACTGTGACCTTTTACCACATCCTGAGCAGAGAAGGGCTGTGCACATGCTAGATCTACAAGTCCTTCCTGAACCTATGTTGTGTGTTACTGAGCAGAGGAGACATGCACACAGGCCTGGGAGTTTGGCAAAATGAAAGGCTGATTGAGCAATTCGACCCTTCCTAGTTCTACAGTAGATTTCCAAGTGTCTGAATACTCTGTTAATTAATAGAAATGGCTTTGGATAGTCTTTTTCCAAAACAAACATCCTGATACTCTGTGTATATCTCTTTCGGGTTTGTTTGTGCAGAAATGAACAAGATTTTTTTTTGCCTTTTTTTTTTGTTTTTAAATTCTTTTTTAAAAAAATGTTCAAGTATCCATTTTCTGAATCAGATCAAATGTATTTGTTTGAAGGAGGAGAGAGAATGGTCTATGTATGACACTGTGAAAATGGCAGTCTGAAATTGCTATGACCTTCTATTGGTCAAAATTACAAAGACACAGGTGCTTCTCACAAAATTTCTTTGTTTTTTGAATAAGATATAACAAGGCAGTATCTGGTCTGTGGGCAAAACCCAGCCTTCTAGCCAGCTGCTTTGCCTTGCAGGAGCCCTTATCCACTGCTTCTTCCTGGGAAGAGATGAGCAGGCTTCCTGCTGCACCTCATCTGAGAGCCATTCCTGCTTCTCTGTGGGTGGAAAGAAGAGTGTGAGAGGGGAGGAAAGGTGACAAAAACATTGCAGGGTGTACGGAACCTGTCGACTGGCTCCCTTTAGTGAGAGTGTGGCCACCGTGAGCTGTGCCCATGAGGAGGCATTTGTATATCCATAGGGCTGGATCGAGCACATGCATGGAGTTGCTCTTCCTTTCTCTTTTTTTTAATGAATAATCTCACTTTTAATTACAATGATAATACTTAGACACAATGCCTAGGGGTTCATTAGAACTGACAGGTGGTTGACTGTGATGCTGTGAGTTGTTTGGGCAGCTGAGAATCACTGTCAGGCAGGAATGCTGAACCTGCACCTTCCTCCATGCCAGTTCCCCGTGGCTTGGAAGTGTTGGGAAGGGTGGCAGGGAGCCAGTGTTAGCTCTGAGCTGGCGTCAAAGCACCGGGGGTCTTTCCTGCCTCCTAGAAGGAAAGAATTTGGTCTTCACAGGTCACTGTGAGATGCACATTAATAAAAACAACGTGAATTGACCCATTAGATGCCAATGAGTAGAAATCACTTTGCTTGATTCTGTCTCACTCTGATTTTATTGTGGTGTAAAAGCACATTATTGCTTTCAGAAGAATGGTAATGCTTATGGCAGAGTGCTACAAACATCAGTAGTTCCCAATAACATAGAGAAATAGTTCAGTTCATGCCAGTTAAATGACTCATTAAGGAAACAGGTCATCACCAGAATGACTGATGTTGTACAAACATCATGAAATGTCCTAGAAAATTAAGAACCCCCTATGAGTTGTAGGAATCCCTCATAAACAAGCAAAGTGTTTTGAGCAGTAGCCTTTTAATAACAGTCTATAATCGGAAATGATGAGTGAAAACACACTTTGTAAATGTTTGTTGCTACGTCACAGGATAAGTTTCATCCCATTGTTTTGGAAAGGGAAAGTGCACTATAACCCTCTGTGCACCTGGCCTGCTTGCTCAGCCAAAGTTCTTGTTCTGAAGCCTACATTAAATGGTGCAAAAAGGTAACACATGGGAAAGATTAACGCTCTGTTTATCTCATGGGAAGGTATTCTAATCACAGTGTGTTTTTTCCTTTGATTAAAGAAGGTGTGTCAGGCCAGAAGCATTAACAGCCAAATCCACAGAATTTAGAGATTGTCCTTAAATTCTGCCATCGTATCTTTGCTGGCAGAGACATTGCATACAGGGTATGATTTTTATCAGGACTTGATCTATCATTGTACCTGCTATCATGTCAAAATTTAAAAATTTTTTAAACCTGCATGACTCACTCCCAGAAAGACACAATATCTAATTTATGTCTCCATTGACAATGCTGCTTCAATTAATTTTCGTAATCTTTTTTTTCCTTTTCCTCTGCTTCTCATATCTCATCTGTTTGCATTGCCTAGATTTTAATTAAAAAACCCTCTCCTCTCTAAGGAGCAATCTGAAGTGGCAAAAATAATCACTTAAAATATTACAGTCATTAAAAAATTGGCTGTGGTCAAAGCTATGCATTTTCAATTTGCCGACAAATGATATTTTCGTTTCTTTTTAAAGTGCATTTTGTGTTTGAATAGCACATGCCAGCCAGCCTGGCTCCCAGAGACGCTCCTCCAGCTGGGTGGGCTGTGTGACAACTCCTTAATGGGGGGAATTGATGGCCCTCTGCCTGTGTAGAGGTGAAGGCGTACTGGGCAGATTTCTTTCCATCTGCTGTCAGTCCTTTGCAAGCTGGCACTGCCCAAATGCCCAACACATTCATTCCAATCTAAAAAATGCCGCCAAAAAATAAATTGTGAGGCTACAGCTGTCTGAAAGAATTATCAGGGCCATTAGGCCCAGGGGAGATAATATGAAGAGGAGCATCAGTGTTCACCACTGATAAAAACCTAATTAAATGATGGTAAAGATGACTGCAGATACTTTAAAGGCATAGAGGTGAAAAACATTTTCATGGAAGTGCAGGAATGAACCTCAGGAAGATGATATGTGACACCTCAGCCAAAAATCTGTTATACTGAGGAATTTCACACTAGTGTTTCCTGTTGATGCTTCACCGAATGGCACAGTTGTATCATTTAGTTGCCCTCTGTTCCACTCACCAAATAGAGAAATCCCATACTGCAAAGCCAAGAGGTATTTATTGATTCACAAGTTTGACTTGAACAACTGGGACAGAAGCTGGCTTGGATGAACTTCAGTGCTTCTGTTTACATTCCCAATATTTGTTTTTTGAGTTTCAAAAAATCTTCAGGACTGTGTCCTTAGCTGCAACTGTGACATAGGCTGATCTGGTTGATGCTTGTGCTACTTCACTTTGCAGCGTGAACTGGAGGTCCAGAGGTCCCTCCTAGCCAAGAGGTCACGCTGAGGGTAGCAGATGTCTCCTTGTGTGGTGCTCTCACGCAAGTCTTCAAAAATGGGGAGATTGCTCAAACGTGCTGCATGACATAGGATCCTAGATCTTACCTGGGGCCCTTAAGCAATTTAGGTGCTACAGAAAGTTGGTCAATATTTATTTAAGAAACCTTAAAGAGGTCCAGTTGGAAAGTACCTGCTTCACCCAATTTGAGTGTCCTGCTTTTGCTGACCAATAGTTTGGATCAGTGCTAATTTGAACCTTTCTGCATCTCAGATGATCAAGAGGCTTTCCTAAAAGCACCTATCAAAAAAAAGGATAAAAGCTGTGGATAGAAGATGTAAAATGTAAGGAGTGTAGAGCAGGATAAAGACTGTGACAGACTTTGGAGAAAGTTTCATTTTGAAACCATGCATTGCTCTCTCTCCCATACTCTGTATCTTCAAATTATTAGCTAATGTCCACATAATGTACAATAGAAAGCTCATCTGGCTTAATAAGACTTGCTGGGTCTCATAGACCATTTGGCTAAGAACTATACTCATAAACTAGATATATTCATAGACAATGGAAATTTAGCATGAAAATGTATTTTTTTGGTAGTGATAGCACTGTGGCATCAAAGAGCCCTGAGTAAGGAATGTACCATTGTTGCCTCTTCAGGCACAAATGAAAATGATGGCCCAGGAAATTGCCATGAATTTATAAAACAGGAGATAAACTGGGGATGGGGGATGTGGGGGTAGAAGAAAAATACTGCAAGGGGGGAGAGTGCTGATCATGGTCAGCAATGCATTCTTCAGTGTGATAAATGATATAAGGCTTGTTGAACTAAGGAAGTCTCTGAAGGACACTATGTGGGGAATTTGACACATGTGGTGGGCAGAATGGGCAAGAGCGTGAAGGTTTGGCTGTCTCACCAGCACAGTGACAAGCTTTGGCAGTCAAGGAAAAGTGAGCCACGAGATGGTGCGTATGGGGGATGGTGGAGGCAGAGGTGAATGAGCCATGCAGGGCCTTGAGAATGGGGAAAAGGCAGTGATACTATAACTAACCAGCAGACAAACTTCAGAAACACAGCAAATGAATATGAAGATTAGATTGAAAGCAAATCCAGGAATGTTGAGATATGGGAATACATCCAGCCAATTTTCGTTTTGCCCTATTCTTGCTGAGCAATTGCTTAACAATTACAGCTAGTGAATAATAGTATTGGTAGTGCCAGATTAAATTAATCTGTTTGTTTGGTTTTGGGGGGGTGGGTTTCTCTTGGGATCACCAGAGTCCCTGAACAGAACTTGGCTTCTTTCCATTTGGCGACTGGCAGGGGTTGTTTATTTAGGAATACAACAGCTTACTTATGGCAAGCTGATAGACCCATTCCACTTGAAAACAAAGGGAAACAGCTACTTTTGTGAAGTGGCTTCATTCAAGAGCCTGCAAATGTCTTATGTTCTATTATTTAGGTGATTTGGAAGAAAACTTTGCTAAATGAAGTTTATCAGATTTCTCAAAGAATTTATTCTCTAAATTAATTTTTCCTCACAAATTAGTTAACTTTTTAGTGTTGTAATTTGCACAAGGACATACTAAATGTTCCACATGCTTTTAATCCTCTTTAAATAAAATTGAACGCTGCTTAATTCTGGACCTACAGCTGATACTTCCATGAAATACCCTACAAGTCACTGTTATTTGGCCTTTTTAGTTACAAAATTTGCACAGCAAGTTAATTTGTTCTTATCTTATAAATCATTTAAATGTAAATAAAAAATAAAACTGGGAACAAATTTAATATGGAATTCATAAAAGAGAGCTCTGAATCTACATAATTTGCAGTATCTTCAGTTTAGGGAGAACTTAGTCCAGTTAGTTTCAAAACACATTACATGTCGATTCCACAATTTTCATCACTGTAGAGTGACCAAATGAATACTTGTAAAAATCAGTCCTTAAATACTGGAAATACATAGACTGCCACTGCAAGGGCAAAGCCTTTAATTTGGGAAAGAGGCAGCACAGTGTGTAAATTGTACTTTAGTTCTTTGTTTCTGAAGACTGGAGGTCAAATCTTGGGTTAAATCTAAGAGAAAATGAGCCTAATGGTTTCAATTCCATCTTTAATCTGTTCAAGCCCTATTACAAACCCACAATATAATCCAACACAGTCAGTGGCCTCCTGGATGTTGACCAAGATTGGCAACGTACTTGGGGGCAGTGCTTGTTAGGGACCATCGCCTGTGGAGCTTCTTTTCCTCCTGGAAAATTTGACTGAAAAACTGCCCTCAGCAGCCCTTCAGATAGAACAGAGCAGTAAAAACAGCAACAGATATTGACTGCTTGCAAAGTTAAAAGTAAAACATGGAAGCTAAGCATGAACTGGGAGTGATGGTTATAGAGGCAAGGGAAATATGCCAGGTGGAAGAGAATGAGATCATGAACAGAGGAGCCCTGGCCCTTGATGGGGCATCATGGCACACAGAGCTTGTTCACATCTGCTTCCCCATGGGAATGTGTCCAGGGTCCCAAAGGGTGGCATTGGGACAAAACCATACAAGAAAGTGATGGCCCTCCTCAGAACTTATTTAAAAGTCATACCTGTGTTTTGTGAAATTTTCTTACTTTCTTTAAAGGTCATTAACTTCAATGGTCATGAGCTTCTATGACTGGTTTCATAGGTATTTAGAGTAATGGAAGGAGTTAAACCCCAGTCTGGACTTTTCTTCTGGGTATCTGTTTCATGTGAGAGTCAAAGCTAACATGAGCAGATTGTGATGGAAGCCATACGTTGTGCAGTTCATTAATACATAAAATATGCATAAAATACATATTCATAGGTACTATGTAGCAATGTATAAAAGCATAAACATAGCTCTATAGAACTAGTGAAGTAAATGGTGAGCTTTCATAAAGCACTGATCGTACATCACTGTATAAATAATTACTTGTTCACCCCTTTGCCAAACTGCCCATTTATTTATCATGACAACCTAAATGAAAACTCCATCAGATGTACTTCAGTAAATATTCTGCTTGACAGCAGGACATAAAAATATTAAATGATAATAGGGTTGTATCTGGTTTGTGTTTATTTTAATAGATGGCATTCATTAGCCAAGAGATTACTAATTACATACCCACTATCAAATACATACTTACATATAACTTAGTACCTGAGAAATAAGTAAGACATATAAAGAATTGCCCAAATCTTGTATGCAATTGTATCAACTAGCTTAGTAGGATCTGTTTGTCTATTTGTTTCCTGAGATGAAGGATTACATATAAATTTAAATGAGTTTTTAGCCTGAATATTAATTTTTAGTGTATTTATTTGACTTCCTGCACATAATAGGACTTTTGTGACCCACTGATTGACAGATAAAGGATACTTCATTTCTGTTTGGAAAATGAGGAAAATTCTGAAAAGCAAGAAGCACAATAAACAAATTATTCTTAAAATTCTGATGTTAGCAGTACCTGTGAGCATGAAGAATAAAATCAGTAAACAAAAGCAATTTCTCAGTCAATTATAAATAACTGCATAGGACAACTGCTCTTTTTCAAAGAGAATATATAGAACTGTGTCATTAATTTCTGCTAGTTATAATACAATTGATGTGTAAATTATTCTGCCTTTTCGGAGGCATATGTGATGTACTGTGTATATGCTGCATTAACAGAGCAAGGAGACTTGTGACAAAATCTATTTAATTTCTGTGAGAAATTATCAACACCAGGATCTTTCTATTGCTTTGGCCTTTCTTTAGAAGAAACACTTTAACAGCAATTTGTTTATTTTAGCAGCTGAAAAAGTCTTTACATTTTTACAGTGTGTGGTATCTTTACACGATATTTAGTTTGTGCTAATAAACGTAGAGATGTTGACATTCAAGTATAGACCAGAAAGTCGCTATACAAAAATCAGACTTCAAGTACTCAGTTTTTTAAGAATGTGTAGGTACCTCTAGAAATGTAGTCATAAAATACATTCCTCAGTATAAATTAATTGCTAAGTTATTGGCAACCATACTTAAAAACCATCAATAAAAGAATTTCAGTTATGTCTCTTTCTTGCATTTATAAATGAAGGGTTCTAGAATATGACAAAATGTATTATTTTGTACTTTGCTTATAAAATCTCATAGACAAAGGTGTACTGGGGCAGTGTTCCTTTCTTGCCCCACCTTTCTCTTTATTGAAAATGTAATTATTTCCTTATGTGACACTACCATGACCTTTTTAAGTGCAGAAGAGGTGATAGTCATATTTTCCCTCGGCGCGTTACCAAGGGGTTCAGAGACAAGAGGACTCTGCACAGACAATAGTGAAAAGGTCAATGCAATTTAGCATTATTGCATCTCTTTTTTAGATGTTGCAATATGGTAAGAATGCAGAATTCTTCTAATTAATAATATCTTATTTCAACTTCCACTTTTGAGAGCAAGATTACACACACCCCCCAAAAAAAGGTGTTTGAGAGAATTATTAGTTTTATCAGTATTTGTTGCAATCTGAACAATGCAATAAAATGTGAAATGGTCAGTTTGCATAAAGGCCAGGTAGATCATCTTTAGAAGTTTCTAGTATCTGTTTAAGCCCCACAGATTTGGCAAACTGTTACCATTTTATCAGTCTCACAAGACAAAACTAGGGTAGGAGAAAGAAGAAAACCTTTACTGTAACCCTCATGTGCAGCTCCTTCCAGGCCAGTATTCCTGGAGAGGCGTGGTGCTGAGGGCATGGTGGGGCAGACACATGACTTTACTTTATGTGCAGAAATGTAATTGGAAAAGCAGACACATGGGGTTTGGGAGCAGTCTCAGGACCCCTGAGGTTGCTGTATCACAAGGGCTAGTTGCCTCTAGAGCTATTTGTTATGCCATTTGCATTAAATATGGCAAATATAGCCTTTTCACTCATACACGTCAGGCCCAAAGTTTACTATACACAGCAATTTTACACACAAATACCTCTTTTGGCAAAAATTCAGGCATGGGAATCTGACATGTCTCACAGCACAAAACTCTTATGCCTACAAAATCCCCATAGCAATATTTTATATACTACTGAAGCTATTTGTACACAGTTGTTTATGGGCCAGACATAGTGGCAATAATTTAAATCAGAAATAAACACCCAGAGACATGGGGCATGACTTTTCAATGCAAGCACAGTTTTATCATGGTCTGTAGTGACTTTGAAGGGAAGCGATATGAGATTAGGACACAATTGTTGAGGTGGGCTAAGAAGGATAAAAGATGACCATTCATTTTTGTTTAGTTGCAGGCATCAGTGAGTCTTTAGATAATGTACAGCTCACTCTGAACAGGTCACCTTACAAACCCAACATCCCGTCACCTTCCATGTGCTTCCTGTGCCCACAGCATAGCTGCCAGTCAGATGGGAATTCCATCTACTTCCACGGCACAGAAGGCAGCGAGTTCAATTTTGCCACAACCCGGGATGTGGACCTGTCCATGGAGGATGCCCAGGAGCAGTGGACAGAAGAATTTGAGAGCCAGCCTAAAGGGTGAGTGTCCCCCACCCGCACAGGGCCCTACACAGGTGTTCAGCATCACTCCAGGGATGAGGAAACTGCATGAACAAAATTGCATTTTGTCTTTGCTGTGTAGTCAGGGAAGATTTTGATTAGACTAAATAGCAATACTGTTAATTTTAGGAAGGAACTAGTCCTGAAAGCCCAGAAGGAACAGTCTGTCCCCAGACCGTCCTGTCATCAAAATGTTGAATGAAAAAAGTCATGCTCATGAATTATGTATCCATTCTAAGGAAGCATATGATGTTGATCTGGTTTTTTTCCATTCACACCTGAGTGTTGTTAACAAACTTATACCCATATGAAATCAAATCCTCCCCTCTGTATCACTGCTATGAGTCTTGCTTTGCCATGACAGAGCACCTGCTTGTGCTGAAACCTGCCTGTGCTGGAGGAGAAAGTGAAGGTAGGACAGCTGAAGCAGCAGTCTGTTCTCACCCAGCGGCACCAAGAGCATGGCTGTGCCTGCTGGGCAAGACCCGAGGATCTGGCTGATAATTTACGATTTTTATTTTGAATATATACATTGTGATTCAAAGGGCCCCTGTAACGAAGCCATCTACTCTTATCAAAACACTTGTGAGCTTTAAAAAATATGTGTCCCGGTAAAAAATTGTCATTTTACTTTCCTTAGTGTATAAGCTCTGACAAAAAGAGTAACAAACAATGAGGTCTTGACTCCTTTCTATTTAAAAAAACATTAAAAATCATTATTTGCTGTAACCCTGGGGCAATGAGAAACATACACTGTTAATTTATGGGTCTCCACTGAATGTTGGGTTTAACCTACAAAGTACTTCAGATCATTAGCGGCTGATTCAAATGCTGCCTATGCTGTGCTGAAGGTAAAGAGCACCTTTTAAGAAATATATGCTAATGTGTCCTGTGAACACGTGGTTTATTTGGGGCTTACAGAAAAAATATTCACTGTGAACTCTGTCCCAGTTTGAATAATCAGCCATGGCAGCAGGTGCTGCTTCAGACAAAGGGAAGAAAATGAGCATGTGTTTTGTGTTAGGTGACCATGTGGGATACCTTTGAGATGTGCTCTATCTATTTTCCATCTTAAAATACCAGGATGGGAGTGTTGCCCATGGATATCTGCCCTGTCCACAGATCTTGTCTCTGCTGGACTATGTGTTAAGCTAAGTTGGGCCACTTGCAGCCCAAGTTAGCAAATACACAATTCTTCTGAATTAGGAATATTACACTTTCCCCATCACACAATGCCTAGGTCCAGTCACAGGTGCCACTGCTCCCAGCCAGGTCTGAGGCAGGGCACAGCCAGCCGATGCATTCAACTCTCTTATCCTGTGTCTCAGCAATCAGGTCCTGACCTGCTCCTCTACTCTGCCACCTGAAAGCCTCACAACTTTTTCTTTGATTTTTTCCTTTTCAAATTTTATTCTGTATTAGAAACTTCTTTCAATTGTTTTATAAGAATGGAGATTTAAATTGCATGCAGCCATGGATAAACACTGACTTGGCTGATGCTGTGGACTACATCCCCATCACATAAAATTGTCACCACCACTGTCCCTCTCTTAAGCATTTGTCTGGAGTTTGCTTTGGGAGCTATTTATAACTGCAAGTATATGAGCTTCCTTAATCTCTTCTTAGAGAATTTCTCCCTTCTTAGAGAAATATTTTTGAATGCTATTTGAACTATACTCCAACAGTCAGCACTGTATACCTGAGACAGAGCTTGCTGGAATTTCTCAGGCTCTGCTCTGTCACTTTAGCTGGACCCTGTCAGCTCTCAAAGGGAAGGCAAAAGCATCCCTCATAAGGTAGAGCAAAAGGAAGCTCAGGTGCAGGAGTCACCACCGCTTTACTCTGCACCAGATGCTCTTGAGGTGAGGGCAGAGGAGCTTATGGCTGTTTTTAATAAGCAGTTGATTGGCATTTTTTGCACGTACCACCTAAAGCAGGGCCACATGGATAGGGCTTGCTGTTGTAAGTGCCACACATATTTCCACTCTTTCTGCTTTTCTTTAAGTGCATAAATTAGAGCCTGACCCTACAAGTGGACACATCCCCACATCGGGGTGCCTCTCTCTCTAGCAGGTTCATTGCTGCTTTGAACTCCATGTCCAGTTGGTCTAGTTTAGATGCATATGTTTTTCTACCATCTGTTCTATAAAGAAGAATTCTAGAGTCATGTGGGGCATAAAGCAATAGAAATGTAAATGTTAAATCATGCCATGACCCATGATCCTTCTTTATTTGTCCTTACCAACAGTGTGTTGATGTATTTCTATTAAAGTTGCCTGGATTTTTTAAAGATGTAGAATTCTCTGGTTTTCATTTCTGATGCTGCCTAAAAGAGAGGATCCCTGGAAACATCTGCATCATTCATGACCCCAAGTTGTTTTGTGGGTCACTACAGAGAGAGTTTTAATTGAGCTAAATAGAGCATATGAAAGGTCAATGGAGCATTGTGAGATTTTGTTGTGTAAGTTAAAGTAGGCACAACTGTTTAATTCTGTGCTTGCCTACAGCCCAGGAGACCCATTTTCAAAATTGCATTTTGATTATATTGCACATTACCTTTAAAAAAACTGCATTACAGAATTAGGGTTAGATTAAACTGTGCTGCCATTAAAATATTTATATTTATATCATAAAACTTTTCAGTGATGTTAAGCTCGCTAATTCCTGTGTAAATGACTGACAGTTTTAAAGCAGAATTTCCAAACAGGCATGTTGCTGGTCTGTCACAGCTTAGGCCAACAGGGAAACTGGCAGCTTTTAAGAAGATCCTAGAAATGCATTTTGAAGTAGTTGGAATGGTTAAACTAATAAATAGACGTTAGTTGCTGAAATGGCACTTTTTGAAGTTGTCATTTGGCACAAAACTGCTGGAGATGTTTCTGCTGGAAGGAGACAGGAAAAGGCTCTGCCTTCCCACAAAGGTTTCTGAACTTCCGCGTTTTCTCATTCCTCCTGAATCATGCTGAACAGTTAAATGATTGGGTTATCAGGATTTAGTGATTCTAAATTATTTCATTGTTTTATCAGGCTTACAATTCTTAAATATTTTATGATGAATTAATTAAGTTTGGCATGAATAATAATAATGTGTCAGACCAAAATAATGCACAAGTTTTCAACAGTTTCTAATATTTCAAAATATTTTAATCAAGGTCTGAAGTAACCAATGCTTTCATGATGAAAATGTATTTTCAATGTAAAATCTTTAATTGGAAAATTCTGCAACAGCTCTTTATCACTGAATAAAAAGAAGATAAAATGTTGTACAGAAAAGCTGAGAAAGATCCTATCATCACATATTAGAAACACATCAGTCTTTTTTCATACTCTGTTCATGTGTTAGTTAAAAACTGTTACCCTAAATGCTCAAAAAGATGAAAAGAGAGCATTTTCAGCTATTGCCTACATATTTAATATCTGTATAGCAGATATAGTGGACATGTGCCTTTTCAAGTTTCATTGATCTATAAACCTTCTATTATGCAAAATGAAGCAGAATACAATTATACTTTAAGCATTTTAATTCCAGAAAAAATAACAAAGGTGATGGAACAACACAACACTACCTATTTGGGAATAGCATTTATTAAAAGCCTCTTTTTTTAGTAGTTCATGCTTTTCTGCCAGTTTCTTTAAGATATTTACATTAACTTTGCATTAGTTGAGTCAACTGAGTTTAAAAGCTAATATTGAACTTGTAAGTAATATCATAAGAATCAACATTTGAAACTGCATGTTTTTGTCCTATGTAAGAGTAGAAACATCTGCTTTTGCATGTACAGTGAAGCCCTAGAACATGTTTTGTGTGAGTTTATCAGTAACATGCTGCTGCACTTATTGTTGACCTCTGCAGGTGGGACATATTTGGAGCCGTCATTGGTACTGAATGTGGGACACTGGAATCTGGCTCAGCTATGGTGTTTCTCAGAGATGGAGAAAGAAAAATATGTACTCCATACATGGACACTACAGGTTATGGGAACTTGAGATTTTATTTCAGTATGGGTGAGTATAAATTCCTAATGTAATACATCTGAAGCATGTGAGATTTAAATTGTGCTGTGTGCATTTAACTATTTTAAATACTTCTTCAAAGAGGATAGCTCTGATTTGTGACTGTGATGGCCATGAGGATGGAACACTGTTGTTCAGATGAGAGTCCACCCTTCTGTATGCCCATACAGGTGGACAGACAAGCTGAGAACATAAATTGGCCTCCCAGAACTATTCTTTCAGATGACACTGACTTGTAGATGAAAACCCTGTTGATCCACACAGGATACTCTGGGTTTAATAGCCCTTGGTGGTCTTTTCTTTCATGGATTTATCCAGCCATTTTTTGGCTGAGATAAACATTTAGCTCCAAGTTAAGGCAGTTTAATATGGAAGTTACATGAAGGTATGTGCATGTAAGATCAGCGTCTAAACTTCCTTTATAGTTAGAGGAGTTGTGGTCAGTGCCATTGGTGGAAAAAGCTCACAGTGAGACAGCTGTGCTGGGCCAGCTGAGCAGCTCCCTACACTCAGACTGTGCATATCCATTGCCACAAAGGCTTCTTTAGCACCTGATGCATGCATGGACCCAGGTTCACTCTTGTTCAGTCCTCAGGCAGGATTTATCATACAAGCACAGGTTATTGTTGCCACTTGAGCTAGCTAAGCATGTCTGAGGCATTAGCACAAGGCTGGTAGTTGTGACCCAGGACTTCAGGGAGAGTCACAGCCCTGCTGTAATGGCAGGTAGGTGAGCCAGGCCCCTCCATGGTGTCTAAAATGATCCTTGGTACTAGTGTTAATCAACTGAAGCTGCCTGTTATGCCCAGAACTCCATAGTTTAATAATTCTCATGTGAAGAACCATCTTCTTGTCTTGTATATTCTAATTTCACTCAGAGCCCCTTAATCCGTCATTAGAAGACATGATCATATCTTTGTCATCCTTACCACACCTTAGAGGTTTTATAGGTACCTGGGTACCTGTCATAGCCTCCTGCAGTCATATCCATGTAGACCCTGCTGTTAATCCATCAGTCAGAGTTGCACCTGAGGATAAGATATGAGTAGCACAGAGTTGGGACAGCCTCATCTAGTTGAACCCACAGAACAGTTCCTGCTCAAAAGCTCTTACTCCATTCATAAACAATTTCCTCTGCTCATGTGCTGAGATTCACACAGAGTGTGCTACAGTCTTGGAGAAGGTATGACCTACATATGGCATCTCTCATGGGAAGCACTGATGTGGTGTTAGCATCATCTGTGGACGTCCCATGGTGGGGCAAAGAGCAACCTCAGTCATTTGCCAGGGCTAAGAAAGCAGCCAAAAAACAACCTTTCCTGTTGCTCCCCCTCCCTGCTATTGTCAGTGCAATATCAGTGGTTTGGTGTTGCAACAGACCAAAGTCCCCATAACATGGTAGTTAACACTCACAGTGTTTTTCCAGAACTTTTATTTTGCACATAAAGGAAATTGCATGAGGTTATTCTCTCAACACCATCTTTAGAGGAGGTGAGGATTTTTGCTCAAAAGAGAATAATAGAATAATAAAGGAGGAAGCAGAGAATAAACTTGTGACCTCCACAAGCAACCCTCTGTATCAACAAGAAAAACCACACTTTATTTAATGAGGGAAAGGCCTCATGTTGTTGTCCTAAATTGTTGCACATCTCCTCTGTGTTACATGAATTATGAAAAAAAGCACAGGAAAAAGAGGATGCTTTTCCCCAGTTCTTCCAAGCATTACAACACCTGCAAGAGAAACAGGAAAGAAATTTTGCCAACCTTCTGAACTTAGAAGTTGTCAGCAGATGCAGGCACAGAGGATAGTGGGATATTGTTTGAAAAATGTATTCTGTGTGTATTTTTAAATTAAATAAATAATAGTTTAAACAGTCAGTCAAGGAGAAGATTTGAAAGGACACATGGATGATCCTTATTACAGTATAAAACACGTCAAAGAGGCACATCTTATCTAGTTCTCTGGACTGCTCTACCTAGTCCATTACAAGAACTCGCTGTCTATAGTGAAAAAAAGTGGAGAAAGTGTTCTGATATACACAAGCTTTCTACTTTGCAGACTTTTCAAAGAAGCTTCCTCATCCTGTTTTGGGTTTCTTTTTATTTTTGATTTTTTTTTTACCTGTGCACCCATAATGTACAAGTAAATTGTTTCCTGTTTCAAATACAGAAACTTTTTTTTTAAATTTCTTTTCCAGAACAACAAATTGGTGTGATGATCCCCATCTTGTAACTGTAATGCAGAACTAAATTCTTGCATTTGTCAATAAATCCATTCTTTCAGAGAAGGTTAATCAGTGTTTTGGGTTCTACTGCAATGAAGATATTTCAAATGCCACCCTATTCCAGTGAGACAAGAATGCTACTCATATTTTGTGTGGTACAATAGACTCCATCCATCCATCCATCCATCCATCCATCCATCCATCCATCCATCCACCCATCCATCCATCCCTTTTAGGATACGGTCTAGACAGTAAAAGGAGCAGCACAGCAAACAAGGTGAACAGCAGTCTTCCTCATTTCCCACTTAGAACAAGCTCTCAGCAGCCAAACTATCAGCTGAGAAGTACTTAAGAGATTGTAACATACCATGTGTGTGACTGCATGAGGTGTGAATACTAAATAACAGTTTACTGTTTAGGACTCAAAAGCAAAGCATTTCTATGTAAATAGGATTCAAAGCACACAGATAGAAGTATCGCTTTGGGCACAGCATTTTCTATTAAATTTTTTGATAAGCTGATTAAAGGAGGTACTTGAGGTTTTCATAACTGTCAACCCCCTTGATCTCTGGCATGGTGTATCTGATCAAATAATTCCTATACAATGTGTCTTTAGGGCTGGTGTTCTTTTGTTTCAGATCCCAAGTTAAATAGCATCTGATTGTAATTATTTTCATAATTATAGCTGCATAATATGATTCTAAGTTCCAATAAGAAGAGCTTCAACTAATTTTTTTTTTCTCACTCAAATGTATGTTGTACAGGGGGAACTTGTGATTCTGGAGAATCCCACGAAAATGATGTCATACTTTATGCCAAGATTGAAGGCAGGAGGGAACACATACCTCTTGATACCCTGACCTATGCTGCTTACAAGGTAAATAATCATAAATGAAGCAGGTGGGTGGGATGGATAGATCATTCTCTTTTCAGTATTGTATGTTGAATTCCACAGCTACACTTAAACATGACCTTCCCAATCCCATCAGTTGTGTGCAGATCTGGGAGCAATCAGGTGCCTTTGCAGCACAGCTCTGCAGTTATTGCTGGCTACTCCAGCCCCAGGCAAGATGGCAGTGTTGGCTGGGGCTGGACTCACAGGCAGTGAGCAAAAGTTGTCAGTTATCAGCTGAGAACTTCAGTGATAAGATCTCCTCATAAATAATTACTCCTGTAATGCTCAATAATTACTCAAGCTCCTGCCAGGCTGTTTGTTACTCAGGAGCCATATCCCGAGAGGGTCAGTCATGGTGGAATCAGAGGCTGGGAGAGTCTCAGCAGTGATGTGGGCACGGACTCTGCCATGGGAGGCAGTTGCTGACACTGCACAGGCAGCATCTCCTCTGCCAGTAGTGCAGCTGCCTTCCAACCACGTCCACCACCCTGAGGCAGGACAATAAAGACCTTGAACTTGCTCTCAGGATCCTTCCTGTCTAGGATAAGGAAGCACTTAGATCATGTCTGCCCTAAGTAACTCAGCTCTGAGGTCTCTGTTCTGCTGCTGTAAAACAGACAGCAAAATTTAATACATGTACCCATTCAAACTAGAGCTTGAAATGCAATATGCTTACATAATGTGAGGGAAATTTGTTAGTAAAGATGCACTTGATTTCAAGCACAGGTCTGTGTGCATTTTCTCTGTAACTTTAGCATTCAGAAATCAAATGTTTACAGTGGGGTTTGGCCTGAGTTTGGTTGAGTCACTTGAATTGTTTCATTGTGTGTGGCTTTTCTCCTTGCCTGCTTCTGAGTGAAAGACAGGGCAGAACTTTTATAAACCAAGGAAACTGTAATTGTAAAATAATAAAAAAATAATTGAGGAACTTGAGGAGAGATAGGATCTGAAATTACACTGCATTCATTGTGGAGGGGTTTTTTTAAAACAAGCAGTTTTAAAGTTGACATCCTCTTTTGACATAATAAAGTTCTAATTACATTGCTTTAGGACAAAAGGCTAAGCTTTGTAAAGCAGTGCTTTCATATATTTCAGCAACATCCTCCCCACACATGCCTGTGAACTCGTGCTGCTACTCCATTCTCACGTATTCAGACTAGATATGCCACTACCCTGCATTTGCTTCTGTGAGCTGTAAGGCTCCAGGACAAACATCATATTCCTTTACCAACTGAAGTTGACAACATAAACTACCATTTTCAGAACACAGAAAAGACAGTATTTTCTACTGTGTCTTTACAACCAAACAATCTGATCCCCCTTTAAGGTGTCAAGTAGCAATGGTATCAAGCGTGTTAATATGTCTGCAAATAATAGCAAGTTATTTTAGTTGGGATCTTGTGTGGAAAAAAGTGGATAAAAAAATTAAAATGAAGCAAGGAGAGAGAATAGCACATGTTTGGTTCAGCATAATTGGAGATGCATTTTTATTTTAAATGGTACTTTATGACCTTTTAAAATTTATTTAAGCTTCATTTAATTTCTTTTAAAGGTTCCATCTTTGGTTTCTGTTGTCATTAGTCCGGACCTGCAGACTCCTGCAACCAAGTTTTGCCTGAAGCAAAAAAGTCACCAGGGCCACAACAGGAATGTCTGGGCTGTGGATTACTTCCATGTCCTTCCGGTGCTTCCTTCTGCAGTGACTCACATGATCCAGTTTTCCATCAACTTGGGTTGTGGAACTTATCAACCTGGTAACAGGTACAACTGATGAGGTCATTCTTTTGATCATCAACTTTCCAGTATAATTTGGTTTATAAGATCTATCTGGGGATTTGAAAATATTTTTTAGTAAGAAGAGATCCCATTAAAAATGACAAATATAAACTGTTCAAAAGCTAATGTTTCTCCTGATCTCCACAGGCCCAGATTTATAGATCTCATCTGCAATGAGAAGTCTATTAAATAGCTTTCCAGGTCAAAACTAGTCCACTGTTCTGAAATACGCTCTTGTATTCAGTGTGACTTTTTCTTCAGTTTCTAATGGAAATGAGATTTACCTCTTAATACTGTGTAAGGGGGAAAATATTAAAGGCAGCAGCAGAAACCCACCCTGATGACCTCTCAGGTGCCACAAGCCTATCTAATTCCTGTAAGACTGGTAATAAATGGCCCACATCTTAATGATCATCATTGTGAGCAGCTCACTGTCTGTAGACTGGCCACAGAATATTTTTGGCTTCACTTCTTTAGGACATTCTGTGACATTTTTTCCGTGGAGTTAAGTGAGAGGGAAAGGGAAAGACGGGAGTAAGTAATTTGCAGCTCCATGTTTTGTGGAATCATCAAAATGTTTGTTGGAAGGGACCTTCACAAGTTATCCAGTGAAACCTGCTGCTGCAGGTGGGATTGTTACTGGCATAGGTCAGACATGGCTTTGTCTATCCATGACTTGAAAATCTCCATGGATAGATACTCTGCTACCTCTCTGAATGACCTGCTCAAGTGAAAAAGTGTTTCTTAATGTCCACTCTAAAATTCTGAAACCATGTCTGTGTGGCCATTGTCCTTCCTGCTCTGTCAGACAGGACTGAGGAGAGTTGGACTCTGGTTTCCTTGTGAGTTCTCTCTGCACACTCACAGGATGCTGTAACTCACCCCTCCTCACCTGGCTGAGCAAACAAGCTCCTCAGCTCATCCTAGCTTGGTGCTCAAGGCCATGGACATCTTGTTCCTCCTCTTCTCCTCCTTTGCAGTTTCATAATAGCCCTCTTCAAATAGGGGACCCAAAACCAAACTGCACACTGTTCCTCTTTCCTGCTTTCCTTATGTACATGTAAGAATATTTGTCTTGATATTTTATGAAGATTCAGTTGCTTTATATTTTCTAGAGTTGAAAGTTTAACATAAGAGACTGTAAGTGCTTTCACATTCATGTCTCATGGCATCTACTTCCAGCTGGAAGGAGCTGCATTAGCACTGACAGTTCCAGCTTCCATGCAGGGTAGTGGAATTCAAGGAGCAGCAAAAATCAAAGCATTGCACTTATATTTGATAGGAAGGGAAGGCAGCAATATTTTCCTACATGTGAAAACTTTGCCTGTAAACACTCCTGGCCAGTAAACATGTTACGTAAAGTCTCTGTCTTAGTCGGTTATCTGATGGAGATTGGTATATACTTCAAAAGATTAATATTTTTCCTTCATTAAACTATTTCTGAAGGAGAAGTGAGCTCCATCTTAACAAAGGAAGTACTAGGTTGCCATTTTCCCTCACTGTATTGCCAAAATACTGCAGCATTTCATATCTCCTGGTCTGCGGCATTATTCATAAAGCTTTCATTACTGCAAATGTGAGAGACTCTGAATACATGCAGTAAATATGACCCTCCAAGGTATCACTACAGTAAAATCTGAAATAAATTAGTCAAAACCTCCATAAACTGTGTTAATACACACTTGTAATATCACAGTGATGGTACATTTAAATAAAGTAATATTGTCAGCAAATTACCATAAAAAGAAAAAGTCAGAATCCAATAATTTAATATTGAGGAGATGAATTATGAATTTTATAATGTTACACTCACATTACTTAAAATAAAACAGAATATTACCAGCTAATTATATGGAGGAAATTACAAGAGTAATTTAGTAAAATACTAAAACTGTAATAAATCAACAACTTTCTATATTACTTTTTCAAGGTCTTCAGAATGTAAGGCATCTAAGGATTTCCTTATACTTGTAGGCTGTAAACAAAGTTCAGGGTTTTTTAAACCAGGAAAGAGCCATCTGGTGCATGAATAGCTAGTGGTCTTTTGCCACCTTCTGCAGGTGTAATGGTTAGCAGCTGCCCTTGTAAGTGTCCTGTGCTCACGTGATGCTGTCTAGCTCTGATTAATCCAAGTTTTCCCCTCGTATTCGAAACCATTTCAATCTGTAATACAGAAGTAAAGTCAGCTCATTTAACAGCAGCAGCAGCATAAAAACACTGGTTAGATGGTGGCCAAACAGCGACTGTGTTCAGACAATCCTCAGTCTATAGGCTACACTTTGGGTCTTTAAACACTCACCATTGGTTTTGTGTTTGTATTTTCAGGATTTTTTGCATTCAAAGTCTGATTAAAATTATTTCATGTTTCCTAATCAGTTATTAGGAGTACCTCATTGGGTGATTTCTTGGTGTTGGTACTGCTACATCGAGATCTATGCCAGGCAGCCTCATGGTGTCTTTCTCCTTTTTTTTCCTTCAATATGTTACCAGTGTCAGCTTGGAGTTTTCAACCAACCATGGTCGCTCTTGGTCCCTGCTCCACACTGAGTGTTTGCCTGAGATCTGTGCTGGGCCTCACCTCCCCCACAGCACCATCTACGCCTCTGAAAATTACAGCGGGTGAGAGTGTTCTCTGCACAACTGAAATGCAAGATTAGAGAAGTGAATTATAGGTGACAGAAGAAAGCAGAAAAGCTCACAGCTCTGTGTCATCTTTCATTTTGACTAGTTTAGGACAGAAAGGAGGGAGTGTTCTGGACTCCCTGGCTGCCCAGTAATGAAATTTGAAATGTATGGGGTTGCTTTTGTGGTATATTATTTTTTTGATGCTGAAGATAAATTACAAAAAACCCCACCCCTAGGCAGCATATTGGTAATGAGAAGAAAAGTTTTACCTTGTCAAAGCCACGAAAGTTTTCTTTCTACTCAGAGGAAACATCAGTCAAAGCCGTATTTACATGCTCAGACACCTTTACTCACTTGGAATCACAGCATGGGGTTACAGTAAATCACATCCTCTGTCTGCAGGTAGGGGTGGTTGTTAGTGTCCCTTTCTTATATCAGCCCTTCTCAGTATTAAGTCTTTCTGTACTGTTGTCACTGAAAAATGCACTGTGGCATCTTGCTGCACAGCACAGAATCCATGTCTATCCCTCTGTATCCCAACTTCACAGACACTTCAGAGCAGCAGGGGTGACTATGAGAAGAAAGTGTAGTTGAAGCATTGCTGTGATCTGATGACACGTCCCCACCACTCCTGTACAGTTTTCATAGGAACCATTACCCCTGGTGGGGGTAGGAGGTGTAGCCCCCATGGATAATGATGGCCCAGAGCACAGCAGGCCAAATCCTCTGCACCACTCTTCTCTCCAGCTGAGGGTTTCCACCAGACAGAGTCCAGTAACACTGAAATGTTCACAATAGGAGATATTGATTGTGAAGGAGAAGTGACTACAGCACAAGAGATTAAGGTCTTTGCTGACTTCATGCATTCCAACTGGGAAAAAATGGCTGGGTTTTAGAAGATAATAATTAATGTTCATATGTTGTATGAAAATATCATGGGGCATGTTCTTCTTTTTTATTTGTATTTTCTAAAGCTGCTGTAAATTCATGCTTCATTTGAACCGATTTCAAAGTTAAAATTTCTCACAAAGCTTCCAGTACATATAAACATATCTGCAAAATATACAGTTGCTTAATAACTGTCAGTGTGAAATGCTGGAGCCTCTGTTATATGTGTTTCAGGTGGAACCGAATAACTATTCCTCTTCCCAATGCTGCATTAACAAGTGACACCAGGATTCGATGGAGACAAACAGGACCAATCCTTGGAAATATGTGGGCAATCGATAATAGTTAGTATTCTTATCCATGATCATGACACGTCAGAAGAGTAAATTTTTATATGCTCCTCTAAGTAAATGTATTTTCCACGATCCATGAGTGAATGAATTTACAGTTTGTTAAATTCCTTTTCTACTTATCTGCACTTGGTAACAGGTGTGTTTGAAGCTAGAGGGAAATTCTGTTTGAAAAGACAATAGCCTAGTAGCTTATCTTTCTTTCTTATTTTTTCCCTTTCAATTGCATGCTTTCTAGAAAAAAATACTGGTGGCAAGGGCTTAATACAACATTTCCTCTGTCTGCTTAGCCCTAATTACATAAATAGATACTACACTGGCTATTAAGGACATGTACTGCACCAGCCTTAGCAGCAGGTACAGCACTTGAGACGTATTTTTCCTTCTGGACATATAAGACCATCTTCAAGCAATGCTGCTACCAAAACACTGGCAAAACTTTTACACTGTTTACAGTATCTTTGAGGGAAAGTACCATCTGCTTCAGGGAACTATTCTTCTTTAGGAAATTATTTTCCAAATACCATTTTTTTAGAAATTGTAAAGAACTGGGAGGACCTTATAATGACCTGTATATTTGTAAAACAATGCATGGGATAACCAGGACCAGAATTAAAAGGAAATACTTTAAATGACAGAAAGAGTATTTAGGAACGTGGGATAAAATGTATGAAATGCAGAAATAAACATGATTGATAGGGCTAACTAAGAGAAAGTGCAAATTTTTTAGCTTGCTTGCTACCCTTAAGTGATTTGAGACCAAGTAAACTACATCCAGAATTTGTTTGACTAAGGGTGTGAAATATGTAATTCAGAGATTTACAGGGATGTACAATAGCCTGTGAAATATTGTAGTGATTCCCAGTAAGGTTTGATATGAATGCTGGGAATGGTAAATAGTTATATTTTACAGAATTCTTAAAACAGATTAATGCCTCGTTTTGAAAAGAGGATCCTTGAAGCTGATGAGGTAATGCCATGAAGGAAAGTTTCTCACTAAAAACAATGAAAATTGTTCTCTAAATCATATTTATGGGAAGTAGCATCATCTTGACATTCTGGATTAAGTATTAATGCTTGTCTTTAGAGGTGTGATATACATCCAAAAGAAAGTGAAATTAAGGGAAAATGTAGGTATGTAAACATAAGAAGATGTCTGTGAGTACCTGCAAAGATGAGTTACTACCTAACAAAATGTAGGCTTCATGTATTGGAGACACCTGTGAGTTTTCATAAAAATGAGAGGAAGATGAAATCAATCCAAGGATACAAACTCTTTACAACAGGACAAAACATGATTCTCAAGATCACTGACAATTCATTTATCTGCATTACCTTTGCTTGTAGAACAAAATGCGATTCCACCAAAGGATGCTGCGTGCTCCAGTGTGTAGCATCTCAAAAAGGTTTTACCAATCATCTGCCTAAAAAGTACCTGCTCTGAATTTCAGATGCAAAACCATGATACAAGAATCAAGTCTTAAAGATTAACATGTTTCTGAGGTTTTGAATGACTGCTTTGTTAGATATGATGAAGCTCAAGCTTTATACTGTACTGGAGGGAAAACCGCATAAAATTGGCAATTCACTCAAATTCTTGAAGGGAGGAAGATTTTCAAGGATTCAGCACTCCGACTTTTAGCTTCACAACTGTTTCCTATGTGAATTAAGTTTTAAATGAAATCTGGAAGCTGGCCATCTTTTAGAAACACTGGAAAAATGCCAATTTCCATGAAGTTTTTTCATTTTGAATGACATCATTACATCTCTAACCCTTCTACTTTTACCACCCCCTCAAAAAGACCTCAAACGACACAAATAAATCAAAGAGACAGAACAGAATTTTTGCACCCTGAGAGGTGAGAAAATCTAGAAATCACATGAAATCTGATGAGGAGTTACAGGGGTTAGCTAACAGGGATTTAGTGTGTGTCTGCCAGGGAGAGCTGACATGCTGCTGTGATGGGCAACATCATAAAACTAGGAAAGGAAATAAATACTGCTTTTCACAGAATTGGTAGCTATTCCTTCCAAAAGTCACAATGCAAGTGGATAACTCCAAGTAATATGCATTCTTCAGAAGAAAACACTGTCTATTAGGAGTCATTGGAGGAGAGTGAGGTAAAAGTGTAAAACAAGTCTAGTGTATTTTAAGGACATAGGATTTGAAGTTTTATTCCATTTAAAATAATCAGTGAAAGAGTATGATATTTATTAGTTACTTAAGACATATCAGGGCAGGTTCTGATTCCTCTAAGTCCAATAAGTAGATTTCAAGGAGAGAAGTAGTGACATATTTTTAAAATCTACAAGATTGCTGTTGGAAGGTACCACTATATATATTGGATTACATCTCCAAACTAAGATGAAGGGAAGGCAAGAAAGTGGTCAATGCCTAGCAAATAATCTGATCTCATTCACAGACTTAGAAAAACCAGGTGCATTAATTAAAACAATACTAGTGTCTCAAGCCTCAGGTAGACATTACCCTTTAATTAATAAATTATCTCAGGTTATCCTTGACACAGTCAAGCACATTTTATGCTTTTGTAGACCTTTTCCAGGTAGTGGGATTAAGATAAATACAGTAACCATATGATCAGCTCTGTGTACTTTCTTGTGTTCATCATATTCTATTTATGACATCACATAACCTTTCATTTAACTGATTTCTGTTCTCTACAGTTTATATTGGTCCATCTTGCCTTAAATTCTGCTCAGGACGAGGACAGTGTACTAGAAATGGCTGCAAGTAAGTGTTATAATTCAGTACTTGTATTCAATTTCGGTCACATAGTTCACTTGGTGATGTCAAAGTTGAAGTGATTTTCATTTCAGTCCTTGCTTTTTTAGATGACTAAATATAAAACTAGCACAGCCTCCAGAATGCATAAAGCTCACTGGAGAGCTAAAGATCAATCTTTCTAAACAGCAATATGTTTAATACTTTTTTTATGATTTTTTTTGGTAGACAACCTTACTTCCAGTTCACCTTAAAATGGGCTACAGAGAACACTGATATGTCCGTGATGCATACTTTATACTGGGTTTACAGGCAATTTGGAATTGTATCACTTTTATATTAAAAGTTGGGAATGAATCATATTTTTAATAGTTCTAATATCCCATAACCTAACATACCTCAAGGACAGAAGATTAGCACTCCACTTTTTTCTGGTAGTCTGGCATGTTAAAAGGGTTCTACCCTAAAAAGTAAAAAGGTACTTACTCGAAACCAGTAAGCATATTCTAAATAGTGGTGTCACTACTTTTAGATATTAACAAGAGTGTGACCCATGGGGCATTCTGCTTTGTTGCTTAATTTCTTGTAATCACATCTAACATGCTATAGATAAAAGCAAATTCGTCATATTACATATGAACAACTGCAAATTATATTAGCAGGTTTTTTGTTCCAAAAATGAATAAAAATATTTCTGTATTGTGCTATGTGTAGATTGGTGGGGTGTTCATAACCACTTTTTTTAATTGGAAAAGTAAGTACTAGCTAAAAGAAATCATTGGCTACACGCTTTACCCAAGTAAAGTTCAAAGATGTTCTTGGGCCTCCTGTTTGAGAGGGACCCTGTGGGCATCTTCAGCTCATGAGCAGCTGCAGCCACAGTGTTGGTTTGACAACCAACAACAGGAAAAGAGGGGTCATTAGTTACACTCTTCAACCTTGCTTGCCCGCAGGTGCGACCCTGGCTTTTCTGGGCCAGCATGTGAGATGGCATCGCAGACCTTCCCCATGTTCATCTCGGAGAGCTTCGCCAGCTCCCGCCTCTCCTCCTACCACAGCTTTTACTCCATCCGCGGGGCTGAGGTCAGCTTTGGCTGTGGCGTCCTGGCCAGCGGCAAGGCCCTGGTCTTCAACAAGGATGGGAGGCGCCAGCTCATCACCTCCTTCCTGGACAGCTCCCAGTCCAGGTGAGAGGGAAGGAGGAGTAATGTGAGGCAAAGGAATTGGGGAGCCTCTCCCTTTCCAGCTACAACCTTCTCTATTAATAAGCTGATTGTTCCAGCAGGAGAAAAAGCTTTTAAAAAACTCCTAGTTCCATGTTTTATTGGTGATTTCATAGCCTTGCCTTTTCCCCTCCTACTTTGTAAATAACAGAGCCCAAAACAGACTGCAGGGAAGTTATCATACAGCTTGGGTGGAAAATATGAAATGTTAATATCAAACCTGAGTGTCAAAGCCAAGTGCTAATTAATTATTTATAGGCTGTGTTTATTTGACAGCTTGTGGCAACTGATTAGATCCATTCACTTTCTCTCCCTCCCCTTCAGTGCCTAATAAATAATTAAATGCTGTAATGATTGGCATTTTTTTAACTATACGTGCTACATTGCATTACTTGACAATGAAAACAAATCACACATACAAAACCCCATAACTGATATTTATCAAAATTTGCCTAGATTAAGAAGATCTGAAAACAACCTGGCTAGGGGGAAGAAAAAAAAAACCAAAAACCAGAACAAAAACAAACCATCCAACCAAACAAATTTCCCCCCACCCCCCCCCACCCCCCACCCCCCTCCTGAAACAGCAAAAAAACATTATGCAAATCATAGGCCACACATATTTATGTCGTTCTGATCCAGGTTCCTGCAGTTCACACTACGCCTGGGCAGCAAGTCAGTGCTGAGTACCTGCAAAGCACCCGACCAGCCAGGGGAAGGAGTGCTGCTGCACTACTCCTATGACAATGGGATTACCTGGAAACTACTGGAACACTACTCTTATCTCAACTACCATGAGCCAAGGTATGTGCAGAAATATTATGAGGTGTGTTATCCATGCAGTTATGCTGGTAGTCACTGTGATGTGTAGACTGAGTACACGGTGCAAGAGTGAGTGGAGTTAAGAGTTTTTATTCACACTGAAACTCACCACTTTTCCTTAAAATTTTGCAGCTGTTCTAGACCCATTTTGCCATTCTATATAAATGAATGCATGGATTTCATGGCATTCAGGTCTCAGGTGACTGGACAGAACAAGCCGAGGCATTGCAGGATGAAGGACAGAAATGTATTCATGGGAAATAGGAGAATGTCTTTTCCCATGGAAGCAGCCACTTGTAAAGAAAAATTAACATAAATTATTTGTAGCTTTGAAGCCATAGACACCTTCACTACACCATCATCTGGGATTAGGAGTTTGCAGGCAGCACAGGACAGCTGAGGCCAAATCTGACCATGAGGTTTCTGCAGGTTGTCAGGGATACTGCACCTGTTCCGTTAGGAAGGTGACTGCACGACCTCATGGCTGTGCCTGTGGGTTGGGCTCAGCGCCCTGGGAGGACCTGCTGGGGACTGTGCCTGAGAATGGCACAAATCAAAAAGAAGTTAAAGAGCTCATCTCATCTAGCAGCACCTATGTTTGATGTCAGATTAGAGAGGAATGTGTCTCATGTATTTAGAGATGTTCTTTACTGGTACAGTTGTGAGACCATCCACCAATTTTAACAGAGCAATTCAAAACAGCAGTGCAAAATCAGAAGTCTCCAGGAGTGCACCTGCACCAAAAACTCGGAACCATCTCTGCTGGATTTGTGTAAACCCACTCAAATCTGGCAGCATCCACCTTCACGGGGTCTTCTCATTAAAGCTGATGCTCTGCAAGGGGGCACAGGAGAGGCAGAACTAACAGTGGCATCACACACTCATTCCAGTAAGTCCACTACTGGCCAAGGGTGGCTTTGACCTGGGTATTGCCCCATGTCTTCTCTACCTCTCCATCAAATTCAAGGAAAACACCTGAGTCAGCTCCAGGAATGAGACTGTAAATAGCCTGCAAGTCACTTTAATTACTTATAACTTTCATTATTTATATTTATTGAGCTCAGATCAGTGCTCTTAAAAAAAAAATTAATTTTCACATCTTGTCAATAACTTAGTACAAAATTGCAATTTACAAAGTGTGATTAAGAATATTCTGATGGAAAAAAAGACTTGTAAAATTAAAAATATTTCCTGGGAGCTATAAGAAATATTCAAAAATCTGACAGGAGTGACTGTATTTGGTAAAAGTATATTGTATATGTTAATTTCTGAAGTTTTAAATGTTTCCAAAGGGAAGATGCTACAAACAGGAACACTTACCAGTCTTCTTAAATAAAAAAAGCCTTCCTTTATTATAATTGCATATATATTTTATATGGGCCTGTTCCTAATTCTTAGATTTAAGATGGCATCTGTAGAAATTATATTTCCCTAAAGGTTTTTAATATATAGCACTATGAAATTTTTATAATAAAAAGGAAAATACACATTCTGGCGACCGATTTGAATGAAATTTAAGATATAAATGTAATAAATTATATAGTTGCCACAGACTTTTTTTGTTTTTTGAGGTTAGCTATGAAATACAGTTTCCATTGTTCTGACAGGGCAAAGAGCTAAGTACAACATACACAGGTCAGAAAGGTTTTACCATGGGATAGATCTATAGTCCACTCTGGGTAGATAGAAAATGACAAACATATAAACCTGAAGATAATGCTGGCAATAATTACGATGCAGAACATGAAGCAAGCTTCACCTTTTATATTGTCTGAAAATATCAGCATTTTTAATAACATAGATGGACTGTTGCAAAGTTTGGCAATCAGTCTGTATCCAGGAATTTAATTAATCTTCAGTCATACAAAAATAATTATACATTTAGTGTTCCACTGAAAAGGTGCATTTAATCTGCTAACATTTGACAGCTGCATTTTTCTTCTGAGAAGAACAGTGGTGGCTTTTCAATATTAGGTATGCGCATAGCTTGAAAGAATGAGATCAGAGCAAAGGTCTCCCAGCTGGTTTTTAAGAAAACTAATAGTGGCTGGTAATGTTAGTAGGAACACTTTTCTTCTCTGCAGCAGAAAAGTCATTAGCAGGAATCCCCCTCCCTCTCCATCTATCTCCAACAAATCAAAGCCAGACAGAAGTTACAACTGCAGATGAAGTCTGGCTCTGCATACTAACATATGTGCCATACACAGTGGTTTACACCTACATTTTTAAATTGCATTAGCTTAATCCCCTGGGATGAGAAATTTATTTTAACATGTGTTAAATATTTTAACACCTGATACATTTATCAGTGCTGTATGTCATGATTTAGGATTTTCTGTATATTACTGTCAGTGAGAATTAGTGTCCACGTGGGTGAGCTTATGAGAGTTAAGGGAGAAAGGGAAGATGCAGGCATCAGAGGCAGCCACCTGAGGTGCAGGCATCAGAGGAGCAGAGAAATATGCCCAGGATTATAGCAGAGCATTAGCTCACACAATTGCCAAGTGCTTCACAGTGCCCACTGGACACAGTGCTTCTCCAAGCCAGGGTACCAGCTCTCCTCAGGCTCACATGGCAGACAAAATCATTGGTTCCCTCTAGCATCAGTAGCAACTTAGTGTCATTTGTGCCTTTAAAAAATTAACCCAAAAGTTCATCAAGTTGCTTCTTATTAGGGAAACCTTGGTAGAAAAGAAGTCCTTTTAGTTTATTCATGTGTCAGAGAGCAATGGGGCTTGGTCTTTCTCTTAGAAAGGTATGAAGTCATTCAAGCACGTTTGAGTGTAAAGGAAATGTATCCACCACACATAAAGTGTGTACAGCGCTGTTCCCATGCCACAGGGACACAGCAGCTGTCACCTCTGGTTGTCTCTAAACACTGCTCTCCCCAGCCTAGGGATGGCAGAAAGCTCCTAGAAACTTTCAGGACTTTCTGAGCACTTCCCATTTAGCCAAGCTGTTTGATGTTTTTCTGGTTAATGGAGTAACATATTCTACCTTAAAATTATTGTGACATTAAACAACAGTATTGTAAGTTTACTCTTGTGTAGTAAGTCATTTTTAAGAGTGTGGTTTTGCACTAAGAGCACTGTAGGCACAAGAGTCTTTCATGTGCAGAGAATAAAACATTATAACAGGAAGCTTATAAAGCCTTAAGTCTGAACAAAATTTCATGCTAAAGTAAAACGATGCTTCTGGTTTACCTGATTTATCATTTTATCCACATTTCCTCTAAGAGGGAGAGAAAAATATAAGCTATATGATGAGCTTGCCAAAAACCCTTTTGCCAACAAGTAATTGTAGCCCAATGGAGACAAATGTCCCTGTTGCCACTCTGTCTCAGTGTCTTGACATGGCTGTGTGGGGTACCAAAGTCCTAGTGATTTATGGAGCTTTCAAGAAGGTGTCATTGCTGTGGCAATTAATGCATGCTCCCTGCTGCAGTGTATGATAATTGCTCCTGGAAATTAGATATTACTCTTCATTTTCTTTGCAGTTTGTCAATGCTAGGTTTGTTGACATAGCTGCCATGACAAATCAAATGACCTTGTGTACCAGAAGCACCTGGGGCTCACCTCCAGTTGCATCTCTATGCAGCTACAAGACACATGTCTGCCATAAAAGGCTATACATAATCACACTATCTGACAAGATTACCTTTTCCATTTGAACGTAGCAATTCACAGGCATAGGTTCTTATAGGACAAGAGCACTGTGGGTGGGATGTCAATGCTGCACAGGAACCAGCGCAGATGTTTAGGAGATGCACAGGCTTAAGCTCTGCGAGGGGAGGTTTAGGTTGGAGAGAGTATTCAGGCGTTGGAGTGGCCTGCCCAGAGAGGTGGTGGATTCTCCGTCCCTGGAGGTTTTTAAGATGAGACTGGACGTGGCACTGAGTGCCATGATCTAATAGTCACAGTGGTGTTGGATCAAGGGTCGGACTTAATGATCTCAGAGGTCTCTTCCAACCCAGATGATTCTATGATTCTGTCTTCAGATCAGGAGAAAAGCCACTGAGTCTGAGAAAGTGGAGCTGGAATTATTAAGTCCTCATCAGCTGATCATTCCTTTGCTAATTTGTACCTTTAAGTTTACAGAGAGCTCCACAGTAGCAGAAAAATTTTAAAAATCAGTAGAAATTAATTTTGGTGGCTTTTGAACACTATTTTTCAGTAAGTACATTGATTTCCAAGAGAACTAACAATTCCCCTGTCCATGTCAGTGGTAGCAGCTATACCAGTAGATGCTAGAGTGTTTATGGGCTGAATCTAACCCATGATTTTTAGGGTCAGTAAGAAAAAATTACCATAAAATACAACCCCATGAAATTATTATAAACAGCAAATCTGTCAATAATAATTTTGTTTTCCAGAATAATTTCAGTGGAGCTGCCTGAAGATGCAAGACAGATAGGCATTCAGTTCAGATGGTGGCAACCATATCACTCCTCTCAAGGCGAAGATGTGTGGGCAATCGATGAAATCATCATGACCTCTGTGCTTTTCAACAGCATCAGTCTAGACTTCACCAACCTCGTTGAAGTCACACAGTCTCTGGGATTCTACCTGGGAAATGTTCAGCCCCACTGTGGACACGACTGGACTCTTTGGTGAGAAACACGTATTCTTTTCTGTTCTACTTTTGTTTTCCTTGTCTATTCATCCTCTTAGGGATCAAGTGACTTGCAAATGAGTCTATCTGGTAGCTCTTCAGAGTAATTGTTTCGCATCCTCACATTATGGACAAAAATAAGGTTGCTAATTTAATTGCAATTAGCAGTAAGTGTTTACACCCCAGTGCACAGAGACTTATGTTTGATGGGAACATTGAATGTAGCATTCTTTCCCCATAAAATATTTAAAGAATGTCTTAATAGAAACAGAAATTAGAAGTTTTTCATAATCTTCACTTAAAATCCAGTCAGGTTAATATGAGTAAGCAGGTAATGAAATAATCTGTTAAGTGCAGACTCTCAATATTTTCTAAGTGATGTTCAGATCTGTGTATGTAGCCATTAGATTACAATACAGATAGGAAAAGCAGCAGGCTGTGGGTAGAATAACATTAGCCATTTGTATTTGTCTGGTATTATATCCTTTTAGTCATTTACACTGTGATCAGCATTATGACATATTGCAGTTAGGCCTAGAATGTGCTGTGTATTTAGAAACAAAAGAAAGAAAACATCACCTGCCCCAAAGAAAATAAAGGCAAGAAAAGCAAAAGAAGTGCAAAACAAAGGAAAAAAGTCTGCTCGTATTGAATAAAAATAAGCATTTTCCATACAACATTAACATGCTTCACAAAAATAAAATTCTGGAGCACACAAGTGTAACAATTGGAATTAATACAAGGGAAGCTCAGTTTAAAAATCTGTGTTGTGATTAAAACAAAATAACAGTTTCATGCTAGTTTGATCAACCTATAAACCCAGTGTAGTTTTAATTGGCACAGATACATTTCTTTGGAGAAAGTACAATCACAGTAATTATAGAAAACCTCAAGAAAATATAAATTGTTTTAGTGTCCCCGTGGACACTCAGAGAAACACTGTTGGAATTTTATTAACAAGTATCTCTGAGCAATCTGATTTGACTTTCTGATCATCTGTCAAACTAAAAGGAGTTGGCTTAGCAGTAGGAACAATATCGAATGTGTTCTAGTGCTGATAATGAGGCAGTAGAAGCGCCATTAACCACTTTAATAAGGACAAGGAAGGTACTCACTGCTCATTAAAATGAAACAACATGTTAGGGCTCAAACTCTTTGCATCTTCCTCATCAAAGAGTTGGAATTGAAAGCCCTTTAATGACATTGTTTTCCCTCTCTTCTTTTAAGACCAACTTATCTTGGGGAGAAGGGTAGGTTGTTTAAGATAGCAGAGGTTACTCTGTTTTCCTCCTATGAATCTAAATCAGAATCAAAATAATAAATGCTAAGCTAAATTCTCCATCTTGTATATTGACTAAGATTTGTAGTGCTCAGTCAGAATAGAAATGTTGCACTTTCCAGGCATCAAATAAAGAATCAAAGCCTTTGCAGTATTTCCTCACTATTTATATATAAGTATTTTTCACTATCACTGGAAGACATGAACTCTATCCTTCACTGACCTTGTTTCTCTCAAGGGAAATTTTTAAACTTACACAAAGTCTCTACAAATGGTTGCTAGTTAAATTAATTATTGTTGGCTTTTCCCAGCTGTGAGTCCATTTGGTTCTCATTTTCTAACTCATGAGTTTCTATGAGCAGAGTATGCAGTAGCAGCACTGACACCATCCTCTTGAGAAAAGTCTGACAACAGCATTTTCATTAGTCCAACTATGGGAAATATGCTATAAATCATTTTGCAGGGTGTCATCCCCAGGCCCATTTTCATTGAATTGTCTTTAATTGTCTGTCAGGTCCCCATTTCTGCTTCAGAATCTGCAAACCTGAAACATTTATCCTTAAAATTGGAGGGGCATTTTTGGTTTATTTTTTAAGAGGCAGGTGTTCTTTCCTGTATCTGGCTTAATTTTAAAAAGAGAGGATTGTTGATACACATATGCTTTGAGCAAAGGTGATTTTTGAGTGCTTTTAATGGTCTGTGTCTGGAACAGTCACTTCATTGGATTGTCATCATCAACACTTGTTTCAGATTCAATCTTAGACCTTATTACAGCAAGTGTATTCATTATACTGAAGGGACTCCAGAACACAGAATGAAGTGTTTGATGATGTACATTAATTCATCACTTCTCCAAAATGCTCATATTCCAGCAAGGTTTTGAACCAAATGCCTCTGGAGTGTTACAGACTATTTACAGACACTTGCTGAAATGCATTTAAGTATTGATAAGGATGCTAACAATACATACATGTATATGTGTGTATGTATATATACACACACACACACATATATTCATCTGGACACAAATAAATTAGCTTTATACAAATAAACTGTCTTCAGTCAGATTACGACATCATGATTTAACTCCGTGTAGTGAACGATAGAGGTCCCACTGTCCCTGGAGAAGCCTGGGGGAGGACTGTAAATCTGCCACATCATGAACTATCTTTTTGGAGCAATGTAATACAGCGGTCCTACATCAGCTTGATAGTTTACCTGTGTTGAAAATGTTCTGTCTTTTAGATCAATTGTTACTCTGTAATATGCAGAAAATTTCTTTCAGGTAATCAACTTAATTACATTAATAAATTTAGGAATTATTTAGCATAGTAGGTATGATACAATACAAAAAGACAGAAATATCTCTTGCCTTTGATGGAAGCAAAGCTCAGGCTGGTGCAAGCATTTGGCTAACATGTCAATATTTTCGGTCAATGCAGCTTTACAAAACAAGCATCTGAGTGGCGTCTCAGTATTCCTAAAAGTACTGGCCTTGAAAATGTGGCAACTCTGGGGATCTCAGAGCAGTTTGGAGCAATGCAGGTTGGCTGACATTGACTGTGATACCATTCCCAGAAGTACCAATTAGTTGGCAGTGCTTGGAGGGAGAGCGATTGTTCTGAGGGCACCTATGGGTATTGTGTTCCTGTGCCTCTGCAGGTCTAATTATATACGTGCCAGAAACCAACTCACAGCAACATATTTATACAAAAATGAAGCCTCTGTATTCTCATTTCTGAAGATTTTTTAGTTAATTACTGTTACGCCAGGGACATTACTTCATCTTTTGCAAAATCTGGAAACGTATTCCAGCTGTGTGGCTCCCAGAACAAAGAAAATATCTGGTATTGTAGGAGAAGAGCATACCCCTAACCATCTTCATGAGAGATCTGGAGAGCAAATAAGTGGCAAGTAAGGTGGAGCCCCCACCTTTAATGGTACTCCTGTTCATCTGGAGACAATATGTGGATGATAAAGGACTTTCTGAACCTATAATGTGATTTCCTCCCCTTAAAAGAGCTTCTTATTGAGTATCACAGATTGTCTTCATCTCAACACTAGCTTCCTTTTTTATGTTTCTTTAATATCCATTTTAAAGGCTGGTTTGACTTTTTAACCATGCTTACTTAATATACTATATACAATATCCTGTGGCTAAATTATTAAATTAAAATTAATATTAAACTTAAAATATTTTAATCATGACCTGAATGCCACCAGAAAGAAAATGTTAGAGTTTGGGGTTTATTTCTCATTTTACATGAGTAATACTGAACATGGGAATTTTTGTGAAGACAAGTGAAAAATGTAACATTTTATTCTTTGTGCTTATGCTGAGTACCAATCCTTCTCTTGTCTTCTGTTACTTTGGGAAGACAAATTCTGGGCAGATGCTTCATCAGACTGCTTAGTTTCAATACCTTTACTCCGTTCTGATGAGTTTTAGGTGGCTGTGTTGTGTCGTGCCTAGGTCTATGTGTACAATGCCAAATCATTTTCCAAAGCATTGCTACATGTACCTTTCAGCTGATTACACTGCACATGGCTGACTGATGCCTGAAGAGCCTGGTTGTATCAGCACAGATTTCCCAGGAGGGCTTCTGTAAAACTGTGCTTTCCCACATCAACCATGAAATTTCAAGCTGCTTTGTAGGAATTAAAACTGTGTCAGACAAAATCAGCTTTAGCTTTTAAATTTGTGGATTTTTGTCATTTTGAAAAGTACAAGATAAAGTTTGTAAGAAAAATAAATTCAGACATTACCCACACAAATTCTTCTGAGATGGATTCAGTTCTAACCATGAAGCCACAAACCACAGGTTGTCAGCTGGGCTGCTGCTGAGTGGACATTATATCCTTTGCTCAACTTAAAATCATCCTTCCCGTTGAGAAGAAAAACACTGACAACACCAACTGAAAGAGCAAAGAGATCAGATACAGTTTTCCAAGACAAATTACTGCTTTCTGGTCCAGTTGTCCATGACAAAGCCTTGCAGTGAAAGGAGTCCATCCACAGTCAGTTCAGGTGATGATCAACAAAGACTAGGTAGTTTCCTGTGGTGTCATGAGTTGGGTCATCTTCAGAGAGAGTAAGGTCAGAGAGGGGAAAGCAGCCTGCATCTTGACCTGTGCCAAGCAACATCAATTTGATAATGGCAAAACTAATGTCAGCTTTCAGTGATTTCTTCTAAAGCTTTAAGGCAAGATGCTGACATTTATGGCTTAAGTGCTCTCCCTAGAAAGAACTCTAGAAAATGGTGTGGGTCACTGAATTAAGAGAGCTAAGTGACTCTGACTTGTATTCCATGTCCTCATACTCACTTTGTCATGACTTTGAATTTTACAGAAGTACAAGCTAATATGTTCTATTGTACTGTATTTAAAGATTAGGATTTCTTATTTAAATGATAAACTGTAGCTTATTCAGTCATAAGAACAACTAGATTAATCTCTTCATCACCAGTGTACTGAATATAGTTTTTTTATTTCTGCATGATGATTTGCGGTGATTTTCTTTAAAAAGAGCCAATCCCTATCCTAGATGATTCACATTTAAGAATAGTCTTAGAAAATATTGAAGCCGAAAGGACTACAGTACTTCTGAAGACACTAAGTAAATATCTCAAAATAAGGGAGGCATTTTTCATTCTATGTGAACTTTCATTAAAAAGCTATGTTTTAAAGGCTAGTGCAAGATTCAAAGTTTAAGTTGTTACTACTTCCTCCTTATGCCTCTTCATTTGGGGTTTTGATTTTGGTTGGTTAGGCTTTTTTCTTTTGAAAGTGCATAGAAGAAAAACCTGCCTTTAAAATTAAATAACCTTGTAAATTTAGACTATATATTATGTTACTATGTGTGTGATAGCTGGGTACCTTGTAACATGTATGTGTATATGTGTGTTCCAAATATTACTATGGTTCTCAATCAACTGGATAATATAACTCTTATATCACTATATCCTACAGAAAAGAAGCTGAGGATAGAAGATATTAATTCTGAACCACAATCAAAATTCAGTGAATGCATTGAATACAGGATCACTTGAAAATAAATTGAATGAAAAGTCTATGTAAAAAGAATATATTAAACTAGATCCAGTGTATCTTTACTGTCCCAGTATTAGAATGAAATTACAGCTCTTACTGTGGCATGACCTTAGGCAATGGACACTCCTGGAATGAATTTTCTATATGTTGTTTTTTCCTTATATTGCCCTTTGCTTGATCCTAACTTGATCCTTAATACAAAGAGCATATAGTAAGAACTAAAAGAATAATTCAGTGTTTCACATTCTGGGATACATCAAGGCCTTCCTGGTAATTTGCAGAAATACCAACAGAAAGATTCTTCTGTGCATGGTTTCATCCCATGTGCCAATCTGTAGAACACAGAAGGGAGCATCCCTGCATTTAGCCCAGAACCATTCATAATATTCCTTTCTGAATTATTTTGTGGATAGATCCTGACTCCTTATATCTCTCAGTTTTACAGGAGATTCAAAGTTAGCTTCCAGCATGCGCTACGTGGAGACCCAGTCCATGCAGATTGGAGCTTCGTATATGATACAGTTCAACTTGGTGATGGGCTGTGGTCAGGCATTTACTCCTCATATGGACAACCAGGTGAAACTGGAGTACTCTACCAACCATGGCCTCACATGGCATCTTGTTCAGGAGGTGAGGCTGGCAGCGAGGACTTTGGTCTTCCATAAACTCTTAGTATCTGAAATACACTTCTGGCATTGAACAGAGAAAGGTGTTTTCCTCTATCACCTTTCAATAAAGACATTCTCAGTTGGAATCAGTCACAATTACAAATAGAGCTGTTTAAACTGCTCTTCATAATACTTGGAAGAAAGGTATCTGAAAGCCAAAAATAAAAACTGTGACAGGAATGGACCAAGGCTGAGAAAATAGCTGGGGCACAGTTAGACAGAGCTACAGGGTAATGGCTGAGATCTTTCCTGTGCCAGTGCTTTGTTTTCCTAAGCAAAATGCGTGTACTGTTTCCTGGAATTAAAATGGCTAGAAATTCTTTCTGCCCTTGTGCGCAGCCCTTTCGTAAATGGAAAGCGCATTCCTTGAGGGGATTGTAATGTAGAGACTTTCATCTCCCATCCCTGGTTCAAACACAGTACAGGGCCATAATGACCGGCTGTTTCCCCCACTCTGCTGGAAGTGCAAATAGCAGTGTTGGCTGCTATTTCCCCCGTGTGGCTCAGCCTGTCTCAGCACAAATGTGAGTAGTGCATTTGGCCATAATTTGTGCTTTTGTTTTCCCTCTTAGATCAAAAGCTGGACTTTCCCTGGCCTCAGGGTGAACTAACCAAGGTCCTTGGGCTGCCTCTGAGCAGGTTCAGAGGGTGTCAGGGAACTTACCCTAGTGCCATTTCACTGCCTGCTCTGCAGGCTCACAGAAGGATTTGTATGTCAAGTTCCACATCTTCTATGAGCAATTAAAGCTTTGCCTGGTTACCCTTTGCCATATTGTGTTTTGCCCCATTTACTATGGTGGGCAGAATAGAGAAATGGCGATAAATGAATTTTTAAACTTTGTAAATCTAAATAATGATTTCCTACCTTAAACAGAATTCAGAGGAGAACTATAAATCCTGTATTTCAGACACTGTTCATGTCTTTTATACCTAGCAGGCATCACCATGGTGTGCAGGGTGGTTGTTTGGGGTTTGTGGTTACCATCAATGGAAGATCAGTTGCCTTCAGATTTCAGTGCTACTTTCCTTGCTCAGTGGAGCTGAGTTCAGAGAGAACAGCCAAATCGTTTTTCTCACACCACCCATGTTCCTGTGATAAAAGAGTATTTGTAGTATATTTCAAGGACAAAATCTGGCAAATAAACAAAACACTAATTAATTAAAATGTTTGAAAGTTTTGCTGGCTTTGCAAGCACTGATCAGATAGTGTTTTGTATGATCTTTTACGGGGGATGAATCAATGAAAAGTGTTTGAAAATTGCTGGAAAGGAAACTAAGCCTTTAGAAAATCTGCTAAAAAGAAACCCCCAACAAAACAAAATAAAGTCTCAGATCTTCATTTAATACTTTAAAATATTTGAGCAGTAAATTTCTCTGTAAAATAATAGATTCTGCCCTTGATCAAATTTAATATATAACTATTAGTGTATAATTTAACTATATAAATATTCTTAATTGCCATAACTGGTGTAGAGAACCACTGTTTTAGTTTTAGAGCAAAGTATTCTACTTGCATAAGCAGCTGTCTTTCCCCATCTCACCTGATACCCCTCACAGGGGTGAGCACAGCAGTGAACAGCAAAAGGCTCTCAGGCATGTGGGGACAGTCAAGAAATGGTGTGATGTGGCAGAAGGGAACTCTCTGAGTGGGTAGCTAGAACAAGATCATGTAGGTTGGTAATAGCTTTCAAGCACTTTATTAATACCTCATCAAAACCATAGCACAAACCTCTACTGTGCTATGATAGATAGAAGATAGATAGATAGATAGATAGATAGATAGATAGATAGATAGATAGATAGATAGATAGATAGATAGATGTGTATATATATGTATATATATATACATATATATAAATTAATGGAATATAGCAGAAAAAACTAGAGTAACATGGGAAAGGCAGTTCTAGAAAACAGTAAGAAGTTGGGATAGTGGACTTCATTTATATTTAATATTAAAAAGATATGATAATGATCATATTTTCTGATTAGAAAAAAGCAAATTTGGTGAACAGACCTCACTAGGAATCTGAGTTAAATGCAGAAATCATCATAAGAGCAGGAATGGGGAATTTACACCACTTGCTGTAGGTGTCAGAGAAAAGACCACTGCAGAGCACGGGAAGGGCCTCTGGGTGCAGCTCCAGCAGGCTGTGGTTGAGCGCTCTGGTGTGGCTCTGTCTGTTCCCACTGCTGCTCCCCACTGCAGGTGGAAAGTGTGGGCACAGCCAGCATGCCCAGGCAGGGGCTCACAAAGAGGTCTCTAAAATGACTGGCATAATGTCATGGAGGTCAGGAGGTCACTTTCATAGACTTACTCCACAGTGGTCTTGTAGGCTTTCTTCACAGTCTGAGCTAGATGTTGGGGTGAAAATAGTGAAAAAACCCAAGCTACCCAGCCTCATGGAGGAAAGCAAAAGTCACTAATGCTAAACTCTGAAATAGGGGTTTTCTCCATCTTTAATTGTATTACTAGTTTTCTGAGAAATTTCTCTGCATCATGCCACGATTTTTCTGCTTCTGGGTATTTCTTTCCAGTATCTGGACTCAGACAAACTCCTGTTTCTGCAAATATTTAACCTTTCTTTCTGTTCCTGACTATTTCTTAACACTAAATCTGATTTTGAAATGTTTTACTTTAAGGAATGTCTTCCCAGTATGCCGAGCTGTCAGGAGTTTACATCAGCAAGTATTTACCACTCCAGTGAATTTACTCAGTGGAGGAGAATCACTGTTCTTTTACCACAGAAGACTTGGTGAGCATGTAGTTCTTTAATTTTTGGGGGGAGTATAGATAATTAATCTGTTTTTAAATTGCTACATGACACAGATCACGTCCTCTGTAGGTCCTACTCCAGCCAATAGGTGGGGTGTCAGTGCTAACCCAGTTGCAGGTATTTAACATAAAAATGCATTCCTTACATAACTAGAGAGTGAAATGTTGGTGAAGTCATCAGAAACTATTGTTTAGGATTGTTTTTAATTCATATTCTGACTTCTAATAAAGTTCAGACCTGTTCAAAAATAGTGGTGCTTGTCTATAAATGCCCCACTGGAGGAAGGCTTTATTTGGATTGTTAGTTTTTATTTTGCACATTCCTTATTGTTTACATCTTCAGACCAAAGCCTTCTGTAAACAATAGTGAATGATTCATTTCTGGGAATTTTTTAACTCTTGTTTCTTTTTATAGCATGTTTTAAAAAATAACATTCTCTTCTGCAAAAAACAGCAACAAAAATTAACAGAATGCCTTACCCTATTCATCCTATTTTAATCCAACTTGGTTTGCCTGCCTTAAATTTTTTATTTATTAACTAGATGATTTCTTTCATTGTTTCTTTTAAAATCTTTATTATAACATACAAAAAATTTGTCATAAATCCCAATAATCTTCAGGGCTTTTCTTCATTTGAGGATTTAATTATTCCAATTAGAGTTACATTTTGCTTATGCTTGACCTGAATCCATCACAGCATTTGCAATGAGAGCTTGCTCAGATTAAGTTACCATTGTATTTCCACATCCTTCTTTTTTTTTTCCTTTCTCCACGGCCTCAACACAACCTATTTCCATCAATCACACCACAATTATACCTTCTTTCAACACACTGGCCATTTTTACTGTACAGCCAATATTCAGAATTTCCTATTTTCAGGCAAAACATCAAGGGCAAATATTGAATCCTTCAAACATATCAGATCAGATAATACCAAATGGCACAAGTAAATCTACAAATAACTGCTTTGTAGTTAGATTATAATGTACTAAATCTTACCTGCCGTTATGTTCCTACCAGTTGCAAAATTTGTGGTTCACATAGGCACTTAGGAGTTTAAAGAATGTATACAATTTTTCAGGTTACACTCTAAAGTAGGTGGTTATTCTTAAATTTATTTGTAAGATATATACTGTACTCAAAGTTGTTATTATCTATTATGTATTTGATAGTAATACCAATGTTGTGGGCCTTTTTTTCTTTAGAATTTACTAATTTTTCTCAGCATATGAGGTGACAGAAGCAAATAATTTCATTTTAATTTAGGAGACTGTGGGGAGAAATTACAATGAAGTAATAGCCGGGTTCCTGTTTTCTGCTGCACACAAATCATAAATATTTCACACTCTATCTTTTATCTGAAGGGATTCCTGTCTGTTAGTAGAGTTTTGTTTGTAATTAAGGTACAAATTACCACTGAACATTTCTTTGCTCTTCATAGAGCACATTTCTTGTGTTGTGTTTTGCTATGGTGTTATCAGGGTGAAGAGAAAGATTGGCTACATGTTCCTGACCAAAATCAATCTGAGGCACCAGATGCATCTCAGCCATTTACCCGTCTTTTTAACCCTCCTTTCCACTGGCAAGGAGCAGGCTGAGGGCTCAGTAGTTCCTTTGGGCTGAGATTGGGAAGGGATATTTTGTACATTTTTAAAGCACACTTCTTAGCAGAGGGCAAGTTTCTGCCTCTCCAGAACCTGGGCCTTACTGGTGAACATCTGATGTGCAGCTCTTCACTGCCAGCCCAGCCACACCGAGGGCATCCTGCCAGGTGGCTGGTAGCAAATATGCTCTGTAGGGCTCTCCTGTGGGACTCCCTCCCTCCCTCTCCTATCCCTTTCCCCACTTGTACTCCACTGCAACAACCACCCATGGACCCAATCTTAGTAATGGCCAGGAAGAACAGTGCAGATGGGGAGAGCCAGGTCTGCTGCCTTCCCAAAGCTGGGCTGAGGGGAAGGGCACTCAGGGGACCTTGCTTCTGCCTCACCCCCTCAAGACAAAGGCTGCCAAAGACACAGCCTGCCCTGTGCTTACTGCGCAGGAAAACAAATCACCTAAATGAGGATTCAGGAATGTCTCCTTAGCCTTGCTCCGGCTCTTGGTAGCCTGGACTTGCCCTCACAGCCCTGCTACGCTTGCTGGAGTTTTTACCTCTGCGTGCACAGCTCTTAGCTGAGGGTCTGCACCTTGGGTGAATGGGCAGTGTCAAGCTGTGGCACTGTGCCGATGCAGCTGGAAAATTGTTCAGTAAAAGCACCTATTTCCCTTGTAAAGCTTTCTGGGTGTGCTGGTATTTCATCACATCTGTAGATGTTCTGCATCTGGCAGGCATGATTTTGCAAGGTCCCTGTGCTATCTGAGATTTGGAATGTTAGGAAATCTGCTGTAAGAGTGAGACTTGTATTGAAGAAATTACATGTATGCACCTGCCTGCTGAAATTGTATTGTACTTGAACTGAACGTTTCTAACACTGATGAAAATTAATTTCAGTTTTATGAGAGGCGTTTGCATATGAACAGGCCTTAATGAGATACAAGCAGCTGTCAGTTGCTGACTTCATAAACAAATCAACACCTAATGACTGAATGAGAGCTCCAGGATAATTGGGTAAATGTAATTATGGTAACTCAGAAGGTAGCAAATATAATTTTATCAGCCACAAATTTGCAGTAGATCGTTAGGGTTTTTAGTATCAGGAGGGAAGGCAATGACTTTATTTTAACTTACATATCTGGAAAATTTTATAACAGAAAGATCATCATTTCACTTGCAGTACTCCTGGGACATGATTTCTTGTGCTTATGTAAAATGTCACACAACAACAATGACTTTTATTTGACATCAACCTGACTTAGATATAATGTCATAAGAAAGCCAGATTGCCTTCTAGTAGCATTAAAAAACAAGGGGGGAAAGGGAAAATTATGAGGAAGTAGGGAGGTTTATTTTGCTTGTAAGAAATGCTTTCATAACTCCTCGGTGTTGCACTTACCATTTCAATACGTGCCCAAATGGTGGCTGTCCAGAAAACCAGTATTTTATCACTGAGAATGCAGCTGACACTCATCTCCTTATTCTCTTCTCTTAATTAACATGGCTTTTTTAAATTGTTGATTAACATTTTTAACAGCATAATCCTCTTAAGCTGTTGTTACCTTGAGGTGCAGAGCAGCCTTGGAAAGCTTTCAAAAAGAGTGAGCAGGACCGGCTTTTCAGCAGCGTTGCTTTTGCAGTTGCCAATTCAGCCTAACACCCATTATCCCTCACCCGGGGAGGCATCCAGATCCCTGAGATCTTTACGCGGGACCAGGGCAGCAAGTGGGTGGGACGGCGAGGGCAGCCCCTTGCCCCGCAGCATCTCGGGGACCACGGGACTCCCGCGGAGGCAAAGCTACCCCCGGGGAAAGCTCTCTGTCCGCAGATAAAAATAAGCCCTTCCCGCTGGGATGTGGCTCCCCGGGGACCGCCCCAGCCGCTACACCTCTGTTTCGGCCACGTGTTCATCTCCAGGAGGTAAAGAGCCTACTCCCTTCCTCCCTGCCCTTAAATGACAGAAATAAACCTCCTGCAGTGGCTGCATTTCTCTGGGGGAACTCCTAACGAAAGGAGAAGAGCACACCCTTGGCTTGACGTGCAGACAACACTGGGACTCGCGGGGGTAGCGGGAGCCGCCCCAGCAGCGTGTGGCCCTGTGCTCTGCGCCTGGCAGGTTGGCAGGAACGGGAGGAGGAGACCGCCAGAGAAACACTTTTCTCAGGTGAAACCCACACAAGCCCCAGCAAGGGCTGTTGGTCCCGGTGTGAGCTCTGTGACTTGGAGCGCGGTAACAACCCTGGGAACAGCCGCACAGTGGAGCTGCACAGGGATATATGTGGGGCTCCGGCTGTGGTGCCCCCTGGGCACAGAGGTGTTCTCCATCATTACACAGGGCTGGGCTGTCGCCACTGTTTGTGTGGGTCGAGTGTGAGCCTTGTGCCCCAAAACCAGCTGTGCTGCACCTGCACAGCAACCCTGCAGGATCATTTGCACTGTACAGCGGCCAGCGAGAGGCCAAGGCAATGCCATCAATACCACACCATGCAGCACCAGGACTGTCTTTAGGGGGCACCACCACACCACGGTGTCAGTCACCATGAGACTTCCATGGCATGTAACATTATAAATCTCCCCCACTTTGCTGTAAGTACCCCTGGGCTGCAGGGTCTCACACCCTACCACTACCCATACACCATCCCTGCTGAAACACTGGAGATGTCCAGCCACAGTGCTCTCCTTCCTGTGACCTGGGAAAACAACTTGACACAATTTTATTGTGCTGGGAGTTTGTGGAGGTGTGGTTTTGCCTGCTCTAACACCATTCTTTGGTTTCGGTATTGTTATTTTCCTCAGCACTCATTAGAGTTAGCACCAGCCTGCTCTTTCCAGTGCCTACAACCTCTGTCAGGGCTTCAGGGCTCTCTGTGGTGCCATTGACACTCTGTAGCAAACACAAACCTCACTGTGGAGGTGATTTCCTGCCTTCAGAGGACTCCAAAAATAAATAAATTGTGGTGAATATTGACTGACCATTCTGCCCACGCAAGCCTAGGAAGCACTTCATGTGCAGATTGCTGGCATTGTGCACTTTTAATGGATAATTCATAGCTCTTGTAATGTAACCCATCAATACATTATATCCTGAGGGATTATTTAATCAGCATATCTGCCCCTGCAGATTAACTCTGTGTGCTGTAAAAATGCTCACAGTATTTGTGATATCAAACAGATACTTAGAACAGACAACAAGGATAATTTCCATTAAAAATTGAGCCCTGGGGCAGCTTCACTTATTTTTTTAAAGAAATTCAAAACTGGTGTTTTAAAAATTTCTCCACACATGTACTAAACTTCTAGCATGTAACTGCGTGGTTAACTGCTCTGCCACAGGGTCCACTTTATCTGCTCAGGCCTGCTCTTTTTTTCACTTCCATACGTGCGAGCAGGTGGCTCAGCCACTTTTACAATATTCATTTTAATAAGTCTTATTCTACATAAATTATTGAGGGTGGGGAAAGTGCTTTTTATCTTAAATTAGAGTAACAGCATTCTGTCCTATGCCATTAACGTTACCATATGGCTCAGAAATAAGCTAGAAAAGAAGTTTTGTATAGGAACCACCTGCTTCTCATCCTCAGCTCCTCCAACCAGCCCTTGGCCAGACACAGGCCTGTCCAAATTCAAAATCTGATTTTATAGTTCTCAGTCAGCCTTGCTTTCTCTGTCCTACCCCTCCACAGCTCTGTGCTGCAGCCTCAGTGCGCACATTGTCCCCATTACCCCTTTTTCCCAGACTCATCATTCCAGCACAGCTCCTTTTGCTCCGTCATGATGAACAATTTCCCATCTTTGTTTCATTTCACATGCAATATAATTTTTTAGTCTCTTTCTGGCACAAGCATCAGGTGGAGGATCTCTGCATCCACCATCTGGGAGTGGCCACTTGCCAACATCTGTAACCTGTTGGATGTGCACAGTTTGGCAGGGCAGCTCAGAAAGGCTTGATAATGACAATTGCTTTTCTTGTGATTCAGTTCCTTCTTCAGCCTTGGTTTTTGAGGATGGTGGATGTCAGGCTGGGCTTGGCTGGCAGAAGTCACACTTTTCTCATTGGACAATGTCCTAGAGGGTCAACAGCAAGAATTTTTTAATAAATAATATTACCTGACTTCACTGTAGTAAAGAAAAATAAGCTGTTGAAGATAAACTATTTAACTAGAAAGTAGAAACTACAACAAGGGTGTATGCTTGAAGGATATTGCAAGTATTCAGAGTTTAGTTAGGTAAGAAATTTAATTCTGTAATACCCCACCACAAACCTTGGGTGTTACAGATTTTGAGTTGTCACCCAGGAGCAAGCTATTTGCAGTGTCGAAAAAATAGGTGCTGTGAAACAGGGTCTTTGTCAAAAACCTGTGATCTCATTATCACCTGTGATCTGTGAACTAAATGAAGTTTAGAATCATCGTGGCAAAAAGAATTTTTTACATCCAAGAAAAAACAGTCAACTATTGTTGAATGGAAATAGATTGTATTCAAAGGGGAGAAATGCTTACACTTGAGCTTTAATAATTATCTAAATAATTAGTGTCAGGAGAAATCTGTTTTCACAACTTAGGACCTGTTGACTGTGACCAAAAATTAAAAACCAAAGTCGTGCTCTAAATCCACCTTTCTAGTATTGCAACCATCACAGAATGGCACTCAATAAAAATCCAGTAATACTCATTGTGAAGCTTACTTTCAAACAATGCTCAAAATCCCTGTAACACCTTTGTAGGCTTGCTCAGAAATGTCATCAATGACTGGAAAGTCCATTACATAGCTCTGTGCAGCCAGTGGCATCATCTAGAAAGTTAATTTACAAAACTCTGTCTTTGGTCGTGCTGGCCATTGCAGCCTGGGCTATGATTATGGCATCCTCTTTATTTTATTTTAGTTACATTTTATCTTTTTTCCTGCAGTTCTGTGAAGGATCACAAATTAAATTTCTGTTATTGGTTTTAAGGTCCAGTGCCACACGTTTCCGCTGGAGTCAGTGCTACTACACAGCCCAAGACGAGTGGGCCTTGGACAACATCTACATCGGACAGCAGTGTCCCAACATGTGCAGCGGGCACGGCTGGTGCGACCACGGTGTTTGCAGGTACCAAGCCTCTGTCAGTCCCTCTTAGCAGTGCTCTCCTGATACTTCAAGTACCCTAATATTTTCCATACTTTCTTTTCTTGGCTGTTATTCTTATTTTTAGATTGAACATTAAAAGGTAAAAGCACTGTGGGGGGTTGGACCATTCAAGCACCATTAACAGCCAGTTGCTGTATACTAGTCTGTCCAAGAACCCTTGCCCTTGGCACATCCAAGCATTGGAAGAACTTTAAGTGACACAGGGCTGCCCTGCTGCAGGTGTCCTGGTGGCCTCTCCAGGCCCTTGCAGAAGGACCCAGGGATGAACTCAGTGCTGGAGCTGTGTTGATGGGTTAGAAGGATGCTAGGTAGCAGCTCAGCTCTGCTTTGCAGCTGCTGTCAGAATGGGTTCAATACAAATGGCACAGACAAGTGCCTGCCAGCTTCAAACTTTATGGACACTACAGAGATTTTTTTTAGAAATAAAATACAGGGGGTTTTCCCATTTCCAGTTATTCTAGTTTGTTTCCGTGATCCAAAATTCCACTCCCAGAATGATTTATTTCACATCCAATTCTAAGAGGTCACTGCACCACCTTAACTGTCAGTGTCAAATCAAGTCTTTAAAAGCTTGTTGCATTTATGCTTCCTTCCAGGTGTGACTCAGGGTTTCGGGGTACTGAATGTCAGCCTGAAAATCCCCTCTCTTCAACCATCATGTCGGATTTTGAGAACCCAGACAACCTGAAGACAGAGTGGCAGGAAATTATTGGAGGAGAAGTTGTCAAGCCTGAAGAAGGCTGTGGGGTCATCTCCTCTGGCTCCTCGCTCTACTTCAACAAGGTAATAAAGAGGGATGGGAGACTGCAAAAGGCATATACTGTAGGTTTGAGTGGAGCATGATGTGGTTGTATGGCAAAGAAAAGGGAAGTGGCAGAATCCTGCAAGCAGTATTAGGAGTGCATTGAAGAGCACAGATGTGCTCTGCAGGTAAAGAACAAAGCAATCAAAAGAGATAGGGAAAGACACATGCATTATGTATTCAAGAAATACAAGCTGTAATGAAAGGAAGTCAATTGCCAGTGTACTGTACATTCAGAATGTCTTGGTTGTACATTTTCTGTGTAAAGACTCAGTTCTCAGCATCCAGCAGCTCCCATTTGTTTCGTCTGTACTGTTCTGGGTAAGAGATGGACAAAGGGTGGCCTTGCAGGGGACAATCAGCTTAATTTGAGGTCGCAGGGCCAAAAGTGGTCGAAAAACCCCCACCATCAGGCTTTTAGAAAGTGGTTAGCCTCTAGGAGCATACTCTTTTGTGTAACCCGGATGCTTTGCAGACAAGAAATAATAGAACCGAAAGGAGATATAGGGAATTCTGCTAATTAATAGCAATTATACCTAAAATAAAAAGAGATCTTTATGACTGGATTTAAGATTATGGATTGTAAACACATTTATTTTATTATACTTGTTCCTCGGGTCTAGTACGAGGGTTTGTTTTGTTCTTAATTGAAAGGAAGAGTTTAAATGCAGCTATGTGCTTCTCTTTTAAAGGTTTGATCAAACTGCCACTGCTGTCATGAGAGCCAGATTAGTCCCAGAAGAATAACCCAATATGCAATGCTGTGTAATTGTGTGTTGTTTACCTCATTACAAAAATCTAACCCATGAAATAATTTTCAGCACTCCTACATAGTCTCACATCCAGCTCCCCTGGAAATACAGCTCTGCACTGAAAATTTTACAATAGACCAATCAGTATAACTAGCTAATTGTGATAATTGGATTTTTTTTTATATAATTGTCTTCTCTGTTAGATGTTTTTCCTTCTGGCTCAGCTCCTTATGCCAAGTTTCTCAAAAGTAGTTTGCTAAATTAGAATTAACCTGCTATGATCTTTCTTCTGATTTCTGCTAAGGAGGAGTGAAAAACACATTTAGAAATTCTTGGCTTTTTTCTATTGATCTCTAAGGGTTAGGTTATCATTCATTTCTTGAGTAGTAGCAGTCTGTGTGCCATCAACAGGAGGTGGTTTATTTAATTTTTGTTTAGATCTTTTTCAAGACATCTAGTGGCCATGCTGGTAGATGATAAAAAATTATTTTTATAGTTGTCCAATACTTCTGTATTGTTTTGAGGAGTTCATATTCACAAGCTCCATTTCTTTTCATTTGCTTGAACAGCCACTTTTTATTTGAATGTCTAATGTTTGCTGCCACAATCAATTACTGATGCCAGAATTAATGTTGGCTTTGTTCTGATAACCCTCTAGTTTTGTTTTACAACTCATTTTAATCAATTGTAGGTGTGTTCACAATACAGAGCTTTTTCAATTAGCCTCTGCAATTCCTCTGAGGTTTCATGTCACTCATGCCCTTTGTTAATTAACCTGGTTCTGTGATTACCCCTTTGGCAGGCAGAGCTGCTGTGGGGAGAGTGGAAAACCCCCTGCAATAGTTTTGTGGCCAGAATTTGACCCACTGCAGGTCAGTACATCAGGTATCCTCAGCCAGCCAGGCCACATCTGCTTATGGGGCAGCAAAGGTGTTTGCATCATTATTACTCATTACTGGTTTGATTTGATGATGATCATTTGAAATTCCAGTGAGTCTCCAAATGAAGCTGTGAAAACAAACTACCAAGAAATTATCAATGTCACCTTGGCCAGTGTTAGCCATGGGAGGCTGGACTGGGAAGCTCAGGGCTGCACTGGGAAGCTCAAGACTGCACCCAAGACTGAGCTCATCTTGCTCTTGCAGTACCATCCAGGAGGGACTCGCTTAGCTGGGAATAAGCCACCAAATACACCAAAACAGCAGGCATAATTCAAGACCAAATCTGTGTGACTGTGTCCTATATGAGCTTTTGGAGAGTCAAAGGATTCTTCACAGGTTTTAGTTGTCATCAGCGGTGCAGGCTAACCCAGCTAAACCCATTTGTATTCAGTTTCCTGAAATCAGCTCGTGGTGTGAGGTGGCCTATTAGGTAGGGTCTGCAAATGAGCTATGGACCCAGGCTGTCACACCAGCAAAGCAAAATAGTCTGAGAAAGAGAGCAATTTGCATTCATCTGTGCTGGGTTTACCCTAAACTGGATAGAAAGAGGAAAGAGGTGATGAGTTGAACAGGATTTAAATTCATATATCATCATTAAGAAAGACCAGATGATATTCTAAATCTCAGATCACAATCTTAGTATTTGTGTTCAGGGCAGTTAAATGCCTCCCTGACATCCGATCCTGTCAGATCTCAGAAGCTAAGCAGGGTCAGCCCCGGATTAGTACTTGGATGGGAGACCTCCTGGGAAATACTGGGTGCTGTAGGTTCTAGTCCTGAGGACTTCACTGGCACCGTCCAAGCCCGCTCGGCCGTGGCAGATGAACCTCAGGACTTAAACGGTGGGGCCAGTTCTGTGCACGCTGAGCCTCACCTAAAATCCACTGCGCAGGCTGGAAGGGCACACCCACGTGGGGACAGCCCTTCCCAAATCTTCGTTCGCGAAGTTTGGCCATGCTTACATTTGTGTTCAACTAGATCACATCACTTGCTTACCTCAAGTTTGTCTGGAAATTTATCAGAAATATCATAAATGTACAAGTGAGAGAGAAAAAAATAAATATTGCTTAAACATAGGCATTATTTTACAACTTAGCCCAAGTTTTCCTTTTTGATACCTTTTTATGCTTGGAGATGGACAGAAACCCATGAGTTTTTAGGGAATTAGATACAGTAGGCATGTTGACAGTTCAGCTCCATTTTGCGGGGGTGCTGTGCCAGATCGCAGTTTTGCAGCTACTTTAATAAAAGCAGAAATGTAAGCCCTGCATCCTCCCTCCAGCTGCACACATACAGCTTTGCCCTACCTATGAAACACAGAGCTATGCTGGGCAGGGTTGTGTCAGATGCAGGACATGCAGGTCACCTCTGTGGGGACACTGCTCTCGTCCTGTGTCCTGCCTTGCCACAGGCAGCTTCAGATCACACATCAGCATCTTGTAGGTTTTGTTGATGTGCAAGCCCACAAGTTTAGCTTCAAGCACCAGGGCACAAAGGGAAGAGGGTTATGGGATAATTTCAGTTACAGAAAAAGGCTCTTAAAGCTTTTTTTAAGATGAATATGCTGTCTTCCTTTGCTAACATGCTCAAAGTGACCACATTGACCTGTTAGAACTCAAAAACATTCTTGGAAAATCTGTTTGCTGAATTTTATAAGGTTATGTTTTTTTTCTCAGCTTTGCTTACATAAACCTGAAACCAAATCCACAGATTTCAGTCAAAAGAGTCCTGATTTACAACACCTAATAGGAAAAGAACATAATTTTGTGTAGGAACAAATCTTACTCAAGTGAAACATGAAGAGAAAATGCCGCTCTCTGGTTCTTGTGTAGGAGGTGGGCTTGAAGAAACAGGTATTACAGAGGCTGATTTCAGGTGATCAGGTAACCCTATACAGTGCAGGGTTTAAGTGGGGAAATGAGATGTCAGAAATGGCCTTTTACTGCTCTGTACAGTTTCATTGAAAGCTGAGTACATAAAAATTTAACCCTGGTTGATTCAGGATATCCAACATCTGCTCTTTGTCTTCTGGAGGGACCTGGGACCTTGAAGGAATGAGATGAAATAGTTGTGTGGAAATTGTGTTGTGAAGCTGCATTGTGTGTTGAAATCTAATAATAAAAATTCTTATGTGATCATACCAGGATGATTAAGGCATAAAGGATGGCCAAGCAGAATAATTGAAAGACAAAATTAACACAAAATTCAATGTCCTCCACATTGTGTAGTTTTCTGTGCAATATTCATCTGTGTTGGACTTTAAATATTTCTATTTGTAATAAAGATGTCATAATTAAAATTATTATTGCCTCTCTGTTGTTTGTATTGTAGGCTGGAAAAAGACAGTTGGTAAGCTGGGATTTGGACACAACATGGGTGGATTTTGTACAGTTTTACATCCAGATAGGAGGAGACAGCTCTTCATGCAATAAACCCGACAGCAGAGAAGAAGGTGTACTGCTGCAGTACAGCAACAACGGTGGTATCAACTGGCAGCTACTAGCAGAAATGTATTTCTCTGACTTCAGCAAACCTAGGTATAATTTTACTCTAAATTAAATCCATACTGCATCAGCTTTTAAAAAAATATATTTCTCAAGTTTTGAAAATATGAATAATAATTTCAAGTTGTAATGCTTAAAAGCCATCGATATATGGAAACTTTTTCAGGCTGCCACAGTAAACTCTGTCACTAGGAATGAAAGATGTAATGGAAGTGAGCCTTTAAAAACTGAAGTAAAATATAGTCTCCTATCACTTTTCTCCCATGTGAAACATGGCTAAAATGCTAATATCTGCAAAACATCAGCAAGGAAATACAGAACTTACCAAAAAAAAGGTGTAGAAATCTGTCATTTCCTCTGACTCTGGCTTCATATCTAATTAACATGTATTAATGTTGTGTAAAACAAAAGCTCCTTTAAATAAATGTTTAAGGAGAGAAGAATTCATGTTCAGCAATTCATATTTGCTGAAAGGTACCTTGTCAGTGAAAATTTACATTGTATTTGTCTGCACTGGTATTAACATGATTTCTATTGCCTGTTGTTTATGTCTTTCAACATGCAAATAATTTTCTTCTCATCTTGTAATTTTCCATTGCAGTAAACAATGCTTTCAGAAGTACTTCTGTAACTCAGCAAACTGTCCTTTTCTAAAGGTGATCTAGGCACTTGGAAATATAAAGCTATTGAATTTTGTTTAGAATAGAATAGAATAAAATAGAATCTACTGTTTCCATTGGAAAAGGCCTACAATGATCATCCAGTCCAACTGCCCCACCACTTCAGGGCTGACCAAATATTAAAGTATACTGTTAAGGGCATTGTCCAAATGCTTCTCAAACACTGACAGATTTGGAGTGTTGACCAGTCTCTAGGAAGCCGCTTCCAGTGCTTGACCACACTCCTGGAAAAGAAATGCTTCCTCATGTCTAGTCTAAACTTCCCTGGCACAGCTTTGAACCTTTCCTGGGAGTCCTGTCACTGGATACCATCATCTCCCTCTCCATATCCCCTCTTCAGGAAGCTATTGACAGCAATGAGGTCACCTCTCAGCCTCCTTTTCTCCAAATTAGGCAAGCCCATATCCTTAGCCATCCCTCATAAGTTTTTCAGCCCTTCCACCAGCTTTGTTGCCCTCCTCTGGATGCATTCAAGGACCATCACGTCTTTCTCAAATCATGGGGCCCAGAACTGCACACAGTGCTCAAGGTGAGGCCACACCAACACTGAATACTGCAGAACAATTGTCTCTTGACCATCTGGTGATGCTGTGTTTGGTGCACCCCAGGATGAGTTTTGCCCTCTTGGCTGCCAGGACACGCGACTGACACCAACTGAACTTGCTGCCGACCAGCACCCACCCTTGTGCCCAGTGTTACTTCATCCTAGGTGCAGAACAGACATTACCACTTGTTAAATGCTATCCCATTAGTCAATCCCAATGCTCCAAGCTATCAAGATCCCTCTGCAAGACCTCTTGACCCTCAAGAGAGTCAGCAGCACCTCCCAGTCTGGTATCATCAGCAAACTTGCTAATGGTTCATTCAACTTCTTCATCCAGATCATTGAGAAAAACATTGAACAGGACTGGCTCTAGGACTGAACCTTGAGGAACACTGATGGTGACCAGTCACCAGCCAGTGTAACCCCATTCACCACAACCTGTTGAATTCTGACTTTGAACCAGGTCTTCACCCAGCACACCCTGAACCCAGTCATCCCAAAGTTGGATAACTTGTCCATAAGGATGCTGTGAGGTACAGTATCAAAAGACTTCCTAAACTCCAGAAAAACTGCAGCCACCACCTTTCCTTCATCTAGTGGTGGGTGAGTGCTTTAGCCTCTACCTTGTCAAAATTACAGGACACACCCAACAAAGCTAAATATTGAAACCTTCATCACTGGACTAACCAATACATTATTTTTGACAAAATGTTGCCCTTCCAAGCAGTCAGGAGTGATTGTTGTTACTGACCATAGCTCTACAGATTTATTTTTCTCTTGTTTCAGTTGTGGTTCAGATTCCAACACAAAAATCTGAGAATGCCTTAGAAAAGAAAAATTCCTTCTCCTCTCTCTGCCTAACTGGCAAGCAAAGCAGAGTTCATGACACAAAGCAATGTGATATAAAGAAAGAGTGCTGAAAGGATCTATAAAGGTATATATGTAAGTTGTTTGAAATAGGACTGAGCAAGTAACTAATGTACTTTGTGACATAAGTATGGTTAAGTTTGAAACTTTAACTTTTATTTAACAGTTGTGTAAGGTGTTTCCAAAGTTGAATGTAAAGCGAACTGGGAACATTCAAGTTCTTTTACAAAGATCTGTATAGAAGGGCTGAAATATTTTTACCCACAGAAGAAAACTCTGCTTCATAATCTATTGCATTGTAACAGAAGAATGTTTTTGTCTACAAATAGGACCAATCAGCAGAAGAGAATGAGTAATTAATTTTGCCAGCATATTTCACTATTACTTCCTGGCATCAGAAGAACATTAAGACTTTCTGAACATGGACCAGATGAAAGGCTTAATTCAAACTGGAGAGTTCAAATTAGTCCCTTATTATGCTTGGCAATAAAGTAATACAGCATTAAAAATATGCATTGTCTTAAAGAGTTTACATTCTCCACAGACAAGAAGGACAAAGAAGATTTCTTGATATGCAGTGTATCAATAGGTATCTTTTTAAATATAAGATTAGATAAATAGAATCATAGAATCATTAAAGTTGGAAAATACCTCCAAGATCCTCGAATTCAACCTTTGACTGAACATCCCCATGTCAACTAAATCATAACACTAAGTGCCACATCCAGTCATTTCTTGACTCTTCCACCACCGTGACTCGACCACTGGCCTGGGCGGAGATTATTCCTGTTGTCCAACCTGAACCTCCCCTGGCACAGTTTAAGTTTAAGGCTGTGTTCTCTTACCACTGGTTGCTTGGGAGAAGAAGCCAACCCCACCTTGCTACAACCTCCTTTCAAGTGGTTGTAGAGAGTGATAGGGTCTCCCCTGAGCCTCCTCTTACTCTCTTAGACCCTTCACCAACTTTGTTACCCTTTTTTGGACACACAAATCACTGAGCACTTGTAAGATAGATGCTGGCTTTCCTACCCCTTTTCCCTGTTTATAGTGGCACATTTCTGTACAAACTGTGTTCTCTAAAGTTCTGCTCCATTTCTGTTCTTCAGGTTTGTCTATCTGGAGCTCCCAGCTGCAGCCAAGACACCTTGCACCAGGTTCCGCTGGTGGCAGCCTGTGTTTTCTGGGGAAGGGTATGATCAGTGGGCCATCGATGACATCATCATCTTGTCAGAGAAGCAGAAGCATATCATTCCTGTTGTTAATCCCACTTTACCACAGGTAACAAGCAAGAACAGGCTGTGGGTATCCCTGCAGAACAGGAGCCATCCTCTCTGTTAGGAGACTTTTGTTTGAATATAATTTTCTTTGAAAATATTGGGTCTATTTAAAGAAACAGCTGTAGTGTTTGCAGCTGTGTGTCTGTGTAAACCTGGATCTTATGACAAAATCATCAGGCTCTTAATCTTTGTGACAGAGGATATAATAATATATCTCCTCAAAATGTCAGGACTAAAGTCTTGGAAATTAAAAGTTTTTTAAAATTACAGAAAATACAAATTGCAAAATTTGAAAGCTGAACATTTGGGGAATTACTCTGATGTCATACTGCTAAATGATAGTACCTGTGGCTTTCCTTCTCATTTCTAACAGAACTTTTATGAAAAGCCAGCATTTGATTACCCTATGAACCAGATGAGTGTGTGGTTAATGCTGGCCAACGAAGGGATGACCAAAAACGAAAGCTTCTGCTCTGCCACCCCCTCTGCCATGCTCTTCGGTAAATCAGATGGAGACCGGTTTGCGGTGACTCGAGATTTGAGTCTGAAGCCTGGATATGTCCTGCAGTTCAAGGTATTCCTTAAACATAAATCCCTCCAAGAATATCCATAAAACTGCCCTTAGTCAGTACTTGGAAGATGCCACTGGGGCCACAGTTCAAACCAAGGTGATAAATTAGACCATTGCATAAAAAGATGTGACAAGCACAAGTATGAATTCAAACAGCATAGAATGCCATCCTGCTTTGTAAAAGTATAGACAAAACCTTGGTGCAGGAAAGCATTTTTGTCCCTCCAGAGGAGCCTTAAAGCTATTCATTCTTCAGCACATTTCACAAGTGGATTGAAGTAACTGTCATTGTATTCAAGGCAGTACTAGGAAATGCTACTGCACTGTCAAGCAAAACAGGATTTATCCCGTCTGGGGCTCCCTGAGTACAAAAGCTCCAATGTGGTTTGCGTACATTTTTGTATTTTAAACTATTTAAGGACTTACAAGCTGCTCTGTACTCAAGTGTGGGTTTTTCATATAATTTACTTCATTGTGTCAATGAATATAGGCTCCAATTAGCATTTCCTTCTTTAAAGGGCTTACAGAAATTTCAGTGGTCTGACAATACATCAGAATATGGGCTCCAAAGAAAGTGTTTTTCCTTTGACAAGCTCTTGTTTCTGAACCCTAATCAAAATTTTATTGAGTTTATAATGAAATCCCATTGGTGAATTCTGGAGGTTGGTTGCAATGCAATTTTAATGAGCTCACCACAAATACGTGGTCCTTACATAATTGGTGGATACAGACACTGAATAATTTACAAGTGGAATTATTAAAGAGATCAGATGTTTACAGGCAGCTTTTCAAATATAATTCCCACAGTTCTATAAATAGGAAAGTTAGTTAGAAATAATGGGATTTGTAAAATAATCTCATTTTATCTAAAAGTTATGCTAATGAAATGCTATACAAACTGAGGGATTTCAATACAATTTCTGAGTATTGCTTGTAGTTTTATACTTCAAACTGTCTAAGACCCAAAAATATCTCAATATATAAGTACCATTTAGCCCGGAAAAGATGCTATTTGCCTCTTCACCACATTCCTCTACATCACTGACTGAGTCTCCATTCTGTTTGATGAGCAACAGTGTTTAAAAATTGTTTAGACTAAAAAAAATAAATACTTACAAAATGCTTCATGCACCTTCCATCACTGAAGCACTTGGCAATATAACACAAATATACAAAACATAAACAACATGTATCACAAAACTTGCTTACAAAGTCTTTTATTTAGGGCCTGAATTTGTACTTCTTTGGAAATCTTTTAAACCAGCCTGCACATAAATGTGTTAGTCTTATTTGCATGCTTTAATTTTAAACATACGGTTAAATGCTTCCGTGAGTTTGTGAAATTTCCATTTTAAATACCAAGATGGAATAATTTTGCATTGATAAACTCAAAGACAGTAATTTGTCACAATTATTTCATTTTATGTGAATGATTTTGTTTCTATAGCTCCAGTAGAATTTCTGCAGTAAAATAATGAAAACTAATATTTTTCTGATAGCTTGAAAAATGAAAGTGAAAACTTCGAATCAGCAGTTGATTTTTGTCTTGGTTACATTCTCATTTCACGTTTTAATATAATTTTGCTATTTAATCTAATTTTACTCTGTTCTTGGGGCCCAAACTGTGTTGCCAACTCCCAGACATCATTCCTACAAGGCCAATGACAAGGCTGTGGTCAGGGCTCACCTGAGAGTCAGGCTGATCCTCTGGGCACATTGGGTAGACTGCAGATGGGATGGATCTCAGAAAAGGTAGCTCTTCCCACCACAGAAGTGCCTGTGCAGAGGTTGCTCTTATGCCTGCTATACACAGGGACCCTTCAAAAGTTCTTTGCATCTTGGTGTGCTGAACTCAGCAACCTTTATGAAGGGATAATGGGTATTTTTACTGAGAAATGCCATATACGTGGAGGAAACAGAGTTCTAGTATCAGTCACTGTTTGCCAGCAGGGTTCAAAGCAAGTGCTCAGAGCGTTAAGCCTCCCAAAATAAGAAGTCTGATTTGCATACAATAAATACTTGTAACTGCGCATGTTTCTTCAGCTCATACCTATGTTTTTTTGCAGCTGAACATTGGTTGCACCAGCCAGTACAGCAGCTCTGCTCCCGTGCTGCTGCAGTACTCCCACGACGCCGGGCTCTTCTGGTCGCTGGTGAGGGAGGGCTGCTACCCAGCCTCTCCGGGCACCAAGGGCTGCGAGGGCAGCTCCCGGGAGCTGAGCGAGCCCAGCGTGTACCACACAGGAGACTTTGAGGACTGGACCAGAATTACTATCGTTATCCCCAGGTCACTCGCAGCCAGGTACTGTGCACTGTAAACTAGTACTAACCCAGTATGTATGTGTGTATGGCCAAACTTCACGAACGAAGATTTGGGAAGGGCTCTCCCCACATGGGTGTGCCCTTCCAGCCTGTGCAGTGGATTTTTTAGGTGAGGCTCAGTGTGCACAGAACTGGCCCCACCGTTTAAGTCCTAAGGTCCATCTGCCACAACTGAGCGAGCTTGGACAGTGACAGTGAAGTCCTCGGGACTGTCACAGCACCCGGTACTAACTGGGGCTGACCCTGCTGAGCATCCAAGATCTGACGAGATCGGATGGCAGGCAGGCATTTACTGCCAGGGGACGGTTCCCACTGAGACTGGAACGCAGGTCCTTGGGATTCAGAGTCAAGAGTGCTCTCCTTTACACCATGGGACCACCCCACTAACCCAGTGGCACACCATGAATTAGCTGCTGTTTCTGTGATGGTACACTAGGAAAAAGTTGGAAGGCTGAGAATAAAAGGGGTGTTAAAAATGACAGATCTGGGAAAACATATTGTGCTCCCCAAAACAGGGAGTTTTCCATTTTAAATGTGTCAGATTGGTCTATAGAATTAAATTACAAAGCAGCAAGGCACCTCAGAATTTTGTAATTTGACATCAGTCTCATCATTGTCCATCTTTGTGTATATCAGTCATGTTGGAGGCACCAGCAAGAGAGCAGTAAGTCATATGAACCAAATAAGCCATTTGAACAGGATTAATTTTAGTTACCACTGGGCAAAGAAACCTTAGAAAGGTGTTTGGGATGATGCATAATGTGGTGTGTCACTGAAGGTTGCTGGGACAGCCAAAGGCCAAGCAGGGAGGAATCATGGATGTGCTCACCTACAAACAAACCTCAGCACTGGGCTGACACTGGTGAGAAAACATCAGATGAAAGAAGACATGAATAAAGCAGCTTTTCTCAATCTAAATTGGATTTGGCCGAAGTTTCTCACTCCCCTTCCTCTCTGTCTTACCCTACCAGTAAAGCACCCCAGTCTGATTTGCTGGCTGCACCAAGCACTGCCAGCAGCTGTCCCTACCAAACCCCTGGTCATGCCCCCCCCACACACACTTCCTGCCTCTCAGTCCTCAGGCAGCTGCCTTAGTGCTGCCCCTGGGTTGCAGTCCCATCCTCCTGCCACAGACTCCTCATCCTCAAGCCTCAGCACAGATTTTGAGTATGTGGCATATTTTGTAGCAGGAGAGCCGGTGCCTTTGCCACAAGGACTTGAAATAGCAGCGTGTACCATAACAAGTTTGTCTTTTCTTCAGTAATTAGCCAATAAAAGCAGGTGCCAGATCTGACACCAGCTGATTTGATTTACCCAAAACAAGTAGTGCAGAATCAATAGCAGCAATCTGTTTGGCATTATGTTCAGTAATGTAATCAGGAATAAGAAGCTCACGCTAATACATTAAAAATGTAAGTATTGTGACTCGATGAGGGTCTTGGCATATTGAAAATTGAATTTGTTGTGGGTCACTTTGGAAGTCATGGTTCATGGGTTAACTGGAGAGCATCCCATTTCATCAGCTGGTACAGAGCCTGAACACAATGATCACCTACCTACCTACCAAATCCCAATACACAGCAGAAAAGGAGGAGCAATAGGTTTATAATATTTTAGGTGGAGTACCAGGGAGAATCTTAGTTTATCCATTAGATTGACAATGAGATTTTAAATCTGTTCCCCTCTCTGGAGCTCCTATAAAATGATTAAGCTGAAAGTTTAAGACTGAAAATTAATAACCAAAGTATTTTTACTTCAACAAATTTCCTATGCAGTGGGTCAGCTGGAGTAACAGTCTTAGCTCATAATGTAGTGTTAGCTCATTGAATTCTCTGGAACAGTTTTAGTTACACAAATTAAGGATTAAATGACTGTTTTCCAGGAATTTTGTGGTGTCATCCAAGAATAAAAACTTAGTATCTCTGTGCACATGCCATGTAGCACATGTTACTTGCCACTATTTTTTAGAAAGTGACTGTTTTCTTGCATCTAAATAACTTGAAGGTTTTTTTACTCAAAAGCATACAATCCCATAAAAACTCTGCATCACTGCCAGTACTGAGTTCCTTTCATAAGTACTGTGAGAAATAGAGTTCTGGGATTTTGACATGTAATTAGCAGTTCAGGTTGAACTGAGTAGTCAAAGGCATCTTCAGAATCATGTCTAATTATTCACTTTTGTTGATAAAACCATATATTTGTTCTTTGCATCACACTCGTTGATACAAGAAGTCAAAATGCCTCCAAAACTCTTGAAGAAATATTCTTAAGCAACACTGAACCAAAGTGTAGGATGTCAGAAATATTTTCCAGGCATTCTACTTGCAAATGGCAAATTTAGGAGAAGGTCTTTTTAATCTTAGACCTTGAGCAGTAGATGTAGAAGCTGGGAATAGTAATGCCGTGTCCTTCGTTGTTGTTCGTGTACAGTAAGACTCGATTCCGCTGGATCCAGGAGAGCAGCTCCCACAAGAGTGTGCCTCCTTTCGGCTTAGACGGCGTCTACATTTCTGAGCCTTGCCCCAACTACTGCAATGGCCACGGGGACTGTGTCTCGGGGGTCTGCTTCTGTGACCTGGGCTACACAGGTAACACAACCCTCTCTGGGTAGGATTACAGTAAGCATTGGCTGGGTTAAAGCTGCAAATCTAAAATTCTAGTTTTCTTCTCCAATATTCTGGAAAAATGTATAATGACATATATTTCATGGGCTGCCAGCAAGAATATTTTTGTTTTGTGAAGTAAAATCCAGCACAGGCAAAGCAGAGCAGCTGAAGGCAGCGGACACTGTTGATGTTTCTGGCAATCCCAGTCTTTGAACATCACCATCTGTATGAATGGGAAGGGACTAGCAATAAAAGAGAAAACAAAATAAAACATTATAAACTGAAAAGTCTGCTTAAAAGCGTTTGGATCATCTTCAAAAGAATCGTTGCCATTTTTGAGTCCCCTGGCCATCAGATGGCATGGGACCAAGAGGGAACATATGCTCTGACAGGCCCTTCTGTGGAAAATTCTGCTCACTTGTGGTTTCAGGGGCTTTTATGCTGAAATAGAAAAAAAAAAACCCAAATCCAAACCCTGTGAAAAAACAGTGATTGACACAACCAGTTGCACACTGTGCTCTTTTCAACCCTCTATACCAAGAAAGCAATAAGCTAACATCTTTTGTTCGATTTGTTAAAATTAAATGAAAGGATAATATTTTTCTATTTACAAAAAGTGCCTTATCAGCATAAAGCATAGCTATTTTTCATCTATAGAAATAAGCTATCTGAGAATTTAGAGGAAGAGGGCTTATTCAAACAGCAAAATTTTGTAAAGTGGGTTTGAAAAGGTATAATCATCAGGACATTTTCTTAGAAAAGCCTAGTGCTTTGTTGCATGTGAATGCAACAGAACCATCTGCCAGTGTACTGTATCTGACCCTTACTCTGTTCAGCAGTTTCACCAAAACATTTCCCTTTTCTTTTTTCTTTCTTGAAGCATCTCATGGAACCTGTGTGTCTAATGTGCCTAATCACAGTGAGATGTTCGACAGGTTTGAGAGGAAGCTCAGCCCTCTCTGGCACAAGATAACAGGAGGTCAGGTGGGGACAGGCTGTGGTGTGCTCAGCGATGGAAAATCTCTGTACTTCAATGGACCTGGCAAAAGGGAGGCAAGGACTGTTCCCCTGGACACCACAAATATCAGGTCAATCCTCAGTGCTGCTTCTCACAATGACTGTATATTCCTGTTCTCTCTTCTGCCCTGTTGCAAGTGCAGATGTGAAAATGTGGGAGATGTGTTTTTTCTGGTAATCACAGACTGTACAAGAAATCTTAAATGCAGAGAAAATATTTTCGTTCATTCTAATGTACTATTTCCTTTTCAGGAAAGAGAATTCTTAAGTGAGAAACAGTGGAATGAAAACATAAAATAAAATACCTTTTTGAGAGGACAGTTTGCATTGTATTCTAGGTGGACAAACAGAAGATGTGGTCTTGAGAATGCACAAACCTAAGGCTATGCCCATAGCTGGGGAGAAAAAGTCCTATTTCAGTGACTGCATTGAATTGCAGGCATGACGATGGCATAGCAAGGAACAGTTGTTTACTTGCCAGATGCTGTGAATTAGTCCACTTGTCAGAAGTGTAAAGGAGTGGAATGTGAATTATTTCTGCATATCCAAGAGGCTAGCCAGCCATCACCTCTCTCCCTGCTGCCACTGAATCCTGCTCCATTGGTAGCAATTATCCTCTTCTCTCAAATTGTCTAACTGATTAATGTAATTAGGATAAACAAAGGGCTGTTAATTCTAACCACCATTTAGTCTGGAGTTTGCTGCTGCTTTGTCCAGTCTCATGAGGGATCGCCCACCTGAAACCTTAAGCACCCCACAATTATGTCATTTAGCTTAATAAAAGATACTTGTCCTGACAAATACTGCTCTGAGAGTAAGCAAAGCCATGATTTGCTCCATTATTTAATTTGTGAGATCGCTCAGCAAAGACTGGTCTCAAGTCATTTCTACCACTCTCCAGCTCAGGCAGACAGTGCTGTGCAGCACAGGTGTGAGTGCTGCAGCTTTGGGGACATCCTCAGCTGGCCCCTGGCACTGCACAGCACAGCACCAGCTGCCTTTCCCCTGTCCCCTGCTTGTCTGACAAATACGTGAAATATTTATATAATTATGTAAATTAGTTGATAATTAAAATTATTAACTGTTTGACAAATACTCTTTGGACAAGCACATGTTTGTCCTGGAACTCTGGGAAGGTCTGAGCACTTCTGTTCTACCGTCTTTAATGCACCTGTTATTAGTCCTGTGAGACATTATATTGGAAGTAACCACATCCTCCAGGAGTCTATAATCAAACAATATTTTTGAGCTACTTCTTCCATGGAGAAATCATCTTATAAAAGAAAAGTATTTCCTTTAGCTTTAGTATTACTTTGAAACCACTTTTAGTGCCAGATATTCCTATTTATAGCTTTCCATCTTTGTAGAGTTTGAACCATTTTAAAAGCCAAAAGAAGTTTTAAAATACTATGCAATTCTCTCTCTTCACTTTTTTAATCTATCACTTCTGTTTTACACAAGAACAGGTGTCTTAAAACTGCCCCAACAGGTCACCTGTCTTAAAACTGCCCCAAGAACATAAAGGGCTGGAGGGACACTTGGTAAGAGCAACTAAGATCTCTCTCTTCTGAGCACGTACTCACTGTGTGAGCTGCTCTCCTGCTGCAACTGATTGTTCAAAATAGATCAGCACTTTATTTTTTTTGTAATCATCACTGTGAGCTGGTTAACTTCCTTGAACAGTTCAAGCTCGAAGCCACCTGGCTGTTTGCTAGACAGAGCAAACACAGTGGTCTTCTCAAACACAAATGGGACTAACATGGATTTTTTGCTTTCTTCAGTGTGTGCTCAAAGGTGGTAGCCACTTCATGCTGCTTGACCAGAACATGGACTCCTTAGGCTACAGCAATTACCCCAGGCTGCTTTTGTGTTCCAAGGAGAGAACAGCTGCTTCAAGTGGGCAACACCACTCTTCTAAAATAGGGTCTAGCAAAGGCCAGTGCTTTGTCTTCTGGAAGCATGTATTTCTTTCATTAATTATAAGGAAATCGCTCTTGCTTTGAACAGATGCATCCCACTTTGGTGTTTCAGATCATCTGTAACATTAACTGGATGGTTTTTTTACTAGAAGAAAAGGCAGACTAAGTTTGTGAGAGTGTGAGGGGTTAACTGAAAGGCCCATACCCAAAAAAGAAAATAATTCCTCAGCCTAGAATTTATTTTTTTTATTATTGGAGCTAAAATTAATATCACTTGAAAGAGGAGATTACAGGGAAGCACTTTTCCCCATTTTGGTATTACTTTTTGCATTCAATAATGCCTTGCATAGAATTCAGTTATCTTATTAGGGGTCATCTTAGCCCCTGCACAGTTACCTTTTATTTTTGCAAGTGTTTTTTGGTTGGGGGGTTTTGGTGACTGAATAAACAGCAGAAAAATATGCCTTGAAAGACATACTGTTAGATATGTGGATTGAGGGTTGTGAATAGGAAGGCTGAGACTTCTGCAGTAGATTTTTAAGCTGCTTAGTTTTCAGGTTAATAGTGTTTTCCCAGACCTTTTAAGATCTTGTTTTGTTAAATCAGACATGGAAGAGCCTGATTGAAAAACTGAAAAATATTGCAAGACACTGAAGTTTTATTTTCATTCTGGAATTCCAACATATCCACCTGTGCATGTTCCCCATTATCTTGCTTCAGTTACAGCTTTTTGAATGTAAAGTGTAAACTGTATGTGAGGAATATAAATATTTTTTTTCTTCTTTTTTTCAAGCTCTTTTCCCATTGACTCTTTTCTTCCCAGCAGAGCAGAGTCCGTGGGGGCTTGGTGTTCCTGGTTTGCTCTGCTCCAGAGGAGCTGGGATTTTCCAGCCTGAGGTGCATTGTGCTGCTCAGGGAATCAGCCCAACAGGACACTGCCAAGCTCTAGTGTCACACTAAGAGCATTTAAAACTGAAGTTTGTGCCCTGAAGCCAGTGATCATAAGCAACCACTTAATTTTTAGTATATACATTGAGTGATATCATAATCTTAGCTTTGTTTGTCCCATTGCCTCCTTATTCCTTTATGTGATTGACTACACTTTTTTTCCCAGATTACACTTCAGAAACCCCTGGTAGTCTCTACATCCCTTCCCTACTGCGTGACCCAATACACTAAAGGCACAGTTTCACCAGCAGTATTTCCATTTTTCTCACTGACAGTCTGATCCATGGATGCATTTTGGTTGCTGATGAGCTACTGCCTCCCATTTTGATGGCCTGTCCCTTACAACACTACACTCATCACTATCTGTTCAGTGGGAGCATTTGCACACAGTGCCTACCTGGCAGCTAGATAAGAACCATGGAATAATTTTTTTTTCCAAGTGGTGACATCTGGCTTGTTAACTGGCTTGGCTTCTGTCTGCTTTACAAACTCCATTGCTAATGACTGTGCAACCATCCTAGAGAGCTGTTCTGGGTGAGACAGATCAGATGAGGTGATTCACCCTTCTGCAGAAAGGGGGTTTTGTCCTTTGTTTTTGCTTTTCAATGATCTTTACATTTGGCAAGCATGACTGTCAGAGAATTTTATCACAGGACAGTAAATCTTTTCACCTCAGAGACTTCTATTGAGTGTTTTATTGCCTGAACAGTCACAGAGAGCAGAGCTGCAGCAAACAAACAGGACCTACCTGGCTAAATGGTGTAGTGTTGTGAGCCTGACCATTCCTGAGGTATCTGTGGGGTTATGTTAGGAATGAAATTGATGAGCATATTCTGGCTTGTCCTAGTTCCTATGGATATACAAAACATTTCAGATAGGAGATACAGATTTTGATAGCAGAACTGAAATGGGATTGGTTTGGAATCAGAAAAGGATCGTGATATTGTGTGTGTAGCAGTGGATGAGGGGTATTGGAGTCCTATCTGCATCATACTGACTCTGGCTGTAGTCCTGTGGCTTGTCTATGATTTTACCAAAGTCACTACAAAATATGACCAAATTTCCTAAAGGAAAAAGAGTCATCCTTGGGGGGAATTATTTGAGTGGTAAATCAACTCTTGTTTCTTCACACAGAGACAAAAATTCACCTCAAAATGAGTATTTTAAATAAAGAAGTTGTCTAAAGGCAATAGAATTAGTGAAGCCTGGTTTCCCTACATCCTAATTTAAAAACTGATTAGGAAACAAGGAGGAGAATGATGTTGTCAACTTGCAGCAAAAGCCCATCATGGGGTTGAGCCCAGTTTCTGTGCTCTGCTCAGGTGCTGGTTTGGGTGTGCAGTGCAGACAACCTGTGAAGAAGGCATAGATGAGGGGGTGATGGCATCCTCAGTCATCTCAATGCTCTTTACATTAATTATGCCCCAATAAGATTCAGATGAATGTCTGAGATAATGCAGTGAAATTCGGTGAGTGAGCAGCAGGACATTAATTGAAATTAATTGTTGTTACATAGCAAGGTAGTGTGCATCTAAGAGGAAGTGTAAACTACTCTGAAACCACAGAGTCACAATTAAAAATACCAGTTCACCAAGGATATCAGAGCATCACTGCAGATGGGAAAAAAAAAATTAACAATCCTGGAGCACAAAGATGGGATAATTATTAATTCAGATATAGCTAAATGTGGGTATTCCAGGCTAATCCAGAGTTTTCTCCAAACCAGAAAAACTGTCTCAAAGGGGTTTGTGGCTTTAGAAGAGTTGCAGGAAGTGGTTTTGGGAAAAATTGAGGACATGGAAAAACATTCATGCAGAGACATAGATGAAAAGGTTGCCATGGTTTGCAGTAGAAAGGAATAAGAGAAGGTAGGGAAGTGATAAAAGCACTGACTACAGGGCAGGTTGCAAGAAAGGCAGATCAGGAACATGTTTTTTTTCACCATTTTCATGATATGAGAACAAGAGGATATTGAATGAAATCAAAATGTATAAATTCAAAATCAAAGGGTCTACCTTAGAAAATGTTCAATGAGGTCATTTCACTGAAAATTGTTTACATCAAGAATTTAAGATCAAAAAAGGATTCCTGGTTTAGTGAGGATATAATAATTTTACTACAACTCTAATGCTATATTTTATAGTTTAATCTAATTTCCAGTTAAAGAGACCAAAGTAGAATCTGATGTAAGGAGCAGGAGATTTTGCAGACAGAACTTCTAAATTCTGCTACTGACTCCAAAGATACATTTATTAGGTACAGGATTAATAAACCACATCACTTCCTTCTGCCTTGGGTCCTCCATTATTTATCACAGCCATGTTTGATTTCTCTGGGAACATTACCTAATCAATAAGCCTGGAATAATGACCTAACTGAAAATGCCACATTAGTTAAGACAGGAAAATTATCCTGACTGATCTTGTGCTATCAGAAGACAATGACCCTTCTTCTCTGTCCTGTTTTTTTTAACAGGCTAGTTCAATTTTATATACAAATTGGAAGCAAGACTGTTGGTAACTCCTGCAACAGACCAAGAGCCAGGAATGAAGGTAAAGCCCCATTTCTTTATAATAAGCTTTTTCTATTTTGCATCTTCTGCAGTGGTTTTGCCTTTTTCTGCCTTTAAAAAATAAAAAATATTGTTAAATTTTTTAACATAACATAAATAAATTACCTCTTCAATTTTCATAAATGGTGCAGGAAGCTATTTACTAACTTTTCTATTTATACTTAGTAACAGCAAACTTAATGGTGGTCTATCTGTATGATGCACTGTTGGAGGTGTGATGATATAAGAAAGACAACATTTACAAGACAATGTGTAATAACTTTTATTAGACTACTTGATAGCATTGGAAAATGGATAAATTTACAGGTATCCAGGACTTTCTTCAGGCCAAATAAAAGAAATAAAATCCAAGTTCAGGATAAAGTGGGCAACCTCCATTTCTGACCTGAAAAAGAGCTGCGTGGCTGAAAGCTTGTTCAGCTTCTCAACTACACCAATGGGTCTAATAAAAATTGCCTTCTAAACCAACCTCGTGTATGATTTACCCGAAATGCAAAATTACAAAGCTGCATCTGAAAATTAATTTAGTCTGAATAAATTCATCTCTCCCAGATGTCTTCTCTCTTATTTTACCCACATGCTTAAAGTTACTGTGTGGGGGGAGGCCTGATATTTGTGTTTGGGAGGGATCAGCAGTTTGGGGAGTAAATTCTCCATGTAAAGTGGTCTAGTTGCATGAAGACAGACCACTGACATCTGGTAGATGGGAAAACTTAATTTTCCTCTCAGGATAAATCATTTAACATCAATGGACTGTTTCCTGATAGTTGGCATTTACATTGACACTGACTCACTGAGAAAAGCTGTAGTGTAGATTACTCTGAGGGTTTGATTCTCCTCTCATTTGCACCAGTATAAGACAGAAAAAACTCAACCCATTATCTTCAAACGTACTCCAGTGTAAAAGAGTTTTAAGAGGACATTGGTGCTTCTTTCTTGTGTTGTCCCCTTTTATGAGCTCATTAGTGACTTGAAAATTCTGTTGTGTCCTAGTATTTGCCGTACTCTGGATATCATAGAAAGACTATCTTAAATTGTCTACATATTCTAATTAACTTCCAAGGATGCTGTGAGCTTGCATACATAGTACGAGCATTGTGAGCTACCCATATTGTAAGCCCAGCTATCATAATTACAACTTAGTGTCTCTCACAAACTAAAGGATACCCAGCATGAAGTAAATACTGACTGTATAAAAATGTCACATTATTCCTATAATTTCTGTGGTACAATCACTAGTTTCAAGTGAGACTATAGAAGATTTGGACCTTTGATGAAGACAGGCAAGATAATGTGTGTCAGCTGGTGACCCATGTCACCTTTGCAATAGGACTTTGTCCACAGAATGCTCCTGGACCAGAGGATGCCAAAAGGGAAGGGGAAATAGGTTGGATATTGGAAAAAGTTCTTCACCCAGAGGGTGGTTGGGCACTGGAACAGGCTCTCCAGAGATGTAGTCACAGCACCAAGCCTGGCAAAGTTCAAGAAGTATTTGAACAATGCTCTCGGGCACATGGTGTGACTGTTGGGGATGGCCCTGTGCAGGGCCAGAAGTTGGACTCAATGATCCATGTGGATCCCTTCCACCTCAGCATAATCTGTGATTCTGTGAGATGTCAAAAGGCAGGCACTGGGTGGGGGTTGGCAGTTCCTGAGTACAGGCTGAATTGTCCCCCCCCACTTTGCACAGTCAGACTAACTTCTTGTTTTAATTTAAAATATAGGGCTTGTTGTTCAATACACAAATGACAATGGGATCACCTGGCATTTGCTGCGAGAGCTGGACTTCATGTCATACCTGGAACCCCAGATTATTTCGATAGACTTACCTCGGGAGGCCAAAAGCCCTGCTACTGCTTTCCGCTGGTGGCAGCCTCAACACGGTAAGCAAGGCCATCCTAAAAATTCATTTAACAGCTTTACACAGCCCACATGGCAATGCCACTCAGTATGGACCTGCTCTGCAGAAACCTCAGCTTACCATAAATGCAGTATTTTGAACAGATGGAAGCTGTAAGAGCATATCCAGGCTTTCCTGAGTTGCACCACAGACGTGATTCTCATTTATAGCACCAAGCTGAAGAGTGGGCTTAAGACTAAAATTGTTTGAAAGCTAAGTTTAAACCAAAGATGCTGAGATTACAGAGGGGAGGGGAAAATAGCATTACATAAAAAAAAAAATCCTAAATATTTCCACACTCCAAAACAAGACCCTCTCCTCCTGCCATTTCTCGTGTCCCAGTGCCCAGCCTCAATGCCTTCTGCTGCACATACAAAACCCTCTCTGCCACCTCCCACATCCTCAGCTCCAAGTACTGACCCCGCAGCCACTGTGAGAGCTTCCACCTCACACTGGGGCACATTTACCGCTATTAAAACTGTCCTGATTGTCTTGCTTTTGCACAAGGCAGCAGCTCTCAGATCCCTAAATGAAAAATAAGGCAATATTCAAAAATATTGCAAAGTATATTTTAACAGCAATTCCTTGGGGAGCAAAGCACACAGCTTACATTCAGGTAATTATGGTATGCAGATCCTTAGGTACTATTTATCATTTTGATGGCTGATTTTATTCATACATTTTCTTACAATGTGTATGCTGCACTTAATTCTCCTCACTAGGTAAGAGAGTGGACAAGGGAAGAGGGATGTTACTTAGTTAAGAAAACAGTTTCTTTGGGGAAAAGTGCTCAGCAGCAACTGGTGCACCACAGACCATCATTCTGTGATGATCATTTGCACTGGTGAGTGGTGCAATGTCAGTCCTGCTGCTCCCTACCTTTGTCCTCCTCATGGCCACTTGCTCTGGCAGCACCTGGATGACATCTGTCCCTGCTGAGAGTGATCATTCTTAAGATCACCTGTTGGCAGTCCTGTGGCTCCCAGTAGAATGGAGAATTTATGACTGGAGGTTGAAATATCACCTTTTATACCATCACCTGCAAGTGGCAACCATTTCTCTTTACAGATGTTAGTTCCTCTGTGGACTGTCCTTTGCCATACCTCAGTGCATAGTGGCCCTATCAGCATTGACCCACATTCCTCATAATGACAAGACAAAAGTCCTGGCACATACCTGCAAGCTTACAATTTATTGTAAAGGCTTTCCTTCCTCTCCTGTGAGCACAGTGACCATTCAGTGAGGTGTTTTTTCAGTAGAAAGGTGAATTGAAATGAAGGGCTAAAGAAATAGGCTGGAGATGATATGAAAGTGAAATGCCTGTAGGCCGAAGAGCAAGAGAAGAAAGATTTCCAGGAGGAAGAGCAGGACTTCCATAAATATTATCTATATCCAGAGCGTTCAGCATTTTCCTTTGTGTACTTTTCTCTTTCATACAAAAGCTGCTTTGAGAACTAGACAGAGGGTTTTCCAGTTCAGCTGTGGGGATTGGCAGGAAGAATGAGAATGAGAATCCCCATTCTAGGGGCTCAGGGAGTGTCTCATTCAAACACAGGGAGAGCATATGATGGCAAAGGCACTGAAGCTATAGCAATGTTTATCTGTAACAGGAACATACTCTTGAGTCCAGGCGCATCCTTCAGCAATGTTTTAGTCTTGTTTAACAGTGCTCAGTGGGTGAACACAGCATATGGGCAATAAAAACAACTTCAAGGGAATCCACTAACCTGTCTGTTCTGGTTTTTGTAGGGAAGCATTCAGCTCAGTGGGCTTTGGATGATGTCCTTATAGGGATGAATGACAGCTCGCAGACTGGCTTCCAGGATAAATTTGATGGAACTGTGGATTTACAAGCAAGCTGGTATAGAATACAAGGAGGTCAAGTAGACATTGACTGTCTGTCTATGGATACAGCTCTGATGTTCAGTGAAAACATTGGTATGTGTCATCAAACATTGCTGCATTTTGTATGAGTGTTTTATAAATTCTTTATGGTCAGGTTTTACAAGATGGGAGTCATATATTAATCTGCATATATTCAAGCATATAGTAGTCTGCAGGGAAGAGAAGGCTGAAAAAGTGAAGATAGAGATACATTTCAATGACAGTACTGAAAGTATATGCTAAAGTTATACTTTTTTGTTGTTGTTTTTCTCTCTTTTCTTAGGAAAACCTCGCTATGCTGAGACTTGGGACTTCCACGTATCAGCCTCCACTTTCTTACAGTTTGAGCTGAGCATGGGCTGCAGCAAGCCATACAGCAATTCCCATAGCATTCACCTGCAGTATTCTTTAAACAACGGAAGAGACTGGCACCTGGTGACAGAGGAGTGTGTCCCTCCAACAATCGGCTGTCAGCAGTACACCGAGAGCTCCATCTACACTTCAGAAAGATTCCAAAACTGGAAGAGAATTACCGTCTACCTCCCACCCTCAACCTAGTGAGCACTGCTCTTCTGGCAGTTTAGCATGACAAAGGTTTTGCTGATCTAATTTGAACAAACATCCCTCAGCTTGGGAATATTCTGCATGTCTTTTAAATTTTTAAATGTGTGTTGTCACGCCACCAGAATTTTAAATTTCCCTTTAAAATATTTCTTCAGCTATAACGTGAATTGTAGGCACTTAAGGAAGTAGCAACTTTGATGAGTGAATTCTTAAGTCTTGCCTATAATCTCTGACAGTAAGAACAAGAATGCTAAATCAGCTTTCCTAACATTTATGCAATAAGAAGCAAGAATTACTACCCTGACCCATCCTTTCATATAGTACTTACTGTTTTCTGTCATTCTACATAAGTTGTCATCCAACATTTAGGTGTGTTAGTCATGACATTCAGCAAGTCAAAACACAAGTTACTAGACATGCCACCTTCGCCCTTTTGACCAGGAGGAGAATTCTGCCTGACTCCCTGTGATTTCAGATGGTTATAAATGAATGTGGCAGCTATGCTGGCATCCATCTCTTCAAATAAAACCTCTAGTTTAGAAATAACAGATGATGATGATGATGATATTGCTTACCATTGTTCTGAATAGTTCTGTAATTGTTCAAAGCACCCTACACATTACCTCTGTAAATTTCATCACACAGAAAAAACAGTGGTTAAAATGGACACACAGTAAATGAACTGAGACTGGAGTTTATATCTTGGTTTCTAATTTCATAGTCCACTCCAGAGGACCATACATCATCTTCCAAATTTTTTTTGTTTTCCAAAATACTTTCCTCTTTTGAGGATATCATAGCAGTCAGCAAGGACAGCAGTGTGTCTGGATGTGCATATTTGTACACATTCTTGTATATATAAACATACATAACCATTGGTTTTCTCTTTACACAACACTTAGTATAAATGAACTTCCATCACCTCTTACTTTACTGAAGGAATTTGATTGTTTCAACTTTGCTGGCAACACATGGAGCTGTCAAATGCTAACGAAACTACTCATTTCTGCTCCACCACTTTGCTGATCAGCAAAAGTTGCAGCAATGTTCTTTCTCTGTTGCCATTTTGGGCACCTTCCTTTAGAATAAGCTGGCATTTTGCCTTATAAACTAACCTGAGAAATTGAAACTTCCAGTTTCAGCCAGAATAGGAATCTTGTACAAATAACGAAGCCATGCTTGTTCATATGCCTTTCTTCTCCAGAAGAACTTTATGGAGCAGAAATTTTGACTCCTGAAATATATTTATTCTGTTTTTAATAGCTCTCCCAGAACACGGTTCAGGTGGATTCAGTACAACTATGCTTCTGGTGTTGACTCTTGGGCTATTGATAACGTGGTCCTGGCTACAGGGTGCCCCTGGATGTGCTCAGGTCACGGCATCTGTGATGCAGGTCATTGCATGTGAGTACAAAACTGCTTAACCTGCTTCCTGTAAAGCAGTCTTTTATCTGGGCTGGATGGATAACACCTCTTCCTCCCAATTTGTTGCCAGGTGTGACAGAGGCTTTGGAGGTCCATACTGTGTCCCAGTCCTTCCTCTGCCATCTGTCCTGAAGGATGATTTCAATGGTAACTTGCATCCAGACCTTTGGCCTGAAGTCTACGGTGCTGAGAGGGGAAACCTGAATGGTGACACCATCAAGTCTGGAACAGCTCTCATTTTCAAAGGGGTTAGAGATTACTTACATTGAAAAGAAACAACAAAAACCAGTAGAGTTAAAACAGATAATAAGTCGTTTTCTACATATGTTTATGTCAAATCTCTAGGCCAGAATTTGACATTTTTACTTTTCTTGTCTTTTCCTGCCCTAAATACTCACCATGTTTGTCACAGTTGTCATTTTTAGAAACAAATGGGTTTCATCTGTTTGTTGGGTATCACTTGCATTTGTGATAGAAATTTCTCTTTAAACACCAAAGAAAAAGAATGAAACTCTGCACTGAGATTCTTGAGGCAAAGTGAACTATTTGGAAATACAGTACAAACCACAGTCATCTTGAAATCTCCTAACTGGCTTGTTAGTATTTTGAATGATACAAATTAGTCAGGATTGTAGTCTGTGTTAACAATGTTTATGTAGTTAACCTGTATTCTAATCTTTTCTATTGTTTTGATGTTTTCTGGCTGTTTCAATACTTTTTTGCTAATTACAGATTTGAAGAGCCAGGAAATACCATATTTTCTAGAATTCTCAGTTCTTCAACAAAATGCATAATAGAAAGACTTTTGTTCACATAAGCACACAGAGTTTAGGCTCATACATGAGTCTTCATTTGATATTGTGAATTCAGGTGCCCCTAGAAAAACAAAGTTTAAAAATGTTTCATGTATAAATTAATTCTTTAGAAATATTTGTTTGCAAAACCTTGACTCCAGTTCAATGTCTTTAGATTATTTTAAACCCAAATCACAAGATGTGAATTGTCTAAAATATGGGTTGGTTGTTCCTGCAGATTGTTCCCCTGGGGCAATGGGCCTGAGAAGGAGGGAAGCTCTGAGAAGTTTACCAGATCTCTGCACTCAGGATCCACACAACATTGAGTTAATCTGTAAAGATGGACAGGACTTTAGGGCTCACTATAGGGTTTCTTGTCTGCTGCCTTTCCTTACTGCTCTTAGTCAAGATGTTGCCCCGGAGGAGCATATTTGTAGAAAATAATTTCTGAGGCACAGAAAAGAACTCCTAAAGAGAAGTGTTCCTGCCTGGAAATTAGGGTGCTTGTCTGCTATACAGTTTACACAAAAAATGAGTGTAGTAGCTTGGAATTATTGTTTAAGTCAGTGCTTGCAGATCAGGTCACATCCCAGTGGTTCAGAGCACGAACTGGGGGAGCTGTGCCTGTGTCTGTACCTGATCAGGTAGCTGTGCCTCTGGTGGGACACACACCCATATCTGTTCCTTTCACTACTGTGGCTCACTTTGCCAAGGCTATCACTGTCCGCATTTTCTGCCTGGGAGCATGTGTAGGACCTCTCTTGCTGCCACCAGCAGTCACTAACAGACAACATCCAGGAAATAGTAAGCTGCAAAACACCTCCAGTAGTGGGAACTGAGATTCACACCTCATATTCTGTATTTGCAGGAAGGACTGAGAATGCTTGTTTCAAGAGATCTAGATTGCACTAATACTGTGTACATCCAGTTTTCATTTAAATTTATTGCCAAAGGTAAGATTACTGTTGATTTCCTATCACTTCTCTAGCTTTATTAATTAATACATAGTAGCATGACAGAAAAGAATATGAGTTTAGATTTTCAACTTAAGTGTACATGATCATCAGTTTATGGTAGATTATATGGGAACTTGTTTGAAATTTTGCGTCATCCCTCCCTTGCTACCAACCTCTGTGGCCATCTCTGCCATTCCTAAGAAAAAGTGAAATGTGGTGGGTATCAAAAGAAGCACACCTAGTACAATCTTTGAGCAGAAGAGAAACAAAATAGCTCAAGATTTTTTAGAGACTTTCCACTATGTTGGCGGGAAAAAAAGAATTTATCAGGCTTTTTTAAGTCACAAAATGCCTACAGTAAAGTGCTTAAGGGACTGATAGGTAACTACAGGGTTTTTCATTTTCAAGCTTCAGTCCACTGCGTTAGAAACTCTTACCATTTGACAGCCTAGTAGGTATCTTAGGGATGACTAAAACTCCACAATTCTATATAATTGCATATAAAGAATAGTCAGACTCTGCAAGACAATTTTATGCCTTGTTGTAACAAGAATGGGACAGTTTCTCTAATATAAGAACTTTCAAGCCAGTGATTCTATCTTACCCTGCTCCAAGCCCCTTGTCATCTCTGGCTTTGCAAAATAATTTTGTCCAAGCCAGGAGCGACATGAAGAGAACCACTAACCTGCTTGAGGGTTTGAATCACTCCTATGCAATTTCAGAAGTTTTTCCAGGCATTGCTCATAGAATTGTCACTTCAAGAACAAATTCTGAATGTGCAAAACCTCCTTTCCCTTTGGTGGAAGGAAGATATCCATACCTTCTGTGGGAAGCTCAGTGCTCTGGCGCTGGCCCCTGACTGACTCACCATTTGCCAACAACAGCTTGGAAACAGTTTTGAACCACCTGTTCTTCCTAAATACATGTCTTAGCCAAATCTCTGTACGGAAAAGTAAAAATTAGCTCTTTGTGAATTATGATTATTTCCTTTACTAGGCACTTAATCATATTTATTTGGCTGTTTATTACTATTTCCAGTATTTGATCAAAAAGATAGACTACAATAACAGCCAAAAACATACAATGCCCCAAAAGAATAACATGCCAAATATTTCATGTTTATAAGCAAAATCTTTGTGAAGACTTCTTTTGCAAAACTATGCCTTGCAAGTATTTCTATACATGATCATTGCCAAAATATGAAAAAAATAATGTGAGTAAAAAATATCATTCTGGAAGGTAGGAATAGCCAAAGACTCAAGGCTGGATTTTGAGACTTGATCCACAAGGAGTAAGGATATGAAACTCCAGGAGAAATCATATAACCTGTTAGTCCTAGGCCTGGATCCAGGTGTTAGTCCCAACAAGCTCCCTAAGGTTGAATGCAAATTTCTATAGCTGGGCACATCTCTCAGCTGTAAGCATTGAGAGCAGTGTGTTGTTAATTGCCAGAGATAAGCTGAAATCATCTCCCGAGTGCCAGCATCTCTTCCCTGCTCTGTTCCATGCATGGTGGTTGAAGAGATACTTTGCACTGTAGCAGAGGGGAGCAGGAGTGTGTGCATCAGGCATTTTGGTTTCAGCAAATGCGATTGATTTAAGAACAGAATATGGAAGAAACTTGCATGGTAATGCACACTAAATCAGGAATTAAGAAACTGCCCCTTAGTCCTTTTCTTCTGCTAGTTCCTGATCTCATTGAGTTTTTGGGGACATGCCATCAGTGTGTAACACCATGAAGGGAGCAGAGCGTAAATTTGTCTGCGTGAAAACTCAGCTCAGAGATATCATCACTTGGACAGTGATATTCCTGGTCAGCAAGTTAGGCACAGGCCAAATATATGCTGGGGAATGAGCTTGTGTACAGTAGCCAGCATCAAGTGCGAGTGCTGGGCTCTAATTAACGTGTGTTAATAGCTAGGGCTGTAAAGAGCCTTTTATTTTTTTACTCTTTAAAGCATTAAGTAAAAAAAAAAAAGGAAAAGGAAGAGCTGGCAGTTAAAAAATGCAAATTTTACTGTCAGTTCCTCTGATATTTAGGCCCAGCTTAAAGCACAGAATATTGCTTTGTTGTTGTTGAAACATGTTATTAAAGATCCTGGGTGCTTTCCCTTGATTATATTATTTCTGGGCATGAATATGCTCATAGCAGTGTCTGCAGTCAGAGCCATAGACTTTAAATTTGTGAGGATAAGGATGGTGTCTTTATCTGTGGGTGCTACAGGTGGTGATGACAATGTCTGGTACCTGGGCAAAACAAGCAAATAAATATTGAATTACAGGAAAATGTCTGTAGTAGAAGCAGCTGGTTTGTTCTAATCTAGAAAACTGTAACACTGGGATAGCTTCTAATCTAAGTAATTAAATAGGACCATGTATATAATGAACAGCAATGTAAATTTAGGTCCTAATTCATTAGCGTTTTGCAGACAGACAAGCAAGGGAAAGCACAGGAAGGTGTATGTGTACAATACATATATAACATCTCAAGAGCTTGAGTTGTTGTTAAAGTTGTTGCCAAAGGAACCTACTTGTATTTATACTTGAAGAAGCAGGTTTTAACCTACCGAATTTTCCTGAACATAAACCCATGTCCTCTCTGCTGCAGGCACTCCTGAGAGGTCTCATTCCATCCTGCTGCAATATTCTGTCAACGGCGGCATCACTTGGCACCTGATAGATGAGTTCTACTTCACCCAGACGACAGATGTGCTCTTTATTTACGTCCCTCTACCCCACGCAGCCCAGAACAACGCGACACGGTTCCGGCTCTGGCAACCTTACAACAATGGTGAGCAGAGACACCCATGGGATCCAGCCCACACTTGCACAGCTCAGCATCTGTAGGAGGCTGGCATTTTTGAACTGGCTTTTTTTGTGTTCAAACTCCTTCAATTAAAATTACCACAGGATTATGTTTATGGTTCTTACAAAGCTTTTGTATGCTTTAAAGTGAAAGTGCTGATATCACTTGATTGTGCACAGACGACTATCAGCTTTGGCCCTGGAGGGAGTGGGCAATCAAGCAACACCAATAAAGTTAACTTCACTCAGGTTCCTCTCATTATTTTTAATGGACCTGATTCTCATTTACACTGAGGCCCCACTAGGATGCTCCAATTATACAAAAGTGTCCCAGGTGTACAGGGGAACTGGGCCTACCTTACTCAGAATTAACTAGGCATTAAAAACCCATTTAGAAAGAGTGTGTCGTGAGCAGTTAATCTTTTGATTAAATTGTAAAGGACTAGCAAACCACAAGAGGAACGCAGCTCATTCCTTCTGATTACAGGAGATGTGACAGCTGAAGAAAGCTCTCCTCTGCTCTCAGTTACTCTGAGCACATTTCTTAGCAGGAACTGACACTAAGGGATCATTTAGACATGTGATACAGCAACAATTTATGCAGGCAAATTCCTAGCACATCTCTAACAAAAAAAAAAATTTAAATGTGTTTCTGAAAATCCAGTTCATTCTTTGGATGTGACCTGCCCAAAACAATCATCTAAGTTTTTCTTGCTGACATTATCCTTAAGTAGAAATTTTATTTAAAAGAAGCCTTTTAAATTTCTCTGATCAACTCAAACACTTTAAGATAGATGAAAAAAGGTTGCACAAAAGATTTGTCAATCTAATTGTTCCTCTCCAGTTTGAAAATAGTGATTTTCCAACATGTATGAATACATAAACAATTGCAGAGAAGGTCACTCAGAGTTTCCTTCTCTGCCAGTGAGCTCTTCCCAGGCAAACACAAACTTCTGAGTGCAAGGAAAAAGTTATAGAACAAAATTGCACTTTCAGGCTGCTGGGACTCTATAGCAACTGCTCATTTAAATAATTCTTAATTGAAGAAGACAATGATGGAGTTTCAAAGTAAATGTGATTTAAAAAGATAATTGTTCAACGCAGATTTTTCACTCTTCGGTTTGCTGTGAGTTCTATAAATTTCAGGGAATAAAAGTTACTTCTGTAGGGTCAGGCTGCAGAGTAGTATGAGGACTATTCTCATGAAAACTGAAAATTTTCCCTCTCCCATTTCTATTTTCATAGAAAATCAAATTAGAGAAGCCACTCTTTTAGCACCATCTTCTCCACATAATCCATAAATACTGGCTACTGTTGTGCTCTCTAATAGTAGTAGTATTAGGTCAATATTTCCCTTTTTTATAGGCAAAAAGGAAGAAATCTGGATTATTGATGATCTCATTATTGATGGAAATAACCTAAAGAATCCCATTATCCTGTTGGATACCTTTGACTTCGGACCTAAAGAGGACAACTGGTTTTTCTATCCTGGTGGAAACATTGGTCTTTATTGCCCATATTCATCTAAAAGAGCTCCGTAAGCATCTCTCAGCAGTACATAAGGAAGAAGTGGGTGGCTGTGTAACAACCTGAGTCTAAAGTGCTCCTTTCCTTCTTTCCTCCCAGGGAGGAAGACTCAGCCATGGTATTTGTTTCAAATGAAGTTGGAGAGCACTCCATTACCACGCGGGACCTGAGTGTAAATGAAAATACTATCATCCAATTTGAGGTACTTGTTCTCAGAAAGTTATTTTGCCTTTTGTTTCATGAGTTTTGTTCATCCACGTTCTGCTCTTCGGTTTATTTGCCAGCTTTATGATTGCCAATAAATAGAGAAGCCTGTCCAATTTCCCCTGTAATTGCTCTGACATTACTTTCCGTCATGTAGGTACATCATGATATTTTTAATGTACAAATAAGGAATATTTCTGCCTCAAAGTCTTCTACTTTCTTGGCTAAGTTACTACTTTGTCCATGCCTATATACTTGCACTGATAGCCTTAAAGTAAGTCCATGTCCTGTGAGTTGGAGAGTCAGCACTGACAGGCAGGATGATGAGCGAAATATAATGAAGATCCAAACTGCCACTTCACAGCCTGCTCGGGATAAGAGTGCAGCATCCAGTGGAGAGCTACAACTTCATCTCTGACTGTAGAAAATAATTTTTCCTAATTGTTGGCTTAACTGCACTGTTGTACTGTCCCAGAGAGACAAGGTTCTGCTTTCCTTTTGCTTCTGCCCACATCATAGATACTCTAGATGAAGCTGTTCTTTGGCTATGATGGCCTGAAGTCACCCCATCTTAGGGAGTTAACTAAAGCTCATGAATAAGGAGCGTATTTTTTGTGTTTCTCGTGTAGTCAGTGGAAACAGGTGACAACACGGAGTCTACACTAAACTGTGTTTCTGATTTATCTCAAAACCTAAACTGTGTATTGCCTAGGGTAGCTACTGATGGGATTTAGCCTCAGATGTGTCAATTTAGAGAGGTCATCATATCGTCATTAAGAAATCTGGCATGTTAATTGCCATGCTACATTTGCCAGGCTGCTTTTAACAAAGTTGTAGGTTGTTGAAGCATTAAACAGCAAATTATATGAGTTTATAAAGAATTACTAAAATTATACTAAGGGTTTTCCAAGAAGACTGGTTTTTGCTGTATACTCATGCACACTTCACTTTGTCATGCAACTAATTCATAAATTATTGAATGCAAACCATTTTCTGTTTTAAAATATAGATTACAGCCTGTAGTACAAAAATGTTTGAGGTCACTTTAAGATATTCATAAATCTTCAGAGCATTAATCTCATGAAATCTACATGCTTACTTCCATATGTGGCAAGAACATCGTTTTCAGCTCACGTTTTTGAGAACATTAGTGTAAATGAAGGAGTTATGCATAATGCAGCAGAGCTTCTCTCCGTGTCTCAAGAGTCAAAATCTATATTGGGTCAAGCATCTCTCTAAGCTTCCAGATGAGTAGACAACCCTTCTAGTCAAATGTAGGTTGATGGGACTCATGTGCACTGAAGAGTGATGAAGGAAATTTGATGCAGGATGCACTTTCAACATTCATGTACAGTTCTAAGTATTACTGGGGTTTAGAAATAAATAATTTTCTTTACAGAGCAGCATGTTAAAAAGACACTGAGTTTTTTTGCTACAAAGATACATAAAGAACCCAAAGTGTTTCATAGTTTTAGTAAAAGCTTTGTATTTCATCGGCAATGGAGGTTTATTTATTGCATGGTAAGTATAGTACATCTTATTTAATGTGACAGAGTTATCCTGTAAATGAACTAATTCTTCTTTTATATAATCAGTTGGAAACTATAAGAACATCTTAATACAGTGCAAAAGAAAAGCAGACTAATTTGCATTGGTTGCATGCAGAAAATATGTCTTAAGAGGTCTCAGATTCTGTACAAAACATTTTATTTATTTTTCAGTAGTAGAACTGGTTTTCATGTAAGTTATCTGCCATTTCTACTGTTCTCTACATCAGAAGCCTTTTGAACACACCCTGAGAAGTTTGCCAAACTAAGTTTTGGTGTGACATTAAATCTAAATCCAATCCAGTTATGATGCTCTTTTAGTGGTGTCCTTTGCTGACCATATTGAAGTGGTACAGCACACACCCTGTGGCATAAGCCTTTTCTTATTTTTTGGAGGGGGGAAGCATAACACAAAACAGGACCATAGTGCAGGTGAGCAATTTAACAAAAAGCTGTATGCTTGCACTTTTTGTTTTAGTATTTCTGGGTTTAAAAATGCATATTTTCTTGGTACTATGATTACTTCAGTACCTGCCAGAGGACTGCAAGACCTAATGTGTTTGATCCAGCAATTTTACCATCTCTCCTTTGGGATTTTGTCAGTTAACTTCAGTTTCCTCTTAATAGACATAGTTGGGGATTTCATATCCCATTCATTTTATGATAAGCCAGAGTGTGATAACTCATGGACAGGAGGGCAATGTACAAGAGTTCATGTTCACATGAGTACATGTCCTGAGTGCATCATCCCAGTTGTTGAATGAGTTCCTGGATCAGTATTTTCCTGGGCTAAATAAATGCCCTGCCAAACATGGGAGGCTGACTAAGAAGTGATTAGGAGTCTCACAGCCTGCCCGTGTCATCCTCTGCATTTAATGTCTTGGCCCCCAGATCAACATCGGCTGCACCACTGACAGCTCCTCTGCCGACCCGGTAAGGCTGGAGTTCTCACGAGACCTGGGGGCGACCTGGCACCTGCTGCTCCCCTTGTGCTACAGCAGCAGCAGCCACCTCAGCTCCCTCTGCTCCACCGAGCACCACCCAAGCAGCACTTACTATGCAGGCACTACCCAGGGCTGGAGAAGGGAGGTCATTCACTTCGGCAAACTGCACCTCTGTGGGTAAGTGTCCAGCTCCTATTCCTGCCCAGCTGCTTGATGCTTTTCTTTTTTTTTTCATCCAAAATGTTCTCCTAGCACCAGAGTGGTGTATAAGAACTGTGGCACTAGAGCAGACCAGTATGGCCAATTTTTCCTCTGCTTTTTGCCCTGAATGTTAGCTAGTGTTCAGGTGATTCCCCAAAACATATTGTGCCTAATGCTAACATAGAATAACCACAGGGAATTTCCTGTTTATCCATATATTTATTTGGTGGCATTTTAATGGAGGTGGGCTACATGGTAAAATTAATGCACAACTGACTGTCCTTACAGTGCTTCAAGTGTTCTTGACAGCAGTGTGTTAGGTATTTGAATTCACTGATTATATATTTGCATGAAATTCGAGCTTCATCAGAAAATGCAGTAAAAAATGAGCTACTATAAACTTAATTCTACTTCAGTGTGAGGAAATGGTCTGATCCAAATAGTCACTGTTTTACATAACTGTAAAGTCCTCTGATTCTAAGAAATTAATTGCTGTAGTCACTAGAAACTTTTAAGTTTGTGAAACAAACCAGGTTGGATGATAACACGCAGCATAGAAAAATGATAGGTGCTAGGAGGCATAATAATATGTAATGTTTTCAAGTAAAAACAGTATTGTTTACTTTTTAGGGGAACTGTCTTCTAGCATCAAATCACTTTATGTAAAAGATCACATCATTAATGATTAAACTGTAGCATGTATGAATGAAAATGAGCTGTGAAACTATAAGACTTTTTGAGCCTATACAACTGTGAGACTGAGTACTTATGAAACTATCCATGCAAAGGGTCCTCCACTAAATAAGTGACCCCATATGTGCCTCTGAAAGTATGAAAAGACCTATATAAAAGATGAGAACCAAGTTTGGAAAGCCTGGATGTTTAATAATTTAAGAAAATATTTAAATTTTAAACTTGAATTTTCTGGTTTGTGACAGTTAACATTTCAAGCATGGAATAGGTAACCCTCTCTTCCAGCAGCTCAGTTGTGCTTCTAGTTTTGTGCAGAAGAATTCTTTGACCCTTTACCCAACCATCAGTGCATCCCACAAATGAAAATTTTGTTTAGGCAGACTCCTAATTCATTTAAACCTTCCAGGTATTTTGATTCGCTTCTCTGTTTCTTAGTGTTTCTGTCTTGTTTGCCCATCTTCCCTCCTATTCCTTCCCCAACACACTGAGCCTGTTGCTGTTGCTTCCACAATGCACTGAGCCTGTTGCCAAGCCCAGCAGTGCTGAGTAGCTTCTATGGAGTATTCAGTGCATGAGATTCTTGGGCCAGAGGGCTGAAGGGGCATTTTCTTTGCCAGAATCTACTGGAATAACAAGAAAAAAGCTCCAAACCTGATCCCATTTGTAATTCTGGAAAAAAAAATCCCAGACTTTTCATCTCTAAAGTGTCAAGTGGTTATATTTAAATGAAGATGAAGACATTTTCAATTACTTCCACTACATGTGTAATTTTTGAAATCAATATATATGTTGATGTTCTCAGCAGACAGCTGTAAGTAATAATTGGTATTCGAGTTATGTCCTGAAGGAAAAACCTAGGACATGTTAAGACAGAGAAGAAACCCCAGCTGACTTCAGCAAGGCCAGTGGCTCACTCTCTGCTTCAGACACAGCATGTTGTGCTTCACCCTTGCAAGGAGTGAGCATGAGAGAAGCAGGTGACATGTCTCAGGCACAAAATCCAGGCTGTGGGGCACAGATCTACTCTCAAGAGAAGCTTACAACACCTCCGGCCTCACACTTTGTCCTTCACCTCAGGGTGCACTAAAGTCAATGATTTTTGCTTCCAGCTGGACTATGGTTCTTGGGTATCTTTCTTAAAACTCTTAGTAGTGTCCCCACCCATGTTATCCCTTGTCACCTAAAGACCCTCATAAAAATTCTCTTTTAGCAAATCAGGACAAAAAAAATTGTCAGCTACCTGTGCAATCAGTTCACCTTCTGAATTTAGATGTCTTTAACAAGACACATTAAACATGCAAGGCAATTAAGTGCTTTTCCCTTCTCAGTCTTCTAGTTTTCTTCCTCCCCTTAGAATGTTTTCTCAATTGGGAATAAAATTAGTCTCCTGAGTGTTTTTCCCCATCTCAATTTGTTTTCCCTCCTTCCCCAGTTGGTTCCATTTCATATGCAGCATTAATGCAAGTAGCACTTAGGAGGCAAATTAAAAATGACAGGACAGCACCCAAAGGAGAAATAGCTTAAATTAACAACTTGCTATATCAGTCTGGTTTAAGATTAAGCTGCTGGAAAACAAGTTGAATACCTGGTGACATGACAGATCATGTTTTCTTTCAGTGTAATTGAGGCTGAGATCTACCACTCCGCCTCCACAGGTGGTCTCCCTGGGGCAGGATGAAAGTATGAAGTAGGATTTCACTCTCTAGGAGAGGGTGAAATTGTCCCAGTCTGACCCAGACTCTGTACACCAGCACAGAAGGAAATCCATCAGACCACAGCCATTCATCCTCCCCATGAACGACGGAGAGAAGAGGGTGTAGATTTGAAAACTTGAAAATCAAGTCTGTCATTCAGTTTTGGTATTAGAAGTAATGAATAATATTATTTTTATTTCTGTCAGGACTTGGGTTGAACGTCAACATAAAGATGCATGAGGTACTGAAGGAATTAGATCTAGCAGTCAGTTTGTAGAATTAACCTATTTATCAAGCCAGTTGCAACAGAAAGAATAATATATATGCATAGTATGGTATATCTATGGAATACAAAAAAGATGGAGCTATTATTTAAAATAAGTATACTTTATGCTGTTTTCAGGCTGGCAAGGTTCAGGTGGTACCAAGGGTTTTACCCTGCTGGATCCCAGCCTGTGACTTGGGCCATTGACAACGTGTACATTGGCCCACAGTGCGAGGAGATGTGCAACGGGCATGGCAGCTGCATCAACGGCACCAAGTGCATCTGCGACCCCGGGTACTCTGGGCCAACCTGCAAGATAAGCACCAAGAACTCTGACTTCCTTAAGGATGATTTTGAAGGTATCTCTTTTGGGGCAGGGTCTGAATTCTGCCTGTCCATCTCAGTGGAACACGGTGTTCAAGGGACGAAACAGCAAAGCCTTGCTCGGCCCTGCATGCTTCTGAGTGTAGTGTATGCTGTGGGGGTATTCCCACAAACCAAGTAGTTTACATATCATTCACTAGCACTCTTTGTGAATGTTTGATGTGTTGTTAGAGCTGGAATTCAAAATCTTACTTGAAAGAGAATTTCCTGAAACTCTACAGGTAGAAAATAATTTTAAAAGAAAATTATGTTTTGATGGTAGTTTGACTTTAGCACAGACAGGGCGCGTGCAAGTGAGGCAAAAACGGGAGGGCCATAAAGCTGTGCCATTTTTCACTACAAGGGAAGTCTAACAGGCCTCACCATAACAAACATGGTTTCAGAGCAGACCATGTTTCTCAGCTGTAGGGGCCACGGCTCAGCAGGCACAGCAGACCCCAAGAGAGGGGTGACAGCAGGGAATCCAAAGCCTCATGCGTGCCTGGGCACACTCAGCATCCACGCACACAGCTCTGAAAGCCCCTGGAGGCTTCCCCTGCCAGCAAGCACAGCAAGAAGAGCACATTTTGAATAAAGCAGCACTGTGGACCAAACTCATCCCTTTACAGGAGCTGCTACTCATTTTAAATTTTGCCAGCCCTTGCTTGCATGCTACCACATGGTACCCAAAGTTTCTTTATAGACCTGAGCACTTTGTTGTTTTCTTAAGAAAAATAAAGAAAAGTAGAAAAATCTCATTAATAACTGTAAACTAAGATCCCAGATTACATACTTCTTGGTTTATTTTGTTTATTTTGTTTTGATTTGTGTCAGCTTTCTAGAATACATGACATCAGAAATACTGAATGTTTCTTCAGTTGGCATGTGATTTTTAATTCATCTCTCTTCCTACTCTTGCAATAGGGACACTTCAGAGTAAATCATAAACATGTATTCACTGTGTATTCAGGTCAGCTGGAGTCAGACAGATTCCTCCTTGTGAGTGGTGGAAAGCCATCGCGGAAATGCGGCATCATGTCTGGAGGAAACAACCTTTTCTTTAATGAAGAAGGGTTACGTATGCTGATGACTCGAGACCTAGATTTGTCACAAGCCAGGTAACACAATGTCAGAAGTTCTTTTAGGATTTCATTAAGGAAATAACATACTGAAGAATGATACATATGTGATATTCATGTGGTAAAGACAAGCTGACATATTCCGTGGTCCTTATGCTACCAAATATTCCATTTTAACCATTGTTATCATTTTAGATTAAATTTAACTTGAACTTGAACTGGGTTAACCATTTAAATGTTACTTTTTTTCCTTGAATAAGAACTCCAGGATCTGATGCCACACCATCAGTTTATGCAAGTTTTTCTTTCCTAAATCCATAACGAGAAATTGATTGCACATCTTGCAGTCTGGTGTATTACAAGCCATTGCTGAAACAGGAGTGTCCACTGGAAGTATAACTCTTATATTTGTCATCTCATAACAACTCATAATTTCTAAAGCTGGATTTCTTTTTATTGTGCACATTTTTTTCCAATAATTGAAAAATTTCCATCAAGCTGTCACCAGCAATCAAACCCCAAATGTTTTAGTGCATTTACAGATTATTTTGCATCATTACAGCCTGCAGAGGAGATATTTGATGAGTGAGATATGCTAAGCAAGGCACATTTAAACTGGCATAAATTAAACTCCATCCTAATTGTGAGCATGCTGACAAGCAGGCATTGTTTTCTAATTTATTCATTATCTTAGCTTGTATCCATATGTTATTACTTTGGAGGGACTGCATTTTCTCCAAGACTTTTTTCCACTCATCTCTTGTAAACCCCCTACTCCTCTCTAACGTTCAGTGGGAAACACTTTAACAGGCTTTTTATCTACTTTTTGCTTCTCAGCATTGGTACTGAAGCTTCAAATAATGGTTTAATTGTAAAGCATCATGGTCAAAAAAGATGCCTGATATCTAACCAGAGTATTTTTTAGATCAGCACTTCAATGATGTGTAATATTAAGGATCCCTGTAACTTGTAAGAGTCCCCATAGCAAACTTCTTTCAGAACTTGGTAAATACAAACCTCAATTCTCTGCAGTAATTTGATTTCCTAGACCATTCTGAAATTAAAAGATTGTTTAACAAAAGATACAAAAGGTCTTGTAAGTTGCTCCATTACACTAACTGATGTTTTCCTTGTTGCTCATGTTCAAAGAACTGTCATTTATCTTTTCCCCATGATGGTCTGGAGCTGGATTTGCACATATTGACCTCAAGGTGTTACATGGAGATAAATTACTTCTGTCTTAGAAAAACAAAGCAGTACATTCAATTTCTTGTTTATGCTTATAAAAAATAGCAGTTATCAACCAATAACTGTATGTTCTCTTCTGAACAGCAAGGCAGACTGCAATGGTGTTGCTGGGAGCTGCTCTTTAGCAACCTAAAGTAATTGCAGTGGGATTTTCTTAATTTCCAGACTCACTCTATCTGCCACCTGCAAAGCACAACAGATCTGGCTGTGACACAGATGTACAAGTTCTGCACAGGTCTTGGGGAGAGGTTTCAGCTTATGACAGGAATGATGAGAACAACTGTTTTTAAGGGTGCTAGACTGAGTATTCACGTTAAACCTTGCCCTTTCCTTACCAGGAGATCCCCTGGAGTACACAGGCAAGCAGGCGTGTCTGTCAGTGCTGCAAACCATGCCCAGCACTTGGGGATTGAAATCAAGTGGACTGTGCAATCCACTGTACACTGCTGGGAACAGTGTATCATCATCACGGGGGTACCAGTAGCTGAAATTGCACAGCATGGAATATGAACAGGGACAGACTAGTTTAGGTGTCACAACTAATCAAATCCCTTTCAGTTCTGACTTACTAGAAGAAAATCCACAACTTTTAGTGCTACTAGATTTACAAAAAACCCCTTTACTTTTCCATTTCAGAATAGGTAGACCCTTTGCAAAATACCTGTGGGATATTTGAAATTAGTTTTTTATCTGCTAGACATTTTTACCTATATTTGAGTGGGTTATTACCACATTAGTAAAAATTGCGATCAAAGAATAGCAACGCACAGAAAGTAGATGCAACAGAGACAAGGTCACCTGGGTTTATTTCCTTTGAATTACATGGTGAATGTTGGAGTAAATCTGAGGAGGCAGAAAGACTTGCCAGCAGTGAAGCAAATCCATTACAGTTGATATGTTGATCTATGAGGGTACCCAGTGCTCCTTTACAGCACAAGCAATATGTTATGTCTGGAACATGGAGTGGGATATAATCTATAGTGAAAGCAGTTATATATAGTAGCAAGAGAAACTGTGAGTCGCAGCAAGGTCTAGAATTAATTGACTTGTAGGTCTGGTGTTTTATTGAAGCTTTGTCTGCCCAGCACCTCTGCAGCCTCCACTCCCAGCAGATCTACCTGCAGATCAAACCAGAACAAGATTTTTGATATAAAACTTCTTTTGCACCATTTCATTTAACAGTGAGCCAGGCAGCACTAATGCAATAGTAATTAGAACAGATACAAAACTCTTAAGCTGTGCAAAAGCTGTGCAAACATGAATTAATAGTTGTAATATCCCTGCCAGTCCAATAAGTAAATATCATTACAGCAGCAGTTCCCTCCACTCCAAGTGCACAGTAGAGCTATTTATGAGCATCAGCTGACGGGAAGAATTTCACAGTTTGATACAAGTCTATTGTGCTGCTTTGGAGAAGCCAATTAACTGGGGGATGAAAGCACTGGTGTCCCTGGGTGGCTTGGGCTGGCTTCAGGGAAGCTGGCACATTTAAACGGTGTAATTTAGACAAATTTCCTAGGCTGACTAAGTGGACATGGCTGAAAGTGAAATGGGCTTTGTTCTCCTGTCCATATTTCCTCTGGTTTATGCCAGTGGAAAACAGTGATTCTTATTTTGAATTTAAGCATTTCAGCAAATTCTTAGCAAATTATGATCTACTTAGAGCACTGTTGCTTTTCTGCCACTAAAATGTGCACTCATGGGATACAGGGATAAAAATTTCACCCAGGATTATGTTTCTGATACTTGCAACACCATCTGCTATGCAGACAAAAGCTCAAAACAGAAATGACCATCTTTGTTCAGCCTCTTATGCCTGGTAAAATACCATACAGGCAAAATGAATTTTTGTCATTCCACCTGTCTGTCTAGTTATATTCTGGACGTTTTGAAAAGGAAATCATAAGATCTCCTAAAGCTGACTCCTGCAGCAAGAAATCACAACTCTCTAGTTTGTTGTGTAGGATGTTGTAGAAAATAAATCTTTCCAGTAAGTGCTCCCCCTGTTAGATTTGTGCAGTTCTTCATGAGACTGGGATGTGGCAAGGGGGTGCCTGACCCCAGGAGCCAGCCTGTGCTACTGCAGTATTCACTCAATGGGGGCCTCACGTGGAGCCTTCTCCAGGAGTTCCTCTTCAGTAACTCCAGCAACGTGGGCCGATACATTGCCTTGGAAATCCCCTTGAAGGCCCGTTCGAGCTCCACTCGGCTTCGCTGGTGGCAACCATCTGAGAACGGGCACTTCTACAGCCCCTGGGTAATCGACCAGGTAAGGAATCCATGGGGTATGGGGGGGTTTAACACAATTTTGGACTGGTTTTGGTCTTAATGTTTCCCTTTTGCTGGCATGTGTCATTCCACTGAGAAAAGCAAAAATGCTTTGGAGAAAGATATTTAGAGCACAAATTCTCTCATGTTTTGAATGCACAATTTCCATGTGGGGTGCTGAACACCCATTCTGAAGATAGGAAGGTCTTTTACATGTGGGCAGAGCCTCAGGCTCACATTGCAGAAGGCCTTACCATGCAAAATGCAAGCCTGATTTCAAACTTCAAAACCCTGCATTTAAAAAGTATCCAAATACATAATTGGCTCAGTTAAATGTAACAGAAAAAAACCTACAGAAAAATACCAATCTATATGAAAACAAAGATTTGTTCCATATTTGGTATTTGCTCCTATAAATATTATTATATTACTTTGTATGACATAGTATAAATCACAAGAAACCCCCTAAAGTGATTGTGCTCTAAATAGTCTTATTGGGCTGTCCAAGTTCAACTTGCTTAAATATTTATGAATGATTTTTTAGCAAAGTTCAGGTCATTAGGAGAAACCCAGCCACTTTAATGTTGTGGTTAAAAAATTTTACTTCCCATCCCTCCTTTTAGAAATTAAAAAGTCCTCATTCTCTCATTCCTATATCTTCATTGAATGTAGTTATATTAGTTCAGAACAGTCAGAAGCTGAATTCAGAATAGAAAATGAAAATTAATTCCACCTTGCCTGCTGTTGAATAGTAAAATTCTGATGTCTTGCAGTCAATGGCAAAACAGAGACTATTTCCCCACTTTTATCAGCAGATGCAACCTGATATTAGTGCATCAGATAATGGTAGAGCTGAACAGTAGGAAAAACAATAGTGCAATCACTTTGCTTCTACTGACATTATTTTTGTGATCAGTTTGACTTCATCAAGGATGGAGTTCACCTCCCTGAACTTTAGATTTGTGTAGCTGAGCCAATCTCTTTAGGATTCCATTACAGGAAAGAGATATTCCCCTTCCTCACAGCCTAAACTCTTTACTAAGCGAATGTGTCCATTTTGGATCAGCAGAATACATACAACAGACAGACTGATGCACCTCACCTCTTCTTCCCCCAGTTTGCCTTGTCACATATATGTTTGTGAAGACTTCTAGGCATTTTTTCAGTAACAATTCCTTTCCCAATGTTTCAGATTCTTATTGGAGGAAATATCTCTGGCAATACAGTATTGGAAGATGACTTCACCACACTGGATAGTAGAAAGTGGCTGCTCCATCCTGGTGGAACAAAGATGCCAGTCTGTGGCTCTACTGGGGATGCTCTGGTGTTCATTGAGAAAGCCAGCACTCGCTATGTTGTCACCACTGACATCGTTGTCAATGAAGACTCTTTCTTGCAAATAGATTTTGCAGCATCCTGCTCTGTCACAGACTCCTGTTACGGTAATGACTTCTTTAGTTTCTGTCCTTACTTTTCCTCTGCCATAGAGGAAAGTTCACTTGTTTTCTGGTTCCATTATTCATCGTTACAAGAACTGAGAAACAAAAGAAAGCTACATGCTGCTGTTAGGAATTGTAAGATCAGCTTTTTTATTCTAGGTGTCTGAAGCCTAATATAAACTGGAGTATATTATTCCTTCAGAGCATTTAAGTTACAATTCAATCCATTTAAGAAAAAGACTAACATCTGCCTCACTCAAACCCATTTACCTGTATGAGACATCCACTGCCTGGGGTGGTGCTGTGGTCCCAATAATAAGCAGCTGGGTGTTCTCAGCATATGTTTCTTGCTTTGTGGCTTTACATTTTTGGTGTAGTAAGTCTCCGTTCTGAGCTCACGTCACAGACAGAATCCCAGACTATTCTGAGTTGGAAAGGACCCACAAGGATCATCGAGTCCAACTCTTAAGTCAATGACCCACACAGGGGATTGAACCCATGACCTTGGCATTATTACAACCAATTTTTAACCAACTGAGCTAACTTGTACCTGTATATCTAAGAAACCATTTATACCAACATATATCTGACACATGCTAAGGCAGCATCAGATGCAAAAGTTTGTATCATTCATATGAAATAATAAACATGTATAGATATACATGTATCCATGTCGGAATGTGTGCATAGATATATGCATGTGTGTATATATGTATATATATGTTTATGTACACATAATGATGGGATTTTTAATTACATAGCTTCCTTTATTTTCCATTTGATGCCTAGTGAGTGCAGAGCCAGCTTTTATATGTGAATATATACATACAGATACACAAATAAATAAAAGCATGCCCTGCACTCAATACACATCACACGGAAATTAAAAATCAGTTCATTATGTGAATTTCAAGGTGCACAAGAAATAGGTCGTTCTAGTTTTGAAAGCTTGTTCGTATATCTTAAATTGCATTCTTTTACAGTAGGATATTGGAGTATAGATTTTTTTTTTATGTAGAGGAGAATATAATACATTGCATCATGTGGTATGTGTTAATTCACTGGGTTGCTGACAATTCCCCTAGAATTCTGTATAAAAATGGAAAAAGATTTTACATGGAGTCCCAGAATTGGCTTCTCTGATTTTGCTAATCTGAAGCATCTCACATGCTTAACAGTATTTTTTTCTTTTGGTATTAAAAGGACTGCAGCATCCAAAGATCATCTTTGATACATTTAAAAGTGGTTTAGCAGCTGAGCTATATAGTGGCAAAGAAACAGTTCCTTCCCTTTTTTTTTCTTTTTTTTTTTTTTTGAGGAGTAGGGGAGGGAGCGGTTGTGTTTCTTTGTCTACTACACTTTCCATTATCTTAACTTCATATTAAATTAGGCAGGACACTACCTAATCATGCTTCCAGTCATGATGAGCAAAGTGTTTCATTTTAGTATGGGAGATTTAACACTAAAAACTCACTTACCCTTGTTTATATCCACTTGTCCTTGTATTTCTGTAGCACTGTCTCCTGTGCTGAAACATAAAGTAGGACTGATTGGGTGATTAAGGGTCATTCCCTGTGCATGAGGGTAGAAGAAATTGGTCTGTAGTAATCAAAAAAACATCACAGATTTATCACCCCTGTCACTGCAACCACGCTCTATGTTTTACACAGCCAGAATGCCTGGCAGCTGGGACATTTACTTCAGGTTACAGTTCTGTGTCTATTGTTATTTACTTTCTAATGGCTGAATGAAAGTTTAACTAGAAGTATTTAGTGAGCTTCACTAACCTTTATTTTTCATAATAAAAGTTTATAAGCCATAAACATCAAAACAGTGACATTGCTGATTTTCTCTGAGAAATGAATACATTAGTTTAATGTGGCTAGACTGTGTTTGAATGAAAACAAGCTCACTGACTAACAATCTCAAATTAAAACTGTTTATGCTGGATAATGAAGTGAGTTGGTCTGGAGAAGGGCTGGAAGAGTGACCAAACCATCTTGTGACAGAGCTAGAAGTTTGACTGTTGCTCTGCCTTACACAACAGTTACATCCAGCTGAATCTGACCCTTCAGCCTGAAAAACAATAAAAGCTGGTGGTCATGATGCTGTCACATCACTTTCTTGCATGCTGCAGCTACAGACTTAGGCTTGATTTAATCCTGACAGCATAAAAGATGACTTTGTCTTTGCACGTGTGGTCCCTTGAGGTAGGTGGCAGATGCAGAGGGGTATTGCAGAATTCTCCTGAGCTATACCTGCTGAGCAACATGTAATGTGTTGTCCAGCACTTCCACCAGAGGAGGAAACTTTGTGCTTCTGACACAAGGGTTTGAAAAGTTCTGAGTGATTATTTTTTCAGTGTAGACTTGTGATGCTCTCTGGGGCTTGCACTTGGTTGTAGAACTATGGATTAGATCTCTAAATTAAGTAACTAACTGTCTTTCCACCCTTAGCTATTGAACTGGAATATTCAGTGGACCTTGGGCTGACCTGGCACCCAATTTTGAGAGACTGTCTTCCCACTAATGTGGAATGCAACAGGTACCATCTCCAGAGGATTCTCATTTCGGACACTTTCAACAAGTGGACCCGGGTTACTTTGCCTCTGCCTCCCTATACCAGGTATCTCCTCTGGTCTTCTGCAGAATAAATCTAAATGCATAACTAGGTATTTATAACACTATAACAGATTATAGGATTAAAGTAATTGCACCTTGCTTTTTTCTGCATGTATATAGCAACAAATAAGTAAATGAAGCTCCGTCCTGCTTTGGATAAAAATTGAAAAGCTCTTATGTGTATGAGTTTACTTTTATTAGTTATTTATAGATAGGAAATTCTTGTTCTAGTGAGGGACAGAGAGAACATTATAAAGAATCACATGTTATCGTCAGCCTCACTAAATTCTGGTTGTTTTGGTGGGTGATTGGACTGGCTGAATCCCCACTGCACCCTGTGCTTGCTGTTGTTGAGCGTATTAAATATAGCACCTTGGGGGCTTCTTGTTTTTCTGTATATTTATTGTATCCTTTTTGTCTCTTTCAGCTTAGATACTCTCTTTATTGTTGATACATATGACCCATTTTCACCTCCTCTTTCTTTTCCTACATTCTTTTGTCTTTGAGGGAAAAAAAATTGAAGGATTTGTTAGGAGGCCCCAGCAAAAGGAGCTGTTTGGTACTGACAGCGCTGTTGGGAGTGTTGCCGTACTGTTTTCTACAATGCCCTGAAAACTGCTGGATTTTTGCTTGGTTTGTCTAAAAGATCCATCTAGGGACAACCAGGTAGCGCAGCCTTCCAGATGACATCCTTCTAGATGTGCTGTTTTGCAGTGACAGCTGTGACTGTCCCCTGCACAGCTATACCTGCTAAAGCCCTGCAAACACAGGTATTGAGGACTCTACAGTTTTGCTCCTCCTGCTGAGCCCAATCTTCTCACATAGGCATAGGCTGAGCTAACTGCAGGACAGAAGTACCACAGCACAGATAGAGCCTTGAGAGGGTTGTCATGAAAGATGCCAGCTAATGCACACAGGAGTTTGGAAAGAGACATTTGGTTTTTAGCAGTTGTACTGAGAGCACCTATCTATACAGTTGCCACACATTTCGAAATTAGTAGTGGAAAAGTCTATGGTCTACTCCTAATCATTTAAAGTATCTTCCCTATCTTCAGTGCAGTTATGTCAAGTATTAGTACCTCTTTAGGAGTTGTTTCCAGCATTGATCTTCTCTGCTTCCTTTTTTGTAATGCTTCACTACATATTGTCTATAAAATCCATTACCCCAGTTTTTTGTACTGGTGCCGTGAGTGACCCCCCCCCCAAAAACAGAACTCCGAGCACGTTAGTGTAAGGTAAGATAAAAAGTAAAGGTCCTTTAATATCACAGGCCTACAGCCCACAGGAATACATGATGACATGCATGTGCTCCAGTTCTTGTTTCCATGGCTTTTATAATAAGATCCCTCCAATCATTGCTTTACACATTTCTCAGTCCAGCCCTGGTTCCACTCCTGGTCCAAACCCTGGAATTGGGTCTGGGGTCATCAAGACCCTCTGTCTTCATCAGTTCCTCTTCCTCAGGCACACAAAGGTCCCTTGGAGTTCATCCAGTTCTGACTTCTGGGTCACTCTGACCTGTGTTTATGTTTTGTTTTGTAGGCCGTCTGATATCCTTCAGCTCTACCTTGGAAAGGAGTCTAAACAAGATTAATTAACTAAAGGAATTTAAGCTCCCTGTTCTGGGACAGGGGTAGTGATAGAAAGGCATTAAACTGTTAGAAATATTAACCGTCTAAAAATTTACAACTACTGTGTTCCTAAAATCTACAAAATGTGAAAATCAGAACAAAACCCCTTCGCCAACAGTACAAAGACTGTGAATTTGTGTTCAGGACAGTCTTTCTGGGGTTGACAAGGATAAATAGGGCTGGGATTGATGTTCCAAACTAATTGAATTTGGACTTGAAAGGAAGCTACCACCTGAGATAAATTCAGGTTTATGAATAACTGTGATTGTAAAACAAAACAGCTTTTGAAGCAGTCAGAAATTCATATTCAAAAGAATATGATGCCCTACTGAAGCAAAGATTGCCCTTCTGTCCATCTTCCAAAGATATTAAAACAGGCATTGCATGAGAGAGGTTATTACAACCTTATAAGCAAGGGAGATGTTAAGGTTTAGGATAAGGAACAAGCTAAGCTAATAGGCCTTTAGGTCTAGGTGGAGTATAATTTTTATGCTGCTTTGTTATTTCAAGCTGTGTGATAGTGGGTGTGTATCTCCAGTTGTTTGTGCCTGTATGTTTCAGGGACATGCAGGCTATGTAGTCAACAGCTTGGGCTGCTGCTCACCACCCATGTTTGTGTAGCCTTTTAGAGCCCCTGTACCCTGAGGCACCTTCTAACCTCTGGCCTGTAGAAGGCAATAAACACTTAAAATCAGAGCTAATTTTAAAATGCAAATGCAAATACAAAACTTCTCACAGGAGCATCAGCTCCATAAATTGTTAGTGAAGCACTAAACCTAAAGCAGGTAGTGTAAGATATAGGTGCTTGTCTTTATTCTTAAAGGACTTTCTCACAATTTCTACATTTCTTTTTAAAATGCTACGTGGTGAGCAGCTTGACAGCTCACAGTAGATTTCTCTTTGGATAAACATGTTATTTATTCACCTCATGAGGGATAATCATAATGAAATAATTAATGGGATAATACTGACTTTATCATAAAGGTCCATTTTTAAACTAGATAGTTTGGGGGGATTTCGCTGTTTATTTGTTTTGATGTTTACAAAAATTGTGATTTCTCTTTGAGTTTGAAAAGAAAACAGACCACACGAAGCTCAATGCTGCCATCTAGTGCTGTGCAGCAAAACAGGGACTACCTTGAATTTATAATGGTATTTTTGACAAGTTGCAGAAATTCATCTACTCACAGTTCTTGACTCCAGTCTACACCTGCATGAGCTGAATAGCTATTTGGTGTCCCCTGACTGATTTTGGCTAGATTTTCATTATCTGCCTTCGGACCTGAGACACTTAATTCACATACAGGGAGCTAAGCCCTTTTTAATCAACAAAATGAAAATGATTTATTGAAAAGAGCTAGGATCACACCACAGATAATTTCTTTGCATTTCCAGCCAAACCGTCGGTGGAGGGACCAGAGGAAATTGCAAAACCAGGGTAATGCTGCAAGTCCTCCATCGGTTCTCTCATCTGTTCCCTGCAGATTTTAATGGCAACATCTTGCCTAGGAGCCAACCCACTCCCTAGAGCTGCTCTTACATAAGTGTGGTTGAGAGAATTCATAGAGGAAAAGTTGGGTTAATTTGCTGACTTGCACTGAAGCAATGAAACTCTGGCTCAGGGTGAAACTTGGAGGATTCGGAGGATTCTGGCTTCATCCAGCTCCCGGCTATCCCTTAAGTTTGGAATTGTGCTGGGACATGGCTCTGACTAGTATGGGCTTCCATTTGGATATCCCACCTTCTTCCTACCCTGCTCTCCACTGCACCAACCATGGCCCACTGACTTTGCTTTCAGCGGTGATCCCTTTCCCACCTCCCACACTCTCAGCATGCTACCAAACACCCATGCTTTGTGCTGTTCTCAGAATATGGGCACCCTGTTCTTGGAGGGATGTGGTCATTGTCAGGAATCTGCCCTGAGTTGTGGTGATAGCAAACAAATCTTCTAAGAGCAGTCCAGCCTCAAGACTGACATTTTCTTTCCATCAAAATAAAGATTAGCTTAGCTAGAAACAGACCTTTCTGTTTTTCTTTCTCTGCCAAGGTCTCAAGCCACTCGTTTCCGCTGGCACCAGCCTGCTCCTTTTGATAAGCAGCAAACGTGGGCAATTGACAATGTCTACATCGGGGACGGCTGCATAGACATGTGCAGTGGCCACGGGAAGTGCACTCAGGACAACTGTGTGTAAGTGCCATCTGTTCCCTGTCCTGCCCAGCCCTGTAGTACTTCACTCCTCCTCTGCCATTTTAATGAACTTGCAGGAAAAACTGTGATACAGTTTTTCAAAGAAGGTGAGTTTTGCTGTTAAAACTGAGCAGGGCACTGGGACCACTTGGGAATAGAAATAACAAGAGGAAGGGTAAGTCTGGGTGTTGGCTCTGCCTGTTCCTCAGTGGCAAAGCATTGCTGCTTCTGCTGCCTCTGCTGCAGCCTCTGCTGCATCTTGATTCCTCTCCCACCAGCTAGGGAGGAGATACCTCTTGGTTTGCACACTCCTCTAGGGACATTCAGTCCTGCAGCTTCCCAGAAGGTGTCATTCCCCAGTGGTTTCACACCATGTCCCTGTGCTCTCAGCCTGGTCCTGGGTACAGGGAACTTGGGCTGGGAGTGGGAGGTGTCCACTAAGCAGAGTATATGCCATTTTTTCACAAGGCCAGATTTTGCTTTTTGACTGGTGTTAACTTGATGGTCTTATGCATCTGTTCCATGGTAGGGTTTGCCAGGGGAGGCAGACTGGCTTGATCCTCAAACTGTCTGTGTAAGTCGGCATAGAGTCCTGCAAAACTAACAAATAACAACCAGATCTCCCCAGATTTGCCTGTCTTGGCAACAGAGAAATACCTTCCAGATGGATGCATTGCTTTTTTTCCAGACACAAATGGCAACAGAAACAGGAGAATGGTTGTATAATTACACTGTGACTATATTTGTTAGAAATATATTTCACTGTAGAATAGACGTATTATTGTGTTCTCTATCCTGACAGCACTGAAGTAGCAAGACACAATCTCCCTAGTGAAATCTCATAGTAGCAGAACCCATTTCAGTGCTGTTATCCAGTCTTTGACACATTACAAGAATGTTTTTCAGAGGAGGAAAAAAAAGAACTATATAAAAAAACAGCAAGAAAATACCCATCTACTAAAATTTGACAGAAACTTTAACATTAGCAGGACATTCTTAGGCTTGGCACATTCTCTTACATTTATCTATCCAAGCACAGTGTATTTTACTTATTTTACTGTGTTCAGGACTGTACTCTGTATTAGCAGCTTGAATGATACATGATACTAAGCCTTTCCTAAAGTCATTTCTGTATCATACTAACTACAAAACATGGCAGATGTTTGAAACCCCCACGTACCAGTTGTGTGCTAGTAAATGATGCAGACAGCAACCATGCAGAATGAGATGGCACCTTAAAGTGGAAAAACATGGCACTGATTACACCTCTGTGCAGAGCCTTTGCCAGCTGATTTTTGCATTTGTTTTCCTCTGCAGCTGCGATGAGCACTGGGGGGGGCTGTACTGCGACGAGCCAGAGACTCCCCTTCCAACACAACTGAAGGACAACTTCAATCGCTCCCCCTCGAACCAGAACTGGCTGACGGTGAACGGGGGCAAACTGAGCACAGTCTGTGGGGCAGTCGCCTCTGGGATGGCTCTTCACTTCAGCGGGGTGCGTGTTCAGCACAGACACCAGCTCAGTCCATTTGACAGTATAAATGGGGCTGATTTAAAAAGTTAAATAAACAAGGTGTTAAAAGCATCAGCATAGCATATTAAGCATATAAAATATTTTTTTAAATTTTATCCTTCGCCTAGCTGAAGGGTGAAGTCAGACAGGTCCTACAGACTAGGGCCAGGCAGAAACACTCCAGTAAAGCTGATACCACCTTCCTCACTATGCTGCAGCCAGGAAAATGAGATACAATGTGTGCGCCTCCTGAAAGGAGCTGTAGAGGAGGCTTTGGAAATGGAGCTGATGGGTTAAAGCACAGTATAAATAAGTAGACATTCAATTTTACTCAATTTCGCTACCTCCTGATAGCACTTACCACTTCCAGAGACTGAAGCGTGATGTGGCTTCTAATCAGACCACAGAGGTAAATTAATAACTATTTGCACTTGTATAACTTGCCCAGGGTCCTTGTAAAAACAGAATCACAGAGTGGGTAAGGTTGGAAGGGACCAAAATAGGCCATCTGGTCCAACCTCCCTACTCAAGCAGGGGAATCCTAGACCACATGGCATCCACGTGTAGGCTCATCCTTCAGACCTTTCACAGTTAGGTGTTTTCAGAGTAAACTCAAACTAAAATTTCCTAGGTTAGCTACATATGTAGGTATATAACCCAAACTGCAGCTGAACTACAGTTTGCTAACAGATAACCTTGGTATTATAAAAATGACAAAACAGTATTTTAGAAACATGCACAATTTATGCTTGTGGATCTCTTCCATCAAATTTATAACTAGGTTCAAACTGACAAAAGTTTTGTAAAATAAACTAGCAGAAGCACTAAAGTTCCACTTCTTCCCAGTAGGACTAAGTAGCCATCACCAACTAATGACTAAGCAACATGAAAATACGTAAGGGATTGTGGAAAACACACATACTCAAATTGCTTTGCCATTTGTTGGTTTGCATAAATTGAGCCATTAGCACATAATCAGTGATTCATTAATTTGCATGGAAAGCCTTGTGATTTGCAGTGGAGGCATGGATTTTTGCAACTCCTGTACTCAGAAGAAAGGTGAATACAGTTATGGATACTGAATGTCATGAAGCTGTAGGCACAAGTAGTAATATGTATGAGTAAAAAATAGGATTTTTTAAGATGGAATGTCATTGAAATTATGTCTCCAGGAAAAAAAAATATATTGTTCTAGTTTAGCTTAACCTTTGACATAATTTAAAAAATTTGTACAATTTTAAATTTTGTACAGAATGAAGTTCCATTAATAGTAACTGCATAGTCTAACATTTTTATGAACATAAGTTTTGCCAGCCAACACCAGGCAACATACATTGTTATTGCTTTTCAGGGCTGCAGCCGTATGTTAGTTACAGTGGATTTGAACCTCACCAGTGCAGAATTCATCCAGTTTTATTTCATGTATGGATGTCTGATAACTCCTAATAACCGCAACCAAGGAGTGCTGCTGGAGTATTCTGTGAATGGTGGAATCACCTGGAGCCTCTTAATGGAAATTTTCTATGATCAATTCAGCAAGCCTGGGTTTGTAGATACCTCCTTTCTGCCTATATGATTTTCTTTGCTAAAGTAAGGTGGTCTTGAGTGTTTCTTAAGAACCTGTGGGACATATTACTGCTGTGGTTTTGATGTTGGATCCTAATGATTTCAGCTTGTCCAATCCTGCAGGCGTTCATGAATGGCCTTGGCATAGGTCCTTGAGCATCAGCATCTGTGCAGCTGTTAGGCCAGAAAAGCAAGGGTAGTTAGGAGCCTGTAGCAGCCTGGTAGATTTTTAAATGGTTGCAGGAGGATAAATTAGTAGCTACTGTAGTGATGTCCATCCTGTTCTTTAAGATGCTAGTATTTGCAATTTAGTTTCTTACTGACAAGAGCAGAAAGTCATTTGAGCTAGTTAGAAAATGGTGTGGAGAGGAAAAACTGAATTTGTGCTGATATCCATCAAAAGGATGGACACACTCAAGCTCTATTTTCAGATATTTGTGAGATTCAAATCATGCGTATATGTGAGGTGACCTTTTCCTCACTGACTGATTTTAAAGAGTCATAGAAAATGAAGATGTGAGGGAGCCATTATTTGTTATTTCATTTAACCACACCAAGAAATCACTAGCACTTTAACTGGACATGAGATTTAAGTAAGTGATTGTCTACTGTTGTAATGGAAAAAAATAAAATTGTACTGGAACATTGCTATCTGCTGAATGGCTCCAGGCTGAAAATAGTAATTTTTTTTTACTTCAGCATTCTTTTTCTTAACACTTCCCTTGATAAGGAACTTATGGTCATACCCAGCTAGTCTAAACTATTGCATTTGGTCCCATAAGGACAGCTGGAGCCAGGGAGGTTGCTCAAACCATGACAGTTTGGTTGCTGACACTTCCCACCTCCCTCTGAGCCCCTGTCCTAGGGATGACATTGAGAATGATCAGAAAGGGGGTTTTTTCAGCATTTTCTGTAGAACATAGGCTAGATCACTCTTTTCCTTCTTTCCAACTTCCATTTACTCTAAGAAACACTGGGAGTAGACCTGTTCAAAGCACCTGGCACAGAGCATTGAAATTGTCTTCCTTCTGTGGCTTTCCTAGAGCTAATTTCCACTTTTTATTTCAGCTTCGTGAACATCCTCCTTCCCTATGACGCCAAAACCATTGGGACACGCTTCCGCTGGTGGCAGCCTAAGCACGATGGGCTGGACCAGAACGACTGGGCCATTGACAACGTGCTGATCTCGGGCTCAGCTGACCAGAGGACGGTGATGCTGGACACCTTCAGCAGCGCTCCCCTGCCACAGCACGAGCGCTCCCCCGCTGACGCGGGGCCCACCAGCAGGATCACCTTCGACATGTTCATGGAGGACAAAACTACAGGTAAAGGATCCATGTGGACCTGAGTCAAAGGGCAGGAAGTAAACTTTGTGTAGATATGTAGGCAACACCTATTAAAAGGCTCTCCCAAAATGTTCAATGCAACAGAAGTTTATGTTTTAAGTCTGGGATCCTTACTTCTTAAACGTTAAAAAATAATGCCATAGTGCTTATATGAGACAGTAATAAGAGGCACTTTGAGCAATAAATGTACTACCTATGTACATGGGAAAGATGGGGTACTGATATTCTCAGGAGCAATACTAAATAATTCTCATGTAGGCTGAAGAACAAAGCCATGAATCACCTTTAGTGGTTAACACCACTCCCTGTTTTCTTTAATTTATATTGTCATTGTATATTACTGGTGTTGCCATTTGTTTTCAAGTGAATGAACACTGGTTATTCCATGATGATTGCTCAATTGAGAGATTCTGTGATTCTCCTGATGGTGTCATGATCTGCGGGAGCCACGACGGCAGAGAGGTTTATGCAGTCACCCATGACCTGACTCCTACAGAAGGCTGGATTATGCAGTTCAAGGTAAAATCCCTGTCTGCATTTAAAACCACATTTTGCTCCAGGTCTAAGTAGATTTTTCAGGAGGTAGGATGATGTATAGGCCTGCACAGGAACCCTTCCCTGAAGGGAAAAGTGTTGTTATTAGGCCATTCTCATATTTATTACTTACTCCATGCTTGTCAGCTTTAGTACTTCAGACTGTTCTCAGAGGTGACATGTTCTTCTATTCTAGCACTGCAGTTGTATGGACATCATGTAATAAGGATATTACTCATAAAAAGGTGCCCATTTTGTTGCTACTGCTTGCTGAGGGAAAAGCAGCTCTATAGTAGTTCACTGTTCCTGTGTTGTCATGCATTCACATCAAACCTGCACCCAAACTGCCCTTCATACACCCCTTTACATAAATTAAGGAAATAACTCAGCGATATATGGACATTGCAAGAGCCCTTTGCACATCCCTCCATGAAGAGGGTTCACATAATCCAGAGCCTTCTCTGAAATATTCAAATCTTAGGTTGTGTAGGAGGAATGATTAACTATTTATTATGTGATACTGGGGTGTAAGGCACAAGCGTCAAAATCTGGAAATCCAGAAATGTGAATTAACTGGAAGAAAACAAAATGCACAATATGGTGTCTGTTTTCAGTCTTGGGAATATTGAAGAGATCTGGAGATGACTGGTACTGTACAGGTACTGTTATTGCCATTATTTCAAACAAAATTCTGCAGTCAGTTTTCAGGTTCAAACAGTTTTTTAAACTCCACCACCACAATTAATTCTAAATTACTAATGCCCTCTCTTTATTAGGTTTCTGTTGGATGTAAAACCTCAGAAAAACTTGCACAAAATCAGGTCCATGTGCAGTATTCAACTGATTTTGGTGTTAGCTGGAGTTACTTAGTACCTCAGTGCTTACCAGCTGATCCAAAATGTTCTGGGAGCGTTTCACAGCCGTCTGTCTTCTTTCCTACAAAAGGATGGAAAAGAGTAACTTACTCACTGCCTGAAAGCCTTGTGGGCAAGTAAGTATGAATTTTCTACTCATCTTGTGTTGGATTGAATACCTTCCTAGAAACACAACAGGGGATAAATTTGCTTATTCATTTTCTTTCAAGGAAACTGCAGACTATCAGCATTCATGTTCATTACATTATGGATTATGTATAAAATCAATTTCAACAGATACTTCCACTACTTGTGGAAGCTTGGAGGATGGTACAGTCATAAGTATATTGTGTTTAATCACTTTTTTCAGTTGAACAAAGTTGTTTAATACATATGTCTGTTTTATTTCATTCCTTTCTATCTAGTCCTGTGAGGTTTCGATTCTACCAGAAATACTCAGATACGCAGTGGGCCATCGACAACTTCTATCTGGGCCCTGGTTGTCTGGAAAACTGTAGAGGTCATGGAGACTGCCTGAATGAGCAATGCATCTGTGATCCTGGGTATTCAGGTCCAAACTGCTATCTCACCCAGACTCTGAAGGTGATTTTACTGCATGTTTTAAAGAATTCATTTTGCCATGTGTTCGGCTGAGAGGAGAGGAGAGATTGATCCCACTGGAAATTTAGCTTTGATTCCTGTCAGCCTGAAGACAGTCAAATCTATTTTCAGGCTTTTCATCAGTTTTTAGCAAAACTATTACTGCATTATTCAAGAACAGATTTGTTCCTTTGCAAATAACACTGCCTGAAAAAGCTGTGATAAAGTTCACTGTCCATCTTTAAATAATTGTAATAGGATCTAAATCACCCTTGCACATATGGTTTTATTTGATCAAGGCCTGTAGAAAGATTGTCTTTATCATGAAAGAGCTTACTGAAGTAGGGAATACAAGAAAATGGCATAATATTAGAAAATTAATTCACCTGGGTGTTATTCACGTTATTCAATAACAAGCAAATGAACTGTAGTTAGAGATTGTTAATTTCAAAAATTAAAATATATTTAAAACTTAGCATATGTCAGATAAGAACAGAATAGGTACATCTTCCACAGAAACAACAGAATAACCACAGTTCTATCTAAAGGAAATGTAACTATTTAACTTTTCAGTTGCCATGTTATTTGAATTATCATAACCTTCTATTTTAAATCTGAAATGCTAATTACATGAACAAATACCATTGTCTGTTTCCAATTTTTTATTAGTAATGTATCTTTCACATTAAGGACATTAGGGATAAAATGCTAGCAATTTTAGGAGAGTTTTGCTACTATCTCCTTAAAGCCAGGGTTTCACTTATGCCTTTGCTTTTGCTGCTCCTGGAGGTAGGTGGAAATCAGAGATATATTCTAGATTGTTTTCAGTGTAAATATCTGTGCAAACAGTCACATAAATGCATGTTCACTACAGTAACCCTAAAATTTCATTGCAGTACTGGTTTTGCTGTGGGAAAAATATAGAATATTTTTTCTCCCATACATAGAGAAGACCCCTCCTGTAGCCCCCTGCTATCAAAACCTTGCCACACAAGCCCAACACATCCATTCATTTGCACATGCCAGTTTAGTTGGCTGGATTACCTCCCAAGTATGTTAAAATCCAGCCCTAATATATTTCCACATTTAGCCAATCATTTTAAGTGGGTAAATACTCAATCAAAAGTGATTGTATTCAGTCATCCTGAAAGAAATTTAGTGTTCACAAGCCCTTCAGACATGTTTAGGTCAGTTCTACCTGTGATTATCAAAAAGATTTAAAATCTTAATTACCTCTTACAGACTTTCCTGAAAGAGCGCTTTGACAATGAAGAAATTAAACCAGATTTATGGATGTCCTTAGAAGGTGGAAGTACCTGCACTGAGTGTGGAATTCTTGCAGAAGACACAACTCTGTATTTTGGAGGTGCAACTGTGAGGCAGGCTGTCACTCAGGATCTGGACCTGCGGGGGGCAAAGTAGGTCATGTTTCCATGTCATTGTCAAGAGGACCTCTCTCATAACACTGACAAAGCAGCAAGCAACACAGCTTGTAGCCCAGGGAATTCCTAGGCCACCACCAGCACAGCACTACCTGAGGCAGACACCGACAGGATTAGGATTCTCAAGGCACTGATGCTTTCAGATGACTCACAGAGAGCAAGGCTCACCCTTGCACAGTGGACAGGGTCTGATGAATCAGCAGCTCCTGTCCTGCAAAGAGGCACCAGCTGTGGCTCTCAGTGCAGAGCACAACCTCAGCTGGTTGTCTTCTCTTGGGTGCCCATACAAGACCAACTCCCCTCCCATGCTGTAGAAAAGTATGATTTAACGGGTAAGCAATGGAATTATGTCAGCTTAGACAAACTAAGGGCATGATGTAGGCAGTTTTAGTATCATTTCCCTTGACTGTATGGCTTTAGTTAAGCCACGTACTCTGACTTCTGTAATTCAGCAAGAGCTCACTGAACCATACAACCTTTCAGGAAGGAAGGGGCCTCAGGGAGTCTCTAGTCCAACCTCACATTCAAAGCCAAGTAACACTGAATTCAGACCAGTTTGCTCAGGGCTTTTGTCTCATTGGGTCTTTGAAAACCTGCAGGAACAGAGATCCTGCAGTCTGTCTGGACAGCTTGTTCCAGTGCTTAGTTAGACTCAGTGTGATATTTTTCCCCCACCTCTTAAATCCAGTCAGAACCTCACATGTTTTCCAATACATGACCACTGTCTCCGCATCCCAGTCATCTTGTTCAGGTTGAACCAGCCATGGTCCTGCAGCCTCTCCTCACAGGGCATGTGCTCCAACCCCTACCATTCCAACCATTCCAGTGTCCTTCACTGACCTTGCTCAGTTCATCAACTTCTTTTATGTCCTTCATTGGTATCAGGGCACCTTGTTAACACATGGTGAGTTCCTTTTTCACCAGGGGACTGTTAGCAAAGCAGCTCCCATCCAGTCAGTCTGCAGCTGGTACATTTTCAAGGGGTTAGTCCCTCCCAGGGACAGATATTTGCTGAATTTAATGAGGTTGCCAAGAATTACTAGGTGATGTTTTTGGAAACCTCTGTAGTACTTGTCCATCAATGTTACTTGCTTAAACATGCCAGCACTTGGAACATTTTCAGCATGTCTGTTAATAGAAAGCAAACCTTTATTTGTGCAGATCATTAACAGATGTAATCATATTCATTTACTCTTAGATTTCTACAGTACTGGGGGAGAATTGGGAGTGAGAACAACATGACAACATGCCACAGACCAACTTGCAGAAAGGAGGGAGTGCTACTAGACTATTCCATTGATGGAGGCAAGTACATCTGGGAGTTTCAGCTAAGCTACAGTCTTGTTCTGTATCCAAGCATCATGAATATCTGGGAAGTTGTCAGAGATCCAAAATAATAAGCTATTTTTTAATTGTAAAGTTACTTTTGTCTGTGCAAAGTTTTTTCCCCATCTAAAATTTCCATCTGTTGCTCAGTTTTCCATAATCCTCCTGCCTGATTTCAGTAATCAGTGGCTTGCAGCCAATTTGATTCCTTTATACAAGATTACTCTTGCAGTAACAGTTTGCTGACTATCCTTAGAAGTTAAGATTTGCCTATCAGAAGACCATAGCTATTATTTTTTATTTCCTATTAACTTACTGTAATCTTCTAAAAGATTGTACTCTGTGCTTGTTCTTATTACTAAACCTGCATTTTTTCATTCTAGGGATATCCTGGACTTTGCTCCATGAGATGGATTACCAAAAGTACATCTCAGTCAGGCATGACTACATCCTCCTCCCCGAACATGCCCTGACCAACACCACCCGCCTGCGCTGGTGGCAGCCTTTCACCATCAGCAACGGGATTGTGGTTCCAGGCCCCGACCGGGCACAGTGGGCTCTGGATAACATCCTGATCGGAGGAGCGGAGATCAACCCCAGCCAGCTGGTCGACACGTTTGATGATGGTAAGACAGGCTGCAACAGCTTATGTCTTGTCTGGCATTATCTTCTCTTACCTACGTCCTGTGAGCTTGCAAGCAGACTTTCTTTTATTTTAGCTCTGAAAATCTTTTCTTTTGTAGACTGATGATGTTTATATGCGATGCTATGTATTTATGTATACATGCATATATATATATATGTATACACATACACCTATAAGAAAGACAAAAAAATTTATTTCAGTTCAACTCATTTCATTTAAATTTCTGGTATGAAAGTTTTCATCATATTTTTAAAGTACTTTTATTTAAACATTTTAATTACCTCTCTGGAGCTGATGTTTTTATTATGTCTGTTAGTAGCTTACTGTGTGTCATTAAAGATAACATAAATGCAGTGTCTCTATCACTGAAGTACTGTATCTAGTGATTCTGTGGATTCATTACTAAGCCTTGATGTTTACTAAGATAATGTAGTAATTATATTTAACTCATCTTAATAGAAGGCACCTCTCATGAAGAAAACTGGAGCTTTTATCCTAATGCAGTCAGGACTGCAGGGTTCTGTGGAAATCCATCATTCCATCTCTACTGGCCAAATAAGAAAAAGGACAAAACACACAACATCCTGTCCTCCAGGGAGCTCATTATACAGCCAGGATACATGATGCAGTTTAAAGTAAGAAATGTTCTCTCTCTCCAAAGTAAAGTACACAATGATAAATCATCTACAGTGTCTCTAGAAAGTATTCTTCTTCCAGCTAGAATGCTCAATTGGATGAATAATTAATAGTGACTTTTTACTAGAAATGAAAGGAAAATCTGAAGTGTAGGTAATGAGGACCAGAAAGGTTGCATGAATGTAAAATGTCAGATTATTCTGACTGTCTGTATGCTTTGGGAGTTAGTCACAGGGATTGGAAGTCTGATCCATTTTCCCTGAAATTACTGGATCATCAAATGCAGTAGGAATTATTTTCTAAGATGAGAATAGACAGCATACAGAATATGCCTTTTTTCCTTAATTTGTCAATACACAGAAAAGGCAAGGGAGTGTCATGTGGAAAATGCAAGCATGTTCTAGTAGAAGCACCCCTTCTACTTACTTGTGTCATGGTGAATGACCCAAATAGTGACTGAGTATTTCACTTTGATTTAAGGTGGAATTCTGCACCAGACCAAAGACAACAAGTAGTTGTTTTCCAGAAATGTTCTAGGATATTCCCCAAGCACTTGTCTTAAGTAAGCCAGGAGCTAATATGAAAGTAGGGTTATCAAAATAGTCATCCTTTTTCTTGGTGTGTTTTTTTCTTGTTCTTCTGTTTGACAAGATAGTTTTAGAATTTTCCAGCATCCACTGATCAATATTTTCACCTTTTCTCAACATTTGTTGCCTATCTTGTATTGACTGTCTAATATAATACCTAAGGCACAGCTTCCCCTCCTTGCACAGCATGCCATCTTCAAAGAAATTTTATAAAAGAGGACTCTCTCATGCTTTTTACTACTGAATGCCAAGGCCCCACCTCAAGCTGCTTATTTTGCTCAGCCTATCCACTTTTTTCTCTATTTTAAGGTCAAAATTATGATAACCCATTTAATAGTTTGTATTACTAACCTCTTCTTGCGGAGTTTTTCTCTCCTGATTCTCTCCTCCTTTTTCTGCACCAGTCACAATAAAGATTTTATTTCTAAACTAAGAATTCAGCTCTAGCATGGCCTCTCTTTGATTCTGAAATTTAGCTACTTGTTATCTATTCAGTTTTGTACATTGGGTACTGTAGTCTTTCCACTTTAATATGATATAAATATGTCTACTGTTTTAAATATTCAAAATAATTCTGTTCCTAAATTGGATTGAGTTGAAGTTTATGTCTACATGTTTATCATTATGAATTTTAAATTTCATAGGTGCTTCACTTTTGAAAATGCCAAGGACCTACTGTATCATTTTTGTTTCAAAAACAGTGTTTCTTTAGATATTTAATTTGGATTATAGGAATGTACTGTTAGGATTCTGTTTGAAAATAACAGTAGCAATGAAGTAAAATTCATTAACTAAAAGCAGTATCTGAAGTACTGTGTCTTTTGTTTTCCATCCACTTTTGATGGATTTTGTCCAAGAGCTAGGTTAGCAATCTCTTTTATATGCCCCATTAAGAAAAAAAAAGAGGAGAAGATAACTTGATTATATATCACTTCAAATGTCTACCTGACTTGTTACAGCTGTCGATTTTATTTGTGCTATAGATCGTGGTTGGCTGTGAGGCAAATTCTTGTGGGGACCTCCACTCAGTGATGCTGGAGTATACAAAGGATGCCAGGTAAATGACAGAAGAATGCCTAGATCTGAAAAAAAACCTAGTATGGTATTAAAAACTGAGAGAGATATTATTTATTGAAGCAATTACTTTGCTGTCCATGTTGTAACAGGATCTGAACAAAGCCTGTGTGCAAGCACTGGGATTTGTCCACAGAACTCCCATAAATTCTCTTATAATTTATCCCAGATATTGACAGATTCATGGCATTGAGGGTCCTGTTACTTTTAAAAATATTTCCTCTCAGGAAACCCCATTCACAGGCAACTGTTTTTTTAGTATGATACAGGACCAAGCTATAATAAAGTGAGAGTTACTTAACTCCAGACTGGTCTTTAACTAGCAAACAATTAATAACACTGTCTCCTGTGCTGTAGTATAGCAGCACATTATAATTTGTAAAAACAAAGGTATGTTCTGTGCTCAAATGACTGTGGGTGAAAATGTAGCAAATTCTATTGGGACACTTCTGAACGTGTAAGAATTAAGGAGGAGACTCTGCGGTGAGTACCACCACTCAAACCTGGTGCTGAAAAATCCCACCTGGTTGCACCAGTGTTTCAGCCTCTTACCTCTTGCTTGTTTGTGGCTCCAGAGCATAGAAACTATTGCTGACAATCTCTTGTGTTTGTTTAATAAGACAGGCAATGCCAAAGGAATGTTTTCCTTTCATTATTCTTTCACTTGTTATAATTTTTTTTTATTTTGCTTCCTATAGGACAGACTCATGGCAACTCGTCCAGACACACTGTCTGCCTTCCTCATCTAATAGCATTGGCTGCTCCCCATTTCAATTCCATGAAGCTACCATCTATAACTCTGTCAACAGCTCCATGTGGAGAAGAATAACTATCCAGCTGCCTGACCATGTCTCATCCAGGTAGGTCACTGAGAGGTCTGCTCACTGTGGACCTATAAAATGTCAGCTGTCTTGCCGGCACTGTTTGTGTGGAACAACTGGTGAATTAAAAATGATCCTTTATTGCTGGATTTGGATCTGATACATAATTAATGTTTTTAGGAAGCTTTTGGTTAATAGTAGTTGCTCCTGCTAACGATGTAGTGGCCACCTACTCAGGGTGTGTCTTTCCAGTTACTGAAGTCACAGGCCTTCCTATGACATTTTTCATTACATTTTCTGCTGGGGTATTAGAACCACTGTACAGATGTGCTTCATTGCTAGATACAGTAATACAGTGTTGGGATTTTGCTGTTTGCAGTGCAACTCAGTTCAGGTGGATTCAGAAGGGAGAAGAACTAGAGAAACAAAGCTGGGCAATTGATCACGTGTACATCGGGGAGGCGTGCCCTAAGCTCTGCAGTGGCCACGGATACTGCACCACTGGAGCCATCTGCATCTGTGACGAAGGATACCAAGGTTTCATTTCTTCAGTTTCGCCCTTCTACATCTACTACAGTCTAATCTACCTCAAAATTAAACAAAAAGACAAAGTGATATATCATGTCTAAATTCATCACTGGAATACTTAAGTAAAAAATTCTAAATTAAAAATTTGTCAGAGCTGCAAATAACAGCTTTTCCCTCCCCTTACTCTTGCTGGATTGCATTGGTAGTTTGTCCTGGCTGGCACTGTATGTAAAGTCCATCCAGCTTTCACTGAAGGCAGAACATGGCTACTTGCTTAGCCCTGTACTCCTTCCAAGGGTGCATCCCACAAGATGTGCAAATGGTATCTAGATGCTGGTGACTGGCATCTGTAAGAGGCTCTGTTCTGTGCCCCATCAGAACAGAGTGTTCTCTGATCCCTCAGTGCAGCTAAGCATATGCCTAATGGGTACCTAAGTGCCTTTGGTAAACTATAAGTGCTTTGTGGGAGTGGAGCCAGTAGTTAATGTCTTCCAGGAGAGTCTCACAACTTTATAAGATCAGATCCCTTCCCTGTTTTACGTGTATTTGCCTTCAACTAGCAATGTGAGGTTTCTCTATTGACACCAATGCAAAACAGGAGAAACCATACTGAAGTTATGCTGCTTAAAAAATAAGACCCACAGCCTCAATTTTCTAAAAATGAATGCTGTATATCAATGTACACATTATTAATGGATCTGCTAAAGTATGTTCAGGCTGTACTCACACTGTATATTGAGGTACAACCTTGAATGGAATTACAATGGACTGTGACTCAATTTTCTCAATTCTTTTGATTTTTGTGTGTTTTACAACTGCACTGTGTCGTTTTTAGGTGACGATTGCTCTGGCTTTAGCCATGATCTGCCCAGTTACATTAAAGACAATTTTGAATCTGAAAGAGTCACCGAAATAAACTGGGAAACCATTCAGGGGGGAGTGATAGGGAATGGATGTGGACAGCTGGCACCCTACGCCCATGGAGATTCGCTCTATTTTAATGGATGTCAAATACGACAAGCTGTGACTAAGCCTCTGGATCTCACCCGAGCCAGGTAATAGTTTGATCCTGAAAAGCCTTTTCAGCAGTTCATGAGAAAGGAGACTCTTCACACATATGTGCAGCCACGTGGGCCAGTACTGATGAGCATGGACTGACCTGGCTGTGCCAGGCATTCAGATGTGGCTGGCAGAAAACATTAGAACTGACAAAATGCTTTGTGACTTCGATTTGGGAAATGGAGAGCAAGGAGGAAGCAATGTCAGATGAAAAGGTCAGATGTTTTCATCATGCCCAACAGAGCACTGTCTAGTGAGCCAGCACTGACAATGAAGCTGTTGGCAAAGACTGGACACCAGACTGCTTGGACCAGTGCCTGATCTGATAAGACAAATCCCATGTTTGTATGTACCTCCATGATGGTTATGACTAAAGATGCTATTTAGTAATTACAGGCTCATTTTCCCATTTTGGTTGTCAAATAGAATTATATTTACCTGGCAATGAACAGAAGTATCTTTTTCATCTATTGAGCCTCTTTGGTCATGAAAAAACAAATGCAGCAGCCTGTGCTGGCTCTTAACAGAGTGACAGCTTTCAGGACTGGTTTATATTTAGTTGTCTAAAGTAAGATTAGAAACAGGATGAATTGGCAAATGGGCCAGATATAAATCAGGCTCTTCTTACTTGAACACCCAGGTAGAATGTGATATATCTTTTAGGTACTTTATTAAATTCAAACTTTATTTGTCCTTTTTAAACTTTTCATACATTCATTTGCATGTTTACATTTTTATCTAGCTCAATTTTGTAAAGATTTGCAAATTTGGATCCACTGCCTCTAACTGTGTGGCAACATGTTATACATCATAAACTATGACTTTGAAAGAGCAGCTGTGTTTTAAAGATGTGAGAACAGTTTATATTGCATGTTAAAATAATGATTCTTGAGAATGTTCTAAGTTTTAATAAGGAAACTGCAATTAACCTGGAAATGCTTGTTTGAATACTTTTGCATATTGAAAATGCCTTTTCTCTGTGTGTTTTACAGCAAAATTATGTTTGTTTTGCAAATTGGAAGTATTTCACAAACAGACAGTTGCAATACCAATCTGAGTGATCCTAACACTGTAGACAAGGCAGTGCTCCTCCAATACAGTGTAAATAATGGAATTACATGGCAAGTAATTGCACAGCATCAGCCAAAGGACTTTATACAAGCCCAAAGAGTGTCTTATAATGTTCCCCTGTGAGTACCTAGTCACATTTCATTACCTTTAAGTGCACAAGATACTTTTCTGCTAAGAAATAATCTTTGCATCACTGTGCAAGAAAAAAGATTAATGAGAGGATAAACAAAGAAGAAAACTTGAGGGGAAGGCTAAATAAGAAACTCCAGCCAGTGTTTATCAATGTACTTGAAAGAAAAGCATCAATAGTACTTGTTTTGAAGATATGAGGGGGGAGGGGTAAATTCTCCTTATCTGTGTGCATTTTTAACCATTAAATGTTTTACATGTACAGTGTGTTGATGTTCAGTGATGTAGAAACAATTATTTGACTTTGCTCTCAATTCCTGTTGGAGGGTAGATGGGGATGTGCAAAACACCAATAGCCTGGAGCTCTCACAGGCCCTTTCATCTGTGTTGACAGGGAGGCACGAATGAAAGGAGTCCTACTGCGCTGGTGGCAGCCCCGTCACAACGGGACAGGGCATGATCAGTGGGCTTTGGACCACGTAGAAGTCGTCCTGTGAGTATCAGCTTCACCTCATCCCACCCCATCTCAGAAAGCACTGAAATTTCTCCAGCATGGCACGAGTGTTAAGCTCAGTAAGAAACCATTGTGGCCCATGGAACCCTTTCTCAAGGGGAAACCTTTAAAAACCTGTCTTTCCTGATGCTCTGCCCTGACTGCAACAGTCGGTGGTTAAGATGGCCACAAAATAAGTGGCATAGCCTGGGTGTATTGTGCATCATGGAAAAATGCAGGAGGGAGAGTGGGGCTTTATCACCACCAAGTATTGGTGTGGTCCTGTAATGCAGCTGTAACTGCATTTAAAGCAGTTAAAACTGCATTTAAACAGTTAAAAAACTATTGTGCTGGGACATAGAAAGGATGTTCCTGATCATCGCTGTGCTGCCACGTAAGGTTGATTTATATCCTTTCAAAGATACAAAAGATTCTTCTGTGTTGTTCTTTGCACAAAGTAATGTTGTTGTGCCTTTTAAAAATTTGTGTTAGCAACTAATGCCTTATTCATTTCCTTTTTTAGTAAGAAGGATACTGTTCAGAAACAGGGTTCACTATATCAGGTTCCTATGGTCCAAGCTCAATACTCATCCCCTTGTCAAGATTTTACCAAGTCTGCACCCTCCTGATTCTCCCTTTCTTGAGATGGGTTTCGCTGGCAGCTAACCCGTTTTTCCTGTGTTGCATCATGAAGAGATGACCTGCTTTTTCTCTAACAATTTAGTTCCAGTAGAAGTGAAATGCTAGTGGCTTCCCGGGCAGGAACTCATCGCTGGCAGTGGTTGGCAGAGAGAGGCGTGCCTGCTCCATAGATAGGTTCAAACATTCTTTTTATTGAACAATTTAAAAACCAGCAATGAAGAAATTAGGATTAGATAACCTCCAAACTGTGTATTTATAACCATGAAGTTTCTGAATTAGCAGAGACACTGCAAGTAATGTTTTGTAACAGTAGCAAAGTGAATTATCTGATTGCTAGTTAGCCCTGTTCTCCCTTCCACCGAGAAGCACCAGCTTGCATGGCACTCATATCAACCACCAAACTGGTCCCAACACTGAGTTATTGTACACGCTCTGCTGCTTTTACACCTTGCTGGGCTCTCTGCTTCCATAACATTAAGCTTAAAACTTGAAGAAACAGAGGAGAGAGATGGATATGATTCCTGTTTCAGTTGGTCCATGGCTATATGATGCTGCATTGGGAAAGATATGGAAGAGTATGAACCTTCAGGAGGTTCACAGTGTTTAGGAAAACATGGAAAGGAAACTGGCCATTCTGAAATATTATCATGTCTTTCTACCTTGCAATTTAAAAAAATAAATAAACAAAAAATCATGTAAGAAAAAAATAGAGCATAATATTACCAATCAATCTGAGCATTAAATTAGGGAGTATAAATAGGAACAGAACAGATTTTTAAAAAGTGATTTTTAGGCTGAATTATGGAGAAACGTCCTTGACCATATTTGCCAGGTTATAGACTAGACACATAAGTTGAGTGGTAACAACCAGTCATATGAGATATATTATACTAGAATGGACAGCAATAGAAATGCTGTGACAAGTAATCACACCTTGCCTAGAGAGGGAACCAGGTGGGCAGACTACCTCCTCCTTTCTCTTATTTTTCTGCTGTTAAAGATCCTTAAGGCCAAAATATCAGGATAGAGACAAGAGTTTCCACCCTGTGCAAGTGACACCTTGTACAATTCACAGAGGAAGACAGACCAAACTGGACAGATTTCTCCCTTACCATGTCCTGTGACACATGGTGCCATGACAGCATATTTCCCAAAAAGGCCAGATATGGAGTTCCAGGCCCTGCTAACACATGAGACATGGCAGGGCAAAATTACATGCTGTGGTGCACCTGGTTCATATGCTGACCTTGGGAAGGCTTTCTAAAAGGAGGCACACTTCCTTGGCTAGAGATACTCTCACCTGAGTTTTCCTTTATCTCTGCTGTTTTCACTTGGCCACCTCACACTGGTCACTTTACCCCCACCACTTCTGTTTCTTCACCTGCAAAATGATGAAGAGACTCAGTCACCTCCATGGAGTGCTTCAGGCATCAGAATTGAGCCTGGATCAGTATTTGTTAACACTTACCCAGATGATGCTGCACACACCAGGGCTACCAGGATTGAAGCCATGAATACTAGAGATAGGACTTGGCTTTAATTCTTAATATTTGTTCATTTTCCAATGAGGGGTACAGAAACTCTGCCTGCTGCTGGGTAGAACAAGCCACCTTGCCCAGGCAGCTCTCCAGCAAGAGGTGAGGACTCAAGTGTCCCCTGGTTGCTCTGCCTTCCCACCAGGATTGCCAGGGGAGAGCTCTGTGGGGCAATAGCCACCGCAGAGATCTCTGACAGGGATGCAGAGAGGCACAGCCTGAACTAAAACCATTCACATGGGTGCTGTAATTACCTCTTCCCATTAATTCTATAGGGATTCACTGGAGAGTCTGTAGGCTTCTGCCTGGCTTATTCGACCCAAAGCTGGGAAACTTTAGGAAACATCTGTGCCTCCTAAATTGGAAGTAATTCCTGTTGGAACTCTGACCTTGTCTCAGAAAGCCATGAGCAATCCCTGAATACAGAACCATTGATGGTCCATATGTAACATGTTCTGTGTTTGGTCCTCTTACAACCCTGCACTCCGTCATCCACCTGAATGAGACTTCATACACCTCTCCAGGCACCATCAGAATTATCCTCACTGGTCCTGGTTTAAGTACTAGATTTTCATGTTTGTGATCTGTGTGCCCAAGATGATCCAGCAGGTGAGCCTCTAGCTTGTGAGATGTTACAGCAAGGAGACAACCTACTCTAGGAGGTGTGGTTTAGGACATAAAGCAATTCCTGGCTTGTGTTTTCTCCACTCCCTTGTGGGCTAGAAGGTCTCGTTTTCCCAAATGCCCAAGGTGTTGGCTTGGCTGCCTGCACCTCCAGGTGCACACCTAGGTGAGCTTTTCCTCAGCCCAAAGGCAAGTGAGCAATGCTTTCCTTGAGCAGACTAAGGGCTGGAGTAAAAGGGAAGAGCACCTGCCAGCAGGGAGAACAGATCTGTAGGGATGTAGTGCAAACAAGGATTTTCTTGATTTTATTTCTCATCCAGAGCTGGGGATGTCCCTCCTTACAGTGCTCACCCCAGGGACAAATCTGTGGAAATCTGCTTTCATGGCCCAACTCATCTCAGCAATCCAAAACTCTGAAATTAATTCTGTCACAGGCCCAGCTGTCAAGTTGTAGTGCAGATACAGTTTACAGCTGATGCACTTATGACACTCTGTTCAGTTCAATTGTTTCTCAGTCAAGGGCCATAATCCTCTCACCAGCAAAAATACTTTCAGGCTACCCTTTCTTTATTTCCTTTTTTGCTCTCAAAAGAAAAATTAGCCTGCGGATTATACATGCATGAAAAATCCCTGGCAGTGATAAGAAAAGCCAAAGATGGATGCTTTTGTGTGTTACTTACAATCATTCCACATTTTAGTGAACTATTTGAATCAGTCATTAAAAAGCAGTATCATTAATATTGTGATGCAGCTGCAAATGGTGTTCAAATTAAGCTCCTCTTTCAAATTGGTGAAACCCAATACCTGTGTTGACTATGTTATACACTGAATTAATCTTGCCAACTAACCACTTGCCAGCTTAACAATGGTTGATGTCTGTACTGTAGTGGGGAGAAGATACAAGTTGTTGAGTTGTCCAGTCCCTTTTAAGGCTAGGGCTGATTATTCCTCATTAGCGCAGCACTTTTTCTCTCAATTTGTAAGAAAGCTTTGGGCACAACTCTCACGTGTTCCATGTGGCTCTTCTTAGGATAAAAATGTATCTTATCCCAGGCTTAGGAGTGTTTTTTGTGCCCCTGTACTTCTGCCCTAAGAAGAGCCCACATCCCAATCTGCATTTCTTTTGCACATTGTTTTTCTCTGGAAGCACAGCTCTCAGCCTGTCCACTGCACAGACACCTCGCACTTCTCTGCATGTACATTACAGAACTGCCATTTCTTTATGTACAGGGCAGGCCCTTATAGACACCTCATGAACTTAATTCGGGTCAAAGGTATTGAGAAATTAAGGGTAATGATAAGCTGAACACTAAGGGTCTGATGCTGAAGTAATGCAAGGAATGCAAGTAATATTGTCCCCACCTACTATTTTATGGTTAACTCTTAAGTAACAGAATTAATCCCTCCATAGCCATCACTCCATGCTCTTCATTGTCAAGATTTTCTCATGTTTTTGGCACAAATGATTTAGTGAGAACAGATGTTGCATTTGATGCAAAGAATGTTTATCCTTATTTTGCAACATTAAAATACAAATTATATATTCTAACTCTAACAACAAGTGCTCATGTGGAAAAGCATTTTCATCTGCTTCATTTTTTTCATAGAAAGCAATGATTTGAAAAATGTATTTAAAGTATCAACATATTTATAAGAAAGAACATAAATAGTTCAAACATTAGATAGCTATCTGAATATTCACAACATTTATGCCAAATTTAATATGATGTGGTTTGTGCTTCTATGACATTTCTATTATGTTTCTTAAAAGTGCATGCTGAATTATATAGAAAATAAAAATATAAACATTGATTTGAAATATCGGGAAATAATTTGTTCAATTTTTATTTTCAAAAGAGATGAAAAGTCCTATATTGCCTCTAAACCTCATCAGGGTTTTATGACTAATCACAGTGCTGCATGCATTGAAAGGCATTTTCTAACTTGTGTTGTATTTCATTGTTTGCTGTCATTGGTTTTACACTAGAATAAGGTAAGTACTTTCCCTGAATCAGTACCAAATGTATGTTTCTGTTACAGCTACAGCTCGTTCAAAAAGTTTTGTCAGTGGTGGGTTGGTGAAAAATCATTTGTACTCTCTGAGATGTGCCACATGGCTCTGGAGAGCCCTGACACTTCCTCAGTGAGCACAAGGGGACGTTAAACCTGGCAGGAGCTGTTCAGCAGTTCATGCCATACTGCAGTGGAAATTTCACCAAGACTGAGGTGGGAAGGACTTCTCCTTCTTCAGCTTTGGATAGGGTACAGTGAGACCTGCAATGGAGGGCACCCCGAGTGTTACATGGGTGACCAAGGGGCAATTCCCACTTTGTCCTGTAATTAATGACCACAGAGGTGCAGTCAAGGCAGGCAGGGCATGTCAGTCAATCTGCATGGTGGCACAGCCATGTGTGCCCCTCAGACACAGAGCCAGTGTCTCCCAGGTAATTCTTTTGCTTCATGTAATTCAGCTGCTTTGTGCTGGTGCAGGTAACAGATGCCACTGACCAGCACAGTTACTGAGTTCTGGGTTCAAATCTTGACCTCACCGAAGCAAAAGAATATTTGTCATTGCTGTGAGTCATCAGGCCTTCAGTCAGGGCACATCACTTTTCTCATGATAGTATCCTTCTAACAAAGCATTTGTAATTCAACCTCCAAATTTCCTCCAAGCCTAGTCCTGAGGGGCATGCCTTTGCTGTGTTCTGAGGCTTTGTTCATGTTTCATTTTGTCATACAAATATTTTTGTTTCTATTTGGTTCCTGTTGTGCCCTGTCAATTAAAAACACAGAAGTAATGAACGACATTAGTATATGCTGGGGTTATGCACTACATGTTTTGCATTCCATTTCACTGTGTTCCATTTTCATAAACTTTAAATTGCAGACTTGTAGTTCAAACTGTGCTTTAGGAGACATGCAATAAACAGAATGCTCTATTAAAAACTAAAGATCCAGACAGACTCCTCATAAATTGCTTTATTGTTGGTATTTACTGAATATGCCCTAGACAGTTTGCTTCTTCTGTATTGGGTGCACATTGCTTTCATCTAACTAGCACAACTCCAGTGACTTCACTGGAAAGCTATTTAGGGTTTCCTGCATAATTGAATCAGTATTATCTTCTATTTATTTTTAATAGTGCATTCAAAACTGTGAGACAGATCATAAAATATTTGCTGCTATTAATTGCTTTTTTGCTGTGTGCTCCATCAGCAATACATACATAGCTTTGGATCTGGACTTTTCTCATTGACTGATAGTTCAGTTAATGCACAGAAAAGGCAGAAGGTTTGGAAGATGCTGACCAGTCCATTACACACTTACAAACAGCCTTCAAGTTGCCACCGATATCTGCACAAAAGTTCCCTCCACAACCTCCATTATGGAAGGGGGGATATATTCCTAATATAACTTGATGCTGCCCAGAACACTTTGGGTGCTCTGAGCAAGAAAACAACAGCAAAAGTATTTTAAAGCATTTTATCAGTCTGTGAAAATGTAAATTATATTTGCGACTAATAGTATTGAAAGGGTATTTATATCCACCAAATGCAAGAAATGCATAAGGACTCTTGCAGACTATATTATATAATTCTTCTCATGATTTTGTAAAGCACTATTGCTCTCTTTTCCACAATGCTTGCCTTCTACCAATATATAAAATTAATTCAGAGAACTAAAAAATACAGATCTACTCTGATTTTGTGGTGCAGTATTATACAGGACTCTAATGCAGAGGTTGTACATGTCTACCCATGGCAAGAGTGAAAGTCATGCTATTTCTATAGCAGGCATGAAGTTTTTCTGTGGCATCCAACTAGTAGCTGGAAAGTCTCTCTCAGATGTCAGTGAAGACAAGTATGAACAATGTCACTGCAAGTAAAAAAAAAAATTAAGCATTTAGTTCCTGAGAATTTAGATTTCTCATATTTTTCACACTGCACTGCTCTGGTATTCAATGTAAGACATAAATATATGCTTCTTTCTAGCATCTTGATCATCTTAAAGCAGAACAAAATTATATGCAGAAAAAAATTACTAAATCTCTTTAGGTAACCATTTCTTTGTTTCTTTTGTCAATTCTTTCTTTTTTCTTTTCTTTGTTCATGGTTTTAAACATTTTCACCATAACTTTAAGGCCAGATTCAAAAAAGGTTAGTCATCTGAAGTGAAACAGTAGGCCAGGTGCATCTAGCATTGTCCAAAACAAGTCCTGACAATCTCTGCTGAACATGAGTGGACCAAAGGCAGGATGGAGATGGGGGAACACAAAGGCTCCTGCACCAAGAGCTGCAGCTCAGCACGTGCCCCAGTTGTCCAGGTCTTGCCCAAGCTGAGGCTTTTCACAGCCAAGCTCACTCCTAAATCTAACAAGGTCCAATAAGGGCATTTTGTTCAGCCAAACCCTTTGACAGGCTCTGTTTGGTCCCATGTACCCAGAGCAAAGCTGCTCAGAGTTGGGCTGTGCTTTCTCCCAGGCTCATCTCCTCTATCTTGGCTGCAGAGCAGCCTTCTCCCAGGAGATAGGTGCTCCATCCTCACCTCATGGCTAGGATTGTTTTCTGAGAGGTTGAATGTGGCCTTGGAGGCTCTGTTTCTAAGGAGCCACCCGCTTCCTGGGCCATGGGAATTAAAAGGAAGGCAAAATTAAGGCTACCTTCAAGCTTCATGACCAATGGCAGCCACTTTCAGGAGCAGGTTTGGGGTCATGATTTCCCTCCTGCCTTCCTCAGCCTCAGCCTTGGAGTGAGGGTGATGACTAAAGGAGCAGAATGAAGATTGATCTTCTAAACTGCTTTGCGCTGGAGCTACCAAGTGGCATTAAAATTATATAAGCTCACCACTGACTCTCTCACACGAAAGTCTTAGAAATCAGCGCTGACGTTTCCCTTTTACTTGAAGTCAGGTGAAAGTCCGGACAAGTCAACTTCAAACATTAACCCCTCTCTCAATTGCTAAATGCTCTAGAGCTCTGCCTTACTGCAAGATTGCCAAAAGTTGTGCCAAGTTTAAATCTGTTTGCCTTCATTGTCCCTAGAAGCTGATCTTTATTCCATTCCTGCATGCACATTCCAGTGGCAAAAATAAAAAAACCACCAAAAAACCCCCCCCACAACAATTTAAAAATACCAAGCCTTGGAAAACTAGTCAGGAAGTGATTTGGATTTGCTTAGGGGTTTATAATCTAGATTTTGACATGACTACTCTTACTCAGTTTAGTCAATGGTCTTCAAGATTAGCTTTTGAAAAGGGTACAATTTTGTTAGACAGATTATTTCAGATTAAATTAACATACTACAGCAAAAGCTGTCTTTGCCTCGGGAGAATCATAGATATTTTACAAAGCATTCAATTACTCCTTTTTCCTCAGGGCCACAGTCACTAAAAACACGCTTATGCACTAGAGAGGACAGTATGACTAATTACATTACAAGTATTTATTTCTTACTCACAGACAAAACTCACAAGTGAAAACATGCCTTGCACCTACAAATGGGAGCTTTGTTGACTGCAGGCCTTCACTTCACAGATCTGTTGCTCTCTCATGGTTCCTTCTTCCCTCAGTGGGAGAAGTAGAAACCTAGGCTAGGTGGGATGGGCCTTATCCTCAGGTTGACCTTCCAAACAAGTATGCCTTCCTGAGTTAGGCTGCAGACAGGCTGTCTCTTGCCTGGTCTCTTCCCAGACATGATGATGATTATTTCCCAGATCTTCCTTTAATTTTGGGAGAGGGTGCATAGGGGAGGGAAACATTAATCTGCATAGAAGTGTCATACTTCACTTCCTATATGGTAAAAGTAGAAGATAATTAAGTGGGGTAAAGCTTTTCTTTTGTTCTTAAGATAAAGCAGTTAATCCTCAAAGACAGAAGGATGACTGGAGTACAAAACCAATGGAGGGAAATTCTATGGAGTGTGCACACAGCTTTAGTGAATCTGGCCCTAGGCAGCACAAGTTTTCATCAGCTGAAAACTCTTACCCTTTCCCTAAGATAATAAATTGTAAATGAAAGCAAAGTGGGACAGATTCTCAATTGCCTTGTACCTTGCAGTTACACAAAGGCTGTGCTTCACACCAGGTTGCACAGGCCTGAAAGGTCCTGCAAGGACAAAGAAGAATCAGTCCCACTAGCTCACTGCTCCAAAAGAACTTACAGTACATATTAAAGAAACTGACACTCTTCTCTTCCTCCACCCTTTGATTTCAACAGCACTCGCAAACAAAATTACATGATGAATTTTTCACGGCAACATGGGCTCAGGCATTTCTACAACAGAAGACGAAGGTCACTTAGACGATATCCATGAAGAAACGAGAAATTTATTTTTTTCCTCCCAACATGTGATGTGTTGCTTTCCATTCTTTAAACCTAGCACTGCATCTGGTATCAGGACTTTTCTGCAGCTGGCTTGATGAATAACTGAAAGCCTTTCTCAAGACAGAGTGTACACCACTTTTTCGCACTGTGAACTAATGAGAAGTGACTTATTTTCTCATAGGTAAATGTTTTAATGTTGATGTGTCTGTGAAAATTGTGATCTGTTGTAATATCAGTTACAGTGGCAGTATTGGAAGTAAGCAACTAATTCTGTTTAACAGGAAAAAAAGTTTAAGCACAAAGACTTTTCAGATTTTATGTTTATAAAAAACCTACATATTAAGTACAGAATTTAACATCCTTTGTCACATAGGTATTTGTGTGCACTGTATTTCAGCTCTGTGTCATTTTATATGATTAAGTTATATCATTGTTTGTCCTCTTTGTATTCTCTTCTACAACATGACACATTGGCACTGTATTTACTTGTTTTGTTGTTGTAATATTTTTGCTGCTGATTTTTGGGCTATTTACCTTCTTACAAAATGTATTTTAAAAAAATCATCAAAGTACCTAATCCAGAAGATAATTGCAAAAGTAGTTGTAAAAGCATTGATATCCTTCAGTCTTATTCTTTGATATGTCTGTTGGTTAGCATTGTTTTGTGGATAAAAAAAAAAAAGAATGCTTGACATTAAACTTTTTTCTACTAAGGAGTTGTGGATTAAGCCCCAAACAGAATTTCCTAATTCCCTGTCTAAATGTAGTCAGTTCTCTGGAACTGATTTACTTACAGTAACTGCCATTTGGTGTCTGTAGTAATGAAGTGATTTGTAAACAGTGAACGTTTCATTGTGTTCTCTTTGGTGTTTGTTTCTATTGCGGGTCATGTTTGTATCTTCTGATAAAGTTGTATCTACACCAGCAACATTATAATGCCCCTATAGCCCTAAACTGTCTATTATCATAAATAAAATGTTTCACTTTATGGTGAACCAACCTAAAGATCCATGCTTCAATAAAGACAATGTCAACAAAGAATTCTGTTGTTAGATTTTTCAAGCCCTGTGGGCTTTACATGAAACCATAAACCAAATTTTTCTACTAAATACCTGGATTCTAAAGGAAACATAAATGGTAATTTTTAATATTTATTAATATTTATTACAACATACGTAACAGCATTTTGCAAGTAACACAATCCAAGAGATCTTCCCAGTCCCAGCTGGGGTATAATATGGTCCCTGGAACTGGCCCTGGTGCAAGGAGTGAAACAGGACCACGGACCAATACACACTCTTGTTTTATCTGCAGACCAAAATGCAGCGTGTAAACCACTGTCTCCAAGCTCTGAGAACTAGAGTGCAGCACATAAGGAACCTGGTTCCAAACAGAAGAAACTGCTAATTCTTAAGTCACAGACTTGTTAGTTGGAAAAGACTTTTAACATTGAGTTGAACCATTAACCCAGCACTGCCAAGTCCATACTAAACAATGTCCCTGAGCACCACATCTACATGGCCTTTAAATACCTCCAGGGATGGTCCTTTGCTGGGCAGCCTGTGCCATGCCTGATAACCCTTTCAGTGAAGAAATTTTTCATAATATCCAATCTAAACCTCACCTGGCACACCCTGAGGCCATTTCTTCCTGTCATATAGTTTGTTACTTGGAAGAAACAGATCCCCATCTTACTACTACAACCTCTTTTCAGGGAGTTGTAGAGACCAGTAAGGAATCCCATGAAACTCCTTTTCTCCAGGCTAAACAGTCCCAGTTTTCTGAGCTTCTTCTCACCAGACAGAAGTATCATATATACCTGCTGTGCTCTTACATTATGTTCATCTGCTGCTGGCACAATACTGGTCTGAAAAAGAATGGTGTTTGTTACCTACAGATGTTCAGCCAGCCTCCTAGAACATGTCTCATTTTTAACAGGGTTTTGATTAAAGGGACCAGAAAAAAAAGGAAGTCATTTAGTGACCAACTAGTCAAGACCTTGGCTTGGTCAAAATTATGTGACAGACCTTTGGTTGACTGAAAACTTACTGCAACAGTCCAGTCTCCTGCAGCTGCAAACTTGCTGTACTCTGGAGAACCATTTGTGTGCTTTCAATCCTTGAAAAGAGATAAAGGATCTATTCAGAAAAATAGCAGGAAGAAAAACCATGTGGTTATTAAAGAATATAATAGCTTAATATTTAAGCAACCAATTTTAAAATATTGTAATAAGAGTTTTGCCCATTGAACAAACAAAAATGCAAGATCTGCACACTCCTATTTTTTAAGATAATTTTATTTGCTCTAATATATCAATAGAAGGGTGGTAGTTCAAACTAAAATGCGTGTGCAGCTAGTGTGTTGCCAGGAAATTAATTTATTTTAAAAACTTTAGATACAATGAGGCACTTTACCTGACTCCTCTTTCCAGGCAAGAGACCAGAATAATCAGAGAAGGTGCTTTTCACACTTGTATTTATTTTCTTTAAATAGTGATTGTAATCATAACTACAGAGGAAGTCCAGGAGGCATTTCACCCAAACTCACTACAAACTGCGCACCAGCTTTTCTCTTCTTTGCTGGTAGATTCACAATTGACATTGTCATTTGCCCTTTCCAGATTCCAGGAAGTTCTTCCATACACTTTTTCTATTCCTACAACACCCCACGTACCATACGCATACAGTACACTCAGTAAATGTGTTTATTTTATTTTTCCTCACATATGACTAAAAACAATGAGTCATCTGACATTAAACAGTTGTCAAAATATCAAAGGTGACACAACACATAATCTATGGCAATAAAACTGTGGCACTGCTATAAAATGTACTAATAAGCTTATCTACTGTTATAAAACTTTGGCAGGGGCAACTATGAAAATTGACTTAGTACTTTTAGTATGCCTTATAGACTTCCTCAGCTTTCCTAGCAGGTCACTAATCCATGTTTCAGTAGAATCAGAACACAAGCGAGATTAAATAAAAATACATGAAAATGAAGCTCTGACCTGCTCAAGTTCCTGGAATAACTAAAACTTGAAGTTCTCATCTGAAAATAATAACATTATCTTAATGGGAAGAATATTTTTAAGGACCAAATCAGGCTTTGCATGAACTGGACAATTTAGAAAAGTGGGTAGAAATTAAATAACAAAGCAAATGTACTCAAGGACAAGACATTGTCAAAGATCAAGGTACCAGCACACAAACTGGGTAAGTATCAGACTAGGCAACAAAACTATAGAAGAATCAATAGCATAAAGCAGTTTTTAAAAATGCCATTTTGCATTGCATCAGTAGAAATGTTTATGGCAAAACACAGTAAATATAAATACGGCTGCCAGTGCTGTGGACAGTTGTCAGATGCTGTCGCAGGTTTGGCCTAGCTGTTGCCAACCCTGGACTGGCCCCCCCCTTCCCCCTCCCAGAACCTTCCCAGCAAGGGAAAGGGAAAAAAACTGAAAAGAAATGCACTTTAAAGAAACTGAACTGAATAAAAAGAATAAATTATATTTACTAACATTTACAAACCACACTGTATACACAATACATAGGATCTCACCCCCCAGGGGAGAGGGGAAGGGAGAAAAGGGAATTGATTAGCTGGGAAATAGGGAAGACACCAACCCAACCCAGAGAAACCGAATGAATCAAAACAAATACAATTAAAAAAAACTCAAGGAAGGGGAACAAGAATGAAACAATCTCACCCAGGACAGGAGAAACACCAGGCACCGGAGGGACCAGGCTTCAACCACCTCCCTCCAGCTCCTCAGCCAAGGAAGGGAAGAACCACCACTCCCCCACTGCTACGTGGAAGACACGTGTGGAATACTTGTAACTTCCTTAGATACAATGGTTACTGAGGAAGCCATGGGTCAAACCATTACAGATGCTGAACCCTTCACTTAAATCCAGTTGTAAACAAGCTGGAGAGATTGCAGAGTACAGCAGCAGAAACAAGATCCTTGAACCCATGAGCTTCCAAGTAGAGAACTGTTTAGTCTAGAAAGGGAAAACATTTGGATAGAGACAGGATAACGGCCATAAACATGGATCTGTGTTTTATTTACTTGCTAACCCTTCAGGGTAAATGTTATTGGGTGGAAATGCTGCCACAGCAACACCTCATCTTTTATCCAGTGGGCAAGGGGGTTGGTTATTATCCAAGTAGGAAGCGGGTGTGAGGCCCCAGATAAACCCTGCTCCGTTCAGCTCCATAGAGCTCTTAAACTAAACATGACTCATCACTGGAGGAATAGGAACAAGCCAACTGTAGAGGGGAGCTGCCTTCATCCTGAGCTGCCGAGGAAGTCTCAGAACCAAATGAGGTCAGCAGAAGGGCTTGCCCATGAGCCTGAAGAGCTCCTCAAGGGCTGTCAGCAGTCAGGAGCAGCTGAGGCCAGGAAACCACTCGCAGTATATGTGTGCAGGAGCAGACAGAGCACCAACCATCTGCAGGTGAGGGATCTGCTGCTGGAAGAAAAGACTATGAGATAGGAGGCTGCAAATGTTGTACAGGTGACATGTGGATGAACAGCCTTGTGTTCTCCTCTGTTACTGCTGTTTTCTGACTTGCTTTTTCTTCCCCTTGGTTCAGCTCAAGGGACTGAGCTGGCAGTAAGCCTAAGGACTTAGGCCTATGTGTGGCCAATTCCACAGAGCCTCATGGGGAAAGCCTTAGCTGGCAGGCAGCAAGGTGGGGCCTAGTAAAAATGCTTCTCCAGGAATGGAGGAATACTCTACTGGAGTATGCTCATAAAGGTTGGGTTTATAGTTTGAATTTATATTCCTTTTTTCTAAAAAAACCCCAAGTTTCTTAAGCTTTTTTAAAGAAGAAGATTATGTGATTGTGCTTTTGAGCTCTGCTACTCAAGGGAGATCTGTGGAAGTCAGTGGCAAAGAAGCTTTCAGAGGGCTTGTTTATTTCCCTATTTATCTCTGGGGCAAAGGCGGAACTCTGGAAGGTACTGGGAATCACAGGTATCAGGAGCACTTCTGCATTAGGATGATACTGCTGACACACTTAGGTCTCTCTTTCTGGCGCACTGACCATGCACATACACACCAGCCCTCTGCAGGTACCCTAGGGCTCCAGGTGGGCTAGAAACAGCAGGTGCAAAGCCATTCAGCTGGTTTATACCCACAACTGGACACCCAACTTAGCTGATTTAAAATCTCACTCTTCTCAGGGATATCTTAAAATTATTGGAGTTCAGCCACTTTCAAGGAATTTTGCAGGGCACAAATGAAAATGTTCTAATGTTTGGGCCTCTCCTTGAATAATTGTGTTATTATGGACAATAACAAAGCTTGACATGACTAATGTGCTTGTATAGGATGTAGGCAGTAACTAATTAACAGCAGCACTTTGAGAACCAAGCCTACTAAAATCAGTGGGAAAATCCCTGTAAATCTGAACATGTTTCACTTTATATGGAAATGTTCAGTGCAACTTTACCAATTCAACTGGTTTGACCTGTCCTACGACCTGTGTAAGACTCCATGGTCAAATATATACAGGGTTTTTTTCTGTCTTAGAAAGTTGTCTCATTCTTAGAAGAACTATGAGTGTAGTTAGACCACAGAGGGGAGTGACCCAGTTGATGGAGCCCATCTAACAGAGTTTGCTCATTTGGGATGTTCCATGTGGGATGTGTATGCCAAAGACACAATCAGGAACATCCTAAGTCTTTGCACTTCCCAGCCTCTCAGCTGCCCCCTGCCAACACTCACCATCAGTGGCTGTTGGGGGAAGCTAAGAATTAACAGCCCGAAAGCTGGAGCTCAAAGCAGCCATGAGCTCTGGATCTGGGCTTTGGCAGCACCTCACAGCTTTCCTTATGCTGCTGGAGAGCAGTGGCTCCTGCTGCTCCTCCCTGTGAGTCAGATGAGCCCTCAGAGCTCACACTGAGCCCTCTGTCATCACACGGCTCCAGCAGCACGTGTCCACCCTTAACATTCCATGATTATCTTCCACAGGAGTGTTTTTAGTCTCTTCAAGTGTCCACATTGTTTATTCTGTATTCACTTTCCCTCCCTTTTCTTGTTCTGACCAAAAATCCGCTTTTCATCTTGTTGCTACTGAGTTCAGCACTATATTAATGCCTGTCCTTCTCTCAGAGCTGAAGAACCACAGAATCTTTTACTGTTTTCCACAAGGCTGGAAAGAAGCAAAAAAAGAACCAATAATCTTCAAGTGTGTCATGCAAAAATGCACACAAGAAATTAAAACTAGCTTGTATTTAAATGCAACTATTGATACAAGTAGTGCAACTTAATCCTCAGTGTGGATTACTGAAACATTCAAAATGATTTATACCTGTGTCGATTTTTCTAGCAGGAAATCTGCTATTCCCATGTTTGTTTCAGGGTTTCTCCCCTTTGTGCAGGGTGCATGAACAGGTCTGTCTGTGGTATGTTACTGAAATATATGTTTTACTGGCAATAAAGCATTTCAGAATTTCAGTACTTCAGTGGTGAGGCCACACCTTCATAAGTTAATTACACCTGCAGTCTAACACAGGCTACAGATATCCAAGTTCAGAAAATAAATAGCTTTTTGGATAAATAACTATGAATCAAAAAAGCTTTTTCCCAAAGTATCTTCACTTACCCCATTCTGTGCAACAATGGCATCCAGTATCATTTCATGTGGCATTTGATGTATGCAGGATTATTTAACATTCACTCTGAAATTGTTCATCAAAAGGCCTTTTTGTTGCAGCCTATTTTGGATAAACAAATCTTGTAATTAAAATGCAACAAGCACCACAGTGCACGCCAGCACTGCACCCACACAAAACCAAACAAGTCATGTCCTGCACATTGCTCACTGCCAGCCAGAGCTCACCCCGCACTCCCCAGGTGTACTTTTATACTCAAATCACAAACAAATTATATTTGTTTTATACATTTTGTGTGTGTCTGTATCTATGAGGTTCAATAAGGCAAAAGACCCAGGTCCTGCACCTGGGGCACAGCAACCCCACACAGTGTTACAGCCTGGGGGAGGAGTGGCTTGAGAGGGTTTGCTCCAAAGGGACTCGGAGGTGCTGGTGAACCGTGGCTGCACAGGAGCCAGCAGTGCCCAGGTGATGGCAGCTGGGCCCGTGTCAGCAATAGTGTGGCAGCAGGAGCAGGGCAGCGAACATCCATCCATCCCCCTGTACTCAGCACTGCCACACCTCGAGTGCTCCGTTCAGTTTGGGCCCATCATTTTAAGGACATTGTGGTGCTGGAGCGTGCCCAGCAGAGCACAGCACGGCTCATGAAGGTTTAGGAAACACGCGGAGTGGCTGAAAGCCGGGGTTGTTTGGTCTGGAGGAGGCTCTGAGGGGGAACCTTCTGGCTCTCCACAACGACCCGAAAGGGTGGGCTCTGTGGGGCCGGTCTGTTCTGTCTGCAGTGACGGCCAGAGGAAATGGCGTTAAGCTGCGACAGAGGACATTCAGATTAAATATTAGAAAAAAAATCACAGCGTGGTCAGGCATTGGAATAGGTTGCCCAGGGATGTGGTGGAGTCACCATTTCTGGAGGTGCTCAAGAAGGTCTGATCTAGTGTTGGGTGATACGGATTAGTGGTTTCAGAGGCGGTGCTGGATGGATTTGATGATCTTACAGGTCTCTTACAAGCTTGACGATTCTACAATTACAGGCATAAAGGCGGGGCCGGGGTCACCCCGCTGGGACACCGCTGCCCGTGCAGGCCGCAATGCCGAGAGCGCGCACGGCCCCGCGGCACGCCGGGACTCGTAGGCCGCGGCGGGGACGCGCCCAGCGGGGGCTGCGGGGGAGACTACGAGTCCCAGGCGCGCCCGCGGCCGCGGGGCGGGGGCAGGCGGGGGCAGGAGGGGGCGCGCCCGCAGCCCGGGGCCGCTCACCTTGGAGCCGAGCGGCGGCGGCGGGAGCGGGGCTGGGGCAGGCGGCGCCGGGAGGTGAGCGGAGCGCGGCCGGGGCTGAGCGCGGTGTGCGGGCACGGCGGCGGAGGGGGCCCTGCGGGGGAATCGCTGCCCTCGTGAGCGGCTCTCTCTGCCCGTGAGGGGATCTCTCTCGCCCTGATCGGATCTCTCTAGCCCCGATCAGGTCTCTCTCCCCGCGAGGGGGTCTCTGTCTCGCCCTGATCGGATCTCCCCATGAGGGGATCTCTCTCCCTGGGCCGATCTCTCCTGAGGGACTGTGCGAAGCGTCGCTCGGGTCGCGCTGTCGCGGTGCTTGCGGCTCCAGCTCGGTGACCCCGGGCCGGGGGTGACCTGGGGGTCTCGCTGAGGGTCCCCCCTCCCCTCGGCCCCTGAGCCCGCGGTGGCAGGGGCAGCGGTGGCAGCAGGGGGAAGGGGGGCAGCGGGGCAGGGACAGCGGTGGCAGGGGGAACGGGGGCAGCGGGGCAGGGACAGCGGTGGCAGGGGCACTGGTGGCAGGGGCAGCGGGGCAGGAGTACTGGTGGCAGGGGCAGCGGTGGCAGGAGGTGCGGGGCAGGGGCAGCCTCGCTGTGCGCGGGGGCTCCCGGGCAGCGCCCGCGCTGCTGTAACTGTAAAACACGCGGAGCACCGAAGGGGAAACCAGAGGGAGGTTGAGAGATCAGTCATTTCCTCGTGTAGTGGCAACAACTCTCCGGCTTTGGGCTGCGGGGCTGTCAGTTTAGGTCGGAGCGACTCTCCTAAGAAGTGTTGTAACTAGAAGGGATAATTGCTTTGCACTTTATTACCAGCTTCGACCCAAAGATCTGCAAAACCTTTCCAAAACCTCTACTGGACTATTCCCGGCCATCTCCCCCGGCCTCCCGCCCCTGCAATTTTCAGGCACAGAACAAGATTTTGCCTTTCCCCATGTCAATGTCTTTCAGCTTCTGGTTCATGAATTGTGGGAACGTTTTGAACCCCGTACAAGGGATCAGTGAACACAACTAGGGAAAACCAGCCAGAAAAGTAAGTAGGCTTAAATCTGCTGTGCTCGTGCCCGTGCAGCTATTGCAAAAGTTTTAATTGTCTGATCACTGAAATATGGTTGAAAGCTATTTCAGGATGGTTCGAAACTTTGGATAAGCCAAGATGCTGTTGCAGCAAGCATTTAGAGATAGTCCAGTAGTAAGGAAAAGACAAGAACATTAAATTACTGCAATTATTTCTGCTGATGATTCAGCAGAATATACGTTCATAATTCTTCAGATCTATTCCAGTAACACAGTTGTACACAGCATTAGTTTGGATGTGGATGACTGACAATGAGGGTCTGGGCACTGGAATATTTTTGGCAGAAGTTCTCACAAAGGATAGCTAAAATCTGCAAACAGACTTTTAAAGTGTTAAAACCAGAATTTTAAAATGTTACTTTGACTTACATGTGCAGTAAAAGGTATTTTGGGTTCGCAGGTGTCTTGATTTATATTACAGAATTTTCATAAGATGCTATGGTAGAAATAGAGAAACTAAGGTAATTAACCATAGTTTCAGAAGCAAGCACGTGCAGGTGATTTGCACTGAATTAACTCTGTGAGGGTCAGCTCTTGCCTTCCTCGAGGGGTAGTAATCACACTTCAGAATACTTGGTTTATGGCAGCAAGTCCTTGTAGGACACAGTCAATGTTCCAGTTCTGCATTTAGCAGTATTTCCAAAGTGAAGAGTTTTACTAGTTGTCTTGCACTGTGTTGTGAAAAATCTCTGAAATAGAATGTGGGAAAGGTACAGGGAGGGAATGGAGTTTCACATATGCAAAGCTGCTGTTGCTAGCTGGTACAGCATATTGATTTGCAATAGCAATTCCCCACTTGTATAGGCTTAAGGGTATTTAACTCAGCAGTCTCATGCTAAAAGCTTCATTACATTTAAAAGTATATTTGTGGAGGGAGCTGGGGCAATATTGGTTTATAGCCAGAATCAGATTTCAGTGAAGGAAAGCTCCGAGTCCAATAAGAAAAAAACCTGCTGCTACTTCCATGCTTGAATTCAGATCTCTAAACTGTATTTCCTCTGTCTGAGTAATCTGTACAGGGCTGGTGTGGGTTTTTGGCTTATACTGTATAAACTTTGTGCAGGGTAATAGGTTTCTTAAAGGTTGATATAATTCAAAAAAGTGAAGATGACTAAGCATGGTCCAAGTGAAAGGCCTAGGAAATGGTGACATTTTTAACCTCTGCCACAAACTGAGCCCTGTTTTCTAAGCTGAGTTCTTACTGAAATGCTCAGATCTTAAGGCTTGAAGCACTAAACAGCCACTGAGTCTTGCCTTTTGTTTGGAATTTCTAGTCCATTACTGTGGTTCAGATCAGTTCTTCATAGGTATGATAGTTTTTCCCCCCAAATGCAATGATTGTAGGACTTAAATAGTCCAAAACCACGTGGAAAGTTGGTTATTACTTAATGTGATGCTAAAATCATGCAATATTGAGACACCCATCTAGCACATGGCTGCAGTACTGTTGCTCTTTTCCTAACAACTTGAGAAGGAAGAACTGAACATATGTTTATCTGCTCTATTATTATAATATAGACAGAACATTATTGTCTTAAACTACTGTTTATTTAGACTGTAGCTGTAGCTTGTGTAAATGTGACCAATTGTGCAGCCAATGAGTTGCCTAGAGAAGCACAGAGTCCTTTGAGCTCTACTGCCTCGCTTGATCTGTATCTGATGAACTACTGACTGCTATTTTTTTTCTATTTTATCACTGATACAGTTTTTCCATAAGAACCGGTTTTCTAAAGCATGTGTTTTTCTTTCTTGATCATTTGCTAGATTTGCAACTTTCAGCACAATAAGACCATGTTGAAGCTGAAACCCTCAAGTTCTAATTAACCTACTGATTTCCTAGTTAAGTTAAATGAATTAAGCACCTGCTTTATCCTGATGTGTTTCTTTCCCTAGATCTGTTAGCCAGCTGAATGTCATTCTGCTGGATCGTATTTTGTAATAGTCCTTCTTGATAATATTTCTAATATGACTATAAGACCTGCCATTGCTGTTACTTTATAATGAGTTATCTGTAGCTTTTTGCTCCTGAGAAGTATAAGCGGCAGTGAAACGCAGGTCTTGTAGTTATTTTCCATGTGTCCAGGTAAGAAGAAAGCTATAGACAAAGAGATGATGTCAAGTATTTCCATGGGTCTGAAGATATATCTGTAAGTTTGTGAAGGCAGTTGAATGAGTTTTGCAAGTCAGTTGCTTTGATGGGACTTAGATTTTATTGATAAAAGTACATACATGAATCACTGGCCTATACAGGAGCTTGGACTACTATTCTCAAAGACTTGCATTAACTGTTTGTATTATTTTGTGGAAGACCTCTGTGACAAACCATAGTGTGGTTGCCTTCTTGAAAGTTTTTTACAACAAATCTGTATTTTTACTGCCTGGGTGGAAACTTTTTTTTTCTCCAGCCTTCACTGAAAACTTACAAGTTTTGCACAAGTGGTGGACCAAGTTTTACTGCTCTGTTTTGACTTGCTTATCATTTCCTATGTCCAATTTTGTTTGTGTTGTGTTGTTGTGAGCTATGGGGTGGGGCACGGGGTTTAGCTGATAGATAGATTTTAATCTATTAATTGAAAACCTGGCTGGGTTAGAGCTAAGGTCAAAATGCACATTTTTCATTTATTTTATGAAAATCAGGTTTTGAGGCCAGGCTGGTACTTTTGAGAACTCCTCAGGAAGCCCCTTGTAACTAACCTCTCATTACAGGTTGGATGAGGCTTTGAGCAACCTGGTCTAGTGGAAGGTCTCCCTGCCCAGAGGGGTTGGAACTGGGTGATCTTTAAGGTGCCTTCCAACCCAAATCATTCTATGATTCTGAAGCAAACACAGAATTTTCTAATGCAATTAAAAGATTGCAGTGTCTTTTTAAAACATCCTTGTGGTAGTTCAGTCTATTTAGGGGCAGGTCAATTAAGCTTAATTAAGGATTGAGCTGATTAGGCATTACAAAATTTCAATTTGAGACACCTGGTTTTCATGAAGCAGAATTCAAAACTCCATATACCATATATCCAGGAGAGAAAACGTTGATTGCTACTCAGAGGTGCCCACTGGGAGGTGCCTATTCCTGTTCTCAGAGCTCTGCTAAGCTCAGGCATATCTGAAGAGTCATGTCAGAAACAAAGCTACAGACCTTTCATGAATACAGGCATCTGTAATATCTTCTCTAAATACTGCTTTATGGCATAACGTGGTTCAAGTCCTTTCCCAGAGGAAGCTAGACCTGACTTAATTTGCCAGTTTAGCATGTTGGCATCTACCTCTCAGTCTCCTGCTTTACCAGAATCCTGCCATAGCTTTGTAGTTTTAACATAATGTTGTTTTCTATGCCCTCCCTATTTCTTTCAGGTTTAATGTTTCTATACCTTCTGTCTCTGGTCAATTGCATTTTTTGTTCTGGAATTTTGCACTATACTGCTTGTTTTCTTGTTTTCAGTTCTGTATTAGATGTTTCTTTGCCAGTTTCATGTTTAAAATAAATACTTATGATCTTTTTTTTTCACTGTGACCTTGCAGATGGTGTTTCGTTTATGTCCCTATAGCTGAACAGCTGACCTGAGTCTTTAACTAAACTGCAGGTGTAGCTTGTCTGATTTTTCTTTTTCCCTGCTTTCTGGTATCATTTGTTTCTCTTGCATATGTGTTCCTGAGAAGGAGTCATCAAAAAATTACTCCATGAACATTTCTTCATTTCATTTGATGATCCTCAGCCTGGAACCCTTGTGGTTCTTCCAGTTCCTTCGTCCTTGTTTTAGTGTTAGCTGTTGCAGGAGTGCATTCATACAGGGTTGTTCTGCCAAGTCATTGGAAGAGTCAGTTGAAGAAATGTTCAGCTGTATGAGAGTGGGTCTTTTGGCTTGTGCAGTTAAGAACATGGGACTGTCTCACATTAACATGTGAGCTGTGTCATCAGACACAGAAGAAACACAAACTCATAAGGTGAGCTGCAAATAAAGCAGAGTTATGCTGTGAAATATTTACTAGAGAAACTTCTCTACATGTTCCTTTTGCTTACTGTGAATTTTAAAATATTTCAAGGAAAAACAGTATTGGACTGTGTTTGTTGTGCACTCAGGACTTTTGTATGTAACCTTGGCATCAAGATGTTGAGGAGGGTTATTCCCACTGTCTGGCATTCACCTTCAGAACATGAAGCAACACTCTTAAGTGGCTTTTAAGGAAACAGAATGTTACCACTTAGAAAATATTATCTTTAACCAAGCAACAGGAGACAAGATCTGTCATAAGTCACATCCTACTCACTGCTCATGTAGGATTTGGTTTCATATCTAATGCACAAAAGATATACACAGAAAACATGTGTTATAAAGTAGCTTCCAAGAATGAAATGTTTCTTCCAAATGCACATCCTAACATGGACAGGGAAGTTGAACTTCTCTCTCAAAACTGTCATGAGGAGAGTTGCAGCTTTGATAAATAGTGCTACTGCTTTCCCAGGGAGTGGCTGCCCTATGCTGAAGTTCCTTGTTGCCTTCCAGAAGCATCAGTTCTTCAGGAATTTCTTCAGCATGGCAGTGGCTGTAGTCTCTTCTGTAGAGGGACAGGTCCTTTCAGAAAGTGTTAAGAAGAGGGCCTTTTAGAGGATCCTGGGAGACTTTTCAAAATCTCATGTTAGTTAAGGTATGCCTTGTAACTTTATGCCATGTTTTCAGCAGTGAAACTGGAATGCAATCCCATTATAAACCCTCTCTTTTTCCCTTTCCTCAACCCAGTTGTTTCTTCCTGTAACCACACTGTGTTTTACTATCCTTCAACTTCTTTGACTTGAGAAGTTTGCACTATGAACATGGTGACTGAAATAATTTGGTTATAAATATCAACCTTCTATTTTTTGTTGTACATTTTTAGCTTGATGCAGCACTTGCGGGGCTAGTGATGTGTGTAAACAGTTGATGGAGCAGATACAGAGGGGGGATATCTTTTGGTGGCTTCTCAGCAGATGGGAGCTTATCATAGAATCATGTAACTTCTCCCCTCTGCACAGACACTTGTTTCCTGTGTGCTTGTTCCACTTTACCTGAAAAGTTGAACCACTGCTGGAGGTCAGTGGTGCACTGAGATCACATGAAATGTAGAAATCTTTCTGGCTTAGATTGGTGTGTGTGCATGATCTTGATTTTTGTTCTCTTCTTTGATCAACTGCAGCTTTGTGATGAAAATTGCTCCAACAAAGTTTTTGGCAGTGGATTGCCTCTGGAAAAATAAAACTGGCTAATGATTACCTGTCCCTGAGGTGGTGTACATCCTTATCACTTGGCTTAAGCACAACGAAAGGGTCATCAGCCATGATACCGTTTTGATAAACGTATCTGATTCCACCATCAGTAGCTACTGCTTTTGGCAAAGGGACGGAGGATGGCAGATTCAGACCCAAGGTCACTGGAGTCACAGAAAGGAATAGGAGTGTTCGTATTACCTTGGCTTCTCCTGGTTATCAATGTGTTTGTATTGGAAACAGAAGCCATCTCTTATCTGTATCTCAGAGGAACGGAGGCCAATGTTCTGCTGCTCAAAGGGTTCCAGGTGTTTGTCTTATGTGGAATTGATTAAACAGCTCAATCATCATAATAGGTTCCTAAAACATTCTCTTGTTGAAAGCAAACATAAGATTGCTGGTTGATAAGAGATACCATTAAGATACTAATGAATTCATTAGTCCATGGAGTAAATCTTTGAAGGCTAAAGTATTTTTTTGCAAGGAATATAAAATATAAATTACCTCTTATCAGTTACCTAACCTTTTAATATATATATTTATAAATATATATGTCTATTTTGTTACCATTTTGAGAGGATCTCTGTGCATCACATGTTATAAATATGCTCTTTTCAGTGGGTAAGATCGGTTTATTAGAGGAAAATATGTCATGCTGAATCCAACAGTCTGAGGAAAGTGACATTTCTGCTGCTGTTCCATATCCCCAGATCCAACCACTACCAAAGCTGAGGATGTGTTCCCTGTGAGCACACACAGAGAACACATGTACACAACATAGTTGCATGGCAAGCCACGCAGATGAGACAGGCAATTCTGACAGCTTCAATCCCCTCCCCTCTCTGGCTCAGCAGTGTAGAGGTCCAGTTGTAATAATATATGAACTCAGGTAGAAATACACACTCAGGCATGTACAAGGTGGATCCCTCCAGCAGCTTGGCTCAGACACTCAGTCTGCTAAATAGCTGCTTCACCCATTCTCTCCAGCTGCTGGCAGCTGGAATGGGAGCCCTCAAAGGCCCCATGTAGCCCCACTGTAGTTGTTGGTGCAGACCATCACATGGCACACATGGGGCTGGCCACGACTTCCCATGTCCCCAGAGCTGCTCCCCCAGGCTTGTGCTCCTAGAGACAGGCAGATGCTTTCACAGCCAGAGCTGGCAGGGACTGCCATAGTCCCACTGGTGACCCTCATGTGCTGCCCTGGACTGGTGGACGTGAGCGTTTGGTAGGCTGATGGCTCAAGTGGTGGACCTGGCAGAAGCCCAGCAGGGATTTTCCAGGTTCTCTGTTCTGCTCTTGTTCTTCTGAGTAATTCTGTGGGTGTGCAGTAAAGCTTTTATTGTACAACCCAACATATTTTTTGTAGCCATCTCACCTTTCTGTGAAGTGTAGAGTAGAAGTTTTGCCTGTCTAAAAACTGCATAGAAATTTAAAGTCTTGGGGGTTTTTATTTTAATTACTTTTCCCAAAGGTTCACTACTGGAGTTCATTTCTTAGATTAGAACCTACACGGGGGAAAATCTGCTTGTTTCACAGGTTATTTCTAAATTTGTGAAGTTCTACACAAAGGCTTCAGGTCTAAACAATCCAGTTGTTAGTGGATTTAGTGGGAGTAGTGGAGGAGGAATGAGAATGATAAGCACAGTCCAAGAAAACTAGGAGAACACATTCCTTATGACCCCACCCAGTCATTTTACACCTTTGTGCTTGTTTTAAAAAGCAGAACTTAGAATGTATCACTCAGGGTGAAAAGTGGAAGGGCAAAGGGCACTGGGGAATGAGACGAGAGAGGAAATAAAGAAAGGAGTGAACATGAGGTTCCTAAAATCACCTGGTTTTGTGTCTCACCTCTTCAGACAGCAGGAACAGACCTTGCAATGACTCTGCTTTGCAGTGTACATTTGGGAGAGCATATTTTGCATAGAATGGCAAAATTTCCACCAACCCCTTGGATAATGGCAGTCATCTGTATTTGTAAGATTAAAGATAAAAAATACTTGATGAACTTTGCAGTTCATGATCAAACCTGGAATTCCCTGGCACAGGACACATTGTAACACAACACTAGTACTGTCCACCTGTGCTTTTTTGCTACTTAAAGCAACTCTGTGCTTAGCTGCCAGAAGAATGGTTTTTTTCTTTTTTAAAACAGGGAAGACAGTGAATCTGTCACTGACCCCCCTGTTGCATTAGGTAGTTCAGATACATTCAGGTTAAATACAGGAGGTTAAAAGTTAAAGGGCCTATTAAACTTGCAATAGTCACACAGTACAACATTCTTCATGTCCTCAGCTTCTTTTCTTCTCATAGTTGTATTTCGAATCTAAGGAACAGCAGCCAAATCATTGTCCCTGTAAATCTTATGGCTGCACTCTGATTCATGAGAATTGGATCAAAAGTTACTGTCCCCTGCAAGAGTCAGTGCAGATGGCTTGACAGCTCTCCTTTATCAGCTAAGATTGGGAAGAGAAAGTACTAAATTATTAGTGATAGTGTTGTAAATTCATATTTGCTTCACCTTTTATTTTCTTTAACACCTTCAATTTGATAATAGTAGTAAAGGCATGACAGGCCTTTATCAGTGAGATAAAGATTTGCCAGCTCCTAAGTCTTTAGCATGCAGCTTTTAACTACTTCAGCTCAGTTCTTATCTAGCTGATAAGATTAATGGCAATGTTTCTTACAGTTTTTTAACTTTATTCTTGCCATGAAGTTCAAAGGTCATCTGAGAGCAATATTCCACTCTCCACCAGTGCCTACCTCTTCCTTTGGACAAAGGTCTGTGAGTTCAGAAATCACAGTGGTAAGCTTTATCTTCATGAAAGTGACAGCACCTGCTTTTGCTCTTCCTCGAGCACTCTGGGAGTGGAGGGCAAGGCTGAATTTCTGAGCCTTGGGCATCTCTGTTGGTAGTTTGTTATACAGCAAACACTTGGAGAGATACTTGAACCAGTCACAAAATGCTGCTGTTTTGCTACTCTATGAACAGTGTGTATCATGTTGTAAACACAAACATCTCAATCCTTGGTCTACGTGTGCTTTTGCAAAAGAAATGGATGGTATTAAAGACTTTGATCTTTTCTGTATTACCTACAGCTTAGCATTTAATATTGCCATTAGAGAACATGCTTATGCACAGCTGTTAAGATGAAGTTAGTGATGTGACATAGAATACAGAACATGATATATTCAGCAATAGTATTGGGGTAGATTTAGGACCTCTTTAATGGTGTATGATTTTGTTCTCTATGTTCTGGTATCCACTGTGAACTATAGCTACAGACAAGATCCTATTGTATCCTCTCTCAAATTTACTTTCATGTTATCTGGTTCTCATGATTCAGTGCGGTGTAGCTTCTTTTTCAAACAAGAACAGAATTGTTCAATCTATAGTTAAAACCTTCAGACCTAGTGCTGAAACTTGGGTTGTGACCTCGGGTAGTGTTTCAAACACCACCATCTGGATAACTGCTTTGGAGTTGAGTCTTGTTCAGTTAGTCAAATACACCTGTATCATTTATTTTACCATGAAAAACAGAGGCAGGACAGGACTTGTTCTGTATATGCTCATAATACCTGGAAGAGTTGGAGCATGTATACAGAATGGGAGGTCTCAAGACCTCTCTGTTTCTACATTTACATTACAAATTTTTGTGGCTCTTCCAAATATTAACCAATCTACTTGAAGCTTAATAAACTCAAAATGTGGAAGTTCAGGACCTGAATTGCCTGGGATTAGCAGGGCACTGTCTTGTGTTGCTGTGTCTTTTGGAGCAGAAGAAAGGCAGGGTGTATGTTTTTTTAAAAACTTGGCTAGAAGTGTTTTAATATTATATTCTCATTTCACTGGAGAAGTTTGGCCAAACACAAGGCTCTGAACTGATTGGGTTTGTGTCTTTTTCGTGCAGCTGTAGTTTTAATTTGTTCTGATTTGTTGGAGTTGGTTTTCTGACTGGTTAAAATTACTTCTTAATTTGTGAATAAGGCCAGTGTTGCCAGAACACACCAATTAATTACTAGAAAATATAGACTCCATGTGAATTAATGACATAAGGGACTATTATGGAATCCCAGAGTGGTTGAGGCTTGAAGGGACCTCTGGAGATCATTGATTACAACCTCCCTGCTTAAGCAGTCACTTAGTCCAGGTCACCCAAAACCATATCCAGTCATGTTATGAACATCTCCAGGGTTGGAAACTCCACAGCCTCTGTGGGTCACCTGTTCCAGTGTTTGGTCATGCTTGCAGTCAGTAATTTTTCTTTTTTTCTCAAGTTTAAACCGAACTTTTTTTATCTCCGTTTGTGCCCATTGCTGTACCCCATATTTATATCCATTGGTATGATTTCCCTGTCCCTTCTTCCTCTCTCCAAGCTGAATAGTCCCAGCTTGAATTGCTTGTTATGCTTGCATTGCTGTTACTTGGGATGGTCCATTCTTGAGTGTGGAGCAGGTAATCCCTGAAAATCAGCCAGCCCTTCAGGACGCCTCTCTTCAGGACCATATCACATGGGATTCTTCTAAAGCAGGTCCCTGAACAGGCCAAACTCTCCTGAAATCTGGGGTTATAAATCTGCTGCATGTCTTGTTTCTCTTGGAATTCTGAACTCCACCATCTCATGGTCCTGCAGCCAAGGCTGTTCCCAGACTTCACATTCCTGAGCACTTCTTCCCTGTTTAAAAGCATCAGGTCCAGCAGAGCCTGTCTCTGTCAGCTCCGCCATCAACTCTGGCAGGAAGCTGCCATCACTGCACCTCAGAAGGCTGCTGGATTGATTGTGCCCTACACCACCGTGTTGCCCTTCAAGCAGACACAAGGATAGTTAATGTTTCAGCTTCACTGGGCAGAAGTTCATACACTGGGATTCATGGTTAGCTCACCGTCTGTGACAAGGCAAGATGTGAAGCAGGAAGTGGGATTTGTGGGAAGGTAGACACTGACGTAAAAGAAAAGTGCTGTGTATGTTCATGGAACAGGCTTCCCAGGGAAATGGTCACAGCACCAAGCCTGACAGAGCTCAGGAATCATTTGGACAATACTCTCAGGCACATGGTGTGACTCTTGGGGGTGGTCCTGTGCAGGGCCAGGAGTTGGACTCAATGATCCATGTGGATCCCTTCCACCTCAGCATATGCTGTGATTCTCTAATTTACAAAACATCATTTAGGCTTCTCAAACTATGGAAATGTGTAAAAGAAGTCTCAGGAGTACAAAACCAAGCTGTGATAGTACCCCTGATATGATACTGTTCTTAAAATATCTAAAAGAAGTTTTAGATATTTAACACAATGAAGCTGCAGTCAATCTAGAGTGTAGTGTAAATTAAAAAATTATAATTTTATTAAAAATATCCTCTTGTGGCTGACAATGTAGGAAAAATGTTGCTTGCTTACAAAATACTGAGAACTGAAGAGATGCTAGTTTGTGTCTGTTCTAGGAGACAGAGACCAGCAAGACCTGAGTGGAAAATTCCAGCACCTTCATCAGACTGAAGGCTCAGATAGCAATATTGGTATTTTGCTGCTGCTCAGGCTGTATTTGCTGAATCAGAACATTGGGCCAATCATGGTTAGCTTTGTCTGAGTGTTTAGATAGCAATTTGTTTAATTTCTACGTGGTAACCCTTTCCTAGGAAAGTATTGATGTACAACTGAAAACTGAACACCCTTGGGTTAGCTCCCTTGGTTGAAGGCAAACACATGCTAAAGTGACTTGCTGGACTTGAGCCCAAGGGCCTTGTTCACGATTATGGCTCTGTTTCCCATTGCACTCACGTTCTGTCATCAGATGTAGCACTAGCCAGCATCTCTGCCTAACGATACAGCAGCCCTGTCATTTTGCTCAGAATTTGGAGTTATGTTTCTTACCCAGTATTTCTGGAGGCAGCCAACACTGGGCAAAGGAATTAGCAGAGTGTCTCCTAAATATGTTAAGATGTTTATGGCACTGAATGAGACAAACAAATAGGTCTTTACAAACCTTCTGGGTAGTTTTAAAATTGTGCACATCTCCTCATTCCTGTTTTAGTGGGTGCGGATTGAAAATAGCAGTAAGTGGCACATCCATTGAAATAATAACTGTTTGAAAGTAGTGAATTGTGCATCCTTGAGATGCTGTCTGGAAAAAGAGGACAATACAGATGGATGCATGTAGGAAGCAACTGGCTATCTGGAAGAAAGAAGTGCGTTTCTCAGTGTTGAAATTGGAGTTCTGTCTTTTGGAGATGGATGTGCCTGTTTGTGAGTAAGCAGGAAGTAACTTGGCAATAAAGTAATCTCCCTCCAACAGTGACATATTCTTTAAAAACTGAGGGAAAATCCAGGTAGGCATGATGCAACCTTCCAACTTTGTGTCGGCTGCTATTTACAGTGTAATTAATACAAAAGCTTTCTTTACCCAAGAGAAGTGTAAATTATTGGCTTCTATTAATTTCCATAAAGACTGAGTGTGGTTTATTTTCTTACTGCAGTCCAGTCCTTGTCAAAATCCTTCATTTGCAAGGAAATGCCAAATCTGATGTTAAAAAAGCAAATTTATTTTGTCTGCAACCAGGTTTTCTGTGGAGACTGTGGAACTTTTCTTCCTTGACTCCTGCTGTGTGAGATCAACTATGGAACATGCTCAAGAACATGAAGCATGTCCTGAGCAAGCCCAGAGGTATTGTGTGGAGAGACCAGTATATAACCAAGAGCTCTTGCAAGGGCAGCTGCACAGGCGACAAAGGACACCTCAGACTTTAAGGCAGAAGATTGCACACTCTTGTCGGTAGGGCTTTTGTCTTTGTTTCACTGTTTAGAAATATTGTAATTCTGAATTGATTCATGTGCACATACTTGTAATCTCTTCAAAGAAACCTAAAAGATAAAAACACTAATTCTACTTTGATTATTCAGCAAGACTGTGATGAAGCTGTGTATGAGCTTTTAATGTTAATGTATAACTGTATTAGAAAATGTTGTATCAATTAATTGAATTGCGTTCATCAAAGTGCAAAGGGAAAATACACAGCATAGGAATGTGAAGTATTGGTCAAATCATGTGATGTTAGTTCATAAGACCCAGAGAAGTATCTGTCCTTTTTACATGGAAATACTTACAGCCAAATTTCTGCTTCACATAATCCTTTCACAGAAGAATGGAGATGTATGACGTGTGTAGAAATCTAAATTAAAAGTCTAATAAGGATTCTGTAACCTTTAATAAACTGCCTTGCAATCCTAAGTATCATCTGGTTAGACCTGAAATGTCTTTAATTGTGCTTCTCTTGCTCCATGGTACCAGAGGAAAGTGAAAAGAAACTTATTGTCATTAAGTTCTTGTTAATTTTTTGTTTCTCCGTGCTTCATTTGCAGAGTTTGTTCAATTTCTTGCTCAAACCTTGTTCTGCAGTGCAACAAATGATTTCTGCCTCATTGCTTTTCTATAAAATATTCCTGGTCACATGATTTGACATTTGGAGATTAGGTTTGATTTATGGAATGACCTTTAATGGTAAAGACACCTGGTTCTGACACCTCAGAAAGCTTATCTGCCCTGAATAAAAAATACGTGGATCACAATCCTCCTGACCCATGACTTGTTGTCATACAGTCTGCTTAAACGTGGAGAAGTGTGGATGACCCTAGTTCCTCTCTCACTTGTAGCAACAAACTTCTTTACTGTGCAGTTTAGTCCCATGAGAATTCAGAAATGTTAACAAATCTCTGCAAGTCTCTTGCAATTCCCCTACACAGAAAAGCATTTATACGACCCAGTGTTATATTTTTACCCAAGTTTAAACTTACGTACCACAATACAATCAAAGTATGATGCATGGCAGCACTTGATAGAGACATTTATTTCCTGGTTCTGTTCATTTGTCACGAGTCAGGGTTTCAAAAGGTTACTCACTCTGCTAAGAGCCACAAGTGTCAGTGCTGCTGGCTGCAGCCCCTTTCCTTTCTGGGTGAAGAAGGATTGTGTTCTCAAATGGCCTTAAAGCTAGCCCAGCAGGACTAGTAGTGAGAGTAACAAGTACTTCTTAAATTAATAGATCTGGGTTTTTAAAAGATAATGATATAAAGTATTATAATCAAAAAAGCATAAAGCATGCATATAGTAAATGGGAAAAAGCACTGCAAAGTACTCTGATGAGTGAAAATGACTCTCAGAGAGCAAGTTATCCTCAGGGGATTCTTACTGGGAATGATCTCATCAAAATGTGTTGTGTGACTGCTCAATCGTGCGTGGACTGGAACAGTTTCACTTCCCACTGGCCTCCAGCCTCTCAAGACTGTCATTCTCTTCTCCAGCTCTATAAAGTTTGTGAACAGCACCAACATGTGATTAAGGGCTAAATTAACTGGAGGCATGGCTGTTTGTCCTTAAGTTTGTCCAGAAATTAATGTCATCGGGAGTCTGACCCTGCCTTTAATGAAACTGTTTTCCTGCTTAGAGATGAAAGACAACTTTTTTCAACCTGTTTGTTCCCTACTAGTGTCTAATTTTTTTTCTGCTTTGTATTTTCAGTTGTTCTTCTAAGAAAGCCAAGTCTCATCTTTACAGTTTCTTACCGATTTTAAAATGGCTTCCTTGTTACCCAGTGAAGGAATACTTATTAGGAGACATTATCTCAGGTATAAGCACTGGGGTTATGCAGCTTCCTCAAGGTACGTGTACCTCTGGATTTAATTATCCCTTCTTTGCTTTTTCTGTGTGTGCCCTTATGGTAGTGCTTGGCTTCCTGAACCACGTGCTCTTGAGAACAGGACGTGTTTCTCGGGTGTCTGAGGAGATCAGTGTGGCATTCTGCAGACCAGCCCATAATGATGATTCCCTTAAAACTGCAAGTCAGTGATCTGCAGCAAACTCTGAAAGAAGCTTCCTCTCTAATCAATACCCACAGCTCTCAGTGACAACAACTTTTCACAGCTAAGGTGTATGTCTAAAGTTTTGCTGAATGCACACAGTTATGTACTGATCTCATCCTTCTGAAAGTCATAGCAAATTTCCTACAGAGGGGACCAGTATCTAGAAGACATATAGACAAATGTCTCTGGAGAGCAACTTCTGCAAAATAGCCAAACTAAATTCAGCCAGAGAATTCAAAGACTGATCCCTCTTGTTCTCTTAAGACTGGAAGTCACCAGTTTAAGCTGGAACTATAATAGTGGGTAGTGATGTATGTGGTGGAAATAGATCAACAGTATGTTCTGTAACAAGACTGCAAATCTGTGGAATTTCTATTAAATTAGTTGGAAGTTTAACCCCAAGTGGCCCCTGGTCCTGAAGCAGGAGCAGGCTCTGTGAAAGACAAAGAGAAAGCCAGTGTTCACCTCTTTGCTTTGCTCTTGATGAATGGACCAGTGGAAGCTTCTGTTCAGCCTGACACTTACTGTCAGCATTTTCAGAACTGCTAGGGGGTTAGAAAGCAACAGCATTTCTGTAGCAGTATCATTATGGGGTGTTATCACTGCTCTGAGAGTGGCAGCTTCACAACAGCTGCCACAGTCCCAGTTGATTTTCCCAGAAAGTCTTGGAGCAGAGGGAGTGCTTTGATTTGCGCAGAGCCCTGTCCAGAGGAGTTGTGGGTGATTTAATTAAGCATATATGTTTACTTGGGTGTTGGCTTATTTCATAGTTGCACCTCATTGTTCCACTTTAGGCTGAGGCAGGTCTGAAAAATTAACCTGTAAATCCAAGAAGCCTAGATTTTAATAGGAGGTGACTCATTAAAACAGTGAAATAACTTAGTCCGTGTAGTTAATTTCTGTAACTTCCTGGTTTTGTGTAAATTTTGTAATTAAGGTTATTTTTTTACATGCGTGTAAGCATCAACTCATCTTAAACTGCTAACAGGTTAACTGGTGGGGAAATCTGTCATGTACTAGACACAGACACTACCAGTTGAATACTGAAACATAATGTAGGTCATGACATGATAAGGACACTAAAATTTAAGTGGTCAGCAGTGAACTTTATACTTAATTTTGTGACTGTTTTAAAGTAAACATTATTCATTTGGTGACTGCAAACATGCCCTTAAACTGCCCCTGATCTTTCCTTTTCTAAAAAGACAAAAGTTGAACTTTATTTTTCTGGAATGGGTGTAATTATAGCAAGCATGAGTTCAAAGAATCCTGGGAATCATTCCAGGCAGAACTAAAATGACCACAGTGTTTTAGCCATGACCTCCTACCAAGTCAATATCTCTTCAGTTTCCTGGCACTGACAGCCTTCAAAAATGCCAGTACAAATGAAAAGGAATAAAAGGATATTCAGATCAGGAACTTCACAGAGACCCACCCTCCCTGTTTTGAAACCACTGCTCACTTGTACTGTCAAGTTCATCATCGTGTTAAAGGCCAGCTGTTACCATACAGGGTACTTTGCTGATACTGCTCTCATGACAGGTAGCCCTTGGGTCAGGGAATATATGTGGGATGAGGTTTAGAAGTATGTTTTAGAAGCTTATTGCTGCAAGAAAATAAATGGTACCATCACTCCAGTTCTGATAGGAATATGAATTCTTGGTTGGGACTCAGACATTTCTTAGGGCATGGGCAAGGCCCTGTCTATGAGTTACTAAACTGCACAAGAGCACTTGCTCCCTGCACAAGGGATCTTGACAGAAGATCCCATCCTAGTTTATTCATTTGTTGTAACCTCATGTTCTGTCTCCCAGTTTAATGGGGAGAGGTGTTTTTTAGTATCACTGGCTCTCCATGGTGGCTGTACCATTGCTTCCTTTTGTAGTTTGCACTGGGCCGTTATGGTTTTTGGTGCTAACTTGGACTAGGCTGTCCAGGTGTGGTAGGAGCACACAACGTCCTCAGGTGTTACCAGCCTGCACTTGTGAAGGTGCAGAAGAACCAAGCCAAGCCAGGCTACAGTGTTTCCTCCTTGAGGCACATTTGTTCCATTGTGGTGTCTGATTGTCATTAACACAAGCCTTGTAGAACTATGGATTTTGCTGGAACTGCTTGGGACATGGCATAACACATGGTGCACACCATTTGCCTGTGACCCTGGTCCCATGATAAGGTCCCATGAGTCACACAGAGAGCAAACCAATGGAAAGTGTCCCTCCCTGGCATCTCTTAGAGCTGTTGCTCCACAGCTCCATTGCTGTGTTTGCCAGTGCTCCCTGCAAACAGAAACAGTGTGGATTGAACTCCCACTGTGTGGAAGTGGACAGGGCTTAATGGCAAAAAAGGACTTTTTGGGGAAGGGTACAAGGCTCTATAAGCTCTAAGACATTACAGATTGTCAGAAATTATTTTAGATTTTGCAGCATGATTTTGGAAACTAACTGTTGTCATCCCAGTCATTCTGGGTTTAGGGAGCAGGGGCATGTTTAATGAGTTATAGGTTACCATGAAGATCACATCTGATCAGAAAAGGAGGAGAAAATCAAACTGGTTATGGGGTGTTTCTAATTGCAGTCTTTGACAGATGAAAACAAAAGCAACTAAAAATGTTTGTTGGCTATTAAGAAGTAGTTCCACCCACAAAGGCAAAACATTGAGTGCCCAGATTCACAGATGTACAAACAAACACACACACACACCTGCAGTGCCTGTAATAGAGACTTGGGTTTCCTGACTCAACCCATCACGTTTCTAGACCCTGCCCTAGCGTATTATACACTTTAAAGACTATTCCCTGCAAGACCTCCTGGTTTTTTTAAACCTGTGACAAATCACTAGATTTCCTGTTAGGTGAGTTCAGTTTTAGTAGGCTTTACTTCACATGGTTTCTTTATGTTGTTTGCTTGACATACATATTTGTGTCTGTTTTCTAGGTTTAGCCTATGCTTTGCTGGCAGCTGTTCCCCCGGTATTTGGCCTATATTCTTCATTTTATCCCGTTTTTCTATATACTTTTTTTGGAACGTCCAAGCACATATCAATAGGTATACCTGTATGGATAAATGAAGTTAGTCTGTGTGTGTGTGTGTATGTGTCTTTAATAAAGTTGTAAAAAATAAAATTGGAGAAATAAAAAGTGTAGTTATTTTCCATAGATTCAAATTTAAGCCAGTAGGAAAAATGCACATGTGTTCAACGTAAGCAGTACTTTTTATTGCTAATTTATCCATTCCACTTGGGAAGGAACATAAGGGCATCTTTTACCAGATTAGATCTAGAAATGTGTGCCATGTACTCTTGAAGTATAAATTCATTGCTGCAGTCAACTGTATGTATGGCCAGGACAAATCTTTAATTTGCATAATAGAAACTGAGATGGGAAAAAAAAAGGGGTATATACTTATACCATCTAACTAGCCTTAATGGTGCTGAGTACTGGAGCAGATTTGGGGACTGAAAAATACATTCTATAGGTAGAAAATTCTGTTTTAGTTTAATTTCACGTATCTCTTAATAAGAACCACTCCTTAAAAAAAAACTTGCCAGGATTTTAACCAATTATTTTCCTCTCCCTCTTGTTTCAGGCACCTTTGCTGTGGTCAGTATGATGGTTGGTGGTGTTGCTGTGAGAGAAGTGCCTGATGAAATGATTTCTCTGGACTATAATTCTACTAATGTTACAGATTTCCTTGATGCTAGGGATACCCGGAGGGTGCAGGTAGCCGTGACTCTCGCCTTTCTTTCAGGAGTTATCCAGGTACGTGCTCACAGTTTGCTGTAAGGGCAAGTTCAGCTGCTGCTGCTGCTGCGCGTCAGGAGGGATCCCCTGTCAATAGTCTGGTGCTTCTGCACTGCACTGTGTGGAGCACAGGCTGCTTTATGGCAGCCACATAACAGGAATGGGGAGGGATACATTGGGGGCAGGTGTTTGGCACCTTAGCTGGACTGGGAAAAAATGGGACCCTCTGTTTTGTTTTTTCCTATCCCGTCAGGAAAACTTTCCCTGATGTTCTCTAATCTGTCCGTAAATGCCCATATGTTTTTCCATAAACAAGCACATATGTTTACCCATATCCCACATTACACCTGCCAGTGGTATGGAAGATTCAGTGCATTGATGGCTGTTTGCTGAACTGTGGCTTTAGAAAAGCCAAGTTCAGGTTTGCCTGGTCTGGCTTGGGCATTGAGGAAAGAGAGGTGTCCTGTGGCCTGTGTGCTGTATTCAGGCTGAAGTTCAGGCTGCAGTGGGAGTCACATGGTTAATAATTCTCTTCTTCATTAGTTGTGTTTAGGTTTCCTTCGATTTGGATTTGTGGCCATCTATCTAACGGAGCCTCTGGTGCGAGGATTTACTACTGCAGCTGCAGTTCATGTCTTTACCTCTCAACTGAAATATTTCCTCGGCATCAAGACTAGCAGATACAGTGGACCCCTCTCAGTTGTATATGTGAGTATCTACATTTACTAAACGTACAAATCCTGCTTTGTCTGGATCGAGTACTTAGGCCTTTTCCTGTTTTTGTTTTTTTTTATTATTTTGGCACTAAGTAGAATAATGCTTCAGTATTGAGAACTGGGTATGAGGTCTTCAAGTGCCATACCAATATATGAATATATGAATATCTGAAAGTGCAGCTCAAGTGTTACTGAGTAGATCAGCACAGTCTGAGATGGGCAGATTTTAGGATTCTGCTGAATACAGTTTTATAATATGAACAGATATTGTTCATTTAACCAAGTCTCTTGTACATTGGGAGAAAATGTGCTACTGAAATTCTTCACTGAAGACCAGACATATTTTGCAAAGCTAGAAAATGTTCTCAGAACCTTTCCACTCCTGAGTGGAAAAAAAAGGAAGATCTCAGATGTTTGTGAAAACCTAAGCCTTTGAGCACACTGATGGATCAGCAATAATGAAGCTTCAGGATTTTAACTGTGTGTAGGCTATAGAAAATACTTTGTGGTAATCTTTTTGTATATTTGTGCAGATGTAACAAACCTTTTGGAAACAAGTCTGCATTAATGATTAATTCCAAAATGTGCTGTTCAGTTCACTAGTCTGAGAACCAGACATACTAATTGCCGAACAAATAGGAGGGAAGGTGTACATCTGAGATGCATGATGCCAGGTCATCTTGAATGTATAATATCCTGACAGCTGCTGTAATTTTCCTTCTGCTTAAAGAAGGGTATGTTCAACTTCTTTCAAAGACCTCTCCAGAAGTTATTTATTTGTTTGCATGTTTGTTTGTTTTAATGCAGGAGAAGGAGTAGTAATTGGTATGGGGAATCATTTATCCTCTAGCAAGGAGTACCAGCAAGCTTTCTTTTCTAACACCCTTTTAATAGTGTTTTTAATTAAAATACATCTGGAATAATGGCCAGTTCAGCAGCGTTGCAGGGTCACTGCTATTTAATCATATTGTTATGGTAACCTCAGTGGTTGTATTGGCAGCTTTATAGTTTTGGAACAGTTTGTGCATCTCTAAGTAGATATGACTTGCCAAAGAATATTTTAAGGTATTAGAAGGATTTTGCATTTTTTGCTTTCAGGTAGCTGCCACTGTGGAATATGTGTGAATATACTGAGGATAAAAGACATGATTTAGTTTAGATTTTTTCCCTCCTTATAATTTTTTCTCCAATTTTTTCCCCCCCTTTGAGGAAGACTGATACTGTAAATGATTGCAAGTGCATCTCTCTCACTGGTCTGTGTTTTGTGGCAACAGTGGGGCTTTTGGTGAAGCACTGGTTCACTGTGGTTATAAAAGCAGAATAAAACCACAGCTGAAAAGCAGTGTGTAATTTGTTCATTTGTAGCAAATCTCCATGAATATTATATATCCTTAGGAGTAATTATGATGCTTCTGTTGTGTTGCAGAGCATAGCTGCTGTGCTTTCAAATATAACAACAACCAATATTGCTGCACTGATTGTTGGATTAACGTGCATTGTTCTGTTGCTGATTGGCAAGGAAATCAATCTCCGCTTTAAGAAGAAGCTCCCAGTTCCTATTCCTATGGAGATCATTGTGGTAAGCCAGTTGTGAAATTCTATGGCTAAATTATATGGCTTTTCTAAAGCTGTGGAAACTCTCTTATTTTCTGTTGTATCTTACTGAGGTTGAGAGAACTTCCATTCAATGTAATTCGTTTGAGCCTTGATCCACTTGAGGGTTTAGATACTGTTAAAATTAAGGACTTGTGTGCAATATGGTAGGTAAAAAGTCCCAAAGAAGAATTGAAAAGCAGTTTAAACACCCACAGTCCCCTGTGGCAGTGGGTAGGTATATGTTTGTTGTAAAACCCTCTCTGTCCAGGAGTTTGGGCACCTGAACGATTCTCTGCAGGACAGACAGGCCTCGGAGTGGCATTTCCCTCTTGGAGTCCAAGAGCTCAGAACCCCCTCTGGAAGGAAGGTGCTTACAGATGGCTGGTCAGAGATTCTGCAGGACTTGCTCACTTTTTGAAATACAGTAGTAGAAAGAAGAGAAGGAACCAGCAGGACTTCCTACTTAGCCTTCCTTTCCTTGTTTCTGAGACTGGTAACTGACTGCAGCACTGATTCTGTTTCGAGCAACTGTTCCAAAATACATGGATAAAACAGACTATCATAATACACAGAGCCTACATCTCAGACAACCTTTCACCTTTAAAAAGGAGGGGATTTAAAAATGAGTTGTTGGATAATGAGAGCTCTCAAACAACCTGTACAAAATGGAGTCAAGAAAGGGAATAACTGAAAGGATGAGCACAATCTAGATAGAAGGAACAAAGAAAAGGGATGCTGGTGAAACAATAGGGAGGTGGTGTAGTCATGTCTTGTTTGATAGTAAGGCAGCAGCAAAGCGATGTTACACCTGTTGTTTCTCTGCTGTTGCATCAGTTCTCTGTACAGATAGCAGGCTCTGCACATGAAAATGAAGCAGTGCACACAGGCATGAATGTCCTTGCATTTAATTTTTCCAGTTCACTCATTTGCCTGAGCTTGGCTTAGACAAAGGGAATTTGGATTGTTCAGATCATACCATAGAGTGTTCCATTTAACTGTTTCCAAAAAAAACTTTATAAAATCAGGATGAGTTGGACACGATGGAGGGAAAATCGTGATGATTCTTTCTTTTTATCTGCATTTTTAGTCCCTAATTCTTAGAAAATTGATTGACAAATAAATATAATCCCTTGTGTGTATTACTCATAATCAGCTAACCTTTATATTTCTTCAGGTGGGTTTATCTCTTTTTGGACAATGTTTACATGTGTTTGTGGATTTTTAGGTCATTATTGGCACAGGAGTTTCAGCTGGAATGAATCTGAATAAGTCATACAAAGTCGATATTGTTGGGAACATTCCTCAAGGGTAGGGATGACACATTCTTATCGAAACTATACCTTTTCTGTATTGCATGTCGTTTTTATTATATTAATTTGTAAATATTTATTTCATCTCCAAGGTTACGTGCCCCAGCAGTTCCCGAGTTTCAGCTCATCCCAGCAGTATTTGTGGATGCAGTAGCAATAGCAATAGTTGGATTTTCAATGGCTGTATCAATGGCCAAGATCTTTGCCCTTAAACATGGTTACACCATCAATGGGAATCAGGTAAAAGCAGTGAGATTGCTTTGTGGAAAATTCTCAGTGCTACCTTTGTGATGTAGTTAAAGTAGACTGGGATACTGGTAAAAATGAGGAATTTTTTAATAATGGAATCAGTTACGTTTTCTGAAAGCCTACACATTCAAAGGCCAGAAATTATTTTAAGTTCTTTTTCTGGCTGTGTTTAAATAACTAGTGTCACTTTTAGCTTTGTTTTGGGAAATTTGCTTCTGTTGGACTTGAACATATGCATGAATATTTGCTGGGACAGACATTACTTGACCTCACTGTCCTGATGGGCAGATACATTTTATCTGCTTTCTGTAACAGAGCAAAGCATAGAGTTCCCATGTGATAATTACAGTGCCTTATGTTTAGGGGTTAGAAATTCCAACTGTTTTATAGTTCTTTTTATTCCCACCCATTGCAAATGGCAAATTGTCACTTTCTGGGGCATCAATTGGCCCTATCTGTTACTTAGCATTCTGATCATGGTTTGAGTGACAAGGACTGTGTTTAGGGACTCCCTAAATCTAAAGTGATATGTCATCCTTACCTACTCTGTCCTTCCTGTGCAATTTAGAATCAATATTGCAATTGGATTATTGGTCGATATCATTGTTGTATCAAGGGAGACAGAGTTCCTAAGCTCTAACACATTTCCTAGAGCACACGTCTGACACAGCACAGATCAGCTCTTCCCGCTTCTCAGAATGACTGTCTTCCTCTAAGAGTAAATGGAGTTTGAATTACTTTTACATGCAGTTTTACATCTGGTCAGATGGATCTCATCCTTCGTGTCCTTGTTCTCTGTTACCCAAAGAGAGGACAAATCTGTAGCTGCATGAATGGAAAGTAATTGTCACTGACCTGAGTTAAGCATCCTGATCTTTTCCTCAGGAGGAGCCGGATGCTGCTCCACCTGGGTGCTAAACTGTAGAACTCCTTGTCACAGTATGCAGTGCATGCCAAGTGTTTAAATCAAAAAAGGATTGTACAAATGTGTGACTCAAATCTGTCACAAATAGCAAGATGCAGAGTAATCTGGGGAGGCTTCATTGCAAGCAAATAATTTCTTAGGTATCAGAAACACAGGACTGAGGTAGATGGAGCTCTGATCTCACTCATGGCAGCAGCTCTCATGTGGGATCTTCCTGATGAAGCAGTGGACACACATTGGTTTTTTCACATACAGCAATGGATTACCATCCATGGAAACATAGGCAAGGCTGCTCTTGGTTTTAAACACATAATTTAGCATGAAAAGCAAAGAGAGTTTGCATGAGAAACCATTTTCTGTGTATATTCAGGGTTAAAATTCCAATTCTCCTCAAGCAGAAGAAGTCCTTAAAACAAGCAATGCTCTCATTCGTTTTATTTTTTGATCTGATTCATTCCTGTAACATTTAGGGATGGGAAATATCTCCAGCATTTCATCAGAGACTTCATTTAACAGATGATTTAACATGCATCATCCTGTGCATGTGTGAGAACCACAAGCATAAGCTACAATTAGATTGCTTGTTCTCTACAATGAAGTTGCTAGAAAGCACTGTAAATGAGATGTGGTTGTTGATACATATGGATAGCTCCAGCTTTGTACAGCTGCTACATGTAACTGCCTTTGGGGTTTTTTTCTCTGTTTAACACAGGAACTTATTGCCTTGGGAATATGCAACTCTGTGGGGTCATTTTTCCAAACCTTTTCAGTCACTTGCTCAATGTCTCGGAGTCTTGTTCAGGAAAGCACCGGTGGAAGAACTCAGGTATGTAAACCCAAATTTTGAACCAAACAAAGTTTGTTTTTTGGAGCTCCAGAACTAAAGTCTGAAGCTTAATTAGGTAGGCACATTTCTCTGCCTGGGCCAGAATAAGTAACTGGAGTTTCCCATGTTTCCAGTCCAGACTGGGCCAAGATAAAAAGCTGCACAACAGCCAAAATCGATGAGCTGAGTGAGAGAATCAAAACTCACTTGAACAACCAGCCTTGTTGAAAGCACAAGGGTTATCTCATCAGTAATTGCCCGTGGGGATACTTATAAATAATTTCTGGCTTCTTTTGCTCAGATTGCAGGTGCTCTCTCTTCAGTTATGGTTCTGTTGGTAATTGTGGCTATTGGATACCTCTTTGAACCACTTCCACAGGTAAGGGAGCTTTGCATGTTGGCATTGCATTGTCAGTCAAGAGGCCCATGAGCATTGCTTAAACTAGAGGTTGTGGGAGGGTTGGTAAGCAGCACAGATCCAGAAGCCTTTAAATTTTGTATATAAAAATTTTGTATATATAAATTTCTGTAAGTTAGCCTAGAAATAAATAATATTTTGAAACATTCGGTGTGCTTTTTGTTGTTGTTTTTTGTATTTGGTATCCTGGATTCTCTCTTTAGAATCTAAAATGACACCTCCAAGCAATTGCCCTTTAGAATTGCCTTGGTTGGAAAAGACCATTAAGATCATTGAGTCCAACAGGTAACCCAGAACTGACAAGTCCACCACTGAATCGTGTCCCCAAGTGCCACACCTACATCTCTTTTAAATACCTCCAGGGATGGTGGCTCAAACACGTCCTAGGTAGCCTGTTTCCAAGGATTGACACCCCCCTTCCATGAAGAAATTTTTCTAATATCCAATCTAAACCTCCCTTGGCGCAACTTGAGGCAATTTCCTCTCATCCTGTCACTTTTTACTTTGGAAGAGTCCAACAGCCACCTGGCTACAACCTCCCTTCAGAGAGCAATAAAGTCATTCCTGAGCCTCCTTTTCTCCAGGCTAAACACCCTCAGCTGTTCCTCATTAAACTTGTGTTCCAGACCCTTCCCCAGCTCCATTGCCCTTCTCTGGACATGCTCCAGCACCTCAGTGTCTTTCTTGCAGGGAGGGACTCAAAACTCAGCACAGGGTTTGAGGTGCAGTCGAGTACAGGGGGATGGTCACTGCCCTGGTCCTGCTGGCCACATCTGGTTACAGCATAGGAATTCTGGGTTGAGGTTAAAAAAATTAAAGTAATAGCTTGGCTAGTAGAGGATTAGGGCTAGGCTATGGCTCAGCATAATCAGTTGGCTTTGTTGCAGTTGTTCTTATTTTTATAAAAATATATTTATGTGAATAAATATTTGACTGGTTAAATTTTTTTTGTTTGTGGTGATGTGCAAAGGATGATACACAATTCCTGTTTCTTTCTGTACAAGTTGGACCTTGGGTTACTCCTGCATGAGTGTTACAGGCATTGTGTCAGTATATTGTAGAGAAACGTGAAATTGAGATTACAGTCTACTGCTTCAGGCACTACAAGCACTATAAGTGTAGCAGCGTGGAGCACAGGAATATGTGGTTTCTCTTGCTAGGAAAGAGTAAATCAAACTGTACTGAAATGCTTTGCTATTTCTGCAGCTGCAATAAAAGCATATGTCCACTGAACTACTTGAGAATTTGTGGGGTTTTAAATACAACATGTGTTCAGTGGACTTGTATCAGTTGTACCAAGCATAGAAGCACAGTTATTTGTGATACTGTGAAGTTCTTATTTGTCATGGGGTTTATTTTGCTTCTGCAAATTGTATTTGTGTATTGTTCTTAGACAGTGCTGGCAGCAATTGTCATGGTGAACCTGAAAGGAATGTTTAAGCAGTTTGGAGATATCATGCACTTCTGGAGAACCAGTAAGATTGAGCTGGTGAGTAATGCACAGCTCAGTGCCTATATTAAATTTGATGCTACTCTCGAAACAGGGAGGAAACTTATCAAGGAGTTACAAATTGGTGTTGCATTGCAAATGATGTTAAGACATGGAGCTGTAAGTAAACCTGTGAGAGTGATCTGTTGCAGACAAGAATATTTTTGTTGTTCAACAAACTTGTAACTGAGGTCAGAAGTAGTTTGGTTGCAGTAAAAGCAAAGCTCTGGCAGTGTTGCTATAGGAACTGCACTGAAGGCTGTGGGAATGTCTGAGAAGAATCTGAAAAACAGTAACAAAGAAAACTACTTGAGGCTATTTGCCATCTTTTAAGACAAACCTAAAACCTGGCTGGAGTGGGCCAGAACTAAGAGGATATTGGAGGGAACATTTTGGTGGCATTTTTCTCCTGGACTGAGGGAACTAAGTGAGACACTGCCTGTGGGCCTTGAATATTTTTTTTTATCCTAAGATATTTGGAGTCTAATGGTAGCACAGGATTCCTTGGAGAACAGGAGTTAAGTCATTAGTGTGACAGTTTGTCAGCTGTTACATTAGAGCACCTTGAACCTTTATGCCCTTCTGAAAGGTTGAAGAAATTCCAGTCTGCTCTGATGATGGATTACACTATAGCCTGTTCCTGAACAGAAGTGATACATGGGTTTTGAGGCTGGATTGTGCTATTGTTTTTGTTGTTGAGAGGAAAGGATGCATAATAATTCAGACCTTTTCTTTGTTTTAGGCCATCTGGGTGGTAGCTTTTGTGGCTTCTCTTTTCCTGGGACTAGACTATGGTTTGCTTACTGCAGTAACGTTTGCAATGATAACCGTTATTTACAGAACACAAAGGTCAGATTTCTTCTTTATCAAAATTAGTGTATGCTGATCTTCTGTGTGGTTTTGTTTGTTTAAGGGGTGCAAATAAACAGAAGTCCATTCCACCCTCTTTAACTGTATGCTGTGTAGAATTTGCTTCCTAATATAGGTCATGCCCTTTGGCTCTGATCCAGATTTCACATTTTCTTTTTCTGAGAACAAAACTTCTAGAGGGCATGAACTTGCACTCTTAATGATAAACAGAATATTTTAGATTTCTTATACTGGTTAATCTTCTTGTTTATTTTTTTAATGCTTTAGAGTTTAGAACTTTAAATCTGCTTGCCACCAGTTTCAGTACATGATTACGTTTTGTGTGCACTAATTGGCATGGACAAGCAGAAGTTGTTTCTGGTTATCACTGCATGAATGCTTAGGTGTTTTATAAGGAAGTTCTAACTCGTAAAAAACTCTGCCTGTTCTAGTTTGTCAAATCATGTTTCCCCACTGAAAGTGGCAAAGCTTTTACTGTGAAGCTTTCCAGGTCTACAGTGAAATGATTTCTTGCATGCATGGATAGGACTGTCATGTGAGGCTTTGGGGTCTGGGACATCTAGGCGGAAATTGTAACAGTCTTGGTTTTGGTCTGCATTGGAATGAAAGCAAATTCTGAGATTTTCACTCTGTATAAATAAGAGTATTTTTCTGCCATCTCTATACGGTTTTGTTCTTGCAAACAGAACAGTAATATGCTTTGCAGTCACACTGCTTGTGAGTGGGGAATATTCATCTGCTCAGGCATCGTGGCCCTCTGACATCACAGTATGTTTTCTGCCAGTGTGAGTTTCTGTATTTGCAAGATAGTCAATGGAGTTGCACCAATTTGTGCTGCAGAGAATTTGCTCTGTACCTTTGCATGCTTTGGCCCTTGCTTTTCAGAAAATGACAACATTACAGTGCTAAGTTTATAAATTAGTTTTGCACTGACAGGAGCAAACTTTCTTTTCATTGTGTTCCACCATAGACTGATGACTGCATTTGAACATGTTTAGAGAGTCCTGTACTAGACAGGCACTGCAGAATGACCATTTAAAATAAGTTTCAATCTGTATCAAACACTCACTTTTCCTCTCTAGGGTTGATAATACTGAAACATTTTTCTCCATTTCTCTCTAGTCCTCAATACAGAATCCTTGGTCAGATTCCTGACACTGACATCTACTGTGATGTGGAAGAGTACGAAGAGGTAGGAGCATGTTCTTCTGCATTGAGCAGTTTCATGTGGTGGAGCAAAGACAGCTGTGGCAATTTGCTGCTTAGCCCTACCACAGTGCACATACAGTGCTGCCTGCCAAGCATTCCCCTGTGTTGAAGGGAAAGAAGATAAAACTTGATTTTAGTGGTAAAAGGTATTTTGTTCAAAATGTGAGCAATTTGTGCTGGATGTGCATTTGAAAAGGAAGTGATGAAAAGTAACTTTATGCTAGTTCCATCAAACCAGCTTTTTCAAAAAGGTAAGGCTTTCAGGAATACCACTGCTAGGCCTGCTGTGTGCACAGGTGCATACCACCACCTTCTCTGATTGTGTGGCAGTACTGCATGGAATCCATGGAAACCAGGACCCAAACTTGCATGTTCTTCAGAATTGCACAAACTGTCCAAAACAGCACTACCCTGCCTCCACCCATCCCCTGCTCATTAAATGTACATGATTGATGGCACAATTGCTTACCATGCACTTAGCTTCTTATAAAAGTCATTTTACAACCAAAAGTCGGTGAAAGCATTACATTTTGTCAGTGTAATGGATATAAACATGTTCTCTTCATTCACAAACAACAGCTATAATTTTCTGCGCTCACTCCATGCTCTCAGAGATGCTGCTATGAAGGCTGCGCCCTCTTTACTGAGCAACCAGTCTGTGAAAACCTGTGTGAAGAGATGATGAAAACATTCTCTCACCAGCAGTTCTGCTTTAAATATGATGCAGAACAGAAGTATATTGGGCATGTTTATAGCTGTATGCAAAGGAGAGGAGACTCTGCTTCTGTTGCACTGGATGCACTTAGCATTTCCTCCCTCTGAGGCTGGCAGCATATGGCAGGCTGGATCTCTGCTGCTGGCCAGGTCATTTGCATGGCAAATGTCAGAGTTCAGCTCGTTTAGAGACAGCTGATAGATACCGAGACCTGTCTGGAGGTCTGGTTAAAACCAAAAATATGAAAGGTTCTTTTCTTGGTACCTGAGGAGCTGAGAAAGAAAAAGAGAGAAAGAGGAAAGTAAGGCATTATGCCTGTGGAAAGGGAGGCTAAAAGGAAGCAATCTGAGATCTGGTAATACGAGCTGCAGACAGCAACACTGGAGAACTGCAAATATTTAATTCCTTTTTATGGCTCTACATTTGGCATTACAAAGAAGGAGAAATGTTACCAGGCATTAATTGTGTGCAGTGTTACACTGGGAAAGGGGGAGGTTCTGATCTTTGGTTGGCTTTGCTCACAGTAGTGCCAACCTTCCTTATTTTGCTGAGGGCCATTCAGGGTTGGCTGTTGCGCTGCTGCGTGTTTGTGTGTCTTGTGATCACACAGCTGCTTTTCTTACATTTAACTGTGTACATCCAATATTCTCCATAGGTTAAAGAATATCCTGGAATAAAAATATTTCAAGCTAATACATCACTTTATTTTGCAAATAGTGAGTCATATGCAAGTGCACTGAAGAAAAAGGTGAGTAAAATAAATTCTTTGCTATCCATGTCTTGAAAATTCAAACTGGCTTCTGAAACATGTTCATCTTTCAGCTCCTTTTGTGTAGCCCCTAGCACAGTGTTTCTCAGCCTGTGGCCCCTGGTGAGCAGTAATACATGAGAAGGTGACTCTTCAGCCATGTATAAATTACCACAGGAAGCACAACATGGTGGGAGGGAATAAACAAAGTGTAGTTTAATACTGACTGCTGCTCACAAATGGAAAGTTTTGTTGTTGCAGAGCACAAACTGGTTAAAATTTTCAGAAGGAAATTAATTGCTGAACTGAAAACAAAATGGGAATAAAAGATTCCATGTTGGGTGACTCACTTTACTGGAGTGTAAGACCGTGGAATACTGTAGGCATTTAATGACTCCTGTGGGGAAGAGGTTACCTGCATACAGAGTATGCCTCACCTCCTGTCTAACCAGGGGTTGCCTGGGTGGGGATGGCAATAACAGAACTGCCTGACCCACTCGCAATTGCACCTGTACTAACTTCTGAAAAATTTTTCTGTAGCTCCCATGATGAGTCTTACACAAAACAGGTGGGTGGTGCTGACGCTCACAAAGCAAGAGATATTAGTGATTATTGTCCATATGCACTTCTCCCCCTCTGCTCTCTGCACTCGAATCAGCATTTGGTTGAAACACAACATTCTCTGATTTCAAGAAAAGAATGAGATGCATCTCTCTCTCTTCTTGTTAACACAGTGCTTGCCAAGATTGTTCCTTCTTACTTTGTACTATTCTTACCCCCCCACCAAGGGAAGCTGAACAATGCAGGCTTGTGTTTTAAATTTCTGACCGTGATTAATTCAGTCTAGTTGATACTGCAGTGACATCCTAACATGCTGAATCTCCTCTGATTGTGCTTTCCTCTCGTGACAGACTGGAGTGGACCCTTGTGCCATATTAGCAGCAAGGAGAAAAGCACAGAAACGACATGCCAAGGAAATAAAGGCAGCAAATGAACACAGAAAGAAAGCTGTATTGAAACTAGTGAGTTCTTCGGTAAATATTGACCTCTGCTTTATCAGAGAAGATGCTGCTGCTTTCTGGTGTTACCATCCTTATTTATACAAGGTGCTACCCAGGTAGGAAGGATTAGGGAGCAAGCAGTGAGGACAGATCCCTGAAGGAACAGCATAAGGATCAGAGGCTCACGACTGGATTGGGTAATTATGTTGGACCCTGATTGCATTCAGGTAGCAGAGTCCACACTGTCTCAGCAGTGGTGTTGGCAGAAATCAGAGGGACCCTCCTCCTGCCCCTCTCCATGCACTTGGAATAATCACGTAGAAATAAGATATAATAAAATTCATTCAGTTGAGCAGCACCTGTAATAAAAATGTGCCATCTGCACTGCTGATCCTGGCATGGCTAAGTGGGGCAGGTACACTGAGAAGGGTTGTCTGGGACGTGCTTGTGCCTTTATGCAGGTTTGACCTCAGCCCTGTGGTGGGAGCTGGCGTATGGTTTTTACAATGAGAAACCAAAACCAGGGTTCACTTGGGAGTCTGATTCCTGTTGCTTTTGCATATATAGGGCTTGACAGGATCAGCAGGATAAGGCAGGGAAATGGGAGTAAAAATGTATGAACAGGTGTCAGTGTTTGAAGGAAATGGGTAATTCACTCCTGAGATAACAGGTTTAAGCTGCTTGGGTGTGACTGTAGAAAGGGTGGGCATAAGGGAATAAACCTTGATATATGCAAGGAAGTGCGTGTGCCTGCAAAGCCAGATTCTGTGGTGATGGGGAGCTGCACACCTTTTAAAGGCCTAAGGAACAGATGAGTTTGGGGAAGAAGGGGGTCTACACTGGAAAAGTATTGACTCTCATTAAGCTTTATTTATCTTCTTTCCCAGACTAATGACGTAGAAGCAAGTGTAAAACACGAGATAGCAAATGATGACTTACCTGTGAATGGCAAATTCGCAGATTTGGGTGTACAAGACGTGTCTCCTGATGAGCATGAGCATTTTGTGGAGACCAAAATGAACATTCACTCTTTAATTCTGGATTTCACCCCGGTGAACTTTGTGGATTCAGTTGGAGCAAAAACACTAAAATCAGTAAGTGGGGCTTTCTTCCCCCCAAAAAACCCATAGAAAACTTTGGAGGTACCTAATAGGGAACCTGTCAGCATGAGATGTGAATGTCCACTCAAATACAATCCAATATTTCACCTAATCACTGTTTTAATTCTTTTAAGTTTTAGCTGAATACTAGGGAACATGGACTGGGCAGCTTTCACAGTATTTGGCTGTGATATGTCTGCATTTAACTTCATCTTAACTCTGTTGCAGATTATAAAAGAATACAAAGAAGTTGGTGTCTGTGTCTGCATTGCCAGCTGTAGTGGTGAGTTGACCTTTTCTTTTTGTGAGCTTTGTGGGAGAGACTGTTTCATCTCTTTCTCTCTGCTTCCAAATTTTCTGTTGCCAGGTGCCTCACTAGAATCAGCACTTACTTCACATAAAATTGGATTTGAGGAAAAGCAAGCTTATGTGCACTAGAGCCTTCACTTTAGTGCAAGCACTGATGTAATGAACTCTGTGAGGACTAGATCATGCCAATTGTAAAAGCCACACCAAACTTTGTGTCTTAAATTGTTGTAGTAATGTAATAAGGAGAAAAGCCTGAAATATTAAGAGTTTCCAACATTTGGAATTGTAGCATCTTCTCCCAAGAATAGGCCTCTGTGTATGTCTGGGTAAGAGAATTACCTGTTCGGAGTAGAAGTAGCATCAGATCCACCTGGCTATTTTAAATACTTTAAGTAGCAACAATGTAAGAGAACAAGTTGTTACCTTCTTCCTAAGGTGCTGTTGCCGTCCATCTTTGTACTTTTGTGCTGATGCCATCTTTGGGTTTGGTTCTGCAGGCCCTGTTATGAAGGAGCTGACAAGACTGAATTTTTTTGATAACACTGTAACAAGAGAGTTGCTGTTTCACAGTATTCACGATGCTGTCCTTGCTTGCCAAGTGAAAGATGGGTCTGCTCAGACTGGCTGTGACCTCTGAAGAGTGGCATTGAGCAGAATGGAAGCCAGATTTATGCTGATGGAGACTCCTTCTGAATATTTAATTTGCACAGTTTGAAGAGAGCCAAGGCTGTTTGTATCTACGGGTATAGGGTGGTGCTTATTTTTTGTAGAAAGAGTGGATAAGGAATGGGAAGCCTTCATGCTCTTGAATTTTTTCCTTCAGTCAGGGTATAGCCTTCCAACAATACACAAGCACAAAAATATGCAAGAAAAAAAATTCAGTGTATTCTACTGCAATCAGGATCTGGTAGACAAGGTGACATTCCTGTTCCTGTTGAGAAAGTGGGCACTTTAACTCACTACAAGTGGGATCTTGCAGGAAGTAACTGTTCTGCAAGTGCAATACACTGTACCAGTGTCTTTAAAGAACTTTCTTAGAAGGTTTTTAAAGCCTGATGTCAGCATCTGCATACAACAGATCCATACAAGTTATAATAATCTGCCAGCTGGATTAATGAATTCACACTGGTGGCATTTATCTGCTGCTGTTTTTAAACCTGGACGGTACAGTCATTTTTTTAAAAAGATCTAACCTGCCTCAACTATACTCAACTCTTCATTTTTGCTGTAACTGAACTTGGAATCAGAAACTCATTGTTTAATTATTACATTATCAACATGGTACTTTCACTGCCAAAACCTAATTAGACTTTCTAGAAAGAATACAGTTGATTTTAAGCTATAATTAATTTAGCTTCAAATTTTGAAGACAGAATTGATTTAAGGCAGGAATGAAATCTATTTAAACTGGTGCCCTAAATACAGTCTCTTAAGGTGGAATGAAAATGTAGACACAGTTTAAAGTCTCAGTGGTCCAAAAAAAAAGATGAAGTACTTTTCTTTTGTCATCTTCCAGTAGTGCTGCTTCTGCCTCATCTTTTAAGTGCTTTGAGAAATAGAGTCCAGTAGAAGTCAAAAATGTTACACGTTTGGGGGTTTTAAAAGAAACAGTAGTGTGGGTTTTTTTATTGTCAGCCTGGCCACTGTGGTACCCTCACCTCAGGTGTGAGAGGAAAACCATGGAAATGGAAATCATGCAAAAGAAAGGAATCTTCCATGCCTGTTTCCCTCACAGCAGTCACTGTGAAGCTCAGCAGAGGCAGGAACCTGGAAGTGTTTCTCAGCAAGTTATTTCAACAGCTCAGGGGAACTGGGACATCAGTGACATTTCATGTGGCACCTTCAAATCACAGGTCCTGTGCATATGGGAATTCAGGCACCTTCCTCACTTCTGATCACCGAATGGAATACTTTTATTTTGCTTCAGGCTCTGTTGTGATTAGGGCTTGCTTCAGGTAAACCAAGTTTTCCAAGAACCAGGGAAGTTGGGGAAGATGTTTTATTCTCTCAGACTCCCCTGCCAACAGGGATAGGAAGCTTTCTGCATCAGAAATTGCTGCTTAGCTGGAATTCAGATGAAGTGCATGCATGTTAACACATTGTGTGTGCTTATTTAAACAACTTTTGGTACATTTTATAATGTTAACGAGTTCAACAAGCCTTTGTATCTACATACAGTATATTTTTCTACTTTCAGCTTCTTGCAGCTTGTTTTTAACTCTCTAGTCTCCTCAGTTCACATCGAAACCCTGTCAACTTCCAAAATAAAGTGATGTCACTTGACAAAATTTTCCACTTGGTCACGGTGAGACTCTGTATGAGGGACAAGCTGAGGCCCTGGATACAAGTGTCTGGGCCAAGAGGAGGACCAGGAGGGGTTACCACATCCAGGCAGGTCTGCCCTGCTGTGCCAGTCCTGCTTCTCACCCTCTGGCTCCCTCACCCCCATGGCAGCCTCTCCTTGCCAGGCCTCACAGAGACACAACCAATGCTACCTCTGCCATCCTGGTACCAACAGGTGTAGTTCTGGGAGCTGCTGAAATACTGGACCAAGAACCTTTGCCCAAGCAAGTCCCACATCCCAGCCTGTATGGAACTAATGCTCCTGCAACCCCCCAGCAGAGCTGGTAATTCATCCAGTAAAACAAAATCTGGCAGTTTTTACTGAAGTCTCTTCCTGTGCTTTGCTGCCACCAGCTGAAGCACTTCCTCCTGCCAGCCTGAGCTAGCACCTGAAAGGAACTAACTTCCCCTTTCCTGCACTGATTAACAGGCTGCTGTCTCAAAGTTTAAATTCCACCTTAGGCTTGTCAATCTAGAATAAACAAACCCCCATCCTCTAAACCCATAACAGGCTCACCTCCTTCCCCTCCCTGTTTGCCCACATGGACAGGGTGGTGCCTCCACTCCTTTGCTGCTGAAGCCCCACCACAGCAGATGTCCCTGAACAGTGTAAGTCTGGTTTGATGTCTCTCAAAATCAGGATAATATTCCTCTCCCCCTCCTTTCCTGCAAGAGTACTGATGGTAATTCAGGATACCTGATAAGAAGAAAATTCTTTACATACTTCACCTACCCTTCTTAAGTAGAAGATACACTTGATTTCAGGTGCTGCTTCTGGTAAAGAGACTGTCGGTGCTCCTCTCTCAACCACTTTTCCCTCAGGCTCAAAATGAAAAACAATCTTCCTTCCCTTAGCACTATGAAATATCCCTTACTTCTTCTTCCTCTTTGACCCACTTATGATTTTGTAAGAGACAAAGAACCTTGGCAAAGGGATGATAAAAGTCACTGAATGAGAAAAACCCAAGTTGTGATGGTACCAGAGCATTCACACAGGGAGAGAAAAAAATGTCCTTTCGTGTTTTCCCTAAGATGAGCAATGACTCAGACCACACATGCCTTCCCATGGCAGCTCCTGAGTTTTCTTGGGATGCACCTACACCTCGGTGCTGAGCATCATACAAGCACTTCTCAGGACATGCAGAAACACTGGAGTCACTTAGGGGTCATTCACACCCCCGTGGCTCAAACTACAAGTTTTGGGGTGTAAATGGTTACCAGGAATCAAAACGTGGGATGGCCCAGATACCTGATTGAAAATTATCTCATGGGTTTAGGTTGTGTTACCAGAACTTCTCAGATTTTTTCCCCCCTGCAGCAGCCACTGGTGTAGACCATGCCCACAATGAACACAGCTGCTGTTTGGAATACGCCATTTATTTCTGGTTTCCAAGAACAAAACAGGAATCACTCCACTTGCACTTTTGTTCCATGGAAGGTTTAAGAGGAGCATGAAGAACATTTCCAGGCATTAGTTGTAGGTCATGTAGCGGGGGGTGGCACTGAATTTCGCATACGATTTAATGACTTTGTTCACTGCTTCCAAGAAATCTTTCTCCGTTGCGATCTTGCGGCGTGCTCGGATGGCAAACATTCCTGCCTCCGTGCAGACACTGCGGATCTCGGCGCCTTGGGAAGAAAGGGACAAACCCGTTCAACACTGACTGCCAGTGGAGATGGAGCACACACAGAACTGTTTAAATCACTGAACACAATCAGCTCACCTGTGCTGTTGGGACACAGCCGAGCCAACAGCTCAAACCTGATGTCCCTCTCAACACTCATGGAACGAGCGTGGATCTTGAAGATGTGAGTTCGTCCCTGGAAAAAAGGGAGGATAAAGGTGTCCATGGCATGAAAGAGGTGATGACTCCAGCCTGCAGCTGTCCACATCCACAGCACAGGCAAATGGAAAACATCTTTTTTTTGCTGCCCAACTATAGTTTCCCTTGTCTGAACTGGAATGTTTAAGTTTCCATGATACAAAATTAGGTAAATAGCTTTAAAAATAGCTTTAGTCATAGAATTACCTCAAGTAATCTCTCTAAAAAGAGCCAAACAAAACACATTCCAACTTCTGAACTATGTCATAGATCTGGTTATAGGATTTTTTATCTGTTGAGGCAGCAACATTCCGTGATTATAGCTGTTCACCACAGCTTCTCAGCCAGGCATGGGATCTGCACAATGTGGGAAAACCTTTGGCACATCTTTAATCCCCCAAATTTCCATGTAGTTTCACGGAATTTAAGAGTCCTGCTTTTGTTAATTCTCATAAACTTGCAGACAGTAACACCCCAAGTCAGAACCACTGTGGTATCAGCACACCCGTGGCTGTGGCAGAGTGTTCTCACCTCCAGGTCGGGCAGGCTGAACTCGATCTTCCTGTCCAGCCTGCCGGGCCTCATCAGCGCCGGGTCCAGTGTGTCGGGTCTGTTGGTGGCCATCAGCACCTTGATGTTGCCCCGTGGGTCAAACCCATCCAGCTGGTTGATCAGCTCCAGCATCGTGCGCTGCACCTCATTGTCACCCCCAGCCCCGTCATCGAAACGAGCACCTGGAGAGCAGACACAGAATCCCACAGTGAGAGGCACCTTCCAGGCGTGGGCAGGTGTCACAGCAGCTACAGAGAAGACACCTGGGGAATGATTTCAGACTGCACGCAGGTACTTGTGAGGAGTTAGAGGTGTGAGGGGGTTATTTGAAAATGACACATTTCAAACCAACAGTGAGTGCTGTTACTTGTCAGTTAAATTAAGTGCTGGATCTTCATCCTTAGTATGGAAGGGCCTCTATCTCCCTGCCTAACAACTGTCCAAGCTGCTGGAATTTATAAATGTGGCTGGTTTGTTTTGCCTTCCCTAAACCAAAATCCTCCCTCCCCTTGTCTGTGTAAAAATTGTTCTGCTTTCAAAGGATCCAAGCACTTTTTAGAGAAAAAATTTAATGTTCAGGCAGTAAGAAAGATTTTGTGTTTAGTCCAGAAGCTGAAGGGGGTTTAAGTTAACAATACTTTTTTGCAAACACAATTCAGAGATTCTTCACTAACGCTCAAGTAATCTGGGTGTTCCAAATGTGCAAAAATGGCTTCTCCTTGGGGCTATATAAACCACTTCCTGACAGCTTCCTGGACATGGGATATGCAGGGAGTAGTTTTGCTATCCCAGTGTTTACAAGCACATTTCTTGAAATGCAGCACTCCAGATAAAGAACTACAGTGTGAAAAGAAAACCTGGAACCTCTCATCAGAGATCAGAATCACAACCACTACAAACATACCTCCAATGGCATCGATCTCATCAAAGAATATAAGACAAGCTTTTTTAGTTCTGGCCATTTCAAAGAGTTCACGAACCATTCGAGCTCCCTGAAAGCAGAAATCAAAGATTTTGTTAGAGTCAAGGCATGATAGTGGAAAACTATCAAGATCAAACTTTTCATGCTTCCAAACACTCCTAAGTTTCCAATTAAAAAAATCTTTTTGTTTCTTCATATATAAAATGGGACATTGATACAGTTTAAAGCAATTTATAAAGGAGAGAAAAATTACTGCTCTTAAACTCAAGAGTGCAGACGAGGTGTTTACCTCAGGGCCAAGTGAAAAGTAAGTGGCAGAGTTGGGAACAGTATCCTAATCCCAGAGTCCTCCTGAACCAGAGACTGAACTCTGCACTGCAAATCCCTTTTCATCAGTAACAGCAAACCTCAGGTCTTTCCACCATTGCCTGACCTGCAGCAGTTTGTCTGACAGCTCCTTTCCCACCTGTACCTGCAGCATCCAAGTCCATCCACCCCGAGTCCCCCTGCAGTGTCTGGGCCCCACAAGGGAACTCTGCAAGCCCCTGCACACCCACCAGCATTTGCTCTTACCTCTCCCACGTACTTCTGCACCAGCTCAGACCCGATCACCCTGATGAAACAGGCGTCGGTCCTGTTGGCAACCGCGCGGGCACAGAGCGTCTTGCCGGTGCCAGGAGGCCCGAACAGCAGCACTCCCTTGGGAGGCTCAATCCCAAGGTTCACAAACCTTTCAGGCTGTAATGGTGGCAGACAGAAGGCAAGGTTATTTATGTGCAAATTAAAGATTATGTGCATCAAAGTGTAAATGCAAGTTAAGAAAATCATCAATACAGAGCAATATAAACCAGGCTAAGCTGGATTTCACTTGTCAAAAGCAGACTTTGTTTTACTCAGCTTTTACATTCAGCTACATGGCCTTTTCCTGCTTTTTCATATGCTAACAGATGACCACAATACTTCCAAAATAATAAAAGTTTCAATCTGGATGTTACTTACATGAAGCAGAGGGGTTTCGACCACCTCTCTCAGCTTTTCAATCTGCTCTTTACAACCACCAACGTCACTGTAGGTGACATCAGGTTTTTCTTCCACCTGCACAACAAAAAGGTGAGGGAGCAGTTACCAGCCTGGTGCTGGGAATGTCTTCAGGCCTTCAACAGGCCAGAACAAAACCCAGACAAAGCAGTCACAGTTACAACACACAGCAGTGTCAAAATAAGCAAAAGCAGTTCTCACTTGCATCATGGTGACTGTGGGATCAATCTTTGGAGGCAAAGGGATATGGATTTGATACTTGTTTCTGTCCACCCTGGCGAGAAAGCGTAAGGGCCATTATTTTAACACTGGTTAACTAAACTGTAATGTAGAAACAACTCTGTAAATGAGAAGCTGAAATCTTAAACTATTCTTTTCTCTGGCACCAAGACAGCCAAGCCCTGAAAGCTAATAGTCAAATAGGCTAGAAACTGGAATTTTTTCTGCAGAACTTTTTAATGTTTCCAAAAGTATTAATTCCAAAGTATTTTGAAAACTAAATTTCAAAATATCCCATAGAGCAAACTGGCAAAATATTGATTCTCAAAGTTTCATCTCCTCAGTGAACATTTCTTGGCTGCCCTGTAACTGGACAAGTGCCAAAGAAGAAACAGGCTCCAGGCTAGGCAGGATCCCTGAAAGCTGGGACTACTGGGGCCTAGACTGAAGGGTTTCAGTCCATGATCATGGTTTTATCAGAGTAACACCAAAATAAAAGTATTTCATCAGAGCATGCAGGTGAGCTACTGGCTTCCATAAGAAAGACATCAGTGCTGTAATTCCAACTACGGCAAAAATTTGAATTGATGGGTGTTGACATGTCAGACGAAGACATGAGACAACTTAGAGAAAGCTTCAGTCTCCAGGAAGACTCATAAGAACACAAAGACTTTGCATACCCAACTCTCATGCCTTCTTCTATGTCAGTAGGTGCCACCTGGTCACTGAGATCCACCACAAACTTGGCAAACTGCTTGACATTGATGATGTACTTGGGATCCTCGGAGTCTGCATTGATTATCTTGGTGCATCTAACACAGAACACACAGTTACATCTCCAGGCACACCAGCTGGCTTGGTATCTTCACAAGCATCAAGATAAGAGACTCTTTCCCAATACACTGAAACAGCTGCTGTACTCGTGATTCCATTGCTATAGCAACATACAATAACTGCAGGAAAAGTAAACCCATAAAGTACATCACATGTAATACAGTTCCTTTGTGATTCGGTGGGAAAAAGCACTTCTAATACACACAACATGGGAACCCTAGTTTTTATAGAAGTCTCCACATAAGCTATAAATCACATTTTTAACACTAGAGAGCTCCACTGAAAGAGGAAGAGCACACTCACCTTGCAACTTGTAATGGTTGCTCACTTTGGAGAGTTTGTTTATCAGCAGCCAGATCCCAGAGGGCAGGAGGAGCCAGGCCGGTGTCGGATTCCTTGATCCCTGTGTGAGCACAGACAAGCTGAGGAGGAAGCAGCTGACTGGGTCATCAGCCATCCTTCCCACACCAAAACCTGAGGGATAAGCCCACAGGAAGCTTCTCCAGGGGCCTCCAAAACACACACACACACGTTATCTTTGATAGACTTCCTAAAAAACCACGTTTCCTAAGGAAAGAGGCCATGTGACTGTGCCAGTGAACATGCAAATCCCAGCCTGGCCACCCTCTCCCACAGCTCTGCAGGGTGGGGCTGTGACAGCCTGACAGTGGATCACAGAGAACGATGTCTGCGTTTCAGAGGATGAAACGCTGCAAGTGAAACACTGAACTGAGGGACAGCTTGTGTGAGATACAGAAGCCAAGGGACTCACACAGATAAACCCCCCAAAATCTTCCAAAACATGGATACAGCAAGTACCATCCCCATGATGCATTTGACAGAATCAAGATTATTCTACAAGAGAAACTGGCAGAACTGAGGGCCACTACAGGATTAACAACAGGGCAACAAACAAGTGTCAGTGAAACAAAGAAAAACTAGGGAACAAATAAATTGTTATTGATTTTAACCCAGCTGATTTGAGATGCTGACTGTTGTGCTACACAGTCCTTCATCACACAAGGCTGGTACCATTCCTTCAGTATCAAGTGTCAGAAAAGGGCATTTGTTTCATGCCACTAAATCAGATGTACTGATTAGCCCAACCACAACACCCATCACCTACTAAGCAAAATCTCATGTTACAAAAAAAACCCAAACTGTATTCTTTCTAGAAAAATAACAATAAATCAATGCAGAAGTTGTTTGAAATCAGCTTCTTACACTTGCTTTGGTATCTGTGGCTCTTCCATTGAAAGTTATCTTAAGAAAGGAACATACCAGTGAGCTCATTGATTTTCTTAAGCAGTTGTTGAATATCATCTTCTACTTGCTTGATCTGCCTTGAGTACGTGCTCTGGCCCTGGAAAAGGAGTATCATGAGATTTTGTAACTCAGATTATCTCATGTTTAGGAAAAAACAACCAGAGCTGCAGAGCATCAAGATGTTCAATACACTATCTTGGTGCAACAGCCAACTATTGAGCACAGCCAAAAAAGACAGAATCAGCTCCAGTAACAACATTTCTGTTTGCAAAAGTGAAGTGCAGCTACACACAATTGGCCCATTGTGCGAGTGGAAATTTTCCACATTTGTAAACTTCAAGGATTTGGGTGTTTTTAAAACCTGTTCAGACTTATTTTTTAACTATTTCCCCTAAAGTTTAAGAAAGTCTTAGTAAAAATCATATACAGACAGAATTGTGAATACACCATCTAAAGACCATCTGTATGAGCAGTTTAACTACCCCACCCAACCTTTCTGTCATCCACAGAACACAGCAGAAAGATCATGGGGCAAATCAGAACTCTTGCTTGTGATAAAATGCTTGTTTTGCCCTGGATGTGCCAACACAGGCATAGCCAGAGCTGGATTTGCTGTACAGGTCCCCTTTGTACACCACAGGTAACACAAAGAGAAGCCACAGTGGGCACAAGCAGTTTCAGAGCTCTGTAGAGGAGTCTCAGTGTCAACAAAATGCACATCTCTGCCAGACTCCAAACCCAGACAATCCCTAAGGTGCAAGTTTCACCTTCCAAGAGTTCTTCCACAGGCCAACTGACCTTCCCCGTGCAGAGGGGAGATTGACATTTCAAGCCTTTTTGTCCATGGAAAATGCCTCCCAAACTTACATTCTTTTGGACAAGATCCATGTATCACTCTCTGACAGTTTTTAAGGTGATGGCTAAAAGCAAGTCAATTTGGTGGCAGGAGGGGTCTGACAGTTGTTGTTTTTATAAACCAAGAAACCTGGTGAGTGGAAAAGCCCCAGTAAAGCCCTGGCTGTCAGAGCCCTGTGGTGACCAGCCATGAGACAAAACAAAAATAAAGACAGGAAACCTTAATTACTTCCCAGCAAACAAACCTGCTGTGTTATTTTAGGGCTGTGTGTTGGGGCCTCCTCATTTGAAGGTGGAAAGGAGAAAACATTTGGCAGGTGAAAAAAGCATTAGGAGCCTAAGCAGGTTCATTAACTCCTCACTAATACACACCCCTCCACTCCTGCACTCTATTCCCATTGTCTTCAGCTCTCTCCTATGTGTATGATACTTACATATGTTTTCAGCAAGGCAATATCTCCTTCATCCAGAGCTGAAACAAAAGGACAGACTTAGTTTCCAGTTTTAAAAACAAAGCCAGCAGTATCAATTCTGCTCCTAAAGAATGAACATGTTATTTTAAAGGGATTCCTTTGAGTTTCTACTTTTTCACTGAACCAAAGAGGAACAAAAAAGCATCAGACATCCAAGAAAAACAAAGCAGGGTCTCCAGCTCCTGCCTTCAGTTGAAAAGCCTGCACCAGCCTCTGCTCACAGCAAGCAGGTTCTGCCTTGCTCAGAGCAGTTTCCCAGCCTATGACTGTACAAAGAAGGGATGGAAGACATCAAAACTTCATCTTTTTGGTTCTAAATGTCTAAGAAAGCACCAACAAAACACCATCACCACTTTCCACCAGTGATATCTCTCTTCCAAAAGGGCCAGTGTCAGCAAGAACAGCAACCAAATCTAAGCTGGTCTCAGTAACAGAACTTTACTGCAAATCTCTAGTTGTCATATTGTAAAACAGAAGACCTGGGAAGGGTGGCACTAAATGAGACAAACAGTCTGGTCTAACACCCCTTCTCAGACAGGAAGGTCTACAGACTCCTGGGTTCACACATTTTTATTTACTCCCCTTAAACAGACCTTCCTTACATAAATATTTATGTTGGTTTTCTAAATCCCAGTAAACTTTCAGCAACTTTCAACAGAATACCCAGGAGGGATCCCCGGGTGTAAACCAGCATTGTGCTGCCTTTTACTTCACTTAAAACTGCAATCTAAAGATCTCACTTGAGCCTCAGCACTCCCCCAGAAGCACAGGCAGCAGCAGCTGTTTGATGTGTTCAGTCCTGCAGGGAACCCCCTCCATTAAATAAAAACCTCAGGACTCTCAATTACTGTCATCCTCTGTTCACTCTCTCATCACTTGCCATTTAAGAGCCATTCAACTCTCCTGCTCCCTTCCCCCGAAACTTGTTTCCATCCACCATCCCTGGCCCTCAGTTTCTTCTCTTTTCAAGGCAGATGGAGCCCAAACCACACAGCTGATGATCTGGGTGCAGGATGTTACACAGTATTCTGAAAGAACCTTTGATGTTGATCCTTATTTCTCTCCTGACTATTTGTACTACCCCATTGATTTTTTTACAGCTACTAAACACTGTGATGCTGTAATTTACCTTTCTTGAGTGGGAACAGTTCAAAGTCCATCACTGATTACATTTTGCACTGCTTGTGCTTCCAGATGCGTTATTAAATATTTGCTAGCACGAAATAAAAGGGCACATTAAATTCAGGCATGAGGAGCAACACTAGGCCGGTGTCCTTGGAAAAAGCTGCCCCCTCTCCCTCTCCTGCTGCCACTGAGTGACTCATGAAGGTGGCGGCACAGGGACAGCTCTGCGGGGCTCCCCCAGCGGGGACACAAATTACTGCAGAATCATCCAGGCTGGAAGAGACTTCACGATCACCAACTCCACCCAGCACCGCCTCTGCAACCACTAATCCGTATCTCCCAGCACAGATCCAGACGCCTCTGGAGCACCTCCAGGAATGGTGACTCCACCATTTCCCCCTGGGCCACGTATTCCAAGGCCCGACCACCCGAACAGAGAATATTTCCCAATGTCCAAACTGGATCTCCCCTGTCTCAGCTCAAGGCCTTTTCGTCCGTCGTGTCACCGCAAGCAGCACAGACCGGCCCCGCCTCCCCAAACCCTTCCAAGGGGGTTTTATTGTTTCGTGTTTACTGGACCTTTTAACTTATCACCGAACCACAAAAAGCCCGTTTTTCTCACGATGAGCAGATCAGGCATTGTAGGAGCCTTTTATAAGACAACCAGACTTCCAAGCGGATATTTCATCTCCTCCCTGAGGGTCTGGCGGACAGGACAGGCCGCACACGGTGTTTGTTCGCGCCCCGCCCGGTCCTTCCCCGCACGGACGGCCCATCCCGGTTCCCCTGGGAATTCCCGAACCGGGCCCTCACTTCGGTGTTTATCCCGGCCGGGCCGGCGGCCGAGGGCCACAGGCGCCTCAGGGGCACTCCCAGTCCCTTCTCTCCCCGCCGGCCCCGCCGCTCCCGCTCCCGCCCGCGCCCTCACCGCGGATGGGCTTGTCCTCCTTCTCCTCCTCCTTGGTTTTGCGCTGGTCGGCGCCCAGATAGTCCGGCATGGCGGGGCCCTCAACGCTTCCGCCCGGCACGGGATCCGGGGTGCACCGCGGCGCGCACCGCCCTCTCCTTCCTCTCCGTATCCCCCCCCCGGGCGCCGCGACCGCCGCCGAGGGTTCCGCGCGCGGTCGCCGCTGGCTCTCGCACCATCCGCGGGCGCTGCCGGCGGGGCCGCCCCTCGGGGCCGTGCGGGGCGCGGGGGAAGCGTGAGGGCCGGGGCGGGGCCGCGGCGGGGCCCGCGGGGCCCGGGCCGAGCCGGGCCGGGCCGCTTATGACGCCGCACGCGGGCGCCACCGCCCCGGAAGCGGCTGTGGCGGCCCGGCCGGGCCCAGGCGCGGCCATGGCGCTGGTGCGGGGCCCCGCCGCGCTCGGGCAGCGCTCGGCCGTGACCAGGCCGCTCTCCGCCGGTGCGTACCGCACACCGCGCACTGCACCGCACACCCCGCACCGCCGGGGCCGCGCCGCTCACCGCGCTCCGCTTCGTGCCGGCCCTGGCGCTCGTTCCGCGCCGCGCGGGAGCAACAAGTGCGGGGTCGCGGCCGCAGGGAGGGCCCGGAACGGGGCGGAGGGCCCCAGCTCAGCGCGGCTGTTGTCTCAGGAGCGGCGGGGCCGTGCCTGGGGCCCCGCACACGTGCGGCCCGCAGACAGCCCTGCCCGGGGCTGAGGCGCCGGGTGGCTCGGCCTGGGCTCCGTGTCCGCAGAGCCTGCGGGGGGTTCGGCCATCTGCGGCCTGGCGGGATCCGTAGCCGTGTGGGATTCAGTGCTGCGATGGGCTTCGGTCGGGTTTCTTTTTTTTTTTTTTTTTTTTTTGTTTAAAGGTAAACTACGGAAGGTGAAGTTGCTTTTATGTTTTTGCTTGTAGCGTCAGTACTCTGTCAAGTGGAACCTGTGGGAAGATGGTTTGAAGCGTTTATTAAGAGGAGAAACATAAATGTTTCTGCCTCTTTCCAGGAGCTAGAAGATGAGAAGGAACTCTCTGAGGAGTCAGGGGATGAAGAATTGCAGCTTGAAGAATTCCCTATGTTAAAGACTCTTGACCCAAAGGACTGGAAGGTATTCAGCTGATACAGATTAGTGTCAACTCTGTTTGCCCATTAAAATTTCCTGCTATTCTCATTGCTGAAGATCCTCTTCTTCCTCCCCTCCCACCCCCATCTGAATTGGTTTGTGGCCCTTAGCATTATATCTGCTTTGTGAAGTCAAACACATCAGGGTAAGATTCTTACTCCTGAACTGCTGCTTTTATTTTACTGCCTGAAAGTGTTAGAAGTGTCTCTTCTCCCCATCACCACCTCCCTTACTCTGGAGATACATTAGCACTCTTAATATTAAAGACAGCAATTCAATTTTCCAATAGTTGAACTTTTTTGTGCTTCAATACAATTTGGATTAAGCTACTTGAATTTCTGCAACAGTGGCTTAATGTATTGATATTTATTTATTCAACAGTTATGGCATTTACGACAGTTCTGCCTACAGCCTTTTCCCAATATTTGTTGAGTGGAAAGAATTCTCCCTCTTAAGAGGTGGAGAGGAAAACTGGTTTTCTGCATGTGTTGTGGCATTTGAGGTTGTGTTTATTGGGGTTTGTGTTTTTTTCTCTCAGAATCAAGACCATTATGCAGTTCTTGGGCTCGGGAATATCCGATACAGGGCTACTCAGAAACAAATCAAAGCAGCTCGTAAGTACCTTCCCTTCATAAGCATAACTCTTTTTTCAGATGTACACAACTGTTTTCCATGTGCAAATACCTGCATGTCATGAACAAGCTTTTTGCTGTTTCACAGGCCTAAAAATGCCTCCTCATAATTCACAACATGATGCACGAGCACCTGCAGGGCCTTGGGTGGGGGCATTTTGTGGTGCTTGCATGCGAAGGAACATGTTGGCCTTCAGAACCTTGTTCTCTGGAACACAGCCTGCTTGACTTTGCAAGAAGGATGCAGGTGTTCAGTGGAGGAAGATTTAAAAGCACTGTGAAGGTTGTTCAGTCACCTTTTTGAGACAGGCTGATGGTGTGTGATTTACCTTGTGAACAGTTGTCTGTCTGACTGTGCTGGTGTGAGCAGAGTTGCTGTGCCCAGACACTGCCCAGGGACAGTGTGGGAAATGAGTGAATTCCCAGCTCCCACAGGACATGGTGCTGGCTCCTGCGTGTGCTAGTTGGCAGCACCACTGTGGAGCTGTGCTGGGGTGTGAGGATAAGCAAAGGTTTTTGAGTTAGGAAAGGTTCTGAGGCTGCAGGCAGTCTCTGAGGCCTTGTAGGTGGTACCTTTTAGTATAGAGATGTGAACACTGAGAAACTTAATTAGTTCTGTGAGAAAAAACAGCAAGCTGGCAAAAACAAACTGAGATAAGGAGGTTTGGAGAGAAGCTATCCATGAGAAAGGAATGTTGAAGAGATAAATTTCTCATGGAAGAGAGAACATCTGGGCAGAAAGTGACATCCAGTTAGAAGCTGTAATAAGGTTTATAGACACTGTGATACAACCTATAGAACTTGGCTATGGCTGGGATTTGACAATACATGTTGTGTAATTTGGAGTTAGAGTGTATTTTCTTTCTTGCTTGCCTTTTATTTTTCTTTCTTCATGGAGTGATTTAATAAAGTATTTCATGTGTGACACCTGTGAGCTGTCCCCCTCTTTGGCCACCACTATTTAAAGCCACTGGTGACACAGAGCCACACCTGCTCTGGGGAAGATCAGTGGGCTCACTCATCAGCATCAACCAGAGCCTTTCTAGGGCCCTAACAGCACTCAGGGTTACATGGTGCTGCAGAGGTGGAGTCTTTCTCACTGGTGTACAGTGTGCTTTCCTGTTTTTCGGAAGGATTCTGATTTGCCTCTCGGAAGGCAGATGGCTGTAACTGCATGGCATCTTCTCTGTGGTACTTTGTAGCGAGCCAGGAAGGTGTGATGTGTGTTGTATGACAATATGGCAAGATCTTTTGGCAAAGAAGTCAGTTTAAAATCTGGCTTTACCTCTTAAACATTTAAAACAACCTTGGTAGCACCTTCAGTAGATACTCTGTGTGTGCCAGTTGTGTCTTGGGGTTCGAGGCCACATAGAGGGAGAATCTGGCCCAAAGTCTCCTGTGTGTGCTTAATGTTACCCATGACTAACTGCAGCACTTCACAGGCTTGTGGCTGTACTTCCCTTACTTCATCTTGGATTGTGCTCAGGAAAGGAATAGAATACAATTTGTATATTATCTGAACTACTTGGCTTTTCATTAGAAATAACAACTAAAATTATGTTAATTATTTTTATTTATTTTTTCAGTTTTGAAGCCAGTTGTGTACACTCGCAGTTGCTGAAGCACCTTGCTATGCATGATATTAGAATAAGTCCCAGAGAATCAGTACTTCTTCAGGTGTTTAGGTGGAATAGTTTCTGAGTTGAGATTATTTTATGTCTCAGCAAAAATGAAATAATTTTAGTTCTGATGATAGCATGAAGTCAAAGAAAATTCATTAACATGTATTTGTTTTCTTCCAGATCTGAGGGTTTGGTTTTTAATTTTTATTTAAGTATGCAATTAGAGAAACGTCAATTGGATGTATTGTATTACTTTGCCTTTTGAAATGTTAGTGATGAAGCATTTCTAAATGTAATGCATTTATTTGGTAGATAAATCCATGGTTCTGAAACATCATCCAGACAAGCGAAAAGCTGCAGGGGAACAGATAGGAGAAGGTGACAATGATTATTTTACATGCATAACTAAAGGTAAGCAGATGATCTCTCTTGTTAAATATTCTCTCAATCTGCTGGATAATCAGAAACATTTGTTGTGCTTTATTAGGCTTTTAAGGAATTGTCAATGACTAAAAAGCCAGAGAAGGTCTTTTTCCATTTTAGAAAACTGTCTCAATAGATGGATGTTGCATTAATATAACTTCCCTCTGGGCAGAACCAGAATGGGAATGTAACACAGATGTTTGGCTGCTGTGCCAGTTGGTGGCAAAATGTGGCACTTGGAGCAGCACACACAGAGATGCACCACAGGAGGTGGCCCCAAACCTGGGATAAACTGGGATGTCATGGAGTAATTCCCTTGAGTCATCAACAGCAGCTGGGAAGTCTGTGTTCTAATGTGCCTGCTCTGACAGCAGAACATGTGTTGATGTGACCAGGATGTCAGTTTTGTCATCTGCTCATTTTTGCCCACAGATGAGAGAGTGAACTCAACTGAGTGACATTTCCCTCTGGCCTGCAGTGCTGGGCTTGGCAGTGCTGGGTTCATGGTTGGTGATCTCGAGGGTCTCTTCCAGCCTTAATGATTCTGTGACCCAGAACACCACTGCTGGCCTATTCCAAAACCACAGGGACTGTTCTAAGTGTGTGACTTACGTCTCTAGCAATGTTTTGGAACTTGGCTTTTTTGTTTATTTCAAACAAGTTATTTTCACTCAATAAGGTTAAAGCAGGAGGAATTCTTGGAATTTGTGTTTCTAAACTTTTGTCTCTGAATGTCTTCTTACAGTATTGGTTAGTGTGAGATGTTAGACAAACTAATGTTGTTTTCAGCTTCCTTTAGAATTTTCAAAAGGAAAAACAATTGCCAAAGGAAATTTGTTTTCTGTAGTTGTAGTCCTGCCAGAAACTGAGATACCTGTAGTGAGAACCTGCACCTGAATTGAGGAGTATGCTCTGTGTTCTCCATGCACAGAGCAAAGTATCAGAGAATCACAGAATCTTCCTTCTTAACTGCTTACAATCCAAGTTTAAGCATGAACAGAAAGGAAAGTACAAAGTAGTGAGGAAGAGGAGTTATGTTGCCAGACAGCACTTTGGAGGAAGGACATGCAATAGTAGGAAAGGGAGGCATGAAGCAGGAGGAAGCAGTAATGGAACAAGGAGAAGAAACTTGGAAAGGCAGGAGTACGTAGGTGGGATTCAGAAGTGGATCTGACAAAGGAATGAGTGGGGGATGCAGAGCTGGGAGAACTGAGTATGTGGGAGTACAACTGGGGGTCTGTGTGGAAGGGGCATCTCTTAATGGAAGAGTAACCAATGGATGTGCACAGAACTTCTTGCATCAGTAAATGGCATGAGGGTTACTGAGGCTCCTGGCATTCCATGCAGAGGATAACAGGTCATTTAGAGTACAGGCAGAGGGAAGTCCCTTCCCAGAAGGGAAAGGCAGACTGGCAGGCAGCAGCTCATTAGTGGTCACTTCCATTCCTTCCTGTCTCCATTAACATGTGCAGTGAGATCAGTTTACACAAGTGCAGAGCACCAGGGTCTCCTCCAGCCTGCCACCTCCTGGATCCAGCCTTCATAGTGCAGTGTTCCCTGCCCAGGGATGCAGACACAGGAGGCCATGAATAATCACATGATTTTGACGACTTTCCACTCTTACTGAGAAATAGTTGTCATTGTAGAACTGACAGACAAAGTAACTCCACACTTCCTTGAGAAAAAATGAAGAGTTTGCTGAAGCTACAGTGTGTGTGATTTCTGGGATATTAGATTAGTAATGTGATGCTCCCCAACTTTAGGCCTGTAAGAACAGGAAAACTGGGAGTGTGTGTGTGTTTGGTCCAGCAGCTGTGTGGTGTCTTATATCCTTTCCAAGTCTCAGGAGAACTTCATAATGAGCTGCAAAAACTCCAATGAATGGCTCAGTTTCTTGCCAGTTCTGACATCATATTAACTGAGGGACTCTTTTTTCTCTGTGCTTTAGTGGACCATTTTGTCAATTTATCTTCAAGGATCTGGTGCTGGATAAAAGCCTGAAGATATCATTCCCAAACTCCCAGTGCCTGAATCAAATTTACTGCTACAAAAGTATTTTAGATGTTACATGTTTTGTTACATCTGAGTGGTTAAATGTGTTCACATTTTCCTCCTACTTAGTTTAACAGGAATAGACAGCAATGCTATTTGGTGACACTGAAATAATTAAATATCAAGCTGTAGAGAATAATAGATCAAAGGCAGATCTGACAGCATCTTTTTAAACATTTAGAACTTTATATCTGGTAACTTTTTTTCAGCTTATGAAATATTATCTGATCCTGTGAAACGACGAGCATTTAACAGCATAGATCCTACTTTTGATAACTCTGTACCTTCCAAAAGTGAAGCAAAAGAAAACTTCTTTGAAGTTTTCTCACCAGTTTTTGAAAGAAATGCCAGGTAAGCTATGCCAGACTGCCTCTGCTGTTGCTGGAGAATCAGCATTGCAAACTCTTCTGACACTGTGTTTGTAACAAGAAATGTATGTATTTGCTAGAAATGTAATAAAATACTACAATTCTTTTTTTAATTTTAAAATAATTTGAACTGTCACTGGTGACATTGAGTTTGACCCATGAGATTTAAAAAAAAGTCTGTTCTCAGCCTTTGTTATCTGCTGTCCTTTTTATACAACACATTGTTTCATCTTAAAATTACTTACAATACCAAGGGCTTGTATGCTGCTGACTAGAAACTACTTTTTTGTGAGTTTTTTATGAGGGTGAGACATTAACAGAAGACAGTAGTTATGTTCACAGTTTAGGTGGTTAAAAGAGAAGATAAATGTAACTCTCAGTATTTTGGTTGTTCTCTCTTAGGGTGTGTTGACTTTTTTTCCTGCATTTGATTCATGGTTGACAATTAACTGGTATTAAGGCTGACACCACAGAAGCCTGTTTCACCTTCTGCCTTAGTGAAAAAAGTGCTTCATTGCTTAAAGCACTTTACAAGATTTTGAACAATTTTTATTTAAAGTAGTTTTATTGAATCCTTTATCAAGTATTCCAGAGATTCAGACCTGAATCTCTGGTTGTCAGATGACCTTTTCCCTTCTCTGCTTGGAAATGGATACTTTGTCATGGAACAACAAGTTCTAGAGCCTATGAAAGATTTCCCTCAGGAAAAAATGCAGTGGAGGCAGAGTATGCATTACTCCCTTGTGCTCCATTAGAATGTGTGGGAGACTTCCTGTACCCTTCCACAGAGCATCTTTTGTCCACTTTCTGTAAGCTTCTCTCCCAGAAGAATGTGTGTGAATTGAGTATCTGTGCAGACAGCTTGTGCTCCATCAGGTGTCCTTGTAGGCAGAGGGCAGGAGGCACTCAGGCAGGAGGTTGCTTTTCTGAGGGAAGTCCCCAAAAAATGCCCAGTCTGGAGGATGCTTAGAAGGAACTCTACTGTTCTCCTCCTTTCTGGTGCCCCTCTGTGCTGGTGGGAAGGAGCCTCCAGTTTGGTATTTTGATTTTGTATTTAATACATGCTGTGTTGTGAAGTAAGATTAAACATACTATATCTTTAATATATCCATTTCTTTTCAGGTGGTCAAATAAGAAAAATGTACCTAAACTCGGGGACATGAACTCATCATTTGAAGAGGTAGATGCATTCTATTCCTTTTGGTAAGTTAGCTGATGCCTTTGTTTGTTTCTGTTCACAGTGTTAGGATGTGTGATACAAAGGGCTTGCAGACCCTGTTGGCTGTGGGCTGTTCTGACCTGGTAATGTCATGGAATTACCCCACAGCCATTTGTGCCTCCCACAGAGTGAGCTGGCTTCCTCCTGGCTAGTCCTTCCATGCTGTAAATTCATGGTTGCAGTGGTAGTTTCTGAGCACAGTGGCTGTGAACTGAGCTGACCCACAGTCAGGCTCCTCTCCCCTAACTTTTGCTTTCAGTGGAGATGTCTTAGGTGTTTCAGCTTCCCTGGAAAAGGAGGTGTGTCTAGTCCAATGAAGTCAGTAGTGTTTATGGCTTGACTTTCCTGCTACATGCAAGTGCTTACATGAAGATTAAATGAATTTCTCTCTGAACTCTACACTGCACTGCATCTCCACTGCCTGTGACAGGAGCTTAGACATGTAGACATTTAGAGTTAGCAAGACTGGCCCCATCCTGAAGTAAACTGTCCCACAGCACAGATAGTATAAATCATTACCTTCAATAACATCTTGTGTTTCAGGTTAATGGAATCACTGTAGGTGCAGAGTAATGGTAATTATGTGTTATAAATTGTAAACAGCAATATAGTTGCCTACAAAATATAATAGTAAAAAAGGTAGATGATTTCTAATAGATTTGCTGGTTTTTCATCCACTTTTTCCCCTTAAATTTACTCTAGGTATAATTTTGATTCATGGAGAGAGTTTTCCTATTTAGATGAAGAGGAAAAAGAAAAAGCAGAATGGTATGTAAGTAAAAAGAAATTTGACAGGAGACTGAGAGATTGGTTACAGCAGGATTTTCCAACTTTGTCTTAGACTGTAAGTCACAGGAAGAAAGGTAGCCAAGCTAAGTCTGAATTCCACTCTCCCAGCTTAGGAGTCAGTCAAGGCCTTGAACTGCACTGACCATGGGCTTCTCTCATACTTGTGTCACTGCAGTCGTTCTTGCTTGCCTCAGAGGTGTGTCTGGGGTGCTTTGAAATGTGTGTTCTTTTCAGTTCACACCTGCAGTTCCAGCTAGTCCCAAGCATAGGCTGAACCTGGAGCCAGAACAGAGTAGATGAGTAAGCAGCTATCATTTCTTTCTTACTCTTTAACTTGTGCTGAGAAAATGATGCTTTATAGAACTTGGAGAAATGAGTTCTGATGGCTTGATGTTAACAAAAGCTGTGTATTTCCTGATGTAGTGATAGTTGCTGAGTTACTCAGAAAATCCGTTCTATTTTTATCCTTTCCACAGTTCTAAACAGAGTGTTGAAGTTGGAGCACCAAATCATTTAGTCTAACACACATTTCACAGGATGCAACCTGTCACTTAGTCATCCTTGTGTAACCTTAGCTTGCCTTGTATGAACTTTTCTTCCAAGTTTGGATAGAAATCAGTTTTTATTTGGATTCAGTGGTTCACTTTGTGCTATAAACTGCCTTCTTTAGCTGTAGCTAGCCATTCATTTCTCTTCTCTTGGGCCTCTTCCTGCTGTTAAATTTTCTGAGCCTCACTGGACCCACTGTTCTCTCTCCTGTGAAGATTCTGTGAAGGCAGTGTAATCAGTTCCATATCACTTGTTTTTGTGATAAATCACACAGTTGGATCACTGGCCTCCTCGTTGGAAGGGTCTTGAATTATTTACATAGCTCTTTTTTTCTGCTCATTCCTGTCATTAGTGTCCTTTTTTAAAGACAGATGGTACCTAGTCTGCTGTTGAGATGGCCATGGTTCTTGTTACCCCTTCTTACCAAAGGTGATGTTGTTCATGTTTAAGTTTCAATCTACTCATAGTAATCTCCTACTCTGTTTTGGGGATTGTTTTCTTTGTTCTGAGGTATGGAATCACAGAATGGTTTGAGTTGGAAGGGACTCCAAAGACCATGTAGCTCCAGCCTCCCTGCCCCCTGTATTTTTGGTATGGTTGTATGGATGAGTCTGCAGACCCCCACGAAAAAATTGCCTCTTTCTTGACAGCACTGACAAATATTTTCAATTGTTAATGTATTTAACCTGAGCTGTGCTCCACTACAGTGAATCTGGCATGGCCTTACCAGAGTGTCACAGTCCTTCATGGAAAGTGTTGTTTCTGTGCAGATGGATTTACTTGACGTGACCCATAATCTCTAAAATGAGATAATTGGCTTGCTTGTATTGTTACCCTTTAATTAAACATTATACCAGCATTTCTGTTGTTTTGCTCAGGTTTAATGTTAGGGAAGCAATTCCCTGCAATGACAGATAAGCAGCTTGGTTTGTCGGGTTTATGTAACTATATAAACACTTAGTTACATAGTTACATTTTCAAATGAACTTGGGGCCTGGAACTTCATTTTTTGAAGTCTGTTTTTGAAGTATTCACAGAAGAGCATCTGTGTGGGGGAAACTCTTCAAAGTTTGTTGATTTTCTAACCGTGGCAGTGTTAGGCATTAGCACTGAACTGTGCTTTCCCTTCTAGTCGAGATGAAAGGAGGTGGATTGAAAAGCAGAACAGAGCTGCCAGAGCATTGAGAAAAAAAGAAGAAATGAACAGAATCAGGACTCTTGTTGGTGAGCACACAAACTGCTGGTTTTTAAAGAGAAATTTTTTAACTAATAGTGGGAATCTCCTGTTTCTCTTCTATACATGCTGCTTCCTTTCTTCCACCAGACAATGCATACAGCTGTGATCCCAGAATAAAGAAATTTAAGGAGGAAGAAAAGGCAAAGAAGGAAGCAGAGAAGAAAGCAAAGGTAGAAGCAAAACGAAAAGAACAGGAGGCAAAAGAAAAAGTAAGTGAACAGCTTTATTTGGTTTGAAAACCCTGGTTTGTTCACATCTGATCCACTGCTTCAGCTCCAGATGTGCCGGAAGGTTACTGTTGGAAACACACTGAGGTTCAAAGATGTGCTGTCTTTGCCTGTGCAGCAGGCAGTGCAAGACTGACAGCCTTGTGAGAACAAGACAAAAACAAGGAATGCAGATCTGAAAAAAAAACCTTCTAAAACTGAATTCTGTTGTGGCACACACCTCTGGGTTTGAGGAAGGTGTTAAGTTCTGTGGCCTACTTTTAATTTTCATCAGATGGACACGGCTGCTTGCCTTGTGCGTATAGAGTGGGAATGGTTGGTATGAAACACTTCAATGCAGCATATCTGATTCATTGAAAGTACAGGAATGAAAGGGAACTGTAGGATGGTAAAAAGTAACTTAAAAGACAACGCTGGAACACTGCAAAATACTGTGTTTATAGGGTGCTGGACCACTGCATTTTTCCAAGCTTATATTCCTTAGGCAGGCATAGGAAATTTCACTCAGTTTTATATCTTCATTGTAGATGAGGTGAGAATGTATAACCTGGGGGTCCTCACAGAGAGTACTCGAATTAATTCTTACTGGTATATGTTTTATGGTCTCCCTTCAAAATTCTTGGAAAACCAAACATTAAAGTATTGATGCATTTTAAAACAAACTCCCCCAAAACAAACAAACAAACAAAACTCTACCCAAACCAAAACTAATACATTTTAATATTGGATGACTGAATGCCATTAACAGTGTGCCTTTGTTGAGGGTATTTTTTACTTGGTTTTTTTTTCCCTTTTGATTGCAGCAAAGACAAGCAGAATTAGAAGCAGCACGGTTAGCAAAAGAAAAGGAGGAAGAAGAAGTTAGGCAGCAAGCACTAGTAGCAAAAAAGGAAAAAGAGATACAGAAGAAAGCAATCAAGAAAGAAAGGCAAAAACTGAGAACCACATGCAAGGTATTTAACTACTATTGTAATGAAATACAGTTATATCAGTGAAATTACTATGTTTGCTTAGATAAGACTGTATCACATTCTTGGTTGTTCTTAGGGCTGGAGATGGGTATGGAAAGGGGGTTTACTGAAAACCAGTGCTAAAACACAAACTTAAATGGTTTTGAGTTACAAGTAAAGCTGACCAACTAGGTCCAAACACAGCAGTGGCTGAAGGATGCTGTGTGTTATAGGAACAGGACAATAAAGTTCAAGAACTTTGTAGAACGTGTATTTCTGCTTCCAGAACTGGAATTACTTTTCTGATAATGAGGCAGATTGTGTTAAAATGATGGAGGAGGTGGAAAAGCTTTGTGATCGTCTTGAGCTAGCAAGGTAAGTCTTCCTGCTGCTGCCTTCTGCTCGTTTTGATACCCATCTTTCTACTAGCTCTCCGTTGTAACTTAATAATTTATTTTTAGTCTGCAATGCTTGAATGAAGCACTTACATCCACAACAAGGGAAGGAGGAAAGGCGGCTGTAGTAAAACAGGTAATTATGCTGAGTGTCAAAGCAAAGTAACAGAATAATTTGTGCAATCAGCGTGACTGAATTGAAGGAAGGTACAATCCTGCTTGCTAAACACAGAGACTCAAGGCTGAGATCTCAGGCACCACGATCTCTGCTCCATTTTATGTAATGCAGTTTGAGGCTGGGGAAATTAGTCCACTTGTATGGTATTCAGAAATGGCAGAAGAATTTCATTTTGCCCAAAAATGTGAAGCAGACCTCGAGGGAAGGACAGTCTTCACCTGTAATGTTATGCAAGAAAAATCCTAGTCTAGTGTCCCTGACCTGGGGCTAGATCCACAAAAAGCCTTAAGTGCTGCAGGCTGTAGGCACTGGAAGGGCCAGTGGGTTGGATACCAAACAGTGGGAAAAGCAACATACTTACAATCAAGATGTACAAAACTCAGCAAGGATCTGCCTAAATTTTTCAGCAGAGAAAAGCTGTTTGGACTAATAAGGCTGAAACTACATCCAGCAGAAAGAGTAAGTTGCTTTGTCTCATCCACTGTGACTTCAGAGCTGTGAACTTTCTTTCCTGGTGGGGATCATTATCTGCCCCCATTGCAGGGTCATGTTTACTCCTCATACAACTGAAAACTCAAATCCCTCTTGCTCTGCTGGGGACTGAATCCAATCTCCCATTCTTTGGGACAGTCTTCCAAACACAGGACAGTCCCCTTTCGGTCTGTTAAAACTATTGCATTTCTGCATTAATAAAAATTATCTACCACATAACTTTCCTTTTGCCAGAAGGATTTTGAGACAGACAGCAAGAAACCTATTTTGGGTGTCCTGCCAACAGGCATCAGGGCACAGCTTCTTTAATATTGCCCAGACTGAACTGGGCCTGCTCAGAAGCAGGTAATTAAAATGTGTCACACCACAGTCTCCAGATGTGATTACAGGTCACAAAGATGTGCAGTGGGTAACTTAAATTCTGCTGAACTGCTTGCTAACAAACTACACATGGCCATCTAACCCTGAGTAAACTCTTAGCATTAACTGCAACAACCCAGATTTGAGTTACTAACTTGGTCCAACTGTAGTAAGCCTCTAGGCTTAGAAAGCAGTTAGGGTGGAAGATTGGGGAATCAGTGTATTCAACATGGATGTTCAACTGCCCTCGCTAGTCACTTCAGGCTCTTAATACTTTTTGTGGATCTGTATGTCAGGTGTTAGCCTGGACATTAACACTAGGTTCAGAAATTTTACTTTAATTCTGGGAGTTTTCATTTCATTTTTTACAGAACTTCTTATCTGGGATGGCCAAATTTATGTATGGGATGGAGGGAAGTATTACTGGAGCAGAAAAGCACCTCCATTTCCTTAGGTAAAATATACAGCACAGAAACTATGCAAAATTCCAGGCTCAAAACAATTCCAGAGAGGGGTTTGTGTCACTGTGAAATGTAAAGATTCAGTAAATAAATAAATAATGCTTATTTACAATCCTTAGATAGAAGAAATAAATGAACAAATAAGGCGAGAGAAAGAAGAGGCAGAAGCTCGTATGCGCCAAGCAACAAAGAGTTCAGAAAAGTCAACCACTGGTGGTGGAGGGGGAAGCAAAAATTGGCCAGAAGATGACTTGCAGTTGTTAATTAAAGCTGTGAACCTCTTTCCAGCAGGGACTAACTCAAGGTACTTCTCAGAATTGTTGCTAAAATCCCTACTAACAATTTTTTAATTAAATAACAAGCATAATACAACTTATTTTCTGACCATCTTAAGTATGTCAGTATAGGGACTCCCTAAATTTCCTCCTCTTCTTAACTCAGCCATTTCTTTTCCCTTAGTATCATGCTTTATGTGTCACTGGAGTTGGTTCTGGCTCTGTATCTTGTTTCTCCCAGACCTGGGCCTTGTTCTGTTGCCAGGATGGTGCTGAGGTGCATGATATTTGCACAGGGCTCCCTGCAGGGGGGCTCCAGTGGCTAAAGCACAGAACAAAACTGGAACAGGGACTGAGATGCAGCTGGGTAGGAGTGTGAGTGTCTGAGCTACTTCAAGTAGCTCCCCAATGAATGTGAGGCTGGTTTCTCCCCTACATAGGAGGAAAGCATCCAGAGAGACGAGTTAGGTGCACCAGCTTTCCTTAAGGGAGAGCTGGGGGAAGGGGAAAAGCTTGGGATTTACAGAGAGCATCACTGGCAACCAGCTTACTGATAAGCATCAAGAACAGGACCATGCCTTAAATCCTGTTCTTTGCCAGGAATGAAATGCCTTCTTCCATTTGGGATTCACAGATTTGAGGCCTCCATTGCAAGACTTGGAGGCTTACTTAAAAAAAAAAGCTGCCTGGAGATGATGTGTTTCTGCAGCTCAGCAGTCAGGGCTCTCTGAGAGTGCAGGCCTTGACATGATCCTCCTGTCTGATCAGGTGGAAATATCACTTTCCATTTTCTAAGAATGCACTAGGAATAATTTTGGGGCCAGGGCTGTTCTAGCTCTCTCCTGCTTAAGCCCCTTTAGCTGATGTTTAGGCATCCTGGGGAGCAGTAGACACAGGATTGGTAACTTCTCAGCCCTTCAGTGCAGCCTGCAGTATTTAATGCCAGAGGTGTTCAGGGAATTCAGGAAAGCAACAGCTGAACACAGTTTTGAGGATTAGAGGTTTGCACTCACATTCTCCACCATCCTTTTTCTGTATTGAGAGCTAAAGTTCACCCACACTGACTGACTTCTTCAGTTGGTAACTGAAAGCTTTCCAGAATAGCTACCCTGATATGGTATATGTATATAAGTATGATCAAACTTAAGATTTGATATAAAATGTATACAGGAGCTTGACCATAACTTGTATGAAGATAATCTATTATGTAATACGCTGGTTTACCCTTTCTCTTCTTGCAACAGGTGGGAAGTTATTGCCAATTACATGAACTTGCACTCTACTGCTGGAATAAAACGAACAGCAAAAGATGTCATCAATAAAGCAAAGAGCCTCCAAAAGCTTGGTATTTGTATTACTTTATTTTTGCTATAAGATGTTCTCCATGCTTCTGTACAGCTGGGGGTTTAACAGCTTTGTGTTTCTGAGAAATCCTGTATATCCCCAAAAGAAATGCAGTTCAGATGGGAGATTTAGGGGAGCATTTATGTCAGTGTTTTCAGTTCCTGTGTAAGTCACCACCTTGTGAACAGTCTTACTGTAGCTGGATGCTCAGATGTCTGTGGGCCACATGCATTGCCGGGGCTCAGGTAGAACAATGGGCCTATGGAAAGGCTCACTACAAAGGAAGGCATCCAAAATAAATGGAATTTATAAAGCTCCAGAGATACTTTAAAAACACCAGAGTAAGACACCTAAACTAACATGACTCATTTCCTCTTTGAAAAGGAATAATCATAAAATGAATAAATGAAGCCTAGAGAGCTCTGGAATAAGGTCTTAAGGAAATCATCTATTTCACTACAGAACAAAAAAAAAAACCCAAACAAAACAAACAAACAAAAAAAAAAAACCCCACACAGCTTTCAAGAGGCTTCTCCATTCCAAACCACATACCTGAACAAGTAGGACCTCTGACACACTCGTACCCTGGGTAATATGTGAGTTTTGTGCCACAGCCCTTAAGAATAATCCTTGATTTCACTCAAGTTGCAGATGCAGGCTTAGGATTATGTGCAACAAGTATTCCTCTGAGTAATATAAAGCAGGATAGTGGCTGGAGAGCCTTACACTTTGAGTAAAGTTTACTGGACTCTGAAATATTTTTCTTTTTTATCTGCCAGCTTCTTTACCATCATTTTAAAGTAGGTAGGAATTGGTTTTTTTGATTATGTGATTATTGTAAACTAATGTTCTACTACACAATGTTTTTATTTTTACACCTGGCTTTAATTTTGTTGCAATTCAATGTCTGTTATTCCTAGACCCTCATCAAAAAGATGACATAAACAAGAAAGCATTTGATAAATTTAAAAAGGAACACAGTGTGGTGCCTCAGATGGACAGTGCTGCCCCCTCGGAACGATTTGAAGGTAAAGCTGAAAAGGGAGCCCCTCCTGCAGACTTGTCCCCTGTGCCTCTTAGAAAGAAAGTAACACAGTCTCAAGACTTGCTCAGTAGATAGCAAGTAAGTGATGGAGGCTCTGTTGCTGGATTTCAAGGTTTCTGGTACACACTCCACCTAAACAGTGACAATTTGAAATGCTTCCTTCGGATGCAACAGGTTAAGTGGTGCTGAGACCACCCCTGCCCTCAGAGGGTGCTGCACTTTCAAGGAAGAGCAAGCCTGAGGGGATACACTGGAGATACAGGATCATCCTACAGCTAATGTTTGGTCTCCTCTGAAACCCCAAACACTTTCATCAAGTTTTCCAGACACTTGGAGAAGGCTGTTGTTTCCTTAGTGTTCCTTGCTGAAATGCAAGAGGAAAGCTGTGTTGCTGCCCTAATGCTGTGGCTTCAGAGACCAGCCACAAAAGTTAACACCCATCTGACAACAAAGGGTGCTACCTTCCAACTTCCCCGTGTTTTATTTAAAGATCCCAAGGGCACTTGTTCAGTCAGTTTCAGGGTTGGTTGTTTTTTGGGAGTTTGCAAAACTGCACAGATTTTAAATCAACTAAATAGATTATACAATATTTTCTTAGACTTATCTCATAGACTCTTCTCACTAAGTATGTTTTTGTCATTTTGCATTTAAAAACAGGATCACCTTTAGATTCATCCCCTTGGACTACAGAAGAACAAAAACTTTTAGAACAAGCACTGAAGACTTACCCAGTAAATACTCCTGAAAGATGGGAGAAAATAGCAGCAGCTGTTCCAGGCCGGTCAAAAAAGGACTGCATGAAGCGATACAAGGTAAGGTACCTCACCTCTCCTAGGACTGTCATTAGCCCAGGTCCTGAGAGAATCCTTGCTTTTCACTGTTGCACTGCCTACCAGAGATGGTATCTGACAGCAGCAAACTGATACAGCCTTATGGAGAAACTTTTTATTTTTGGTATCTCAACCCCAAAAGAGTTGTAAGGACTAAATGTTCCTTGGCAAAAGTAGTGGCTCAGGAAATCTGTCTTACAATTTGACACAAAGCTTTTGTATACAGTAAAGTCTTATCCCTGTCCTCCTGCAGATAAAGTTCCTGCAACAGGGGAGGTACATGAGCATTGACCTTCCATCAACTGATTTGTTTCCAAGGAAAATTACTTCACAGTATTAAGCTGTGTGTAGATTTCTCACTATCTTGAGAGCTAGAGTGTATCACAGTGAACAGATGTAGGATTCAAAACTAGCATTGTTAACCTGTTACACATTTAATTAAGTTGGTTTGGTTTTTTTTAACTCTCCAGGAACTCGTTGAAATGGTCAAGGCAAAGAAAGCTGCTCAAGAACAAGTGGTGAATGCAACTAAAGTCAAGAAATGACTCTTACTGACAATCTTTTGTTTTATAATAAAAATGCAAATACTGTACATGTTTCCATTACTTTCTTCAGTATACAGATACACAGGAGTGGCTGGTTCTTGGGTTTTAATCTTCTCAAATACAACTCAAAAGCTTGAAACGGGTGTAGCTGTTTGGTGAGGTGGGGATTTTTTTGTTGTTTTGGTTGGGGGATTTTTTTATTGGTTTTGTTTTTTTAAAGCTCAAATATACTGAAAGTCCTTGTTATTCACTACTCACGAAGCCAAGACATGCCACTGCAGATTTTGCTGTATTCTGGAAGTTGTTCAATTGGACCTGGAAGTTAAAGAAAGTTGTCCATGCCACATGTTCAGCTGATAGGGATTGGTCTGGAGGGGTTATGGGAGGGGAGGGAAATTTATACCACATACCAACAGCAGCAACTGCAGGATGCTTCTCATAGATGTACTTCATGCAGATTTCTCTAATAGTCTGGACATCAATAGCCTACAAGGGGTAGAAGAGACGTCTTTGTTACAATCTGTAAAACTGTGATCTTAATTTTGTGTAATCCAGGGGAACAGGCAACAAAACACTTGAATGTTTTCTCAGGTGGAAACATTTTCTCACCCAGGAACAGTCCAAATTCTCTAGTGTTACTTTCTGTAGCAATTCATTTTCACAATGGCCCAATTTAAAAGTTTCGACGTGAGTGCCACTTACATCAATTCTTGCCTCAAGTTCTGGAATTGGGATTCGGCGCTTGTAACACAGCATTTGTCTTCCAATGTCTTCACAGATTGGTGTGGACCCTAAAATAAGGGTATGCTTTAGTTATCAGCCCACAACTCCACACCACAAAGAATAAAAAGCTCTCATAAGTCTCACCATCAAGCTGTAGCAACATATTTGTCTTGAGAAGATTTTTCGCTCGAGCTACTTCATTTTCTGTAACACTTGTGCAAAGTCTTATCCTGAAAAATGGTTGAAATACAAAGGTGTTAAATAACAGGAGCCTGTAGCACACAAGATTGCCTGTGATAAAGTGCAGAGATATCCCTGCACCTACCAGGCCCTCCTGTTCCATAGACAGAGCTGGTAGGAGAGTCTGGCATGGAACTAAGGGGTAGGATGCAAAGCAGCAACATAAGAGTTTGGGTTTTGGAAGCATGCCCATATACCCAAGAGCAAGTTTTTCCCCTTGGAAGAGCTGTATTCTGTTTTATTAACTGTGTATTTAGAGCCAACTGTACTTGTTATGTTGAGAATGGACACTGCTAAGAAAATAGGAAGCAACCAAGCAATCAGAAGTAATTAGCTAAAGGCAACCCATCTCTTCCTGGCTCTTTTGATGAGAAAATGATTTGCTACTCTACATAAGGAACATTTTGTGGGACAGGGGGTTGCATTAAATATCTTAACACTTGATTCTTGTCCCAGGAATTGTTCTCTGGTGCTAAGCTGCAGTAAATGGACAGCAAAAGTCTTTTTTCTGCATGGGTTGTTAAAGAGATCTCATAAAATAATGGTATATGAGAAGTGATTTTGTCATAAGAGAAACCCCTAACTTTCAAGATTTCTTTCAACTTGTTTCAACTTCATCCACACTTTAAATCAGTGCTCTCACATAGCATATGTCTGTTTCTAATCACATCTGCAGTTCAAGTTTTACAGTTGCACCTGTGGACATTCTTCAATACAGATTTACACCTTAGGTGAATATTATCTAGAATCCTAAGTTTCAAAATTCTGTATGTAGCAGCTCAAAATTCCCAATGAGATGTACTTGTACAAGTAATGCTGTTATACAAACTAGAGTGACCAGGCATTTTTCCAGGGCAGAGAAAGAAAACAAACCCTAAATCTTAAGCTATTCTCTCCAAGTAAGGGTGCCAGAAACTGGCTGCTGGGACTCTGCATTGCGTGCCAAAGTTTAGAATCTGATGCATTTGGGTTTTTCCAGAGTAGCCCAAGCAGAGAAACAAAAATATTTTCTTTAAATTATTTATATCTTTTTAATTTGTATTCCTCACTGGAAACGATCTTTTTAGAGAAACAATTGTTAGCTTACCATTCTCTCTGAACAAAGTGCACCATGTCCTGAATAGTAGATGGCTCACAGACCATATAGAGCCCCCACAGCCCAGTGTCAGTATAGCAGGTGTTGAAGGACTGGAAACTGTGACACAGGTTACCATGGCAGGCAATCTGAGCAAGTTTACTGGATAAATTCTGCTGAGGCAAAAGAAGAAGTTATTATTTTATGTAGCTTTTTGGAAGCTTACTGTTCACCTCCCTATTTTCATTTAATGACAGAACATGCAGTACTACCACAGGCTCCAGCAGAAGCTACAACATGAATTATCACAACTCCTCATCCCAGCTCTTCATCACAGCAGTTCCTTTCTTTGTAGTCTCACATTTCGAAGTAACAGCCCAGATTTCAGCCAAAATCATAATTCTGCTTAGGTTCAAGAAAGGGTCAGTTGCTGATACCCACAGGTTCTGATGACACACAGGCATAAAACATCCTACTTTCCATCAGAGACTGGCAGATCTCCAGTCACCTCTGTTTGGGTGGTTAAGAACCATTTCCTAAGATTTCCCTACATCTTGGATAATAAATTCTCTCAGGCACACAACTGGATGCCCTCACCTGTCCTGGCAGTATCCCAGTCAGGGAGATCTCACCAGCCCACACCACTAAAGAGCAGGAAGGTGCTTGCAGGTTCACTCACCACACCTCCTCCAAAGGAACGATCCCAGTTACCGATCAGAGTATTGGCGACCATGAGTGGGATGGTATCTGGGTCTGACCAGCCAGCTGCTTCCACAGCGATCGCCAGGTGTGCCAGGGGCATCTTGTCATCCCGGATCCGAATCTGTGGAACATGAGAGCAGCTGTAGTACCACCTGCACACAGTCAGGTATATGGGAAGTTAAAGAGCAGAAGACAGACATTTCCATTACAGCTGGATTATAAAGCATGCATACAGAGAACCAAAAATTAAAGCATATGAAACTTAATTTAACATCAGCCTTAACTACTCTTCCCTGGGGCAATTTCAGAGCACTTTGCCAACATACAGAGTGAGGGCATTACAAGTGATTTTTCTGCTACCAGCAGCAAGGAAATCTGACAATTTTGAAAAAATCTGAATAGAGATGGGAACAGAACAAGAATGCCTCAGTTATCTGCCACATCCTTTAAATGAGCAATTCTCAACGAGTGGAAATGCTCCAACACCATAGTCAAGGGGATAAAAGGAAAGTAGCAGCAGGTATATGGGACTTACTCCTTCAGGAAGTCCCGAAACACAGAAAGTGGTGGCAGTGAGGCTTGTCCAAGAAAGGACCAAAAGTACTACTTTGGAAAGCAGCTACTCCATTGCCCTCAGTGGGACGAGAAACCTTTACACATGCTGAGTCTGTGGCAGAACAGCCCTCTCTCTTCAGCAGAAAGCAGGTGTCAGGGGATGCAAGGGCCAGCTCAAAAAGCCACCCAACACTTACCTCACTGCCTGTGAAGCTACAGGGTGGCAGGGGTGGCAATCCTCCTTCTGGGGCAGATGGCAAGTTACCAAAATGGCTCTTGGCTAGGTCAAGCAGCTCATCATGACAGACTCCTGAACAAAGGTATTTCACATGTTTCGTGATGTTACTCTGTAACCAGCTCATTTAAACTGCTGCACAGTTTAAAGACTCAACCAAGCAGTAATTTATTGTGTCCCTGCTTTAATAGCTCACTTTTGCCTTCCTCACACCTCCCTATTACACAGAGCAAGATCGTCATGATTCCCCCTCCTTAATTCTAACAGCCTTCTGTTAAATCTGCATCAAGTGAAGCTGTTTGCTCTGTTTCAAGCCTCAGTGTTACTACTTTCTCTCTGCATTGCTTGCTATTCCCTTTTCCACACTGAACCCCTTCTAGGACCCTCTTTTCCTGCCCACATGGAAGAATCATTTTGGCCTCCAATTCACTTCCTGTTACTCATTTAAGGTTTCTGGAATATTACCGAGAGGGAAAGGGAACAATTACTCCAAGGGTATGAAGGCACAAAGCACACAAGGCTAACAATGAACTTCCAGGACCTACTGAACAATAGGTAATTCATCATGTTGTTCCCAGAGCCTTAGGCCATGGCTTCAATCATAGTTTCACATGATCCGGGGTGAATATCCCATACTAACCTCCAGCAGCAGCCAGGACCATTCTGGGTCCTTTGTAATGTGTTGTTATGTACTCCACCAAGTCATTCCGATTTATGGATCTAGAAACAGGAAAGGAGACATCATTACTGTGTCAGTAAAGTTCACTAGAGTAAAATGAGATAAGTCTATAGAACAACTCAGTATCAAACTAATTAAAAGTTCTGCCAGTGCACAGAACAGAGAAGCAGAAAGCTAAAATAAGGGTGACTTCTTAAAAAGGAAATAGGAACTTGATACATTTTGCCTTTCAAAGCTCTTCTATCTTCCTGAGGAGCGAGAATTACAACTCAGTCAGGTGGAGACAGGGTGCACTAACGATGTTCCTTTGAAAACAGCACATTTGGCAGCCTCCTGGTCTGCACTGGTCTAAACAAATGCTGAAAGAGCAGTGCAAACACAGTTGGGCTTACAGGCATGCCTAACACGTGACCCTCCGGAAAAAGGAGCATTTCCAATCTTGTGTCAGATACACTTTTAACAAACAGGAGAAAAATATGGCAAAAAACAAAGACATAGAGGACATCTGCAGTTCACATACCCTTTGATGCCTGCATACAGGGAAATTAAGGCAAGAGGGGAATCCTTCCTACAGTTGTATCCAGTACAATTTCAGCTGTAAAAATGGAAACTGATGCTGTCCCCTGTGTTTTCAGATTAGCCTTTTCAATATGTAAAAGTTACTACACAATAAATAAGAGACACAAATTTGGACATACTTGATGTTTTCAGTGGGTCCTAAAATTGTCCGTCCCAGGGCTGTCTTCTGATAGGCTGTGGCATGAAGGTAGTCAAAGACAACTTCTTGCAAGTTGGTTTCAACCTCTTGCATCTCCCGAAGGATAACTCCTCGCTCACGCTCAATCTCTGCTTCTCCCAGGGTGCTGTTCTGAATTATGTCAGCAAGAATTTCCACAGCTAATTGAAAATACAGATGGAGATGGAAAGAGTATTTTCAGACCACCAGAAAAATCTGGTTCCAAAATTGAAGCCTACCCCAACAAAGACCAAGTGCTAGTATAAGACTTGTAAGGGGACAAAAGACTTGCTCTGCAGGAAGGGAGAAGTCCAAAAGGTATCTTCTTTTTGGACTCTGAAGAGAAAAATGTTTCAAGTATCAGCTTCACTGCCAGTTCCTTTCCAAATCTGTATTCTCACATTCCTGTGAAGTCCAGGAAAGGACTTTTTACCCAGGAAGGAAGGAACTGTAAAACTGCAAAAGCAATATTCTGTGTCATGTCACTGGCAGCTGGATAAGCACTTTGTTCTTTGCTGCTTTCCTGATGAATGAGAGCAATTACCTCTTGGTAAGTCTTTTGCAAAAGCCTTGGCATAATACACAGTTTGTTCCCTGGAGGTGTACGCGTTCAGGTGAGCTCCCATGTTCTCAATCTCTAGTTCAAGGTCTAACTGAGACCTCTTTTTGGTTCCCTGAAATAGAACAGTAAGTAAATCAAATGAGACCCTTCAATTCATCTACCCATCTTTACTACTTTTTGTCTGGAAAAGTCAAGATCAAGAGAAAGAAAAAGTCTTCTGGAAATAAAACTGGCATACTAATGTCTTCAAGCTTAAAAGTTAAATATAAATCCTACTATGCTCCCAAATGAAAATAAAAAGGTACTAGGAGGGTGACTGTGTATTTCTAAGACTGTATATTATAAGAAGGTAAAAATTAATTAAAACTAGAACTGTGTAATCTGTAGTTGTGTAACAACTACACAGAACTAGGACTTCAATTTCTTTTTCTAATGGAAACCAAGGTCTTAGTCACCCATATATTTTTTCTGATTTCAATTTGGAAAATTTATTTATACAATTCCAGCAAAGTTCTTATCATTGATCTTTGATGATAAATAACTTAAAAATCCTTTGTAAATGTCTACATAATATTCATACTCACCTTGAAAGCCATATGCTCAAGGAAGTGAGCAGTCCCATTGTTCTTCTCATTTTCATACCTGCTTCCAGCATCAATCCAAAGTCCAACCTCAACAGAGAAAAAAGTCATTTTACCACCTAAAAGCTTTACTGTTTTAATGTGTGAAAACCACATTTAGATTTTCAAGACATTTTTAAATGGCTTTTTCCTTAAACAGAACAGGTTTTCAAGAAAAGGAAAATTTCAATCTTCACAAAAAACTCTAATCACAAATCTACAAAAGCCTCTAAGAGTTCTATTTCCTATCTTAAGTTGTAGAAACATTGAAATGCAAATGCAATTTAGTTTCACAGGGAAATGAACACACATGAGGAGATATGAAAAAACCTTTCCTTTCCAAGTTACTTACTGTGCATGTTGAGAGTCCAGAGTCTTCAGAAGCTACTTGCATGCCATTTTCCAAAGGACTCACCCTAGTTTCAGGAACATTTAAGATTACTTCTGTTGCTGCTTTGGAAGCTCTGAGCCTGCTTGTTCCAACATGCACACTCTGGAAGAAAAGTCATTAGACATTAAGTTATATCTGAGGATTCTCTTCTGAAAAATGTATTCCTGAACTTAAACGTTGCGTTTGTGGATCTTTTTTAAAGAATGTACTTAAAAGGAAAAATATTCAGGACTACTATTCACCACTACTTCACACAGGGATGCACTAACCTGAATCCAAAAAAACCCCAAGGATAACTAAAACTGAGGAGGATGCATCTGCTGCCCTCCAATCTGACAGAGAAGCCTGTTACCAACATCAGACAGCCGCCTCAGGAGCCACCTTGTTCCCCAGCTCTGCCAGCAAGAGCCTAAAGGACCTTTACCATCTGGAATTCTAACCTGGGTACCTGCTTTCTAAAGTGAAGGGAGTACAGCCCAAGGACCTGTGTCCAGGACTGCAAATCAGTCACCCATTGGTCAGAGACTGTGAAATTGCCACATCTGAAACAATCCCTTGGCAGTCAAAGCACATTAAATCAGAGTGGGGTAGAAAAGAAGGGAGTATGTAGGTTAAAAAGGTTTGTTGCACTTTCTCAACATCAAGAAATGCAGGTATGTATCCCTAACACAAACTTCAAGCAATCAGCTATTTCAAAAACTATTATTTTAAATGCATCAAACAAAGATTTCCCTCCCCAGTTAATTGCCTTAAGCATGAAAGTACAAAATCCAGCTCTCTCCCATTATCTACCAACAGGTGAGATCTCTCCAAACTCACGTATTTCAGAATTATAGCACAATTCATGGTTGAAGGGACCCTCTGAAGGTCTCTAGTTCAACTTCCTGCTCCAAGCAGGATCAGCTATGAGGTCAGACCATTTTGCTCAGGGCTTTTTGCATCTGGGTATTGAAAAGCTCCCAGGACAGTGAATAACTGCACAGCTCTGTGGGCTGCCTGCTCCACTGCTTGGCTGCCTCATGGGGAAGAAGTTTCCACCTATCCAGTTTTTCCTCTGTTGTTTCAGCTTATGCTCATTGCCCCTCATTCTGCAAATGGCCCTGGTTTGGTCTTCCTGACAACCTTCTCATGGCCACTGGCACAGGTCCTTGTCACAGCTCCTCCCACAGCTCCAGCTGAAGCCGTGTCTCCTCCAGGATGAATGTGCCCCAGACGCTCCTCACAGGGCACATGTTCCAGCCCAGTTCATCTCCCTGCACACACTCCAGTTGAGTAACTGCTCCCTGCACTGAGGAGTCCAAACCCGGCTGCCACACACAGACCTCCTACCAAGTGCAAACCAATCACTTTCTCTGATCCCCTTAGGCCGCTCCCGCATGTGCATCCCACGGGGGCCGCTGCCATCCCGCCTGTCCATTCCATGGCTCTTCCATCCCGCCTGTCCACCCCAGGCCGCTGCCATCCCGCCTGTCCATTCCATGGCTCTTCCATCCCACCTGTCCACCCCAGGCCGCTGCCATCCCGCCTGTCCATCCCATGGCTCTTCCATCCCGCCTGTCCACCCCAGGCCGCTGCCATCCCGCCCTGCCGCCGCACACACCGACCGCCCCCGCGGCTGTCACTCCCAGCCTGGGCTGATGCAAGGGGCTTTGGCATTACATGGAAAGAAAAATCTGTTTGGAAACTTCCCCCTCTCCTGTTTCTAGAAGGAAAAGCTTAGGCTTCAAACTGGGACAACGGGGAGAATCACAGAAATCGACAGAAAGGGAGGGCTCCGGGACCGGGACCTCCACCGTCCCACGGCAGGGAAGGAGGGTTTAAGCGTCCCGCTGTGGCGGGAACGGGCATCAGCGGCAAACCCGGGATTTGCGGCCCGGACTCGTCCCGTCGGGAGCGACCCGGCTCGGCTCGGCCCTGCCCGGCCTGGTGGGACTACAACTCCCGCCGCTCACCGCGACTACAAACCCCACCGTGCACCGCCGCCCGGCCTCCAGCCCCCGAGCCCTTGGGCGCCAGCCCGAGCACAGCGCCCAGAGCTGCCCGCGCCGCTCCCCGGTCCCCGGTCCCCGCTGCCTCACCCGCTGCGCCGCGCCAGGCGCTCCCCGCAGGCGGCCGGGCCAGGGCAGCAGCAGCCCTCGTGCCACGCAGCGCGCCGCACACGCGGCCATGTTGGCGTGCGGCGGGGACGCGCAGGGGCGGGGCCGGCGGGGGCGCGCGGGGGCGGGGCCGGCGGGGACGCGCAGGGGCGGGGCCGGCGGGGACGCGCAAGGGCGGGGCTGGCGGGGGCGCGCGGGGGCGGGGCCGGCGGGGGCGCGCGGGGGCGGGGCCGGCGGGGGCGCGCGGGGGCGGGGCAAGCCCGGCCCCCTTGGCAGGGGGCGCAGCGCAAGGGTATCAGTGCGGTATTCCCGGGAATTGGGAGTCAGCCAATGGCCCGCGTTGGGAGCGACCCGCCAGAAACATCAAGTGCAGCTCCCAGGCCCTGCACAGGTCAGTCCCACCATGGGCCTGAGAGCATTGTCCGACTGCCCGTCGAGCTTTGGCAGGCTTGGGGCTCGGTCACAGAATATGCTGACCTAGAAGGGACCCACAAGGATCATCCAGTCCAGCTCCTGGCCCTGCACAGAATCACCCCAAAGAGTCACGCCATGCGCCTGAGAGAACTGTCCAAACGCTTCCGAGCTCTGTCAGGTTTGGTACTGTGGCCACTTCTTTGCGGTTCCAGTGCATAACCACACTCTGGGGGAAGAACCTTTTTCTCATATCCAACCTAAACCTCCCGTGACACAACTTCAGACCATTCCTGTGGGTTCTGTCGCTGCTCACCACAGAGCAGAGATCAGTGCCTGCCCCTCCTCTTCCCCTCACAAGGAAGTTGTAACTGCAGTGAGGTCTCCCCTCAGTCTCCTCCAGGCTGAACACACCAAGTGTCCTCAGCCGCTCCTCACACACTTCCCCTCAGGGCCCTTCACCATCTCCTTTGTCCTTCTTTGGACACTCTCTAACAGCATAATATGTTTCTCAAATCATGGTGCCCAAAACTGCCCGAATATTGCAGGTGAGGCCACCCCAGCGCAGAGCAGAGCGGGACAATCCCCTCCCTCTCCCGGCTGGCGATGCTGTGCCTGATGCCCCAGGACAGGGTTGGTCCCCCTGGCTGCCAGGACACTGACATTCAACTGGCCATCAACCAGGACCACCAGGTCCCTTTCCATGGCACTAACTCTGGTTCAGGAAAGCCATTTTCCTGCCGGTAGCCCGTTCTGGCCAGTCTCAGGAGTCACTCTGAGCCACCCTCTTTGCTGGGCCCTTTGGGCATCGCTGGCTCGGGGCGCTGCCCTTCCTGTGGGACAGACACACCCAGGTCGAGGAAATCCCAACGCTGAAACTGTAACCTGAAGTCTTGTTCTAAGAAGTGCAGTGTAGCAGACAGACTCGTTATGGACAGAAAGGCTTCATCCACACCAGGAAATTCAGTGCTCTGCAGAGCCCAGCCGGCAATGAATTCCATCAGCTCCAAACGCAGGACTGTGCAAACTGCTTGGAATGGTCTCTCCCCGGCTGCCAGAGGCTGGGAAGGGCTTGTGGGAATGGCACTTGACAAGAGCCAAATTTGGGCTGGGAAAAGTTCTGACAATGTAGGAAGCACTGCTCTTGGTTTTGACATACTGTTTAAAATTTCCCCCCCTACACTCTCCCCCCTTCCCCTCCCCGGGAATTAGGAGCTTTTGAAATTATAGAAACATTATGGAAAACTAGGGTGAAATTGTATTATTTGTCCTGCACTGACACAATAGAAAGAAATAAAATACAACCTAAAGAACTCTGTACTGCGTATGCTGGGGGGAGGCACTGTTTCTGGGCACTGTTTTCCTAACCCTGAACTCCCCCTGCCTCAGGCTGTAGCACAGTATTTCTGACACTCTCTGCCTCAATACAGATACTACAAACTTTCCTCATTTTGCTCTGTTCCAGAAAGAGAGAGAATGCTGAGCTCTCAGCAGACCATCAGAAGGAATAGGTCCTCGGGCCTCAGATGCAGTATTGGCTTTTATCCAGGTCCTTCAGCACGTGCCTTTTTGCCCCGGTGGTTTTTAACATACAGCCAGTTTCTGAAGGAGTTCAGTGCTGTGTTGATGAGTGCTCTCAGTCACTCCATCTCTGGCCCGGGGCTCTGCTTCCACAATGGTTGTCCAAAACGGTGGGAACTGTGAATGCTTCTGCTCAGAACGAGCCATCTCCTGCAGCTGCCAAGGTCCTGTTACCCAGAGCTGACTCACAGGAGCTGTCAGAAGTGGTGCTGCCTTCCCTCTGGAATGTTATCAGTCACATGCAGGTTTTAGGTGACGAAACTACTGCATCTCTCAAAGGACACTGAGGGTTGTTTTTGGCTCCTGAGCTGGCTCAGATGCTGAAGTGTGAGGATGCTCTTCACTGTGATTTACTTTCTCAGACTGCAAAACATAGACCAATTTCAGGAAAAGCCACTGTATTTTAAATATATAGCTTTTCTGGGGCATGGGAGGAGGGGGGGGCAAGTTCTCACTCCCTTGGCAGTTCAGAATGAAATTGTACAGGTTGCCCTGAAACATCTGCACTGCCAGTTTGTAAGCTCTGTGCTTAAAAAGCAGCTCTAATCCTGAAGCTGGGCTTGCCCAGTTTCTGTCACAAGGACTGTAATTGCATATGAATAGAAAAACTCCAAAGCATGATATCCTGCATACATCTATAAGTAGAAGTGAAATCTTTGTTAGCATGTTAGTTAAGAGACCAACCTAAATGCCAAGAAACCAGATGCTGCCCAGTTTGACAATGACAGCTTGATCGTGTATGGAACTGTAGATCTCTGTGACTGAAATTGTTACTGTTATCTTGCTGACTGTATTTTCATATATATATATATATATATATAATTTATATATTTTTAATAATTTTTATGTGTATTTTAGTACCCACTGAACCTTTAGTAAGAACAATCTTGTAGCTGTAAAGCAGTCACATCCTTTTACCAGTGAATTTACATTTGAGTCAAATTAGTTTCCACAGAATTGAAAATCTAACCTTACATGAAACCAGCTACTTCTCTTTTTTTTAGTTTAGTTTCTCCCATTTAGTTTATGCATATTCAAAAGATCCATCCAGTTCCAGCATTTTTTAAATTTCAGATAGAGCTCTGTCAAAAGAAAAAAAGCAAAGCACCAAACTGTGCAATTGAAAATTAAAATTAAGCTTCTCTTCCATTTTACAGCTAGATCTAACTGATCTCATTATGCTGGGATTTATCTCAAAGATGTTTTACCAGACTTCACTAAGCCATTAACCACCCTCCATCCCAGAAATTTGAATCCTTGCTAGACATAGAATTATAGCTTAAGATAAACTGATTATCCTCATAATATGTCTCCTACTTAACAAAATAGCAGTGTCTCATATGTAAATGCAATCTAAAATTTAGTATCCAGGAAAGGTCATTACAGAAATGCAACTTTAAGTTAAGAAATCTTACTAACCAGCTAAAAATGCAATAAAATAAAACAAATACTGGGGTTCTAACAATAGAAGCTGAATATGGAAACACTCACCACTAAACTTTTACAAAAGACCACTTTTTAAATGGTTTTAACAATCTTTTTTTACAGTTATAAGGAATGCTGACAATACCCCTGGGGTCTGGGTAAACAGTATTATCTGCAGCTCCCATATGGAGAAAATGAGACCTTTTTTAATAGTTCTTATGTGTCCAGTCTCAAGTAACAAAGGAGTAGAAGGGCCAGAATTAGCAGAGGGAAGTTCTATATAAATTATGTCCTTGTCATCAGCATGATGCATAAATTGTTGCTTGCCAAGTTCAAGATGCCACAGAGCCTTGTGAAATGGGTGGATGATAAAGGTGAGAGCCTCAGGATAAAAATCTGATTCCTTCAAATCCAGATTCCAGATTCTTCCCTAAGTATGGGGAGCTTTGTACTTTGCACTAAGTAGCTGGTTTAGATTAGCATCCCACCTCAACAGGTTTATGCAAAAGGACCAAATGGCACTTTCAGTTTTTAAACAGGCTTAAAACTTGTCAGAAACTCCACCAAAACCAGTAGTAATATGCAGTCTGAATTCTACAATCCCAACTGGTTTTCTGAGGAAATAAGGTCTCCATACTCATTACTGTACAATGTCAACCAACAGACACAGACACCTCAAAGACTGGGCTGTTCCAAGAACCGCCAGCTGAGGAGAAGGCTGAGATACAACCTCACACACAAGGAGAGACTCTACACAAGCCCAGGTGAGAAAACATTCAGCAGCTGGTGCCAGCACACAGATCTAGCTTGTTGCTCCTAGAGTAACACTTCTATTTTCTAAACAATTCCATGTGGTAGCAGTGATAAAAACCTGTATACACATAAATAGTGTTTGTATAACCACGTGTCAGCACAGGGGCTGAACACAACACTTTGAAAACAGCACTGATAATCCTGATAAGAGCAAAGAAAGCATGATCACACTGAAAGGTTTTTCTTTTAATTGTATACATGAAATATTTCTTCTGAAATAAAAAAGTTCAGAGCAGCAAGACACACTATCACAATCAGGTTACTGTGGAAGTACTCAGGAAGAACTATCCTCAGTTACAGGCTGATCCAACCCTAGACAAGAGTGCACAGGAACTGAGCACCAGAACAGCCCTGCTCAGGAAAAAGACCTTCAAAACTGCTGAAACCAGCACACAGTAAACATTAAAAACTGAAATTGCCTTCAGCTGAACTACTGCTTAGTGCTGTGTTAGCTTTTTGTAGACTCATCATGTTCACTGTTTATTTACAATCTTATCTTTTTAAAGCAATGATACAGTATTTCCCTTAATGAATATGCTAGATCCAGCTGCCAGGAATTGGCTTGAGCTCAGCCAAGCAAGAATTCAAACGAGCCTAAAAACATGGGCTCAAGAAACAATGTATTTTTTGCCGAGGAATAGGTTAGGGGTTTGGGTTTTTTGTGAATAAAGCTGTTTTGAGAATACAAATTGAACTTTACAGACACTATGTTTTCTGATTTTCATGCCAGCTGTTCACTGGCATCCAGCTGATTATTTTTATCAGTATTACCTAAAGGTTCTCCTCTAGCTCATTAAATTGCAATAGCTTTTCTTTCCCATGGTTAACCACCGGGCAGCAACTGCAGAGACCTACAGGCCACTGACACTGGTCTTTTGTACTCTGGAGCTGCAAGGAAGACTGTCTAAATTAAACATAGAGGCTTGTTGGCTGAGTTTATAACATTTCAGTTGCTCATTAACAGAGCACTCTTTTGAGGCTGCTGATTAAAAGCTTTCTTCAGGGAATATTACAGTGTTCTGTCTGCAGTTCTTTTTTCTTGTAAGTATTTATGCACTGAAATGAGAAAGAGGAACCTGTTGGTAAGTACCAGACAACCCACTACCTGAGTGCTGAAGGCTTTTATCAGAAAGGTAAATGGAAGAGGTTTGGATAGCTCATAACAACAACTTTTCAAGAATAACATGTCAAACAAAAGATTCTGCCTGATGCAGTAACTCAACAGGAAATTCCTGTGGGTAAATTTATCTGATTTAGCTAAACAGATACATTTCTCATTGCTTTTTAGCAGCCTCGCTACAGAACAAAGAATAGTCATTTTTAATTGCTTTTTTTGGCATTGCATAAAAGTGTCATTTGTGTCCCTTCCTTTGACTATAACAACATACAGGTTCATTGTATCATAGCATTACTCTGATTCAATGGTAGATGAGTTCCCAAAACTGCAACATTTATTTCAACATTTTGTTCCTTTTAAGAAAGGGTCACTTCAGAAATATTTTCTCCAGTAAATGGTCATCCAAGTCTCTGGTATAATTCAATCAAAATTAACACAGTGAAAACTGAAATAATGCAATTACTGAAAATATTAGAATTTGGCACCTGATCAGACAGCTAACACGGCCATCATTCTTTGATTCTGTGATTCATTCTTTCTCTGCTCAGCATCATTCAGGTAGCAATGCTGTGAGCAGCTTTTTTAACAGTCTGTAGAAGGAGAGTAGGTTTTCCATTACACGAAAATTGCTGTTAATGCTACTCATCACAGTTTATTATATAGTAAATGTACAGGTACATGCTGTCCTAATATTCAGATGACTGAGTTTTCTCTTTCACTTCTTCTCCTAAACCCTGTTTTCTCAATCTTTAATCCCTACAGTCTCAGTAATGCTTAAGTAAGCATTAGCAAACACAAACTACAGACCACGTAGTTCTGTACAGACATTAACACAGTGTGATTATATGCTTACCCATTATACTGACTGATCCAGGGCAGGTTTGTTTAGCTACCAGGCTTCCCTCTTGCACTTTAACTGTGGAAACAACAGATAGAAACATTTGGCTTTACAGCTCCATCCAGCTTCCTAACTGATTTCATGGCCTGAACTGATTGCCATCATGTTGGAGACTCTTCAGGTCCCTGATGCTGTCACTGTCTGGCCAAACTCGTGTCCTGACTCAGCTCTCTGTGCTGTAGGGCTCCCCTGTGCTCCTGTACAGAAGCTCTATCACTCATCACACTTCAGCTGTATAAAACCAGTTCTACAGCTCCTTCAATAGTTTGTGGAAGGAAACAGGCACCTCTAAGTGTGGGTTTTCCATTGTACTCTGGACACCTCTTTTAGGATGAATACCTAGAAATGTCTCCTCATGGTCCTTCCCTCTCCCACTGATTGTAGAGGAATGAAGGACTAGTTCAGCAGACTAAAAACACCCAACTTCCAGGCAGCTGCCTTCAAGCAAAACAAATCTTATCCTGAGCTTCAGGCTAGCAGCTCATTGCAGGCTTCCCTTATCTAAAGATCAGACCCATGTATTTTATTATATTATTAGAGGACATTATACAGATTATAAATGTATTTGCTCAAGGGCACAACAAGATGAACTTCTATTCTGCAAGGGCCTACAGTATTTTCATGCAGGAGGCTGGAAATTTTGCAGCACCTTTACGTAATTTTAAATACTGAATTCTTGATATTAATTAAATACAAATAGAGTAATCACATAAGTACTCCTTGTGTTATTTATATTCAACAAGTTTGGGGTTTGATGCTTGGATATATTCAAGATTCAAGACTTTGTAGCAACTGTATTTTGTGCTGATCTTTGTGTAATCAACAACCACATTGTAGACATTGTCAAGGGTAAAACTAGGAGTGTTGATGGATGGCTGTCAAAGAGAAAGTTGAGAATTTTATAACCTGAGAAGCCGTAAGGAGTTTGGGAACGTGGGATAACATTGATCAGATATTTCTGCTCACAACAGCAGCTGATTTGCTAAAGTTAACAATCTGATTGCACTGAGTTTAGTGGTGCATGTCACTAAAGATCATTTTTTCAGACTGATTTCAGATTCACTGGCCTGTTTTTACAGCCCTCTGAAGGACAAAATTTCTGGAGTTCCTTAAACCCACTGAGGTCTATGTCCCAGAGTGATGCCTTTCTCAAATTCTATTATACCCCAGAGTGCCAGACCTACCTTTTTTTTTCTTTTTGTGGGATACAGTTGTTTTTGCTGGTCATTTTCTTCTCTACCACTTTTCTACTTTTTTCTACTAACTTCCAGATGTTTGGCAGCTACTGCAGAGCAGTAACTCAACAAAAGCATCCAAACATCTACAGATCCCAGATACTGTGCATGAACAGATTTTCTCTGTATTGATGTGCACTGTGATGCGTTCCTCACAAAATCCATTCAACTCAAGCCTCATCTGCTCAGAAAATCACCAGGTTTGCAATGCAAGAATTTCAGTGCATGTGCTTTAATGAGTTGATCTGTACACAAGCTGTAAGTTTGCAAGGTCCAGAAGACACACAAATTGTCACACACACACACAGATCCATTTTACCTTAAATACATTTGCTTCTACATTTGCCTTTGGAACTTCAGATACTGACCGTGAGACTTATTTATTTTTTTAATTTGAAAGTTTCAATTGACTAAGTATGTAAGAACTGGGTTAATATGAGAGGCTTAAGAGATCCACCTAACAGGCATTTTCAAACATGACATGGTCTTCATAGCAGATGAGCTGTAGTATGTCAAATGAAATAGGGTGTGGAATAGAAACCCAGGTCATCATTACTAAGTATATTCAATGGAATTAGGGGATGGGCAGTTACTCCCTAGCTGTTTGAAGTTACTGCATTGATGTTATTGCATAGGGGCTGCACTAATTCAAGCATTAGCCATAATCTCATATATTTCTGACCATGCTAATCAGTCATCCTGCTGCTCTCTTAGTGCTGGCAGATCTATTTTTTGCATTATGTAATGTGTTTATTTTACCCTGAAATATTTTTCCCAAATGAGATATAAAAATAAACTCAGAAAGCTTCAGAACCCACTGCCAGCTGCACAGTGCACAAATCTCACAGCTATTCCTTTTGTCTTTGCCACTTCTTTTTTCCCACTATGATAACCTGTACTTTCTAGTCTTGGCTTTCTACCAGTGAAATTATCTTTTCTTTTAGAATTATAAGCTAAGAACTAGGAGTAATTTTTCGTATAATTACACATAAAATTTGCTCACCAGGGATTTATTGAGAAACTCTAAACTCCCCAAAGCTTCTTGAAACCCATTGTTTTACTATTTTAAAAAGTTTTCAGCAACCTCTGGATAAATAAAAGAAAAAATATGTGGAATTTACATGCAATTTTTATTTTATGCATGTAAGGTCCTCATGCATTTCTCAGAAATGTATGCATTGACTCTCTACGTAAAATCTACCTGAGTGGTTGTGGACTGCCCATCCCTGGATGTGTTCACGACCAGGCTGGATGGGGCTCTGAGGCACCTGTTCTAATGGAAGGTATCCCAGTCCGTGGCAGGGGGGTTGTAACTAGATGACCTTTAAGGTCCCTTCCAACCCAAACCATTCTATGATTCTACCCCAAATCATGTATATTTGCATAAGGAAAACCCATCTGCACAGTTTATGGTAAAGCACCAGGAACTATGTGTGTAGCTGAGGTTTGCTATCTGACCTTTACAGGCAGAGACTCTGAAGTCCCAAATCAAAGTTAAGCACAGTCAGTAAGACCTGCAATTTAATTCAAATACTTGCCTTTAAACAGACCACTTTACTTGCATGAAAGGGTGGCTGATGCTCACAAGCAGAACATGGAATGTAATATTTCATTTGGAAGGTGAATGATCACTCAGTCCAACTGCCTGACCACTTAAGGGTGACCCAAAGTTAAAGTGTGTTGTTAAGGACATTGTCCAAATGTCCAAATGCCCCTTAAACACTGCCAGGCTTGGGGATTGACCACCTTTCTAGGAAGCCTGTTCCAGTGTTTGGCCACACTCTTAGAACTGTTTCCTAATGTCTCTTTTTTAACCTCCTTGCGCTGACTTGTGGACATGCTTGTGTGGGATGCCTTGCTTTGATTTGTAAGTTAGAGAAGGGAATAACACTTCCAGATAGAAAAGGGAAAGAACAGACAACTCTGATAAATTAAATGTTCTAAATTGTGTCAGTCTAACATCTAATAACTCTCTACTAGTTCTCTGTTAAGGGAATAACTTCTTCATTCACTCTCTAAATAAGGAATGTGTAAGTTAAATATGAAAGGAATGGTCAAGCATTCAAATGGAAAAATGGAGAATCCAAAACTCAGGAATTCAGGAAAGGCAGTCCTTTGTCTTTTAGTTCCTTTTGCCAAATAATTGAAGAAAAAAAAAGAATTCCTAAGCATCTATACAATAGCCAAGAGGAAGTTATCAAGAAAATGGAGTCAGGCTTTTCAGATTGCAGTATGGTGGGAGAGTGACAATTAGCATAACCTGAAATGACAGAGGTTCAAGCTGGATTTAAGGGAAAACCTTTTCACCATGAGGCATTCAAACCATGGAACTGTTTGCCCACAGAGTTTGCAAAGTCTGTGTTCTTGCAGTTTTTCAAAATCCAACAGGATCCAGTGTGATCTGAACTCATAGCTGACTCTGGTTTCAGCAGAGGCTTGGACTAGAAATCTCCCGAGGTCCCTTTCAAACTAAATTGTAATCCTATGGTGATAAGTAACAGGTAATGTGGTCTTACCAGAAAACAACCTAATAAAAGCAACAGTCCAGAAAAACAAACATTTCAATAAAGAAACCACAGTAGAGTCATGTAATTTTCAGAGGTGTAGAAAATGTGACACAGGAGGGAAGATTCAAAGAATTCATTTCTTTAGTCTTAGCAATGAGAGAATTGAAGGAAGATATGATATCAGTTCTCAAGTACATAAAAAGTATGGCAGAGATACAAACTGTTCTCCATGTCCAGTGAGATATGGCAAGAAGCAAGAGGTTTAAATTGCAGCTTGAAGATTTCAGCTACATTTTACAAAAAGCTTTTGAACTTAAGAAATGTTATGCAGTAGCTGACCACGGAGAGGTCTGAAGACTCAGCATGACTGCAAATTTTCAAGGTCAGGCTGAACAAATATCTGCCAGGAACTGATTAGATAGAGTGGACCCTGCACTGAAGCAAGAAGATGAACTGGAGAACACTTTCAGATCTCTTTTTTAATCATGTCTAGAGAAGCAACTTCATTGTCCTTATTACTAAATTGGCATGAAAAAAGAAAAAAAAGGTACCAGTGTCACCTCTTCAAGTTTTCTTAAATTATGCCAAGTATTTTTTGTTAATTCTCAGTTTTGTTTTATGTAGAATTAGGTAGAAGAACAATATAGCATCCACGAAACTAGAAAATTATTTTTATTAGAGTTGTTCTATTTTGTGCTTTGTTAATGTTTTTCTAACTTCAATGACATGAGCAGCTAGACTAAACGAACCCTTTGATTCATAACTGCTCATTTTGTTTAAAATACAGGAATGGCAGGCAGCACATCTCTTGCAGCTGCTCCATAAACCACCTTTTTGTCTAGCACTTTTTACACTGATGCTTTCTAAATATCACAAAGTTCTCCTCATATCATGGTTTAACCCCAGCCGCCAACTGAGCCCCACACAGTCACTCTCTCCCTCCCCACAGCGGGATGGGGGAAAGAATTGGAATAGCACAAGTGAGAAAATTCCTGAGCTGAGACAAAGACAGTTTAATAGGTAAAGAAGAAGCTGTGCATGCAAGCAAACTGAAACAAAGAATTCATTCACCACTTCCCATGGGCAGGCAGGTATTCAGCCATCCCCAGGAAAGCAGGGCTCCAGACTGTGCAGAGGTTACTTGGGAAGACAAACGCCATCACTCTTCCCACTTCCTTCTTCTTCCTCCAACTTCATGTACTGAGCATGACGCTATGTGGCATGGAACATCTCTTTGGTCAATTCCAGTCACCTGTCCTGGCTGTTCCCCTTCCTAACTTCTTGCGTACCAACCCATTTGCTGGTGGGGTAGGGTGAGAAGCAGAAAAGGCACTGACTCTGTCTGAGCACCACTTAGCAAAATCAAAAAAAATCCTTGAATTAGCAACACTGTTCCAAACACAAATCCAAAACAGCCTATACCATCTACTATGGAGAAAATTTATCCTATTCCAGCCAAAACAAGCACATCTAGCGAGGCAAGTACAGACGCCAAGATTTGGTGTCCTTTCAGCTAGGCTTGGAAATATGGTCCTAATCTAAATTCTTCATTTTACAGAATGGCTAGGTTTGTAAGGGACCTTAAAGATCATCTAGTTCCAACCCCACTGCCATAGGCAGAACACCTTCCGCTAGTCCAGACTGCTCAAAGTCCCATCCAATCTGTCCTTGAACATGCCCAGGAATGGGGAGTCCACAGCTTCAATGAGCAACCTGTTCCAGTGCCTCACAACCCTTGGAGTAAAGAATTTCTTCCTAATATCTAATTTAAACCCACTCTCTTTCAGGTTCTCCAGCCCTGTGATAATTTTTGTGGCCCTTCTCTGGACTCACTCCAGCATGTCTACATCAGTCTTACTCTGGGGCCCCCAGACCTGGATGCAGTACCACAGGTGGGGGTCTCACAAGAGCAGAGTAAAGGGTGAGAATCCCATTCCTCAACCTGCTGCCCACACCGCTTTTGATGCAGCCCAGGACACATTTGGCTTTCTGGTCTGCAAGTGCACATTGCCAGGTCATGTTGAGCTTCTCATCTACCAACGCCTTCAAGTCCTGCTCCTCTGGGCTGCTCTCGATCCAGCTGCTGCCCAGCCTGTACTTCGCTTGGGATTTCCCTGACCCACATGCCAGACCTTGCACTTGGCCTCGTTGGGACTTCACAAGGTTCACCTCACAGGGGTCACACTGCTTTTGACATTGAAGAATGCTGAGACAGACTGATTTATTAAACCCGAAGTTAGACATTCAGAGGAAGAACGGTGTTTCCCAGCAGAAACTGGCAGCTATGAGAGCGTGGGAGACAAAGTTCCAGATAAAGGCACAAGTGCTGCTACTGATAACGTATCTAAAGCTATTGGGCCTGGAGACATGAAACTGACAGTCAGTCACTTTACACTATAAGAGCCCAGTCCCGCTTTTTAACAGCAGGGTCTTCTAACATACCCCTGCTCGGAGTGTATGTAGAGATCCCTCCCTTTAGTGGGGACACGTTTCAAGGTTACTCCTCAAGCTCAGCAAAAGAGATTTGCCCATGGTCGTTGTATGGGTGAGTAACATCAATCTCCATAATTATTTTGCTAGCTTTAATATCATTGCTTCAGTGCTGCTTCAATACATAGTTCACTTACAGCTACCTATACTGTGTAGTAAATAATTCTGATTAAGGTTTTTGTTGTATCATTATCTTAATTAGTTTAATAATTTATGTTATTCATATATTTGGGTTGCCATCCTTATTCCTGTAGGACAGAGCTGTATGAAGGCTCAATTACACCTATATAATCCTTTAGACATAAACCATTGACCAAGTCTGGGACTAGGACTGGATCCAGCTGCACCCAGACTCCTCTCCGAGAAGTTTAGAAAGAAAGAGGGTCCCTTTTGCACCTCATGACTGAATGGGTCACAGGGCTTTCCTCAATACACTTCATCTGACGCTCTCATTCTGCCTGTGACACTCTTAATAACCATTATCTTCTATTAATTAACATCATTATTTTGCTATCTGACCCTAAAAGTATTCTCTATGGAAGAAGCTTACCACTGTGCAGCATTGTAATGCATACAGGATTAATCTCCAAATCAGGTGTTGTCTATGCCTAGATGTGTTCCAGTAAACTATGGCGTATGCCTGGATGTTACTGCACTTTAATAAGCATTAGATCACCAGCAAGGTTAGTACCTGAGCGTTGGCTCGTGGCTGGCGTTCTCCCAGGCAGTGCCCAGGCACACCTCAGGGATTAGCACAGGCCTGGTAGGACTTTCAACAGCAATTCTGATGCAGCCACCTGCTCTTCAGGGCTAGGAAGGTTTGTCTGTATGAAAACACATGCATTGGAGAATTTGGTGTCAAGACTGGAGAATGCTCCTGACCCATGACTGGTATTACATAAAATAGAAGTCTCTGTTATGGTCCCAGCTTGTTGTCTTCATTTTTTTTCCCTAAGTAGAAATTAAAACTATGCCAGCATAGGCATCAGAGAGTATTTACATAAACAAAATAAAACAAAATGTGCTTAGGAATATTAACCGTAGCTCCTGAAGTCTTTCTCTAGAGGCCCCAAAATTGTCAAAATCTTTATCATGTAAGAGGTTTTGATTTGTAATCGTAAACATTTACCATCATTGAATCAAGTATTGTATATTGATTATATATAAATTTTGTACCTAAGTCTATTTAATGTTTTGATTAACATTACTGTGAAGCATTTTGTACCTATATGTATGTATATATTGGCTGGTTCTGTCACCCTCTTTCCCTGGGTAACTTCACATCCAACATGATTTGAAACTTTGCTTACCTCTGCCTGCAACAGGTGCCAAATAACTTTTCTCCCTTAACTTCTTTCCAAAACAGGGTGGATACCATAAGGGTGGCTACTTCTCCACACTGTAATTAGAAGGGCTTGGTTAGGCTTTTGATTATGTCCCAGTATGGGCCAGAGAGGCTTGTACTGGCTCAGTAGAACTTCTTTTGGTGCAAAATTTCTAGCCTAGTAAGAATTCCAGTATAGCCAATATTAGAGTGATGAAAGGTGCTTTTTCTGCCAGGATAGTTTATTTTACTCAGATATCCAGCACAAACTGTTCCAGCAAGTGTGGTTTTTTGCTGCAATAAAATGCATCTGCACTATAACAAGTAAACATTGCGTAGTATATAGCAAGCCTCAGCCTGAAGGGACTTTGGATTATGACTTGATATTCTAAGATCGAGGGAGAGATGGTACAACATTTTTATTTTGTTATCTGGGACGATTTTCAATCAAGACAGCTCAGTTATAAAGCTATAAAAATTTTAACTATAAAAGTTTCTGCTTCAGTTACTGGCCAAGACAATATCTTGCTCTGACACAGCTTATATCAACCAACTAAATCAAACTTTGTGAAGAAGACAGTAACTCTGCACTTGAGAAATCTAAACAATAAACAGATAAACTTCAGTTACACAGAAGGTTAAACCTTCCATTGAGAGAAATTTTATAACCAAGTTAGTTAAGCTGCCCTGCCCATGATTAATGCAAAAACTATCTCCAAGGGAAACACACCACTGCAGATACAATTAATGAAATACTAACCGTGAGATTCTAATTAAGTTACAGGTTGTCACATTAAGCAGATTAAACTACATTAAGCAACTTATCCTTCCAAATAGTTAATGAAATGGTATATCCCAAAACCCGCTTCAATAAAAAATTATTCTGTTTCAGCTGTTAAATTTTGCTGTGAGAAAAATAAAATGCACTGACTCCAGAATAACCCCCCTTTGCTACCCTTCAGTATCTGCCTCTCTGCTGTACAAAGAGCTCCCATAACTTTTTTATTTCCATATATAGTGGACAATATATAGGGCCAGTCTGAGTAGTAAAAATGCCAGGAGAGCACACCAGTGATGGAAATAAAATTATTGAAACTCCCTTTCTTAAGACTCAGTGCCAAGCAAAAACTCTTACCTCATGCACAGATGGCTGAATCCTTCCCATCTGTTAGTAACTTCAGCCCTCCAACTCCTGCAGGATCCTAACATCAGTCCTGTGAGCATATTGGCACTCCTGGGGTGTATTAAGAGTCAGAGGTATCTGTTCTGGGTTTCCACAACTATTTGAGCACAGATTGGGACTTTTCCTCAGTTTAGATGTGTTTGTGTGCATAAGACATTGAAAGATCAAAATCTACCAAAGCAGCAGGACTAGACTAAGAGCTTCGCTGGCTCCTGGGAATACTGAAAGTAGGAAAAATAGCTTAAAATCCTTCTTCTCTTGAACAGCACTTACGAAGCTGAATTTTCTCATGTGCAAGCTGGTGTGTCACAGCTGGTAATAGGAGCTGATATACACTTCTAGCAGTGTCTGCAATTACTTGAACACTCATATCATTCCTTGCCAGTTGTTACACTAGAAAAGACATGTTTCCTTTTCAAATTGAAGGGTGTATGCTGCACAGACACCAGGTGTCTTTACTTACAGCCTCCGACTGTTACCACCTCTATTTATGGTACAGCCAAAACACATTAACTAAAGCAGAGCTTCCTGAACTTTGGCTTTTGCAGCACTGTTGATACACAAGCTACTTCCACCCGACATGAGGAGGCAGGGCTGCCTACCAGGAGATACTCACTTGAAGTGTAGGATGAGCAACCCAAATCTGCTACTGTTGGCAATCAGTTACTGCCAGCCTGGAGGCAACTACCTGGTGGCTCACAGAGATTTCTATACACAGGCACTAATTATTACTAACTGTTAATGGTCATCAGAATAGCTTTATCATCTAACTCATTTAGTAGGCCTTAGATTCCATAAAGTAACAGAAATAACTTTAATCAATATAGATTTGTGTTTAATATTTATGAATGTCACTCCTACTACAAGGTCAGTTTGACATTGGACATAGTGATAGGAGTTGAAATTATCAAGAACTGTCAAGTGAAAAGGGTCAGAGGGAAGAAATAACTTAGGAATTTCCACTGGCAAAGGTCAGTACATCTGCCTGACCATAAGCAACTAATATATGTCTGTACTGGTATGTACAGAAGAGAGATAACAGATAACTTGTACCAAACAAGATAATTTAGTACTATTTTTCCTTTACCTCAAGGGAACTAAGAGAATGACAGAAAAATCAGAACAGTAAAGCTCACATTTCTAGTCTCCCAAGTCCTACCTTGAGAACTTTGGCCTCTGAACATAAGTGAGATTTCTTCACCAATGAACCATACATGCTTACATTTCACAAGCATTAAGATAAAAAGTACGTAAGCGTGTTATTAGAGCTCCAGATAGTCTTGGATTTCATACCACACCTGCACAGAAAGCTTGTTCTTTTGCTTTCCAGTGTGCCTAAGGAGGTAAGAAAAGATTTTAAAACCCCATATTTATTTCTAGAACCGACTTCTCTGGGTTGGGCAGCTCAAAATGCCTCACTGCTCAGCCCATCACTTGGAGCCGCCTGCGGACTCAGGGCTTGGCTGTCCCGCATACTCCATGACTCGGCCGCGGGTTTTACCCTCCTGAGGTGCGGAACTGGCCGAGGGGACACGGGCCCGGAGGTGGCGACTGTGCCGAGCGCGGCCCTGTGGGTGCCGGTACCCCCGGGCTGCTGAGCACCGGCACCAGGAAACTGCACCGCAGCACCCGGCGGTGGGAGCACGCTCGCACTCCTCAACAGGACTGCAGGCAGCGTTTACCAAGGTGGCAGCACGACCGAGTGCCTCCCTTTCCCCGGGTCAGAAGAGCAGCCCTCAGCCCCGACACCGTCCCCGCCGCGGCTCCCTCAGCGCCGGCCCCCCCGCCGCCATCTTGGGAAGGCGCTGCCGGGCTGAGCGCGGGGGAGGGCCGGGCCGCGGGGGGCCCTGCCCGGGGAGCCCCTGCCCCTGCCGGCCACCCCCAAGCGGCCGGGCGCTGTGGAGCTGTGCCCGCCGTGGTAAGGCGCCGGGCGCTGTGGAGCTCTGCCCGCCGCCCTGAGGGGCCAAGTCATGGGGAGCCGAGCGCTGTGGAGCTCTGCCCGCCGTCCTGAGGGGCCGGGCCATGGGGAGCCGGGCTCTGTGGAGCTCTGCCTGCCGCCCTGAGGGGCCGGGCCGTGGGGAGCCGGGCCGTGGGGAGCCCTGCCCGCCATGGTGAGGCGCCGGGCGCTGTGGAGCTCCCTGCAGCTCGGCGCGCTGCCCTCGGCGGGCTGGTCAGGTGAGGCGCCGCAGCCGTTCAGCAGCTCCTGCTGGAGAGCCGCGGAGCCGCCGCGCAAGGGGTGGAGCGGCAGCATGGAGGAGGAGGAGGAGAAGGAGAAGGAGGGGGACGAGACTCCTCAGAGGCGGCAGCAGCAGCGCGGGAGGTGAGAGGCGCTCCAGCGCTCCGCGGGCGGGGGTCGCTGCCCCCGCGCCTTCCTGTGGGCAGGGAGGGACCGGACCGAGCCGAGCGGCGCCTCCCGCCCCGCGCCCGTCCCGAGGAGAGCCACTGCCCGGCGGGCGGCCGGTGGAGCGGAGCACCTGCTCCGAGCGGGGCTCGCCGCACACACACTCAGTGCCGGGTCCCGCCGGTGAGTGTGGGGCACACGGCGCTGAGCCCCTGCGGGAGGCGCGGAGCGGGGCAGGGCGAGCGCCCGGAGCGGTGGGTGGGTGGGAGGGAAGATGAATGGGTGGGTGAGTGGGTAGGTGCGGGGGGCCGGCCGGGCAGGAGCGGCACAGCCCGGCCGGCCTCGGAGCGGAGCTCGCCGTGTGCCCCTACCCAGCCCCTGCCGCGCCGCCCGGCTGGGCACAGACCCGGCCAGCCACAGCTGGCTTGGACGAGGGGATCCCTTCGAACCGGTGAACGAAACCCTGGAGGGAAAAGTGGTGCGCTCTCCCTCCCGCCCAGCGCCGAGGCTTTGGGCTCCCGTCAATTGCCGGTAACTCGCGCTGCAGCAGCGCTCGGAAAGAAACAAGTTATATAATCGCTCACCAAAAATCCGCTTCATAGTATCGGCGGCTCGGCGACTGCTTTCCTTTGAAGAGGAGACACGGACAGATGTTTATCGCAACGACGGGGGAGGGGGCTCGCACTGCATAGTGCGAACTGGAAGGTATTAACGAAGTCATTTAATGTAATTAGTGCAGTCAAATAATCTCAATGATCGTCAATTATCTCTAGTAAGGATTTGAGGAAAGCGTTTGTTGAGTGTCTTGACGGCATGCAGTCAAATTCGTATTGAACTTAAGCAGAAATAGTTTTTCTAGTGATGATTATGATTTCTTAGGTTTGCTGAATGGCGATTATGAAGCAGCTTTTCAGTTTTAAAATAAAGTACTATTTGCACTGAAATGTTTTTTCATTAATTACCAAACTGTACCAACTAAAGTGACATCAAAATCAAAGATAGCGACAGGAAAATTACTTCTATTTTCCGGCAAAAGATCCTTGCAGAGTAATATATTTTTTTAATTCATAGTAGTAGCTGTATCAGTTAAGAAAGTATGAAGCCTGATTTATTTTGTAGGTAAGATTTTGGGAAAGACAACAATGAGATTTTTTCTTCTTAATTCATGAATTATTGCAGTAGTTGCTTTAAAATGCTCTAAATTATCTGAAATTGAAATGCCTGTTATAAAAAGTAGTGAAATTTTTTAATGCCTGGAGACTGGCAAACCCTGTCTGATTCAGTTGTGATGGAAGAGTATGTATTTGGGAGAGTAGGAAGTAAGGGATGACAGTGTAACTGTTGAAATATAAATACAGTTAATTTGGCTTCAGCTTGGCCCAAATCAAAAGAGATGCACAGCATTTTTAAGAGGAAGCAACTGTTATTATTATTATTTTCTTCACTTGCATTAACTAGGTAGATTGAACAAAAACCTCTGGAGAAATCTGCTATTTCTTCAGCCTTTATAAGCTCAAAATTGAACTAAACCTTTTAATTCTTCATTCAATGGCTTTTAAGCTTTTTTCAGCAAATAGGAAAGCAATTATTTTGTGCATGATGAGAAAACCAGAAATGCTGCCATATTAGTTAGTGTCTTTATATGTAATGCCTGCTGTGAAATTAGTTCCACTTTTTGTCATATTGAAAAATCCCTTCCTGATTTCATTTCATTTTTTTCCCAGTCAGTTGCTTTAACCTTATAGCTTGCAGTGTGTTGGCTAGCTAATCATTATCTTACCTCTGATATACTCAGAGCCAGGGCCACAGAGAATCTCTTGATCATCTTGTGTCTAAATGCAGATTTGAATAAATTTTTTTTTTCTGTAAACCAGATGCTGCACTTGTTTGAATATTCATAGAAAATCTAGGAAAGAAGTTACATGTTATGTGCTCTTTGCATGTAACATCTTAGTGTTTAGCAGCTGTGCAAGGAAGGGATGGTTTGGGTTTGAATAGCCCTCAACTGTGCCCAGACAGATGAACCTGACAAATTGTTCAGGAAAGAGAATTGGGCATTGCCAAGTGACACTGTGAAAACAGTGCTGCCATTGTGTCCCCACTGTGAACAACAAGGTTTGATAAGATGTTGTGTGAGTGAAAAATCAGGTGGTACAAAATGTGTATCAAGATGTGTATCAAGAGTTACTTCTGTAAGACCTGGTACTGTGGTTGGAGCTGGTAGTGCTACTGTCTGGTGACTAGGGCTTATGATTCAATTTCAGGTTTTATTGCTTAGAATATCTGGAAATAGGTGAGTTGTTTAGGCAGAAACTTCCTGTAATGTGGACTGGTTTATGAGGGAAGATTTCAGTGAGGTTCAACTGTTTCTGGTAATGATATTGTGGCAACAACAAGTTGTTTATATGTGTTTATTCAGTTGTGTTTACATGAAGCACTTTGTCTCCTTAAAACACCTAAGTATTTAGAATGCTGCCTTGAAAATTAGTAATGGCTCATATTTGTGTTGGAAGTATGCCTTGTCTCTGCCATAAGGGTAAAATAAGAAAAAGAACTGACCAAACAACTTCTAATATTAACACTTTTATTTTTGACAAACAACCAAAGCACTCTGCATTTCATTGATGGTAGGTGAAGAGACAGTGTAATCTGGAGTTGTGAGGATGGAGTTGAAGGCTCTTTATAAGATAAAAGGGTTGTAGTGAAAAACATTACCATACTGTGACATTTCCAGTTTCCTTGAGTATTGACATTTTGCTGTGTATGGTGTGCAGCTTCTCAGAATTTCTTTTTTAATGGGTGTGTTTCACTTGAAGAACTGTGAGGGTGCTGTATTGGATGTGTCTTCTGGCTTTCCAGTATGACGTTTTGGATGCTCAAAACTTATTATTTGTAAAACCTGATGATTTTGGCTTAACTCATGTGAAAGATAGTCCTTAAACAGTTGAGTTCAAGAAAGGCATCTATTTCAATAAAGAAAAACTTATAATTTCCTTATCTGAGTTGGCCTAGAAATTATTTGCTTGGATTTCAATAAATTTTAATTCAAATATTATAAATATTTCTGTAAAATCCATATATCTATGGGGTGCTTGTACATGCATACATAGACAGAGGGAGAGAGAATGTTGCTTGGAAAAGAAAAATTTGAGTTTATGTTGCAATTTAAGTCGATTTAGAAAGAACTTAGGGAAGTATTTTCATGTCACAGAGAAATTACATTGGGCCCTGTGTGCTTGGACTTTGAACTGAAAAGAGGGAATCAAACAGACAGGCATTTAAATGAATATAAGCAAAATTATATGACTGTTTATTAATTTAAAAATAAACTTGAGTTTAATGCTTGGGCGTTGCTGCACTTCCTGGACAACTGAGGTTTTACAAGGTGTTAAAGAATTATTCTTTGTGTGAGTCTAGAGGAGGTCTTCATAGGAGTTTATTCCCTTCTGGCACAGAGGAAAAAGAAAACAGAAAATTAAAAGACTTAGTAAACGAGGTGGAGATGACAATTACACAGTTGCAGATATAAAAGTGCCAGAGTTGATGATAAATGAACTTCAGATGCTGCTTTGCCATGTGTATCCCATGGATCAAAGTTTTGACATGATTTCTGTGCACTTTTATGGAAACAGTTCTTACACTGAGCCTGTGCTACAAAGGAAATCAGTTTTATCCCATTGTATGTTCAAGTGGAGCCTTAATTTCATTGCATGTCATAGTATTTGGTTTTAGTCATATCTAATTGACATGAAGGTGTTAAATGGAAAACCCTTAGAATGGAGTGTGAACTTGTAATATTTTAAAACTTCATTTTAGTTTAGGAAAACCTGTTCTAGCAGCTTCAGTGGCAGAGTAACTTAAAATACCAAACTCAAGATGTATGGGCTGTTGACACAATGGAGTGGCTAAAATGAGTTTTTAAATGCTCAACTTCAAAGTTTGGCAGTTTTTTCTAACAGTAAACCCCATCCTGGTGCGTCTGTGTCACTGACTGCAGGCACATCAGTAAACCAGCTGAAGCTGATGCACTACTCAGTCGTGTCAATAGTAATGGGAGTGGAGCTGGTGCCAGAACGCCAAAGTTGGGGTCCAGATCTTGTAGCTGGGTTGGCACAAGTTTCATGTTTGCTCTTTTGGAAAAGCTTTATTGAAATTCTGTGTAAGAGTGAAGGGCCACCCGTGGAGGTTATAGTTGGTGTTGGAACCCATGACTTACCGGGGCAGCTAGGTGCATGTGCCATCTTCTCTTGTTTTACTGTTGGTTTAAAAATTGTCTGCCTTTGATTTTTGACCTGTTGTCCTGCACACCATCACACAGCCGTAATGCACACGCCTCGCTCCGCTGTGTGTCAGCCCGAGCCCTGCAGAGCAGGTAAGAAAACTTCCATTCCAGCCCTTGTGCTTTCAGCATTCTTCCCTATACATTAAGTAGTTATATGAAATTAGTTGTTTAGGCAGAGCAAAGTAAAGCAATTTCCGTTCTGATGTAGGGAAATTTGACTCCAGCTTTCCTTTGGTGACTGTTTCAGCAATGGCATGGAATTGCACTGCTCTTGGGCTTAATCATAATGATAGTCCAGGCTGCTCTTTTAAATGTGGTGGCCACATGCCAAGTTTTGGGTTCTTTATTCAAGACTGCAGTAAAAGATGAGGGTAAAGAGGAAAATAACTAATTTAAATAGGCCCATGTTGTTAAAGACATTGACTCCTGGATCTCTCATCTCTGTTAAGCTGCATGTCCCCTATGGACAGCTACTGTCATGTCAGGGATCATAACCTAGACAGAACACGCATGTAATAGAAAACTTCTGTCATCTTAAATGCAGTTCATATACATATCTGGGGACTACAAAATGCTCTTATTGGACAAGGGCAATCAGCTGGAGCACCTGGAAACAAAGGGAAAATAGTTATGTATTGTCCCAGATCCAGGAAAAGGCATCTTGATGCAGTCAATACAACGCCTATAGCTGGTCAGGTGTAACCCAGGTTTGAGAATGAGGCTCCGGGGACTACTGATGAGCCTGACTCTAAAGCCGATTTGCATTTGTATCCAGAGGCACGTAAGGGCGTAGCTGATAGGCATGAATAACTCTGCTGGTTTAGTGCCCCTAATGAATACCAGCAAAGCAAAGGTGGAATGTGTAGTAACGGGAGTGGGCTGCCTTGTGGGTGGTGGGTGGCTGTTGAAACTGCTGTTATAGTATAGAACGTTTCTGTCTGAGAAGGCAGACAGAGTTTCAGCAGCATCGGTACTAAATGTGAGTGAAACCTCAGATAGGGAACAGATCGAAAATGAAGAATATTACAGGTAGGTGGAAGTGTTGAACCTAACTTGGCAATGTATGTCACTGAGCTACACTGAGTGAATTTTAAATTGAGTGTATTTAATTAATTATATATTTTAATACCAGCACTGGCATAAGTAGTTTTGGTTTACAACACTATTCCTGTTCTCACCCTTCCCTGTCTGAGCCAGTTTGTTGGCATAAACACTTGCATGGTTGCACAGTGATGCAGGTGAAAATTAAGTGCTTCTCTAGGGATGGTAAGGTAAGAAGTCACTAGCAGTTAGATTAGTTTCTTAAACAAATTCACCATGTGGACAAAAGTGGTTTTTTTGGCAAGCCTGGGGGAGTAATGAGGGAAGAAATGGATTGGCTCACAGTATTGGCTGCTTAAGTAATACAGCTGCTGTAATAATAAGCCCAACAACAGATGATCTTTGGTAGATACTGCACATTTGGGTTTTTTGTAACTAATTTTTTTTCTCCATGATGTCTAAATAAAACTTTGCTTTGTTTTACTGCTGATCCTCAAAACTAGATAACAAAGATTAAAAATGATCCATTCTAATTCTTGAAGCTGTTTATGGAGAATGCTATTCCTTCTTTTGTTATCAGCTCTGTTATTAATCTTTCTTGAGCAGTACACAAGGTTACTGTGGAGTCAGGATACTTACAGATCTATTGAATGAAAATTTCATCAATGCTTATTCTTGATAGGGATTTTTAATGTGAACTTTCAGATTATAAAACTATTTACAGATCAGCTAGTTGCAAGCTTGAGAGATGTTCTTTGTGTGATATCCTGAGACCTAAAGCAGCTGAAATAATTGCTGGTGCAAGTGCTGTTGCAGTGATAAAAAATATACATAGTGAAAGAACATTTCCACGGCGTGTAGCTGTATACAGTTTGCAGAAGGCTCAGGTTCTTGCTTTGATAAGTCTGCATTGGTGTGATGGAACTGCCTGAAGTACTGCACAATAAAAGTTTAAATGCATTCAGAATTTTCCAGTCTCAAACTGTTCGTTAATTAAAGCAGCCAATTTCAGACCTGAAGGAAAAATAAAAGCACAGCCAAAACTTAGCTGGCAGTCATTTGCTAGCAGAGCTTGTGGGAGCCAATTACTTATATGCTCCCTAGTGTTTGCAGATACCTTTCTTTTCAGCTGAAGTAATTTTTTGTTTCAAGCCAAAATACATGTTTTTTGCCGTTACTAAAAGTATGTATATTGAAAGAAAGTTTCTGAGTTGTGTATCTGTATATGGCTTGCAGAAAGGTCAGCCTTGCTTTGGCAAGGCTACAGTGGTGTGAGTTTGCTGGGAGTTGTGTGCTGTTCCCTTTAGGTGATATTTAGTACAGCCTGGTTCTGCATGTACTCTACACAGAGAAACAGTGATCAAAATGAACCAAACCTTTTGCTTCAGAAATGGAGCAAAAATGAATGTATCTGCAAAGCTATGGAATGTTTGCAAGGCAATTGTAAAGTTTTGGGGGAGATGTCAGTTTCCAGTAAATCAGAGCTTCATTGTAACTCTTCAACTTTCTGGCTTATGGATTTGTTAAATAAGGACCACATTTCTGTGTAGAAAGAAATGATAAATCTGTTTTGGCAGACTTCATGTTTAGTAGCATGTCTGTGCTTGGCTGTATGTCTAGTGGGGGGAACTGCATCACTTTCATTTACGGAGTAGCAGATGTTAGAGGAGACTGGATGAAAAAGGTGCTAACGCAATATATTGTATGCTGATGCATTTCGTGTTCACATAAAATTCAAGTAATTTGGCTTGAAGCTCTGTTCTGTTCAACAGACCATTTAAAAAGAAAAAATCTAATGGCAGAGTGCTTGGTGTGATGTTATTGTATCCTGTTTCCAACCTTCTTTTGGAACAGAAAGTATTAAAATGTGTAGTTAATTTTTTATTATTTTCCTAAATAAATGAAGCTCAAAGCCAAAATATTTGTATCCACGTTTTCAGTTATATAAACAATGCTGACATAAGCATTTTACCCCAAACCTGTTGTCCTGAGGGCTGTATCCTGTTTACAGGTGCAAGCTAGTTAAGTGGGACTTGAGACATGGGTTTTCCATGCCATGTCCTGCCTGATCTACAACTTCCCTCTTGCTTTTTGGATTCCCAAGGGTGCCTCAGCGTTTGGTGCTGGAAAACCAGTTATGTGAGCCCTGTGTTTTGATTCATGTTGGCCTTCATCCTATTCCTCAGCCAGTGGCGTTCTTCCCTGTGCCTGGAATTCCTTCTGGCCTCATGGATTTGGCATGACTAATGCTCTGCTTTAGGGGGCTGTATGACTTGGTCCATTTTCTTTCTGAACTCAGTAGAAAGAGCAGAGAATCTCCGAGCACAGAGAGGGGGTGGTGGCCCTGCATCCTGGTGGGCCCCTCTAACAAACGGTGCCACCCACGTGCCCTGGGCTGGGATGGGTCTCCTCATCTGAAAGGGTGGGCTCCATTTGTTAGGAAAGAAGTTTAATGCTTTCAAGTAGAATAGTGGGGTTTCTTTCTTTTTAAAAGTATGGAAAATAGAAATTTTCTTGTAGAATTGTACGTAACAGTAAATATTCACCAAGCATGTGATCTCTTCCCTCTCTCTCCCAAGTAAATGCAACTCTACTTTGGTTTGATTTTGATGTTTCTATACCTCATAATTTTTGCTGGCATTTAAATATTTGAATTAGTTTCTCAAGTGCTAAACTATTATTTTGGTGAGGGGAAGAATTAAGGAAAATTGGCAGAAAAATCAACTAATTTCTGACTGGCTATTTTCTAATATTTAAAATATACCTGTCAGATCTCCTTATCTGTAGAGACTTTCTTTTGCAAAAGTGTAAGAATCTCCTTGCACTAATAATTTGTTGAGTTTTATTTTAAACTAATGATTTCTGGCTTTCAAGAAACTATCATCTTTTTTTTTATAAGAAAAATTAGATTTCTTTTACTGTATGTCATAAATATTCTAGGATATATTTTACCAGTTTAAATGAAACAGAAATGAACTAGCAAGATTGATACCTCAAAGGAATCTACAGTTCATCAGGAATACTTTGAATTGATTGTTTGTAAATGTGTCCCTTTCTTATGTATGTAAAACTTTTAAAGTCTTTTCTGAGCACTGAGGTCTTTTATCCCTTGAGCTGCTTGTGGAATACTAATGAAAATAATGTATGTGCATCATGTGGAAAATATGTTGGCAGACACAGAGATACCTGCAGTGCCTTAAATGCTTTGGCATTGTCTTTGTTTAATCACCAAAGTCGATTCTCTGCTTCCCCTAGAGGTTTAGACTTTCAGAGAGATCAAAGGTTTATATGAAAATTTAAGCAAAAGTAGAATTCACCTATTTTAGAGATAAATGAATAGATAAACAGAAGCTTAAAAATAAAACCTTAGGCACTCTTGTCTCTAATATAAAATACCTTTTGGGAACAATAATTACAGTAGTGATATATATTTAAAAAGTCAGACATCTGAGATGTTAACAGAAGAATTTCTTGGAATTAAGTACCTGTATAATTAAACTTTAGTGATTTGTTTTCATGATGCTCTCTAGAAGAGGGGATGTTTTATGCTGTGTCTGTGTGCTTTCCTACATTAATAAGCTGACTTGGCATTGAAAATGCTCTTGAGGAATGCCAAAGTACTCAAACCTAACCCTCTTATGTTAAAGTTACAATATCCATTACAGTTTTGGGGGGTATTCTGTCTGCCTTTTTGTGGCACTGATCCTTTTTGATACCATTTATATCTGCTCCAAATGCTACAGAGCAAATTCAATGTCTGTTTCATTGAAGGCTGACTCCAGCAAATGTTCAGTGGAATAAACAGTTCTAAAAAATAATAAACAGTATAAACAATTAAATTTAAATTATGAAGCAGATGTGGTGTCTTAATGTTGTATAGAAAAGGCATAATCAGAGTGATTTCAGTGAAAATACAGGGAAACCAGAGTACAGAGCAATTACATGAAACAGGATTATGACCAGGGGTATGAAAAGATTCTATCACAGTGTTTTATGAGTGTTGTTCGTGCTTCTTTATCAGATGTGAATTGTGATGTGTTAATATTTTCTCTGCTGCATGGTAAAATAATGGTTATTTTGTTAAGAAAATGTTACAGTATTTATCAATTGTCATACCTTTGATACCATACTTAGTGTTTAGTCATCAGTTGCTGCTGAAATAGCAGGAACAGACATTTGAAGTTTGAGCATCACCAGTAAATGCATTTGGATTCAATTTGGTAACACTTCTTATGTGTGTGTAATGTCTCAGCTGAAATGTTATAGTGAACAATGTATTTCATTTCCCTGAAATTGTGAGCCTGTGGGAGGCACAGTGAGTTTTGTGATTCCTAAGGAAACTGTGGGCTTCAGCAACTTTTAAAATAAGATAGGAATATTTGTTTTTTCTACTTGGGATACAAAGAGATTATATCCCTAAACTCCACAACACTTAAATGCAGTTTGGAATAAGAGACTGATTACTGAGTTTACAGTTTTTAAGAAATGTGCCAGAATTTGACTTCATAGAAATAATATTTTCTTGGTTATTTTCTCCCCTTTTTATATTTCACGATGGAATTAAGAACAAACACTGCAGCCATGACTTCAGATGTTTCAGTTTTCTGTGGCCTTTCACCAGTCAGTTCAGTTAAATGTATATCAGAATCGTATTTGAAATGGGTACATTTACCTTTATTACAATAAGCTTTTCCTTTATTTTAGACAAAACAGGAAATAGTATAGGATATCTTTCATTTTCTGACTTTCCTGCATGTATGTGCCTCTTGTTGGTGTAAGTGAAGTGTTAGCAGTGCTACATGAGGCTGCTGCTCCTACTACAAAATAAAGCCACTCTACAGGCAAATCCTGTGGTGCTGTGCAGTTCCAGTGTGTCTTGGACAGATTTGCAGGATCATATTACATAAAGGCACTGAATGTCAGAAGTTTCAGTAGGAATTACTATTCTTCCAAAAATGTAAATTAAGGAACCCTTCCCCCTCATTTTTCCAGTTGGTAGATAATAGTGTTAGTATCTGAAGCTGTTCATTCCAGGGAGTGAAATGCAGCCTGAACTACAAAGAGCTCTCATGTCTGCTTGCCACAGCATGTTCTTCCAGGCTTCTGTGTAACAACGACTGCTTTAAAAGCATATTTTGTTGATTAAAAAAAATACAGTAGATCATAAAACCAGAGGCTTGTTTCTAATGTGCGTGAGAACAGTCTTATGAATGCTGAAGCTAGCCCAAGAAAATATTGATTAATTTAAAATCTGTTTTAGTTCTTCAGACAAAGATATGGATAAGAACACGGATGAAGAGCAGCCTTCAACTGCATGTAGCCAGTACCCTAAAGAGGCAGTGAAGAAACGGCAGAACTCGGGTCGAGGTTCTGGGGGCACTGATTCTTCCAAGACCTTCAGGAAAAGCTTCAGGCTGGACTACAGGTTAGAAGAGGATGTAACTAAATCAAAGAGAGGCAAAGATGGCAGATTTGTCAACCCATGGCCAACGTGGAAATCACCAACCCTGCCAAACGTTTTGAAATGGTCCCTCATGGAAAAAGATAACAGCAATGTGCCACGCTCAAAGCAGGTAAATACTTGAATGTTTTCATGGTTTGGACTGGTTCTACCTCTGCTCTAATCAATAAAATGGTACAGTTTCTAACTAATCCTCATGAGGCATATTATGGAGATTTTTCTGAGTCTTACTTTGCTGATTTTATTTTCACTTTATTATTTTCAAAAGGTAGGTTAATACTTTCTACCTCTTTAATTTTTGTTTCCTTTCTGTTCTTTGATTTATCCAGCTTGGTTTGTATTTCTAAAAACAACAAAAGTGGCCCCCTAGCTCAGTCATAAACCACAGTTACACCCTTTCCTTTTTAATAAGTGTTGCCTTATGAAGCATATTGCTAAAATAATTCTTGTTGCATGAAAAAGCTGTGGCATATCTAATTTTAAAAGCTTTGCATTTTTATTCCAGGCTACCATTAAATACAGATGTTACACCTTTTTCATGAAAATGTAATAAGTAGTTGCTGTCACTTATGAAAGTGTTCACAAATCTGATTTTCTATTTCAGTACACCAGGAGAAAAAATTGGGTATGTTAAAACTAACCTGAGGAAAACTTGTCTGAAACACTTAAACTACACTGCCTGTTTACTGGGAAACTCTGTTATTTGTTCTTGGTGTATTGCTTTTGTCAGATATTGTATATAAAGGAGGAGACAGGAGAAGTAACCTCTGAGAGAAGCTTCTTTTCCATGAGGAGTAATGGATACTCGAAAGCCATGGTTGTCTTTGTGGCCACAGGAAGTGTGAGGATGACTACAGTTTGGACAGGATTATTCCTCAGTGTATTTCTGACGTGTTGACTGCACTTCAGAAAAGCTGTGCTGAAACTTGCACAGTCAGAGGCAGCATTTGTTAACAAGCAGGTGTTAATAACACTTTTAAGCATCCAAGAAGGTATGCATAGGCTATCAATCTCACAGTCAGTATTTAGTACAGAGCTTTCAATTTTATCTTACATGAATTACCTGTGAAGGAAGGAATTTGGTCAGTTTTATGGACAGAAGAGCTGTGTTGCCCGTTAACACATGGTGGTCAGAGGTTTAGGGATGTCTTTAAGGATATGAGGCACAGAACATATTTAAGGGAGAAATAATCTTGGCTGTAATTGTTCTTTAGTAATAATAACAAAAAATTTACTTCACAAACAAGCACAACAGACCTATGTCAGTCTTGGGATCCCCTCCAGCAATTTACTTTTTAAAATGTCATGATCTGTACCTTGTAATGGTGACAGAAGTTGCCTCAATGTGTACAGCTTTGGCCACATTTGCATAAAATTCACACCTTGATGTTTTCACTTGCTTTGACCTCTGCCCTACCTGATATGTGTACAGGGCTTTGTCTCTTCCCAGTGCCAGCCAGAAGCCTGGTTGGTGGCTGCAGTGCCCAGAAGGCAATGCTGAGGTGAACTGGGGAGTGCAGGACACACAGCTCTGACAGCAGTGGAGAACTGCAGCACTCCCCTTTAATTTACACTTTGGCCCTACAATAAAGCATGATCAGAAAGAAATTTAAAAGGCACCAGTTGAAAAGCTGTCTCTTGACCCAGCTGGGATTAATTTTGGACTAATTTTATTGTTTGCATGTGAAATTTTTTTCATTAAGTGCCTGCAATTATTCAGGAACTCAATGAAGTAAATCAGAAATAAGAAAACATAGATAGGGATCAATGAAATGCACTTCTGGAGGCCTCAGCTGTTTCAATGCTTGTTCCAACCAGTTTTGTTCCACACCTAAATCAGCCTGTAAAACACATTTGAGCTTGTTTAAAATTCAAACTAAGGGCTCCATACTTTATTTAGCACTGCTAGACAGTATGTCCTTTGAGCAGACTCCTACTTCAGCTCCACATTGAGTGTGCCTAGTGATACCCTCCTATGCTGTGCAGCCTCAGTTTATCTGTACCAAGGACTTTGCATATGTAAAAAAAAAGCATATTATCCAGGATATGTACTTGTACTTCACTGTGGAAAACCTATATATATTATAATCATGTCTTTACAATGAGCCTATATCATTATCCAGAATGCACAGACTTCTTGTATTTTCATTACAGGCATTATTAATAACTTTGTTCAGTGCTGTTGGAGGATTCTTAATGATTAGTTGTTGGATCAACAATTTAGATTGTTCTCATTTCTGCAAAATCCCATGATATTCCAGTATGCACTAAGCACCAAAAATCCCAAGCTAATCAGCTAGTCTTACCAAAGCCTGTCATGTGTTTCTTCTTGCTTTGCATTAGGAAGGAAAGAAGAACGGGGAAGGGGCACAGCAGGAGGAGTTTTTGTATTCAGTGTTGCAGATAAGACAGTATTAAGCACATTTTGCTTCTCTTGGTAGTTGATTTGACATTACTGCCATATTTCATAGTTCTGTTATAATTTGTCTAGTATAATATGTTTCTGGTTAGTCTGACAGAGAACATAATGTACTAAGGCAGGATTAAAGTTCCGTAAGATTCTGTATTTTATTAATTATGTTGTTTTATCCTGTTGTGTGAGTTTTAAGAATTTCATATGAAGTACACTGCTAGTGTGACTTGTGTTTTAATTTCAAATCTTATGAGTTGAGTAATGAGTCCTCATTACTTTAAGAGGTGATTTTCATGTGCTTTTCTAAAATACTAAAAATAAACCCCCAAACAATCTCAAACACAAACCCCATGCACTGAGAAGTAATTTTTTGGTATGATTTACTATGGTAGTTCAACAACCTGCCTGATTTCTGATCTCATCCTCTGAGGAATCATTTATTTGGATCAGAGGCCTGGACAGCACAAGCTCTGTATGAGATCTACAAGTTACACAGCCTTTGTGCTCTTGGTTTGCCTTAAACTTTTGTTCACAGAATTTCTTTTAAATAGGTCAAGATAGCAGTGGTTCGAACTGTGCTCCTCTTTATTTATCAGCCTTCCTGTCTGTGTGACCTTTATAAATGCCTTTTATAGTGATTAGTTCTACCCTTCAATGAACTATTTGAAATACTTAATAGTGTCAGTCCCAGTGACATCCCTGTTAAGCCTTTGTTAATAGTGCAGAGGTGTTGTGGTTTTACCCCAGTAGGTAGCCAGGCCCCAGTCAGCTGCTGACTTAAACCCCCCACACCACTTGCACTCCATTGGAATTGGAAGGGCAAAAATGAGAAAACTTTTGGGTTCAGATAAAGCCAGTTTAATAGGTCAAGCAAAAACTGCATGCACAAGCAATTTGTTCCCTTTGCATGGGCAGGCCAGTGTTTTGCCACCCCCAGGAAAGCAGGGCTGCATCCCATTAACAGCTACTTGGGAAGACAAATGCCTTCAGTCTGAATGTCCCCTCTTCCTCCTTCTTCCCCCAGATTTCGTTGCTGAGTGCAGTGTCCCATGGTCTGGGATATTTCTTTGCAGCTGGGTCAGTTGACCCAGCTGTGCCCCCAGTCAGCTGGCTTGGAGCTGTGTAACCACCGTTCAGCAGCAGCTAAAACATCAGCCTGATGTCAACACTGTCTGCAGCACAAATCCCAAACACAGCTCCATGGGAAATCCTGGGAAGAAATTTAACTCTATCCCAGTCAAAACTTGTACAATATGTTTGAGTCCCAGTTAAGAACTAAGTGTTCACATCTACCAAATGGCCAGTTCTCCATCCATTTAGTACTGTTTATTAATATTCCATGATGGTAAAGTTAAAAAATAGTATGTATAAAATGTCGGCAAAAATAAAGTGAATTAATATAGTTCTCAGAAAAGTCTAACTCTGAAACCAGCTACTTAAAAAGAATACTTTCCATAAAAATTTTATTTAGTGACCTAAATTGTGTTACGACAATTGATTACTAAATTCTGCATCTGAGTTTAATTTCTGTGATATAATCTGATTTGTTGGCTTAGCCATGTGTAGTTTGTTGGTTTGCCCTAATTTCCAGTTTTGAGTATTATATTAGTTTTGTGCATATTCCACTTTCTTTTTAATTGAGGTGTCACAATATAACACTGCCTGTGGTTCAGATTTCTGTGGCCAGTGTTGTTTCCACGTGCTTAGAATGAAATAGAAATAAGAAAGTGAAGCTTCTTTCTTGGAGAAGCAGCCATTTATCTCAGTCTAAGACCCCTACTTGTATGATTTAAGTGATTGTATTGTACTAGCCTTATTCAGCTTTATAGTAAGTTATCTATTTCTTATTCCTGTAGACAGTAATAAAACTTTTTCAGTAGACATGGCTTGTCCATTAGCTCTCAGAAAAAGCAATTTCATGAATATTTTATTATTTACAGCAGAATTGCAAGGGGATGGAGGTGTTTGTGCTTTCTTTTTCCCAACATATGCCTTCCAAATCAATAAAATATTGTGAAGAAAGTAACTCCCCTGCAGCTGTCAGGACTGTTTTAGCAAGTCAACTCCTGGAGTCCTAAACTGTCACGGCATCAGCTGGACTTTTAAGGGAGCACAGGATCAGCCCTGTCTAAGGTCACTGATAGTACTAATCTGTGCTAGGCTGAGAGAATAAGAGCAGCAACCATTGTAAGGAGAGCTTGACTAGGAACCAGCAGTGCTGGCACATTTGTGATTACCAGGGAGAGAAGTGTCAGGACTCTATAGAAGCTGCCTAACACAAAAAACTTGTGAAGCAACATGTAGAGTTCAGAACTGTTTGGGAGGAGAGTCTTACGCACATTGTAGCCAAGCTGGAGATGGTCAGGAACTCTAAGTCTCTTTAGGGTTTTTATTAGGAAAAGTCTTGTTTATTACACATAAACCTTCTGGATAAACATCTCAACCAAACTGCAGTGAAGAGCATAACTCTGGTTCAAAATAAGAGAATGAGTGATGGTTGGGTGATGAGTTCAGTAGGTAATGTACAGCCATGGCCTGCATCGTGCCAGCTTGGGGCTACACATGGAGTCAAATTTGAGCCAGTTGAGGTGAAAGCTGTCTATTCTTCTCCTCTGAATTAATGTCCAGTGAGCTCAGTTCTCTGACCAGTCAGACTTGAGTGGGGACTGAATAACTACTCGTGCCGGAACAAGAGGGGATGTGGGGGAACCTTTCCTTAACTATGTTACACAGGAGAATGGATTTAGGTTGATTTCAAGTCAGTCAAGAGACTATATCCTTAACATGCAGGGAGATCAGTATAGTGATTTATTCAGTAATAATGAAACTTTAATTACCTTACAGGCTTCCATAAAACATCAGAAGAAGCATAGCTAAGTATCTTAAGGTTTATCTTAAAAATGATTTTGTGTTTTATGAATGTTCATTGAATTACTGGCAGCATGGGAAGACAGAATTGTGAAAGGTAACATTAACCAGGTGAGATTAATGTTCACATGCTGCTACAGGACATAATGGGGAAAGAGACAGGGTCTGATAAAGGCTAACAGAGCTTTTGTGGAGTGCTATTAGAAACATGGCATTTTCTTTCACCTGTGACTTATTTGTGTTAGAACTTAGAGGATGCATCATTTAGTTGCAAAAGATAAACCTGGGCATTTGTGAAGTAACAGTCTGTGTGTGTGTGTATATATATATATATTCTTTTTCAGGTCAAGGAAGGCCAACCATTTGCAAAGCTCTCCTGGGATGCTGTTAGTGCCTTGCAGTGCATTCACCGCAATGCCCTCAGACTCTACCAGTATCTCTCCTGGCGTGATGGGATATTCTCCTCTCTCTCTCTTTTAACAGAGAAGTGTAAACATTGCAAAAACCTAAACTGAAATTAGGAGGTAGTAGCTGGGAAAATGGCCATTAGAAACGCTTCTGTTTTGTGCTGCAGTTCCCTGATTGCATAAAAACATAATCAAATACAAGTCTCGACTATATTGATTTGTGCTTTGTACTCAGTTTTTGCTTCATGGCCAAGTACATTCTGAAATTTCTCATGCATATTGTGTTCTTTTTCACTAGGAACTCGACAAAGAGCTTCCAGTGTTACAACCTTACTTTGTTCGAAAGCCGGAACATGCTGGGAAGACGGGATCTGGTATGCGAGTCACGTGGCTGGGACACGCCACAGTTATGGTGGAAATGGATGAACTTGTATTTCTTACCGACCCAATCTTCAGCCAGCGAGCATCGCCCATCCAGCTGCTGGGGCCCAAACGCTTCCGAGGCCCTCCGTGCACAGTGGCGCAGCTGCCCAGGATAGATGCAGTGGTGATCAGCCACACCCACTACGATCACTTGGACTACAACACCGTTGCGAGCCTGAATGAACGCTTTGGGAGCGAGCTGCGCTGGTTCGTGCCCCTGGGGCTGCTGCAGTGGATGCAGAGGTGTGGCTGTGAGAACGTGATCGAACTGGATTGGTGGGAAGAGAACTGCGTCCCTGGTCACGACGCCGTCACTTTTGTCTTCACCCCTTCGCAACACTGGTGCAAAAGGACTGTGATGGATGATAACAAGGTTCTCTGGGGCAGCTGGTCTGTCTTGGGTCCTTGGAATAGGTTTTTTTTTGCAGGAGATACTGGATATTGTTTTGCTTTTGAACAGATAGGTAAAAGGTTTGGGCCTTTCGATCTTGCAGCCATACCCATTGGAGCTTATGAGCCAAGGTATGAAAACGAAAGTTTGATCAAAATACATAAATGAAATTATATACTGATGGCAAAAAATACACCCAGAAATTAAAACTGTAGGTGTGCTTTAATAATAATATACAAGAGAATATAGAGGCCAAAGAAGGAAATTGCTGAGGCAAAGGGATGTTGCTGAATGACAAAAAAAAAAGGCAGGTAATTGTAAGGTGGAGCTGAAATGCCTGGGATGCCTGGGATGCCTGCCTGTGTATGTGTGATGTTTTTGGAGGGTTTTTTCTTCAATGTTAAGCACAGCAAGGGTGAGTCAGCAGTCTTTCTTCCATGAAAAATGTTGAGTTAAAATATGGAATTACTCTATGGCTTTTTTCCTGAAACAGCATCATTAAATCCAGCCCATTCAGATGCATGCCATTTGCTGCATTTTTCTCTTGCTTCAGTCTTTACACTGGTTTTGCAACTTATTTAGAGATAAAGATGATTCAGTTATAGAATGTGAAAGATCAATTTGTTTAGGCATCTCTATCCTACTTATGACTGGTTATCTAAACTTCTAGATGGTAGTGCTCATATCATGCTGGAAGGAAAGTGTGTGTGGGCTGAGAAGGGAAGATAGGGCTCTGAACAGCATGGTAAAAATCCTGTATCTTTAAAGAATTGTTGGGTTCTCCCTCCTGCTTCCCCACCATTCCCTTGCACTATCTCTGAAGTGTACACTCCTTGGTGTGCACTGCTAGCCTGAAATTTTCTCAGGGATGGATTTAAATTTTCAGCCTTAGTGCCTCAAGGCACCAGTAATATGTCCTTATACTATCAAAAATATAGATAAGAAAAACCCCTTTGAAAAAGGGAGCACAATACATGAACTGCTGTTTCATAGGTATGTTGTATATGTTAGTTTCTTGATTCTGAGTGTTCTGTATGTTGTTGAGATGTATGTGGTCATGTTTTTTTGATTAGGTGAGTATATTTTAATTTCTTTTTTATTCTTTGCAACTGACCCAATGAAAGTAAAGAAGAAATTTTGCACTGGATAAGGTGACACAAAAAATTCTTACTTTTTGTTTCGGTAGGTGGTTTATGAAATACCAGCATGTGGATCCTGAAGAAGCAGTAAGAATCCATATTGATGTTCAGGCAAAGAAGTCTGTAGCAATTCATTGGGGGACCTTTGCTTTAGCAAATGAGGTAAATTGCAACGCTATTACGTGAGTTCAGATTTCCAAGTACTACACAGTCATTAGTGAAGCTTTGCTTGTGCAGTTTAACCTACATATCTGTAAATGTAAACTTAAAATGTGAACTTTGTATGAGTGACAAGTTATTACTCTGTGTAGTTTGTTCAAAACAATGCTTAGCCTTTCATAACTAATTATATAAAATATTTCCATGGTTAAGAAAGGACAGAGTTATTGAAACAAATGTGGGGGATTTCTGATATCCAGAAGCTGAGGAACATAACAGGGGGGGACATGTGCCATAATAAAAGCAAACTCAGCAGTGCATCACTTAGAGATAGTAAGAACTGCCTGTCTGTAGGTCAACACAGTATTTATTGATACATGTCTAGTAAATAAATTGAACAGTATTTTTAATAGTTGATTCAGTTAAATATCAGCAAGGATATGAAAAATTGAGTTATTTCGAGTTGCTGATTTTTTAAAAAATTTTATTCCCTTCTTTCCCTCCTTAACTCTTCAGTTCTAAGAAGGTTACCCGGGTACCTTCACAGCAACTAAAAATGCAGTGAATGGGAAGTATCTACATGTGCTTTGATACTGTCTGGTAGCTGTTTTTCTACTTTGTCTTTGCATCAGTTGCACCACTTTATCTTCTAATTTATTCCTGATACTGTGATCACCTGATATGTCATATTTCTGTCCTGGCTATCTATGCTCCCTGCCAGCTCCTTGTGCACCTCCTCCTTGGCAGAGAACACAGTCAGGACTTGGACAGAACCTTTCCTGTCCACGTGTTAATAAACTGTGTCGCTAGTGCCCGTGGTACAGCTGTTACTGTGTATTTAGAAGCGCAAAAAGTAGATGATTTCTCCGTGAGAATGCCTTTTGTGAAATGTAGCGAGTACAAGGCGGTAACTGGAGGGAGCAGCTCTGGCAGGGCCCGAGTGCTCAGCCAGGAGCGCTGACAGTTTGGGATCCCTGAGCGAGGGGAAGCGCCGGCTGCTGGCCGGACAGCGCTCCCTCCGGAGGGATCTGTGAATACACTGAAGGCAACCCAAGTGTGGGTGACAGGCAGTGCCTCGCTAGTTATGCTGCAGCTGTAAATCAGCAGTCTTGTAATTTAAAAACATTAAATGAACCCAAAAGTTTTAATTTGACCAATATCCTTTTTCTCCCCCCATTTTTTAGAAAGCAGTGATTTCTTTTCCCCCCAAAATGCCACAGTGGTAATTTTCCCCTCACATTATTCTAATTTTTTTCCAGTATTACTTGGATCCTCCGGTTAAACTGAATGAAGCTCTTGAAAGATACGGCTTGAAAAAAGATGACTTCTTCGTCTTAAGCCATGGAGAATCCCGGGATCTGGGTACAAATGACATGTTTGAAAACTGACAGAGTAGCGGTTCTCTGTAAGCCCAGTTTGATTGGAACTAGCAATTAATGTTACAAATACTAACATGATGTGCTTACACCGTAGATTTTTTTAGATTGGATTTCTAGATGCCAGGTTTGTCAGTTTCAGAGCTAAAACTTGCTTACCAATTTAATGACAAATTTTACTAGTTAATTTGTTTATAAATTTTGAGAGGTGGTATAAAAGTGGTTAATATAAGATGTTGTCTGGGAATAACTTGAGGTTTCAACTCTGATGTACACCACTGATAAAGTTTTATTTTTACACTTCATCTTACCTGCAGCGGCAATAATGACCTCAGCACAGGACATATTTGTAGGGTTAATGGCTCACTTGAATTAATCATTGTTAGACTGTCACCTCCCACTTGTTAGTCTTCAGGTTCTGCCTTGCACCTTGATAGCTTCACTCTATGTTTTGTGCGATAGAGTCTTCCAATACAGCTGTGCTGTTAAAGCACAAGCACAGTAGAATTGTTTTACTGAGTGTTTCTTCATTTTCATATATTGATGAACCACAAAAGCTGAATTTTACAATGATCCAAGAAATGTGCCTTTTAAAGAGAGAGATAATTTAATATTGCATCATGGATGTGTAAAACTAACTGCTGGCCAGAGTATCTGCACATTTTCATTGTTTTGTCCATGTTTTTAAGATAGGTCTGAATGTGTCAAATGCAGCACATGAACTGGAACGATCCCTTAATGATGCTTGTCTGTGCATTGACTCAGCCTTTTTCTGAGTTTGGGGTTTTTGGGTTTTTTTCCCTAAGTGAAAAGTCTTAAGCAAGGGCTGTGGTATTTTTTCTTGTAGCTTCCCTATAATTTTAAAGTTGAATGAGAGATTACAACATTGTTCAGTATTATAAAACTTGGCTAAATATATCTGTATAAAATTACCATGCTAATTCACAAAATTAAAGCCTATTGTTGCCAATAAAAAGGGTTGTTATTCTCCTTCGTAATTCATTGGCAGATCATTTTTTGTTTATGGTTTGTTTTGGTTTGTGGGATATAGTCATTGGTTGGTTTTGTTGTTTTTTTTCTATTGCTATGCATTACATTTTATTTTCATATTTCATGAAGATAAATAAAATTTTTAAAAAAGGACACATTATGTAAAGACAAGAACTTCTGGCAACTCATTAAAACTAGTTAATGAGATTTCATGCTAGGAACAACCTGAAGTAACCTTTTAATGGTAGACAGTTATCTCTTAGGACTTCACAATATAAATATTTTTAAGTCTTACAGATCTTCATATCAACAAAGAACAGCACAAGGAGGCAAAGATGAGTTAGTCCAAGTTCATGCTGAGGAGGGGTTCTGGAACAGAGTTACACTTATATGTAAGAAAAAGCAGCTTCTTTTCCTTTGGTGGGTTTCATCTTTGACAAACATGAATATTTATTTCTTTGAAAAGGTAATTCTAGTGTCATAGTGATATATTCACCAGAATTTGTTCAAAACTGTTTTAAAACTACTCTGACATTCAGTGTTGATTTCAGGAGGGTATTTCAGGTGAAGTCTCTGTTGAGCCTTGTATTTGCACAAGAGCTTCAATTACCATTGGGGTGATATAATGCATATTACATGTTCATAATTTTGGGGAGTTCTTCAATGGACAAGGTTAAAACTAAGGTTGGCTGTGTTATGGGTTGGTTTTTTTTCCTGTTTTCAAAATCATCAATAGATTATTCTGTAAAATTATGTGCTTCAGAAAGAGTGAGTCTCAAATGCAGCACAGCCAGATAAGCAGCCACATAGTAGAGAAATACTGACTTACACGGATCAGAGACTAAAGGTCAGTGATGACAAGAGTTCTTTTGAATCTATTAATTCACATTTTTAGGTAGAATGGCGACTGTTATGTTTTGCTTGGTGCTGGTAAGATTCCATTCAGGGTGTGGAGTAAGGAATAAAAAAATTAGACATCCTTGCATGAAGGCACTTTGGAGATTCTTGCATGACTTCAGAACATCTCAACAGCGTTGTTCTACAAAGAAAGCATTTTAAAATAGGTCTTTCTAGACCAGAAAAAAAGACAACTGAGACAACACTAACAAGGTTTTATGTATTTTTAGAAAAGGTCACTTGTTTCTGTCAGCTGTCAAAGCAAAGGATAAGAGATCAACTCTAGCAAAAAGGTTATATTTAAAAAACTTTTTTTTAGGTTGGAGAACAAGGAAAGGGACAGCTGGACATCTCCTTTGCTGAGGTAAATAAAACATATATCAGCTATGCCTACAACACACTAGTCTTACCGTCTTGTCCAGAGGGGAGAGTGGGATTGGTAAATTCTTAGTGTCTGGCCTAGCCTTTATTTTGCTTTGTTAAATTCAGCAGCAGAAAACATTAAGTGTACAGAAAGTGATTCTAATGTAACTTGCTCATTACAAGCTGTACAGTGTTTGAGGAGCAGAGGGAAGGAGAAAGGCAAGTTCACTGTCAGTACAGCAGTTGTCACAGTTCTGCCTGGGAATCATGCCAACTTCTATTTCTGCCTTAACTGTACCCTGGTGAGTTAAAACTACCTATGTGGACAAATTAGATACATGTAGCTTTGCCCCTCTATTGATCAGGGCATAGGTATGTCACAGTTTCAAGGTCCTTTTTCTTGCAGTTTTAGCCATTTGCAAAGTCACCTTCTGAAAATCAGAATCTATTGCATTACAGAAAGTGAAAATGGGAATGTTTTATTAAGAGCAGAGTGGGCATATTAAGTTAGAAAGATGAAGCACCTGGTAACAGTTTAGGTGATATAGTTCTTTTAAAAATGGTACAAAATCTTTTACAGTGATGTTTGTATGTATTCCACTTCATTTTGAATTAATGCTTCACTGTTGACTAAAACTTTATGGGGGCTAATTCAGCAGAAGAACTTATTCCAATGATATTCCAGTTGCAGAGAAAACAAAAAAGAGTAAAGTTCTCCAAGTAAAGCAGGCTCAGTGGCTGCTACAGAACGGGAAGCTTTTGTAAGAATGTCTGCGATACTGCTCTTGTAGACTCTGTTACAAAGATGAGAATACTGAAGTGCAGTTGCAGATAATCTTTTGTCTCCTAATAAAATATTTTTTAAAATATGCCTGCTTTCCTTAAAGTGACAATTTTAAAGCAATATAAAATCATTCCAATTTTTGTTCAAGTGTAGAAATCTTCCACAGTTCTGATTAACTGCACTGCAGTTAATTAAGCTATTGATTTTCTCTTGCTTGTAAAAAAAATCTGCTATGCTCTCTGTATTAAATACTGTTTTGTAGTAACTGATTTGTGCCTACTAATATGGTGGTATTCAGGGGTGTTTTTTGTCATTGTTTCATTGTCTGCTTGATGAAGGTTTTTTTAGCATAGCACTCCCAAGATTAAATATTTCCATCAGGTCAGGCTGTTTTTAGAAAACAACACTATTGTGTTAATATTTTCACAACTTGTTCTTTCACTTCTGTATCAGGGTGATGCAGCAAAGAAGCCAGTTTCTGAGTGAAGGGGGCAGAGTCCCTGCACAGTGTAAAGAAAATTGAGTCTTCACTGTATTGGTCCTCAATCGTGGTGCCATCTTCATTGTTCATGTTCTTTTTCAAGTTTGCAGCAAATGCCAGGGCTCTGAGCAGAATGTCTCTGTTTGTACAGTTGTCAAAAAGTAACAGCAATGATGGCACCTAGGATGTTCAACAAATAGTCCTTATTTAATCATCAGCAGTAAGTACGTGTAACTGAATCTAACTTTAGAAAATGGAAAAAGAAATTGCACCTAAATCAGAAACTGTATGAAATCCTAGAACTTCATGTGTTGTGAAAGCATGTCAGAAACTTGCACAGTATGCACATTTCCTCTTTAGAAAAGACTGGCTTGTGCATCAATAGCCTAATAAACACTTAATATTTTCAATCTCCAAAATGTAGCTGGCTGGAAAATTCCCATTGGGAGGAGAGGGTCTGCTTTCCTTCTCAATAACGTTGATTTTGCCCTCTGGAGTGATCTGCATGTTTTTATGTTAGCACATCTGGTAAATGAGAAAAGGATACACTTGCAATAGAACTGAATATTTAGCTACCAGTATATCTAGAGTAGCTCTGCTCATGGCAGGTAGCTTACAAATACAGGCCACTGTATGTTTTAAGAACTTCACTCTGGTAAGGAGGAAGAGGATGCAGCCCCTGACTCTTTCTTTTGATAAGGAAATGAAACAAACCTGCCAAGGACAGCACAGCAGATGTGGCATAAAGTTCTCCATGAAAACATAAGTAAATGCACAGAGAAAGTTCACTTAGAGACAATGGCTTTATGGATGCACTTGAGTAAAGGGGTGGGGATTTCAGTGGAATTTGGTTGGTTTTGGTACAGTACGTTGGCCACAGAAACAGCTGCTGAGAAGGATCATTTACAGTACTGGTTCTATTTGGTATCTGTACCTGCCTTTCAATCTATATACCAACTGTGGGTGTGGAAATGAGGTTTGGGGTTCCTTACACATATTGCCAACTGAAGTATGTGGTACTACCCATTTGGTGGCAAGGGAAGGTTAGAACAGGCTTCAAGTTATCACTGATTCTCTGTGGTACACCAGAAGCACAGCCAGCTGTCTCCAAGGGCTTAGGTCCTGTGCACTGCTAGCTACTAATTTTAACCACGTACTGCCTAAAATTTTATTTTGGAATTGCATATAGTATTTCTAATACATTAAAATTCTTCTAGTGCACACACATATCTAAACAGATACACACGTATGTATTCTAAAATTAAAATGAAGAAGCAAGAACCTTACTTGAGCTCTGAGAAGATGTCTTGTCGTGGCTGGGTTTGCAGATAAATTCACAAGTACTTTCAAAACTTGAATCTGAAATGAGGAACATACAAGCTCAAAACAGTAAGTACATCAGTAACAGGCAGCAATAATATCAGTATTGACTTGGAGAGGAAAAGGGAGAGTGGATCAACTAACATCTTAAGTTGTGCACTTCTTTGGTATAGGGAAAACCAAGGTATAGACATGTCAGAAGCACATTCATTTTGACTTTAACATCAAAGTAAGATAGATATACAGCTCCCAGTAGGCAAAATGGAGAGTATTTTTAAAATACAGAGAGGATGTTTAAGTACTATATTTAAAATTATCAGCATATACAAATGTACCTTTGGACTTTCCTGGATCTTGTGACATGAATGTTTAAAAACTGGGAAAGGGCCAAGTTCCTTATTGTACTTAAGTAAAATAGGTATGCTATGTTTAGTGGAAATCTGTGTTTTGAAAAACTGGCTTTGATGTGATAGAACCACCATGTACTGTACGCTGATGGCACCAGGACAGCTTGAATAAATGCTGAGTTTGGTCCCTAACTGAAGCTCTCGTTACAATATTACAATAATTCACAAATAAGCACAGTTTCCCACTGCAGTCACTAGAGTTGCAAAAGGTGTAATAAGCATAAGGGAACAAAAGTCTGTAACTTTGGATCACTGCTCAGCATGTTGCCCTAGAGAGATTCATGCATCAGTGAACCCTTTCCCATGCAGATTCTCCTTGCTCTGGGATGCAGTAGCAATGTTTAGAGCAGAAGAGAATTCTGTGGCTGCAGTAGCAAAGGCACAGAACAGAGTGCACCCTGCACTGCTTCATTAGAGCTCTGCCCTAAGGGTTCCACTACCAAGACTCCCTTCTCGCCCCCTTTTTTGAATTTATATTCTGAAAGTAATACAGATCCATTTTAGTGCACAAAATCTGTATCTGCTACGATTAATGAATATTTGGGTTTTGTTAGCACAGTCTAAACCATTTTACAAAAACACTAAAAAAGGAGGCCAGTAAAGCAGCTTCACAAATGGCTTGTAACAATAACACCACCCAGTACCTGTGTCCTTTCAGTTCCTTCTGAAAGCAAATGAAGAAAGCATGGAATTGAGTTTGTCATCTTTTCATGGTAGTCATTGGTAACAGACATATTTGTCAACAGCCTGAGTCCAGCCAGCTGCAGATCAGAATTCAGGGGAGCTGACTCAACGTTCCTACAGACTTGTTTAATATATACCTGGGGAAAGGTGAAGGAGATAAAGAGAATACAGTTTTTGATACAAGCTCACTAACCTTTCTGAAACATAAATTGCTCTGAAAACCTTCATTGCTTTGACTCCATCTCAGAAGTGGCACAGCTGCTTTAAGGAGTTATTTAAAAAATCACTTACAGCAACTAACATCTAAAATGTTGAGAACAAGCTAAAGATAAGACTTGGAATTAAATTGTTTCTTCCAACCATATGGCCCCTTACTGAAGCATTCTGTAGGAACAGTGATGACAACTGACATTAACAACTATTTTTACGAGATTTTCTTTTGTATGACAATATACAATCCATCTTGGAGTCCTAACTAAGAAAGAATTTACTTTGCCTTTACTAAAGGAGTTATTTTCTACCTAGACAAATACTAGCAAGCACTACTTAATAAAAGCTGCTCATTGCTAAAGATGCTGCAACCTACTACATACAATCACACTGCCTTTTTATCAAGCTACTGAAAAAAAACCAGTGGAAGTCTTCAAATCTGCCTCAGCTCACTGCCTGGACACTTGAGCTATTCATTAATCTGGTAGTGTCAAAAGTAGCTTTTTTTTCTTGATGCTTAGTCCTTTCATATCTATGGCATCTACTATATTTACCAGTGGAACTTGTTATCATTTATACACACTGTTCTTTAAAGATGAAAATATCACCTGAAAAATTCATTTCATACAAACCCAGGAGCTCAATTGCTGTTTTCTTGTCCCTTGCCCAAGGAGTCCTGCCAAGTTCAGTCTGCAATCCATTCTATTAAACAACCACTGCTGATGTTCCAGGTATGTTTGGAAATCATTTTGACTCACGTAATTTCACTACAAACTTAGCAGCACAATCTCTGTTTAATAGGATTTGTTGGAAGCAGAACACAAGCTGCCTAGTTTCCTGTCTTTTAAAATAAAAGTGCCAGCGAAGCAATGCATTTCTGAGTTATCTTTTCACTCTCGGGACACACAGATCATCCACACCTGCTGACTTGTATGTCTGTCATCAAAACATTTTGGCATCCTGGCTTGTCTTTAACAAACATGCTGAAGGTTCTCTACTATCTCCTGTGCCTCGATTACTTTGATTTTTCCTTTTAATCAACTTACCTGTATCTTTTCCTGATTTTTAACATTCATACTCAAATTATTAAGCGCATTTAGTGCTTTTTCTTTAACTTTGGGAACACAATCAGAGAGCATCCCTCCAATAACAGAAAGGCCATCCAAATTTCGGATTATATCCTGAAATATAAAAGATATTTAGTAAGATGTTTAAAACTTTAAATCAAATGCTGAAATATTTTCTCAATGTTACCATTTTAACAAAAATGGAATGTGTGAATGGCAACTTCCAGACTGCTCTGTTTAAAGAGAGACTATGAGCAGATACTGCTTTATTGCTTCCCCTGAGATTAAGAATGGTCGTGCTTAGGGACAAAGTATTATCTGATGATACTGCACAATGGCACAACACCTTTACTTTTAAAATCTGGCTTGCAAAGCATGCTTAAAGCATTTTAGATTATAAAGAATAAAAGCAAATTATTGCATAATGACTTTACAGAACAGCTGAGCCACAGTACCTAAAAGTCCTGACTAAACAGAATTTCAAAATGCAGTATCATATAATTATGGTAGAAGTTCAGAAACTTTTTCTTTTCCATTACACTTGATTTTGCTACTATTTTAATCTTTCTTAGACTGTCCATGAAAAAAAATTTACTGCTTTCAAGAAAATGAAAAACGGGTCAATGGGCCTTGGGCTTCAGTTACATTCCAGTCTATGAGATTTATATTAACAAAACAGCTTTGAGAAGCCAAAATACACAGCTGTCATAAGTACCATACAAAAAGGACAAAAACCATAAAATTCAGTGGGACCATGGAGATTAAAAAGACATGAAAATCTGCATCCAGTTCAAAGTTTTTCTGCATCCTGTGTCCAAATGATTTGAAGATACCTGAATAGCTGGAAAATTACTAATATGTAAACAGCATACAACTTTGTGAGGATAAAAAATCAGTTTATCTCAGTAAATTTCAGATGTGAAACAGAAAGTATCAAATTCTAATTCCACATAACTGTAAGCAAAAAAAGATGTATTTACAGCACTTTCAAAATATAAAACTCTATAAGGACTTGAAGTTGTCCAAATTATGCTTTTATAAATCCTGTGAAGCTGGTAAATTATATTATTTGGGCTAGCAGAAATTAAGGCACAGACATAAAATGGATTTTAGAGCACAGGCCATCATAGCTTTCAGTCCTGCATTGCTCTTCAGCAAAACAGCACCTCTCATCTGCCAGACTGGCTGGCATTGGACATGTTGTTTTCTACAGCACAATACTCACTTGATTTACAGAGAAGGCAGCACTGTTGCTGAGAGTGATTAAAGCTTGCTCTTGAATTAATGGATCATCTGTGGCCTGCAGCAAATGAATAAGCTTCTGTAGAGTGTCCGCATCCACGCTCAGGGTTGACACCGGAGGACTGCTGTCTGTCAGGGTTCAAAAATTAAATACTTGATGCCAAGCTTGAGACATTTCACTTGGTTATCACTTAACATTTCTTACAAAGATGAAATTCAGCTCTCAGTTGTAGGACACATTGTTCTAAGTTTGTACCCAACCATCATCTCATGGTAAAAAGACTGTTTTACAACAGCAAGATTTCCATTCTTTTTCCTCAAGTCCTCTAATTACCTCTTTTGAAAGTAGAAACTAAAAGGAACACACAATTAGAGCTTGAGAAATGTGACTCTCTGGTTAACCAACAGCAAATCTCCCATTCAAAATTATTAGGAATATTCACCAAACATGTTTGGGATTTTTTATTTTTTTCTTGTCCCCTGAAATGAAATATGTAAATCTATCTGGGCACTGTAGGAAAACAAAACTTCTGATTGGCAGACTACTACTTCCAAAACTTAGAATAATGACATATTGCTAGTCCCCTGAGGTCCTTTGACAAAGGAACAGCCACACAATGTTAGGAACATTGCTGGTCACAGCATCATCACTCAAACAACTGAGGAAGGCTGTTTCTGAGTCAGGTTGATGTTATGAAGCACCTGGCTCTCATAAAAGGGTGATACAAATGCCATCAAAGGCCATTTTCACCAGGCTGGACGCAGAACTATTTAGCTAAGCTGAAGAGCCCGGAGACCTATGTATGACTGCTGGACTAGTCATAGCTATGACTTCTGGGAAGCAAACCAGTCCTTTAAATTCCACAGATTTGCTGCCATCACCTCACCAGGCAAACACCACAGTATTCCTTCGGGGTTAAAAAAAGGAGATAAAAAAACAGGTCAAAGTTAATTATGATAATCCAAGAGCTCACTTCAAAAACAAAATCATTTTCCATCCTCATCCTCATCTAAACACTTTGTTTAGCTTTGAATTACAGGGGGTACACAAATAACTTTAATAATATAACAGCAAATCAGCCCATTAAGTAAACACAGTGATCAGACGCATGCTTGGGGGGATTTAAAAAAAATCATACAAATGAAGGCTTTTCTAAAACTAATCCAGGCCCCAGAGTCCTCCGAGGTGCCGCACGGCTGTGGGAAGGAGGGAGGGCCGGTGGGCAGCTCCGAGGCACCGCCCCTGGCAGGGCAGGGCAGGGCAGAGCAGGGCGCGATCCGCCTGCGAGCCGGGCCTGCACCACCCTGCTCGCACCTGCGTTTCCCGCACCTGCGCTGCGCTGCTCTCACCTGCGCTGCCTTCACCTGCCCCGCCCTGCCCTCACCTGCCGGCGGGCCCGGGGCTGCCGCCCCTCGCCGCTCCCGCCGCCACAGGCAGTAGCAGGCGCCGGCCCCAGCCCCGAGCAGCGCGGCCGCCATCGCCGCCCTCAGCGCCGCGCCCCGCGGCTCCGCCATCGCCGCCAAGCACCGCCCGCCCAAGCACCGCCCCATCCGGCGCGGCTCCCGCCGCTTGTGTGAGGCAGTACCGTGTGAGGGGCGAGGGACGGGCTCGGCCGCAGCGCCACGCGAGCCTCAGAGCAACGATGTGGGGCAGCGTTTGTTCCACAGGAAGGAATCACCCGCGCCGCCTAGGCCGGCATGGCCCCGCTCCGCGGGCAGGCTGCCCCTGGGGGCGGGTGGGAAGGGCTGCCCTGCGCCGTGGCCCCCCCCTCCTGCGGGGGCACATCGTCCCCGGAGGTGGGGGACACATCATCCCCAGAGGTGGGGGCACAGCCGTGTTCGCCGCCCCTGTCCCCGCCACTCGCTGGTGGTTCGGGGATGTTCAGCCCGGCCCCCCTGGAGCCGGCGGGCCCCGGGCCTGCCCCGGCAGCACCGCGGACGGGACGCGCCGTCCCCGCTTCCCCACGAAAGGTCTCCTTGTCCTCCGCAGCGCCCCGGGACGGGCTCGCTGTGCCCTCAGCGCTGGCCGGGGCATCACACCCCTCATACCTCTCTCTGCTGGCCTGGGCCATGTTTTTGTTCTGCTCCTTTTGTCACTGGCCTGCCTCGAACAATTTATGAAAACTTCACAGACAGAAACAAGGTGGAACAAGGTCATTCTGCTTTTAAATCCATGTTTAAACGAGAATTGAAATGAGGGCAAACCCATGAACTGCGTTGGCACCTTCCTTGATGTGCTTAAGTTCTTCAGTGTTAATTACAGAAGCACCACTGGATTTCCCTCCTCCTCGGGTGATGTTGGTGCAATCCGTGGTTTTCAATGGCGTGTCAAAGATACAGGTGGTGCCGGACAGACACTTCAGGTACTGGTGGATTAGGTGTTTTTGTTGGCACAGGAGTAAATAAATTTCCACGACGTATTAGAGAGTGAAACTGGCACAACGTGAAGGACTGTGGGGAAAACAGAATCGGTGGGTTTGCCCTTGGGATTATTAACGTGATGCTCTGTGTTTCTTTAGTTTCCTTCCTGTTTGTCACGTTCGCCTCTGCCTATTTCCAAATCTGCAGCAGCTGTTTTTCAGTTTCCTTCAAAGAAAGAAAAGCACCATACACAAGTACAAGATTAAGAGACATCCTGATACTTTTAAGTTACCAGAATAGACCTCATTTGCAAGCAGCTATTACAGTCAGGATTTCCATGGAAACATTAATAAAGAAATCTTGAACCAATTAGAATAATTACAGAGCAGTACTACCATGCAGACCGAGTAGCTCTCCTGAGAGTCTGTCTCTAGATCATGCTTTGTTTTTTAAGCACAGAAAACCCAAATATAAGATCTGCATGAGGTGCATTGCTTGATTCAGCTCTTCAAAAATAGCTCATATCTACATTTCCCTGCAAAAGATACAGTATTATAACTATAATACAGCATTGTAGCAGCAGTGGCATTAAGTTAATGAACTAAAAATGGAAGAATTAAGAATAAGATTAAAATGAGATTCTTAAAGGAAAAGAACCAGTTAAAAATTACCCTGGGTAAGATCTTTTTTATCTTTTTTTTCTTGTTTCTTAGAAGTTGGTGGTTGCTGATATCTAGCTATATTTCTAGTTCATTATATTTTAATTTCTTTAGGAAGTTACAGTATGCGTGGTGTGAAGGTAAATGAGAGGATACTGGTCCTTGTATTAAGGAACATCAAAGCTAAGATAAGGCCTTTGAACATTTATACACATGTTCTCAAAATAAAGGATACAGAGTTCTAAGATGGTCATTTGTTTAAGTCTTTTTATGATGAGGTTGTGGTTTGGACATGGAGTCCAAGTAATCTTGTCCAAATAATTTAGGATTCCCTGCTGCGTCTGAGCATTTTCTTTCGGCCTGATTTCTCTCTTTCACTTCTCATCCAAATTTATGGAGTATTCATTAAAAGTCAGACAAACTGTAATCCTGCAAACACTCTGTATATGACAACTTTCACTGTTGTTAGTACCTGTATTAAAGTGTTAGAATTAAATATGGATGCAGAACTGGCCTTATATTTTTCTGCTGTGTGACCCAAATTGATTTTGCCATGAAGTGTAGATGGCTAAAGTGTTAAAAAGAAGAATGAGTGAGAAACATTCATGATAGACTCCTTCAGGTTGCTGAGAGTCTTGTAGAAGTCTAATAGAAACAGCCAGACTTGTACAGATATAGTTGTTTGGCATAATGGACATAATTGTTTAGAGTTTTACATGTGATCCAAGCAACACTGACGAGTACCTGAATGAGGATTGCAAGGCCAGGTGTCACAAGTTCTTCCTTAATTAAGTAACTAACATTCTAAAATGTTAAACAGAGGCATTGAAATCCAGTATACGGCTGGATAGTTTGGATTTATTGTGTGGGAGACCTTTCAGAAAATACAAAGGAGAAGTCGTCTGTGTTTGCTTGAAAAGGGGAGAAAACAAAGGCAAACAAAACTTCAATAAAAAATGGCATACATATGACAGACATGTACTGCTTAATCCAGCAGAGGGAGTAGCTGACCAGCGCTGGGATTGGCTTTGGGAAATCTGTCCATAGGAAAATTTGTGATGAAAGCCATTTAACTGTCTATTAATTAATAAGATACTTTATCTCATGAACTACAATGATAAGTGATGGATTTTTAATATTTTCGTAATATAGTCAACCATCAAAATATACCTTGCAAATTAATTTTTTGTTAAGAACACTGAAATTATGCTGAAATCAGTGGGTTGATTGGAGTTGTAAATATTCAAGGTGTCTAAACTGAAGACAGTGGCCTTTCATTTTGTCTGTGCACAAATAAATAATTTTCTTCACCTTTTCATATTGGTTTTAACTTAGATTTATAGAATGCTTCTTTGAAAATAATTCAAACCCTTGCTCCAAATTGATTTAATAGTAGCAAGAGGCCATGTCTTGAAAGGGAAGTACTGTTGCATGTCATGTTGTGAATTTTTCACAAGTTTATAATTTCCATTAAATATTCACTTAAATAACTGCAATTTGTCCATACACTTTAAACAATCAATATACTTTGAATTTCCTTGCTATTTATGAACTCTTAAGTCCAAAAGTAAATGGTCCATGTCCTTTAGCTGAAGACAAGCTAAAGAACAAATGAGAAAAATGGTTCATTGGTTATTATGCATTATTACTAAAAGATAATGTAAAGTTGTATGATAAAACAATCCTGAAAACAAATATTTTTTAAGTTGCATTTCATTTACAATCAGATTTGGTTACAAGATCAGTTTTTGCCCAGCTTCCCATTCAATGTACTCATTACTCCACAGTATTGAACTTGTTTTAAATTCTGATTTTCATGAAGTAAATAAAATTATCCAAGCTTCTATATATTTTTTTCTCTAGCAAATATTAAAAGCAATTACATTCTTAGTAGGAATTGTTAAAGAAATGCCATATATTTTATTACTATCCTAAACACAGTGCTTTGAAGTCTAGCAATTGAAACATGCTGATATATGCAATATTACCTTTAAAAATTGAAAGGGAAGGTAAGTGATAAAAAGAAATGCCTCTATTTTGTACAATTTTAAAAGATGCTGGTAAACTTCTGTTTATTTTAACAGTTTCATAACTAGATGCTACTTTGCTGTTTGTACCAAGGTGTTAATTTGTAGCTTCTTTTTGCAGATGCTGCTTTGTGGGGTATTTGTTGCATGTCCAGGAGATCCACTTACATTTTTGGAAGACAAGCTCAGAGAAATAATGGCAAAGGGATTAGATGGTATTTTATGGTACACAGTAAGTGATTGTGTGTATGTGTTATGTAGTTTATAATACTGAGCTTGGTCTTTTAAAACCTGCTAATGGTGCAGCATCTACTGTGTAGACTGCAACTTAATAGTTAATAGTTAATAGTGCTTTTTTTCCTCAATGGCATATGATACTTCAAATACAGTAAGACAATATCACTAGAAACAAAGAAAATATTTTTCTTTTGATACCTATGTGTTTTTTGTTGGTGGGCTCCTTTTGTTTATTAGCTTGCCTGTTTTTGTGGGTTTTTGGGAATTTGTTTTGTTTTGTGTTTTTGTCTACAGAATATCTAATGAATATGACCTCCAATGCTCCTCCTTGCTTAGTAGGTACATTAAACCCTTACTTTTGTGCTAATCAAAACTGAGGTGGTGTTACTTGTTTTAACTTCATTGCTGTCCACAGTGTATTTACCAATGTGAACCAGGGATGTGGCCTGCAAGCACTGCATCTTTAACTGGAGTGTTTTGTATATTTTCTCCTCTTTGTGTTCTTTCACCTTTTCAAATAAAGACATCACATCATGAGATAAAAAAAATTAGTTTTGTTTACACTGGAAGCTTAGAAAATAATGTGATTGACTTAAATGGGAGCATTTTTTGGTCTCTACAGCATGAGCAACTTTTATAAGCTAAAAATGCTATCTGAGTATTTAAAATATGTTTCACAGCAAGGACTTTTTCTCAGACCTGTTATCATTTTTTGCCCACTGTTGGAAAGAAAGCCCTTGATTAATTTATAGTTAGTCTGTACCTGACAAAAGAAAGAAAAGGTGCCTTTGTATTCTTAGCTTACTGTGCGGGAAACAGGACACAAAAGTTTTGAATATTGTGAAATCTTATGTTCTTACCTTTTACTGAGGCATGTTCATAACTCTGTACAGCTCCTTCTCTTTCTACTTTAACTTGTACTTATAATTAATAATTTCATGGGTCAGATATGCTTCAAGAAAAGTTTTGTTTTGTTAGTATGCAATCTTTAGAGTTTAAAAATTCTCTTCCATTGAAGTTTTTGAATACCAGGAAAAAACTTCTGTTGATGCAGAAGGAAGAGCAACAATCTGTGATGGTGTTTGCACTGACATGAGTCACAAAGAAGATGGAGTGCCCTTGCTATGTTACTTACTGGACTTCATCCAAGAATGCAGTTTCATTTGTAGGTGCCACAGCTGTGCAATAATCAAGCCTGATCTTTTAGGGTAACATCAGGATTAAGCTGCAAGAAAACTTTAAATATTGAGAACTTCTACTGAGATAGTGGTGTAAGCAATTAAGAAGATAAGAAAGAAACATGGACAAAATTTCATAGCAATAAGGATGCCTGGGAGGCCACAACTCTTCTGGGAAGTGAAAGAGCTGTATAGAGGAAGGAGATGAAAAATCTACTTCAATATGAAAGAAACTCTATGTTACATGTAAGTCTATGCAGTATAATTTTATAGAGTTCAGTGTGAGTAGGTGTCTGTCATGGATAGAACATTTTAGTAAGGGACTCTTCATTTGAAATACTGAATTCTGTAAGATGCCTCATTATCATCAGAGAATTGCAGTGTTCATCACTGGATTCCAATTAACCCCAAAAAACACTGCTGATCTGTTTGGATGGGAGCTGGAAAAACTTGGAGAACGTGAATTAGAAAAAAGAAGGGAAGACAATATAATGAACAGAGTAACGGCTAATGGTAGGAAAACAGGCATCTTTTGCATTGTGAAGAGCCTGCAATTTCACAGGAGTAGCCAGGGAGGTACTTTCCTTGCTTTTATGTTTTGTGCAATTGTCACTTCTGGTTGACGTTTTCAGTAGGAGGTGGATAATAAATGCTTAATCTTTGGGCCCACTCACTAAATAATTGAGTCAGTAAGTTGACATGCAGTTTGACCAGATTTTTTCTTCATTACCTCTGTATAACTGTTCTCAATTTTGTCTTCTGTTAGTACATCTGTCCCAAGTTTATGGCAGTTGCATTTCAGCTGTTTCCTCTTGTACCACTCAAACATCCTCATCAATCCAAACATGGAATGATTGATTTCTGCAGGGTATGTATAAATATACAAACATGTTGCAGTCGAATCCTCTTGAAGATTTTCTTAGGAGTAAGAGCAATAAATGAGGTGAACCCCAGTATTTTCTGAGGCCAGTTGCTATTTGCATTTGCAAAGGACCATGTTTTCTTTTACAGAGGTATTCTTAGCCCATAGTCTTACACAGCTTCGGTTTTGTACAAGTTTAAAACCAGATTTATTAAAATAGCAGTAAATTAAAATTATGCAGAAAATGCTTCACATAGTAATGGATCATGAAACAGTTTTTTAAAAGAGTAACCAAAGTATTTGTTTAATATGTTAAGTTGTTGATCAGTAAAAGATTGGATATGAGGAATGAAAGACTGAATTGCAGTTATTGAGCTTTCCTTCAAGTGCACATACTGGTTTTGGTTTGTGTGCTAATTTAGCTTTTCCTTTAACTTCTCTGTGTAAAAACAGAACTGTGGTTTGGTAGTGACACAGAAAATTATAGTTGAATGTTCATTGCTTTAAATAGGTACTTTAATTTGCACCAATCAACATGGAAAGGACAAGATTTAATACTTTTGTCTGATTAAAACTAATCACATAAGAGCACTGTTTTGTGTACCAATGTCATAAATTATTTGTTTAGATGACTAAAGAATTATATGCCAAAACATGGAACTCTTACAGCAGAAACTTAATGAAACTGTATTTTGGGTAAGTATATGCATTTTACATATGCCCCAGAACATATTGGGAAAAATCTTTTCCCAAAGCAATATTTGTGTTGCTCCTTTGGGGGAGGAAAAAGCTTCCATTCTGACAGAACCACATGAAGAGAGATTAGAAACTTAGATTTGGTGTCGTTTTTCTCTGATGTTATTCTATGTTGAAATTAGTCAGCTCTGAGTTTTTGCCTGTTCCAGACCTGAACAAAGTCTTTTGACATTTCTGTACTTTATTCAGCTCTATGTGCCAGGAATTTGGTGGTATACCCAGGAATAAAAGGATAATTTGCGTTGGGTCTGAAAGTAAAAGATCTGTGTTCTTTTTTTTCTCCTTCTTTGGTTTCCTTTGTGCTTGGGATTAAGTAGCTCATACTTTATGTAACCCAACTTTTCATTTTAAAAGTGGGGATAATACATAGATATGTTTTAAAATATAGTGTTCACAATAAGTAAACATGTTCACTGATTTGTTATAAGTATGTGTATAAAATTCGATGATCCTCCATTTAGAATAGATAAGCATGGACAATTTTGCTTTGAAAAGCATCCAGTGCTCATTATATAGGAGGTACAACTCTGTTAAGGGTGGTCCCGTGGTGTAAAGGAGAGCACTCTGGACTCTGAATCCCAAGGACCTGAGTTCGAGTCTCAGTGGGGACCGTCCCCTGGCAGTTAAAGCCTCCCTGCCATCCGATCCCGTCAGATCTCGGATGCTCAGCAGGGTCAGCCCCGGTTAGTACCGGGTGCTATGACAGTCCTGAGGACTTCACTGTTACTGTCCAAGCTCGCTCGGCCGTGGCAGATGGACCTTGAGACTTAAACGTTGGGGCCAGTTCTGCACATGCTGTGCCTCACCTAAAAAATCCACTGCACAGACTGAAAGGGCATGTGGGGAGAGCCCTTCCCAAATCTTCCTTCGCAAAGTTTGGCCATACATACAACTCTGTTGGGAGCACTGGTGTAAATCCTTACTAAGAATCACAGAACTGGCAGGGAGGTGAATATTTTCAGGCTATGCTGTGGTTAACCTTGGTGAACATTTGTCTAGGGTGTTTTTAGTTATCTTAGAAATCACAGGTGTTGGAGACACATCAGTCTCAGCAGGCAGTTTATTCCAGTATTTCATAATCCTCTCTACTGCAAAAATTTTCCTAATACAAGAGCCTTTCTTGCTAAAAATCCCATTTTTTTTCCTCTTACTGTCTTATACACCAGGGACGTGGAAGACTTTTCCTTCAGTGCAGCATTTCTAAGATTGTCTCAGCTAAGAGTTTTGTTTAATTAGCACAGAAGTTGCACTGGAACTGTAGCAGGTTCCATTTATAATTGCTCCCAACTATATGAAATGATTTTTTGATTATTATTTTATTTGAAATTAGGAGGATTTTGGCAAATGAAAGTAGATATGCAATGTCTAATTTATTCAGTACTACTTCCAGCAAATCAGGTATGGAGAGAGAGTATATTTTAATATATCAGTGAAATATGATTAATTTGAAATACAATTTTTGTTCTGAAACTAATTATTTCTTATTACCTAGCTTAGAGAGAAAGTGGAATTTTTATCAAAGGTTATAATTGGTAAGATATGAATTGAATTTGTATTCTGTTTCAGTAGAATTTTTTGTATTGCCAGGAAAATATAAATAGCACTTAAATAAATGCATGTATCTAGCACTTTTAAATTATTTTCTATAAATACAGATCCCTACATTTATAAAGTATATATGACAGCAGCAGGAGCTAATGGTGACAGAAGCAAACAAATTTTTATTGCTTGAGACTTTAGAAAATTGTAAACAAGTAGAAATTTTATTAAAATGAATGAATGAATTCCTACTGGAAAATATTATCAATACATTTTTTATTTAAGTTATAAATAATGAACATCAGTTCTATTCAGAAATTTACATTGTTGAGCTTGACTGCTTTGTATTTTATGGCAAATTGGAGAGTTTTGTAGATTTTACTTCATTCAGGTCAGAAATTACTCATTCTGCTTTGTAGTTCAGAGGATGAATAAAATATAATCTGCTGAAAAGGAAAAATTGAAAAAGCCGGAGTGGAAGATGGCTGTAGCATAAGCCCATTGTGATGTCCAAATATTAAGAGTTATTATACAGAAGTGGAACTTGTGGGTCCAGATTCACAGGGAAAAAAAGACATGTAAGTCTGTACAGCTGCTCTGCATAACAAAACCACATATTCTATAATAGAAAATCATGTGTGAGTTAAATATGCTTGATCCAACAATTTCTGTAGCTGTTTTTGCAGGATGCTGTTCATTAGTTGAGCTGTGGCGACTGATGTCATGAGTGCTGGGAGAGGGGCAGGTCCCCGTGTTCTATGCCAGGACAAACGGTGCTGGTCCTCTTCCCTGAAGGGTGAGCACCGAGGCCGATGCAAAACTGACTTGGGAGGTGTTGAGGAAATGGAGTGTATGCCAGAAGTACGGGGTGAAATGAGTTGGGATGCTTTTTCTGGGAGGTGAAGAGTATGGCGATAGGGATAAAACTGGAGGGATCACAGACTTGAAGTCTTACTTTCAGTTAGAAGGAATGTGTGATGAGAGGTGGGGATAGAGGAAAGATCAAAATTAAAAAGTCAGAGGACAGGCTGGTATCTTAAAATACTTAAAATTTTAGTCTGAGTAGATTGAGTTCACCAAAGGTGTTCTGTTTCTGCAGAGTATCAGGGCATTCTTGGGGAATAATAGTCTTAAATTCTTCTCGTTCTTAATAGCAGTTGCAGTCATTGGTTTGGCTTCCATAATTAGATTAGAATGCATATAACTGAGTAATTTTTTAGTTTTTTGTATTGTTTACACTTCTGTAGACATTTTTGGTGGAAAAAGTCACTGAAACAGAGCTTTCTGGTGCATTTCAGCATGCCCTGGGATAACCTGGGCAAGGCTAGGCCAGATAGGCCTCCAGCTTAGAGCTCAGGCAGTGCAAGAATCCTCTGCCAGTATTTTCTGGATATCTTGGTAACATGGGGCATTGATTAATTTTAAGATGCAGAACTAAGCCATCAATGATTGTAATATATAATAAGCCTAGTGAGGCAGAACTTGTGTTGCTTCTAAAATGCAAATAAATTTTAGGGTACAGAGGGTTATGAACTGGTATCAACAAGAAGACAAGAGCAATAGTGCAAGGCTTTGGGGAGGGGTGCATGGAAGCCTTCAGGGCTGGGGAGCACCTTCTGTGGGGTCTCCTTCAGGACACACAAGAGAGAACAGGCTGAGCCAGCTGTGCTGAAAGTATTCTTGCAAGTGTTTTGTCTGTGTGGGATAAATCATGCAAGTTAATACATTCGTGGGCTGGAAGCTGGGGCTGTGGAACTTCGGGGCAAGCTGGAAAATAATGGCTTTATTTATGTGTAAAGTACAGAAGGAACAAAAGTCATTACAGAAAAGCAGGAAGCCTTTGAAGTGCTTCCATTTTGCGTTTTAAAAGATTGCAGCTCCCTTGATCCAGAGAGAATTGCAAATCTCTGTGGCTGTCACCTGGTTTCTTTTTCTTGAGCTGTCACTATTTTTTAAGCATGGGATTTGTAAAAAGAGATTTTCTGTTTAGAAGAGTGACAAGATGTTTGCTCTAGTTTAGTACATAACCATCTGCTGCTGAAGGGCAGAGCTCTTTTTCTCTTCCTCTCTTCCTTCCTCTCTTCCTTTCTCTCTTCCTTTCTCTCTTCCTTTCTCTCTTCCTTCCTCTCTTCCTTTCTCTCTTCCTTCCTCTCTTCCTTTCTCTCTTCCTTCCTCTCTTCCTTTCCTTCCTCTCTTCCTTTCCTTCCTCTCTTCCTTTCCTTCCTCTCTTCCTTTCCTTCCTCTCTTCCTTTCCTTCCTCTCTTCCTTTCCTTCCTCTCTTCCTTTCCTTCCTCTCTTCCTTTCCTTCCTCTCTTCCTTTCCTTTCCCTCCCTCTGTGAATCTTCATATTCTCTTTTTGGTGAATCCAGTCTGTGGATACAATCTCCTTCAACAGGAGATCGTTACTGGGTGTTGTCTCCTCCAGGCCAAATCTGTGTTTGCTTTGAGCAAGACTGTGGAAAATAAAGCTTGGCTGGACTTCTCAAGTTCTGGAACCCAAGATAAGGATCCCTTATTGTCTCTGGCACTGTAGATGATATTTTGTGGTGGATCCTTTCAAAATCACAGGGTATTTAGGAAATATAATTATTAGTGTGCTACCATTTATTGCAACTTTCTTTTCTGCTCCTCTGCAGGAAAAATATCTGCCAGTTTGTATTTATGACTGGACAAGATCTGTCCTCAGGGCCAGCTGGGAACAATTTGCTTTTAAATTATAGTTTTCTAAAAATCAGTCAGTGGTACCACCATATCCTGATATTGAGTTATTGACAGAAAATGATTGCTGTGCTTTAGAGGTGACTGCTGTGGCCTTGACACTGAGTTTTAAATCAGCTTGAAGAAATAATCCACATGTCCAAATTTAAGCAGACTTTTGGTTGGAGAAGTCCATGATGGATCCAGCTATAATTATCATGGATGCAGGTCTTTGAAGGCATGTACAGGAAGAATCTGCTGCTGAAAAGGGCCTGCACATTTCTGTACCTTAAAAAAAAGTCTTTGTAATTCCCCAGCTGCATTCTGAACCATCTAAATATCTTAAAAATGAGTATGGCTATAGAAAGCTCCCAAAATTCCAGAGTAAGAATATAAAGCAAAAAACCTGATTTTTAAAGTTGTTTTGAGTAGTTTATGTGCAGTGAACAGAACCAGCTTGTTGGACAGCAGCATATTTTGAGAAGCAGGCAAATTACCTGAATGTATTACCTATGTGATTAAATGCTGGTGGGAAAAGACACATTACTAGCTATTTTCTGACGTGATGTTTTTCTTTCCTAGCTAATGAAATTACAGCCTTTGATTAGTTTTTATAGCTTGAAGCAGAAAATCTTTTTACATCTGGGTACAATAGTCTTGGTATTTGTACATGTTTCTCTTAATTGAGCTTGATTTCTGTGATAAATTGGGTTCTAGTTGGTATGTTTTTCAATCCTGTTCATTTCAGGAGAACTGCACAGAATACAAATCAGAAGTTTCTCTTAAAGAACATCCCCTTTTTGATTCCAGCAGCTTTTAGTGGCTCATTTATTATAAAGCATATTTCAGTGTAACCAAGGTAATCTGCACGTCAGTAATCCAGGCACTCTACACTTAGACAGGTAGTCACTCCTTCATCACCTCTTAGCTATGCTGATTACCAGAAGTGAAACAAACCTTGCAATTATTTCCTATCTTTTAGAAAGGCTTTATGTGTATTCCTTCTTAGTGCAACACTCATTTGACTCTCAAAGCCTTTATTTGACTCAAAATTTTTCACAGTTTAAGTGACCCCTGTATAGAGTAAAATTCATTTTTCTGGAGCATATTTCCAATAGTACTTAATATACTGCTATAATGAAGAAAAGATTTTATCATATGCATTATTGTATGGAAAGTTGCATAGCTAATATGGAAATACTCTTCTATAAACCACAGGGGCATTTTTACTGTTTTCACACTGACATCCTACTATTAACATACATACCTTGAGTGGAAGTCTTTTGAAAATGTATATTAACAAAAAAAATTCTCATCAGTGACAAGATATGTAATAAAATTAGAACTTTTTTTTGTATTTTTGCTATGAGACAATTAGCATATCAAGTTTAAACTGTTGTCATTGATGTATTATTGTGCAGTTATGAAAGCAAATACATTACAAGCATACAATTTTTCTTATGTAGAAGTTTCTTTAGGAAAAGCGTTGTGGAATTTTATTAGCTGTGTTCCTCCCTGGTTTCTTCTTCATACTTGGAACTGCACATTTTAAGTGTTGCATGTCAGATATTTATATTTCAGCATATGATGTAGTAATTCAGCTCTGCAAATGGTTATGGATATGGAACATTTTAGTATGTGAACATGTAGTAAACATTATGCAGAAGTGTCATCCATGTGTGTTACATTTGAATCTTTGGGGTTGCCAATCTCTTCACTGGCCTAGCTTTAAAGTATCAGTAAGTATGGCTTTTTTTTTTATTGTAATTCTCTTTAAACTGTCTTTACCCTATGCTTTGCCACTGTCCCATTTTTGTTGCCTGTATTTTTCTCCATATGTCCAGCCTTAATGAAGCAATGTGAGTATGAGATCTGTAAAATTATGTTAAATGCAGCCCTCCTTCCTCCATTCAAGTCTTCAGGCCCAGTGATATTGGTGTGACTGGACTTTGCTGGAATGCCATGGAGTGGTTTATGTTACCTGTGAAATGCTGTTGTAATGGCAAATAAGATTGGATTGCAAACATGTGCTTTAATATAATGGAATGACAGAATCAAAATCTACTGATGTAATTATCACAGAGTCACAGAATGACTGGCTGGGGTTAGCAGGGATCTCTGGAGGTACCTGGTCCCAGCCCTGGCTCAGGCAGGGACACCTAGACCTGGTTGCCCAGGACTGTGGCCAGATGGCCTTTGAATATCTCCCAAGGACAGACTCCAACCTGTGCTCAGTCACCCTCATGGCATAAAGGTGTTCCCTGCTGTTTAGATGGCACCTCCTGTGGTTCAGTGTGTGCCTGTTGTCTTTCATCTCCTCCGTCCATGGGCCCCAGTGGAAGAGCCTGGCTCCATCTTTGCCCCCATCCACCATATGTTTGTGTACCTTGGTATGAGCCCCTGAGCCTTCTCTGACTCAACAGTCACAGCTCTCAGTCTTTCCTTATAGGAAATATGCTCCAATTCCTTAGTCATCTTTTTGCCCCCTGTTGGACTCTGTCCAGTGTATCCATGTCTCTCCATCTCTTTCTGTACTGGGAAGCCCAGAAATGCCCACAGTACTCCAGGTGTGGCCTCTCTAGTGCTGAGGGGAAAGATCACCTCCCTAGATGTCTCAGCAACATTCCTAATGCAGCCCAGAACACCATGCACCTTCTTTGTGGCAGGGGCACATCACAGGCTCGTGTACAGCCTGGTGTTTGCCTGCACCTCCAGGTCCTTTCCTGCCAGCCTGCTTTCAAGATGGATTTCCCCCAGCACGTACTGATGCCGGGAGTTGTTCTTTCCCAGGTGCACTCCCACTTGTTGAGCTTCGTGGGGTTCCTGCCAGCCCCAGCTCCAGCCTGGCAGGGTCCATCTGGATGGCAGCACAACCCTCTGGGGTGCCAGGCACTGCTCGCAGTTTGGTGTCATTCTGCAGCCTTGCTGAGAGCACACTCTGGCTCATTGTCCAGGTCATTAATGAAGATGGTAAGCAGGACTTGTCCCAGTACTGAAACCTAGGATGTACTGCTAGTTACTGACCTCCTGCAGGAGGCTCCCTGACAAAGGAAATAAAAAAGGAATCTAACTGTAGTCCAAGATACTAATATGGTGTTCAAGTTTCAGCACAAATGATTGGTACTGGATTCTACTTGCCAAAACAGAGTCCCTCTGGATGTAAAAAATCATCTCAATCCTTCCTGTTACTATGTATGGAAGTACATGTGACTGTGTCAGCAGAGGTTAATTCCCTTTGTGACAGCATTTTGCAATAGTTTCAGGTCAGTGCTCTTTTTCTCAGTGTGGAGAAGTAGGCAGGAAAACTAAAAGCCTCAATGATTAGTCTGAGAGGTTCAGTGCTAATTGTGAAAGTGCATTGATATGTTGGGGATCACCTGCATCCCAACTGTTACTCAGCCCTTTATCATGAAGAGTGGGAAAACATCTTGGGAGTGTTTTCATGAGAAAAAACTCTTCTGCTACAACTAGGCAAGATAGCAAGAAATGTTTTTGGTTCCTGGGACAGTTTTACTTCAGTATTGCTGAAGCAGGAGAATGTTACTGATTGACTCTTTTCTACACTTTAATTGCATGCAAATGCATAAAAAACGAAAAGGAAAATGTTCTTATTTTTGAAATGAAAAAGTGTGTTTGGATGTTTTGAGACTATAATGCATTTGTAATTTAAAGAGATAATATATCATTGAAATTGTTGGTGCAGCCTATAGCAATTTCAGTGTGATTTATTTTAGAAAGTGACTGTGTAATTATGGGTGAGAACAGTTTTCTCTCTAGGTTGGTGATGGAAAAGAACAACTGGCCAAGAATAAAAAGTATATTTGATCATAGTCTTGGCTGTTAAATCACAGAACAAAATAACTTTCTCAGTAATAACAGTATACCAGTTGTTTAGCAAAAGAATGTAATCCAATGTCATAATGAATTTTGGCAGCTAATAAAGAAAACAAGCCAAAATAAATCATGCACACCCACATCGCCTCCTTAAGGGATGATGTACTTAGAAGTGTTAAATCCTTCTATAATTTTATTTTGCTTATGTATTTGAGTACAAATCTAAAATCACAGTAATGTTTATTGTGTTTAGATCTAAAAACATGTAAAGAAGAGTTGTGATAGAATTTTATATACAAACTGCATTTTTTGTTGCATTATTTACTGATTCATACCTAGTGTGGATTATATGACTTGGAATATCAGTAGGCTGATTACCATCCATTTCCAATTGTCTTACCTATCAAAGACAGTAAATTCATTTTGTTTATCTATAAATTATGCATTGTCCATTTTTGTTGATAATTAATGTTTTCTGTAGGCTCAAAATCAAAGATTATGTCCACTTACATCTACTCGGTGCTATTTTAAACAAATTGTAATGATCATATGACAGTCTACAGGGGCTTTTAGGAAATATTGATTTATAAAGATGTTTCTTCCAATTTTGAAGACACACACTAATTATTTTTAAGCATGAAACACATTTAAATCTGTGCTATTGCTATTTATGTTAATTACATATGTTTTTATGTTAAAACCCACTGATAGGTATCATACAGCCTACGTGTGATGTTCTTGGAGCTTGAAGCTCTTGTGAATGGTTTGAGATTGCTGCAAAACTATTTTTCTACCTTTTTAGTGACTGAAAATCATATTGATATTCTCTTTTTTGACATTTTTTCAGCTAACAAGCTGACTTGAACTGTCTGTTGCGTTACAGGCTACAGATGTGATGAACCTTTCCATTTGAACTGCCCTGAGCTACAGTTCTGACCTCTTTTCAAATAAATCCAAAATTACACAGATTTTGGCAACATGGTTTTATTGTTAGAAGCAGAAATTATATTAGCTGTGGTTTAGATATGTTCAGCTGGCTAATCATGTTAATTTTGGGTTTTTTTTTGTAAATAAATTAGCTGCAATTTTTAAAAATTGGTTTTGTAACTTTGGTCTGTGGTGTATTCATGAAATAATAGTCATTATGCAATATCTGCATGTGAATGTTAATATGATTCCAGCTCAGACTTTTTGGCAAATCAGTGCGTTACTGAGCCAGAGAAAAATTGCTATGTGAGATGTATGGATTACAGCTCAGCTCTTTGTGTATTCCTCTGCCTTCTCAGTGATCTTAGAGAGTCATTTGTCTTCCATGTGTAACTGGGAACGGCATTTAAACGCTGCTGTTCATATTCATAGTGCAGGAGCTAAAATTTCCTCAGAAGCTTTTGAAGTGTTTTAGTTCCAGTCGTGGTCATAGTATTGACAGATCTATCCATTTTTCCTGCGCTCTGTTGTGGCATAGTGTGGTGCAAAATAGTCTGTCCTGTGTCTCGTGTGGCTGTGTAGAGGGAGTGGCACACGGTGGTTTTATCCCTTAGAACAGCACTCCTGCTACAGGAACTGCAGTCAGGAAGGCAAGGCAGTTCTTCATGCAGCTGTATCATGCAATTGTTTTTGGGTATGGACAAAGAAAGGGAATCAAGAGAGAAATCACTGAAAGGAGAGACGTAAGGGGCATATAAAGGAAGAGGAAGGCCCATTATTTTCTTTTAGACATGGGACTTTTGTGATTAAATAATACAGAAACATAGAGATGTCAACATTAAACTGTGGTTTGTGGCTGTGGTGTTTGATGGAGGGTGCACTTTACAGTATATTTTTTAGAAGTTCAGAGAAATAGCAGTCAACCCTGTAATGCTGAAGCTTTTATCAATTGTTAGTAATTTCCCCCAATACATGTTTTTTCAAATATATTATTTTTCCTTGGTTTGCCTCCATCTGCATCATGTTCATGACTCCTACATGTTTTTCCTATTTATACAGTCTTTTCTGAAAATTTTTTTTACTAGTCACTGTCAGGAGAACATGCTATAACCCTTACCCCAATCTCATATTTCCATTGTTGTGTTCTTATACTATTTGCAGTTGCAATTACTGTCTATTCTGCCACAGTCTCAGTGGGGGTGTCTGCAAATGCCAACATGCAGAAAACCCTAATAGATTCCAGCCAGGTTGTCAAGGAGAGCTTCCCCCATGCCCATACACTTTTAGTTAAAGGAAACTAAACCACCACTTGAATAGTTCTATATCTATTTTATAACAATTCTCTTGTATCATTGAAAAAAACTGAATTGCATAATAACTTTAGACAGTAAGGAATAAAATTATAGTGCATTGTAGTTAAAAGAATAGAACTTCCAGCTACTCCTTGAAAGCTCCAGTGGCCATCTAAGAAAAATAGTAGCAAGGACAGTTCCAGCATTCAAAACTTCAGACCATTCTTCTCTTCACTGCTAGAAGTCTTTTCATGTGTTGATTTCCAGATGTCTAATCAGATCCTCTCTTAAGTACTGAATTTCATTTGATGTTATTGCACAACTGTTTCTTTCATGGAGCTTCTGAGCTGACACTGATTTCACAAGTTCATGTGGAAACCTTTTTTTGCAGGGGAGTTGTTGAACCATGTTTCTTGTTGATATGTCCCTCCCTCACAGATTTCACACTTAATAGCTGTTCCCAAATATCTTGTGCTGTTAGATATAGGCAGGATGTTCAGCTCGTTATCCCCCTTGAACCTTCCCCAGACGGAGCTCTTTCTGGTGTTCCAGTGTCTGAGAACCCTGAAGGATCACACCCTTCCCTGAACTGCGACTTCCACTGAACAAATGCCTTATTTATCACTGTGTGCCACAGGTTTTAACCTTGGTCCCAAGAGGGGCAGCTGTGATCTGTCTGGGAATCCCAAGGACCTTTGAACAGCAGCAGTTAGGCCACTGCTTGTGGTCTTCAGTCTTACTCTGCTGCTTTTCCAAGTGGTGCCTTTTGCTGACCACAGAGATCAGAGGCCTCTCACAGAGATTTTATCCTGTATTTCTTTCCTAGACTGTCTTTTCTAGCCAAACTTTAGCCTACCTTAAGGTAGTATTTTCCTAACACTGACTCCTTGCAGAAATTAACACGCTTTATAAATGCATTTTTTCCTACTCAGCTTTTCTCCATTGGCTGTGCTGCCAATAACAGATGTTCTGCTGCGGTTTCATTGTCTGTCCTTTTCAATCAATCCCAGTCCTTCTTTACTGAAATAATCCTCCAGAATTTGAGAGGAGGAGGACAATTTCACTTAATGCTGCTACTACTTGTGCCAGATTTTTTTTTACTTTCAGCACTTCTAAATTTCCAGAATATACCCCATGTAGTGAATATTGGCCAAATGGGATTTTCCTCTCTGTTCCATCTTATCAGGATTAACCTTTAATAGTTGAGATAATACTTAAGATATTTCTAGGAAAAAGGATGAGTCAGATACTGTTGTATTGTTGCTATAAAATTTTTGGAAGATGTTGTGGAAGAAATCGCTAAATTATCTAGTTTATCAGTAAAGCACCATTAAATATATTCTTAATCTTAATGAAGGAGGACATGAAGGAATGCAGTTAATAATAGGATGTGTTTGCATTGAGATTCTTTGCCATTCCTACCACCCTTAGTAACTCCTGAATTTTTCCTTTATGTTCTTTTCTTTCATGTTAGCATAAAAGCGCTGAGTGCTTTGTATTGCAATTGTAATTGTGACCTTTTGGGCTTGTGGTTAAAGTAGCAGAGGAATGCACAAGCACCATAATAGTCTGCAGATCTTTAAAGGAGCAAATTTTCTCCCTAGAGTTTTCCAGAACTTCTTCCATGATAGCCAAGAGAAATTTAAAATTTTGGCCCTGACTGTCTACCCAGCACTTAATGCATTTCTTACTGATCTAGGTATATTATGTAGCAAGGAAGTTTATCTTTGGAGATGTCATCTACTTAGCTGAGGCATTTGTGTAGTTCTGTGAATATTAGGATAGTCACAGGTTTTAATCAATGTATATTCACACAGACAGTTGTATGATAAGGAGGTGCTGTAACATGCATTTTGCAAAGGAGCTGAGGAAAGGGGGAACTTTGGGAATGTCCCACACCTCTAGTGAGCTCTCAGAGGCACACTTACCTTCTGGGGCCTGGAGTGTTGGGTGCGGATCATAACATCCTTCGTGTGATCCTTGTCACCTGGAAGTGTTGTCATGTAATCTGTGTCAAACCGACACAAAGACCTAAAATTACTCCTAGAAGATTTCAGCTCTGCCTACCTCAAAAACCAAACAAGGCAATTATGAGCACATGGATCTGGGTCTTGGGAACCAACCATGTCTTGGCTGCTCATGCCTTTAAGGCAACTCAGAAGAGGCAGAGGCTGAGTTATTGACTCAGGACTGAGAAGGGACACTGGTAAATCAGCAAGTAGAACCCACCTTCTGTGTTTGAATCCTAATCAGTATAACAACTGCCATTCCTGTTTTTCTAGAACTGTAATTAAGGTTGGTCTTCAATTTAGTTTTTTGATATACAGTAAAACAAGAGGAAGTCGATACAAAAATCTTAGAAATGCTTTCCGAGAATATTTCAGGAAACTGCTAAATACAAAGAACTGTCAATACATTCAAGAAAAATGTGTCTTTGTCACAATCCTGCAATTATTTCTGAGTGACCACATAAGCTGTGGTCATACATAAGACAGCTCCTCCCCACCACATTATGTGCATTGTGTCTATCAATTTCTACTTTATAGTTTCAAATATTAGCCAGAATATTTCACAAGATTGTCCAGAACAAATTGGCAAACAATTACTGGGTTAAGGATGCTGGATAACTAATGCCATTCTGTACTTATCTGCAGTAAACAGAAATCTTTTAGTCAGATAGTCTTACAATCAAACAGTATAATTAGCAAAAAATGTAAACAGCATGTTTTCCTTTTTGGAGTATCAGATATTTAAATGTACTAAAAAAAGTGTTATTAGCCTATGACAGTGACAATCACACCGTGCTTCTTCACTGTTTGAACTGTTTGCTCTTTGTGTCGCTCCCATTCCTCATCATCTTTGTCCAGATCAAAAGTTTCTGGATAAATGGGAAGCTTGTCCTTTGGACACTCCTCATAATAACTTCGAACATACTTTCCAACAGACCACCCTTTGTATTCCTCAGGTGTTTTACATTCCAGGCCGTTGTAGTGAACACTGTAGTGATGCTTCAGCCAGTAGAAAAGATAATGAATGTTGTAATCACATCTCCAAGGATTCTCTCTTAGCCACAGTATTTTCAAAAAGTAAAGATCTTCCAATACTCCATATTCAAAATTCTGCAAGCTGTTGTTTGATAGATCCAGCTCCTCTAAGTTGTTGAGGCCTGAGAAAGCAGCTAGTCAATAAAGAAATAGTTATTGGGACCTTATAAATATAAAATAGAAAAAACCCATTCAAATCTGACAAGAAAAATATGCATTATCTGCAACAGGAAAAACATGCCTATCTATGACAGGAAAAAACATTTTTGTAACTACACAGATATTACCCTTTTTGCCTTCTAGATTTTTAAATCCTTTCCCCCCCACACTTATATCTGTTAAAGATATGATCAAAGTTTAAAACTAATTTAAAAAATTAAAATTTTTAATGAATATTTGAATTTTTTCTTACCAGGATCAATGTAAGATATTCCATTACTGTTTAGGTTTAATATCTTCAGTTCACTGACATCTTCAAACTCTTTGGCTCGTAGTTGTCTAATTTTGTTGTTGGACAAATCAAGTTTAGCTATATCTGGAGGTATGTTACCTGGAACTTTCTTTAAATCTTAAAAAGTGAAAAAGACATAACTTTTATCAGCTTTAGGTTATTCATACTGCTTAGGTATCTATGCCAGATAGAGTTTTGTCAGCCTAGCATTGCTTCTTGTTTTCTTTCCCCTTTATTCCCTCTACTAGTGTCACCATGTATTTTCAACTTCTGAATGTCATTCTTTGTTTACTTGTATCTTTACATTTCATGTGGAAATTGTTCTCTTTAGTGCTTATAGTGAAGCCTCTTTCTGTGTTGTTTTTTTTGTTTGAGCAGAACTAGACTATTCATTCACTTAGGGGTAGGGTAGATACTAATACTATACTAATAAAAAGTGTGTGTGAAGGGCTTGATCACTTAAAGAAACCAGAGTAACTATATATAAAAATCCACCCAGGCAGCACAGTGGCATTCTGGCTACTTCTCTACCCTGCTTGTATCATTGGCATTACCAAAGTAGCCAAGGACCTCTCAGTCATCTGTGTTCATATCCTTACAGTGTTCCTTGCAAAGAGTTCCAGAAGGAATAGCTCCTACTCCAGTAGTAATGGCACATGCTTGAGAATTTCCAGCTGTGGTTTGAGTCCTCTCAGGGTAGTGTTAATAAACCAAATCTCCAGGATTATATTTGCTCAATGAGTGTTCTAATCCTGCACTGTCACTACAAGAAAATGGGCAGTATCTCTTATTTGATTATCTTTGAATGAAAGTGAGTAGTTTCTTGCTCTGTGCTGAAATTTGTGTGGTCACGGTACTTCTGAAGCCCTGGAGATGTCTAATAAATCATGTATTTTCAAGACTAAAGCAACATATCAGAGTCTTCCTGTCTTATACCTGATTATGAGCAGAGTTTTGGTATTGTAAATACATAAATATTATAACTACTCCAGCCTGCTGTGGTTGGATTGCTTCCTGCTTGTGCAGATGTCAAAGTTTCAGGGCCTATTTATCACCAAATGAATCCAAATAATCCTTGAATTTAGAGACTTGGAGAGTTTGGCAGTACTAGAAAGCAGATTTTTTTAACTGCTCTTGCAAATACAAATTCTTTACAGAAAAGTAAACAGAAATTGCTTTTGCTTCCAAATTATTTTTTTACATTTTATTTGTAAAACAGAATCAACGGCATAGGGCATTTCATTCTGGAGTACTGAAAGGTCTGGTATATCACTGGTCTGATGAGATCTAAGTAAATAATTCAAAAAAGAGAAAATATACTTGGTTAAATATATTTTTAAGGTGTTTCATTCATGAGCTTTCTGACATGAACTGAAAGCTCCTGGTTGGTTGTCATACCTCTTTAGAGATACTTATACTCTGGTGTAGTGCTTGTTTTTCCATCCCCCTCATAGTAAAGGAATAATGGATTGCAGCTTTTCATGTCATCTTACTGTTTTGGCAACTAATGCACCTTTTTTTCTACTCTGAAATTTGTCCACACAGATTTAGAGAAATTTTGGTGTTTTCCCAGGATTTTGTGTGCATTATACTCCTGTTTCTGATGAAAATTCCAATGAAATTGTGCATCTGCTGTACAGAATCTTATACAAAGGCAGTAAGTGCAGTGCTTTCATCGAAGGTTACCACATGTTCAGAAATACCAAATATCCAGGGGGTATCTGCATCCAGCTGTTAAGCATATGCACATAGATCTGGTACTTCCTAAAAAATATTGGGACATACTCGTGTGTCCATGCTAGACATTCAGGAAGTTCTGGACTGATATATTTAGTCCTTGACCTGAAGGAGGGAGTCCCTGTACCCTCTGGTACACTCATGCAGAGGCTGAAATCATTTTATTCCTCCATTATGAGTCCCAAAGACAATAAACCATTTTTTAAATACCATAACCCCTGTGAAACTCCCACGAAGATCAGACCGCATAGAATGTTTTTGTGAACTTAGAGAAAAAAGTAACATTTTTCTTGCCACAAATTTTTGAGTATATTCATGTATTCAGCTTATCTCTTTGACATCACTAAATGGGGAAAGATGCACAGCCAGTCTTTTCTTACATTAAAATTGTAATATATGCCTGGGTTTTGCTCAATAGCCCAGTTTACTGGAGACATAAAGTAATAGTGATATAATTAAGATCCTATGAAGGATAATAAGAGAGTAATCTCTAATCTAATAATTGTGATCCTATCTACAGGTAAAGATACAATAGGTGAATATGATAAAAATTAATAAATTTTAGCCAGTAAAGCAGCTAAATCATTAATAAAAAAGATGTAGCAGCTGCATGGTAAAACAAAGAGAAAAGTGTGCCATAGGGAGAAGAAAGCAATTTAACTTGGTAGGAAAAAGTAAAAAACATGGACCATTTTTATGCCATACATAGTAGATAAACCATGTAACCAAATACTGAAATCATTAATTCTTGATATTTGTGTGTTATGTCCTTATACTGAATTCTGAGCTTGCCTCTGGCATTAAGGTGCAAGAGCAGGGGTACACTGAGGTTTTTACATAAAATAAGCCACTTTGAAAGCAAATAGAAGTTTAGCTGAACAAAACATACTGTAGTGATCTGGTATTGCAGGCTAAGCTTTGAAAAAGATGGGAAAAAATGCTCACAATGTCAGCTGCTTCCAGAAATGCCTCTTATTTCAGAATTGTTATGTTAAAGAATGATTCTTCTTTGAATTGTTTTGTTGTTTGCTTTGTTTCATCATGGGAGAAAATATGGGAAATATAAAGAACAAATAAATGTGCAGTTTTGTGTGGATATATGCCCCATCTGGTTTGCCCTTAAGGCTGAACTGTGGCTTTTAGGAGCCTGAGAAGGATTTAGGAGTGGAATAGATCCAAGTCTCTGAAAAACATTTCTTGAAGGCCCTTCAACTTTACATTGTTTGCTGGGTGCTGGGAAGAAGGACACAAGGGAGGGTATTTCTTTGTGAACACAAGCATACAATTTCTTCACTTAGTGGAAGAAATCCTGTGCAGCGACTGTGAGGCTGCGATGGCTCTCCTTTCAGCCAGGCTCCTCTGGGCATTGCAAGCACAGCTGGCTGCTCCAGGCCTGCTCCACAGCTCACTTCTGCCAGAGTCAGTGCTATCTTTGTGTACACTGAAAGACAAAAACACACTCTGTGCTTCTCTCTATCAGTTCAACAGTTTCAACACAGCTGTAATTTGACTGATTATAGTTGTAAAATCAGAATACTGAGGTGCTGGTCCTTCAGTAACTTAAACATATGCTTAGTTTTGTTCCTGTTGGTTTTTGTTATGTACCTTATACTAGAGCACTAAGAAGTATCTGTGGCACTGGGGCTGCAGAGCAGAGGTAAAATGCAGGAAGAATTCCTGCTCATTGCTTCTAATTACAAGAGAAAAACAATTCTATGTATCAGTTGAAGTGAAGCAAGTACTATTACTATATTCATTTGAAGTAAATAATCTGTAAATAAATGTACTAAGAGAAAAAGAATATTAAAATCATTACTTCACTTATAATGACAGATACAAACCTTTTCTTTTGCAGTTCAGAGTTGGTACAGGAAACACATACATGTGGCACAAAGAGGAATCAAACTCTGGTTTGGCAGGTTCAGGCTTTTCCCGTCTTATGTTCCTGGGGTCCTGCCTGTCCTCTTCACTACATAACTGATCAGCTTTTATCTGCTTTAGCTTTTGATTTTTCAGTTCTACTGGGTGCACACACTTGGCATAATTTCCCAAATTCCTGTTTGCTGGAACCTGTAGCATTGTAACAAGAGTTTCTAGTTCACAGTTGCAATGCCAGGGGTTGTCATAAAGTCGTAGGTAGTTTAGACTGGGCGTATAAATAAAAATCTCCTCAGATAAACTCTTAATTTGGTTATGCTGAAGTAAGAGTGTGGTAAGTTTACTCAAACCAAAAAAAGCCTCGCTCTCAATTTTTGATATATCATTCTGTTGTAAATCCAGACTTTTCAGTGCTTTATACTTGGAAAACATGTTATTCTTCAATTTACGAATCCTGTTTCTTGCTAGCAGCATGTGTTTTATATCCTCTGGCCAATCAGGTGCCACAAAAATCAATTTTCTCTCCTGGCAATCTAGGTATTTCTCATGAAGGTAAGTGTATATATCGCACGTTGGGCCCCGGACATTGCGCTTGACAGGGCCAGATGCTTTCCTTAAGATGTTTTCCCTTTCATTGTTTCTCAAACTCCTATTTCTTGTCCTTCTACAGTCAGATGCTTTACAAAGAAGAAGTAGTAGTATAATAATAACTAGTTGCATCCTGACATTCAGCTGGCCCCAGTTATTTTCTGTGACAGCTGGAACAGTTGAAATTTTTGGATAGTCTGAATCAGTGTTGTACAGATCTGAGGAGGCACAGCTGGGGTATGTGGGATCCCTGTGTTGGAAGAAAAGTAAAACATTAGTACAGATGAAATGGTCATTTTCATGGAGGCTTGTACATAACATGGAGCATTCAGTCAAGTACTCAGTCATCACACTACTTGGAGCTTCACAAATACTTTGAAGATTTGATGTCCTATCACTGTTTGTTTGTTTGTTTTTACTGTCTTTGGTGTACTGGGTCTACTTGATTAAACATGGGAAACTGTGTGGACCAATTTCTAAATGATCTTTGTTAGGAAGTTCTCACATATTCAGAAAAATGGCATCAGGTTGGATCTTTGTATTTAAGTTAATCTTGGAAGTTGAGTTTGAAAGGGGAGTTTGAAGCTGCTATTTTCCAACTTTCTTGGTGCTAAACAACTGGAGCACATACAGAGCCAGACCCGGGAAAGTCATCCAGTGCCTATTAAGCTCCCAGTTTTACTCTGCACTCAAGTGTGGACTTTTTTCCAGTAATTTTCTCAGGACGGTTTACCCCAACTTATATTCTACTTTTGGGGTTTGGCCTTTCATCTCAGTAACCTGCTGTGACCATTCAGGAGTTCAGGATATGGCCCTAGATGGACTGAATATGTATGAAAAATCCACACCTTTATGTCATACACTGAGAATTTGAACTGTTCACTTCTAATATGATAGAGGTTTTGTTGGGTTTTGGGTTTTTTTTGGTTTTGTGGGGCCTTTTAGGTGAATGCAGGAATTTGCAAGTCTTGAGTATCTCTGAATGCCAGGATTTAAATGAAAAGGCTATAAACTTTTTCCATGAACTCTAATTTATACCAAGAAGAAAGATTTTTTCCAAGTGCTGTGGTTATTTGAGTACACAGATCTTCCTGATAAAAAGTAGAATCTTGTGTTCTTAAGTACTTTGAAAATGGAGTTTAGTAGGATTCAGAGATCATCAGTGAAGTTCTCCTTGGTTTTCTACAGTGCCAGGGCAAAATGATATATTCAATCTCAATTAATTTTAATAAACAGCTTCAAAACTTCACCAGTCTGGGAGGAGGGTTTTGTTGTTATTATGAGCTTGGAGTTATCCACAACAATACATTTTAATCCTATATTGTTTCCAAGTTCCTTTATTCCTTCGTTCAGCAGTACACTTGAGCTCTAAAAATGTCTCACTAAATGTCTCATATTTTTGAGAGCTTTAATTTGAGAGGTGTCTAAGAATGTACACTGTTAGGTATTTGTCCATTTTTTTCTTCAGTTTAGCATGTTCAGTTTCATCTTTCTTCCATTAATTCTCTTTATGTTTTTTATTGCTCTTCTCTGATCGAAAAACGATGTTTGATTCTGCCTTAATTAATAATTTCTTAGAAAAGACATTGATATGTGCAAATTTTTTTAATAATAAAATCAATCTAAAAGTAAAATGAATATTTTGTTTAGAGATTATGTTCTTAATAGATTTGGATGATGTATGCATCCATTTATAGGCTGTTCTAGTGTTAGGTACATAAACAACTAATTTGTTATAGTTTAGTTGTCTTTGTAGTGAAGTGTACATCCAAAGTGTACATCCCAAGTGTACATCCAAAGTTCTAGCCAAGAAACACACCACTATCTACTCACAAGGTTTTAAAAATTACCACAGATAAACTACAGTTTATGTACTTGATGCAAAAATAGTTGATCACAGTCAAGTTAGAGAAAAAAGAGCTGCAGAAGAATCATGAGATTCTAATTTTTAATACTCTGTTTTAGTTCTGCTTTACATGTGTCTTCATCTCTGTTCTATGTATTGCTAAATGCCTTGTTCTCATAATTTTCATGGATTATTTAAGCTTCTTTGCTATAGCACTACAAGGAAGGGATAAAAAATTATTATGAAGTTCTTTGAGTAACACTGTAGATCAGCTTGCTACATAACATGATACTTGCTGTATGATACTATAGTTGCAGTGTAATATTTAGAGTTTTGTGCTTCTCAAGGGTCACGTTGATTGTATGTTCCTTCATGAAGACCTTAAGCTGAAGAGGGACAGAGCTTGCCAAATGGTAAAGATTCAAACACTGTTTCAGAAGAGTGCATTCTGTTTGGCTGTCAGTGTGGTTGCTAACACACACTTGGAATGTACCAGCAAGGACGTGCCCAGGTGGTGCAAGGGCTGGTTTGTGAGACAGCAGGGACTGGCTGGCTGCTCTCCTGCCAGCACAGCCCAGTTTGGAGCTGGCCACCCTTTTCAGCAGGGCACACTGCTGACATACAGGGAAGTTGTTACTGACCAGGGCTCCCAGGTCAGAGTATCTGTCTGGTGTCTGGACTGTACTGATGTGTGGGCTTATTCCATTCCAGACGTAGGACTCAGCATTTGCCTCTGTTGAACTGAATGAGGTTTCTGTCAGTCCATTTTTCTGGACTGAATCACTCTGAATAGCAGTTCAAGCCTCCAGTGCATCCACAGTCCCCCCAGTTTGGAATAACCTGTGAATTTGCTGAGAATGTACTCTGTTCCTACAACCCAAACCATATACAAGGACATCTACAGTCCTGGCCCCCATGCAGACCCTTGAGGGATGCCATTTTCCACAGGCCATCAGTGGGACAGCACCACTGGTGACAACCCTTTGGCCTGGCAGTCAGGACAAAGTTTCACTCATCCTGAAGTCCATTTATCCAGCCTTTATTTTACCAGTTTGGCTATAAAGGATACTGTGGCCTGTGCTGAAGGCCTTGCTGAAGTCAAGATGCTCAACAGATGCTTTTCTTCCTTTATCTATAGATTCAGTAATTTCATAATTGAAAACTAACATCTTAGTGAGTGCCCTTGGTAGATTCACACTGGCTGTTTGCAGTCTGTTTTTCATCCTTTGTGTGCTTGGACAGTTCTTCAAGGAGGACTTGCTGCATAACCTTCCCAGGGACTCAAGTGGAGCTGACTGGCCTGCAGATTCTTAAATCTTCCATTTCCTGAAAATGAAAGTGTCATTTCCTCTCTTCCAATCTCCTCTGGTTGTCACGAACTTCCAAAAATGAGCGAGGCCTCTCAGTTACATGAGCCAGGTTTCTTAACTCCTGGATGCTCCCAGTCTCGCCCCATTTCCTCAGGTGCTCCCTGGCTTTCACTTTTTCTGCCATGGGTATTGCTTCATTCCCACAGACTCTGCTCTTGGACTCCAGCGAGGCACTTGGGAAGCCTTTAAGTAAGACTTAGCAGTAAAAACTGAGGCAAAAATTAACTGAGTACCTTGTCCTTGAAGATGACCAGCTCTCCTGGGTCCCTTTTTAACCTTACCCATTATTCCATAGCCCTCCAGGGCTGTATTCCATGTGATCCTTTTAAGCAGATCCCTAAACAAGCCAAAAACTGCTATCAGGTGGAGGGTATTTTTCTGCTATGATTTGTCCAGTTTTCTTCTCTCAGGGTTTGGATCTTCTCGTTTTCACGGTTGCAGTAACCAAAGCCACTCTAGTTCTCCACATTTCTTGACCCCTTGGAGAACATGTTTCTTAGGCCACTAGTCAGTCAGCTGGATCAAGAAACTGTCTTCAACATACTGTGGCAGTCTCCTGGATTGCTCATGCCCAGCTGTATCATTTTTCCAGCAGGTGTCACAGTGGATAAAGTGCCTCATGAGTAACCAGAATAACCAATAATAAGGCTTATTATTTGGTCTCAGCTGCCCAAAAGTTTCAACTGCCTCATCAAGCAGTCTGCAGCAGAGACCTGCCACAGGGTAATCCTCATAGGTCTAGTTCAAAGAAGCTCTTGATTGGCTTGCCACCCATTCCAATGCAAAGCTCCACGTGCTCAGGCATAACCTTGCATGGAGTGCAACCTCTCCTCACCTTTCTGGACTGCCATTCCTAAATATTCTGAAACCATTCACTGCACCCCTCCAGCTGTGTGTGCTGCCCCTTTGCATGTCTGGAGTCCCAGTGAAATCACAGTTCTGCTCCTGTGTGTGGACTTTGGTCCCTGCTGGTGGATTCCCGTGTGACAAGTGTTTGTGTTCAGGCGCTTGAGCCAGAGCCCTGGTTGTGCTGCTTTCACATGGAAGGTTTCAGAGTTTTTCCTCAGCATGCTATTCCCCCCAGTGCTTTCTCACCTCTCCCTGTGCCTTTGGTCCTCTTCAGGTTATGTTTGTCTTCCATCGACATACCTGTTTTTAATGATATCTCCTCTCTTAAACCCTTCGCTGCAGGAATATGTTTCAAAAGCACAAACTGTCCTCTTTAGAGTTAATTGGTATTGAATTTCCAGCTTCCTGGATTGTCCTTTTGCCTGATAATTGAAATAGTGGCAAGGTGACCACAATGTGGTACACACCCAACTGTTACATTTTCATGTACAAGTACTGAATTTTTGCCTTTCTATTATATTGACATTTACTGTGAAACATTCTTCATACTGGGAGGTTTGATCCCATTTTATAATAATGGAATGCTACATAGAACAATATGGGTAGCACCTCTGCTGCAGCTCAATAAAATGTGGAAGCATAATAAATATTCAAATCTAACATTCCACCTAGAAGGTAGAACAAAACAGGAAGGATTCTATCAATTATATGATGGGTTAGAGAAATGCAGCAGGCTTCATGGAGAAAATTCATCAGTGGTTTTAGATACCAGGATCAGCTCACAGTAATTTTGGTCTTGCAAAATGTATAAACATGTGCTAACCTTCCACCATGTGAAAGGTCCTCGTGCTCTGTAGGACTGTGTAGGGCATGTATCCTTGAAATAAAATGATAAAATAACCATACATCAAGTGAGTAACAGTGCCATCACCTGTTTCTCAGTATTCTACTCTGAGGCTTCCAAAGAAAATGGCTGACATGTATAAAAACTATGGTGATGATTTAAAGATACTTACTCATGGTTTTTCCCTTACAACTCTGCATAAAGAGGTAAGATAAATTAATACACAAACAAATATAATTTTAATATGCTTCTGGAGTTTTTTTTATTATTCAGGATGAATCGATGAGGCATCAGAAGGCTGCAGAGCTGTTCTCTATTTAAATCTGTTGTGTAGCAGTAATACTAATGGAACATTATAATTGCTGTCAAGGCAAAATTAAACAGAAGTACAAAAGTGTGTTTGTTTTAATCTTGCAGGTAATTTAGAGGCATATGTAATAGAAATACTCTTTTTGAGTGATTGGCAGGATTCTGCCTGCTATACAAAATTAAAGAAGCGGCCCATACATTTCACTTAGATAGCTGTTCTTTGTCTTTTTAGTGTTTTTAAAACTATATGCTGGAGTCCCCTATATTTTGCACAGAGTTTTACACAAACTTTTCAAAGAACATGCTATCCAAACATTTCTTGTGCATGTCTGGTTCCTCATGATGATGCAAGGAGTTTGCAAGTTAGAGATGTTCTTAAGATTTTATTTTTGAAAGACAGATTGTGGATAGATGTCTTGTGTGAGCCAAGGCCTTGCGTGACATCTGCAAAATAAAGAGCTGTTCCAAACTCTTGTATTGGAAGGTCAGTGAGCTGAAGGCAGAGAATTTACAATCTTACAAAAGTCTGCCACGGCTGTTTTAGATGTATCCCTTGAGACTTGAAGGCTGCCTGGCTGGTAGAACTGCTGCATTCAAAGCTGCCATGGAGGACAGAGCTGTGCTGGTCCATGACAGCCATCATAAAGATGTACATGGATTTGGAGATAACCCTACACTGTTTCCCTCTCCTGTGAGGAAAACAATGTCTTTCTTTCAACAACATCTCCACAAAGTTCAGAAATAAGTTTTTCTTTGGCATTTGCATAATACATTTTGACTTTTGTTTTTTTTTAGTTTGTAATGGCATATCCTCATATAACTAACATTTGTTTTGGCAGCGATTTGTATTTCGTGTCTCCAGTTTTACCACTCATCTCCTCATTAGTATTATTCTTATTATAATCTATGTTTTCTCCATGTTGGCTGGTTATTTTGTCTTTTCTAAATTTCCATGTATTTATGCTGAAGTTTGGAACATCATTTCTTTTGATCTGTAAATAGCACATACCAAGGAAAAATTCTCCACTTTCAAAATACCTTTTGCAGTTGGTTTGTACCTCATTAATGCAAAACTCTCCCATTTGAAACTTAACACATAATGTTTCTGGTTTAAAACCATAAGATTCCACTGTCAATTTTTGGACAAAAGAGCAAAGTTCAGTGTTTCTGAGACTATGAGGAAGTACAAAAAGTTGCTGTCCTGTGAAGGTTTTGATAGCAGAGATGTCACAAACATTTTACATCATCTCAAAAGCAGCAGCTGAGCACAGGTCCTGTGTAATATGGGTAACTAATACAAAGCACTTAGAGGTGGCAGTGTTGCATTTCATAATAGTACACATGAAATTTGCTGTGGTGTATCAGACATCCTTTATTGGAACAAGGAGCTAGGGAGGTGTAGGGATCACTTTTTATTCTCCCATACAAGCATTTTAACCTCCATATTACACAACACAAATAATCAGGTACAATTTCCCTCTGAAAAGTTCTGTTGCATGTGGAAGGCATGAATGTTGTCCAGGAATAAATGTCAAAAGGTGATTGTGCCAGATTACTTTAAAACAATGATCCTGAGATTGCAAATGTTAAAATTAATTGAAAAAACAATATGACATAATTCCTGCAGAATTTAGCTGTAACACAAACCAAGGAATTTAGCAGTCTGTGTCCTCAAGCTTAAGTTTTAAAATGGGAAAAGAAAGTATGGGTTAAAATTCCCAGATCATAAAAAATTGTTAATATTACCTATAAAGAAAATCAACATCCCTTCAGAAGTGCTGTAAGGTTTTGATCACAGTCTTCAAAATGCAGTAGGAAAGGCTTCCCTGTGTCTGAAGTTGTACAACCTTGTAGCAACATATACTTTTAAAAAGACTCAGAACTACCAGAGTATTAAACTCAATCTCCTAATTTATTATCCATTTTATCAGATATGTTTGAAGTATACTTTTCCAGGTTTGATTTTTGCCACTTATTTCTGTGGGATATGATCCTAAAATACAACCAGGCTTAGGCTTCTACATAGAAGGACACTTTTATTTCTGTACTTAATATGAATTAAATATTTCCACTTTTTAAAAAAGGCACCAGAAACAACACATGTCCTTATTTTCTAATATCTGGTTCTAATGCACATTGTCCATCTTGTTGGGGTTTTTTCATTAAATGTAATCTTATATTTAATTTCTTAATATTTTTGTATTATTCTTTTATGACAGCATTCTTTTTGCACTTCCTTTGTGTTCAGTTCAAATTAGCTTGTTTTCCCACTCTATGTTGAAAGTATCAAGTCAGCTCCCAAAGTCACTATGGCACTCCTTAAGCAGTCAGCTCCTCAGTGGGTGTTCCCATCTTTCTCCAAAATGCCTTCTTTTGCTGACTCGCAGAACTGCATGACTATATCCCTACAACTAAATGTCTACCAAGCAGAAGCTCCTAATTCTAGGGTTTGATTTTCTGCATGGTTTCATCTGTGGTACTTGTGGCAATTGTTATTTATTCCAGTTAGAAATGCTGTCAGTAAAATGAATAGTTTTCAGTATGATATAAACCAAAGTGCAGATGGAAACTTAAATACATTCAGAGTGTAGATTCTTGCTTTTACAGAATGCTGTTGATTAACATTTTCCACTTACACAGTTTGCTTTCTCTTAACTAAGGTTTGGTGTAAAGAAATATTTTCCAAAAGAACTGATCAAACCCTAAAATTGCATGACTCACTTTAGGGTAATTCCCTGTTGTAACTTTTTCAATTTTTCATATTCTTTAAATAGTACTCTTCTAAATAATTCTACTACTTGAGAAGCTTTAACTGCACATTTAAGTTTTTAACATCCTTTGATAGAGATCTGGTTTTCATTTGCAGCAGGCACTGCTTGTAAAATCAATGGCAAAGAAAGTCCAGCGAACTTACACTGAAAAGTCATACTTGCAAAGCATGCACAAAAAAGTTCCAATTAATAAAAAAAGTTTACTTTTGCAGTTATTTGAGATAACTTTAAAATTATGCTGGTTTCATATGGGGAAATATCTTGTATCATAGTGCTATTCCCCAGTAATTTACAATAAAAGCAGCAGAGGGAAAAGTGCAGCAGAAGGAACTTTCAAACTTCAGCAAGAAGATAATTTGATTTCATATTGAACATCTTTTCTTTACAGTAATATTCAGAATACTTTAATACTGGCATTTTATGTTCTTTTGATTCTGTTAACATGCCCGTGTAGTAATTTGCTCTCTGTTGTTTTTTGTGGGTTTTCTGTTTGCAAAGCAGCTTCCCCAGTTTACAGCATCTGAGTTTATCCCACTGCAGAAAATTCACAGACAAAGGTTTACCATACCTGGACTCTGGTAAAAGCTGTCACAAATTCATCTGTTTGGAAATTGCAGGTTGCATCCAGGTTTGTAGTTCACGTCTTTCTTTCATTCTGTGAAGCAGAGGATCCTTTATATGCCTGGCTGCATCCTGCATTCATGGTATACTGAGGCTGAACGAGCTCTGCACAGCCTTCCAGGGTTTTGAATTACATGGCTACAGCTGTTTAAGTTTTACTAAGGAATAATAGCACTATAGGTTTGGATCGCTTCCAGCAAACTGCCAGATCTATAAACAGCTAGTACTTACTGCATAATGAGAACAAGCCTTGCTTTCTGGAGCCATAAATAGACTAATTCTGTGTCATGATTAGTTGGGATTTTAAATCTGGAGCTTTGGAAATGCAGTTTTTACTAAGATATCAAAAAATAAAAGCCAGTCTGTGCTGGGGAAAAAGAAATTTACAATTGAGTTCCTGAGAAGGAAATTAATTAAGAAGTGAACTTTTCTCTACTATTTTATATTACTTCAATATATAAATTGACATAGTATTTATAACTGCAATCAAAAAATAGTTAATATTTGGATTGTTTTAATATCCTGCTAAACTGCTAAAGAAAATTAAGGTTTTAGAATGTGTTGCTATTTTAGAAACTTTCAAATATATGCTGTATCTTCAAACATACTCCAAAAGCAACATGAAAGTCTGCCAATATTTTAATAAAGATGCCACATACATTTCTTGATACACTGGAAAGATTCTCCATATTGCGAAATACACCTGAAATGATAAAGAGGTGGAGTCTGAGGAATATAAAGGTTTGACCTTCCATCTAACGAGACCTTTTCAGACCCAAGATGAAGGCAGATGGGCATCAGTCTGGTTCTGATTGCTCTTCACTGAGTGACTGTTTCTTGTTCCTAACAATCATGCTGAGACTGTTGGGCAGAGACAGAGTGAAATGTGAAATGAGGGCTGAGGATAGAGGAAAGTTAAACATTACCTACCTCTGAGTTACTTTTTCAGAATGCCAGTGATTGGTCCTGTTCTCCAGAAGCACCATTCCTGCTTGCTCAGTAGTGTCCCCATGAGCTGCAGGGATCTGCCTCTGGGAAGCCTGATCTAATAGTGCTCAGAGAAAAGGGATCATCATCAAGCTGGGAAAACCACAGTCCTTCCCTTCCAGACAAAGTGGGTTTGCTTGCCAGTGTGTTTGAGAGCTCTGGAAGGAATTCCACAGCTTCCTCCATTTTGGGTTTCCCCATGATTCTGGAACAGTGCTTAATGATTATAACCAAGGGCTTTAGTAAACAGTTAAAACCAAAAAGAGCATCAACTTGCATCACAGTTGCAGAAAGCAATTTAATAAGATAGTTTTTTTCCCCCCTCACTGGATGAACTAAACCAAAGGGAACTTCTAAAGGCTAATATTTCAGAATTAGAAAAATATAGGAAAGCTATAGTATAAACATTTACAAAATAGTAAAAATATTCTATAAAACAGAATATATATTCTGTAGAAGATGTATTTTTCCTGTTTTATTATGATTCTTGTTTTTTTCTTTTATTTTAATATTAAAGTTCTTTTTATATGAGTTTTTCTATTACTATTATTACTGTAGGATTTGAAAATCTATTTAGATCTGTAAAATGGGTGATTATGCTAATGATTTTGTAAGTGGCAACTTGAGGACCAGGACATTTAAATAGCTTGTTAAAACACAGGCAGGAAATTGGGTATTAAGCAAACATTTTCTAGTCTGTTATCATAAAACAAGGTAGTCTTTCCTTTGACTATTATATTAAGATATGGTAATAACACTGGATGAATTGTAGCTATAGGGGTTTTTTACAATAACTAAGATCATGTCCTTATGACAAAGGTGGTAAATATTTTCTTTAGTGAGTTTCAACGTGTTTTCATAAAAATACAGAGATTCTCTTGTGTCTTGCTCCAAAGACCCCATTACACCATTGACATTCTCAGAGCATTACGTAGAAAGCATAAGATTTGTCTGTCCTGCTTCTGGAGCTGAACAGCATAGGAGGAAAACTTTCTGCTATTAGACACAAAATTGAAAAGATGTAAATGTATAAAGCAATTTCCTGTCATTTACTGATATATTAGATGGGGATTATACAACTAGAACAGTTTGATGAGAGATATTTTCAGTTAATTAGAAACATGGAGGTGTTCAAAGGAATTGACTCTTCTGTGGCTGATTTTCAGACTGAAACTATTCTGGCCCAAAGTGTGTTGGAGCAGTCTGTCACTTGCTGTAGTTTACAGCAGATGGGTAAGAGAACACAAGCCACTGGGAAAAAGGAAATCATAGAATCATAGAATCGATTGGGTTGGAAAAGACCTCTGAGATCATCGAGTCCAACCCTTGGTCCAACTCCAGTCCCTTTACCAGATCATGGCACTCAGCGCCACGTCCAATCTGCGTTTAACAATCTCCAGGGATGGTGAATCCACCACCTCTCTGGGCAGCCCATTCCAATGCCTGATTACTCTCTCTGTAAAGAATTTTTTCCTGATATCCAACTTAAATTTCCCCTGGCAGAGCTTAAGCCCGTGCCCCCTTATCCTATTGCTGAGTGCCTGGGAGAAGAGACCAGCCCCCACCTGGCCAGAACTTCCCTTCAGGTAGTTATAGAGAGTGATGAGGTCACCTCTGAGCCTCCTCTTCTCCAGGCTAAACACCCCCAGCTCCCTCAGCCTCTCCACATAGGACCTATGCTCCAGTCCCTTCTCCAGCCTTGTTGCTCTTTCATTTCTTGACATCCTGCAGTGTTTGTGGGGATGTCAAGGAAGCTGTTGCTCAACATGAAAGCTTCACCAGTTTTCACCACCTGCATTCCTCCTGCTCTGCCTTCATTGGGAGAATTCTCATTTTGGCAAAATCTGGCTTATTCAAGCATGACCTGGGGAGTCTGAGCCATGTTCTTTATTTATTGAAGAAGAGGACTGATTGTTTACATTTCCTGAGCACAAACTTGTGTGACTGAGGAATACTATAAGTTACACATGCACTGTAATTTATTTTTAGAAAAATGCCAGTTCTGGAGTATGTTAATATAAGTTTTTTGTTTTGGACAGTGGAAAATTAAAAGAAAAATAACATGTGGAGGCAAGCCATCAGTGTAATGTGCCAAACATCTGAAGAGATGTCCCAATTCATTTCATGATTCTTGAAAAAGACAGGATACAAAAAAAAGAGAAAAAAGATAGTCCCTTGTGCCCCAGAGAGTACTGCCTCAGTCCTGAACATTGATTTGTCAAGTTTTTACACCCAGAGTGCATTGCCAATACTGGAATCATAGAACAGTGTTTCTTCAGAATCCCTGGTGGGCTGCAGGACAGCATTCTTCCTTGCAGGGTGGATTGCACAAATGCAATCAGTTCTGGGGAGAAAGACAGAATTTTAAAGTAGTGTATGTGTAGCAAATAAGCCAAGGCCTGAATAAAAGAAGATCTGTGTAGTCCTATTCTTTTGGATTAAGAAACTAGAGAAAGGTTAGGTTTGAACTTGTAGATTCTTACAAGCATTTCATCATTTCACTACATTTATTTTCTAACTCTGTGGGAACAGATCTTTGGTTGTGGTTTGCTCCATGTTTATTTCAATGTACTTTCATTTCAGATCACAGTACCCTTGCATACAATTTGGAAAAAAAACAGATCAGTCATTTACATATTAGACTGAAAACTCCTGCAGACAAGGACTTACATTTTACTTGTTAATTTTATTTATACTTATAATTTATCATTGCATTGACTTCTGATCTGTACATGCCAGAAAAATAAAACATTTAAAGAATGATCTTACTGAGTCAAGCAGGAAAAGTCTGTTTTGCAGAATTTTGTAAGAGCTAAGACTCAATGACCTTCAGAACATCCTTCCTCACAACTGGTTTGAAGGAGGAGGTTTAAGTGGGATTTTACTCATCTGGGACAAAGAATCCAGTATTAAACTCCATATGTATCCTAATACTGAGTCTCAGGCCAAGCTCTTCACTCTTGAGGCAATCTATTAAAAATGGATGTTCCATGTGAGTTGAGAAAGTAATAGTTTTACTAAAATGTACACAAAATTTCATATTTCTATACCTCATCTTCAAGAGTGCCTGAAGTTTCATAAATAATCCATATGGGCTTTAGAAAAGAAATTTAAGATTAAGGGTTTATTGTTCTAGGAATAAAGGAAAATAAGAGGAATAGAAGTACATATGATATTGGAGTAGCATTTAAACATTGACTAATTTTATTTAATCTGAATGCATATTTCATGCTGGAACTTTCTCAACCTGATGCCTGAGGTCCATTATCCAATTTTAAGTTAAAAAACTTGAAACAATCTGTGCAGGAGTGTTATTAACTGCTTCAGTAAAAGTGGGTTTGGCTTGCATGGAGGAAAACATTGTGTTTCTGGTATTGGTGGTATCAAATGGCTATGTTAAGCAAACAGAGTTTCTCCAGACAGAGATTGAAGGTGCTTTAGACTGCAGGTAACTTTATGCAATCTTTACTGAATGCCAGAAACAGACATGCTACTTTTGTTCCTCAGGATTGTTGAATAGCATCTGATTACCTGCTACCTACTACCCATCCTTCTGAGAATGGGAATTGCAGTGAATTTTAGGCCTGTAATGTAAGGTAGTGCCTAGAGAATTAACTTATCTACATAGCCGTTAGACACAGGATTCTCCAGGGGTCATTCAGACTTTGTCAGGTCTGACCTGTCTTGGGATCTTTGTTGCTCTGCTCTCAGGATTCATAATTCTTCTGTCGTGATGCTTGAGAGCCAGTGAGGGGGAGGCCTGCTGCAGGTTCAGCTAAACTCTTACTTGGATGAATTGGTGATGCCATGTTAAAGCAGTTGGTGCTTTTTGACTAGCAGAGAGTAGAGATTTCCCAGTGCCTCCCTCAGCAGCCGCTTCTGTGATACTCCTTAAGCTAATCCCTTCCATACATACTGATGTGTTACCCACATCAACAACGTTCCTGAAGTCACAGTGCCCTTTTGTCCAACAGACAAATCTGAATTGGAGGTGCTGTGGGAGCCTGGGGTGCACCAACAGACTCTTCATGCTCTGACCAGCTTGTGGCTATGAGATGGTCCTTTCTGTCTAATCCTTTCCTGCAGCCTTTCCTGCAGCCTCCCAAGATTTTCCTTCATCTGTTTCTGACAGTATAGGTGTTCCTAGAGGAGCCTGATCCAGGTTCCACAGCTGCACCATGTCAGACCTGACCTTGAACACAGGCAGCTGCCAGGAAGTTCATGGGATTTATATTGCCATGCATTACTGGTAAAATATTTCCTCTATTTATTTTGATGGTAGGGTTTTCACTTTGTCATTTTGCAGGCTGTTACTGACCCACTGTAGGAAAAACATTTATGCTGCACTTGTCCTGAGCTTAAAACACGCCAGACTATTTGGATCCACAGTGCTAACAGTGCCAGTGTGTGTCATGAGCCACACCATATTCTGGCTGGTGTGAGAGCTGCACAAACACTTCCAGCCAGTTCCCCTCTGGTGCTGACATCCCTGCTGCACAAGGGGAAAAAATGCAGAGTGCCACAGTCCCTGAAGAAGGAGAGACAAGACATTTAACATCAAAATATTTAAAACAATTTCCAAAGAATTTGTTTTAAAGGCCTCTCCAGCCTGAAAATAAAGAGCAAGCCATCCTGGGCATAAGTTAAACGATGGAGCATTATGCCAGGAAAGACAAGAAAATCTGCCTTCATCATAAGTTAAAGTCAGTTACTCCATGAAAAAAAATCTCACATGCAAAAAGAACCTAAAGTTTGCAAAAAGAACCCAAACATTATGTTTGCAAAAAGAAGAGCCAGAAACCCAATTTGTGAACCTCCTCACTCAATGCAAGATGGAAGGAAAGCAGGATGGACCTTTGGTTCCACTACTAAGCATTAGTGGGGAGCAGTTGGATGTGCTACAAATGCTGGAGACTGGAAGTGCAAGAATTGGGAGCACCTTCTGTTGTCTGCTACTGCACTGACATGTGATGGGTGATGAGCTGCTGCTCAGTTTCTGGCTTGCTTCTCTGTGGCCATCCCCTGTCTGCTGTTGGTGCCCACTGTCAGATAACATCGATACCCTAAGCAAAGCCTGTGTCTTACACTGCCACTCCCCTTAAGCAAAGTAACTAAGCAAATCAGGCTTCTACTGGAGAGATGGGGCACAGCAAGTATCCTTCCTAGCTTACTTTATATTACAAGTTTCCTCCTTTGGATTCCTCTCTCCACAGGCCTCATTTGATACCCAGAAGGACATGCCAGACTAGTTTTTAATGTGGATGTTTTGTGATGGAGTTCCTGGTGCAGAGCATGGCTGTAGTCTGAGCTGCATAAACCTGTTAAAGAATGAGAGTCATTAAGGGTGGACAAGACTCTAAGATCACCAAGTCCAACCCTTGACTGTGATATACAAAGTCAAAATCCTGGGAAACAATGAAACCTCTACATGCAAATATCAGTGGGACAACTTCCTGGGGAGGAATGGCTCACATCCATGTTGTCTGCAGAACATGAAGCTAGAAGGAAACTGTCCTTTACTTTACACAGCATTTATTTGTCAAAGGAAGTACTTTGTATGCCCAAGAGTGAATCGACATCCACAGAACTTCCTGGAGTGATACAGGGAATAAACTGAACTGAAAGATTCATCTGTCCATTTGTAATTTCACTGAATATTGCTCTGTTAGAGTATGCAGAGTTGGTGATCTGGTCCTACATGAAGGATTCTGTAAATGAATTTCTTGTTATTGTGATTGTAGAGAATCTTTCCTTGTATCCCCTCTGGATTTAACACACATTTTACTATGGACTGGGAAAAAAGGCAATAAAGATATTTTACCACATTCAGAGCTTGCTTCAAACTGGCTTTGAGCATCTACTATCTGTGAATACCTCATAAGGTGGGGAAAACAAAGGTAGAATAATGTGACAATGACATTCACTGCTACTTCCATAGATGGTGTCAGCTGTAGAAATTGTGGAGCTTTACACTTGCTTGGTCAAAAGACACACTGTCTGAACAGATCCTCTGGATAATGTTGATTAGATTTCAGAATAATATATGTACCTCATGGGTCTGTTTTTCTTTCAGGAAGATGAATGCATTTCTTGTTTTAATGAACATCAAGGTGCCTACGGTTTTAAAGTACTGGAAAGATCTCAAGGTTTCCCTATACTGCTTTGGTTAGGCTTGCTAAGACATAATCATTTTATTTTCTTGTGTAAATTTCAGTTGATGTCTTCAGCAATATTGCCAATGGCTGCAATGGGATTCAAGATTTGCTAATCAGCAAAATGTCAACTCTTGCAGACAGATGTATTTAGGTAAGAAAATAAATATGTACTTTTGGAGAAACTTTCTGATGTTGTAACTGAGTTACCCTCTCAAAGAACTTTAACAAAAGTTATGCAGAATCAATTTAAGAGGAAAAGTTCTCTCCAAAACATTTTTTAACTATTATCTAATTATTTTCATAAATCTTGCTCACCTGCAGTCACTTTCACAAAATTTCAGTTCTCTTCTCTTTTTTTGCATTAGTATGTCTGAATTATGGGCTTCCAGTTTATAAATGAGAGGTTTTCAGTTGTTTTAGTGTTAAAGCAAATATGATATATGGGAACAGCATTCTGCTAATGATGTAGCCCATGAAAAAAGAATTTCCAGGCTTCTGCAAAAGTGATTGTTAAATAGATCTCTGTCTTGGGTGCCTGCCATACTTCATGTCTCCAGGTACTCATTTCTTTTTCTTATGTTCTGAAACATAATAATTATATGGAGAATTTCAATGGTTTATGTACCACTTGCTGTCTGGAAGTCATTGTTTAAATAGATTATAACTTTGTTTGAAATTGTAACATTCTGGTATAATATGCAGAATATTTGTTGATCTTTTTTATGTGACAGCACAGGGATATGAATGTTTTATGTCACCTTTTCTCTTCAAAGGCTCTGGTTGCAAAATGCCAGCAGATAAAGTTTATTGTCTTCCTTGACTCTCTGAAACTTTGTGAGCTTTTAAAGCCTTTGCTGAATATGAACTTGTCAAGGTCAGCCCTGATGGTTAGTGTATTAATTCAAAAAAACATTAGGATGACGTATTTTTTAAATTCATTCAGATAATTTAGAATAAATCTTTCAGCTCCTTTCAGTGGGTATTTGGCTCAGGCTCTTAATGTATGTCAGATGTGTAACTTACATCTTTAATATTTCAGTTTCAAGTTGACGAGCAGACGCCGCCCCGTCCTCAGGCACATTCAAGTGTCTGTGTGACTGCCAGAAGGTTACAGATGCTGGTCTGGGGATGATTTCACCACTGAAGCACATTCTTGTACTGAATGTGAGACTGCATAAGGTACCAGATCACATGGGATTTCTGTAGCCATTGCAAAGGGATTGTAATAGCTCATTATGCTCATAATAAATCCTGTTAACCCATCTTTCAGCTTTAAAAATAAATTCTTAGAATGTTAATATATGAATCTGAATATTTAAAAAAGTATTTTATGCAAGTACTTTTTCATTTCTATGTCATGTCTCCAAAAATCCATTCATTATTACTCCAGTTCAAGCAAAAAACCTACTGTAGATGTACTATCCCTTCATAGCCATGGCACATTCAGTGCTGGAATGTGGCTACAAAAAAGATGAATGTGATAACCAAAGAAAATTCCAGTGTCACAATTCTATTGAAACTTGGATATTATTTACTTTTGTGAGTATTGAAATAATACTTTATAGCTGTCCAGTACTAAGATGTAAACTAAGATATAACTGCCAGGGTTTTTTACAATTACCAAGAAAAGATTGTAATTTGTTGCGCAGAGGAAGGATATATTTTATACAAAGGCTTGTTTTCTGCTTCAGGTGTGTCAGGTGTCAGTAGAAACAAAGACAAATGAAAGATGTTCCAAAGCTGCTCACTTTTTCCCTGTTTTATGGCACAATGATGGATTCAAGGGAGAGAGACAACAGGAAAGGCAAAGCCCACAGATGTTTCAAAATCAACAGACGTTTAAACAAAGAGATTAGAATTACTGTTTATCTTAAAGTTTCTGACCATGAGAAGTTTTAGGGATTCTGCTTTAATGTGTAACTAAAGCACTTTATGGCTTGTTGATGCTGTATAAAAATCTGATAATATTGCCTGTAGAAGTGCTGGAGTAACACCATGGTATCGTGTTAGTAGTTCAGCTGGGCAGTGGGACAGCTGCCTGCACATTCTGGTTTAACATTTAGAAGGCTGGGTTTCCAGTCTGTCAGCCAAACCATGGGCTCTGAGTGTGTTTGCACGTGTCTGCTGCCTCTAGTGTCAAAGAATTGCTGAATTATCCTAACAACACTTTTTAAGCAGTTGTAAAGCTATTGTAGAACTCTGTGCTTATAGTATTGCTTTTGCAGACACTTTTAAAGGTTCCAGCATTAACAAAGTTATGGATTTTAACACATCTAAACTTGTGTGGTGGGTTGACCCTGGGGGCCAGGTACCCACCAAAGCTGCTCTGTCACTCCCCCCCTCAGCTGGGCAGGGGAGAGAAAATATAACAAAATGTTTGTGGGTCAAGATAAGGACAGGGAGAGATCAGTCACCAACCAGTTACCACCACGGGCAAAACAGACTCAACTTGGGGAAAAAATCAATTTAATTTATTACCAATCAAATTGGAGTCAGGTAATGAGAAATAAACCCAATCTTAAAAACACATCCCCAGCACTCCCTTCTTCCCAGGCACAACTTCATTCCTGAGTTCTTCACCTCCTCCCCACCAGCAGCACAAAGACAAGGAACGAGGGTTGTGGTAGTTCATCCCACATTATCTCTGCCAGTCCTTCCTCTGCAGAGGGAGGACTCCTCACACTCTTCCTCTGCTCCAGTGCAGGGTCCCTCCAATGGGAAACAGTTCTCCATGAACTTCTCCACGTGGGTTGTTCCCACAGGCTCCTGTTCATAATGAACTGCTCCACTGTGGGCTTCTCTCTCCAAGGGGATACAGGTCCTGCCAGGAGCTGCTGAAGCACAGGGTCACAGCACCCTTTGAGCGTCCTCCTGCTCCAGCATGGGGCTCTCCATGGGCTGCCAGGGCATGGCTGCCTTGCCATGGGCTGCACCACGGGCTGCAGGGGAACCTCAGCTCCAGCACCTGGAACATCCCTCCCCCTCCTTCTGCACCGATCTGGGTGTCTGCAGGGCTGTTTCTCTAACATATTCTTACTCCTCTGTATGGCTGCAATCGTTGTGGTTTGGGTTTTTTTAATTTCTTCCCCTTAAATCTCTTCTCCCAGAGGTGCTGCCTCTGTCACTGATGGGCTTGGCTGTTTTGGACACTCTGGCATTGGCTCTGTTGGACATAGGGGAAGCTTCTAGCAGGTTCTCACAGAAACGACCCCACTACCAGTGTCTTGCCACACAAACTCATTACAACTTGGCAAAGAGTTCCTCTCAAGAGATAGGAAGCTACGTAAAGGGAATTGATAGTTGGACACTATTGTTATAACCGTTCACATTGTGAGTTGGAAGCCTTCAGACATTTCTTATAGAATCAAAGGAGGTGCCATAGTGGTTGTAGACTCTTAATAACAGATTTTGAAATGCTTAGTTGTCTTAGGTGCTCTTAATCAGTTTCCTTTTATCATCAACCTTTTTTCTTAGTCTAGGAGTCTGAATTTCTCTTGCTTAGTCATATTGATTTCTTTTTAATAAATGAAAGATAGAAAAGCCAAATCTAACATTTCAGAATTCTTAAGTTACAGAAATTCAGAATTCTAAAGTTATGGCAAAAGAAGAAAGAAATTTATTAAGTCATAATTATTGGAATTACGAGGTGTGAGCAAAAAGGTGTCTAAAAATGGGCATGGGCAGTGTGGTGGTTCATACCCTTGGCACATTTTTCCAGTTTAAGTATGATATCCTTATGTATGATAAACCAGCATGTGGCCTGTCTTCTCATGCTGTTGATCAGCTGTCTATTCATGGATTAATTATTTCAGAAGTTATAATGTTGCCATCTCAACCCTCAAACCCAGTGTGGTTACAGAACAGATATTTTTTAATTTAGGTATTGCCAGGATCTGCTGTCCTTACAGACTTTATGCAAATTAGTTATTCTGAAGTTGCATTTCTTAAAGTTGTCTGTCATTTTGAATGAAAAACAACTGCACTGTGGAACAGCACCAAAACTAGCCCAGTGGCTGAACTGTTGCAGAGTGACTACCACTTCATGAATTGTAGCTCTGTAGCTGGTGGTCACACAATGCGGTTCTGTTCAGGTTATTGGTTTGTTAGTGGTGCTGGGACTTGGGGATTTGGGACTTTGTGCTGCAACAAACTGTACAAGCCAAAATGTGATTCTGACCTGCAGAATTCTGAGATAAACTTTTTATTCATCAGGGAACACAAAAGAAATACTGGAATGCATTGGAAAGTTAAGTGTACAGTAATGTTAAACATACCAGAGATATGAACTGTATTGAAACACCCAAGCTGAAGTCAGCTCTCCAACCCACTCGGCTTGACTGGAAGATTTTTTTATCTACTTAATTTTTATAATCTTTGTTAGCTGTGTGCAAGACATGCCATTGATTAGGTGAAGCACTCCTAGGAAGAGCCCAGGTTAGCTCTCCATGCAGTGTACAGAACAGCCACTACATACATGTGCTTCTGATGACTTGCTTCTGTGCTACAGTATAATTTTCCCTTAAAATTATTTACATTCTTTAAATTAAAAAAAAAAATTAGTGCAAATATTATTCTGAAATATTTAAACAGGTTTTGATGCTTTCTAGATTTGTTTTTCAAGCTCTGTCTTTCAGACTGGCTCTCATAGCTGAGTGCTGGAACTGACAGAAATTCTTGTAATCTCCAACAGATTTTTTTCCAGAAAGTTCAGTTTTTCAGCCATTCCAAAGAGCAGCACCATTCAGACTCTTTTTGGTTATTTTAAAAATTCCATTATTAATTTTTGTTTATCTGCAGTGTTGACTGCTGAATGCAAACTGTGTGTTGACTTCCATGGGGTAGGACAGGTACTGATTATAAGTATTTGCCACATTTCTCCCTTAGGGCAGTGCTGGATGTGTGAGGCCACTGGTAAAGGCTCTTCAGGAGCTAAGCTAAGCTGAGCTCCAGCAGAGGCACTGCTCTCCTCTGTGGGCTAGAAAACAATTGCTAGTGAGAGAATTGCTAATAAGGTATCTTCAGTGTGTCAGGTTGCTAAACCCGGAAAGCAAAAAAACCAACTCATGGGGAGCCAGGTTAAACATTGCAGGACTCCACATTAGAAGTACTTGGCAGGTCCTGCCTTGTGCACAGCGTTCACAGCCAGTTACTGTTTCTCGTGCTTTTGGGACAAACTCTCTGCACTGAACACAGAAATCTAAGAGAATCCTTGTGCAGAAAACTTGCCCAAGAGACTATTCACTCACTCACTGTCCAAACAGAATTCTGACCAAGAACCTCATTATTTGGCTCTAACAGAGTTTGTGCAAAAGTAATTAAAATGTGGAAAAAAATAAATTTAAATGCTTGCATCTTTTATGGAGGTCTGAAATTAGCAAAGAATATTAAGCTAAATAAAGAAGGCTGGGAAATCCAAGAAGACTTCACTTGATATGTTCCTTTAAAATATCATAAAATTATATCTGAATGAAATGTATGCTGCCTTGAACTATAGTCCCACAATGTTTCAATACAAATGTTTTCTTTCTCCTTGCCTGACACAGTAAGTCTTTTAAAGTGCTGCGTTGCTTCTTACTCTGGTTTTCACATAGTGCAACCCATGACCTCGGCAGCAAGCCAAGCTCTTTTGCTTACACTGCATTGCTAAGGCTTTCTGTTTTTTGTGTCCTACAAGGCAGATAAATTAACCCAAAACCTGACCATTTTTAATTTTGTAATTTCTGACTGCCAATGCTAGCAAAAAAACCTGATACAGTTTTAGTTGTTTGCTGTGTTTAAGTGTGTAACATTCAGCCACTGATATTAAATACATTTTCTAGTCTTAAAACGTTAATTGAAAAACATCTCGCAGTCTGCTCTGTAACAAGCTACTGTTTGTATGCTTTGACTTTATATTATGCATTTTATTAGCATATAGAGGAAGGCACACCAAGATCTCTCTCAATTTAGACTTGGTAAGTATTGCTTTAAAAAGGCAACTGAGAGCACAGTGTTTTATGTGCAGTAATCAACACCCGTAGGCTGTGCTGGTAGAGAAGACTTGTAAGGCTTGTATGATTTCCTGTGGTCTGTGCAGCACATCTCTCTTGCTTTTGCTGTCTTGCTGTTCAATGTGTAAAGTTTAGAATGTGCAACTTAGATGTCTACTACACAAGAGAATTTTCCTTTTTGGTTTTTCAAATGACAGCAGAATCATTCTGCTCATCAAAGTAGAGTAGAATTTATTTCCATAAGGATAACATATAACTCAGAGAAGGGTAGGGGAGAAAAGATACAGTAGAGCCATAATTTTTTACAGATTTGTGTCTCAGGTTTGACTGATTTAACCAGAATGGAAGATTTTCCCCCCACTGCTGGTGCCCTCCTCTTCTGTAGTTCCTCTGAAGCCCAGTAAGTGAATGTTCCCTCTGCCATCTGTCTTACATTGGGGAACTTGTTGTATTTGGATGAAATGTATTGATTCTTGGATTTGCCCCTGAAAAGAGGTGGTTTATTAGAAAAAACCCAAAAAGCAAAAAACCCAAACCAGTACCTTACATGCTCATAGTAATCAAAAGATAAAATGATAAGAAAAAATATCTTAAAAGTTTCTTTCATGTTTGGAGAAATTTATTATCCTTATCCTGACTACTCAACTGAAAATTGGAAATTGAATAAAAGTAATCATTGCATTTGTTCAGATTTTGATATTGCACAGGAAGTTGTGCATTTTACATAGAGAAAACTTGCCTAGGGAAACCTGTGCACACAGGCCAGAATAAGGGAAGTGATTCATCTCATGTGTAAGTCACGTGTGTGCTTAAGCATCTTGCTAAATAAGACCATTCATTAACAAGGCTAAATACCATCCAAGGAAAAGGATGTGAACTTTTTGCATATGAGAAACTGGCAACATAATGAAGAAGTTTCTGTGCTTTTCATGCTATGGCTTTTGACTATATTGCTCATACTCTCAAAAATATGTAGCATTAAATTAAAACCCCCAAACAACTACATTTTAAATATTAATTTGGTTTTGCTGCTGCACATGGCCTGGACCACCCATATTCTTGGGACATTAAAAAAGTAATTGAGTATAAAAGTGTCAGGATGCTTGAAGAAAATGTCTTCAGTCAAGCAGGACTTAGATAGAAAAGCATAGCAAAGTATAAAAGATCTGGAGTTACAGAGAGCATCCAGCAGCAGTGGATGCCCTGACACAGACTCAGGGAAGCTCAACATCAGTGGTGAATTATATGAATTATATGCAGTGTAATAATGACAGAGAAAAAAATGATCTGAAACATAAAAAAATAGGTAAAGCATTTTAAAAATGGGAAGAACCCTGATACACTTCTGAAATCAAGGATAAAAAGGACATACAAAGCATACAGAGAATTATTCTTTGCTTCTCTGCTCTCTTCTGCAATGACTCTCACACATGAAATTTTCTCTCCTTACAATCTAAAATCTCACTCTCTGCTCTGGCTGAATTGTCTGCTGTGTGTAGTCACTATTTAAAGCTGAGGATACTTTGTAATCCCTGGGCCCTGTGGAGTGGAGGTTACATGGATGTAGAAACACTTGGCTCAATTGTCTTTTCTTAAGTATTTGCACTTAATGATCCCCAGGTCCTGACTGGTCCTGAAGGCCAGGCTGAAACATAAATATTTACTAATATTTTAATAGTAAGTTTCTAAGTAGGGTGAAAAAAACCCACCCAACCAAAAGTGGCATTTTGGCTTTCCACAATTATCTATTTCTTGTCACTCTTAGTAGGACTGTGAATCTACTGTGACTTGAATTGCTAGCTTGGCTCCACTTTCGGTGTGTTAGAAAATTAGGCCAGTAGGAGAGCCTCGTGAAGGTCAATAAAATATTGTTATCAGGTCTAATAGATGCAATCAGCTACAGACTGGAAATGAATTAGTTGTGTTTGATTTCTGAAGGAAAGGATGTGAAAAATCGCATACATTCCCAAGGGAGGGAAAAGGAAGTGTTAAAATATATTAAAGTGGGCTCCAAATTACATTGTTATCCCTCCAGATCACTTGGGAGAAGAGAGAGAGAATTTTATCTGGAGAATTAGAAACTTAATTCTGCATAAAAATAGGAAATACAAATGCAGAGGGTCATTGCAGTCGATGCCAGATGTGGTAACACCTTGAGCCCCAGTGCAAATGAGATGGAATTAAAAGTACTGAGCAGTATGGGAAATCAGGCTCAATATTTTTACAGGATGTTTTGTTACAGTGGAAGCCCTGTCATCTGGACTTAGCCTGAAGAAAGACTGGCAATCATGGTTTGTAAGTTGTGATGTGATGGCTGGGCTTCACGAACACAGATTTGGGCAGGGCTCTCCTCATGTGGGTGTGCCCTTCCAGCCTGCACAGTGGATTTTTTAGGTGAGACACAGTGTGTGCAGAACTGACCCCACCGTTTAACTCCTCAGGTTCATCTGCCACATCCGAGCGAGCTTGGACAGTGACAATGAAGTCCTCAGGACTAGAACCTACACCCCCCGGTGTTGCCAGATCTCCCATCCAAGCACTGACTGGGGCTGAGCATGCTGAGCTTCTGGGATCTGACAGAATTGGGTGTCAGGGTGGCATTTATCTGCCTTGGTTTGTAGTTTATGACCTGGTCTAACAGCAAATGGTGCTTGGTACAGAAATTAAATTTTATGGCATGTGTTGTACTCAAAGTCATGCGGGAAAATTTCTGAACTGTGATAGAGAAATGTCTCTACAGTTGCTGCAAACAGATCAGACCCAGCTTTATATTAGCTCAGGTGCTGGAATCAGTATAGTTAGAGTACACATTTGTGTAGGAACTGCCCCATTTTCCGTTTTGCTGTGTGAAACTGGACTTTGTTGCGCCACATACATATTGTTAATGGCAAAAGGAATCTACATGGCAGGAATTACATTCTTCTAGTATTCAATCCATGAAACTGGTGCCTCTCTGTGGCTAATCTGTGCAGAAATCTGGGCATTTTAGAGGATAAACTGAGTCATTCAGTACCAAATAGCTCAGAAGCAGAAGGTGGGAGATACCTCCTAAGAGCTGCCTTGCGAGATCAGAGTCACTGTGGGGTCAATCTGCTCGGTTTGGAGCATGAACAGGAAGTAACATCTGTATATCTCTGGAACACAGAGATACATTACAGATGCTGACCTTGAAGTTTGCAAAGAGATATGTGAACAGAAGTCTCAGAAGAAGTTGAAAGCAGTAGCACATGGTTATTGTTAGTGGGACAGGACGTTCATTGCAGTCTGCAGCAGAAAGGCAGAGACTCGCAGCTTGTGGATATAAACAATGAAGAGCTGTTCCTTGGTATGTTGTAGCCTCAGGTGGTTTTGTCTGCAGCAAGTGAAGACCCTCACCAATGGTGCAGTCCACACTCATTTTCTCATCTACAGAAACCATGGTGAAATAATAATAATAAATGATGTTCTGATAATGTTTGTAGGCCTCATGTAATAAAGTAAACAAAGTGGAACAAAACCATAGGAAATTGCTTGAAGCCCCCCAGCTGTTACAGAGGAATGGGAAGTTTCTTTTAAAATTGTTTTCTAAATGGAAATGGTAATACACATGCTAAAGAAGAGATGCTGGACAAAGTCTTCCTTTTCTCCATGGCAACAAAAGATTTATCCAAGATACAAGGAGTGATTTTTTTTATATTGGAGAGGAAATATGTTTTTGGAGAGTCAGTGATCCTGGAGTGGGTGATCCTGATCTCTGTGTTGCACAGTATTGGTTTTGCCAGCATCTGTTTCCAGGAATTCCAATGCCAATATAACCATACCTTCAGTATAGAAGATGAAAGTTTCTAGAAACAGGTCAGTATTCTGGATGGACATCACTGATGTTAGTTATCAGAGAATACTAATGAATAAGTCAGGAAGTCTAATAAAACTAGTGATAATTGGGTCCTTTGTATGTATGTTAGATACAAAAATAATAGTTAAAAATGTCATATAGATTAAACTTCCTACATAGAGCTTGTTTGAAGAGGTTTGTTTTTGTAAACATAGAAATTTCATAGTTTTTCTGTATAATGACAGTTAGTTCCTGATGATATTTCTTGTCTTCCAAATCTTCACTCTTTCTGCTCTTAAATCTAAAATGGTTATTCTATGATTCAATGTCAATTTAACCATATAAACCTATTATAAATTAACTTTGAATCACAACATTAGTTCTCATGTAGCAAAAGTATCTTTGTAATATTCTTTGGTATTTCATTAGCAAGTATATTCAAGTGGTGACACTTTTAAGTAAAATGCAAGAAGAAATTATGTTCCTAAATGTCACACCTATCAGTGTCTGCTGTAAGGAATTCAAGTTCTGGCATAAACTTGATTTGGGTTTAAGCCCATAAACGCTTTGTTGTCTTGAGTAGGAGTGCTCTGGTCAACAAAAATTTGAGATCTGCAGATTTTCGTGGAGCTGTTGAAAGTAACGCTCACCACATAACTGTGTCTGCTGAGGAAAATGCAAATTTCTGTGTTTTCATAAGTAGGATTTTCCAGGATTGGAAATCTCTTTCATTGTTCCATGTTTTGGTTTTATTCAGCCTGTGAGATTTCAGGAATTTGCAAAATCTGAACTCCAGCCACGCTCTTCCAGCATTATCACTGCAGTGTCCACATCTGGATTCCAGACACTATTTACATGTGCTTATTTTTTCAGGCTGATACTTCCCCTCTGCCTGCAATTAGGCACTGATGTTCACTGCCTAATTGTTGGTAATTTATCTACCATATGGAATAAAGTGATAACTTTGCTTTTCAGTAAAGTTTACTTTGTTGGTGTGAAGGACAGAAATATTCTGCTGTGACTATCAAAGTACATTTTAGAAAATCAACATTTAATCTTCCTTCAGTTTGGAGTATTTAGGATCAGAAAATTGTCCTATTTCCTTGTGGACAAGCAGTAAAAATCACAAAGCATCTTTGGATCCTTTTGCATTCCTGAAACAGGAATTTAACAAAGTTTTCACCTCCCTATTGTCTTAAATGCAGAGGTTGTTCATACACTGTTTCAAATGTTGTCTTGTGCCAGAGCTATAAAGCTCTTAATGGCAAGGCAGCAATTTTAAGATAGTATTTTGTCCTAGAAAATAGTATCTTGTTCTTCCAAAACAAAAAACAAACACCAAAAAAATCCCCAACCCAACCCAACCCAACCCAACCAACCAACCAACCAACCAACCAACCAACCAACCAACCAACCAACAAAAACCCCCCCAAAACCAACCCAAACCAACCAAACCAAACCAACCCAAACCAAAAAACACACAAAAAAAAAAAAAAAAGAGAGAGAGAAAATTATGAGAAGTTCTTTCAACCTCAGATTTTGGAGGAATACATCTGTAAATGTATCTTTATTAGAGCCCTAATGGAACCTTGTCACACCACACTACTCTTCTTTAATTTCTTTCTCAACAGGTGGGTAAAAAAAGATTTTTCCCTTTCTCAATTCAATTATTTCTGCTTAGAATTCTGAACCTTTGTACATGCTTCAAAAATCTGAGGATAAACTATATGCATTTTGCTGAAGAGAATCTCTTAAAATGTACTGTAGTTCTTAGACAGAAGCTTTGCAGCTGTTGGATACTATTGACCATCACAAGTAAAATTACATGCAATTACATGTATTGATCTTTATGATTTATTTTTCTGGAATTTTTTTAGGGTTTGAGAGCTCTTGGCTGCCCTGGAAAATATATCAGAACTTCCTATATCATCATGCAAAACCACCACAGATACTGGGATTCAGGTAAAACTTCACCAATTTTCTTGGTGTTCCTTGGAAGCCTCTCTGTTTTTTCAAATTAACTGTGTCCAGAACTGATCTTACTTTGCTCCGCGTATCATCACTCAATCTTCATTTCACCTTTCTACAGTCTCAAAAATCATTCCCCCCTTCATTCCATACAGTGGAGATCTGTTCAACTGTGGCATGAAAAGGGTGCAGAGGGGTCAGGCTTTGCTGTTTATTTCCATACAGAATCCAGTGGGCATGAAATGAACTCAGTCTGAAAATGAAGAATGAAGAGAAGGAGATGGCAGTTTCCAAAATGTAGTTAAACTGTGAAATTCCTTGTCCTTATCACAGGTTGGTTAACTTTACCAAAATCCTTGTGGAGATTTGACAAATTCAGTATGATTGCAATACTGCTTTGTATTTCAGAAAAATAGAAGAAATAAACACTGGCTGGTAACTTTACAGTAGTAAAAAGAATCACCCATCTTGTTAGGAAGGAGAGAGGATTTACATCCAAATAAGACAATTTTCTTTCTGTAACTGAGAATCATTATTTGTAACAGAAATGCTTAAATCATGTTTTTTAATTATATCAATTCCACATCCATAAAAGTTGCAGATCATAAGGTTGCAGGTACAGGCAATGCCATCACATAATCCCAGTCTTCAGCTTCTACATTTTTTCCATTATAAGTCTTCAATACCCATCATTTTATAGCCATATATTGTAAAATGAGTTAGTTGCTGTTGTACCACAAGGGCTGCATCTGGATTGAATCTTGTTACCCAACAGACACGTCAGGCCATTAGGATTTGCTTCTTTAGGAATAATTGACTCACCTTTCATGAATATTCTGTGTAAAGTTCCATGTTTTTAACAGTGACCAAGTATGTACATCTGGGGTACCTCACAGAGAGTTCTGCAGTGCCAGTGCTGCTGCTTTCAGAGGGGACTATTCACTGCTGTGTTGTGCCATGCTTATGGCTAAGAAGCTGTTTCAGTTTCCTCATTGCACAAAGTTCAAAAAATGGCTATGAAAAAGAAGTGCTTACACTTTCCTCATCTGCCACATGAATCTGAACTTTGTGAGCAGCAGCAGGGAGCACATGTGGAGTAGCAGAAGCCACGTTGTCCTTGACGCAGGGAGGGCAGGGGAACGAACAAGAGATATGAAGTAACTTGAAACAAAATGGCAAATCCTTTTTTGTGAGTTGAATGTCAGGTTATGAGTTTATGGAACATCTGTAGAGAGTAATCCAATTGTAATCCCAATGCTTGTTCCCAGGCATTGTAACAGTGTGTCAATTCTTATGCGATCCCATATTTTGTAAACAGGATCCTTGCTCGTTCATAACAGGTGATGCTCACGTAATGAGCAGCAATTTAGTATCTGATAATTTCATAGATGTTTGTGTGTGTCCTCAGGCCTTGTTTACACAAAATTAAAATTGTGCAAGTAACTTAGAAAATTATATTTGCTTCACATGGCATTGGCATTTTTGTAGTGTCTGAACACTTTGCAAACATCATTTACCTTCAAAACCTCTTCTGTTATTTTCTTTATAGACACAGAACCAGGGACACAGAGATGAAGAGAGCAAACAATGCTCCATTCCCTTTGATTGCAAATATAATGTCAATGCTATTTGGAAAATAATGCAAGGGTAGACTTAAAGTTAAGAGCAAATTCAGAACCTCACTTGGAAGGATATTTGAAATATGTATGCAGACAAGCTATGCTAGTAAAAGTAAGATAAACATATCTCATAGGCATTGAAAGCTTGGCCTCAACTTGTGTTACATACCCTAGTGGAGAATGTAGTGATTAAATCATCACATCTGAAGCCTAATTCTGAAGGGAGAGCAGTTTCTCTGGCACTTGGATAGTGAACATTCAGTTGCTGCATTTAGAATGTTTCTGTATTACAGGTGACAGACAGAGCTGTATCTCTGCAGAGCTAGGATTGAAATAGGAAGCCAATTAATATAAATTCTGAACTGTCCACTCTAACCAGGGCGAAGTTAAAACATTGACATTCTAATATTTTATAAAATGAAACAAGAATCCAAAGCCCAAGCAACAGCTGTACTGATAGACAGAAATAAGAAATTGGAGTGAAGATACAGACTGGAAACTCCTGTCTATGATACAAATTTCAGATTTGATAAGGTTTTTTTGCATCTGTTTATGTGAGAGTTATGAAAATCACAAATAATCACATAATTTTTGTCATAACAAAGATAAGATTCTCCAGTGATCAACCCAGTTAGCGTGAGTTCCTGTTTCATGGAAGGAAAAAACAGCTCTGTGTTAGCCACAACAGCCTGATTATTGCAGTTTTTTTCTGAATGATAAATATGTGATACTTGTGCATGATAAATAGGTGCATTTTTGTGTTTTTGTGTGTGCACATGTGTTATTTATCCATGTGATCCTTAGTCTGTTTACCTCAGGACTAGTTCTTGAAAGCTTTGAAAAGCTTCTTGCAACCAGTGATTTTTATTCAGTTTGCTCTGTATTTCCTGCTCTTCCCTATAGAGGTAGATTTGCATTCCAGTAAGTGACAAATTGCACTGGCCTTAGGCCAAGATTAGCAGGCCTGGAAGATAACTCAGTGACAAATATCTCACCAAGTTCACGCTGGACATCCCAGCAGAGGAGAGTCTCACTGAAGCCAATGCTTTGGTAAAGCTGCAGAATGTTCTGCAATGCTCAGATCATGGGGGTGTTGGATGAAGAAACAGGAGTTTAGGTATCTCTTCAAGAAAAGATTTCCAGAGAAGATTCTAAGAGAAAGTCTACCTTCTCCTTCTCTTTGTAGCCTCAGAAATGATTATTTTCAGGCTGCATAGATTCAGGCTGAAAGGTAAAAAACGTTTCAGGGTGCAAAGGAGAAAAGTGTATTTTAAGAATCTATGTGACCTTTCATGAGAGTTTCATTATTATTTTCCAAAACTATCTGTTTTACAGAGCGTAAGAAAAATCTATCTGAGTTATAAAGGTGCAGAAATTTAACTCAGTAGGATCTGCAGATGTTTATTCACTCTAAGGACAGAAATTGTAGTCAACCAGTGTCACAGCTAACTGGCCTGAACTCCACAGGGCAAATCAGAACCCAGAACTCCCTGAGTGACAGTCTGGAAGCTCTTTCCCATTTCTGTCCAAGAAAATAATGTCATTTATACAGATTTTTGTTCAATAAAAGAAAAAAGAGAGAGAACCCACATTATAATATATAAGCAATGAAAAATAGCCTCAGTAGCCCCTTAATGCACCTCTTGTTTTACTAGTGCCATTCAGAGCCAACAGCTGAATGATTTCACTGCTAATAAAGGGCACCCAGAGAACTGAAGGGCTTGAAGGGGATCCAAGGGCTGCTGTCCACGAACTGTGATGGAGTTCTGCAAGGTCACAAAATACCTGTAACACTGCCATGTCTCTTGCTGCCCTCAGCTGACAGATGAAGCTGGGAAAGCAAAGGCATTCACTGCCACAGACATCTGACAACATAGTGGGTTGCCCAAAGGTATGGATAAGAAATAGGGAGATAGTTCTGGGATTGCAATTGCAAAGAATTACTTACTGTTTTGTTCAGAAATTCGACCTATTGGCACCGTTCAGCTGCTTTGCCATGAATTTTAAGTTTTGAGACTTGGCTTGTGAGAGGGTTTGGCATTCCTGTCATGGTTGCAGTTCAAATAGAAGGGTGTCCACATTGCAGCAGACAAACGTTTGTCTCTCCAGGGGTTGATGTCTAGGGCAGGGTGAAGAAGGAAGGGCTTTTAGTGGTACTCTGCCAATATTCTCTCAGGTCCTGGTGTTTTAGCTGCTTCCAAAGGGTGGTGTTTTTCTTTAGTTACTCTTGATATGTTCATGCTTTATTTTTTCCAGTGCTTTTGCTGAGCCCAAGTAAAGCATAAACTGGGGCATTAGAACTTAAAATCTGTGGCTTTACATGGCAGGGCAAGTGGTTACTTTGAAATAGCAGAGGTACCTAAAAGGCGATGAACTCAGAGATGTAACTTTATGCTTAATGATTTTAAAGATTCTAAACATAAGAAACTGGGTCTTTTGGAAAACAAAATTTATGAGGTATTTGGATAACTTCTAGCTGGAAGGGATTCTGTTTTTTATAGTCAGTGGAGAGTAGTACTTCTACAAAGCAGAGAACCTTTCCTCAATTCTTTGAAAAAGCCCATCTCTCTGCTGAGCACTATGAGGAGGCTAAGGGTGATAGTTATGCCAGGCCTATATGAATATTCCCTTAATATCCCAGTTAACCTGACAGTTTTTCTAGTGGTTCCCACTGTCACAAGTGTGCTGGTCAGTCTGATGAAATGCATTGTGTTTAGTAGGTAGTTATTGCCAGTAAAATCATGTGCAGTTGCAGCCATATTCATTTAACCAGCATCTCTTCAGGAAAGCTACTCAACTAATTTTCATTCAGGATTTCTACATATCTGAAGAAATGCTGAAATATTTAAAGCTATTAATTTATTTAGATTAAGATTCACCTATACTGAAACTTAGTTCCTCTTTACCATGAGCTTATAACTTCAGCATTTTTGCTTCCTGTATTTTCTGCATAATTTCTTTTTGATTTAAGTCTTGCATCTCATTTATCTTTTTCCTTTATAAAAATGTGTGTTGCCTTTTGAAATTACTGCTATTATGAAGGTCTAGATGTCTTCCCTGTACTTTGACTGAATAGCTCTGGCTTTTGTGCATCTAGTTATTTCAGTGGTTTTAATTATTTTCTTTAACAGCAAAACAAAATACTTGCTGCATTTTGACAATGAGCAAATGCAGTTTTTAAAATGCTGATTGCATTCTTTCTTCATTTCATACAAGTTATTATAATGTTGTTTCCATCACCATCAAGTGGGAATAGACAAGTTTATTACTACTTTTGGCAATGTTCAGGTTGAACTAGCCTTTAAAATCTCACCACTCATTGGACCAGTTTCCCCCTTTTTTCCCACTGAAGTGCCCATGTCCTGTTTCCTTCCACAGTCTGCAGCCATCACTTGTCTCTGCCTTCCTCCTCTCCAACACCCACATCCACAAGCCTTGGCCATCCTGTCAGTCCTCCGCACAGCCCTCACATCCTCTCCTTCCTTGCAGTGGTTGAACACATCCTCCTGGACAGCTAGTTGCAGATTACTTGGCCAACTAATTAGCCAGTCCTAAATTAAAGACAGTCTTTGATCAAGCTGTGTGCCTCCCAAATGTATATAAGTTTCTCAGCCTACAGGCCAAACCCACTGGCTGTCTCAGACCTGGCAGGCCACTCTGTATCCCTCAGGGTATTCTTTGAGATACTTTTTGTGCACCATTATTCACTAAATACCTGGATCTCAATCTCCTCTATCCTTTGCTTTTAGACAGATATTCAGCTATTTTTCCACAATGACAGTGGCAGGAGAAGTTGTGTATTGTGTGAGATCTTCCCACAGTAGTTGAGGTTGGGTAATGTTGCAAACAGTCTTCTCTGCTGTGCTTCCCACTACATTTTATACACCAACACAGGAAAACAAAACAAACCAATCCCATAAAATGTCAGTAAATACATTTAGGCTGGCAACTGGAAGATTTTCTGTTTAACACAGAAGGGAATTGTGAAGCAGCATCCTAAGAAGGGACAGGGCAAACTCCTAGTGTTAGTGTGGCTCTTGGGAAGGGAGTGAACTGGGTCATATTTTGTAGTTCCTGCAAATGGGAAAAATGAGTTGACTCAGTGACCTCATAATCCCCTTCCAACACTTTGTTCCTAGATGGTATCTTTTCTTTAAACAGTTATAAAGCCAATCTGTTAAATGCTAATACCCTGCTATTTTCAGGAAAGAACATCAAGACTCTTCCAAATAAACCATGGGTTTACAAGTCTTTTCTTGACTTGAATCCAGCTTGCAGCTCCATAAAATGAGTTGGGTACACCTGTGGATGTTAAAGCTAATGGGGCTTACAAATCCTTTGGCAATCTGAAGTGTAAATTGAGGGTATCCAGCTGCTAAGGAAGGAAATACTTTCCAGAGATTGTTTAAAAATGGTCAGGAGATTACAGTTGGAATGAACCTGTTCCAAAGGATATGTGTTAATGTGTTCTGCAACATCAGAATATATTATATTCAAGAAAAATTAATTAAAAAATCATAGGAAGAGAACATGGGAAAAATCAATATAGAAATACTTGGATGTGCTATGCAGGTTACTCTAAAATTATCACTTTAATTGTATCTTTTGGGGCAAATTAATTGTCTTTCAATAAACTCCAGTGACTTCAGTGAAAGCACAGTGAGCCTCCCTGTCACATGTCTGTACACCTAGGGCAGGTACAAGTCATTTTGCAAATGCTGATCCTATACAATGTTCAGCAGTGTTGTTCTGAGTCTTATTCAGGGAATGAGCCTGATTCAAGGTTAGTTCTTATTTCACAGGAAAAAAAAAGTTGCTGTGGGAAACATATCCTACATATGAAAAAATACAGCAAGAAATGAAAATAAATTTCTGGTTAAATGAATTGGCTATTAAAATAGCAAAGTTCTGAAGGCACTGTTCAATGAACAATGAATTCTGTAATTCAGTCCTCTAAAGGGAATTGGATCGAGTGCATGACTAATGTAGATTTCTCTAAATGCATCTGATACCAATTACTGACTTTAGAGCCAGCAAATTCTTATTTCAATAGGAATATTAATCTACTTAATGATATTTTAATCTATTTATTAATCCATTGCAGGTATTAAGAATATAAATAAATCTGGAATTAGCAAAGCACAGGAGGATGTCATGAGGTAGCATGCTAACTGTTGGTTCCACAACCCAAGGTCCCAGCCTCATCTTGCCTCCTTGTCCCTTTTGGGTTCTTGTGAGACTGCTGGCTCTTTAATACAAGTGAAACCTCATGTCTTTCCACCATCCCACTCCAGTGACTTTGATCAAATATCTTTCAAAGTTTTTTACTTGGTTCCCTCTTGATTTTTGGTCCTGAATGAACAAGGTAATTAAGTATGTGCATAATGTATTCTTGACTGTTCCTGCTGAGGTCAGTGGAGCAATTACTGGCTTGCACAGCTGCTTATGTACCTTGAAGACTCCATGTGTCATGTTTTCTCAAATGCAACTTCCAGCATGAATGGCAATGAATATCAGTGCCTGAAAAATGAAGCTGAGAGGTGAAACTAAGCAGCTGTGCTTCAGAGTTAAAAAATCCAACTACACATTCAAAAGGTCTCAGTGTGAGACACTCATTTGTAACAGAGACTTGAGATAAAAACCTCATGCAAATGCAGCCTAATAGTTCAGTGAGAGCAATACAACAGCAGATAAGGGCTTATATGTGCTACATGGACATATATGGTTGGGAAAGTTAGACATTCTCAGTAAGTGAAAAAATCCCACAATAGTGGGGACTTATAGATTCCAGACTATACTGGAATCACAGTTAACGAATATATAATATTAGAAAGCGACAGTTTCTGTGGAGCCTCTTGCAGACACTCAGAATTCTGCTGTGCCAGAAACTTTACTTCCATTTTAAAACAGTTTTCTCACAAATCAGATACTAATGTTGTGCTCTGTGTCTTTTCTTTCAGCTATTCAATAACCTAACGTGCAGTGTCTTGTTGCTTTGGTTACAGATGACTGATACATGTAACCAGTACTTGGCTGCAGCCTGCCATTGTCTCCACTTCTTGGATGTCTCTGGTTGCATTCATCTTACTGACAAGGAATGACATATCTTTGGAAAGGATGTGAGCAACACCAGATTCTTATGACACTTTTCTGTAGAAATATTGCCAAGAGGATTAGGATTTTCCTAGTCTTAATACAGAGATGGTTGTAAACCCCAAAACATGAGGTTTTTCTCTTCATTGACATCATGGTGCCATGTTAGGTATCTGTCTTGAGCCATCTTGCTTCTTTGTGTAGGGAGTGTCCACCTTGGTGCCTCAGGATTCCTGTGGCCTGGTGGGGTTATCTGCATGGTCTGGTGTCAGCCAGAAGTGAAGAGAGATATGGACCCCATCCATCTTAATGGCAGGCAATGTCCACTCAGGGAAGTTTCTACAGACACAGGATACCACCTCAAGGGCACATGGGAATACGAAGGAGAAAACGTGACTGGGCCTCTCAGCCATCACTCTGTGTACCTGACTGAATGTCAGTGTATGGCAGAAGCAGATGTGGGCCTGTGCTCAAAACACAGGATGGTTACAGAGAATGAGCCAAGGTATGATGACCACCTTCCCAGGGAGCCTGCTGCAGTGACTGACCACACTCTTGGTGAAAAACCTTTTCCTGCAGTCAGCTCTGAACCTCCTCTGACACAGCTTGTGCCTCATCACTGGTCAGCAGAGGAAGAGATCAGCACCTCCTGCTCCACTATCCCCCTTGAGGCAGTGGTGGATGAGTTGCCACGAGGTCACCCCTCAGCCTTGCCTTCTCCAAGCTGAACAAGCCAAGTGACCTCAACCATTCCTTGTAAGTCTTGTCCTCAAGATATTTCACCATCTTGGTCACCTTCCTCTGGACACTCTCTAACAGCTTAATATCTTTCTCATATCACAGTGCCTCAAACTGCCCCAATATTGCAGGTGATGCCACCCCAGTGCAGAGCAGAGCAGGACAATCCCCTCCCTCGCCCGGCTGGTGATGCTGTGCCTGATGCTCCTAGGACAGGGTTGGCCCTCCTGGCTGCCAGGGCACTGCTGACTCATACTCAACTTGCCACCAACTCAAATTCCCAACCCATTTCTGAAGGGCTGTTCTCCTGCCTTTCATCCCACAGTGTGTCTGTACAACTGGGATTACCCCATGCCCAGTAGAGAGCCCAGCACCTGCCCTTGCTCAGTTCCATACAGATGGCCATTGCCCAGCTCTCCAGTCTATCAAGATCTCTCCATGCAAGGCCTCTCTGCTCTCCAAGGACTGTCATTTAGTATAATTGGCAAACTTTACATTTGATTCTTGCACCCAGATAATTTACAAAAACACTAAAAATACTGACCCTGAAACTGAGTACTGGGGAACCCCACTGGTGACTGGTTGCCAAACCCAAACCCATCACATCTACTGGCTTCCCTTGGTCAACTAGGTGGATGACCTTGTCATAGAAGGAAATAAAGTTGGTTAAGCAGGACCTTCCCCTCATGAACCTGTGCTGGCTGTGCCCAATGACCGTGTTGTCTCAAATGTTCTTCAGTAACTCCCAGAATAACCTTCTTGATAATGATACCGAAGGGCTGGACCGAGAGATGTGTAAAGTAATGACTGGGTGAACTATATTATAAAAACCATAGAAACCAGTGTTTGGAGGGTGTACAAAGATGTCATCATGTATTCCTGTGGGCCTTCAGCCTGATATTAAAGAATCTACCTTTTTATCTTATCCCACACTAAATTTGCTCTGAGTCCTGTTTTATGGGGTCACTCAACGGCACCAAAAATTTTACTAGGTACTGAAGTGAGACTGGAGGGCCTGTAACTGCTGGGATCTTCCTTCTTACCCTCCTTGAAAATTGGGACAGTGGAGTTTAGAGCTGATTTTTGACCTGTGAGTCTCAAAAGCTGTGGCTCCAATGAACACCAACCTTCCATGGGGGCTAAGAGCATCACAGACCAGGCACAGTGCACACCACAGGGTCCAAAACTGGGCAGGAACTAAAGTTTAGGCATGGTTGATGTATCTGAGAATGTAACTTAATCAAACTTTATGAGAGTAAGAAATACGTCGCACCATCTTATATAGAGTCCATACTAGGGGAACTCTAACCCCACTCTAACTGTAGGTAGTACTCTCCCTGCTAAACCATTCCAGGGTGTAATAGTCACTTTAGAGACCACAAGACCAATGCAGTTGCTTAATAACTTAGAAGATATTTCCAGTGTGCTTCATGCTTTCCAAACCCTCGTCTGTTATTTCCATGTCTTACCACAAACAATTTTGCTGTCATTGCTCTTATTTTCTTTACTTCTCTCGGACTTATTTTTTCTCAATGTCACCTCAGAACTTCCTTTTTAAAACCTCTACTCAAATTAAATGCTTGTTAGATACAGAAAGTGCTTTGAAGAATTGGAATGCAAGAGTAATAATTGAAAAAACCAACCTAAATTAATCCAGATCCATTTAATCTCTTCATAGCTTTCTGATTTACAGTTTTTCTCATATTAAGCCTAAAGGGATTTATTTTATCCTCAGATTATTGTTGTTGACTTGTTTATTCTGTGACTGCAGCAGCCCTGCACTGTTTCAGTCCTCTCAGGCTCTGGTTGCTCATCCATCTTCCCACAGAGGTGAGATGTAATAGGAACAGAAATCTGTGTGAGTTCCAGTGTTGGGTGAGCCATGATCAAAGAGCTGACATGACTTCTCAGAAAACCGTTTGCATTATTGCAGCCTGGATGACCCAGGATTATGCCTCTGCCTCAGAGTCCCATATGCCATGGGTTCTCCAAATGTCTTGATTAAACTTCTGACTCAGCCAAGGAGTTTCCCAACCAGTCATATTTACTGTAAAGAAAGCCCTGGAGAGTTATAGATCTTTGCAAAACAAAAAAGCAACCATGAGACACAGATCTCCGCCCAGTGTTATCATCTTTGCCTTTTTAGTGATTTTTACAACTAGGCAACTTTGACAACTTTACTTTTTTGAGCCCAATTTTCTGGACAGTGGATGGTTCTTCTCCTTGCCAGACTCAGTCTCTAACCCTTTGCACCACATGTTCTGTGATAGGAAACTCCTGAGTCTGGGACAAAAACTGTCAGACGGATTGATCATGCAGAATAATTCAGCTGAGTATTTTTTGCTTGTTCTTTCCAATAGGTCCAAAGACCCTCCCTACACCTTGCCAGGCTACAGAATAGACTTAGACTGATCACATCCACACAAAATGACATTCAGAAGATAAAAGTGAGCTTGTTCACAGCTAGATTCAGATATATTCAACATCCTGCATGTTTCCCACTTTAGGGAAATCTCATTGCAGTTCAAGGCCAATGTGGCCAAGATGATAAAAATTTAATCTGCCAACAGCTACATCAAAAGCACAGTAAAATATGGCATGATGAGTTAGTTATCTTGCAGTAGCTTTTCAGTGTTGTCAAAAGCAATGACAGTATTGTCCCTGTCACAACGTATTTCTATAAAACTACGTGTTTCAGTCACAACCTGTATATTTTTAGTAATAAATAACAAGCAACAGACTGTCAGGAAAATGAACAGGGCCTCATTCTCTGTTTTCAAACTACCTTTTAAAACCCCAGTCAGGCTCTTAGATTTTGACAGGATGTAAAGGTTGGTTTCAGCTGTAATTTACATTCTGCAGGTGTGAAACATCCATTGCAGAGACATTTCATTCCCTGTTTAAGGAGATGGAAGAGTTCATCTCTGTAAGAATCAGGTTCATCTGGAGAACTAAGTGTGCTAGCTGCTTAGATTCCAAATAAGCAATAGAAAAAAATATATTTTTAGTTTAAAGTTGCCCTAAAATGTCTATAGATCATGTTTACTTCATTGTGCCAAAAGAATTCCCCATTATTTACTGTTAAACACTAACCAGTCCTAGCAGACATCTCCTAATAGACTAAACCTTGCAAATAACAAGTCATACCTCTTGTATCATGTCATGTTGTTTTTTAAATTTTTATTAGTTTGATAGATTAAAATAGAAAACATATGGAGCCACAAGATTCTTCAAGTTTCAGTCCAATGTAGCTCCATAGGAACCAGTTACAAGCACATAAACTGTCCATTCTTTCCAGTATCAGGCACCATTCGAGATTGTATTTGCTGACATACTGCCCTGGTTCCAGGTTTAATAAATGTTGGAAGGAAAAAAAGGGCTGTGGCCTGGTATCCTGCTGCATCCAGAGGCTAATGACCTGCCAATTAATCCTAATTCTAAATGCCAGAAGGAATCATGGATAAGCTGTCTGTGGGAGTACATAGCACTGGTACAGTTTATTTCTTCTACTAGAGAACAGAAAGCTAACTATGTGCTTTTAAAGTGTAGCTCCATAGGAAAAAGTTGTGTCAGTTGTGATTTGCTTAGGACTAATCCTACAGGAAGTAACACAGCAGCATCTTTAGAGAAACACCCTTTTCCCTGTAAAACATTGTGTTAACTTTTCTAGATGCAAAATGAGAAAGGAAACGTGTCACTGACCAGAGAAGCCAACCAGTTCTGTTCTTTCCCCAGACTGCCTCTCATCTGTAACTGTTTTGTTCCACCAAAACATCTTCTTTGAGAGCAAAATTAAATGTTTCCTTCTGTCTTGTATGCACTAATATAAAACTGGTTACATTTCTCCTAAACTTATGAATACACTGTTAACAAGTGACTCACCAACAAATACTATTACAATTTTTGCCTTTTAAACAAAAATTACATGGGGTCGTAATAGGTACATTTGACATTTGAAGAACATTTTGATTTTGGGGGGGGTTTTCTTGTTGTTTTATGATGGTTGCTGTTGGTTAGAAAGGACATTACAAGAACTTTTTTCCTGTAAAAGCAGAATTTCATAGGTATTATCCAAATATGCAGGTCTTGGGGCAGGGATCTGGGAGTCCAACACACATGTAACTGGAAATTAACATACACATGATTTGGTAAAGGATTAACAAAAATTACTCCTAAGTTTTCTCTTTGAGAAGCAACAAAAGTATAGTATTGTCTTCTCAGTGACTGCAAATTGCTCCTTGGAAGTGACATGGAGGCTCCTGGAGTGCCATGTTTCACCATTGTGTGCACATGAACTGGATGCCATAAAATGATAAAACTACTGCAGCTGACATAGCCCTCAGGATACTTTGGATTCAGTGTACAGTCCTGTCACCTTTGGTAGCCTGGAGCATGCCTGCAGGATGCTTCCTGCTTTTCACATTAGCTGCCTGACTCCACTTGCTGCTTCGGCTTAATTTCTCCTGCCCTTGCTCTATAAACAGTTCTCCCATTATTAAGTTTTTATTTTCCATTACTTTTTACTCTTGATTGGTTTCTGTAACCTCATCTGAGAAAGTCTGTTTCAAACACTCTGCTTTTTACTATGACAGACCCAGTCAAGCACTGCTGAATTTTGGAATGGCTCAGGATTCAGACTGTGATGCAGGACTGTATTTCTTCCCTACCCCCTCTCAGTAAAAACAATTGAGACTTTGGGTAAGGATTTAGTTACCTGTTCCAGTCCTGCTCAAGCTGTGTGCTTGGGCCAGTATTTTTTCTCACACCAAAGGATACTTGTTTTGCCAAAGAGAATGGTAATTATTTGCTGAAATGCTTTTCCTCATCAATATGTTAAGACACTAAATAAATAAGCAGGCTCTATCATAGTACAGTGTATCTTAAATAAACAATCCTTTTTGCCATGTGTTGAGGATTAATGAATGGCTGTTTCTGGCAAACCACTCAACTGTAGCTCCAGGCATGGGACATCATAAATTTCAAAAAAAATAGTAACAGCTCCCCTTATACATGCTTCAGACAGCCACCATACATTGCAGTTTCCATGAAAAACAGAAATTTGGACTCGGATGAGTTGATTTTTGTTTTATAGCTCAGAGCTTATAGCTCATATAAATTGTGCACACATTCCTCAATGGCACAGGCCTCCCTAATATAAAAACAGATGCAGCCTTGTGTCCATATGGTGCATACAGTGTGTCAGTGTTGGACTTTTAAAAAAAGTATCCTGCCCTGGCTGAAAAGCAGCCCTGCTTGTTGCACCAATTTTGTTCCTTTTCCACCCTGCCCACTTCCCTTTCTGGCTGTGGTGGTGCAGCATTCCAGCTGGGCACGTCTGCTCCTGTAACCACCTTCAGCATTTCCACTTGGGGAAAAACAGCAAAAACACTGTAGTAGCAGCACTACTGGCACACAACAGAGCACTTTAATTTGGATGTTTTTTCTAGTACTGTCTAGATGCTGTATACTATGTTGTTACAGAACTTGGGGATTGGCCTGCAGAGAGGGAGACTGCCCTGCTGTGGCTGTGATACACCAGGTGGGGGTGAATCTCCTGAAGAAGACGGGAGATGTGGAGAGCTGGCTCTTCCCCAGGGAGCACAGGAGCAGCTGAGCCCTGTGGAGGTTTCTGGAGTGCAGGAGCAGCAGTGGGGGAGGCTGGGGAGGTGGGTGTGGAGCTGGGATGGGCCCAGAAGGGATGGGAGCAGGGACACGTTCAAAGGACTGAAAGCGGAGTGTCGAGTTCCTTCAGCTTGGAAAGGCAATCAAAGTTGCTGGGCTGATACCGCCAGGAAAGGAGGGAGAGGAGGGAGTTTCCCTTCAACTTCTTTTTAAGTTGTCTCACTCAGGAGGTCTGTTTTTCTCTTGTTTTGATGTTACTGTTTTTGTGTTCTAATGTTGCAAAAGGACAATGGCCACAAAACACTGAGGAAGATCTGAGGGGTCATGAGTGATTTTGGACTTCACAGACATCACTTTTCTGGTTCAGCTGCCACAGAAGCTGCAAAACTCAGCCTTGAGGCAGCTCCAGGGCCAGTGCAGGTAACTGGTTACAGAGCTCTGTAACCCTCCCCCTGTGTACTCAATTCCATTTCTGAAACAATACACTTCAAAAGAGGTGGGAGACAGTAGATAACTACAATGGAGAATGTGGCCAAAAACCAAGCAGAGAGTGAAGGAGGAAAGGGTAGAAATACTTGGAGGTGCCAAAGACGTTGTTCAAACAGAAAAACAGAGAAGAGGGACCTGCACACTTCAGCCTTCCAAAAGAACTACAAAAAACCACTCTGGAGATGCTGTGATACCTTTTGATGTATCTGGTTTGTTTATCTTGTTTGGTGTCATTTTCCTCCAAACACAATCTATTATTCCAATGGCATCGCCTGCTCAGGTCTGTGTTTAGGCAGACACTGACACTCCAGAGCAAGTGTGGATGAAGCCCACCAAGACCATCAAAGGGCTGGAGCATGTGATGTGTGAAGAGTCTTCAGAGAGTTGCTTTGCCAAGTCACAAGAGAAGGCTTGAGATGGAGAAGACCTTACTGCTGTCTCTAATTCTGGTCAGAAGATACAGGAGAAAAAACAAAGCCAGACAACTCTCAAAGGTGCACTGATAGGACAAGTGGCATACATAAAATTCTGATTACATGGAAATCAATTTTTTAATCAGGAGGCTTGTTCAACCCCTCAGCAGGATCACAGAGGCTGTGCAATCTTCATCATCTGGCAAAGCCAGGATGCACCTGCTTTAGTTGGATCCATTTAAATCAAGACCAGGATTAAATCATCTCCAGAGACCTCTTCCAACCTAATTTACTCTGGACTCTATGGCAAAACAATTATCTTTTGCTTTAGTTTCACACATCTCTTTTAATATTAATGTTAAAACAATTAAACTACTTTTAGGGTTCTTTGTAGAAACAGCTTCTGAAAATTTTTATTTTGTCATTATTACTTTTAAACTCTTGTTGCAGACAGGCTGTCTTGAAAGACACAGCTGAAACAAGAACAAAATGATGCTGCCCCTCCTTCCTGGCTTGGCTATGACAGGGACGGTAACGTAACCACCTTCACCAAAAAACACAGCCTGAATAAACAAATTCTTCAAATGAAAAATTAAGACATTGCACAACATCTTCTACATTTCAGAGGTTTTTCTCTAGAGCATGAAAAGAATACTGTATTATTTTTTTCTTAAAACTAATCACACTTTAATAAAAGGCCATTTGTTGCATTAGTAGGGAAGCATTGGGAATCCTTCTCACAGGAGTGCAAATGCCTTCAAGCAAGACAGCTGCACTCAGACAGCACTGTTAACCCTCAGATGTTGATTCAAGCTGTCTTCATCTTTCAGTAATTAAAGTTTTTCTAGTCCCATGCAGGCTAAGCAATAAATAAACCTGCATGTGTTTGGGGTTCTTGCCTGCCAGAGGGTCCCCTCCAGGCCATAAACACTCCCCACAGAACTTCCCACTTGACATGGCTGGTGCTCATCAAGTGCAGCGTTCCTGAGTAATTGGGAACAGTGAGTAGGTAATGACTCTGATGCTTTAATACACAACCACACAGACATGTAAGCACAGTTCTCACTCCTCAGCAGTCACCTCTGCTCCCAGGGCCCTAATTCCATAAAACCCTCCTGGGCTGGGGTAAACTCTCTAAGCAAGCTGCAGATCTGAACTGTGAGCTGGCTGGCAGCTGACACAGCAGGAGAATCAAGTTCAAAGATGAGAAAAATGTTAAAGGATAAATTTTCTCCAGTTACAAAAATGTCTCTTCCCATCAAATGGACAAAAAAAAGGAAGTGTATAAATCAGATTTGCCATTCAAATTCTAATTACTGATAACCTACTAATCTTCACTTGTCTACAGAAAAATTTAGTTTCACCTCATTACAGCAGAACAAGACATTACTCGATGTTTTTTGGGAAACTCCCAAGGATTTGTCCTTCTTCAGCTCATTCCTGATCTTTCTATTAAGGTTCTAGCTTGTCTCAACATTTACTAGCTTGGAAAGAATATAATCATTAGCTTTAGTAGTAGCACATTTTTTCTGCTGGCTTCTTTAAACATCTTTAAGCAAGTAACTAACAATCCTGATGTTTAATTCCTTCTAGTTCTAGAACATGAAGCTTAGCTTGCTTTCTTTTGAATGTGCAACAAATGACATGTTTTCTTACTATGTTCCCCCTTAGACTGCTGATGCAGCAGCCCCAAAAAGCACAACCTTCATCTCAGAGGTGACAGGCTCTGCATTCTATGTGAATAATGGGACCATTAAATGCACTTAATCTGGTGAAATATCTACTAGACTGTTCTTATGTTTCCATGTGGTGTGAATTTTGAGGTGCTTCTTTCACTTCAGCTGCAGCACGGCATAGAAATCATAAAACTTTTTCTGGATATCCAAACCTGTTATACATTTATTAATTTTGTATCTTTTAAAAGTATAATAGTTACTCATAACTTGCAATATTGTAATGCATTGAGTAATGTTTTATATATTAGTGTTTATATTAAGAATACATATGATTTCTCGTACACATCACTGCCCACCCTGTCCCAACAAACAGTACACACAACAGCAAACAGAATGTGGAGTTTTCAGCCACCCTGGATTACAGTGAAAAGGTTGCCCTTCACTACTGCAGTCCATTAGCCAGGAACAATTATACCTCCTGGGGGATGGATCATGTGGCAAAGGAAAAGTTCATTCCCTAATGTACCAGTATGATCTGAAGCACACACACATATGCACAGCCTAAAGCCTGAACTCTCCTGTGCTACTCTCCACCCACTCAGTTGGCAGAGATTCTTCTGTTTCAGCTTTAAAACACAAATTTCAGTACTTCTTTTATATGGTACCATAGAGATGTATGGAAAGGCTTTTAAAACCTCCATTTGCTTCACTGTGTGTTTATATTACAGCAACACAAAATCTTTCACAAAAATCATGCCTGCTCTTGTGCAGGGCCTACCTGCTCCCCTCCCCTCTCTCCTCTGCCTTCCTGCCCCAAGGAGCTGACTGGCAGCATTGCAAGATGGAGATGGAAGTCTCTGGAAAGGTAGCAAATAAACAGAGTACAGTTCTCCATTCCTAAGGCAACATTTCCACTCTACAGCAGCTTTTACTTCAGGGAAATGTTCATATGGACTCTCACCTCAAGTCCTGTTGGTGGAGTGTTCCTCCTTGAACTCAGCCAGACCCACTGCACTTTTATTTATGTTAGAGCTTTTCTTTGCAGATCAGCAGTGGCAGACGTAGCTACAGTTCTTATTTCTATCCACAAATCAGCAGTTCAGGAAGACATAGAGCAGGTTCTGCCCTTTCATAGAAACAGTTGCACACAGAGTACCCATTGACAAGGCAGAAACCACTTAGGGTTCAAACACCAAATGAGAAGACCACATAAGAATGACAGTTCTGAAAGACAATGCAGTTGAGGAAAATTCTCTGCATTTTGCATAAACCAGTAGAATTCCCACAGTAGTGAGGCATCTAATTTAAAAGTGCAGCAGAGCTTGCACAGCATGTCAACTTGGAAACAAATTCTCATATTTGGAGATATGAAGTGTTAAAAACTCTTTTTATTTTTAAATGACAATTCCAAACTTTTGTTTGAAGCCTACCAGCTTTTAAACTGACATGGTAAATGAGTCAATTATATAAACTCTGAATATGTAAGATCTTGTTCTTAAAAGGCACTAGAAGTAAATCAGACCTGTTGAGCACCAGCACCGTCACAGGCAAACCTTGGGTTAAAACACCCTCATTTTTAATATTGTTTCTCTCTTACATTAAGAATATACATCAACAAAGTTTCATAATTTTACACAAATGTTCCTTTACAATTTCTTGATTTAATCTCTTTGGCCTATTTCACCTCTAAGAACTCTTCAGCTTGACAGACTGGATCCAGCTTTGGCTTTTAAGACACACTTTGCCATTTTGTGTGTCAGCCTTAATCCATTTGTCTGTTTCATCCCTCTGATTCATGTGACCTGGAAAAGAGAGTTCTGTTAGTTTAATTTGACACAAAGTAAACACATCATCTTTACATTGCCATTTTTTTCCAAGCTCCCTGAAAGAAAGCACACTTTCATTTGGTAGAATTTGCGTATTTTTAAAAGAGGCTTCTGACATTTCATCTTCAATACATTTTTTGCATTAATCTCATTTCCCATGATACATCATTTCAATAAAGTTTTGATTTTATTACAGTACCATACTTTTTATTATGGGCTAGGAATATGTTGTGGTAGGCTAACCCTGGCTAGATGCCAGGTGCCACCAAAGCTGCTCCATCTCTCCCCTCCTCAGCTGGACCGGATAGAGAAAATATAACAAAACAGAACAAAAGGATTATGGGTTGAGATAAGGACAGGGAGATAGTCCCCAGTTACCATCATGGGCAAAACACTCAACTTGAGTAAAAAAAATTATTACCAATCGAATCAGAGGAGCGTAATGAGAAATAGACCCAATTCTCAAAAACACCTTCCCCTTCTTCCCAGGTCAACTTCACCCTTAAATTCTCTGTCTCCTCCCCACCAGTGCCACAGGGGGAGGGGGACTGTGGTGCCTTAGTCAGTCGCCTCTGATGCTCCTTCCTCCGTTGGGAGGGAACTCGCACTCCTCCCCTGCTCTGGCACAGGCTCTTCCAGGGGCTGCAGATGGGTCTCTGCCCCACCACAGCCCCCTCCCAGGGCAGCAGGTGGGTCTCTGCCCCACTACGGCCCTCCAGGGGCGGCTGGTGGGTCTCTGCCCCACCACAGCCCCCTCCCAGGGCAGCAGGTGGGTCTCTGCCCCACCACGGCCCTCCAGGGGCGGCTGGTGGGTCTCTGCCCCACCACGGCCCTCCGGGGGCGGCTGGTGGGTCTCTGCCCCACCACGGCCCTCCAAGGGCTGCAGGTGGGTCTCTGCCCCACCACGGCCCTCCAAGGGCTGCAGGTGGGTCTCTGCCCCACCACGGCCCTCCAAGGGCTGCAGGTGGGTCTCTGCCCCACCACGGCCCTCCAAGGGCTGCAGGTGGGTCTCTGCCCCACCACGGACTGCACCATGGGCTGCAGGGGCAGCTCTGCCCAGAGCACCAACTCCCCCTCCTGCTTCAATGACCCCTGTGCCTGCAGGGCTGTTTCTCTCCCTATTCATTCTCCCTCCTCTCACTGGTTGCTGGTGTGCAGCAGGTTTTTGCCCTTTAACTATGTTATCCCAGAGGTGTTAACACTGTCACTGATGGGTTCAGCTTTGGCCAGTGGCAGATCAGCCCTGGAGCCACAGCTGGCATTGGTTCCATCAGACATGGGGGAACTTCTGGCAGCTTCTCACAAAAGCCACCCCTGTAAACCCCTCTACCAAAATCTTGCCATGCAAAATACATCCATCTACATGTACAGGTTTTGTCTGAGATACAGTTGACTTTCTTCATAATAGTTAGTATGGACCTTGTTCTGGATTTGTGCTGAAAATGGTGTTGATAATATAAAAAAATTGGTATTGTTGAGTGGCCCTTGCACTCAACATCAAGGCCTTTTGAGCTTCTAATCCTGCTCTGGCAGTGAGGAGGCTGGGGGCACACAGAAGCTGGGAGACACAGGAAGGACAGCTGACCCCAGCTGCCCAAAGGGACAGTCCACACCCCATAGCATCATGTTCAGTATATAAAGCTGGTGGAAGAAGGAAGAGGGAGTGACCCAGTAACTGTTCCATGTGATACAGCCCTGCTTTCCTGGGGATGGCTGAACACCTGCCTGCCCCTGGGAAGTAGTGACAGAATTCCTTGTTTTGCTTTGTTTGCATGTGTTGCCTTACCCACATCTTTATCTCAGCCCATGAGTCTTCCTTACTTTTACTCTCCCACCTCTCTCCCCCATCCCACTGGTGGGGGTGACTGAGGCGGGTGGTGCTCAGCTGTCAGTTGTGGTTCAACCATGACACACATGAATCTGGCCAAGTAATTTGAAAAATGTCTGTGTTTACAGTAACAATGATAAAGAGACACAAGTAAGACCTGATTGTCCAGACGACCAGACATTTTGCTACTATTACTGTCTTCTTCTGATAATGGCCTAAAAAACCCCCAAACAACTCTGAAATGTCTGTCTTCTTACATTTCACATAAACTTAGTTTCACAGTCATGCTCTGAAAAGCTCTCTGTATAACAAAGAAAAGAGTTGAACTTACCCTCATTTTACAATTAAGAAACTGAGGCCAAGAGGGAATAAATGACCTTCCAAATTTATACAGAAGATTTGTGTCCAAATTGGGAATTAAACTGAGATCTTTTTAATCGTTGCCTTTATCACAAGATCAACCTTCACTTCAGTTTATCTTTACAAAATATCATTTATTACTTTGGTGTTCGTGTGACTGAGTGAATTCTAAGTTTAGAACTAATTTGAGCCTGGAATAGCAGAAGGGATAGCAGGGAAGCAGTTTCTGAACCAATTTTGCAAACACGCTCTGCTCTGACCTGTAACACAGCTGAAGTTAAATTTTGGCCACAGCAAAAACAGTGGCAAAACTCCAACTGACATCACTGCATTGGTTTCCAAAACTCAGGCCTATGTGCCAGAACTTTTCAATAGTGTTTCAGTGCTTTGGTAGTTTTAAGTGGGATTCATTTATGTTTATGGGCCAAACCCACAGCAGTTCACTACAGGCTGAGGTACAGAGTTTGCAGAGGGGTCCAACAGTGACAGTCATTTCAGTGTCCTTTGTTGTCAGACTAGAACGCGCCTTCAAGTATCTCCATGGGGATGTCCCAGTACAATTTCTGCACTCCTGATTGCTCTGGACAGCAGCAATCTCAGTCACACTCAGTGTCAGTATCATTCCTAATTCCTGCCGTAAGACAGGAGCCACAGACCTACACGCCATCTCATTACAGACTTAAATCTATGATGACCATCACCAAGTTCAACAAATGTGTGGCGCATGAAATCCATTAAAATCTGAAAATTCAGTTCCTCAGAGCTTTCCTGAAATGCTGATTTTCAGTAGTATTATATTAGAGAATACAAAACAGAATGAAAACAGAATCTGTCTCTTAAAACCTTACATCAGCCTGAATTTTAAACAAGAAATAGCCTACAGGTGACAAGAAATTGAACCAACAAAGAAGTGTAAAGGAAAATTTCAGCTGATCCTTTAACAGAGCTGCAGAACACTGAAAACACAACCTTTTTTTCCAAAGCGAGAAGACACAATAAATGTAGGCCAGAGATATCTTTACGGGAAGTGCAGCTCAGAGTGCCTGGTTCCAGTTCATCTCTCTGTTTTTGTGGCTATGGCTTCTACTTCTGTACAAGGACCAAACAGTGAAGCACAGAATCAGTGCTGTAAAACAAGTTTCATGCACTGCTTACACCCTCCTACACTTCTGCTAAAAAGTTAAAAGCTCGGTTGTTGTCTGAGCTCTGTTTCTCATTTTGCATTTGATCTGAGCGTGGAAAAATGTTTAGTTCCTTACACTTCTTTTGGAGCTTTGTCTGTGAGGGGAATACAGAAAATTCCAAACTGCCTGCAGGAAAACGAGTGTCAATTCCACTCCGAAGGGATGAAGATCTTCAAACTATTCTAAGGTTATTAAGCCCATCACCAGTAGCAGATTCAAAGATATTTAAGATATTTAAATAGCTTTGTGTGGGGGGCACTAATCAAGCAACGAGGTTTAGTTGGAGACCTTTTAATGACCATTTGGGTCTTAACTGTGCTCACTGCCTGTACTCGATACTGTGGGAAGGTAAGTGGATTTTGAGGCTGACTTTGCTAGCTTGATTAGATCACAAAAGCAAACAGCCTGCTGGATTAAGAATTAGGGGTACAAAAAAATAAAAAGGATTTAATTTTAAAACCCGGCAGTCAAGACAGCAGCATGAGCTCAGGAGAAGACAGATCCACCACTATGCTGTTTGGCCTCCTTTTTGACTGAACACCCAGGGCAAAGGTTGTGGCTTTGTTTCCCCCTGTGTGATGTCTAAAGGAAGATAACACCTTTTAAGAACTGTACACAGGCAAGTACTGGCTGTTTATTTACTTGCCTTCCTGGAGAAGTTGCGAGCTCTGTTTTCATACCATAAAACATAAGAAGAGGATCCTCTTTTAAATGTTGTTCTTGTGGTGTTAGGACTGTGGTATATATCAAAAAGGCTGTGAACAGCTTGAGTTGAAGGCAAGCTGAAACCAATAAAAATCTGTAGGATAGCATCTCATCTAATGTGTTCAATAAAAGTTGGATGAACTTTCTATTTGACTTGAAGGAATGCAATCTTTTCCAGATACAACCTGGGTCTTTGTTTATTATTTTTTAAGATATTGCTTAAGGATCAAGGCTTCACAGAAGGCAGTGTTTGGAGGGACACTAAAACAAAGCTCTTCCCACTCAATTCTAGGGGCCAAGAGTCAATAAGAACTGCTTCTAAGAAGGAAGGAAAGCTCTGAAATGCCTTGAGAACAGAGAAAACAGGGAGGGACATGACAGCAGATCATGTTACTCCTGGGACCAGAACTGTAATTCTGACTGCAACAGACCCAAGACAGCTGCACAGTGGGAGAGGGAGCACTGCATTTGGGCAGCTGGTACGCTTCAGAATGATGCCGAAAGGTTTTTTTTAACTTTTCAATTTTCATATTTTGTAGATTTTAGAGACACAGTAGATGCAATGCTGTAGATTTTAGTGAATTAATATTTAGCAGCTTGTGGCATAAAGTCCTTCTATCTCTACCCCTGCTCCAGAACAGGCAGCTAAGATCTGCCAGCTGTTTAGTCTCTTCCTCAAGGTACCTGATTAAGGCATATCAGAAGAGAACATAAACATGGAGCAGTGTGACCCAAAGCCCTGGAGAGCGTCCAAGAGACCTTTGTGTACTGAAGAAGAGGAGGTGGATGAAGACAGAGGGTCCCAACGACCCCAGCCCCAATTCAACGGGGGTGGGAACTGGGAGGGGACAGAGGTGGAACTGGACATGTGGACAGTAGTGATTGGATAGGTTATATTATAAAAGCTATAGAACTTAGAGCTTGCGGGCGCGCGCGCGTCAATGTATTCCTGGATGAGCAAGGTTGCTCATTAAAGTGCCTGCCCATTATCTTATCTCCTACAAAACTTGGCTCGGAGTCTTTTTTACAGACTTCTACGGCAACAAGAAGAAAGATTTAAGTTTCAGCAGACTGACACAATACAAGCTCTTTCAGCTATTTCCCTTTTAAAGGCAAGCTGGTGCCTCATGCTACTCACTGCCCCTTCAGCTGTGTTTGTACTCAGCCCTGGAACTGCAGGCAGCCAAAATCACAGACCTTACCTTGAAGTAAACAATAGAGAATTTCTCATAATGAAGACTCTCAGACACATCCATCCACGAAGCTTTGTGCATGGTATAGGTGACTCATGCAGCCAGCTCCCTCCTTGCACTCTGGGTAAATCCACAGCATTCCACAGACCACTGTGTGAGCAGCGAGAAATAAGTTCTTCCTGATGGTAGGAAACATCTGTGTAAATCCTCTTTGCTCCAGAGAGGCACATCAGGCAGATGTGAAAGTTGTAATGTTTTGGTGTATGCCTGAGTGAGTGATTGTTGTAAGGAGAAAGGTGCTTCATCTACCAGGAGAACCAGGAAGGATGAAAAGACTTGAAGTGTGTTACTAAGAGAAAGTCAGAGCTAGGACAGTGGTGCCAAAGTCCAGCTTTTTAAAGGGATCTGGTGATTAGACAGGCTGACTCTCCAGAGGCACAGGATGAGGAAGGCCATGTAAGTTGTTCCCAGTGATTCAAAGAATAATAATGGGATGCTGGATCAATCTGTAAGGTAGAGGCAATGTACACCTGGACATTTTCACAGGAGAGGAGGAGCTTGAGAAGACACCAGAGGATTCCTCTCCATAATGAGGACAGACACCTGAGGGGAGGCATAAGTCAATGTGAGAGTCCTGTTTCCTGTGTGTATGGTCACCAGAAGGCACGGCTCAGAGGAACATGTTCAGAGGTGGCTTAGCAAAGCTCTTGTGCTACAGAAAGGATGGGATTGGAATCAAAACCTAAAGATGCCGTTACCTGCTGCAATCCTTGTCATGCTGGCTGACATCAGGAGAAAGTATATCTCAACTTGGGAGAAGACAGGAATTCCCAGAGAGTATGTTCTTTGTGTGAGGACGGAAAAATACAAAGTTTGATAACTTGACAAATTAAGAGCAGGGAGACATAATAACCTACAAATATTCTTGATCTCTGAGGCACCTATGACACAGTGGAACTTTTACCCAGGAAACTCACAGAAGTGCTGCAAACCAGATGAAGTGACTGCCAAGGCTGAAAGCTCATTGGGCACCAAGCAGATGGATGGCATCAGGATAAAGGTTGCCACTGGATATGAACTTGGCACTGGATCTGGGGCCAGGGATGGAGAAACATCTGAAACCAGATGAATCCATTGCACCACTCAGAGATGGAAGATTTACATGGTTCATATTCCAGACAAATAGGTTTGGAAATTTACACCATTATCCAAAGGTCAAAGTATTACATTACACCAAGGATCTAAAGAGAGCCTCTGAATGACTACAAGACATTTGCCAGTAAGCTTACAGTTGTCAACAGGAATGGGCTGAAGTGTGCCCTGGCCACATTTCATTTAGTCCCCATTCATCCACAAGCCTGATAACCTTCCTTTGTTACTGTGGAGAGGGTAGAAACAGATGGTCACATCAACTTCCAACAAGAAAAAACAGGGCTGAAAGCAACCTGAGGATGCACTGAATGTAACCTGACATGTTCCCATCACCTGGTCTCCACAATCTGCAGTACTGACAGTCCTACTGCCTCACCAGACAAGTGCTACCAGAAAGGCTACTTTATTATTTACCTACGTTTTCTTTACTGTAAGGTCGAATCATAATTTCTAGTCCTATTGCCAATGGACAGAAGTAGCTATTTCTTTATTTCTCTGCAGAGACTACTGATATACTAGAAAAAGGCATCTTCCCCCAGTCTTCTCTTTTTAGACAAACCCCCCACTTTTCAGTCTTCTCTCATTAATCATGGTTTTAGGCCTCTGATCATGTGTTCTCCTTTAGAGATTCTACAGTTGCCCATATGCTTTTTTGAAGTACAGTACTCAAAACCGAACATGTTCCAGCAAAGCATTACTAATGCCATGTAAAGCCAAAGGATTGAGTTTTACAGAACAGTCATGTTAATATGTTTATTGTTCTCAACACTGTAACATTACTATTTCCTGATGTTTTTATTTAACTATTACTCCTCTTGGGAATATACAGATAATTGTTCCTACCTTTGTACTTTGAACTTAAAATAATTTACTGGGAAAATGGCCTGAAAAGTATGTAAATCAAGAATATCTGAATTTTAACCTTGACCTTCAACATGTTTGTAACCCCTTTGACATGACAGGCTTCTAAGCTTCTTTTCTGTTTAAATATTTAACACTTTTTAGCCTGCTACCCTTCCTCTTACTTATAGTTACAGGTACTTGTATAGTACCTATCGGTAATTTATGTTAGTTACTCATTTAGGTAATTATATAGTACCTATAGATAATTATCTCTACAGGCTTCTTAAACTAGATGATTTAAGAATACAGGCAGACCTGGAGACACAGAGAAGGCAGACATTGAGAAGTAAGGGTTTGTCTTTTTGCCAGGGAAAAGAAAGAACACCTTGACATGATTACCATCAGAAATTATTGGAATTAATCAAGCACTCTCAAAGCAGACAGACAAATACTTTCACAGATGGAAGCTGGACCAGTGTTTAGCATGAATTCCCTGTTTTTTAACAGATTTCATTTTATAATATATATTCCCTCTAAGAGTGCCTACTGAAGTCAATGGAAACAGATGCCTTGTCCTTGCAAATTACTCCAAAGAGTAAATTCCCTGTCGCTGCTCTGTAGTTCCCTCCCTTTCTCAGCAAGTGTCCCAGTTTTGCAGGAAAGTCCTCTCCTTTTCTAGAAGAGCAGAGCACCTTTTCACACTCATATCGCTGTCTGAGCACTCACTCCACACTTGGATCTTTTTGTCTTCCCTAAGCCACACTCTCCCCCTTGGCTGCCGAGCCAGCCCCGGCTGTGGCACTGTGAGTGCAGGGCACTGCCTGCCCTCAGGGATGGCACACTGGGAACTGCTGTGACAGCAGCAGGGACGGCTCTCTTGGGGCAGGTGATACATTAGGTGCAGGTTTACCCAAGTCACAGAACTCTGCCCTGTCTTCACACTGGAGCCTTCTCTGTAACAGCTTCACAATATTCCCAGAGGCAAGGAAAGCTTCCTCAAAGCAGAGAGTTCCCATTATCCGCATGAGAACTGGCCAGTTTCTAAAAAATCAGCTATTTTTAAACTAACCTTTGAACTCAGAATCATAAAGAAACTGAACTGCTATGCTCTTGTGATGCAGTTTTTATTCACTTGGCAAAACCTCTCTTCTCTCTCTATTTACATTTCTTCAGTTGCAGCAGCGGGACAGTTATGGACCTTGAACCTGAAACTTCAACAATGGATAATGTTCTCATGATACAGAAATAACAATAAATGATTTTAATTATTTGAGAGTCTACTTGTACAAGAAAATTACCAAATATCAACTTTAAGAAGAAGGGATGGTTGAGAGTGAGGGGACAAGTGCAGAAAGAACACACGATCCCTATGGGATAATGTAAAGAGAAGGAAGAACAGGAAGCATCTCCCCTGCCGTGCCAGAAGAATGTTACTGATTTGGCAAAGAAAGGAGAGGCACTGTTTTCAAAATGGTAAAAAAAGGGGAGCAAAGCATATATTAAAACCAACTACTTCATCTCCCTTCAGGTTTGTTTCTTCCTACTGACCAGTGAAGAACAGGGAGGAGGGCACTGCTATAAATCATGGGTTACATGATGTGAGAAAACACACAAAGACAACTGCTGGGTATAAACACTGATGAAGGTACATTATCTTAGGCCAGCACTAGTTTAGCTGAATTGTATCCTGCAGAAAATCCATTCTAGGATCTATTTTTCATTCACACGTACTATGATCAATTTAGATCCACATTTAATACATTTTTTGTGTAATGCTCTAACTTCTTTAAATAACTGACAATCATTGGCCTAATGCTGTAGCCTCTGCTTAATTCTTGACGATTTCTGTGCCTTTGGGACATGTGTGTTTGAGAGTTAACTAATCAGAGCCACTTTTGGCCTCAACTGCCAAGACCATTTCCATACAGAGTGGTGGGCTGAAAAATCACGTCCGCTTCAGGGCTGACTGTCCCACATAAACACTGCCTGGGCTGTGAAACAAGAGAAGTCACTCGGCTGTGTGTACTTGAAACACCACTCTCATCTTCAATGTTGCCAAAACAAGGTGATTTACTGTCCAGTGGTTCACACTCACTGGGAGTTTTGTTTTACAGCTGAGGGGATTCATTCCATAGTGTTGCTAGAATCTAGGGCCCTCTGGGTTTCTAACCTGAGAGCTTCTAATCATGGTTTTTACAGAAATTGTATTTAATAACCACTAGCACATTTAAGCACTAGTGACCATTCCTAGGCAGGAAGAGATACATAAGCAGGCTACATGTTAAAATTATATAATTACACTTGTAACATTTCTGACTTGGAGATTAACATCTTACATGGGAGAGGACAAGGGTTTTTGTGCATATTTTCTCAGGTTTAAACCCAAAGCAAAACTCAAAGCCTCACACAATCTGCTATGACACCAGGTCACACTGACATAACACGTTCAAACAAAGCTGACACATTTTGGTTATGTTTTCTCTAAAGTGAACTGCATAATTGGTAACAGCAACAGCCTTAACTTCTAGATAGACACATCTGGAGGGGAGAGGAACAGACACCCTGACAGTGAACTGTACAACTGTTTTCTCAAGCAGGAAACAGCAAGGTTTGGGATTCTGAGCTCGATTTTAAAAGCATCAGGAGAATGCTTCCAGTAATTCCAGGTATCTTTCCATGTATCCTCTTTCAGCTCCAGCTTCTTCTGTACTTCTTCTAGTTATCTCCCACTCACAAGTCCTCAGCCTATCCTGCACTACTGGACATTTATAGACATGCCATATATCCCTTGTATCTCCGCCTTCCACTCAGAAACAGACAAGAGAAAAGTTCATTATACTTTTAATAGACATTTCTAGTCAATCTATTATATGTGACTGTGTAAGCCAACAAAGCAATGGGTCAAAGTCAGCTCTGGATTATCTCCCACAAATTCACTGGAATAATGCTTAGGATGAATTTGGCTTTAAGACTTGCTAGAGAAGCAGTTGATTACATTCACAAATCATTTACCAATCAAAATTTAAGTGTCGCCTGGTGACACGGGGAGTACAATGGCACAAGCAAACACTGCAGCATGAAACAGATTGAAAAAGCAGCTGCCAAGAGCAATAAACCAATAAAGAAATATTGTAGATGCCTTTGACTAAGGGCAGACAGATGTTTATTGGAAGCCAAGATTAGTAAGCCTTACCACTTATCATGACGTGATCGTCTTTGGAGGCTCTCCGTGTTTCCTTTAACTGGATCTCCGAGTTCACATCCACTTTTCTTCCAGACAACTCTAAATAGGCTTTGAGAGAGGCAGGTACCTTGACTGTAATGGAACCTGGTATAAAGTGAAGGAAAGCTAGTTAGCTAAACACTGAGTTCAAAGCATGAAACAGGCCATTATTTCACTAACTTAAATCATTTGGTTGTGGTTTTGTTGGGTTGGGGTGCTGTTTTGGGGCGTTTTTTTAAGTCTTCAGAGAGTAACCTCCTTTTTTGTCACTGAAAGGACAGATGAAGGTATCTTCATTGACCATAAACAGAGCACTGTATGCCACATATAGAAAGTGGTGTCACAGTATTTCCTCCATAGGCAAGAAAATAAACATTGACATATACTGCTAGCGATGTTTCTTGGTAGGGGATCTTATTACAGGAATGACCAAGGGAAGCAAATCCAAGAGATCTCACAGATACTATGACTTTAGTTTCATCTATCTGTGTATTTGAACTCCTGGGCCCAGCCTGGACAGACACTCCAGGCCCTGCATGGCACACGCTGACAGAGCTACTCCTCTGAACGAGACGCTGCTCGCTCCGCACTGCGAGTGTTGGTGATGGGCTTTGGTCACTGCTCAGGGACAGCTGCACATCCCCCAGCAGAGCCAGTCTCAGAAGTGATTTAACCAGTTTAGACTATGCATCATCCCTAAAATGTAAACTTCTAGCAAAACTGCAGCTTTGGTGGCCTGAAAGGTTCTACCTTTGAGGTTAAACCCAGAAATTCTGACTTCTGCTTCCCCTAAATTTGTGCTTCTATGCATCAGCCCAAAGGCAGATGCTGGGCCCCCCAACCTTCCCAAATTAGTCATGTTTGGAATTACTCAGCCACAAAGTCTGGAAGCTGTGTCCTACACATCAAACCAAAACCTAGCAAAACTTAGAACACACTTTCTTTATATGTGTTCCTCAGTTTTTGCACAACTCCAACATTCACTTTAGAAAAACATAAAGAAGTTTCTTGATGTACATCCCAAAAGCTGAAGTAGAACATGCTAAGTGATGTCATAACAGCTAAGCAGCATCAGAAAGCAACCCTAGCTATGCAATTTAAAATCAGCACAATGACTTACTTGCCTGTGACAGTCCTGATGAACAAGTAACTGTCAGTGTAATTTGGTCCTACGTTTTGCTGGATACGCAAAAGCCTCAGGATAAGAGAGGGAAAAGGTCTTCATCTTTGAGTCCTCCCTGGAGAGTTGCTCAGTGATGTGACTCATAAAATCCAACACATATGCAGCTAATTTATCACAAATGGGACATTTTCTACACTGCAGCTGTCAAGAGTTACTCTGAATTCACAGGGTAAATGAAAACAGAACTTCAACTTTGCCTTTACTAAACTGTGCTGCCAGAGGAGATGTCAATGTTTTGAAAATAACATTAATTAGCCCTTATTAAATACATTCCTCTTTGCCAGTAACTCAAAGAGACATTAACTTAGCAATGAGTGATTCAAAAGGTAACCAAGAAATAATATAAAAATAGATTTCTTTGTGCTAATGAAACCAAAATAGCTTGTCCAGGACACGCAAGTGATTTCAGTGCATTGCTATCAACAGGCCCATTCTGAGTAAATGTCGGGTGTAACAGGGCACAGGCACTGTCTCATGGAAAACAGAAATGCCCCAAATACCACGTTCATTTAAAGCACCTGAAGTGCCTGACATAGTGTTAACACCAAGTATGAAATTGCTGTACTGTGGCTTTTTTGCTATGTGTTTCAAAAAGAGGACTAATAAGATGCATTCAGGGCTTTATAATTTACAGTATCATATCCTCGGAATGGCAAAATGAGGAATTCAACTTTAGATGTGAGCTTTTAAATAAGAAGTGAAGTTTTAGTGAGTAAACGGGAAGATAAAGGAAAAATGGTTGGGTAAGGCTCTCTTTGTTTTTCTGCCTTCAGGTTTTCATAGTGGGCCATTTCACACAGAAGGCAGGAAAATAAATGTGTGTGTGTGTCAGTTATCACTATGCACATGAAGCATCATGGAGTAAACTGTGCTCAAGGCAAATCAACACTGTAATCCAAGGCAGCTCTGCAGAATTCTGCTGGGTATATTGCCATAAAAAAAATCCCAAAATCTTGAAAAACACAAAAATTTTTAAACCCATCTTAAGTATCATTGCCCCTTACAGAGCTTAGTGTACTTTAAGTATTTATAGACATCTTCTGATAATGAGGTAAAAAACCAATTTAGATAATCAATAAACAAAAACTATTTTTTTACGGACAGATTAAAAAAACCCTAAAAGAACCAAACCCTTATTCCATTGTCTTTTACATCAAAAGCTGCCACAAAAAATATATGGTTTAGTTTGCTAACCTTTCTGGGATTTTAGATCCACTTTTCTTAATTGACTGACGTAAACATCTATTGTCCCGTGATGTGTAGAAGCTTTTAGACTTCCATCTGATGAATCTAAAAAAAACCAAAAAAGAACTTGTATATCATTCACTCTTCTTAAACAAACATTTGCCAGAATTTTTCTTTATACTTTGAATTGATTTTTGTCAATTCCTCTGTGTTTGAGAAGTATCACAGTAATTTACTGAATGTCAGACTTGACTTGGAAAAACAGGTTTCTTAAGAGAATGTATCTCCCCAGTCCAGACCTGGGGCACACACTGGCTCCAGGCCACAGCCCTGCAGTTCCACAGCTACACTGTGTGCATCCTTCTACAAGGATGTGCCATCTTCATGTGAAGGTCAAGCACAAAATGTGAGCACGAAGAGCTATTTTAGTTTCCAAAAGAGTTCACTTGCTCTGACTCCACGCAGGGAGAGTTTTGCCCGGGAAAGCATCCCCATGCCAGGAACAAGCAGTTGTGCACTGCAACATCTTGTTACACAGAGTAACTGTGCACAGGCTGTCTAAAGTCTCAGCCACTACATCTGAATTTTAGATAAATATTTGGGATATCCACTGCACTTTAATACACACAGGAAAGCAGCATTTATTATGTGTCCTGGTATAAGGAGGCCTAAACTTTATACCTTATTAGCTGAAATTCATGATCACAAAGCTTTGTGAAGAAGCATTTTTACAAATAGAAAGTCTGTAAGAAACTTTAATTGTACACTTGAGTAGTCTTTGATTATTTGCAATGTTTTCCATTTTTAAATACACAGACTTTCACAATGTTGCAGTGAAGTCCCATAGTTAACTTTCAAACTACTGAACTGACCTATAATTAATAAAAACTGCAAAGAAGTTATGAAGAAACTCTAGAGAAACATAAAAAAATTGCACTTGTATATGAGAAAAAGGCAGCCAGTGAAAAATATTTTTAGAGACCATGTTAGAAGGTAAAGTTTTGGCAAGAACTCTTGAAATACTGATAGAGATTGGTTTCTGGATCTACATAGGAACCCCTCCCAATACAGTCAAACTTCAGAAGTAGCTAAAATAACAAAATCAAACCTGAATGAAACTTCTCATTTCAGAAAGTAAAAGCCTTATTGAGAGAATAAACTCAGTTAATCATAACAGGGATATCTTGCACTAATGTCTTACCTTGCTATACAGTTTTAGCTCTAAGTTAAACTCATCTGGAGCTTTTGTGATCCCAGATTTTGAGCACAGATGTCAAAGATCAGTGCATTGCTCACAACAGCCACAATTATTATCCCACAGCTAAAGCTGATTTCTTTGAGGGGAAAGTAATTAAAAAGGAGCTAATCAATATTTAGTCAGCTGAGAAACTAAGACTGGCTTTGGCTAACAAGAAAACACTAACAACTAGAATGTGAGTGCTTCTGCCATATCAAGATTTTTATGTTAAAGGTCTGTTCCAAATCTGAAAATAAATAACTCCTCATTAATAATGAACTGAAAAAGAATTTTGCATGTGTAAGTGACAAGGAAATAATTTATGGATGACTTTTTGCAAGGTTGTTCATAATGGTTAAAGGTTAAAAGTCAAAGCCATTACAACAGGAACATTTGACATGCATCAACATTGTAAGGAACATTTTAAGTAGTGATAGCTTGAGATTTTCATGCAAAATCTGGTTTTGCAGATATTCCCATTCAAATTTAGTAACAGCTGACTCTCCACATAATCTTGACAGAGATTCTGTTGGCAACAGAGAGAGGAAACATTCAGCCTTTGACTCTTCTGCTTCAACCAGAACATCAGTAAGTTCCTTTATCAGCTCTAGGAAGAAAGAAAAGTCTGTGACAGGAGAGTGACCCTCTCCTGGGAGAACAACTGCAAACAGTCCATCCAGCACCACCAGCTGATGCTGCTCTGCAAGGACAACCTTTATCCAGGGACGCCTTTCTCTTCCCACTCGTCAAATGCAAAAGCAGCTCTTGGGAGATTCTCCCCAGTGGAATCTGGCACCTCTGCACAACTGAACAGAGAGTTCTAGAATTCCAATATAGATTAAAAAAAAAGTTCTCATTTTATGAAAGATTAGCTTCTGTTTGGAGAAGGCATAAACTTGAATAAAGGATGGAGGAAGAGGGCAATGGGCACAGGCTCACCAAGGCACAGATTCACCTGGAAAGCAAAAACAACCTCAGGGAAGTGGAACACTTTTCCACTGAGGAACACTGTTCTGGGAGGGTGCCTTGCCAGATTCTGACTCCCAGAGTACATCACTAATGCAACATTTTATATGGCAGGAGAAACTTCAGCAGTTTCAAACCCTCCAAGGACCTTGGCAGCACCAACACTAACATGATGACATCACTGTATCACACAGCAAACAACTGTTTACCTTTGGCCTATGGAAGTAACACAAAATACATTCTATGGAAACAACTGAATATGATTTATGCATTTAATTTTATGGATATTAAATACAAGTGCTTAGACACAAATAAGAATACCAAGAGGCTCAGAGTTGTTAATTTCTTGCAAAGTTATAAAGATGATATTTTAAGTTTGCATCTCAAAGGAAATTGCAGTTTAAAAAAAAACACAATAAAAATTAGGTGATATAACAAAAAGAAGTGCCCTGATTTAAATAAATAGATATTTCAACAATAAAAAATTACCCCATATTAAGTAGCACAGGCTGGTAGGACAAAACACAACTAACAATGGAGAAAATACATACGGTTATGACAGACCAAACCTAAGGCAATTTATTTTTAAATATATAACCAGTCTTAGCTGAGATCAATGTGAATAATTGAAGGCAAAACCAAAGAAGAAGTGTATAGTTTGAAATCAGCGTTTGCCAAGGACTGACAGCTCAAGGGGAAAAACACAGATAAATCCCTCTACTGGAAATGGAACAGATGGTGACTCTTGAGCAGCTTCAGCTATTTAAGAATTTACTAGTACTAAAGAAAAAATAAAAAGAAAAAAGAGGCACAGTGAAGCAAGATGTCCTTGACAAAGTCTTTCTTAAGTTTTATGAAAAATAAATACAGCTTGAACACTAAGACCTAAGTCACATGACTTGAGAAAGACTAAACTAAAAATCAGTGAAAGGCCTACAAAGGTAACATTTAGTATCACTTCTTCCTTCATTTTAAAGGTAATATTTAGAATCACTTCTTTCTTCATTTTATGAGCCAAGTACTGAAGGAAGGATTAAAAACAAGTGATCTTTCCTTAAATCTAATCAAAACATACTTTTCCTGATAGCACATAAGGACTGACCTTGTTCATGTTAAAATCAGTGACAAAATCGATCTCAACAGGAAAACGCAAAATATTTATTATGATTTGATTAAAGATTGGAGAAAATATAAAATTCCAACATATCTGAGGTGTGATGAAGATTTAATTCCTGCTTCACTGGCTCTCTGGTAGTGCTTATTGATAAAAGACGGGAAAATTTTCTTGGTTTATTTCATTGTTCTAAAACTGTCACATGACAAATACTGTGAGAAACTGCAATGTATTCACTAAATTGAAAGACTCATTGAACACACTACTGCAAAACCCTCAGCAGTCCTGGCCATACCCACCACACAGACCTGGCAAAACAAATGAGGTAACACACACAAAGCAAAGAAATTTCTCATCAAAGCAATTGCCTTGCTAACTAAGTAGTCCAGACTAGACTTTTACCTCTTAATGGTCTATTTGCTACCTCAATTTCAAAGTTACAGCCACTGGTTTTAAAGGCCACAATCTGTTCAAAAAACCAAAAACCCCAAACCATCTGGCTTGCCTTCTTTGAAGAAAAGGAGGCTGAGGGGTGACCTCACTGCTCTCTGCAGCTTCCTGAGGAGGGCACATGGAGAGGGAGGTGCTCAGCTCCTCTCCTTGGTATCCCCTGGAAGGGTCAAAGGTGCACAAGAGGAGGGGCAGACTGGACAGGAGGAAGCATTTCTTTACAGAGAGAGTGCTCGAACACCAGAAGAGGCTTCCTAGAGAGGTGGTTGATGCCCCAAACCTGTCCGTGTTGTAGAGGCATTTGGACAACGCCCTTAACAACACACCTTGGCCTTTGGGCAGGCAGCTGGATGGGATGGATGATCCTCCTAGGTCCCTTCCAACTGAAATAGTTCATCCTATTCTGAGAGGAAAGAAAACCCTACAGGTTCCTCCAAATATAATATAAATGCAAGAACTACTGCAACAACATCCAGAATCTTCAGCACTGTGATGTGAGATGCTACAAACACACACGATGTAACATCACCAGAATTATTTATTGCTAATAGAACACATACAGAAGTAAAACAGTTCATTCTTTTAAGCTACAAGGAAAATGCCGTCGCTCTCAGGCAGCAGCTGCTTCTTCTGTATGCTCCAATTTTTAGAAGCAGTTTCTCCAGGACATAAACTCTGTCCAGAATTCCATATAATCTACATTCAAACAGAAACAAAGAGAGGGGAAGGGAACATGGAAACAAAGAGTGATGATAAAACAATGGAGTTTTTCCTTTTTAAACTTTCATTTTTCATACCTTGACATCTGAGAGATAAATAAAAGCAGCTGACTTTTGGGGCTGACTCCAACCTACCTGGAGAGCAGCACCTTTAGCACAGCACAGTGTGGAAGAAAACATGGGCACAATGGGGGCAAAATGACAGGTCTGTCACCAGCAGAACACAGAAGGAGGCCAAGTTCTGAGACACAAGGTGGGAAGATGAAGGACACTTAAAATGAGAGCCAGAGCATTAACATACTTCAAACAGATGGCAAAAATGAGATCAACAGAACTAATTGCTATTAAGAGACAAGTGTGTGCATGGATTCATTTTTTTAAACTACTTAAGAGCTGTACCTTATGAAGTACAGTAATTGACTTTAATGGAATTCAGAAATGAGGGGTTTAATTTTAGAATTCCCTTGATTACTTAGCAAAAACTGAACCCTCAAGACAAATCTCACAGATGCAGTATTGCTTCTAATTACACTAAGTTGTTTATCATTTTATTTCTCAACTATCTAAAAGTGTCTTAAATATTATAGTTTTTTCCATAATTAATTCCCTTCTTGAAATAAAACTTAGGTGTTTTGTCTCAGCCCTTTACCCGAGGGTGGTGACATCCTGGAACAGGCTGTCCAGGAAGGCTGTGGATGCCTCAGTGCTGGCAGTGTCCAAGGCCAGGTTGGATAAGGCTGGAGCAGCCTGGTCTGGTGGGAGGTGACCCTACCCATGGCAGGGCTGCTGGGACAAGATCATCTTCCAAGCCTTAACATTCCATGATTCTGTACTAGGGAATTGTCTTATCACTACTCTCATCACAATGCAGGATCTCAGGACACCTCAGTTCACTTTCATATCAGGACTTTACTCAAAGGTTTATCTTTGAGAAAGTTGAAATGTTCTTAATTGTTGTGTTTTGGTTGATTCAAGACAGTGACCATCACAGCCAGTCACTGAAGCCTTCAGGTTGTCCAGACTGGGTTACTGAAGAAAAAAATTAGCAGAGTAAGGCCAAGTGATGCTGACATATTTGTAAGAAAATAATTAGGATTTCTGTGAGCTTAGTACAGAATTTTCCTTTCCATAGCAATCCCTGCTGCCCATAAGCTGGTTCAGGTTTCCCCTCCTCTGAAATGAAATAACTACCATAAGTTTTATCCTTTCTGACCATCCCAAACACGTAAGACTAATTTCTTCAATGCAGAATTGGGTTAAACACAAGTAATCCAGCAAGAAAAATCCACGGGTTTCTTGAAATGGTAGGGGAAAACTTGACTTGGCAGAAAAGCAGAGAATACATAATCAGACCATACCAACAACATTGAGAAATAAACAAATTCTAGCAGGACTGAATGTGAGCCAGCAGTGTGCCCTGGCAGAAAAGAAGTGCAACAGACTTTTGGCAGCATTACCTGGAGCGTGGCCAGAGCATAAAGGGAAGGGATGATCCCCCTCCACTCTGCACTGACCAGACGACACCCAGAACAGCAGCCAGTGCTGGGGCTCCTGAGAGAGGGGAGACATCAGGAACTGAGTGAGAGGTACCAGCACAGTCTGGGCATGGAACCCCTTCCCATGAGGAGAGGCTGAGGGATGAGGGGGGGCTCAGCACAGAGAACAGGAGGGAGCAGGATGGCAAAGCTCCTCACAGAGATGCATGATGAGAGCACAACAGACAACAGGCAGAAGCTGAACAAACAGTTTCAGACTGGATTGAATGGAAACCTTTCTCAGCCTGAGGCCAGTGAGCAGTGGCACAGTGTGCCCAAAGGGGCTCTACAGTCTGTGTCCAGGGAGGTTTTCAGGAGCACAGGGTAAAGCCCTGAGCAGCCCCACAGCTGGCCCGGCTTGGAGCAGGAGGCTGAGGCTGGAGAGGAGACACTGCCTGAGCAAGGGGGAACAAGACAACCTCATGAGCCCCTTCCAACCTCAACCACTCCACAACTCTGCAACTTCCTGTATCGAGTAATGCTTCGAATTCCAGCTTGAGTTTTCCTATGAATTTACTGAATAAAAATATAAAAGGCAAAGCTAGTTCTGAAAACAAAGCACTTTAATTCCATTACTTTGTAAGATAATTCAGATTTCTAATTACTATTTTAGTTTTAATTTAAGTAGTAACTTAAATTAGAAGTAAAAATAGGTTTGGTTGCTTTAAATTAAGTCCTTCAAAACCCATCAAACATTTGTTAGAAGTAGAAAGTTTCTAGTATAGAGTTAGAAAATAATTTGTCAGTGACTAAAAATGTTCACAGTATAGAAAAAAAAGGAATAATCCCTACTTGCATATTTTAACAATGCCAGTGTGAAACACTGCAACACATCAGAGGATTAAAATAAGACTGAATTTTGGATAATATTAAAAAAAAAAGATTTACACAAAGAAGCAATGCCAAAATAAATCCCCAAATCAAACAACTTTATAAACGGCTAAAAGCAGAAAATTAAAGGGAATGAGAGACAACAGCACTGGTTTCCTGTTTTAATGCAGAATTATACAATAAAAAACTGTAAACAGTCACTTGTATTTTCCAAAAAATATTTTGAAAAAAAAGTCCAGCACTCTCAACTCAAGTTTGACTTGTGAATAAATTTCTCAAAAACATAGACACATCCAAACTCCCTACAGATCAATTAATTTTTTCAGGTAACTGATAAAATCCTGCCTCCAGTGAAACAGGTAACAACCTATGAGAACCCATTCAAGGCAGCTGAAGATCTGAGCTGTTCTTCCTGTTTCCACCAGCAAATCCCTGTCATGTTTCTGGCAATTCAAAAAGCTATCTTGTAGCATAAATTCCTCACTTTCTCAATTTCTTTCTCACATTTTTAGAGTTGAATCTCTGGATCTCAAGTCTTTTACCTTTGAAAAAAATCCATAAAAATCCTAAAGTATGTTCAATGCTTCTTAGGAAAAGATTAATGACTAATGTCTTCAGAATCGAAATTTGAAAAAGAAGATTTCTTCAGCTGTCAGACATGTCTTAATGTTTAAGCTGAACCTGGTTAGTTAAGGAAAATAATCATCTGTTGATGGAAAAAGCTACCTCCTGTCAGGAAACCTTTATTTAACCACACTTCATACTTGATTAGTTCAGTTAAGAGAAGGAAAAACAGAGTAACAAGCTCGAATTAATTCTGTGGTTTAACGACTTACTCATGAGAATGTGCATTGCATTCCCTCCCAGGAATGCTAATACAGGTCGCTTAGAAACACAGGGAGACTTGTACAGACTGTCCCTAACAATGCTCAGTGAGTGACCACAGTCAACACCATCAGCAGAAGTCCTCAAGATTTGGGCCTGTAGCCAAGTTCACTGACAAGAGGAAATCTTTCTACAGACACTCCAAACACACTGAGCCTTGTCTACAATTACTTTACATCAATTTTCTGCCATAGCAATAATCAGAATTTGAATTTCTCAGTTTGGTGTTTATCTCCTATAAAAATGCACTGACACAATGCATTCCATAACTGTGGCAACTCTGAGTTATCCTGTGGTATAAATGCCCGAGTTCACAAAGAAAGTTTATGAGCTGTTTTTATTTCTGAAGAGAAAGTGATGCCTCCTGAAAAGAGGGCAAAAATGTCTGTACACAACCACCTCCTTTTCACTTTCCCTGTGAATATTTAGCCTTTACAAAGGAGAAGGGAAGAGCAAAAGAGACAAAGAGATGGTGGAACATACCTACTGTGATACTCCCTGTTTTGGTCTCAAGGGTAGTGTTACCTGTTACGAAGAGGAGAAAAAATGTTAAAATTATACTATTTAAGCATATTCATAATTTATTTATTTTCGATATTACTACTTTAGAAATAAAAGCCTCACCACACGTGGGTAACAATGAAGTGATTCCAGCCAAGCAAAATACTGAGTAAAGCCGGACACAGCCTGGATGTGAGGGAGAAAAAGTAGAGGCATTGCAAGGCTAATGCTCAGTATTTCCTTATTTTATTTGGGGTGATTTTTTTCCAATTGCTCTGATGCCACAAGCAGAATTGATCATGTAAGTAATCAGATAAGTAGCATAAACAGTTTCTATTTTCCTCTTTGATATAGGTATATTCCATCTCCTCTGGAGGGAATTTTGTGCTTTATCTTCAAAGGCCACTTCCTGGACCCACTGGACATTTCCTGCTCCCTCCAAACTTACTCTGATGTGCATGACAACCCATGATCAGTGTTTTCCATTGACCTCAATGAGGTCTGAATATGTTGGACAAACTGGAGAACATCAAATAAAACTGTGTAAGGCACAAAACGTAGAATGGTCTCCTGCTGAACTTGCATCACTTCGAGCAGGCATTAGTGTTTCAGCCTTAAAATTACAACATACATGTTCTTCCTCTTTACCTGCATCATCATGAGAATCTGGAGGGAGGGCAGATAATACCTCGTAACAGAAAAGCCATCTACACTACTAACACTCTAACTAAATTGTAGAAACCTCTACAGTTCCATGTACAAATGCCTCATAGAAAATAAATTATAAACTAAACACAAAATGTCATTCCTGCCATCCTCGTCCTCCCAAAAGAATGACAGAATGAAGAATAGGGTTGATCACCCCAACAGAGTCTGATTCAGTAACACTCAGTATCCACAATTTCCAGATCTCTCCAAATGGCTCCAACTCTGCCCTTTGTTAATGACACAGTATCAAACAGCCATCAGGGCCAACTGCATCCCACTGAATGTGACATGTATTTTCCTTAGTGGTTCCTGGGCCGACAGCGAGAAAAGCCGCCCATCATCACCAGCCTTAAATTCATCTTCTCAAGCACACCCTGTACAAAACACTTAGGGGTTCTGAAAATCAGAACAGAAACAAAAGCATATTTCAATGAACTTGAAATATGTTTGGCTTTACTCTCTGCTGTTTTTAAAAGGCACACTATAATTATCCCCCTCTTTCCCCCATTTTATCATGACTAGCACTTGGTTTTGCACAACCTATAAAAAGACCTTGGGTTTGGTCAGCCAGCAGCTCTCATAGAGCTGAAGGTGGATTATATTCTGTCTGCACATAGCACTATTGGGGGCTTGATTTTCTGTTTTGATAAGCAGGTCCTTGAAAAATATCGAATACACAGAAATCAAACTCTTATTAACCACAGACTTACATGGCAGATACAACCAATGTTTGGCAATGTCAATGTACGAGTGTGAAAAGCTCACTTCAAACATTTAGCTAAAACAAAAGCTGACTTTAAAGCAAACAGAAATGTCCTGCTGTGTTGTGACCTGCACTGTCCACAGTGCACAGAAACACACTTTTGGTCATGTAATTGTTCTATAAAGGCTGACACTAAACTTAGGGTTTTTAAGTTAAGCAAGAATTTCCTGGGGCAAAGAGAGAGAGAGACTCAAGTAGAGCTAATTACTAGTTTGATTATTACAACCAAATAACTGCAGTATTCTAGTGCAACACTGTGATGTCCACAATATAATAGTTTTAACAGAATATTGAGGACAGAGGCGTAGTGGTTTGGGTTTTTGTTCCTTCTGAAGAAATGGTTATATTTTCTATCATCTACAAGCTTTCCTTCTCCATGAACACTTCAAAACTTCAAACTACAGTATTGCAAGTCAGGATCAGTATAGGACTGGGGCAAAAGATTACTTTTGTGATATAAATAGAGGTAACACTTTACATTGTGTTATTTCCATTCCTTCAATTTGTTTTGGAGGCTGTCAATGGGGCAGCACAAAAAGAGGAAAAACTATTATGCAGCTTTTTACCACTTCAACTTTGCATTTTTGCATCAGACTAAAGTACAGACACACCCAAAAAAGAATGAAAATAAAATTAATTCCTACAATTCCATTTATATACAGTGAAATCCAGAAACGTAGCTGAAATGGAACACACTTTGGTATATCAAGAGGTACTTTTCCAGGAGGGATTACAGAAAGCCAAGCTCAAGCATTGCACTGTACAACCTTTGGAAGATCACAGATTTTCTACTTTCAATTCAGACACCTGACAAGGTAAGGCAGCTTTATGTTCACCTTTTCCTATATATAAATTAGCACACAAATACATAAAGGAACTTCAGTAATCATGTTTTCCAGTGTGATTCTCTCAGATAATCAGCTATTAGACTATGACAGAAGAAAAGGTCTAAAGCAAACGTAATGTCCTACACAAGTTTTACTGATGTAAAGCAGAAAAACTGAGCGCTGTCTGTTTGCAGAGAATGCAGTGAAGGACTGGGCCCCCCGATGGACACACCTCCAGTGTGAGCCAGCACAGACAGTCAGCAGCAGACTGAACAGCATGGCCATGAGCACAGCCAGCAAGGAAAGGCTCTCTGAGGCTGCATTTACAGCACTGTGTCCAAGTTTGGCCTTCCCAGTCAAGAAAGACACTGATGTCCTTAACTGAGCCCAGGGAGGAGTACCGGGAATATGAGGGGCCCAGACCACACTACAGATGCTCAGAGAGCTGAGTTTGTTTTGATTTAAAATAAGGCTGAGGAGGAACCTTCTTATGGTCTTCAACTCCCTAACAGGAGGGTCTAGAGGAAAAAAAAAGACATTCTTCTCATGGTGAGGCAGCGAGAAGGAAGAAGCAGCAATAATGGATGCAAGTTGTCATAATGGATATTTTTACTAAAAAAAGGGGGGTTTCCCCACCAGACAAATAATTCAGGACTGGAACAAGATGCCCAGAAAGGTCATGCAATCTCTGGCCTTGAAAATATTCAAAGCTCAATCAGACAAGGCCAGGAGCAAGTTTTGTCTAACTGAGCGCACCTTAAGCATTAGTTTGGGCTGGATATCAAATTCCTTCAACTCTTCAATACATAAAATACATTAAAGACTTCGGGGCAAGGAGGGGTTTCCTTTTCCTTCTCTGTGCCCCTTTGTAGAGAAGTTTTGCTGTAGTGTTACAGTCTCTTGGATAAAAGCAGATCATTTCTCAGAAACAGATTTCTTCCTCAAGCATCAACTCCAAAGCTCAACAGCACCTAACATCTCTAATGTTGCAGAAGCTGACAAAAATTACTCATAACCAATTTCATCAAAACAATGCATTATTCATTTTCATAAAAGTTTGAAGCATGAAATGAGCAATTAAGAAAGCCTGAGGACTGACAGTGTTGCAACTGCACAGCATGAGTTTCAACCACAAACTGTCCCAGACAGGTTTGTAAAGTTTGTGTTGCCCTAACTTCAATTTTCTCAGAGCACAAGCAATGAAATCTGTTTGTGCACAGCTGTGCTGATTTGATGCCAACTATAATATCAGCATATTGTCAGCTATAGGGAAATTGTGGGTTCAGCTGCTCAAGAAACAATCTGTCCAGCCATTTACAGACAGAACAACTCCTAAAACTGAACTACCTGAAGAGCAAAAGTGACCTTTTCTAACAAAAATTTGTAATAGGAGTTTATCTTTTCTGCTAATTAATGTATGTTTGTGTATGTACTTTAAAAGCATTTGCTCTTACTATTAAAACATGATTGAGGAGCACGATGTGTTGCAGAAAATGTTTTTCTGAGAATAGTGACTAGAATTACTAAGCAAATGTTAATGTGCAATTGTTTTTAAAAGAAACAGCTAAAGTAAGGTTAGGTGTTCCAGGCCCATTTAGTAGAGCTCATAAAAATAACCCTGAAGTAACATAAGAAATGTCTGCAAATTTGGACACAATTCTATCTGGTTTCACACTGTTCTTCAGCTCAGTGACAACGAGACATTACTAAGGAAGTAGGTCACTGACTACAGCAGTGATGATTTCATTTTTGTACCAAGAAAATAAATACAAACTTTTGGATATGCACAGAGTCATCAAAATGTTCACAAACTGATCACAGTGTAATAATAAAGTCTACATGTTAGAAAAATAACAAAAAGAAAAACAAATCAGTTCATTTCTCCCTATGTATACTAAGACAAACTTTACCTAACAGGTTTAGAAACCATTCTTACATTATTATAAATGAACAGAGGAGTTATTCCTTTAAGGAAGAGACAAAATTAATTTCTCTAGTAAGATGACAACATAAAATTGCTAAGATATTGAAGGAAATTGTTTATAAAGCATACAGCTGAAAATCTGGAACTCAGACTGAGCTGAGTAATTTTCACTCTGAGTAAAACAAACTGGAGAATGTACAATGTTAAATCACTACAAGCACATCACAGCACAGTCAGCATTCAGTGGGAGTTTTGTTACATTAGAAAACCACTCCACACTCAAACCTTGACTGCTGTCTAAACAAAACGCTCTGTAGTTAGATTTAGGTCTAGGTGAAGGACATTAAAGGGTTGATGGATTAGAGACTTCTTCCCCAATCAAAGAACAGAAACTGTCCCCACTCTGTTAATATAGGGTGCCAGCACACACAGGCTATTTGTGCTACAACTTCTAACTATGATTGTCTTCTAAGATGGTTCTTAGTAGATGCCCTAAGAGTTGCATCACCTATGAAGAAAAATGATGGAGAGAGAGAAGCCTCTTTACAACTTTTAGTATAATTTTCATTGCTGAATTTTAAAATATTTTGATGTTCTTAGTACCTGAGATGTTTCTTTCCCACAATACACACTTTCTGCTATTCACAAGTGTACTCATAAAACTGTTTATAAAAATACAGTCTGCTAGGTGACAAAAAATCCATTCAGTCTCTAATAGAGATAAAACTGTTCTGCTCACATACTGGGCACAGTTGATTTAGTGACAGCCTATTGCATTAGTCCATTTGTTACTGTAAACTTTATGTGAACACCTTCAAAGCAGCTGAACTTGTGACAAATTTTCCTTCTTACCATGAACACTTCCCAGCATAATATCACCAGCTACTGAAGAGAGAGATGCTGATTCTGCATAGAGATACTTAGTTTTCAGCAGCCCAGCTTCAGTAGATATGTTGATGGTTGTCCCTTGCAGCTTCTCTATATTCACACTCTAAGAGAAATAAACTTAAATAAACATAATGGAAAACTTGTCATCACAGCTTGAAAAGGCAGAGGGAAGCAACACTAATAAGACATAAAACAAATGGAAGGCGGTTGTTGGTGCAGAACAAAATAGAATCAAGTTCTTATTTAAAATCTACACAAGACAAAACAAAAAAACCATTTTCATCCAAGAGTTCAGACCAAAGAACTAATGATTCTTGACAACATTCCTATGAGCTACTACATCTGTCGTTCAGGAGAAGAACCCAAATAGACACAAATGGATGAAAAAAACCCTTGATTTAATTTTTAAAAATGAAAACACTTCAATTTGAAAAGTAAAACCAGGATTAACTTGACTGAACATTCACAGAGCATTATGTCACAGGGCATTGGTGATGAGTTTTCTGCCACCACAAACTAAAAGATCTGCTTTCCTTGTTACATACAGCTATTTGTGAAGATTTTTAACTGGCTAACTGTATCGATGGAGCTTTGGAAAAGGCTTGTAAAAAAGCCATTTTCTCAGTATAACTGTTCATATTCCCTAGGTTACTCAGGCTTCTATTCTTGGACTTAAGCCTAAATACATAGAAAGTCTTGAAAAACCAGGGATAAGAGCTCCACTTCTTTTCAATAGAAACAGAGAAAAGAGAGAATTTCAAAAGAAATGTAAAAGAATTTCAAAACTATGGATTTGGGAAGCCAAGTGATAGATGAGATTATCTATGTGCAAGTGATAGTCATGTGATATAACCTAAACCTACTTGAATAAAACCAGAACAATTCACGTGGTTGTGCCACAACCACATAAATTTAAGTCTTTTCTTTCTCAGTTAAATTTTATTTATGATGGAGACATGCAATAGTTCATATTTCAGCCCTATTCAATTAGGTTTTATTTTGCTAACACAGACTTTTAGTGAATTGCACAAAATCCTTATTCATTTTATGAAATGATGCATGGCCTTCTAGATTAAGCTGTGGCTTAGTCAAATTATCTTCAAATCTTCTTTGTCATTTTAGCATTGCCACCCTTTTGGGAAAAAAAGTTAATATAAAGAAATAAGTCTGCTGACCCTCCCAGTATTATATTATACAAAAAATAAGCTATGGATGAAGCAAGGGGTATTCTGACAAATAGGTACTAGTGTTTCACAACCTTAATGCTGTATTGTGTCCCAAAAGGTGAGCTGGAGAGGATGGTATGGATCACATGACAGCTGAATTGCACTGTGGCCTCTGGGGCAGCTTTACGTGTCTTTACACCTTAAGCCATAAGGTTATAGAATGGACCATTGCCTTGAGACTTTTGCCATGATGCTACAATACAAATGAGGTCTCCAAGAATGGAACAAGACACATCACCTTTAAGAAAATTAAAATGCTGCTCTAGAATTAGAGCTACGTGACAGTATCTGCCCTCTCTACGGGCTCTGCTGCTCAGAACTGTGCTACAGCATCCAAGCATCAACAGCAAACAAAACCCAGTGACAGTAAGGCATAATTTGTCACTACTGTAAGGGACAGCAACTCAGCTTCTCATTTTGCAATGCTTCTAACACAACCCCAATAAGCAAAGACCTTAAACGTGCCCTGGGAATGTTTCCCACAGACCACTCCACTATTCCCTCCCCCTGGACAGCAAAGTGCAAACCTGTCCTTACCCACGGACACAGCAACGAGTAAAACAAAAGCCACTGTCATTTTAGGCTCTGTGACCTAAACCTGTTCTAAGGAGATTTAAATACCTTGCAGAGGACATTTCCAGTTGTGGCAGGACCATCATTGCTATTAGCACAATGAAAATAGAGCAAGGGTCACATCTGTTACAAGAGAATGCAATTTTCCACTCTATTAAGATATATAATCTTATTTAAAAGTTATTAAATACTTTATTATAAACAATCTCACATACCAACACATATTATTTACCAGCCTCAACCACCTTTATTAAAAATGTACAGTAATAAAAAGAGTTGCCTTGACTCCAGATAGAAAGAAGTTACTGTGAACAATACAACAAAAACTGCTAATACAATGAGCATTTGTTTCAGAATAACCCAAGGCTGAAGGGAGATGTGGAAAGGGGTAAGTCAGACAGATCAAGTATAAGATCAGAAAAGCATTTTTTGCTAGGGAAAGCATGGAAAAAAATAGCATTGCTTTTCACTAAGAGTAAATATGTTTCCAATCTCAAATTCTTCAAGTATTGAGGATTTTTGGCAGAACACAGATGTCTTGTGCTGCTAAATAAGTGTTATAGAAAAGTCCCCGTGGCACAGATTAGCTAATGACTCCCCAGTTAAACAAATTTGATTATTTTTGTCCATTGAACCACCAGGTTTTCCAGAAAAATTTCTTCTCAAGTTAACATTTCTCACCCTATTATCACAGAATATTCTGAGTTGGAAGGGACCCACTTGGTTTCTTACCCTTTAAAAGAAAAAGGATCAGAGTATCTTCATAAATCAGACTGAGAATGTTTTTTCATCTGAATACATTTTCAAGGTGAAAACGAACATCTTGGTATATTTAAGTAAGGCATATACAGCTCTTTCCCCACATATTCCTGCTCTTGGCCCTCAGTTTTGTGCTATCCTTGCTCAAATATTTAACTAGTGTATTCACCAATTTCCCCCTTTAAATATTCTCCATTTCTCAAGTGTTTGGTGCCTTTTCCCACATCCGCCCCCTCCCCACCTCCAGGAGGGGGCTGGAAATGCTGACAGAGACATAATTAGCTGGTGATGACTGCAGCTGATGGAAGAAACATCTCACACAAACACACAGGAGACATAACACTGACTGATTATTAACAGAAGTGGCCAACTGAGAAAAGAAATCTCAGTCCTTCCTAACTACATTGCAAAGTTTGTCAGCCAAAGTATTGTTCCATAACTGTGAATTCCTGTGAAAGTGCTTTACTTCACTCAAGTTACTGCAGCTTTACAACTCTGTGACTTTTAGCAATATTACAGACTATACAAATATTTATGATCACAAAGAAACACTTAATCTGTATAAAGTTTGTTTCATTGTTTCAGAAAGGCAATGTGTCTGAAAAGTGACATTTTTAAAGAGCATTTAAAGGCTCAAAGCAAAATTGCATTACATTTTCACATAGATACAAATCTAATTGTTACAGTTATTATATAAAAGGCAGTCTAGCACCCCCTACAAGGAAACACAAGTAATTTAACGCTGACAGTTTGGGAAATGCAGTGGTAAGTTGCTTAGTTAACAGCAGGACACTGAGAACAGCTCACAGCTGGCTCTGCCTGAGTGAACACACAACCTCAGAGCCCGAGGTACAAGGTGTACAGTGGGGCCAAATGGCACTTCACAGAGGGGATTTGGGATGTCTAGAACTTAACAGCTTGGCCTCAAATCTATCCTTGGCAAGAGAGTTACCCACACTCCTCCTGGTTCTTCTCAGTGCTGTTGGTTCAAGGGGCACCCATTGATTCTGACAGAGCTCAAGCTGCTTCCAGACTTGGCTCGGCATGATCACACAGCAGTGCCTCAGATCTAATGATTCCTAATGCTCCCAGTGGCATGGACATTATGTTGCCTAAACATTCAAGTCGAGCCTTAAAACAGTACTGGATGTGAGAACTCTGGTACTATGTAAAGGAGTTCTGCTCTATATTATTTAAAATAAAGGAGAATCGGCTACTTATGTCAAGAAACACACTCAGACTACTGTAGTTGGTGGTTTGTCTCATACTGCCACCTACTGAAAAAAAACCAAGCTACTTCTCTACAAAACTCCCTGTTTGTGATTCTTCACACTTCATCTCATAGCAAGATTATGTGTGTTTGTATTTCCTCAGCTGCAAAACCTCCTACTCTGGCATTCCTAGCACCACATAATGCTGAAAGTGTACAGCACGTACAAACATCAAGCCACTACTCACAAGACACTAAAATAAACTCCTGGACCTACTGCAGAATCCAAGTGCCTGTACAGCAGCCAAGCAGAAAGTTTAAGAGCAGTATGAGAGTCTACATAATTAAAGCTGATGGGTTGTATCAGTCAGCACAGAGGGAATGATCACATGCTTATTCCTGTTCTTTCTGTGAAGCCTGTTTGTTTATCCAAATCAAGCAAAGGAAAATATAATTTAACAGAAAAATGTAAGAAACAGTGAAATTACAATAAAATAATGAGGGTCATTAAATATTCTTTAGCACATTCTTCTAATTTAGTAATTTTGCAACAGACAAGCTAAACAAGCCACTGAAGAGAAAGTTTTACTTACTACTTACCCCCTTCTCTGTAGCACAAATATCTGTATTTCCATAAAGTGTTCCAAGACCAATTACTTTGCCACCGTTTGTCCGTATATCAATGTTATGGCTCTGAAGAAAGTTTAAAATCATACAGTTAGGATAACCATAATTAGAAAACAAGCTGTTGTTTATTAAGTTGCACCACATTAACCACCTTGGATGACAAACTTCCACTTCAATGTGAAGGTTTCTTCTCCAGTGATTGCCAAATGTGCTGCTTATTTCACAGAATCATAGAATGGCTTGGGTTGGAATGGATCTTAAAGATCAGCTCATTCCAACACTCCTGCTGTGGGCAGGGACACCTGGACCAGGTTGCTCAAGGCCTCATCCATCCTGGCTTTGAACACTTCCAGGGATGGGGCATCCACAACTTCTCTGGGCAACCTGTTCCAGTGCCTCACCAGCACATTTTTTTCTACTATCTGACCTAAACGTGCTGTTTTTCAGTTTGAGGCCATTCCCTTTTGTCCTGTCATTACATGTTCCCTGTTTAATCAGTGGAGTCAAATTCAAAACAAGTCACCTTTCCCCTTGATTCTCAATACAGGTGAGTGCTTGTAATGGGGATTTTTGTTGTCATTTCTGTTTTAACTAGAAAAACATTCACTCACTCTTTGTAAAAAGACGGAGCAGGGGAAGAAAGAGGGAACTCTGTGTCTTCCACTGAACATGTGTGAAATGGCAGGAAATTCCTGTTATCACTGGCACAGTCAGAGTCAGAAGTAATTGATGACCACAGAAACAAAATTGAAGTGTCTCCCTGGTCCCTTTGCCACTGCTAAGCTGACAGACTATAACAAGAAGCAGGAGAAAAAATTAAAAAGAAGCAGCACTGCTTTCTCAATAATGAATTTGTGAATAATTTATACTTTGAAGAAGATCTAGATGTTCTAACTGTATTTTGGAATTACCGCTGCTATTAATTGACCCAGAGACTAGGAACGGATAGGTGAACTGGACTTTAGCCAATTAGAAAAAAAAGACCACAAGAAAAAACCCTCAATAAAGCAACCCTCAACAAATCTCCCCGGCTGGGTAATGCCTACTGCACCAAAATTGCCAGACAAATCTATTAAAAATCCCCATACAGAATACTCATCTTTTCTGTTCAAGTCTTAGCATGCATCCCAAAGGAAGGCAGATGTGAAATCTCTGGATCTTTTCTAAAGACACCATCATCATCGTCATCAACGTCATCATGGCTTGGCTTTGTGAAGAAAGATTTGGGAAGGGCTCTCCCCACATGGGTGTGCCCTTCCAGCCTGCACAGTGGATTTTTTAGGTGAGGCACAGCGTGTGCAGAACTGGCCCCACCCTTTAACTCCTCAGGTCCATCTGCCACGGCCGAGTGAGCTTGGACGGTGACAGGGAAGTCCTCAGGACTGGAATCTACAGCCCCGGGTATTCCCAGAAGGTCTCCCATCCAAGCACTAACCGGGGCTGCCCCTGCTGAGCTTGCAGGACCTGACAGGATCGAGTGTCAGGGTGGCATTTATCTGCCCAAAGGCACCACAGAATACACCAAAATCAGCACAACTTTGGAATTACAAGTTATACAAACAATTTCCTGAAGTCTGTAGCAGGGCAAGAGAATTAGCAGTTGTGAAGCTGTTTGCTGATGCTGTTGAATAATACCCACATGACCAGTCATTCATTGCTCAGTGATCTTTTGCTCTCTGCTGAAACCTGTGCTGCCATTAAGCAGGCAAAAAGATTGAAGCCCCTTTGGTATGGTGGACGCTGGGACAAGTATAAATACGGAGAGGCCTGGCAGGTTGACTACATCACATTGCCACAGACTAGCCAAGGTAAGCGCTATGTGCTTACCATGGTGGAAGCGACCACCGGATGGTTAGAGACATATTCGGTACCACATGCAACAGCCCGGAATACTATCTTGGGCCGTGAGAAACAGGTCCTGTGGAGGCATGGCACTCCAGATCGCATTGAGTCAGATAATGGGACTCATTTCAAGAACAATCTGGTGGCCACTTGGGCACGGGAGCATGGTATTGAATGGGTATATCACATTCCATATCATGCACCTGCTGCTGGAAAGGTTGAAAGATGCAATGGACTATTAAAAACAACTCTGAAGGCACTAGGTGGAGGAACCTTCAAGAACTGGGATAAGCATTTAGCCAAGGCCACCTGGTTGGTTAACACCAGAGGCTCTGTCAATCGAGCTGGTCCTGCCCAAGCAGAATCCCTCCACACGGTAGATGGAGACAAAGTTCCAGCGATTCACTTGAGAGGCATGTTAGGGAAATCTGTCTGGATTATCCCTCCCTCGGGCCAAGACAAACCCATTCGTGGGATTGTTTTTGCCCAAGGGTCCGGAAACACCTGGTGGGTAATGAGGAAAGATGGTGAGATCCAGTGTGTGCCCCAAGGCAATCTAGCCTTGGGGAAGAACTAATGATGTGCTTTGAGTTGTGTTTTGCAGGAAACCAGACACGAGATGAGAAAAACCCAAACAAAGCCGGTACTGGTATCCCATGATGTCCAACGATAAGGCAGCCCTAAACTGTGGACTAGGCCTCAACTTGGAACTGTGACTCTAACCAAAAGGCAATGGACTAAAGCTGAACTGATGCTGGTGTTGATCCTTGATGACAAGACATCTGCCTTGAAGGACTGCATATGGACTATATATATATATGTGTGTGGGATATAAGCAAATACAATAATACAAAGATTGCGTGGAAAGACCAGTGTGGAATAAGGGGTGGAGAATGTAATGGTTTGACCCAAGGCCTTCCCCAGTAACCATTGTATCTAAGGAAGTTACAAGTATTCCACACGTGTCTTCCACGTAGCAGTGGGGGAGGGTGGTTTTTTGTTGTTTTTTTTTTTTTTTTTTTATGCTGAAACTAACTACATGTATTTATACAGAAAGGAGAAAATTAAGAGGATACTACAATATAACACACACTTACACAAGTTATGTATAACAAGAAATAACTTCCCACTTCCCAGTAAACACACATTCTACCATTTTAACTACAATTCATTCTAGAGAAGTTGGTTCTTCAGAGACAGACTTAAGCAGAGAGAAAAGCTAAGAACAAACATTTTACTTCCCTCAGATAACATGATGTTAAGCCGGTGCTCTGGGCTTGGACCTCCCCATCCCTCCTGGGACAGCAGAGTGTCTTGCTGGCACCACAGCTGTGAAGCAACTGAACCAAGCCACTCCCACACACTGGATTTTACCCCCTTTGAGATGATGTAGTATGGTATGGAATACAATATTATTGGCTGGAAGAAGTCAGCTGTTAGCTAGCTCAGCCCAGCTCAAGTCAGCTGACAATTTCAGGCCTAATCTGAACTTTAAAGCCTAATTTAGGCCCACCTGGCTAAACCCATAACAGCTGTAAAGAAAGGGTCTCCTGCTTTGGTAGTCAGTGAGGTTTGTGGACAGCATGACAGTGAAGCAACATGAAACAGCTTTAATCTATCCAGGAGAGGGCACTGTCACTCCAGTTTGTCCAGTAAAGCACATTCCCTAAAGGGGAACCAGCTCTTGTGCTCCACTACAGCATCTAGTCTCTAAGATTTTTAGTAGTTTTGGAAAAACCCTAAAGGTTAATACTTCTGTTTCTCAATAACGATTCTGCTTCTTTGGCAATACAGAGTGTAATTCCTGAAGCTATATTAGAAAAAATTACTTACAATCACCTTACTAGCACTACAGTACTTCCTAAAAACAAGACTGGACTAAAGTCTGGCTGTACAGCCAAGAGATGCTGTAACTGATCAGCTGTTTACTCTTGCAAATACCTCCAGGGTTGGCAATTTTAATTCAAACCCTTCATCTCACTACTTCAGAGTCAACAAAACCCAAGAGAAATTAGTTAGCAGTCTTCCCTCAATGTCCCCTTTTTCCATGTTATCAGTAAACATGCTTGATGTGATATCATGCTGTGATTACTGTCATTACTGCTGGCCAAAACCACCTTGTTTTCTCTTATTATGTTGCGTCAGCAACCTGCAAGTCTTAACTATGAAGAAAAACAAGGTCATGACTATGATATATACAGTATTTATCAGATATATTTCAGTCAGTGTAACTCCTGATTGAAAATTAACCTAAAGAGGTTGTTAATAGCACTGATATATCTAAAAAGCCCAACAGAAAAAAAACAGCAGCATGTTGGAAAGTCTTGATTGAGCAGGCACAACTATTAACCTTTTAGACAGGAAATCCCAGTCTATCTATCTTTTTTCTTGGAGAGGCAGGGAGGACAGAGATCAGCCTTCCTGCTGTCACTGTTTCTGCTGTCTTTGACTCTGACAGACACATGGACTTTGTGTTGTATGCAATAATTGGACTTGAGGTGCTACACACACAGCAATCCTACAAGTACCTCTCATCTCCAAAACTGGTATTTAAATTGTTATACTACATGCCACTACACAGTCCCTTTTCAAACACTTGTTGAGGGGGGAGGGTTCTTTGTACCTTTATTGACTGCAAGACACTAGTCCCCTTCTCCGTTTCTATTTTGCAGTTATCACATTCTATTTTCTGAATCTTCACGCAGCCAGTCCCTGATGTTTTGATATCCAAATCTAGAATTAAAAGAGTTTTATTAGCAACAGAAGGAGAAAAGCCAGATCTCTTTAACACAGTGTTTGATCCCCTTATATAATAACTACAGTAGGGAAACAAAGTAGTTTCTTTCTTTCTTAAGAACTTTTTGCAAAGTTTGACCACGCACTTTCAATTGCATGATTAGTCACTATCAACAATCCAGACAAAGTTCAGTAAACCTGAACCCTTCGGCTTCAGGAGGGAACATTAAGAGGCAGCAGAGTGACTGTAACCTCTGGCAAAGAATCAGCAGGGTGTGGTCCTTTAGTGAAGTTTTACCTTTTTTCAACTCCACCTCCATCTCACAGCTACCCAAGTCACCAATTCTATTAGAGATGCTCCTGAGACATTTGGGCACCCTGAGACAGGTTTTAGGGTGGGATCTTGGCAGGTTGGTTGAGACCACACACAGAGTAATAAGGTCCAACAGCACAAATACACAGGCCTTGCTGAGGCCTGTGCTGTTCAGCATTAGCCAGCAGCACAACCCAAAACCAGGTATAGAAGTGTTGGCATGTGTGATTCTTCCCCACCTTCTGGAAAGCCTGACTTACTCCCCTGGCATGAAGAAGCACCTTTGCCTCTCGTCTGAATCACCTCACCTTGTTACAGTTCATGCTCCCACAAACAAAAATCAGTAGCTCTTGTAGATAACAATGCAGCAAAAGCATTTTTTCTGTCACTTGAGCTCATCCCAGAGTCTAAGGAACTGGGAAAAAATTCAAGAATGTGAAGTCTGGGGATTCTGACTGTATTAATAATCATAGTAATGATCACCATAATGACTGGCAAAAGGTAAAGGCAAGAAAGGAAAAAGAGTGGTTTTGTTCTTGTGAGGATAAAAGGCAGAAAGAGAAAAAAATTGAACAGGAATCAGAAGTGATTGCTGCAAGGCACATAACTGAAGGACTGAGAGGGATAGTGAGCCCCATTACTCTCTAAAGAAAAGAAGATCACCTGGGAAGAAACCTTCACTTAGGTGCATGTGAAAGTCTTTCCTTCACCTTCACTGCCCACTAAGATGAGCAGAGATACCAAAAGAAGAATCAGGGCATGTATAAGAAGCTTTACCCCACTGAGATTCCCAAGTCAGACCTGTGACCCAGCAGAGCCTGAAGATGACACTGTCACACTGCTGCCCAGGACAGGTGCTGGAACCATGGTGACAGTAAGCTTGAAGATCATGAAGATGAGAGACTGGGAGCTCCAATTAACAGCAAATGGAAGTTCTTCCACCTGACAAACCAGGAGAACCCAAGGCAGAGAGCTAAAACACACAATGTCTTTGCTGCAAGGATGCTGCCTTACTGCCACAGGAAACTAAGAGGTTACATTTGGTGAAGGGTGTAGGCTGTGCTCACAGGTGACAATTTACTAAGAAAGGAGGCTACAGGAGGTGGACAATTTCCAGAATGTTGCTTTATTTGTAGATACTATTTCCTTAGCCTCTTCACAGAAGACTTTCAAGAAAAAGGTACTGTGACCTAGACTGTAGTCAAACTACATTTCTTAAATTTAAAGTACACTCCGTGATACATTTTGAGGCATGTAAAAGCATAAATCCTGGCAAAGGGGACTGCTGACTCTCATCAGAGGCTCGAGGGCCACCTCCACAAGGGTTTATGTTGCTAAAGCCTAGACAGTTTCATCAGACTAAAAACATCTGACTGATATCTGAGCTATTTCAATGTGATCAGTGCTGACCTACAGGTTCTGAAGTTTTGTTTAAACTTCCACATAAGGTTTTACTTCTCAGGGAGCAGTTGGATTGTTTAAACACAGTTCCCAGAGAGTGACAAATAAAAGCACTCTCCAAATATCTACATTTGAAACAGCATGTCCCTGCACAGCACAAACCTGGAGAGTTCAAAAAGAAAGCAATGTTAGTTTTGAAACACAAGCTGTCTTGCCCAAAACTGCTCAGTTCCCCACCGGACAATGGTGCAGTCCCTGGGAAGATCCACATCCAAGAATTCTGCTCTTTTGCTTTCTGAGAAGAGACTCCTGAGAGCTGGTTTCCTTGTGCAAACCTTGGAATTCAATCAGCTTGATACCCTCTTGCCCTTATTGGTTCTGTCAAAAGGGGTAAAGGGGTGAGGAAAAGGCATAGGAACAGTCAGTTTAAGCATTATACAAACACACCTAGACTTTTACAAGAATCAAGGTAATAAAATCTTCTGATCCTGTAGCATATATTATGGCCATAACTTGAAAGGTGGGTGAGTAATGTAATCCTAGTTGTGCCAAACATGGGTGCTAAAGGAGGACACAGAACTCTGAAAATTCATGAGCATGCTGTTAAACACCAGGGATTTCTGGATATACACTTTGTGCCTTGATCCTCTGCAGAGTCAGAGCACTTGGCTAGCCTTGATACAGCAAAAATCAGTGGACAAGGAATCTGCCTCACAGACTTCATGAAGTAGTGAGAGAGATCTCCATAAAGAAGCGGCCTAAAAGCTGGATAATTTTGCCAATGAAATTTTAACAAGGAGGAACAGGATATAATCCATTTCAGTGCCAAAACTCCAGAAACAGCCAGTTTAATTCCTCCTTAGCAAAGATGAGGGCTGAAGTCAACTTTAGCCACACAAACCTCAAAGAATGCATGAAGATCTTTATGGTGCCAAAGACTTACATCAAAAATGAAGGTATATAGGAAAAAAGAAACACTTTGTTATCAGAATGCAGGCAGGGGTACCCTAGGTATTAAGTGCCCTTAAACTATAATATTTGAAATAGATTGGAAAATTATTTACTTTTAAATTACTCAGCAGCCCTAGACTACTAGAATTATCTCAAATTATGGTTATGCAAGACCTCAGTTGAGTTTACTCCTGAGTACTTACTCAGTCCATGCACATTAACCAGAAAACAAAAAGCTGAATTCAGGTTTAATTAGCACAAGCAGTTCAATACACCAAGACACAGGGTGCTCTCTGTCTACTCCAAACCTACAGACCTGTGCCTACACTGTCCCTGCAATAAATAGATCAACACATACATGAGACCTGAGGAACATAAACAAGCTAAAGAGGAATTCATTGATATCTGTCACCTATGAAGGTTAAACGAATCAGAGAGGATTATCAGGTCATGTATGGTACTGAAATACCCTAAAATGCTTAAAATTAGACACTAAGACAGAAATTGAGGATCTTGTAGTACTTAAACTACTAAGCTGCTTACAAGTTGCCTTTAGTTTAAAATGCATACTGAAGTTCAATATCTTCCACACATGCCCTTCAGGCCCTCAGCAATTTTAGATGACTTAGAGCTTCCTGGATAAGCTCCAACTTAAATTGCAAAAGCTGCTATGAAATGCCTTAACTTCCAAAATAAAGAGGGAAACCAGAACATGGTAAAGACATGCACATCAACTCAGCTTCTTACAGGTAAGTGACAGAAAGAGCCCAGCCGAAAAACTCCAAGCAGAGCAGAGTTAACATCCTCCTCAGGCATCCCTGGAAGGCCAGAGAAAATCCAAAGTGCTGGCAGAGCAACAACAGTTCCTGTCTGGTTTGATACGTGCTTCTACAAGGGATAAGATCTTTTGCTTATGCAATGATATTTAAAGGATAATTCTTTTCTAAACAAACAAAAGGAGCAACTCAAGCATAAATTAACACTCAGAAGATGCAAACAACAAACTAGAGCTGAAAGGACACAATATAGAACCTCATTGGCAAGCAGCAATTCTACTTCACTGAGTAAAAAACCCAACCTTAGATTTTAGAAAATATATTCCCAGATATACCTGGAGAACAACATGAACAAACAATATAACATCATGCTAATTATGGGGTGACAAACAGCAACTCATGGAAGGGCATTAAAATCCACAGACACTTCATGGAAGTTGAATTGGATGAACTTACCACAAACCCAAGTGGAACAGCTTAGAAACCCACAAACTGAGAAAACCTATTTCAGGAATAAAACCATAAGATGGTCTGCAGTGTTGGCTGACATTCAGAATACAGGAAGAATTTCGAAGACAGCAGGAAAGCTAAATGATTTTTTTCCACCAATCAGAATTCTTTTCTGAGAACTTTAGGAAGGTTCCCCACCTGGAAACTCTTTGTGAAGGCTGAGATTCTCCAGATCTTAACACAAGGAATTCTAACCCCTAAGAATAATCCCATCTGGAGTGACTCGCCATGGTCACTCAGAGATCCTGGAGAAACTGAAATATTAAAGTGACTTACAGCTACAGTGGGCAGACACACCTGGGATCAGAGAACTGAAGGGTAAAAAATGGAACGCCAGCTTTGCTTGACACTCAGTGTACTACAGACAAGCCAATGTAATATTTGTACTCGCCAAGCAGGGGACAGAAAGGAAAAAAAAATATGAGCTGTGAGATTGTAACTGAAAATTATTAGTGAAGAGTCAAAACCAAAAGTCTGTTGGAGAAGACAATCCTGCTACAGTTCAGAGACAGAGTCAATGAAAATAGAGGTAACAGCTGATCTGTTTAAGAGAATGAACTTGGGTTTTCAGATGTCTTAAACAATATCCTTAGATCTATGCTGTCTTTCAGCTATGAGCTGTGCAACACCTTCAACACTACAACTTGAAAATCAGCACAAATAGCAAGGTCGAAGAATTTCATCCATGACACCAAATTATTTAGACTAGTTAAAAACTCACTGATGAACTGCAGAAAGACCTTGGCATAACACAGACTGAAATGATAAAAGAGCAGGAAATTGAACTGTGGGACTCTACCAAGAGGCAGGGAGTTTGGCAGGAAGCTTTAGCTCTGAAACTGTTTACATGTGTGAATGGAGACACAGAAGAGAGATCCACTGAGGGCTGAGCTGTATCAGGCTCTGCAAATCCTGAGATGGAAGCAGTTGACAGCTCAGAGAACACTCAGATGAAATGACATTTATGTTTGTTCTGTTCTCCCCTGAGCACCTGTTCAGCACTGCTACCAGAGACAGGACAGTGGGCTGCTGGACTCAGGGTACAAGTCAGTACAGCCATTCTGACAGAGAAAAGCACAGTGAGGGCAGGAAGGGTGAGAGGCCACTGATTTTATTTACAAAATCTTTGTGTCTATATTAGTTGCTAGGAAATAAAACAGACCATAAGTTTTGATAAACATATTTTAAAGAACACTCCTTCAGTTATAAACAGTGAGGTTTTTTAAAGAAAAGTAAATTACAGGGATGAGTAAGACTGTAAAACATGAGAACGATGTTATGTCAAACCCACAGCACTTCTCCAGTTTGAATTATGTACAGTTCAGGTCCTTCTAAAAGAAAGCAAGAAAAAAAGCACATCACAGAATATTCCTTAAACTACAGGAGGAAAAAAGCAAGATATGAGAAAAGGTGCAAAATGTCTTTGCTGATTCATATTCTACAAAAGTCATAGATGACTTGTATGAATAGTAAATAGGATGGGATTATTCACCTTTCTCATACTGCAACTGCAGCAGGGCATCAAATGAAATAAAGCAGCAGTCTTGAATAACTTGAAGCAAACCAAAGGACCAAGTATCAGTGCATACTGTACACTGAAAAGTTGTTCCAGCATAGTGAAACATACTCTGCATTGTGCAGGCAATTGCACAAATCCATAGGGCAAAAACCTGAACATTGATGACTGAACAGAAACCTGTGGATCAAGTACTCCCTAAACCTGAGCTCACTGAGGGGAATTATCCTAGCAAGCATGCCCTTATCCTTCCCTAAACTTAGGGCCACTGTCAGAATTTCAGTGCAGCAGATGTTTATTGGTTTCAGCCACTACAGCTGTTCTCCCTGAGTATTTGTAGGTTCCATAGAAAAACGTTGCACAGATTTTAGCCTCGTGTCCCAAAACATGACACAAGCCTTGTGCTGAACAAGGGAGCCCTCCCTGCCATTTCATTTGTGTGGTTATCTTCCAGACATTTTAATCCCTGCAGGTGGCCCCTCAGCACAGTCCCCTCTGACGGAGCCGGTGGATCCCACAGCCCTCCCGGCACAGCACCTGGCAGCACACCTGGGGATGCTGCTCCCTCGCACCTGAGGATGCTGCCTGGCAGCACAACTGGGGATGCTCCTCCCTCCCTCGCACCTGAGCCGGGGAACGCAGGCTCCGGAGCAGCAACAACCCCGCGCTGGAATAGCCCCGACAGCGGAGCGTCAGCACGAACCGCTGCTGAGGAAAGGTCCACACACCGAAAACCACCACAACACGCATCCAAACATCCAGGAGTGAAGGAACAGGCACACGAGGACGTTCCGACCCTCCCAGCGAGCGGGGCACGCCGCCCCTCCCGAGCACCGGCTCCAGCCGGGGCCGCACCGATGCCCGCCCGGCCCTGGTGACAGCCCGAGGGGCTCCCGCCGCACCCACCGAACTGCACCGGCGTCCGCACGTCCACGGTGGCCTTGCTGTCCACGCCGTCCGCCACGATCGCCACCTGCCCCAGCGCCTCGTCGTGCTCCACCCGCACGGGGTCCCGCTCCCGGTCCCGCCCGCGGGGCGCGGGGCTCCCGCCGCTCACGGCCACGAGCACGCGGTCCGCGCCGGGCCAGCGCTGCGGGTCCAGCGGGCGGACGCTCACCTGGCACGGCAGCCGCACCCGCAGCCGGCCCCGCGGCCCCACGGGCAGCGCCCACTCGCGCGGCGCGGGCGGGCCGGGGCCGCTGCGGCCGCGCCGGGGCACCACGGGCGGCGCCCACCCCGCCGCCCGCACGGCCAGGGCCGCCCAGCGCGGGGCCAGCGCCCGCATTGCCGCCGGCGGGGCAGGAGCCGGGGCAGCAGCGGGGGCAGGAGCGGCGGGGATGGGACGGGACGAGCCGGGCCGGCACTGACGGGGCGAGGCCGCCCTCGGGCACGGCCGTGACCCCGCACGGTCACGTGACGCGGCTGCACCCGGGGAGCGGCCCCGGCGGCGAACGGGCGGTGGCCGCGCCGCGGGGTCTCATGGGAGCTGTAGTTCTGCACCGTGGGGGAGGAGCCACGGCCGTGCCCGCGGGCCTATGAGCGAAGGGGGAAGGCGGGGCATCGCCGGAAGTCTGCTGCTATTGGACAGTGGGCGGGACGCCGGAGCCAATCAGGAGCTGAGCGGTTCTGGTTGCCATAGCGACGGGGACGCCGCTCGGGCTGCAGGGCTCGGGGGCCGGGCCGGGCCGGGCCGGGGCAGGCAAAGCCGCGGCTCCAGCGGAGAGGGGGAAGCGATTCCTGCGGCGCCGCCTCAGCCCTGTTGGAGTTCCTGAGTGGGACCCCCCGCGCGGGGCCCGGGGCGGGTGTCGTGCGTGAGGACACGAGGTATCCCGGGGCTTGAGCGTCTTTTCCATGGCCCCTCGGGGGAAAGTGGCGCTGCCAAACGTTGGTTTCCAGTGCAGAGCCGTTCTGGTTGGGTCTCAGCCCGCCGGCCCCGCGGGGTTTGACAAGCGGCGAGGAGGAGGCAGGGAAAGAGGGGCTGAATTTGTGTCATAGATGTAATTTACTGCCAATAACAGAAGCGGAATATGCACGGAAAGCTGCATTGCAAAACAAGAAATAATGAAGTCTGGGCCTATTACTTAATTATTGCTTCCCTTTTGCACTCCATGTTTTTCTTCTTTTTCATAAATGACCATGAAAGTATGATACTTGGTCATCAAGCACTTCGTTCTCATTAGCCTTATTTCCATTTCTATCACTGTCTACCAGTGGTTATTTGTGAATCTGAAATGACATGAGTGTCCAAGAGGAAAGAAGATGGCCCTAACTTTTTAGTCCATTAGCAGTTATTAGTGTGGAAAGTTTAATAAAGATCCATATTTGTCAATAAAGCCCTTCAGGTTGAGTTAAATTATTTCATTGGTTTACATTGTTCAATCTCAAAAAATAGTTAGATGGAACTCAAAAAAGGCCTACCTGCCTTATGAGAGTTTAGTATAGGAAAATAGAATTCTAGAAAGTCAAAAATCTATGAAGAAATATCTTGGGACATGATGGAAGATGAAAGTAATTTTTTTTTCAAGTCTTCAGAAATTATTGATTTGGGGAAAAAAATAATGCAAAATCCTCACTCTTAAAGAGTAAATACCAAATCTGAATGTCGTGTAGTTTGTCAGGGAGGCAGTTACAGACAGGGAGTGTGGTGCAATGTGCTGGGATTCCACTAGATGACAGCCAGTTCAGCAAATAACTCTGATCTGACTGTTCCAGAGGATTCCGGTCTCTGGTGAGGAGGGGGCTTGACTAGTGCTCCCCCTTTCTCCCTGCTCAGTGCTGCTGTTCCTTATCCTGGGCTCCTGCCTCCTCTTAAACGACAATGCTGCTTTGCCACGACCCCATTCTCCTCCAGGATCCTGGTCCTTGCTGCTCCTCGTGTAGGCAGAGGTTTAGCAGTACCCACAACCCTCAGTAAACTGCTCTGCATCATCTTTGATACTGTCACCTTTGGCATAACTGAGAACTTTGTTCAAGAAACCATTCCCCAGCAGTTAAGCTTCAGCAATGTGTACATTTATTTTTGGTGTTGAGCTTTCTCATTAGATACAGTCTAAGCACACTGACATGGTTAAAAATGCTGGACAGTTCAGATAAAAAGTAATTGCTGGGAAGAAGTTCTTTATCCATACAAAACCTCATGTTTTTAATGTTTTATTTATGTCATCTGTATTTTTGCCATATTGATTCGGTTTAACTTTCATGCTCTCGTTTGGATCAGCTGGTATAGCACGTAGCAGACTCCAACAGTAAAATGAGATTTATTTTCATCTGTAGTTTTCTGGCTTGTGACTTGCAGGAAAAGAAAGCTACATCAAATTTATAAGTGAAGATGTAATTAGAGCTCCACTTTCAAGATACCTGCATGATTCCTTAGTAAGTTGCAATTCTTATTTTCCATTTTGCCAGATATTAGTATTGTTGTAAGGCAAGAAAATTCAGTATTTTATGCAAAAGATAAAAACCCCCCTAGAAGTTATAAAGTGATATAAAATAGATTTTAAGCCAAAGCATGATTAGAGGCTCTTTTAAGTGAAGATGAGAGAGAGATTCAAGTAAAGAGAAGTTAAATATAAAGGATCTACATGAGAGGCGGTAGAAGAAATACATTTTTCTAACTTTTGTATTTGGAATTACCCACAGAATAATCCCAGACTGCTGCAGGTACATGGAGGGTATAAACTGACTCTGCCTGGCCAGGATTGAGTTTACCCATTTGCTGTAATTGTATTGAAGAAATGCTGTGACTTCACTTCTTAGGAAGATGGGGCCACCTTTATCTGTAGTTTGTATTCTTTAGTGGTGTTTTTCTGAACTGCTTCCTTGAACCTTTTTGGTTCTCAAGACATGTCTGGGGTTCTCAGGGTCAGCAAAGTTTGTGTTGTTTGTTTTCCCCTCTGTACTTCAGCGTTGCAAAGCAGACAGTGGTTTGGATTTCAGGGATTTGTTTGTTTGTCACGTTACCAGAAACTTTCTGGGGAAATAAAGTTCCTCATGGAAACCCTGTGAAATGGGAAGTGGCAAATCTTACCACTCAAATTCTCCTTAACTTAGCCATGTCTGATTAGAACTCCAGCAGATAAGTCTGTGTGTGGCTGGGGGTGATTCCATTCCACATGGCAGAGGCTTGAAAACAAGGGAAAACAGCAGAACTTACCACAAAAATTGTTAAGCAGTTCAGGTACACAGTGAACTCTCACTGTCTGTGAGGCTGTACAGTCTAATCAAACAATCCATTCTGATTTACATGCCTATTATAATGTCCTATTCTACATGATGTAACTTTAATTATCACTTAATGTTGACATGGCTTTACTGTTTGAAGACTCAACCCTTCATGCTGAGGCTCTGCCAGGTTAAAACAGAAGGTCTGCTGCTTTAACTTCAGAAAGAAACATTAAAAATAAAATTTTAGAGGATGAAAAGAAGATAACTGTGTGACTGAATAAATTTATGGTACTCCTATGTTGTTAATATTATCTGTAGGTCTCATCCCTTCCCTTCTCCTTGAAAAGGATGTGGTAGAACTGGAAAAATTTTGGAGAAGTGTGATAAGGACATGGAAGGCAGAGAAGGGCTTTCATGCCAGTGGCAGCAGGTAGATTGGCTGCTTCAGATTGTCAAGTGAAGATTAGAAATTAACCTAGTGCATGGAAAAGGTGTGATTATTCAGTGACTCATCCAGTAAAAGAGAACTAGGTGGCATCCCGGAGCCAGATTCAAAAGCAACAAGAAGCAGTGGTTACTTGTGTCATGCAGAGGTAAAATCAAAACTTTCCTTCTGGATTTTTCCAATACTGAAAATTTGCATGAGTTCAAGGAGAAAGGGGATGGGTTCAGGGAAGCATCAGCACACTGTGACTGGTGGATACTTTTGTCCCTATCCAGGCATCCAGAGTTGGCTGAAAGTTGCAGAGCTAGATCAGCTTCTGGTCTGATATCACTGCTCTTATGGTCCAGCTGCATTACATCATTTTTCTAACTAATTCAATGTGAAATGCTAAGCCAATTGTCTTTCAGAGTAACTTTTATTTTTCAAGATTTAAGTGCAGAAGGAGGTAGCATGAAGATGTGCATAAATTTCCTGAGGTTTAGATTGAATATTAGGAAAAATGTCTTCCCTGAAATTGGAACTGACTTCACAGGAAAGTGTTTGAGTCACCATCCCTGGAGATATTCAAAAGATGTGTAGATGCAGCACTTTAAGGACATGGCTGAGTGATGGACTTGGGAGTGCAGGGTTAACAGTTGGACTCAGAGATCTTAAGGATCTTTTCCAAACTAAATGATTCTATGATTCTAATTCTATAAATGTGAGGGATTGAGATGAAGTTTGAAGGGCTTCATCAGTATATATTAATGTAATCAGTCACTTGAAGTGCACTTCCCTAAACAGACAGTTTTACAAACCTTGTGTCTTCGTAATTAGCCCAGCTGAAGCATTCTCATACATGGAGCTGCATCTCTTTATGCTCAGAATCAAATTCTTCTACTTTTTTGCATCTGTCACTCTGGAGTCAGTGCAGGAAAGTGTCACCTACCTGGACTCTGCACTGACTTGTGCATGAACATTGCTGTTTGCTGGAGTGATAGTGAAAGAAAGATGCTGAAATTAGTTTTGGGAGTCCAGCTTCAGACTTTTATTGTTATTGCTGTCCTCAGGCTGTTTCACAAGACAATTCTCAGCCTGACTTGACCCGGGTTCCAAAACAGACTCATAATTCCTGTTCTCTGCAATTCTGTGTCTTGGATCAAGGCTCTGATGTTATTTGCAGTTCTACAGCTGGAAAACATCCATATTTGTTGAACTATTCTGTAAAGTTAGAAATCATGCCAACTTTCATTTCTATTTCAATTAGACAGTTTATTTACCAGATAGTGCAAAGGTACAAATGTTCCTCTTTGCTTTATGTATCTAATTTTGTATAAGCTGAATTTTAAATTTAATTACTTAGTAGGTCATGGAAGAATGCTAAATTTATTTCAGTGTCCCATAAACACACATATGTTTTGTTACAGTCTGTCCCCTCTTAAAACGTAGTGGAGACAGGGGCTTGTGGCACTGGCTAAGGCTGTCTCATGGTTTTTCTCTGTCTCAGCTATCTGGAGTTGTGTCTCAGCATAATATTACAAACTTTTCAGATTCGGGATTTTTTTTGTTCCCTCCTTGCTCAACAAACTGGAGTCTTAGCGAGCACTCCTGTACCACTGTGCTGTGAGGAAGTGTATTTTTGACTGGTGTCAACTCTGTGTTTCACATACAAGTACTGACAAAAATGGCTGCACCCCCAAAACTCTCAGATTTTGGCACTGTTCTGCTTAGAGTTTCTGCCACAGGGCTTTTCCCTCTGCCTAAATTCTGCCAGTATGTTTAGAGGAACGAATAAAGCCATATATATGAGATGCAGATGCTAAAATATTCAACAGTTCTTTATAGATGAAAATTGCTCTCTATTAATAAATCTGTATACATGTTTATGTACAGTAATTCAGAGTTTATTTCTTGGCCCCTCTGATGTTTACAGTTATTTCACAATGTTTTGACTCCTCCTGGAGGGATCATGGAATTGCTTTCTTTTTCATAAGCAAATACAGACACTGAAATCTCTCTAAAAGTCAAAATGTTCCTGAAGGAATTAAAAACAGCACTGAAGAAAGTCATAAACTTGTCAGTTTAACTCTCACTAACTTTATGGACTTTCCAAAAGGTGAATACAAACAACACAACATTTTTGTATCCATTTTCCCACCATAATTATACAAAGAAATTACGTTTTACTTAACTGTCAGCCTTCAGGCTGTGAAATGCAAAATTGCTCCAGCTGTTTAATTGAAGAAATTGTCTCAAAATTTTTTCTTAATTTTATTACAGTTTTGATTGTCCTTGATTTGTAATAAAAAGCTCTTTTCGAAAAAAGGGAAAGGTCTCCTGTCTGTTACATGAAAGGCTGAATGATGTCAAGACTGACTAATTTGAAGTGAGTTTTGTGTCTTTGCCTGCTGATACGTGTTTTATAATGACTTTGTCCTACAGCAGAATAAGGTTCTCTGCATAATGAGAGCTACAAATATGGGATTTTCTCAAATATAAATGTAGGAAAATTATCTTTTCCAAAACCTCTGCTTGTTTCAACTTTCTTTTTTCTCTCTCTGTGTATTTATTAAAAGACTGTGTTACCTAATTTGAAAAAGAGCTTTCTTCAGGATAAAGCTTATACCAAACTATGGGTTTGAAATTTGGATTTTAGGCTCTTTTACAGCTCCTTCTTTGGGGGAAAAAACCGATATTCCTACACTTACTAGAGGTCAAAATACATCTTGAATCCTGTGACTTTTATTATTACTCTGAATTAATTCACTTGGATATTTTTCAGGGTCTTATTATTTTAACAGGGGTCACATACTGAAAGTGTAACCTGGTACGTAACTGAAATGTTAATACTACAAAGGAGCTCTGAGATTAGGAGGTCTCAGATTAACTATTTTTTCCAGTATTTTTTACCTCCTCAGACTTTATACCATGTTTTCCCAAAATGTATGGTTTCAGGGTTTATTTGTTGACTTTGGGGTGTGTGTTTGTTTAAGTACAGCCATGCCATGACTTGCAGACACGAATAACTTCAATGATGTTACTCACGTGAGTTAGACCAGTTCTTGCCCTCAAGATCTCTGTGTTTTGTGAAGGGGTTCCTTTTCTTTGTAATGACTCCTTACAAGGTCAAGGGACACTGAAGGATGGACGTACATTGAATGGAGAAAAGGGGGAAGCACAGTCCTGAATTACTTTTAGAAACAACAAAGTTCATAACAGTTAGACCTCTAGGAGTCCCATCCCCTGAGGGATTTGCTTTATGAAGACCAGTCTGAAGGCAGTGGCTGGACTGCCCAGATTTTCACACTCTGGTCAAAGCCCTAAGCAAGTCAATTTAGTTTTAGAGTTAGCCCTGCTTGGAGCAGGAGGCTGCACTAGGTGACCCCAGAGACCTTTTCCAGCCTAAACCTATTAATTTTGTCTAACATTTATATGATGGCAGCATAGCCAACTATTACAGGATTTTAAAAATACTCAGAGGAATGACAGAGTGATGGTGCAGCCTCTTACCAGTCATTCATGAAGTTGTAACTGGAGGCCTACCCAGATTGCTCACATTGTGACTTTCATTGTTTAAATGTGGGTCTCAGATGTTACTGTTGTGTTTTTTACACTGCACATTTATCTTACATAGCCATATCTAGCCCTGGATCTAAGGAACTGTATTGTGATATTTTTATTACTTCCTAGAACTTAAAACAATGAGTCAGGCTGGTGAAGAAAGTGCCAGTTCCAGTGACACAGGATCTACAGCTGAGGATGAGCACCAATTGACTCCAGCAATTTACAGCCAAGATGAGGGATCCACTGATGTAACTGCCAGTCCTGCATTTCAGTGTTTAGATGAGGTACCATGTGCCTTCTCTGTCTATAACAGTGCATATTGTGTCCAAATTTATTAATCTGAAGTGTGTATTTTGTTGTTAACTATTGAAGCTTATTACCATAGGCTATCTATAGTTTCCCCACCTCTTCTCTGATTTTTTTCTAAGTGGTTAGAAAATTTTGCAAGACATATTCTTGACAGAGATGCTGTGCTTAATAGATAACCACATTAGTTTTTTCATTGGTGTTGTAGTATTGTAACTATAGAGGTAATTGCATCATGATTTTTAGAAAGGCTTCACAGCTGTAGGAAAAGTCAGAGGTAAGTGGCTCCAGAGGCACTAGTAGAAGAAACCTTTTGGAACTCAGTTTCTTTTGCAGAATTTTCTGTGGTAAGAAAATTTTTAGAATACTGGAGATGTTTTAGAATATAAGATACCAAATACTTATGAAATGAAATCTGTAAAAGTGTACTGCCAGAAAAGTCATTAAGAGATGTCTAATCCACAGTTTACACTGAAGTAGATTCTCTGTAGATAGTTGTCTAATTTGCTAAACTCTAATTGATGGAGATAGCTCTTTGTGTGTTGTTTTTCAGCATTTCATCACTGCCAGAGTTGAAAACAAAAAGTTTTCCCTAAATCTCAGTTTAAATTTCTTTTGGCGTGAATAACACAGCTTTTTTCATGCCTTTCCCACAGTGACAATGGAGAACAGTCAATTTCTATTGTCTTTACAATAAAAATGTACATCTCTCTTATCCTTAGCAGGTTTTGTTCATACTTCATGTTTTTCTCAAAATGCTTACTGAAAGTTGCTTTACCTTGGGCTATTCCCAGTTGGGATCAGACCAGTTTGGTAGCCCAGCTCTCGCTCTCTGCCTGGGACCCAAGGTCAGTAGGAAGGGAGAGATGGGATTGGTAGCAAAGGGGGAAATAGCACTGGCCTTTCCCTATCTTGCTATTGAAAACACAGCGTAAGGCTGCACAGTCTCTCTCTCCTCCCTCGTGCATTCAAGAGGCGAACACAGGAGGGACAGAGATCTTTGCTTCCAGTGCAGTGCCAGGATATGGTGAGCCCACAGCTTCAGTGTTGTTGCAGCACAGACCCCCTTTCTTCACAGTCCAAGGCAGTTGCAAAAGTCCAGAACAACTCAGCTCTCAGAGCTGACCTCTCACCTTACAGAAATGCTCATGTCTACTGAAAGTATGGAAACTGCACTTTGGGGAGTACTCAATTTTCCAGCTATTCCCATAATTTTTCTATGGCTTTCCAGTTGTAGTTGCATTTTGGTTATATGAAAAAAAACATATGCCCAGTACAAGATACCTTTACATGCCCTTCCTTCCTCCCTGTCCCAGCCCCTTCTAAAGTAATTTTACATTTCTTCTCTGATTTCCTTGTTTTTAATCATGGTGAAAACTTATTATTCTAGACTTATTCTAGAAAATTGTTAGTTTGGCTCATTTTATTTCACTACAAAATCATTCCAAAGAGCTTATTCTGCATATCAAATTTAAGGATAACTTGTTTACCTCTGATAATATTGTAAGCCACTAATGGGAAGTGCAGGGTAACCTTAGTATTAGATGTTGTTCCAACTCAGGAAAAAACCTGCTGTGGAAAACCAAAGTAAGCAATTTGCATAATATTTCATAAATGAGGTCTTTTGGTCATTTTGTCAGTTTTTAAAAGGGAACTATGACTCATTTATCCTTACCAGGATTTTTAACAGTTCGTACTTGTCCTTTATGGGTGAGTTTGGCTTTTCATCACTTATTCACATTTCTTCTCTTCCACTGATGTGTTTGTTTTCCTTTGTTGAACTTTATACATAATTCAGGGATAAATATATGACTTGGGTCACCATAGAGGTTGTTGCATTGACACTGCTTTCAGCTTCTTGGAATAGCTTCAGAATTTTTCCACAGAAGCAGAATTGTATCATATTGTCTCAGTTTTACTGACTAGTCATTTGTACCTGCATAGCAGAATGTACTTGTCAGAAGGGACACCTTTTGTCATTATAAGATTTATTTGAGAATGCACATCTCCCCTCTGCCAGTTCAGTCAGTCTGAGTTATATTATGTGAGCAGCAGATACACAAACACATAAAGAGCAAGAAGTCAAACATGCACACTCTCAATTTTTATTAATGCAGTAGCATTGTTTGACCTTCTGGGTTAAGTAAAATTATTAAAAACTGGATAGAAGTTTGAACAAAAGCCATTCAGTTAATTATGACTTGCTTCTCTTCACCAAATGTTTTTCTTTATCATCAAGTTGACATCAGCCAATTCTGTTGATTAGAGGACTGCCATACATTCACAAAATGAACTTTCCACTTCTTTCAACCTTTGACATTATGTCCTTGAAATAAAGACATTTCCTCCAACAATTGATTAATTGAATTTTTTGATTTGTAAGTCTTTTCTTATATCCTGTTTTGTTCTAGTGTTAAGTGCATCATGTTAATGTGCTTTCATGGAAAACTACACCTGTAGAGATGAAAGTAATATGTTACTTGGATAAATGCTACATTAAGATGCAATAAATGTTGCTGTTTTAATTTCTATTTCAGTGCATTATAGACCATGGATATGTAATCTGATTTTAAAAAGCCCCCGAAAATGTGTTGATTTTTGTCATGTACATTGTCTAAATTTCAAGAGCCATTAATTCTATTAAATTAATATTTTGCTAGTAGTTAGCTTCAAAATGGTCTGAATTTATACTCATTCTTTGCCTGCAAATTTACAATTTTTTGCAACAGATGTTGATATAATACATGTAACCTCTCCATAACCTTATCCATATATCATCCTTGTTAAAACACTACTGTTACTCCTAAAACAGTAGAGAAACTGAAATTGTCATTTCAATAGAAAAAAACCCAACAAAATGTGACTGGATTAAATTCTCAAAATTAGAAGATTGGGCAGAATGAAAATGAAAAGGATCAATTAACAAGTTGCCTCCTCCCCATTCTCTTTATTTTATCCCTGTAATTTTTGCCCTTCTCTGTACTGCATAGTAACATTCTTTTTTCTCTCTGGACACTCAGGTTATGCTTTCCTTTCTCCATCTGACCCCATTTTAACAGGAAGATAAATAGATAATTGTCAAAACGATGCAGGTTATGTTGAGTTTGTAATCTGTCACAGTTTTCAAATCCTCTTCTGTTGCTTCATTTTTGTTTTGTTACCCAAATCACAACCCCAGACACAAAAAAAGACCTTGACTCTACACATCTTCCCAGTTTGATAGTGAATCATTGACAGCTACACTCCAGGAACAGTTTTCCATCCAATTTGGGTTTGCAAAATTTTTAAGATTTAATAAAGTTGATGAATTGAGGGCAAAATCTACTGGTTCATCTCTTTGGTTCAAGAGACTATGCAAAAATTAGTACTCTTCAGGTTCTTTGAGTTAGAAAGAGAAATGGAGCCTACTATACTTTAATTCTGTTTAGTAAATTGTCTATTTATAAGTTAAGGTACAAGCTCCTATTTTTCTGGGAAAGAAAAACAAAACAAACAACAGAGATAAATCAAATGATATCTTCTCCCAGCTTAAGGTCTTTTTACTCAAAGTGATGTCTTGTGCTTTTTCTTTCCCTTCCTTTTGTTGGTATGTTCTTGAGCTAGAAAGAGTCCAGTCAAATTTGTACATCCATTTTTAAAACCATACCAGTAAAATGAATCTGCAACGTTTACCTTGCATGTCTTTGCAGTGGGTGCTCTCAGGCAACCACTAATTGTGTAAAATAACAGCCTTATGAATGGAAAGTGCTTTACTATTTACTGGATTCAGTGAGTGGGTACTTTGTTTGGAAGGTACCACGATAGTCCCTTTCTGAACATCATCCATTTACGTGCTAAATCTAAACCTGCACAAGAATAAACTCCTTTGGGAGATTTTTCTGATTAGTCTATTGCAAACTATTGAACTCTGTATCCTGTAAAGGTAAAATGGTCAGTTGCCCCCTGTCTGATACCAGCACCAAATACTTAATTTGTGCTGCTTCTTTTGATGGAAATTGTCACTGTTATGCTACATTTCTTTTTGCTGGTGTCCAAGTGTCCTGTTGCCATCATCCATCAGGAAGCAGAAAGAAACTTTCATGAATATTTTTCACTACTATTTTGAAAATCAGAGTCTTTCTGAGATTAATGAATTACTACCCCTGACTGCCAAAAGTGGTTGAACTGCTAAAAAAGGAGTTAACCAAATCCTGATCCTATTGAAAACATAGAGCAAAATCTCCATGTCTACCAAAAAATCAGCAGTATCATGAAAAAAACTTCTCAAACAGATTTTGTTTCTGCTTATCTGATGCTGATTCATGTCAAAGAGCTTTAAAGTCACAGAATGATGAGTATGTTCAGTGTTTGGATGTGGTTTAAGGGGAGAAAGATACTGATCTTTTTTCTCTTTTTTTCTCATTTGTACTGCAGGAAAAAAGAGAAAGTCACATAAAGATTGGCTACAGCTTTCAAATATAAATACTAAGAATCAGTATTTCGTGTGTTTCTTTAGTGGCCTAATGACATCTAAAAATACCACTCTAGGAAATACAGTATTTTACAATTTCTTTTACTAGCAAACTGTTTTTAATTCTCCCCTAACTTCAGTTAAATGGTAGATGTAAACAACTGTCCTGTTTTAAAAAGTCTTCTTTAAATGAAAAATTTTCTAGAAAAGCTACTTTGATAGATGGGAATTTTTTTCACATGAGCAGCAATTTAATTTCTGTTGCCCTACACATATTGTCATGTACTTTCTGCTATTATAAAGCACAGTCATCAGTATATTTTTGCATGGTAACCATACCAGTGGATAATTTGTTTCACTACTCCCCAAACATGTATGTGCTCTGTCAAAGATGTAAAAATCTTAACACAGCTGTTGAATGCAAACAACATTTTCCAACTTAAGCTGATCCTGGCACACTCCACGTTACATGCTCCAAAGGCTCCCGGCACAACAAAAAAGCTTATAAATGTGTTGGCACAGACAGCTAAGGCAGATGTTGTCTCCACATTCCTCCACCCACAGGAATCTGCCTGCTAATTAAATAAACCTCTTTCAGCTTTGCTGATATGGTCACTTAGGCAGTCAGCTGGGGATGATAATGTGTCTGCAGCTGAAGTGTGGGGTCCTGCTTCCCTCAGGTAAGCAGGGGTTTGCACAGTGAGCATCACAGCCATCCGTGGTTGTGATGGGAAAGGTGATGGTTGTAAAAAAGCTGCAGAGCAGTGAGGTGAGTTACAGGTGCCTTCAAACTGCAGGACTGGGAACAGAGCCAGTGTAATATGCTCTTTCTGCTTGAGAGGTTCTTTTCTCCGCTAGCACTGTGAGGAAACAAGGCCAGGTGGCTCTTGGATGCTTTCAAACTATCCCAAAGCAGGTGCTGGTTCTGTTCATTTCTGAAAACCTGTTCAAAAGCGTTTATGATGTCTTATTTTTTATGTGTTGTTATAAAGTCAAGTGCAGATTTCACAGAGGAACCACAGATCCCTAAAGCTGTGAACCTGGGAGAAGGAATAAATAACCTTTAACTGTAACATCTTCTTGCATTTTGGCCTTTTCTCTGCCATTTCTGATGCTCTTGAGACTTGATAGGCATATTATTTTGTTGTTTTCCAAAGGTATCTCCCTCTTCCTGGGAGAAGTCTTGTACTAAAATTGATGCTACCTGGCCTTGTATGTTGGCACAACTATGGGATGAGGAAGTCAGAGCAGTTTTAACCAATCCTACATTCAATAAAAATGCCCAGTGGTGGAGAATCATCTGTTACACAGATGAAGTTACTTAAATGGTAAAAAGGGAATTTCTGGTTTACTTACTCAAAAGCACCTGTGTCCAAATAGTCCTAAATTAACAGAGCCCTGAAGCTCTGCATGAGCAATAATCCTGATGTTTGGGGTTAGCACACGGAGGTTGAACTGCAGAGTGAAGCAGAGGGGCTTTTGTGCTCTGCCTGAAGAAAGGCAAGAGGATTTCTGTTTCTCAAAGTGGATCCAAATTGCTTAAATGTGAGTGTGTAAAGCCTGCAATTATTTTCTACTGTGTAATTCTAAATGATGGCATACTCTTCCTGTAGAAATGTAATCTTAATTAAACTTACAGTTTGTCTTGATTATATGAACATAATTAGGTCATTTGGAATATTTTTTCCAGCTATTATTTTCCAAATGGATTCTTCTTTTCCTGAGATCAGAAAAATCTGATGAACACAGAGTTGAAAAGTAATATTGATTCATACCCTGTTCTCATGACTTGTGTGAGGTTTGGACACATCATCTTATAATGTTGTTTTCTGTTTCTGGTTACCACTGATGGTGAGAGACAAATCAGCTTCTGGCAGAGGAATTATAACTCCATAAAAGTTAATTAAAGCTGTGAATGAAGGAGATCAGTTTAGTAAGTGAAATGTTTGCATTTAGTAGAGCCTGTGGATAGTATTGCTCAGCCATTTTTCTTATGTCAATGTCTTCAGGCCCATATGTGCCATTTTCTCTTATTTTCTAAAAAAATAGCATAGAACAAATCTTTAAAAATATGTTTAGTTCCTCTTTCTTTGTAAGCCAGTATTTATTTATTTTCTCAACTTTTTTCTCTGTGACACTCAAAGTCACATTCTTCTTGTTTTGATTTTTCTATGACATATAAGTCATAGAAGATAAGTAAATTTGGCACTGTTTTGTTTGGTTTAATTTATAAACAGGGGTCTAGGTATGGAAAGTATGGATTGATAATCATCATAATTTGTTTTCCAAACAATCAGTAAAAGCAAGTTTGTTCCCCACCAATTTATCCAGCCACCTGTTCTCAGCTCACTCCAAGTTTGACTGCAGCCTTTCCCAATAAATACCATTAGAGAAACAGGTATTTGCATTCAAAAGGGAAGGAAAAAAAATCACTTCTTTCAATCCTTCTTTTAATTTCTTCTCTTTTCTGGCTTTTCTTTGATTTTGTTTGAGCAATGCATAGAAAGCCAACTCATTACAGTCTGCTTGGCTGATCACATTGAACAGATGGGTTTGTGTCTTTATTTTTTTGGAAAAAGCCCATAGGAATTTTGCTGGCAAACTCACTGTTAGTAATCTTCACTAAAATTCACAATTTCAATATTAGCAAGACTAAAGCTACAAGTATTTTCATATAGTAATCAGTGTTACCTGTTTTTCATAAATTGAAAAACGTGTTTTGAATTATTAAGCCTTAGTCAGAGACCAAGTGCTTTTTGTTTGTATAAAAATTGTCTGCTTTAATTTGAGGTAATATTTGTATTCACAAGCTTTGATGACCCTTAAATGTGATCTGAAAGGTCTAAACAGATTAGTTTGCTTCTTTTCTTTCATGTTAGAGGCAGAGGTTGTGTGAACCCTTGATTAGGCAATTACTTTTTTCCCTTCCAAAATATGAATAGTTTCAAAAAAATGTCTGAGATTTCAGCCTTTGGCATTATCTGGCAGCTGAAGTGTCACAGAACAGATCTCTAAGAAACCACCATTCCCAGCAATTGCTCTCCTGGCACATCACATGGTCATCTGTGTTGGCTCTCAGTGTTTTCTTGTTGCTTCCATTTTTACAGAAAATCAGTAAAACTATTTATGACAGTTTATTTTATAGTCCCCATGTACATCTATGACAGTAGTACAGCTTTAACAGTGTGACATCATTTTATTACACCAAGGAAGAACAAAAATAATGTTTCCAACAAGCAGACGGAGTTACATTTTGTAAAACTGGTACACATTGACAGAGATTCATCTGCAACAGTTCCAGGCAGGTAATATTCAAACTTGTGTAACAGCATTGCACTTCCTTTCTCCTTTCTTCTTTTCAAGACATCAGACAAGGCTTTTGCAGCTGAGATTAGTCACATTTGCTTATTTTGTTAAATTTCCGTGTTTTAGGAAGTTTCCTTCAAACAAGATTAAAATAGAACAGTTTCTCTTCTAACAACTTAGCAGGAATGAGACATTTTCAAGTAGAAGCTTGTAGATACTGTAAGTCATACTTAGCCAGTTACCATATGGTGAACAGGAGCAAATTGTGCATTTAATGCGAAATGATTAAATGTAATCAGATGCAATTAGATATTTGCTCTTTTAACCAGTACTTCATAAATTGCCTTTTTTTTGTTTGGACAATTCTTTTTTATCCCAAAATAAATATCCTATAGCTTCAAAACATATTCTCAAGCAAAGATTATACATCTTTCAATTAAACTCTTTCATTTAAAATTGAAATATAATAAACCAAATTACACTTCAATTATCCTCCAAAGTATTTACTTCTTAAAAATATATATTAATATTTTACAATTTACCAATTGCCAGTGTTCTTCATTTGCATAACTTATGACCATTGCAGTTTTGTTGTCATTTTAAAAAACAGAAAGGGTCATATTTGTAAAGTATTATGTTAGATGTATACTTTTTTTTTTTAATGTCTCTCTGGACCAAAAAGTCTATGCCAAGCACAAGCACACTGTAACTAGTAAAGAAATACAGCCTTAGTGTAGTTTTTCTGCATCTCAAGATTGGTTAAAGCAAAAGAGTAGACCGGGCTCTGGCTGGGCTAAACTGCACTCCCGTCAGTGCTGGTCACTGTGGTGATACAGACATGGCCTAGACACGTGTAGTCAGAGTTGTGTTCATTGTCTGCAAGGGGAACTTTAATAACAGTATCTCCAATTTGCACTTCCTGAAGTATCTGACAATTTGATTTTTTCATATGTTGCATTTTTTAAAAAAATTCTTTCATAGCATTTTGTCTTTTTTGCTTAGAATTGCCTGTGGGTTTTTGTGTTTCTGTGGCTATGAAAGGGGTACTGTAAAAATGAGGAGAACAGTCTTTTCATGTATTACAAAACATTTATAATATTTTATAATGATAATAATTTCAGGGTTTAATGATACCTAGATTGAGAAGCATTTGAATGAGAGCTTGTGTCTCTACAAGGGCATCTTGTAACATTTGGCTTAACTAAAAGAGTCACGAGAAAGCAAAACGGTGCTGGAAACTCTTCATACGTATTTAGAGGCATTGATGCAAAGACATGGATTCTTCTTGATGTGTCCTCCTCCTACCTGTCTGCCTGCCTATGTAAATGGGCAATAAGCCACATAGTGGCTCCCTTCTCACACAAACAGCAAACAAGTCCTTGAGCTCGACAGAGGAACCAAACAGAGCAAGAATGTTGTTCATTACATGCTCACATGTGTGGATGTGGCACTTGGGGACATGGTTTAGTGGTGGACTTGGCAATTCTATGTTAATAGTTGGCCTCAATGTTCTTAAAGGTCTTTTCCAAACGAAATGATTCCATGATTCTGTAATTATTTCTGCTGCTTCTATTCAATTCTTCCATCAACTTCTTTGAAAAATCTTTGATAAAGAAGAAGAGATTTGAGGAATCATCTTCATTTTCTGAGTTTTCTCCAAGGCCTTTTTTATGTCTTTGGGCAAACTATGTGTCTCTCTCTTTTCTAGTGCTTTAAAAATAATAATTTGTAGTACTTTTCCTAATTTATATTGATGTTGCTGTAGTATACCTTTGAAGTTGTGAAGGATAGATGGTGGAAAAAATCAGGCTGTTCCAGAGAGACTAGTTTTTATTCTAAGTGTTGATGAATTTATAGATTACTAATTATACCTCTGAATTGCTTTCAGGTTAAAATGCAGGTATTCATTCAGACACAATTTGTGGAAGACCATTTAAATGTTTAAATTATAGGATGGGGTATATCACAGTCCTTACAAGCACCAAAAGCAATGTTTAGAATATTTACATAATGATGCCAAGACTTAACTGATGTTAAGTTTTAGCAATAACAATTCAAATACTTTGATGCTGTTTTTAATACACTGTATGGGTCAAACTGTCTCTAAAAAATTATGTGGAAGTATGTTGCTTTGTCTAGAACAATCTTATGCCAAACATAACTGAATACTTGAATTCTGAGTATAATACTGAATAAGTATGATTTTGAGTGCAATCCAATGCAAACTAGTTAAGAGAAATGTGTAGAATTACTGCACAAAACTTTTGGGTCTGATCATGATTTTTACTGATTTAAAGGCTTGCCTGTATCCAGTGGGAGTATCATCAGAAATGCCGTGCCATGTGCCCCAGAAAATGCCGTTGCGAACACCTTTGTATTTCTTGTGGTAGTACTTGCCGTTGAGATTGGCTGACAGGCAGGCGTCAAACCACCAGCCAGAGCTGTAGTAGGCACCACAGTTCCCTGAGGGGTACCTGTCATTGTCCTTGTCTGGAGTGGTGAAGAACTTCTGGTCGTGGTTGTAGTGCTTGCTGTAGTGCAGGGCGTCCCCTGCCGTGCCGCTGTAGCCGTGGACACTCAGGCGGTACTTGAGGTACTCGTTGGCCACGTAGAAGTGTTCGTATTTCGCATACTCTCTGATGCCATTGAAATCCTCAAGGTCGATTCTCAGTTGCATTTCCTGGCTCCTTGTCAGGAGGTGAATTTTGTCGTTGCCCAGCCAAAACTCCCTGCTGAGGTTCCCAAAGCCATTTTTGTAGTCGCTCCAGGTCCTGTTGAAGTTGGTGCTGCCATCCTGGCGCCGCTGCAGCACTGTCCAGCCGCCCCCGTTGGTGTGCATGTCACAGTAAACCTCAAAGCTCTCGTTTCTGGGGTCAGGGCTAATCCTGTAGATTCCATTACTCCTTCTGCCTGCTGTGTAATGGTCAGCACAGTCTCTCTGCATTATTTGTACAACTGGTGGAAGAACAACAGTGTTAGAAGAAACATAATTTCAATTTTAAAAGAACTGAAATTTTTACCCAGGCTGATGTGGCATACAGAACTTGGATTGGAGAGACTTTTACATTGCAGCAATTTCAGTTCTAGGGAGAAACAGGTTTTCTCCATCATGTTTACTCTGTAATAGATGCCACCTAGGATCATCAGATAGCTGTCAAAAAACCCCATTTAAATTAATTCTTGTAACAATTTGCCAAATTTAAGGGCATTTTGATAGTTTGGTTTCTCTTTCCTCCTTTTCTCTCCTCTTTATCCTTTCATTTCCTTCTGTAAATTCAGCCTGATTTCTTCAGTCCATATTTCTAATGCTTTGTGGTTACCCTCTTGCTGCTTTTTGTATTTAAATGTATACAATCCCCTCCTGTCTCTAATTATCTGGCAGTGTGTCAGAGGCAGAACTCTGTCCTCATGGCAATGATGTTAACCTGGCTATTGTTCAGTTTACATCCTTTGACAGAGAACATCATTAGGAATGTTCTGTGTGTTAATGTTGACTGTACTTTAGGAAGCAGGAAATAAGTAGTTAAATTGTCACACCTATTGTTGTAATTGTGTGATTCCAAGAAAGATGCAGCCAGAAAAGAGATGGTGCTTTCCTGTGTATGTGGCATTGCTGGCTTTACAGAGAGGAGGAATGTCAGCATCTACTATTAATACAGCTTTTTCCCACCAATGGGTGATGTGTTTTATTCAGAAGAAAAATACCCCCAGTTTTCCTTCAGAGTGAAAGCCCATTTTTGATCCACAGTGTCATCCAGTAATGTGTTTCCATTCAATAGCATGACATTAGAATTTCATGTTCTTAAGTGATCCAGAGAGCTCTCAGTTCTGATTTAAGAGTCAAAACCTTAATGTCCATTCTTATTGCAGACTTGAATTTATGGGCATGTTCATTTGCAGGCTTGGATTGTAATTTTTCCTAGAATATTGAAACAATTGATCTACTTCTTGAAAGGTAGAAGTGTTCTCAGGCTGCAGCAGGAAATAAGACCTAGGACTTTTTGTTTGCCAGAAAACTGGAAATTTATGTAACCACAAAGTATAGGAATTAAAGGCTTAAAAGCCAAATCTAAATACAATGTGTAAGATCTTTGGAGGACTAAGTTTCAAAGCAGATATTGACAGAGAATAAGCATTTCAGGTAACATGCTTGTATAATCCAGTTCAACTCCTGTTTAAGTAAAGTTTTACTGTTTCTTTCAGTGGATGCAGGAATAGATCCTGTATAGGAAAAAGTTGTAGCTGTTATCCTTGCTAGTTTTCATAATGAATATATTGCTGCTACAAGCATTTTTATCATGTCACTGTAAAATATAAGGAATACCTACAGGATCATATGCCATGAACAGTACCCAACATTTCAGTGAGTCTGAGGAATATCTAAAATTAATTTAGTCTGTTATGAAGTACTATATTTCAATGTGATTCACTGCCCATTACCAATATAACAAAAAAATCACTCATTCTTTTTGTCTTTTATATCAGAATTAAAGTAATTGATTTAGACTGATTTTTATCTGATTTAAGCTGATTGCTGATATAGTAAAAGCATTACCTTTATTATTAATTATTTGCTTTTTTCACACTTTCAAGTATTTCCGCTGTACCACCTGCAGATCCCTCTATTTTCAGGATGGACAGACAGAAGAACAGTTTTATTTTAAACTTGAATGCTAAGCAAGAGGCATAAATAGTGTCATGCAGCCTGATCAGTCTTTGTTTTGTCTCTCGAGAGCCCTGTCTTCATATTCTTGATATCCAAGGGGTAGAATACACTGACAATCTACTGAACATTTCCTGTTTTCAAGGATTCTTATATAGATATTAGAATTTCATGACTTTACAAAAACCCTCTTGCCTTAATAATAGTCAACATTAGAAATAAGTCATTGATTCTATTTCATTATTTTAATTAGGGCAATTAAAAAGTAAAAGAAAAAACTGTCAGTGATAACATCTGTTTCAATTTTATACTGCTTATATATTAAAATAATGCAAAGGGTTTAGTATTGAAATCATGTTATAGGTATTACCCAGTCAAGGAATATTATTTATTTTAGCTGGGCCTTTCAGATGTTTGCTATGATGATAAAAAATATTTTATTATCCATCTGTTAAAAACTAAGCATTTTAATAGATTCCTTTTAGCCCTTCTAATTCAAGGGGGAAATATGTGTAGTTCACTGATGCTTAATGTCTTTAATGACGGGTATTACGGTGTAAAATAAAGTTAGTTTTTCACATTTACCAAATGAATTGCAAAAATTGTCCCTGAAAAATTGGTGTTTTAAATCCTTTATTGAAGGCCAGTTCTAGGAGGGACAGAACACCTGCAGCTCTCAGTAACCCTCTAGTGGCTGCTGAGATGTTGTACAGGACTATAAATAAACACTAAAAGAGCAGGTACTTGTGAAGTTAATAGCACAGCTGTTTGATTAAAATATATTTTAAATTGTTTACCTCATATTAGTAAAAGGCACAGAAAGCTTATACAGGCAGTAAGAATTGACAGGTTACATACCAGGTTTTGCTTGCATTGCTGGGCACTTGGAAGAACATTTGTTATCCAGGTTGTTCACAGCAAACGTTAAATTTGCAACTTTGCTGTCAACATAATGTTCTACATTGTTCATATTTATGAGGCTCAGCTTCTCTAAACGCCCCTGCAGTGTCTGAATCTGACTCTTTGCATTTTTTAAGCTGGTTGCCATCCTGTTAACTTTGCTTTGCAGTTCCTTTACTCTGTTATCTTGGACCTCACTGTTTGCTGCTGGAGTTTCTGCATTAGGTAGCAGGAATTCATTACTACTGTCTCTTTCTTGGTTGTCATCTGCCTGCAGCTTGCAATCTTGGCAGCATTTCTTCAGCTTATTTACTGCTTCCTTAAGGGTCTGTACTTCCTTGAGAGTCTTCTCAATCAGTCTGAATTCTTTGGGTAACTGGATGGTCATCGGAGGCAGATTTATCTGATAAGGACAATCCTCTCCTTCATCACATTTCCGATTAGTTTTGAGCTTTATGGGACAAGTCTCAGTAACTTTTTCTTCTTTATCATTCTCTTCATCTTCTAAAACAACTGCAAAGACAGTTGTTAAAGCAAGGAGAGTTGTCTTCAGCAGGACTATGTAAAAGAGGAGCTTCATCTTCACCGAGAAACGAGCAGTATGAGGAAGTATGCAAAAGTGGAACAACTTTATAAGGGCAGCCTGAAGCGTGTGAGTTATCAGACTGCCTCCACTGTTCTCAGAAATGGGTGGGAGTGCTTGCATCACGGGTGATTAATAGCAGAGCAGAGTAGGTAGTGCTTGCAAGAGTAGCACATTTCAGTGAGTATTCCTGACTCAGAGCTTGTGTATGTAAGCAAAATGATGAGATGCATGTGTGCTGATCACTTATTCTAGTTTAATTTCATTCCTTGTTGTGCATGGGTTTTCTTTTCCTGGGGAAAAAAATCCTCTAGCTCTTTATTAGAATATCTAACATCTGCTTCTTAACATTTGAATGGTATAAAGTTTAACCTATAACCCAGACTATAATTCTAACACAGCAGGTGGAAAAAGTGAAAACCAGCCCCTTTCCCATTAGAGGTTTATCACAGCAATAGCTTCACTGACACTCAGTCTCCTTCTTCCTAAAACTTTTTTTTAATCTTAATAGATATATTCATGAAAATTATGTAAAACAGGAAACATGTTGAAACACATATATAGTTTTGATTCCAAACATTTTTCAGGATAGAGTCACAAATTCAGGAGGATGAGCAGTACTTTCTTCTTCCTATTTTGCTTAGCCCACCTTAAATAGTCATATGCAATGTTCATAATTTGTATGGCATGTCACTGTTAAAATTCACTGTTACCTGATTCTGAGTTCTTCTTATTGAACCTTTTTAAGCAAAGGGAAGTGAACTTCAGACAGTTGCCCCTTTGATGCCTGGGATCCTAGTTGTGGGATGGATTGTCCGGGAAACACAGCAAATCCTGGTGTTCTGAATAATGTCCTGAATTCTGAATCTGAAGTGAGGCAGAGAGCTGGGGAAGGAACTCCCATCAGTTTGAGGTATTGATCTTCTTTTTATTGTGCCTTGTATCAGCTTTCAGAGTTAATCATGTACTGTACCTGATTAATCACACCAAACAAAATACATCTTCCCCAGGTACAGCTGCCACGTACTCCCTCATTTTTATTCCACAGCCACCTTTGCTATTCTCCCATGGTGTCTGTGCAGTTTCAATGATCTGTGTAATTTTTCTTGTGCCGGAAAGCAAGGCTACATGGATATGTCTTTATACATTCACAGCTCAGTCAAGAGCCAAATAACTTGTGCGAGTAAAGGTATTTACACCAGTTCTTGTTTAATTAGTTCAATCTGAACCACTTAGTTCCTTAAGCCCTATTTGAAATTACTCATAACACAGATTAAACATTAAACAGACATTAGTCACACATATAACCCACAAATTCATGATCTCTGTAATGTTGCTGTCTTTTATACACACTGCATGCTTATATTGATAGTACAGGAGGGAGGCTTGGTTAGAAAACCTACTTTTCTAACCTGCTGCAACAATTCCCTGAGATTCCTGCAGAGCACAACAGTTTGGGCACTTTCTTGGGAGGTGGTTTTGAATCTACCTTTTCTGTATTCTAAATGAACATCCTGAAACCTGCCCTGGGGCTTTTGGTCATGTGGACAAACCATGTCTCTCTCCCTGTCAGATCATGAAAATTCCCCAGCAGTGAGGTGGGATACAGACATCTCGGGTGTCAGATACAGACATCGCTTTGGTTTTGTTATAAACGTATCCAAACCGAAATGTTTGTAACAGATAGAAGTATTCTTTTCATTTGTGAGTAAATCTTTTTAATTATTCATTTGATTAATAGGATGCTAATTTTTAATCATATTAGTGTAAAATTAGGTATTTGCAGAACCTTGTTCTCCTGTATGGCTGCTACTGTCACATGGAGAAAAGCTATACCAGCCTCTTTTAGGGGCTTTGGAAATGGAATAGAGCCCCTAAATCCTTGTTATTTGGGAAGCCACATTTCCCTAACACTGTTGTTTCTTCAGTTTACAGTGAACTCTGCTATCTGCTTTGTGCCTTTGAACTGGACAAAGTGTTCTGTATCTGTAAAATTAATAATAATTATCCTTGGTAGACCACATTGTATGTTTTGCCCTGAAATGTTTAAATGCATATCAAATAATGTTGTAATTTATGACTGCTGTGCTGTATCAAAAGCTTAAAGTATTAGAATTTTGTAATATCTAGAAGGGCAGAAATTTCTAGTAATACTGCATGTTATAAAAAAGGAAATTCAGGTAGTAAGGTGAGATATCTGAGCTTTCCAAACATCTTTATCCTGATACATCTGTTCCTTAGTCCCTTATATATTTTCCTTTTGTGATATTTGCTTTTTGGGGATATGAGATTTCAGTAATCTTGAGTTGCTCTGCTCTGCTCCTCATTTCATTACTAACCTGATGTTCTGCTGCTGGGATGTCAGAGTTTGGAGTCCAGAAGATCCATTTCTCCATCAGATGCTTCTCCTACCTGGAGAAGTTTTGTAATTGAGGACTGATCTTTCTGTTCTGTCAAGGAATGTCCATTCCCACATTTTGTCATGCCTCTCTTTCCCTTTCAGGAGCCCCAGGCACTACACCACAGCCTTTGTCACGTTTCATGTCTCTTATCTTCCTTGGGATAAATGAAGCCAGCTGTCAAATCTGATTTTTTTCAGAAGTCTTTGCCCTTAGAAATGACACTGAGCAATCTTTAGCTGTGAGATTCTGATGCAGCCTAAGTAACTAATGGCAGAAATACTGACCAGATCAAAATGGACAACTGCAGCTTCTTTATAAGCAAAGTTTCTTCCTGGATGGGGCTTCTCTAGATCCCTAGAATGTTCTGCATAAAACTGAAAACTTTAAATCACTTAAGCAATCACAAACCCCAAAAGCCAATCTGTTTCAACTGTGAAAGGATCTAACTGAAGAACAGATGATGACTGTGAGACTTTTCTACTAAAGTCTGGTTTTTTGCTTAAAGGTAATTTTCTTGTAGCTTTTCATCTCTTTCAGTCTTCATTGTAGGAATCTATTTTCGCTCCTGTGGGATGGAGAGATATCTTAATCTCACAGATATATCGTCCTTAAGATAAACTGAAAGCTCATGATAATTCTTAAATGCTACCAAATATTTTAATTCTATTCCAGAACTACCCAATGATTACAAGGTTAAAGTGATGGATTTTGTCTTATCAGACTTGTCTGAGGAGTGTTTATTCAAAGGTTATCAAAACCAACATGAACCCTTTCCCATGATTTTTTATAGTATGTTTGTTTTTTTCTGGCAGATAATGGAATGCAGGTCAAATAGAAAGGAACAAAGTTATGACTGTAGGCAGATGTTAATTTAACTACTGACTATGGCTATTTAAAACAAAACCACTTGCCATCTGTTTGATTTCTGGCTTTGTGCTGGTCAACATCTCTTGCAGGAGAATTGCTGCAAAACATCCAGGCTTGTCTAAGCAGTTCAAATGACTGGCATGAACAAACCTGAAGCACATCTGGGTTCATTCGTACGAACAATTTTGGTGGCAGAGATGGGATATGTTCACATCAACTGCTGCAGTAATATTTTTGATATTTTTGTAGACTTCAGGGATTCCATGGTACATTTTGGCTGAGAAAGAGAATGAAAAGCAATTAAATTAATTTTAAAGTTTTCCCACAATGTGGGAAATATAACAAAATTCCGTACTAGAAACAAATTCTGATTTAGAATTCTTTCAAATTAACTCAAGAGTTTTCTTTTGAAATTCAGTAGTCATTCTTCATGCATGTAGTCCTTACGTTGTCCACTAGATTGTGGGACCCCCTGTGCAACTTGTCATGTGTCCATGAGAACACGGCAGGACACAAAACGAAAGGCAGTCCAATTCCATTTTGATTTCAATTCTTAATAGTCGTATTTAGATACAGATGATGTTGAACTAGTAGCCACATGGCTTTCCAATCTGTTTAAATTGGCCCCACTGTTTATTTATAAATTCTGGCAACAGGCAGAAGGGCAGCACTGACAGGGAGCATGTAAGCAGTGGGTAAGATATCTGTATAAGCAATTGTAAGTGTAATACATACTATGACATTCATGTGGTCCAACAGTATCACTCCTTCTGTTAAGGTGAGGACCATATTTGTGAAGGAAAAAGCCCACAAAGCAGAGTTCTTATTAATTCTGTTTCTCCCATGACATCTGAAGACCTGCCTACCCCAAATCTACAATTTGCTGCTGAGTATTTCCTCCATCTGTAACTACTGAAGATGCTGTAGTTGGCTCAGTATACTGACAGAATAGACCAGAATGCACTTTAAGAGTGATGACATTCCAAATACAAAAGCCTCTCCCTGTTACATCTTTTCAGGAAAATTCCTTTTTGATTCCTTCAAACCTGCTTCAATAAGAGCAGCAAGTCAAGGGAAGTTCTGGCCAGGTGGGGGCTGGTCTCTTCTCCCAGGCACTCAACAATAGGACAAGGGTGCACGGGCTTAAGCTCTACCAGGGGAAATTGAAGTTGGATATCAGAACATATTCTTAACAGAGAGAGTGCTCAGGCATTGGAATGGGCTGCCCAGAGAGGGGGTGGATTCACCATTCCTGGAGATTTTTAAACTGAGATTGGCCGTGGCACTGAGTGCCATGATCTGCTAAGGGGACTGGAGTTGGACCAAGGGTTGGACTTGATCTCGGAGGTCTTTTCCAACCCAATTGATTCTATGATTCTATGATGTGTGAGATTGTATCTTGCTTTCCAGATTCCCAGCCAAAGATGTGACAGCAGGAAAGCTGTGTCCTTTCCTGAAATGCCAGTCTCCTGTGCCCTCTTTTTCTGAGCCGTACAAGACACAATTGGCCTCCAGATGTGGTATTTTTATGCTGATTTTGATATTTTTCATGTAGGGATTGCTCTTTCCCATGAACTGGGGGCCAAAACTACTGTTATGAACTTTGTCTTGGGAAAGAATTTGTAATATTATCTTTCCTAGTCATTATTTGTTAGTTTTACAAGGCTTTTCAGCAGTTTATTTTTCATTAAAGGTTGCCTGGCTCATCCATCTGTGAATGAAAAGGTAGAACTGTAGAATTCTCTGTGAGGCAGTACAATGCTTTATCTACCATAAGTAGGTGTATTTATGATTTTGGTTGATGTCCTTACTCCCCTGTATATGTAGCATCATCTGCAAATGGCTTTTCTCATGGGAAATGCTGTGTAGTAGACTAGGATGATATAAAACATCCCATGACAGAATAAAGTGAGAAGGTATTAATTTCTCATGCTCATTTATTTGGTTTCTGACTATTCTGAGTTCCTGGCTTGTTATATGTAGAACCAGTGCAGGCAAGTCATTTCCCTTCAAGGAACCATAAACCTTCTGCCCTCACTTTGTGAAATAATGATATACTGTATTTTAAAAGTGCACACAATCTTCATATTAATTACATTTATGGTTTTCTTGGAATAGGAAAGGGGGCAAAATCTTTTGTGAAGCACTTATTAAAATTTAAAACAATCACTTTGTCAAATTATTTAAATTATTTTCACTTCCAAATAGCAATGGCTCAGAAAGGTGATTTTTTTTCCCATAAAAATAGCACTTTTGAGGGTAAACAGGTATATATATAAATGTGATCTTATACAAATGGAGTTGTTATAATTTTGCTTGTCACAAACATCAGGAGAGAAATGCCTGACTGCATCTGTGCAAGCAATAGCCTCATGGCTTCCCATACTGTTGTTTATCACCTAAATTAAATTGAGAAAATTCAGTGACAAATCATCTTCTACTTGAAAACCTAATAAATAGGCTTTTTCTATGGACTTTCCGTAGTTTTCTTATAAAGTCTACTTCCTATAATAGATGAATGTGGTTACAGATGAGAGGGATTTCATCTTATTTTTTAATTCTAATTACAGTATCAGTTTAAAAACTTTACTATGTTTTTCTTTACTTTTCACCATCACAACCTTTCTCTAGAATAATGACTTAAGCAAGGCCCATCATTCCCTGAATATCTGCAGTGTAGCTATTCCTGAGTGTACTTTCAGTGTTCCCCAATCTACAAAACTACTATTTCTTGTGTAATTAAATAGTTGCTGTCTTAAATTAGTGAATTTTATCTTCTTGTTTTAAAATACTTAGAAATATGTCCTGAAACCTGAAATAATGTTGAGTAGGGAAATCACAGAACATTTTGGAAGTGTTAGTCTTTCATCGTTTCTATTAATATTTGAGGTGTATTGAAAAATGCACAATGACTGAATAAAAAGAGTAAAGATTATATTTTCTGGACATATATAAACTGTGATGCAACATTTTACATTAAAATCAGAGTTTAGGTCATCTAAACATCTGGTGTTTGGGCTGGGCTTGGTTGTCATCTTTGGCTCTCACTATAGTCAAAGGCAACTAAGAGCCTCACTGAGAATGTTTCTTAATCCTTATAAATGCTGAAAAGCAGTCTGAAATAGTTTAACAAGGTAAATTTTGTTATTAAAAATAATTGCAATCATAAATACATGGACTTAATTATTATTCTGTATTCTGATATTTCTTTTTGCCTTCCTTATGCTTCCTAAAGTCTAAAGGCAACATATTTCAGACTTTAACTGCACGGTTTAGAAATAAAATGCAACTGAGGTAAAGTCAGGTAGTGAATGTTTAGACTCAGTATCTTCTTTTGGGTTAAAATTAGAGAGAGCTGTTGACACATCAGCAGAATAGAGCTATTATCTTATAACTGTACAGTATATATTCACCCTCTGCATCCTTGTTCAGTCACTGCTTTTTCAAAATTTGACAGGACAGAGCCCTTATGACAGTTAAATCCTCTGGCATAAGGACTGGGAGGTTATGGAGCAGTTTTCTTGTGTCTTTTTTAAGATTGCCAGAGAGGTTACAAACACAACCCGTACAGACTTTTGTCTTCCCTTCATTTTTGGGTGCTCCATCTTGAAGTGGCAGGACACGATCTTCAGAGGAAGTGAGAAGTCACAGCAATGAACTTCCTCTGAGCAATGGGCTGAACTTGAGGAGGAATCTGCAGTTCCCTCAATATGTTGTCATGGCTCCAAGAGTTTGCCCAGATACTCTTGAGAGATCAGGCACAGAGAAGCCAAACCCCTGCAGATATCCCCAGCTCTGGATAGAAATGCAGGAGGCACAGCACGGGGTCAGACTGTTGTACCTGTTCCCCCTACAATGTAGAAACCCCTGAGGAGATGGTGTTGCCCTCTCTGAAATAAGGAACACCTGAGCTGTGTGCTAAGTGTCCAAACAGCATAGAATAAATGAGGATTTTGACAGAGGCTGCAGAACTCTCTGTTCAAAGAGGAGCACTTACCCTTTCTCTTCCCCACATGCTTCAACTTTTAAATATTATACAAAAGAGGTAAGAAAAGCTTTTCAAATAAACAACACAGAAAGAAAATTCCAAATCTGACATAGCAGGCTGGCCAGAACAGCCATATGCCAAGTGACTAATTCTATACTGAAATCCTGAGTGTATATAGATGTAAAATATATTAATCCCTTGATATTTTTCTTGTCTCCTATTAGGAGCAGAAAGACTTGTTTGATGAGACCTTTCAGATGTTTGAAATAAGCGCATTAACATAAAAGGTTGGATCTTTATATAACATTAAGTGTAGCCACAATGTCTTGTTATAGTAACAAAACCTGCAGCTTAGAATGAGAAGTGGAAAGTGTTACTATTCCATTTGAGCTCAGAATACATTTTAGTTGTTTTGCAGTTCCTGCAAACATAATGAGAAGCACGTGTCAGCTACATCATTTCTCCAAAAAGCAGAGATCCAGGCCCTGTGGAAATGAAGCCTTTCCTTGGAAGCCTCAAGTATTTCTCTTTCATAATGATTATGAGTAATTGATGTTAATCAGTAATTTCTTGGTGGTGACTATATTTATCTTCCATGCTTATTTTGGGTACTTTTTATCAAGAGAGTGTGAGCAACCAACATTCAGATTGAATCATCTATTAAAGTTTAAAATTTGACTGAGTTTCATTCGTTTCTGCAGAGTCCCAAAAGAATTTTAAAAAGCCTTGAAATTCAAAATGGTAAATGTTCATAGAGTTCTTATTTATATCACATTTGAGCTACATAAAACTTGTTTTGAAATTTCACATGAGTTTCTTGGTGTTTGAGTTGTGTCAGGAACGATTGAATATAATGATAAAATGGAGAATGCCCACTGCACTAAAGATGGGAGTGAGGCGGCATTGATAAAGTTAGGACCAAACTTCACTGGGTTTGCTCACATGGAAGAGGACCTCGTTTTTCAGGTGGTAAACCTTCCCCTTCTGTGGTTTTAATTCCCATTTGTATTATTGCATCTTCTGTTCCTTACTGGTATCTCAAATATCACATATCTTTATATCCACCTTCCAGACTTGGAGAAAATACTGTGGTCCTACATGCTGAAATCAAGCTGGAAGTGTAAACAAGTGAACCCTCAAATAGTGTGTAACCCCTTTTTCTTGGAATTTTCTTCAGGGTATTTTGTAGAGAGCTCTGATGGGAGGCTGTTGGTAGCAAGCAATTATGAACTTAGTAGTAGTTTGGGGGTAGAGAAAGGTTATTCATGTGTACAGAACAACTATTCGAGCATAAATAGTTTCTGGTTTTCTCATGGATTCTTATATTTAAAAGATTCCTGCCCTGAGCCAGAAAATCCACCTACTGCTAGAAGAATATGAAGGACATGCCTTTCCCTTTCACATTTTCAGCAAAATTTTCCTCTACGTTTTCTATCATGGGGCAGGATTATCCAGCACTTAACTTCATGAGATTTTCACAGATTGAAGGAAACCAATTTTCTTTGGAATTTTGGCTTGGGTTTTGTTTGTGTTTGTTCTGTTCTGTTTTATTTTTCTGGTAAAAAAGCCAGACTTCAAATAGTAAAGGAACATGAAAAAATGTAGCAGAGTTAGAAAGTTACACTCATGTTAATCAATTAAAGATGAGGGTGAAGAAAATGAAGGGGTAATTTAATAGGGTAAAATAAACACAACAGATATTTTAAGTTAAAGGAAAAGATGCAAGCAAATCCAGTAATAAGATACATACTTCCATATTCTCAGTGTAATTACATTTATGGGCGTATGGGGGAAAGGAAAGCAGAAAGTTGCCAGGCAACCATCCATTAGCAGCCAAATCTTCATCCAGCTTTCCAGCCTCCTAGATAAGTAAAATTTATTTTGGTTTATCCAGATGGTCTATCAATGTTGAGTGTATGGGGTCCCAGTTCACTGCATAACAAGAAAGCAAAGCTGATAAAAGCAAAATACAGTTAATAACAACTAAGATAGAAAGCAGCTGCAAGACTCAGCAAGTTAAGAATATTTATCTTACTATATTCCAGATCTGAGCTGAGATCACAGTATAACAAAGTGGTCTCAGTTCTTTCCAGGGCGCTGAGGTTAACACAGAACTGAAAAAAAGATGCCCTCATTTTGCTCACTACTCCATCGTTCTTTGCCTTTTAGTGTAGCAACATGATTAGTTACACTGAGGAGAACTACATTTTACTTAACCTTGCAACGTGAGATCTCTCCAGCAATATAATGAACTAGGAGTGCATAAACACTGTTGGCTATTCTATCACTGATGTGGGAAGGGCAGCCTTGAAAGGGAGTATATGTCTGTATGTCAGGAGCATCATCTCTCTCTGATTTTATCATCAAAATGAATACACTTTTTCTACAGTAGGCTCATATTTTCCCTTTCTTCTTTCACAAACTGACCATTTCTTCCCTTCAAACAGTTGCCTCTTTCCCTTCTACCCTCCCAAGAATGTTGGAGAAAACAGTATATTGGGCTCTAATAACAAATCCTGGGAGCAGGGTGCCCAGTGCTGACTCTCTGATGGGTCTCCAAATAAAAGTGTGGTAATGAGAACTATCTGGTGATGGATCTCACCAAGTCTCACAGCCTTTGACAGGCTGACATGCCTTCCATGCAGTCTGTCTGTGCAGCCCTCAGTGTCACAAGGCTTCACATTGTATGGGACCAGCCTTATCGCAATAGAGCCCTTAGCTCTGAGCTGAGCCAAGGAAGTAAGTGTAAAAACTCAAAAAAATTACAGATATAAAGAAGACAGCCTCCGGGACAAGGAGGTTTGTTTCTATGGAAACATTGTCAGGCATGGCATAGATCTGCAGTGAGAACATAAACATTAAGGAAAACTGTAAGTCCCAGGTACAGATCAGAGCAGTGTGGTGAGGGGACTTCAGTGAGGTACCACCCAAATGGGGCAACTGTATCTACATAGGAGGCTACGAAATAAAGGGATTGATATAGAGAAATATTTTCTTTCTTACAGAAGAGCTAGTTAGTATTGTAAACTTACGTGAACAGTATCTTTGGATCATGGAGAATGCCAAAATAAATATTTGAGAGCTGCTTATCTTTAATCCCATGCAAATAAATGAAAGGCAGATTTTCTTTCCTTTTCTCAGGATCTCAGGGAGCAAAGATTGTCTTTCCTACCATGAAATATTTTGGAACAAATCTTCAAAAATATAAGCAGTTATCAAGAAAATACATGCTTCCTTTGGCATATTGACTTGCATTCTGCTTCTTGACCTTGGGACTGGTTCTAGATGGTTTCTTCTAAATATTTTAAAGGTTGAATTATGACTTCTGTGATTTTCCTGGTGCTGGAGTAATTTCATTTCTTATTTCAGAAGAACTGCATAATCACATTTTTTGGCAGGTTCCCATAGAATTTGCAGATTTGACTTGCTGCCCCACAGGGCCATGGGCCTTTTTAGAGCTGGCTCACCTTACATTTTTAAATTGGATTTAACCTGGTTCTCCTTACTTATGACCAAGGAAGGAAAGAAAGGTTTTCTAAAGAAATATCACAGAGGAATAGTGTGGCCATCAGGACCAGGGCAGTGATTGCCCCACTTACTCAGCACTGGTGAGGCTGCACCTCAAATTCTGTGTTCAGTTTGAGGCCACTCACTACCAGAAAGACACTGAGCTTGTCCAGAGAAGGACAATGGATCTGGTGAAGGGTCTGGAGCAGCTGAGGGAGCTGGGGCTGTTTAGCCTGGAGAAGAGGAGGCTCAGGGTAGGACTTACTGTTCTCTACAACCACATGAAAGGAAGTTGTAGCCAGGTGCATGTCGGTGTCTTCTCTCAGGTACCAAGTGACAGGGTCAAAGGAAATGGCCTCAAGTTGCACCAGGGGTGGTTTAGATTGGATATTAGGAAAAATTTCTTCACTGAAAGGATGGTCAGTCTTTGGAATATGTTGCTCAAGGAAGTAGTTGCTGGAGGTGTTTGGTGTTGGTGTTTGCTGAAGACCTGCAGGCAAGTGGGGCAGTGGGTTCTGTTGCCTGGGGATGGTGCAGCCTGAGCTCAACCCGACTGCTGTGGAGACACTTTGAGTCCCAGTTTAGCCTGAGCAGGCCAGCTGCTTTACACCAGAGCTGGACAAGTTAAACAGTGTGGAGAACAGGTGACTCAGAGCCTCAGTTCAATTTCAACACAGAATTGGCATGAAATATTAATACAGACAGAAAATCAGAGAAGAAATGGTGGCATGTGTAGCACTATGCCTGTGACATACACATTCTTTATAGTCTTATATTTATGCTTTGAATGGTTATGTAAATAAGCATGTCTTTCATCTGTGTATTTTGATTTGGCTGTGTATTTAATTTGTTATGTTACCAAAGACTGTATAAACTGAAAGGCTGCCAATTACAGTTATAAAAAGTTGCAGCAGAATGAAAATATTAGTGCTTAGGAGATTTCCTAACTGTCTGTTTCCCTTCCATAGCTATTTTCTGCTGGAAAAATCACAGACACCCAAGCAGCTGAGCTGAAAGAACAGTATACCCTGCTGCATAAGACTGTGATAAGGTATAATATTTTTTTTCAGCCTTTTAGTAGTCAAAGCATTACATATTTAAAGTAATTTTCTGCTCATACTGAAACCTAATATCATTTAAGACTTTCTTATAATCTTAAATGTCTTATTATATAGTTGTAAATGTTTTATACAGTCTTGTTACTTCATAAAGAGGAAGCAAGAACACAAGTATGAAAACCAGTTCCTATTAAATAATAATGTTAGGAATACCTAAATACTTATTTGAACAACACTTTGTTTCTAATATAAACCTAATAATAGTGGAAATGGACAGATGCACGGACTTAAACAGACAATACACAAGTTTAAAATAAATATATATTTGAAGATCATATTGTCAGAATTGTAACACAGGAAAAGACTGACCTGCTGACCTGACATCATAGAGGGCAACTGAAGAAGGCAAAGGAGGAAAGTGAGACTCTGTCACTTCTAAATAGCTGTGAATTTTATTCTCTGAGAATATTGACAGTCCCATTAGACAGGGCTCGTAATTTAGATTAGAACCTCAAGCCTCACAGTGTGAGTGGAGTTTGGCAGTGAGGTTGTAGTAGTTGTGAGCCTGCCCTGCACCGGGGCTTGCTGGAGGAGAGGAGGTCGTGGAGAGCCCGATGCCAGGCCTGAGCAGGGCAGGTGTGAGTGGGAGGAGAGAGGGAGGGGCAAAGTGGAACACAATACCAGAGTTGTACCAGGTGAGCAGTCTGTCCCAGAACAGAGCAGTCCTATGGCAACTCTTGCAATACTTCAGTAATATTTATGAATTATAATTATGGTAGTACTTACAGCATGTTGGTCATTATCAGTTAAATCCATGTCATGATACTTCTGTCACATCTCTGTACTGCACACCATAATATCCACCATATTAATAATATTTTATCTCAGTTTCGCGGTAGTCCACATCAAAACCTTTACAGCAATTCTGTCATTGAAGCTAATGCCTAGTTTAAGGAATCTAATACTAATTCAAGTCATATCTACGTATTTGGGTTCAGCTGAGATTTGCTGTGCCTCTTGGCAATCTGAATAGTGACAAATGCCAAGTAATGTAAAGTAATTTTAAAAGGACTTCCCTGAAAAAAAAGTCTTGAAATAATAATTTTTCTTCAGGTTAGCTGAGTCTTCTGGTTTCATCTTAACAAAATGGGGAGTTAGAATATGGTTCTGACTGTGAAAAGTCATCTGACTTTATTTCAGATTACTGCATAGCAAACCTTCTGGGAAGCAAAATTCAAAACAACACTCCTGAAACAGTTTGACTTCTTAGCAAATGTAAGAAAATTTTCTTAATTCTCAGAACTAAATATGTTATGTGAGTTTTGGATTAGTTGGTTGGAATGTTTCTACCACAGTGGTATTCACTGAGCTGAAGCAGAAATCTAGTGCTGCTAAACTTGATTGAACTTGATTGATTTTTAGACAGTGTTAGTTTGAAAACAGTCTTTGATTAGAAAAATATGAGCATATTACTACATGTTTCATTTATTTATATAGTATTCTTTTACACAGAATACTCATTTATGTAAAGACAACCCCTTTGTGTGTAGCAAGTGGAACATGGCCTGGGGGTAAACAGGACTCAGCTGTCTTTTCTGTCACACTTAAAAGCAGAGTGTACCAAAAGCATGAAAATGTTAGATGGGAGATTACATCTCTCATTCTTTCCATCGTGCTCACAGGGGTACGAAATTGCCACACTTCTCTAAGTAGGTTAGAGAGAATCAAGTCACATTGTTTACTTAGATATAGCTGTCAGAGCACAACACCAATGCATGAACAAGCACTGGTTTCCACAGATTAATTTCTCCTACTGCTATAAGAAAAGAAGGGAAATGAATTAGCAAAAATGATCTCCAGAATATTTTAAGGACTTTTCAGACATCTACTACAATTCACTTGCCCAATATGTCAACATCAGCAGACATGCACATCTGAACAAGGTGTCTGGAGTACCTTAGTCCATGAAGAAAACAGGGAGCACACACCTCCTGCTTATACAGACACTGTAAGTGCCTGATTTTCTCCCTCATGTATAAAGAGTCCTGATGGTTGGTGCAGTTTGTTTGTACTCTTTTCCTCAATGACCCATTCAGCAAATCAGTTCCACGTGTGATTTTTTAGTTCTTCACACTTACACGTGCAGTGCAGTTCTGTGGATCAGGAACTTATTTTTTCACCTAATAGAGTTGAATCCAATTTCTTTCCTAATTAATGCCCATCTATGCTCATGCTGTTGCAATGTCATTTTAAAACCCATGACGGGGGATGAGATCTTCAAGCTGTGTGTGTTCTTCTTTTCTTTAGTAGCATACAAACCTCTCAAGGAGAAGGCCTCATGCATCTCAAGCAGCATGGCTCCCTGTGCCAGCTGTGCCAAACTGGTGCAGCTGATTCTCTGATATACAATACAAATTTGTCTAACATGAGGAATACAACTCATAGTTTGCAAGGCTGTTGCTGGAGTACACAGAGCTGTAAGTGTACAGTGCAGTGCTTTGTTTAGTCATAAAATACTCCTTTTTACTTGCTTTCAGTTTTGCACTCTTTGGCAATCTGGAAAGCTGAGAGATGTTACCTGGCAGATACTGTCTTTGATACATTTCTTCAGAGTGTTAAGTGCTTTTGAATCTGGCTGGGAACAGACTGTCTGTCCATTGTGTCCTGTCTCACCTACCCACTTTGCAGTAAGGCTGCACCTAAAGCTGAAGTACCTGAGCTCATATCTGGCCCCTGAAAACCCATTCAGTCACTCAGTTACGTGGCCCAGTTGTAGATCTTTTTTGTTATCTCAGTTTAGGAAACTAATATGAATATTCTGATAACCCAAGATGCTTGGGTAATAATGAAAATTCATTGACAGACTGGGCATCTAATATTGTTAAGGCTCTACTAAATTACTGATCACAAATTCACAGTCTGCACAAACCTACTTTTGCACTCATGTGATGCTGTTGGCATCTGTGGGGAGTAAGATCAAGACTCAAAACTCAATTCTGGTTTCTGTTTTTCTTTTTTGATTATCTTGAAAAAATCAATACTAAGAATTTTGTTTTTATGGAAGCACTTATGTGTTTGTGTAGCTGTATGTAAAATGTGTGAATTGTTTAAGAATTGTGTTTGAAATGAATGTGTATTACTATAACCAGTTGTGTTTTCTCCTACAACTGCATACATTCTGTTGGACTTAAAGAAGATGTAAATATTATGTAGAATCTGGTGACAGTAAGTCAATTTGTTTTTCCCTTAATAGGTGTGTGAAAATATATCACACGTGAAGTTATTTGTTCGTGATAAAGGCACACTGTTTTCTGTTGAAGTCTGTGGTTTTCTTATTTTCTAGTTTAGAAAAAGGAAGTGGTTATCTAAGGAGAAATGTTACACAAACCAAAACATTTTCTGCTATAATATTTCAGCTATATTTGTGCAGAATAGACAATTGTGTATTTTGTATTTTTATAGTTACCATCTGAACTCTATTCTTTAGTGTGATACGTGACTTTGTTTTTGTGTCTAAGACATGTGTCAAATTTGAGCCAAAATTTATGTATAGAGTTTCTAATATGGGAAATTCTAAATTCCTTTGTTTTTAAAAAATATTGTTGTGCTATAATTTTAATTAGTAAAAGTTAAGTGATAGAGTTCTTTATTCTTCTACATAATTTGTGACTAATTTTAGCATTATACAAAAAGTCACAATGCAGTAACATTGAGAAGGCATATACAATGATTTCTTACAGCATAAAGCATAGGTTTATGTGTGATGCACCGTACATGAATTTTCATATAGTTAGTTCCTTCTAATTTAGCTGTTCCCTCTAAGCCTTTTCCCTAATAACCAATGTATTTTGCTAAGGGCCCTTGAGGTGTTCCTCAGCTATCACCACACACGTTCCTAAGTGTGTTATGAATACCAGTCTCCTGACATTGACAGAATATTGCAGTTTATTGTTTCTTGGAAGCTTGTCAGATCAGAGAATTGTTCATGCCTACAGGCCTTGTCCACAAATGTATTTGCATGCTGTATATCATTAAATGGGTCACTGCAGATCCTGGTGGCACTGCAGCAGTAGCAAGATGTGGTTCATCACTGGGTGGGTGTCCTGCTGTTTATTAGGGACATAAAGTTGTGGTATAGCCCAGACTGGGCCTTGTCCTGTGAATCCTTCCCTGTTATAGGTGCCCACACTGAATTAGATGTAGCCTTTGGCACTTGTTAGGATAAAATGTATTCCCTGTCTCTTCATTTGTGTCTAGAAAGTGCTAGACAAATAAACTGGACTAACTAATGGTCTTTTATCGGGTTAAAATTAAATGAGGTGAATCTCACTCCAACTCCAGGTATGCAGAAAAAACCTTGAGACCAGATTCCACTGCTCTCATGGCTTCATGGGGAGATGGAGGTCCATCCTCCTGTCCAAGGCGGGCTGACCTGGGAGGTCAGACCAGATTATTCCACAGTTAACTCCATTTCATCTTGAAAACCTTGAATTGAATATTATAGGTTGGTAAAGAAGTATAAATACAAAGTTTTCCTTCTTGTTGCCTAGTTCAGAGTGTGTCTCTTCAATGCAGTTTACAGGAATCTGAGTCCCAGCTGTTGCAGGAAGCCAAACGTCTCAGTGCAGAGCTGGAACAACAACGTGAACTGGAAAAAGCAGAACAAGTCCCCGAAGAATCTTCCAGTGAAGCTTCCCAAATAAGGCAACAACTTCTTAGTTGCCAAAGTGAATACAATGATATTAAAGGAAGAGAGTATGAAAATCAGTTGAAGATAGAATGGTAGGTGATGGTGGCCAAATGCTGCTAATTTTATCATAGCTGATCTAGGATCTAGAAAGACAATAACAGAGATTACAATTCAATCTCATTTCCATCCTACCTGGGCACATTTCTTGATGTCTGTTAAACCAATTGCAACAAACTTTTCCTGGTAACAGCAATATTTCAGTGACAAACTTACCCTGGTACGAGACCTGTAAATAGTTTTAAACTTAGAACATGGCATGGTGTCCTTTGAAATGCTGTTTAAAATTTACTACATTTCATGATTAATATTTGGATAGGATATTTAACAAGAACAATTCTAGTCTAGGACAGCTTTAATACAAACCTTTCAAGTGTCTCAGACAGCTGTTGGCTGGGATTTTATGGAAACAATGTAATAATTAGACCCAATGCTATTTTTAACATGGGCGGCACAGCGTAGTCAAGATTTTCTATTCAGGTACTTAAAGGAGAAGTTTTTGTATATGCTCATATCAGAATAATAAATTTGTTCTCAAAGTAGTGAAATCTTGACACTTCTATATAGGGAGAAAAGTCCAGATTAAGCATCATATTGTAGATAAAATTACAAACAGTATATTGCATTTGTGAAATGGCAGGTGAATTCAGATGTTTATTTTGTGGGGTGCTTGCCATTTTTACCCATCTTCAATCCAGCTACAGTGTGGTTGGTGTATATATAAATACAAATAAGTAATATCAGCATCTTAGCAGTTAAAGCTATTTTTCTATGAGGAGAGCAAGAACACTGTGCACTCTGCATGGAGCAGATTTTTCTGGCAGTTATTTCTTGATTTGGGGGTTTTTTAGAGCCAAGTGTTTTCTCTAAGAGGGAAGGAAATGAGAAAGAAGTAAAATTGGGAGTGGGAGAAATAAAGAAACATGGAAAGCATCTGGAAAAAATTATTTGCTATGAGATAACTAAGAAACATGAAGTTTCCTGAAATAATTATCAAATACAGAATTTGTTGAAATTTCCAAGCAGTCCAGAAATGAGCTCTTCAAAAATACCATACTTTTTGCTCATTTGTCCTCAAATCTTACGAACATTTTTCACTGATTTTGCATCACTTTTCCGAAAAATTACAGGGATTTGTATGTTTAGGACATATTTCTCCATTCTCTGTTTTTGCCTCTAGTCAAAAGGAGAATTCTGCACTGTACAAAATGCAGTTTAGGTGTTATTTCAATTACCCTTGCACATTTAGTACATTAATCTTTATAGATGAACTGAATATGCTATCCTGCAGATTAAAAATACACTTTTTGGGTCAGTCATACTGTGAAAAATGCCCTTTCACTGCAATAAGAAGCTTCTGTCTTGCCCTGAGTCAAGCCCAGCTGTACAGTCTGACCAGAGCTCCATGAGGAGCATTATCTAACAGGGACCAAAAGTGCAGCCCCAGCCATTTGTGATGTAAGGATTTCATGAGCCAAATACAGTGTCCTGTATTTGGGAATCCTCAGCTGACCCCTCTTCCTTTGAGCTTCTCCTGTGTCCTCCCCAGCAAACTTCTGACATTGCAACGCCCTGGGCAATGAATTCCCCAGATTAACTGCGCAAGCACTGCCACCTCCTTGCCTTTTTTTAACCTGACTCCTGCAGCTTCATTTAGTGCCTTGTAGTCCTTGTACTGGATCAGTATGAACACCCGATCCTCTCCTCATTTCCACTGTTGCAGGATGGTTTGAGAGATCTCCTTTGTACAATCCCCTTCCCCATTTAATTTGTCAGCTTTCCAAACTGAAGAGTACAGATTATTTAATTGTTCCCTATTTGGAATCTGTTTCATGACTGATGGTAGCATAGGGGTATTGTGGATGTGGAGTGAGAAGGATGTGCCTTGGTTGTGTGGATTTGTTTATTGAGAGAAAAATTACAGAAATATTACAGAAATTACAGGGACTTTGATGCTGGACTAGTGTAGAATGAATGGGACTAGCAGAATATATGTGGGGACTGGGAGAGTGAAAGTAGTGAGGAAATGAGAAATGGATTATGAAGAAAAACAGATACTGGGTGCAAATACATGTTTGTAAAGAAGGGATGGGTTTGGTGTTGTGAAAGACAGTGAAAATTAATGTCCAGAACAGAGCTCTGAGCAGCAGGGGTTCTAATGGTAGCACTGATGTAAAATGAAGATCTATATGCCTGATATTTTTAACAGAGAATTAAACAATATTTTCTGAAATATGTGCATGTATTGGCAGTGTCAGAGAGGGGAAGCTGCATCAAAGGTGCTAGAACTTTGTTGTTAGGTGGCTCCTTGATTTCCTTCATTTCTCAGGATAAAAACTCACAGTCCAGCCTGTCTTGGCCACTGATCTCTCTGGAACACAGTTTCCCTCGTTGTCCAACTGTGTTAATATGATCCCAGCTGTGCTTGGCACTTACAAGTAAGATTCTCTTTGGGAATTATGACTAATGGCTGTTTAGTCTAAAAACAAACATGTTTATTTACCTTCTTACGTATAGCAGGCAGGGAACATGAAAGGGATAAGTCTTTGAAGGGAATATTCTGTCTCTTATTTACTGCTTTATCCTTTTTTTTTATCTATTTACTCAGTAGTGTTGCTGAGCTGGAAGTGTGAGAGAGAAACTGCAGATCCGCTTCCTGTTTCTGTAAGCCTTTCTCTGAGGCATCCCTCTTGTCTCTGATGCCTTTCTTTCCTGCCTCAAGTCACTTTCTCTGACAGCTAAGGGTACTTAGCACCTCTTTTTTGCATTCAGATTCAAATCTGACAACAGGAATTTTTCTCCCTGGAGGAGTCATATGGATATGCCATAACATTAACAAAGCTACTTTTTGTCTCAAACTCCCTTAGGTCTGTATTCCCTTATCCGTGTTTTGTATCCCATTTACTTGCCTCCATAAACAATTCTTTTTTCCAGATCAGATGCCCGTTTCAAGAGCTAAGGGTGATATTTCATCTTCTGTTATAATTCCCTATTTTTCCAATGAGTAGTCAACATTCCCAGAGTAAATTTAATTTGCATTCAGCATTGTAGTATCGGCAGTTTTTTGGGAACTTTGTGACTTTTTTCATGGCTTGAATAGGTACCTGAGGAATTCAGAAGCATCTCTGACACTCTTCAGCTGTCAGGGACGTCACCCCAGGGGGACTGCAGGGCCGGGCTGTGCTCCCACTGTACCTGTGTGCACCCTCTCCCAGTCTGGGGCCTGCTGGGCCATGTGGTTGTACTGGGCTCATCACTGTTGTGTCTGCCCAAGTGCACAGCTCAGGAGGGCAAGGGTTGGAACGATTTTACTGAGCTTATAAAGCTTGGGCCAATATCCCCAAAGTGAAGCCAAATCCATGAGTATTCTTTCTCTCAGTGACTACCAGACAAGGGTAATAAAGCAAAAGGAAAAGTAGTGATCACCTCTCACTTTGATAAAATTGCATTCAGAGCCATGACATTTCTTCATATAACTGATACAAAGCCTCAGTAAGTAAGAATATAGACTAAAAAATCAAATCAGCAGAAGAACAAGGAAAGGATCGGTGTGATCAGCAAGCATTTGTTCTTTCTTGAGGAGGCATTTCACTTAATGTTCATGTGAGGCTTGGAGTCCTGGTTTGTGAAACAAAATAAAGGAAAGCTGCTTTTCTTAGTTACAGGATGGTATCAACAATAGTTTATTATTGAGAAATAATAAATACTTAAAGCAAGCTATCATCCAAACAATACACTTAAAAGTAAGCAATTGATTTGTACCAAAACTATCTGTAACAAGTTTGTGAGGTCAGAGGTGACTGATTCTTGAGAACAATTGTATTTTAAAGCCTAGGTCCAATCTAAGCTCTCACAGTCATTTGTGCAGGTAGCAAAACATCTCTTCACTCAAATGCTCTGTACGATTGCATGCAAGTCAGGATTGCAAAACTGAGTTTGTCCTTGTAGGAGCATTGCAAATATGGAAAAGTATTTCAATGCTTGTAATTATTTCAGTATTAGTCACTCAATAATTAAAAAGGGAAAAGTTAAAGTTTTGTCCATAGTTCTTCTAGTAAAGAATTACAAACCGTAAGTAAAATAAACGGGGTCACAGCTGAACTTGTTATCAGCTGGTCTTGTGACTGCATTTTCCAGTACCTGCAAACTAAAATTACAGCTAAGGGCACTACAGGGATCTCATGCTGGCAGCTTTGTCAGCTGTGATGTCTTCTACTTGCAGCCGCTAAATTTTAGTTGTGAGATGCTGAGCACCCTCCATGGATTTCTCAGCAATCCCTGCGATGAGACAGAGTAGCAGAGGGAGTTCACTTTCTTGCATATCATAGCAGACTAATAATGATAGCAACATTATAGCTATTTTGTGAGATGAGAAACTGAAATGAACTATGTTGACATTTCTTAATCTCTTCATTTTAATTTTTTATTTCTGTGTCAGTTTGCAGCTGTAAACATCTCTCAGGGAAAAGTCCGGAAAGTGTTTTTATTAATGACCCAATTTTCCAAGTGCTTTCTTTTAACTCATTACATCTGCATCTATGATGGCTTTTCATGTATAGTATTGTCAGTCAGCGTGTGAAAATAAGAAAAGCAATGTTAGAAACACACACATTAATGCTTAAGCTTAAGAGTTTTGTGTTCATTATCTCTATTGTTTATAATAATGACAATAATAAAAACCACATGATTTTGAAAAATACACTCATCAAAGAAGGGATATAAAGCAGTGGTTATAAATGCCTAATGCCAGTTGCAGCTGTTTTGTTTGTTGTTGTGACTGATGTCTAAGTGAGACGGTCATGAGGTTGACACCCACATATCACAGATTACAAGATTCAGGTGCTAAATGGAAAGACCAGAATTTCTCTGCTTACCTTACATTAAGCTTTTGTGTCCCCCTATAAATCAGAGACTGAACTTAAAATCTTTGAAGTGTCCTGTTTGATTTCTTAATCTGAGTTAATCATCCTGATTTCCCTTTAGGGTCCAAAGACAGAAAAACATTACCCTCACCTGGTAATTCATCTCATCCTAAAATAGGCACCTGGGATGTCAGATGCACCTGCCCTTTGGAGGTTCCTGGTTTTATCCCTGACAGTAAGGAAGCCTGGGGGTGTTAGCATGGGGCTGCCAGTCTGACTTCTGGGTATGGACAACTGGACCAAACTCATTGCTCAAAAGCAAGAGATTTAACTCCTTTCTTTTTAACCACCTTCACTGTAGGAGTAGTTGGTCTGCCAGCTCTTTAGGTAACTTGAGGCTTCCAGTTCACTGTTGCCTTTGTTTGTGTCACAGAAAATGAGGTGTTCAAATCATTTTACTTTTGCTGGATGGAAAAGTCTTTGTTGTGAAACTGGAGTGGTTCCACAGGAATTTGTCCTCATGAGTGAGGAATGTGACAAAATGAACAGTGTCAGTTTTGCTCTCCCTCCTGATTTTTGCTATTGCTCTTTTGATCGTCTACTGTGATATTAAAGAGGTCACAGCATGGCCTGATGACAAGCAATGCAGTAGCTCTTTAATCATTTGGCACAGGACTTATTCAATAATATTTTGTGGCAGTCAAACAGTTACAGGTATTTGTGCAAAGTGGACATTCATTATCCTTAGTGTGACTATGCCAGTCCAAGGAGTTCAACAAGGAGTGGTGCCAAAATGTGTTTGGAACAGGAATTTGGAATAAAACTTTTTTTAATTATCAGTTTTGGGGGAAGATTGATTTAAATTCATCTTTTATCTTTAAAAGATATTGTTTTGCAAATTTATTCACTCTGTGGTTGTTCAAACATTGGCATTCAAATTAGTTTTCAGACTTACCAGTCCCTGTAGAGGCACCTTGTACTCTGCCTGTACAAACATGCATGCATTCTGTAAGTCAACAGCTTCTACTTTGTGTCTTTATTTTCTCTTTGCTCTCCATCTGAGCCAGAGCTTCTTATTTGTGTTGTTTTGTTTTGCTTTTTGGATTGCAACACCACCAACCCAGTTCTCTTTTTTTTCACTGTTTTCTTACTGTAACTGGAAATGTGTTGCCGATACTTTCAGGTATAAGCTTCACTCCTTTTGTTGGAGGACTAAAATGTAAGAAACCGTTTATTGAGAGGGTGGGGGTGCTGGAATGGAGGAGGGAACCTTAAGTCAGCACTGATAAAGAGTTGAGCATAAGATCCTGGGGGTGGTCCTTCACCAGGCTGGCTGCTTGCAGACTGATCTCACTTCCCATGACCACACACCTTCTGAAAGCTGAACCACCACCACTGTGCAAAGTCTTGCTCTGCCACTGACAGGTTTCAGAACAAAAAAGAAACAGCAATCAGCTCCCTCTCTTCTGCATCAGCCACATTCAGAGGCAACTGCAAAAGCTGTCTTGGGTACATGGAGCTGCCCCAGGATTTCCTTGCTATAATGTACAGTTTATAACTCCAAGGGACACAACCATTCCATGGAAGCTTGTCCTCTTCTCTTAATGCTCCCCTAATTTAAAGAGTTATTTATTCTGAGTGCCCTGAGTCTCAATGAAACCTGACTAGCACATCCTCCCACTGGAGCTACAAACAAATTTTAGCACTGAGGTTGACTCTTTGCTATACCTGGGACAGAGGATTTGGTTGTCCCACCCATTCCTCAGCTGCAATCTTTGGTTAACAGCCCGAGGCTCTGACCTATCATTGTAGGATTACAGTGCAGGAACCTGCCCTGTTGTTGCCAGTCAGTAGCACAGTGGCTCAGCTGAGGTCGGTGTGGGTGGGATGGCATCCCAACTGCTGTAGCCCCTCTGCCTCCTGCAGGTGCAGAGTTGTTCCTGCATGCACTGGGGGTGTACAGACACACCTTCAGCAGGGATGATTTTTTGTATTTGGCAGTGTTTATCCACCTGCCACCAAGAAGCTCCCTGCTGTAAGTCCAACAAGCTTGTTGGTTGAGCTCCCCTTGTGTAGTTGCTCCTTCATCTTTCTCAGGGCAGTGTTACAAAAAATACACGTGGAAGATCCAAGAGCTTTCCTATTTCTTCCTTTCCTCCTTCTTCACTTCTGCAGCATCTGTCTCTATTGTTGCCTGAAATGAAATCCCAGTTTAGGTTAGGATATAGGTTAGGGCCTCCATGGCTGTTCAGTTCAGTTTTCTCCCATGTCCCTTTGACTTAGCCTACAACCCCTGCCACTTTTCAGGATCTTTTTTTAGATTTGAGGAGCTTCACTTACAGTTGTTTGCAGAGTGAGTGTGTCTGTGAGCAATCACTCCTAGGAAGAAGAAAGTTTCTCATTAGCAACTGCCCTTTCTTTGATATGTGATGTCTTTGTGGCCATTTATAACCCACCTCCTCTTTCATTTTGCCTTATTTCCATGTTAAAGGTCTGTTTTCTGAGGCTGGGAGAAACTGTGGGTGTAGGGTGCCACAAGTAAAAGGCGATGGTGAGGCACATGTGCAGCCCTGCAGGAGGTGGCCAGACTATGAAAAATCATGTTCACAAATTTAGATGTCTGCACTGCAGAGAAAGCCTCCATATGTACAACCTGTTTTTCAGGACCCCTAGTTACCAGTCAGCAACCTGCCTTTAAATCTGGACACCTTTCCATGGGCCCTGATGATGATTCACTACGTGTTTTAGTCTAACACAGGATAGGCTTCTGTACATTTTTAGTTTTGCTATATTTTTAAGTTTTCCTATATTACAGTAACAATTACTACCTTACTAATATATTTAGCTCTTCTTTGATTTTTACTGTAGTTTGCAAGAAGAAAAAAGGCTTCTGGAAGAAGAATATGAAAAAATTCCTATAGAAAAGGTAAGTACAAGACATGAGAAAAGGAGTGTTTTGTGTTCTGTCAGCTGCCATATAAAAACATCAGTGAAAATATTTTCACAGTGTGTATCCCTAGAGTCTATTTAAAATATAGAATATATAGAAAAGTAGATTTTAGTAGAAGTAGATTTTTATGAGGGATTATGTTAAATCATTTAGTTTTGATAACTCTTGGGCAAGAAATAACTGATTCAGATAAGATCTTGATTTATTTTTGTTTACTCAAGATGACATTTACTATATTCAGCAAATGGATACTGCATGTAAAGATAGCTGCAGGTTTTTGGTTCTAGGATGTCAGCATGAAAAACACATTTGCAGTCATAAATCCTGATGTATATGTGTGGTTTTGATGGAAATAAAATTCTGCTGGTTATTAATAGAAGTGATGCCTAAGGGCACACAGCTCATAAAAAAACATATTCTATACCTTTATGCAAAAAATGGTGTCATCGTTCCCTGTCAACAATTCTGTATTATCACAAGCCTGCAAAATGTAAAAGGGAAAATAAAACTAATCTGATCTTTTACTTCATTTTTAAAGAAAGATGATGCAAAAATTAAACACTTGAAAGAAAATTGTGATGAGCTCTGCAAAGAAGTAATCGAGAGGAAAGCAGAAATTGATGCAATGGAAGAAGCTGTTTCATCCAAGCAACAGCTGATATTAATAGACGAGGAAGAAACAGCAAAGCTCCTGGAGATGCAGGCTAATTTAAAAGTAACACAAATTTAATTGTGCCTGTGTATATCTGTGTGTGTGCATGTTTTGTCCATCAGTGAAAGTTCTTGATGTTGTTTGCCATTCCAAATTCATTATGTGGCATGACTTTATATATAAGATCATTTTTAATAGGTGTGAAACATGCTGCTGTGCCATATCCTAATTATTCCTTCAGGAAATTATAATAATAGCCATAGTTTGATTAAGAAATTATTTCTATAAAGACATCTTTGCTATGTTGTGTCATTATAGGTTGCTCAGATTAAAGTTAATACAGGTTTATGCTGAGAAGTAAAAAACATTCCCAGGTCTGCTGCTTTCTTTTCCATGGTGTAAATAGCATAATATGTATTAATAATATTCAAGCATAATTCTTATCTCACAGATATAATGAAATTGTAAATATCAATGTTTAATTTCAACAGTAGCAACTACAATTCCCTGGGACAAATGCAAGTAATTAAAAAATACATTTCCTACCCATGTTCACAGCAGCTTTAAAGTGAACATTACTGCTCTGAAAAATCATCACTTTTTGAGGCTATTAATCAAACCTTTCTGTTTTGTCACTAGAATGAGCTAGTTAAGATACTTGGTGTTCCCAAACAACTTGCAAAGGAAACTGAGAAGATGATTCGGAAAAAAATGTATGTTTTTAATAAATAATTCTATATAAATAAATATATATGTATGACTTCTCATCCATTTGTTATAGAGATGATTGAGGATAGTTATTGATTAAAATTAGGATCAATATTTAAATAGACAATTGTGGTCTCTAATATTGAAAGGGAAAATATAAGCCAGTGGCCAGCCTTTTCCTCCTCTCCCTTGTGGAGCTGGGGGAGCATGTGCTGTTTTCTGTAAATGTAAACTCTAATTAGCACTGTGCATTTCCAGCCAGAACCCTCACAAATCTGAGGTCCAATTGCCATCTGGATGAACGATGGGGGTTTGCACCCTGTTTGTGCAAGGGTTACACTGAAGGTTTTGTGCCTCCTCCTTCCAGGCCCTACTTGTAATATAGAAACTGCTTGACTATGTCAAATTTTTCAGGTTTAAAACTTGTATGATGATTTTCTTCTACATTTTCCTCACTACTCTGCTCAGTGTAACTCTGCCATCATAAATCTATGTTTTCCCTATAGTGTTGCAGAGAAGCTATTTTTTAAACCTCCATTGTGTAGATTGCTATTAATGAAGTACTTAAATGAATCTTTATCTTTATGTCACATCACAGAATGAACTAACCAGAGTTCCCAATTTTAAGAATAATATTTAGAAGTGTCACACCCACGTACCTAATAATGTTGCCAGAAATCAGTTTACTAGAACTCTTTTATTACTCTCCTGGTGCTAAACTCTTGGTTAGTCCCATGGCTAACAGCAATTTTACTGTTGAACTATACTGGAATTTGAAGGTTTTCACTGTATGTAGTCTGCTTTCAAAATATAACCTGTATTGTTGTGGGGAAAGTATTTTCTGTGTCCAACTTATGTTTTGCCATCTAAATAGACATGTGGAAAAGTTAACCCCTACTGGTTTGTTAAAATATACCCACAGTGATGCAGAGAAGGAGAATGAAGCTCTTAATGACGAAGTAGAAGAGCTGAATAGAACCCTGAAAGCCATAGAAAAAAGGACTGAAGAGATTTTGCAAGAAAGAGAAGATATAAAGAAGGATTTGGATGAGAAACATGTTTTGATAGAAAGCAAAGAAAGAGAATGCAACAGTTTGACATCATTACTGGAAATTACCATGGAGAAGGAATTCGAGATGCTATCAGAGAGGTTAGAGACATAAGCCATGTAGTATGAATGAACAATTCTCCTGTCTTCAGTCTGTTTCTTTCTTCTGCTGTATTGCTTCTGGTTTCAAGTTCTGTGCTGCAACCAGTGCATACAAGAAATGATCTAGTTTGGTTTTGACATCAGAAGTGTTTATATAAAAATTTGGAATCTGGGATCTGGCTTGAAGAAGAACATCAAAAACATAAGCATTCGATAAAAGCCTGGGGGAGTGAAACTGGATTTCAGTCTGAAAAAAATATTTTAGAAGGTTTCTCTCTTCAGTGCAGGTATTTTGTTTCCTGTGTAACCCACTGAAAGCAAATTGAAGGAGAAAAAAATTATGTCAGTATTTTCATTTTCAGAGAAGGATCATGGATGTCTGCACTCATGTACTCCTGAATTTCAGTGGGGATTGGTTACTCATCTCTTTAATATTCCCTTGAATTATGAGCTGATATATACTTGGTAAAATAAAATAAACTGTTAGGTTGATGGCAAGCTTCAAGTGACTCCTTCTTTGCAGAGGGCGATGTACAGTTATAATCATGACCATGTGCTCAGTAACAACGGTTTTGCCTTTCAAGTTTTGCATTAAAAGCCCATGGCACTTTATATTGAAATGTTCCCTCATACTAAAAACTGGGACTTCCTGTATGTATTAGTTTCCCTGGATTTTTTTGCATATTTAGAACAAACTGTGAGACCTCGTTGACATAATTAGGAATATTATAGTTGATTAAATTTATAAAAATGCAGGGGGTTTAGGTAATTTTTGTCAGTAGTTTATGCGTTATCTTGCTGCTCAGCCATAACGATGAGGTACTCAAAGCCCAGTAAAATGGACATGCCTGTTTACATATGTATGTCTTGGTGAACTTACCTGCTTCTAAAATTTTGTGTCTCTACACAGAGAAATTTTGGAAAATAATTTAAATAGATGCATCTTGGAGAACAAAAAGCAACATGATCTTCTCACTCACAAGCAAACACAGAAGGAGAGAGAACTGAAAAATTTAAAAATGCTGGAGGTACAAATGGATATGATTTATGATTCCTTGGAGCGAGATAAGGCACAGCATAAAAGACTCAAATCAGAGGTCTGTATGAGTGCATTGATCATAAAGATTCAAATTTTTCTTGTCAGAAATCTGTCTTGGCAGTCCTCAAATCTCTTGGCAGTGCTAGAAGGGGGAAGGGGAGAAGGCTGTTATTTCACCTCCCTCATTTCCTCCTTGCATTAGTATTTCACCCCTTCCTCTTTCATTACTTCTTTGCTCTTTTCTGGTTTACCTTGTCTTTTGGCTGTGCTGATTTTAAAGGAAAGTCTCATTCTGCTTCTGCATTCAAAGCATTTTCTTTCTTTTCTGCCTCCAATTCTTTCTTCAAAATTAACTTTGTCTGTAATTTTTTATATTCTCTTTCTTTCATCACTGATTTCTTCCACTTTCTCTTTCTGAAGTTTTTCTCCTATTTTTGCTCCTTGCTTAGTCTAAATTGTAAGTCTTACAAAATTAACCTTGGTTAGTGAGGTGAATATTTTTTCACAGGACTTGATGTCTCCTACCTTGACCCTGTCCTTGTAATTTTTCTTGGTCCTTCTAAGCAATTCAGGGCAGAAAAGAGTGCTACTTACATCATAATAAAGTTGTAAAAAATAACTATCTGATATCAAAGCTCATACATATTTAGCTTTGCTATTTAAGCAACACTAAGTATTATTTAATAATATTTAATTTTTTTTCTCAATTGAAATTCCTCCTGAATTCACATGTACATTACCTACCTGGAAGGAGGGAAGAAAGTTCTATAACTACACATCAAAGTTTTGGATTGAATTTCCTGAGATAATGACTATAGGGCTGACTCAATTCCAGACTTTGACCTTAAAGCTCAGCTTTTCAGTGTCATCCAAGAGAATCTGGAAGGTGGTATGTTTTTTTCTTGTGTTCCTATGGAAGAAATATTCCTGGAGGAAGAGCCACAATTGTTCAAAACCGTGTAAAATTAAATGCTGTAACTCCCTGACAACTGTGGGTACAGTTCAGAGGCTGGGGTAAGATTGAAATCCATCCCAGCCCAATTCCCTCACACTGAAAGAACAAGAACCTTGTATGTCTCGTACATCATGAGGAGTAGGGGAAAGGGAAGGCTGGGAGAGACAGCAGTGGAATTTTAATCAGTATTTTACTCCAGAAGCTGCAGGATGCTACTACCCTAATGCAAACAGGCCACAGCAATATAGTTGTTGTAGCCCATCCTTCCATGCTTGGTGTTTTCTCTGAATCCTTTCCTGGCTCTATTAGAAGAGGGAATGTGAAATCACGGCTCCTCTGCAGCGTGGTCAGTTCAAGTGCAGTACTGCAGGATGGGAGGGTCCAGTGGCAACCTTGAGCCTGCTTGGCTTTTACTATATTGAGGCAACTTTAATTTGTAAGACTTGGGAGCACACCTAGCAAAAGTTAATAAAAAACATTTTAAGTAGATAAGATTCCTTTAACTAATTAAAACCCAGATTAATATTTATCAAAGTGATTCCAAGTGAAAAAAATCTCAAGAATTAATTGCTAGTATAAAAATGTGATTACAGAAGCAGCAGTACATCAGTGTGCTTCCCCAAAATTCTCGTAGTTTGAATCATAAGCAAAGTGTTGAATGACTGGTTTGTAGAACAAGGAAATTACAGGAACACTTCCTTCAAATGTGTTTTTCTTCTTGGTAAGTTGTGCAAGGCCAGCTGTTGCTAAATGCCAACGTTCTGTGTGAAAGAGAATGCGGCTCCTGGGGCAGAGCTGCTGCTCCCTCCGTGTGCCTTCTCTTCCCAGGGCAGCACAGACACAGCCAAAAGTGCCCAAGTTTAGCCATGTCTTATGTGAACAAAAGTCCCGAAGTGATTAAAGGTGTTTATATGAGCTTTAAACTGCCACACAGCAGAAGTGGTGACTAATATCTGCTCCACAGAAAAGCTAATTTTGCTCCCACCACAAGAGTGAAAATCACTTTCTTAGAACTGGTTTTATTGACCCCTTAGTAAACCAAAGTCAAATCAAATCTCAGAGCTGGCAGCTGCAACCAAAGTAATTCGACAGTTTGACCTTTACCTTGCCACTTGTTTCCCTGTCACTTAATGCAAGTGAATGCTTAATTTTACAGTATTATCACAGAACTGAAAATCACAAGTGCAAAACATCTACTTATCAGTATTGATTTATAATATTTTGAACTCTAACATCTGGTTGAGATCTGAGCGAGATACCACAGGATTGTGTGCATTGTCTTTGAGTATCTTCCAGACTTGTTGTTGAATGTGATTTTTTCCCACCCTTATGAACCACAGATTTGCAATTAGAATCATAGAATAATTTGGGTTTGAAGGGACCTTTAAAGGTCATTCAATAAGCAGAGACACCTTATCTAGATCAGGTTTCTGTCAGCCCAGTCCACCCTGGCCTTGAATATTTCCAGGGCTGGGGCATCTCCCCCCTCTCTGGGCAGCCTGTGCCAGGGTTTCACCATCCTCGTCATACAAAACTTCTTCCCTATGTATAATCTAAATCAACCCTCTTTAATTTTAAAACTGTTAACCCCTGTCCTACCACGGCAGGACCTGCTAAAATGTTTGTCCCCATCAATTACAGATAGGTAATATATGTCTGCATAGTTAGCCTGCTGCATTTATTTCTTAATTGCTTATAACCATAAAGAATTTTTAAGTGAATTTAATCACAGTGAGGCCAATACAACATCTTGTCTTACAAGTTGTATTGTGCAAATAGTTGTAGTGAGCTTGTTCAGATATATTTTAGTCAGAGGTAGTTTCCAAAGCATCCCTTTTCATACTTAATTTTAAAAATCTGATTGAATAAAGAACTTTTTCCATAATGTATATGAAAAAATAGTACATAAATGTTTGTATTTAGTTTTGACTTTCTAGAGCCTAAGGAAAATCTCACCTTAATAATAAAAAGCAAAAATGGGATACCTAATTTGCATAGATGTGAAATACTGATTGTACTAAAATCAGTTGTAGATGTAATTTTTTTCCTTCAGTAATGTCAGAATTTCACTCTGAAAATCCTCTGTGAATTTAAAAGGTGACATTTTTGCATAGTCTCTCTTTGTGATTATTGGTTTTTATAATCACAGTTCAGTTGCTGAAAAACATAAACCTTCTAAATTCATTCCTCAAACTGGGCTTTGTGAAGTTTAGTGTTCATAATTCTTAAAAGAAAAATATGAGAAACTTGAAGAAGTTGCTGAGGAGCTCTACTCAATTAAGCACTCTTGGACTAGCTGTTGTAGTAAGATAAAATTACTTTCTTCATCTGGGTACCTACTTCAAATAGAGTCTCTGCAGTTTACATTTCCCTCATTTTTTGTTTGCATCACTCACTGTGCTTGGTTTATTTTTTGCAGGCAGAAACTAACTCAAAAAATAGTGAAGCAATACTAAAAAGACGACAAGAAGTGCAGGAAGAAATTGAAATGATCAAGAGACGTTTAGCTGAACAGGTGCCAAGTTATTTCTCACATTTTTTCACTATAGCAGTAGGTTTTCTATCATGAGATTAAAGGGACTGTTTGAAGAAAAAATAATGGGAGTTTCTAGCTGCAGCTTTCTGATGGGAAAATGGGATTGTATTTATTTGATTTGAAAGACCACTTGTTTGTCATTTTTAATAAAACATTTTTGGTGCTACTGGCCACATACGGGAAGGTAAAAAGCAAATCTGCTTGCCAAGTTAAATCCTTCTGAGTATCATTAATGACACTGCAGCTAGAAATATGGTGGGTACAGACTTCCTTTGGCTAGGGGAGTGTCTTTTTTCCACAAGGACAATTCAGCATTTGTACATTATAAAATTCTTCCTCTTCACAGTTCTGTCATTTGTGGATGTCTGTCTGCCCTCAGCACAGCCATAGAGAGTGTGGAAATGTAGATGTCTCCACTGGGAGACCATTAGTACTTGCCATTACATAAATTATGTTAGAAGAAGCAATCTATTTCAGACGTACCTTCTTAAGATCATACCTCCTTGTCGTCTTACCTTTATATCCATTTTCATTTTGTGATGGCTTTCAATTCATTAGCATTATCAGAGGGGAATAAGGTTGTGTTTGGATATATATACATTTGGTATCTACATGGGCTATGTACCTAGTGTGCCATGGACCATCACAGAATCACAGAATGTGCTGACCTGGAAGGGACCCACATGGATCATTGAGTCCAACTCCGGGCCCCGCACAGGACCATCCCCAAGAGTCACACCATGTGCCTGAGGGTATTGTCCAAACGTTTCCAAGCTCTACCAGGCTTGGTGGTGTGACCACTTCCCTGGGGCTCCAGTGCCCAATCACCCCCTGGGTGAAGAACCTTTTTCTCATATCTGACCTAAACTTTATCTGACACAACTTCAGGCCATTCCTTTGGGTTCTGTCACTGCTCACCACAGAGCAGAGATCAGTGCCTGCCCCTTCTCTTCCCCTCACAAGGAAGTTGTAACTGCAGTGAGGTCTCCCCTCGGTCTCCTCCATACTGAACACACCAAGTGCCCTCAGCCGCTCCTCACACACTTCCCCTCAGGGCCCTTCACCATCTCCATTGCCCTCCTTTGGACACCCTCTAACAGTTTAATATCTTCCTCATATCACGGTGCCCCAAATGCCCCAATATTGCAGGTGGTGCCACCCCAGTGCAGAGCAGAGCAGGACAATCCCCTCCCTCGCCCGGCTGGCGATGCTGTGCCTGATGACCCCAGGACAGGATTGGCCCTCCTGGCTGCCAGGGCACTGACATTCAACTGGCTATCAAAGAGGACCCCCAGGTCCCTTTCCATGGCACTGCTTTCCAGCATCTCATTCCCCAATCTGTCCATACATCCAGGGTTGCCCCATCCCAGGTGCAGAATCCGGCACTTCCCCTCAGTGAACTCCATATGGTTGGTCATTGCCCAGTCCTCTAATTTGTTGAGGTCTCTCTGCAGGGCCTCTCTGCTTTCAAGGGAGGAAACTTCCATTCACCTCCTCCTCAAGAGGTTTATCTGCATTGGGAAGAATAAGCAGCTCTGTAGAGTTCACTGGCTGTCTTGAGTGAATCTCCAGCAGCCCTGGGCATTTGTTGTTTGGAACTGCTGTTTGCAATGTCTGCACTCAGTCTCTCAGTGTGAAGGCTGGGGGACTTCCACTGAGCACTACGGACACATGAAGACCTGACAGTGAACTCATTTAAAGATTATATGGCTGTAAAGAACCATCCTGTCCAATGGGCAATAGCTGAAAGTCATGTTAGACTGAGCCACAGACACACTTCTGTGTGAATGTATTTTGACACGTTGTTATAGGGATTGTGCATGGTGTTTTAAGGCAGTAATTCATTGGGGTTTTAAATTCATGTAGTCTGTATATTTGTTTACTTTGAAGAATAACCCAAAGTATTTCCAACTTTGGGTTTGCCAACACTGATACACTGATGCATAAGGAAGTAAATTTAATTTTCTTTAGGAAATGATATCAGATATGGATGCCCGGGTGTTAGAGGAATGCATTGCTGAGAAACGCTTGCTTTACAAAGAGCAGGAAAAGTGCAGAAGTGACTTATCCACACTTACTCATCTGACTTGTCTCAGAGCTGACGAGAAGCAACTGAAATGGAGGGATGTTCAGAAAGCCAAGGTAAAAAAATTAGATATTTGGAAAATTTCTCAAAAGTAAAGGTATAGGGAGAAATTAAATTACTAGTGACGGGAGCCTTATGGGCTCCCATTTCCCACTCTAGCTTTGAAATTCCATCAGAACACAGGAAGCTGACAGTACTGTGGTGTTTTATTGGCAATTTGTGGTGCAATGCTGCAGTGTATTAAAATAATCACTCCATGGCATGCACGTGCCAAATAATTATATAGTGATGGAATTGACAAACTGATTGGTGGAAAATCCAGATTCAGGGGATGAGGCATTTAAGATGCAGTATCAAATTATCCACATTAATAACAGTCATTGTTAAACTGAATATAGATGGGAAAATGGTGCTTTTATATGTGCTTGTAATATATACATTTCATTATAAGTAGGAAAAGATCTGATAATAATCTTCTCTCACTGTTTTTTCCTAATCTAAGAGCTGTTCTGACTAATTTGTTTGAAGACATTTCTTTGACATATCTAAAGTGCTCAATAAATTCTATTTGAATTTCAGATCCAACTCCAAACTCTTATTAAAGAAATTAAAATAAAGGGTCATGAAATAAAAATCTGTCAAAAGAGGAAAAGAGATCTTCAAAACCAGTAAGAAGACAATAACAATACTTTAACTACATTATCTAGAAAAGTCTTTTAAAGCAGCTTTTATCCAAGTAATGTACACATAAAATTCTAATAATTATTTCTTTCACACGTGTCACTTCTTCAGACTCCAAGGATTTGCTGCAGTGTGTGATCTTATCCAAAGTGAGATAAGGAAATGTATGGAGCTGATGCATACTGCTCAGTGGAAAGCAAGGGAGGTTGAAAACCGGGTCAAATTGATAGAAAATAAAATAGAAAATTTAAGGAATACTGTTCTAACCCAGGAAAGGTGAGTTTAAAGTAAACTGTAGTTCACAATTATAAACATGCAAGATTAGAAAACATAGACCCACCTGGTGGATGAGGGGAAGGCTGTGGATGTGGTCTATCTGGACTTCAGCAAGGCCTTTGATACTGTCTCCCATAATATACTCCTGGAAAAGCTGGTAGCCCATGGCCTGGACAAGTGTACCCTCTCCTGGATTAAGAGCTGGCTGGAGGGTCGGGCCCAGAGAGTGCTGGTGAACGGAGCTGCATCCAGCTGGCGGCCGGTCACCAGTGGTGTTCCCCAGGGGTCTGTATTGGGTCCAGTCCTGTTTAACATCTTTATTGATGATTTAGATGAGGGGATTGAGTCCATCATCAGCAAATTTGCTGATGACACCAAGTTGGGAGGGAGTGTCGACCTGCTGGAAGGCAGGAGGGCTCTGCAGAGGGATCTGGATAGATTGGAGAGATGGGCTGATTCCAATGGGATTAAGTTCAACAAGGCCAAGGGCCGGGTCCTGCACTTTGGCCACAACAACCCCCTGCAGCGCTACAGGCTGGGCACAGAGTGGCTGGAGAGCAGCCAGGCAGAAAGGGACCTTGGGGTACTAATTGACAGGAAGCTCAACATGAGCCAACAGTGTGCCCAGGTGGCCAAGAAGGCCAATGGGATCCTGTCCTGTATCAAAAATAGCGTGACCAGCAGGACCAGGGAAGTGATCCTTCCCCTGTACTCTGCATTGGTGAGGCCACACCTTGAGTACTGTGTTCAGTTCTGGGCCCCTCAGTTCAGAAAGGATATTGAGGTGCTGGAGCGGGTCCAGAGAAGAGCAACAAGGCTGGTGAAGGGACTGGAGCATAAGTCCTATGGGGAGAGGCTGAGGGAGCTGGGGTTGTTTAGCCTGGAGAAGAGGAGGCTCAGAGGTGAACTCATCACTGTCTATAACTACCTGAAGGGAAGTTATAGCCAGGTGGGGGCTGGTCTCTTCTCCCAGGCACTCAGCAATAGGACAAGGGGGCACGGGCTTAAGCTCTGCCAGGGGAAATTTAAGTTGGATATCAGAAAAAAATTTTTTACAGAGAGAGTAATCAGGCATTGGAATGAGCTGCCCAGAGAGGTGGTGGATTCACCATCCCTAGAGACTTTTAAACACAGATTGGACGTGGCGCTGGGTGCCATGATCTAGTAAATGGACTAGAGTTGGACCAAGGGTTGGACTCGATGATCTTGGAGGTCTTTTCCAACCCAATTGATTCTATGATTCTATGATTCTATGTTATGAGAGAATCTAGTCTGTCTTCTGTTATCCCTATATCATCCTTGGTAGTTATTATCCTGATTTTTAAAACCTGATTAAAACAAAGGCATTTAGCCATATACTCTGTATCAATTTCTTATCCCCCTGACACTTCACAACCAGATTGGGCATCACTGCATGGGAAGAAGCACTTCTGAAGTTTGTCTGGCTACTCCCTCGCTTTCCCATCCTTTGAAGGGATGAATTTTCATTGCATTCCTTTTTATCACAGTTCTTAGACCTCTTAATGTTTTTATTATCATGCTGTTATTCACTATGAGCAACACTGTTGCACTCATACTTGCTGTCCTTAGAGAAAAAGAGGTGTGACATGATTCCTCAATGAAGTGGTGTAGGGCACTGTTAAATGAGTCACTAGATAGTAATGTGTCTGTCTAGTTATTAAATTAGAACAAACTGGATTTCTTGGGTCAAACTCACATTAGATCACATTTGGTTCGGATAAAACAAAATGCGATTTCAATTTCTAAGTAATCTTAGCCAAAATGAAAGGTTACATTCACAACAAAGAGGATGAGGCAGAATAGCTGGTGCTTGTGAATGTTTTTGCCTAGACCGTTATTTAGTGGAGATATCTTGTTGCCATCTTTTGGTCATCCTAGTGGTGATATTTTGCAATATAGACAGAATTACAATGTCTTGCAATATAGACAGAATGTCTTGGAAATCAGCAGTTGGGCAAGTAGGGAGATAGTGAGTAGCCAGCTGTGTAAGCAAAACAGGACAACCATAACCAAGTAGTTTAAAAATAACTTGATTTTCCCAAAACTTTGTTATTAGGTGCCAAAAAATTGCACAATTAGACCAAAGAATACACTAAGAGTGTAATATCTTACTAGTTTTATTTCAAAGTTGTGCTGGCAGTAGCTAGAAAAGAACTGGAACTGCAGTGATTGAAGTGGTTTTGTCAAGGTGCACAAGCTGACACTTCATGGTAAAATTTTTGAGGCCTTACCAGTTGATGAAAGAAGGGGAAAAAAGACTAAAACATATAAATATTGTACAGATATCATAAATATATAATATTATGGATGAACCTCCTCGATGCAGATCTGCAAACCTGGGTTTAAAACTAGCAACAGGTACTGAATTCTCAGTAATTCTCTTGCCTATGAAAAATATTTTTAATCCCAGTAACAAACTTTAGTATCAGTATCACTGGCTTCACTGCAGCCTGTACAATTTGGAGGACAGACAGAGAATTGGTTCAAAAAAGACAGAAAATTTTCAGAAAATTTTTCAAACACATTGCATTTCTGCAATGCTGTCCTGCCTTCAGTCTGAATCCTGATTTACAGCAGTTCCATTCAGTAAACCCCTGTGGTACTGAAGTGTTGTACATAGGGGGAAACAAACCCGAAAGCAGCTCCCTGCCCTGGGCACAGCAACTCAGACATTTCATGGTGGGCGCTGTGATGGGAGGGTATTTCATCTCAGGTCTGTATTTTAACAGGAGGCTGCATTTCTCCTGTCACTGCCTCTTGCTCATGTTGAGTCAATGTCTTCCCAGTGTAGATAATGTTGTGTGTGCAAAGTGATACCTTCCACAGATCAGATGCACCAACTCCATGTTGTGAGCAAGGGATTGATCCATGTGGTAACAAGAATCGATCTCTCAAGTGAGGAACCATCATCCAGTGACCAGTATAGGATGTTGGAAACAATGAGATCTGTTCTTTATTTTCATGTGATCTTGTCACTTACTTTCCACTGTGATTTTTTTTCCCATCTGTCAAATGGGTAACCTGATAATTTTCTTTCTTGTGTTAATGTTGTGATACATCATTTTATAAACAATAGACTTGGAGAGATTTGAGTTGCAACAACAAAATTATTTAAATACTGTACTTTAAATAGAAGAGCAAGATTGCTACACATTAGGGCTTTTCATCACAGTTTATGCTTCTGCTCTTGAACTGTAGTTCTTACAGCCCCTTGGGCTACCCAGTGGAGAAAAAAAGAGCTCTAGTGCAGTCCTCACTTTGTAGCATTTTTCTTGGGCCATAATCCAGTTCTTTTCAAGCTAGAAAGACCTTGCAAAGAAAAACTGTTCTCAGAGAGTCTTTCTACTTCTTGCAATGCTTCTGTGAAGCAGAGTGACATAGAGGCTCCTTTGTGTATTTGTGGAGTAAGTTTAAGCTCTGCTTTTCATTGCTGAAATTGGTTTCAAATTCAAAGGACTGAAAACATTCCCACATTTCTGTTATGTTAAAGAAAATTGCAGGAAAAGCATGTGAAGATTCAAAATAATGGAAGAATTATAGATTCTCTCAAAAAGAATTATTGCAAAATTACACAAGTCATGTGTGAGATGAAAGAAAAGCAAAAGCATCTGAATCTTGAGAGACTTACCACGGCAGTGACCCACATTGAAGAGGAAATTGCGCAGCTACGCAAGAAATACGAAAGGGCCGTTCAGCAACAAAATGAGAGGTACATGTGTCAGTTTGATCTAAGGTAGTGTTTCATTCTGACACTCAGGAAGCAATGGGATTTTTCAGCTTATGAGCACTCCTGGTCAGACATACTAAAAGTCTACTGCCCTGCAGTGTTTCGCTGAACACTCTGCCTCGCTGCACTGTCAGTGCTGCTTTCATTATGTGGATGGTTCTCCACTGGTGACAATGCTCATTCCTCAGGAGGATTTTATTCAAAACATACAGTGGCTTGGCTACTGAATGCCTTGAGAACTTGTAGCCACCTGCTCTGTTTGTGCATTGTGCACAGAAAAGGTATAAAAGTGCAGATTACATAAATCTCTCCGATATTCTCATTCCATTTTTAAATCCTGTGGAAGGCCAGAAGACCTTAAAAATTATATGAGAGACACGAGTAACCTTTCCAAGTGTTTGTTCTCTGATTTTCACAGTGCAATTATTTTGTCACTTATTTAAAATGTCATTATAAGATTTGTTAAAGCTCTGTATATTTTCCCAGATTATTACTATCTTTCAAGGTCACTGGTTATGTTCTTGAATGGAATACACTGAACAAGAATTTTTTTTTTAATTTACCTTTTCCCTTTGGCCTTATTTCAGTGGTCTTCTGCTCAGAGAACGAGACAAAGAACTAGGCTTTCTGAATGAAAAAATAAACAGGCAAGAGCTCTTGTGTAGAAATGGAGATATTGAGATGCAAGTTATGGATGAAAAGATCACTATTCTGAAGCTGCAGATAGTTGAGAAAAAGAGACAGATTGCATTGTGTTTTAAAGAGCTCCCAGTGAAGAATGCCCTGCATGCAAACCTGATGAGACTTCAGACACAGGTTGGTGGTAGAGGAACCCTTTTTTACTTTCATTCTGTATTTTAAAGCGTAGGATTTTTTCATAGAAAAAAATGTCTGGGTGTACAAGTTTTATTAAAACAGGCAATTCAGTAATACACCTGTCTAACAAAACTCTGATCAATGTTTCCAACTTCCAAAATGGAAGTTTCTCTGGTTATGTGTAACTGGCTGATGTCCTTTGTTACACACATGCCAGAAGCTCCCCGGGTATGGAATCTCAGCTAACCCTCCCATAGCCTGAAATGTCAGTGTGACTAAGCTGGAGAATGGGAGTCATGGGGCAAAAATGAGACTGTAGATAAAATTTGTTAAAACTGTATTGATGGAGTAGGTGGGGGGTGGGAGATATACTTGGATCGTCAAATTTCTGAAATAGTATCTCAATTCACACTTGACCCTGAGCCTACTCTGGAAACTCTGCAGCCTGCAATGATATAATCCACATATATTCTCTTCTGCACAAAAACAGTGTAAGTTTTTAGTTCTAGTTACAAAATAACATTAAACAACTAAGAAACTGCAGTTCTTGGAACATTCTTTCCTTGCTTTCTGAAATAGCTCATTTACTTTTGACCTTATCTCCAGATGGTAATTTTCCCCATACGTTCTCCATTAGTGCCTACACAAAATCAGAAATAAGGGTGTACTGCTGCCTTACAAACTTGCATTGGTGGGAGCTGTGACTCACTGCTTAATAGTGCTCACACTATTCTCTTACTTCTGGCCTTTTGAAGAAGTTGTATGGTCTGCTACAAGAACAGAATGTAGTACAATACCTCATGCAAATCGTACCCCAAACGGGGCCATTGCAGATTTAAATGATGAACAGAGGCATTATGGAAAAAAAAAAGACTAAAGGGAAAAAAAAAGACATTTTCAGGTAAGACTTAAAACGAGTCTGAGAGTCACTGAGTCAAATACAGTAATAAAATGCAGATGATTTTTGTGAACTGACAGAGTCAATCATGAAACTTTGTTTTTTGTGTTCCCCATTCCTGCAACTTTGTCCTTGTGGTGTTGGTTCATATGAAGCCTAAAATCACTATTTAAGGGAGGCTATTGTTGCAGGTGCTTTAAATCTTTTTGCAATATTGACATAAAATTAGAAAGTAGGAAAATATAGAGTAGTGTGATATTACATATGCAATAGTCTTAATAAGTGTTCCCAAGTCAGTGATTTTCCACTGAACAATGACAAATAATCAGTTATCAGCCTTTAAAATTTAACTAGATACTGTGATTACTGGATATTACATGGTTCAAACTGGCTGTTAACTCATCCATCTCCTTATGCTCAACCATTCCAGCATTAATGCTGTTACTCCCACTGCCAACAGGCATTACATCCACTGAGAAGCAGTTTCAAATTGTTTTGCTTTATCTCCATGATTTAAATAAAAACCATAAGCCTGAATCTGAATTCTGGTGTTAGTTGCCAAATTCAAATTGCTAATTCCTGTACTGATTACAGATTGAATCCATGTTGAGTTTCACCTTGGCTCCTGTTCAGTTATCACAGTCAAAGGATCTTACAATAATGATCATTTGGATGAGACTTTGACTTGATGATGTAGTGAATAGAGCTTTAAATCACTGGTCTGTGAACCACTGGTCTCTGAAGCCATTCTGAAATCTGAAGCAGGGGTAACAGGAGCTCTTTTTGGTCTATCATTTGTCTGTCTTTCAATGTAGATAATTATACATGTTTGGAGAGAGGCTTGGTGCACCTCAGAACTATGAAACCCTGATTTCTATCAGAGGTCCTTAAACCTCCTCTAAAGCAGACTGTAAATCTCATTTCTGAGTTCTGCTCTTTGTTTTCTATCTCCATTCTGTTGTGACCTTGTGCAGCAGCCACTGTCCCTAACCTTAACTTCATGTTGGGAGCCCACAAATAATGCAGATAAGTGAACAAGGTCTCTTTATTAATGGAAAGGATTGTGTGTCTTTGCTTCCAAAGAGAAATCTTGATAACCTTGCTCCCTATATATAGGGAGACCAATATTCCTCTAGGAGAGCTTTATTCTCAAGGCATTTACCTCTGCCCATCAATGGCATGGAAAACTTTCAGCCATGTAAGAAGGAAGAAATTCTTCACAGAAAGGGTCATTAGACATTGGGATGGGCTGCCCAGGGAGGTGGTGGACTCACCACCTCTGCAGGTGTTTAAGGAAAGAGTGGATGTGACACTTAGTGCCATGGTCCTGTTGATGTGGTGGTGTTTGGCCATAGGTTGGACTTGGTCACCTCAGAGGTTTGTCCAATAATGGATTCTGTAACTCTTTAAAAGACATCTACAACTGAAATACAGTTTAGACCATCTGAATTGGGCAGGCTGAATCCTCTATCTGTGCCTCTTAAATTTTCTACTCCCCTTTTCCTACCCTTCCTGTCTCCTTCAGTCTTAGGCAATACCAGACCTCTTTGAAGCAAGTGTTAGTAACATGGACTAGGTATTTTTGTTACTATCAATGCACAGAATTAAAGGCAGAAGTATTTACAGGCTGCAGAAACTGACCCATAATCCCAGCAACTGTGGTGCCCACTGGGAAGGGGAAAAGCCCAGATCAGGGCTGTGTGCCAGTTCAGCAAGAACAAACACTTCACCTGAGTCTCCTGCATTCCACATGAGCTGCTTAATCATCAAAGTGATGTTGTTCCACTTGTACCCTTTTCATCAGAAGCTGCCTATTTCCACATAAGAGTGAAATACAGGCAAATACTTTAGCCAAAAAAACCCTCATCTAAAGCAAGACCAGACCTCTTCTAAGTAAGTGCTAGTAACATGGACTAGGTAAGTCTGTTACTATCAATGCAAAGATTTAAGAATAGAAATATTTCCAGGTACTTCCTTAATCTGACACAAAAAAAGTACCTGGTGAGTTTGTAAGGGGGTTTTCTCTGGGCATAAAACTATGTGATTTTTAATTGGGACTGCACATCAAGGGACTGTTCCTGCTGACTGAAGTGACCCATAAAAACTAATCTGCCTTCATGCATCAATGAGAAATACTTAGCATTAACCATTAATTAGTCCAACACGCTGACCTGCTGAGCTATCACAGTGCTGTAGATGGGACTTTCATGCCTCAGAGTTCAGCTAATGTACAAGGACTGTCAGTTTATTTGAGGCATTTGGCAACAACATTTGTCCAGGTTTTAATACAATCTCCAGACTACATCACCACAGTCACAGAACAACAGGGGTAGTAGAGAGACAAGGAGTAATCTCAGCTCTCTGCTCCTATGCCAGCATGGGATTGCCTGTCATTCCTGATCTTTCAAGCTGCCCCTGGGAAACCCATTTTCCCAGCAAGCTATCCCAGTTTTTCTTTAACAGTGAACAGATTTTCTTGACCTTTAGCCTGGATCTTTCTTGCTGTGGTGTAAGAATATTGATTTGTATTCTGCACACCAGGGACATGACAAACAGACCATTCTTTTCCTTTCTGCAACATTTCATGCTACTCAAAGGCTACACAACCCTGTTTCTTTCAATCAGCCCTTACAGATTTTTCTTAGATCATTCTTTTTCTGCATTTGTTTTATTTTTGTTTTTATCTTGAGGTACAGTGTGTAGTATCAGTGGCTGAGAGTGAAAGGATTCATTCAGGCATCTTGCAGGTTATATTCCTGCTTCTTCTTCCAGGTGAGATGGCAGCCTCTCTTGACATGAGAGTGATTCATCTTCATGTAAATGTATGTAGCAACCAGACCCTTTTTTAAAGAAAGGGCAACCAACTAGTTGCCCTTGATTGTGTATTTCTACAGGCAATTTTTCCTGCCTATATGTAGTGACTTGCATTTCTTATTTAATATTATCTTTTTGGTTCAAACCTTTTTTCAGATCAAGGTAATTTTGAATTTCTCCAAAAAATACTTGCAGTCTCTCTGAGCTTGACCTCATTCTGCTGATGAGGTATTTACCATATATTTTTCTCAAGAACCCATTTCCTTTGCTTGTGTATGAGAATAACATGAGACAATATTGAAGCTATATAAAAATCAAGATGTATGATACCTACTATTTGTCATCCATACATGTGTGAAATTGTCATAGTAGGACATTGGTCTGTTTAGGCATGACCCAACACACCTCTGGTGGCTCTTACTCCTGCCCTTTTTCTTTTCCTTATATTGACAGAGAAAACTTAATGTGTTCCAAATGTGTTCTTCAGAAAGCAAAGGCAAGTTATCTGTGGTTCCATAGCTCCTTTTCCCCTCACTTTTTAAAATAAGTCTGATACTTGCCCTTTTGTAGTGTTGTAAATACCTCACTTACCTTCTCTGAGATTTCAAAAATAAGCACTCCATGTCCACTTTTTCAGACCAGTCCAGACCAGTCTGACATTGTCCTGTGTGGTCATCTTTCAGCAATTCCTCCTGACAGGTTACAGTCCAACATAGAAATCCCTCCCTTCTAGAGCCTTTTCTTATCCCCTGTATCAAATCCACTCCAAGAAAGGAACTTTAATTTCAAGACTTAGAATCTCTTAGATAAAGTCTTGTCCAAGGAAAACACCACAAATTAGGAAAAAATAAAGATGCCTATAGTCACATCAGTTAAGCAGACACAGAGTAGAATGGTTATCTCTAAATGTACTTTGACCCCCCTTGTTTCAGATTAGCTTGCATCTGATCACCTGTAATTCATATTGCATTTAAAAGTGATTCACATTCAATATGAAGCATTTTATGGAATTTTTAAATGGATTTTTGGACAGTAGTTTTGCTGCAATAGTCCTTCTTTAAATTAATTATTCAGTCCTGCAAAATTTTCCTTGGTGAGCTGCCCCTAATCTCATTAAGGTACCACTGCCTCCAACAAGGTATTTCCCCCTGAGTTAGTGGGTGAGAAATTTGGCCCCAGATGAGAAAGATCACTGGAAGCAGAGCTGCATCCTGCTGGGCTGACCCTGCTTCTGCATTCTTCCACTCTGTGCATTTTTGGGCTTGAGCTTTAGTTGTTTATAATTAAAGTATTTGTTTCAGGACCTACTTACATGCTGAACCATGGTTTGCTGAGGACATTGTTCATTACAGTTACTGAAGGTTTTTACTTTACCTGCCTTTAGACAAAGTGTAGAGGAGTGAGCTGTGTGGTGCTTTTTTTACTAGAAAAATAAGTATTTAAGTGTTCTGGTACTGTTCCATTGACACCTGGGAAGATCTGTCAGTTTTCCCTCTTTTCTAGTTAAATATGACTTATTAACTTTCAGGAACAAATCCCATCCTGGAAACATCTAAACATTTACTTTCTATTTTGGTGACTGTTCATAACTTTGAGAGCCAGTGACGACTTATTTCCTTAATGAATCATCACCTGCAGTGGATGGTTAACATTTACACTTGGGTAGTGTTATGTCAGTGCTAATAGCTCAAGGTTGCAGTGACAACTCACTGACAGATGGCCAGGTGCTTATCAGAGCACACAACCCCACCACTGTCAGTCTGGTAAGTCTACACATGAAAAAATGGCCCCAGTCACTCTTTCAGCGAGTGTTTATGTGGAGCCTGTGTGTCCATCTAGCATGTTCTGGGCAGTGTTATTCCATGCAGTGTCACAGCAGGAAGGTCAGGGGACACCTGCCTCTGTGAGTCCCTGGGATACCACATTGCTCAGTGTCACCACTGAGTCACTTCAGGACATGTGCCTGGGAACTTTAGTGCAGAATGCTTGGATGCCTGTAGGGATGAGACCTTCAGTGCCAACCAGTGGGGAAACACAACTTTCTATTGTATCACTGAGGATAAGAAAAGTAACCTGAGGACCAAGAAACAGGTGGAACTCAGTATCTTTCAGACAGCAAGGTTTTCTCTGTGCTGCAGCTGTCACAGAAATGTTTTTTAACAGAAAATTTAAAAATTGCTCTTCATGTTCTGTGTTACCCTCCCTCCTTCCCAGTACAAGGAAATCTTGTTTGTTGGAAGTCTGAGGACCAGGGTATGGGGATGACTTTGGTGGAAACAAATAACTCTTGTGGCATTTTTTTTGTCAGTATTCCCAGTGCAAGGAAAAGATTAAACAGCTGGAGGAAATCTTTAGTGATGCCACAAATGAAAGCAGAAGGCAAGAAATGGGAGGGAAGGACCCATCTCCACCTGAACTCCTTAAAAAGATTGAACAGGTAATGTCACTTCTCAGACTACAAGCTATCCTGCTGTGCTTGACCTTTTTTAGGAAAGGCAAATAGTGTCTTTTATTTTTAAAATAAACTTTCTGTAAGAGGAATTAAAATAATTATGATTGGCTATTGTGAACTCCAGCCCAGTATCTGCTTTCCAGGTCAGCTGGATATGGGGCATTTTGCCTTCTTGCAGCAGGGGCTGGGGAGCTCTGTGAGGTGCACCTGGCTCTGCGGCACCCTCTGCTACCAGTCTATTGGCATTGTTGGCACTTCGGTGCAGACCCACCTTGCTAGGGAGGGCAGAGAAAAGGCAGCAGAGGGAGATAAATGCAGAATAATGAACTGCTAACCGAGTTGTCAGTGTTTGGCAACTGGCCATCAGCTGTTCCACCACTACACACAGGCTGTGACCTGGAGGCAGAGTCTGCCCATGTGACACAGAATCAAACACCACACCTGGTCAGGGCTGGACTTCTTTGTGTCCCTGCTGAGCAGGGAGCAGTGAACAGACCCTGGTAGCGGCAGCAGCAGGGCCAGCCCAGCAGCTGCACACCCGACTGCAGCACTGCTGGGACTGCCCAGAGACCTCACAGCGAAGCATTAGGGCAATTGAAAGCCAATTTCAGAGCCCTCTGAGTGGCAGGAGGAAGGTAAAGGAATGGAATAAGCAAACATTGAGTTTTCTTACGTATTTTTGTCTATCCCATTTATAGAGGCACAAAACTGCTGCCACTGTGTTTGGGGGGGATTCATACCGGGCTGTGAAGGTGTCAGGGTGGCAGCAGCAAGGTCAGAGCAGCACACACCTATGCCCTCCTTTGGACACTGGGTTCATAAGGATGTACTCTGAACACTGCTGGAATTATCTGAGCTGTTGCCTTACTGCCCCATATGCCTTGACAGGAGGGAGCTCTGCACAGCCAAGCAGGCCAACACAGCCTGCTGTCACCAACCTGCACAAACCTGCACATTTGACAAGCAGCATTTCTTGGACTCATTACAAGTTTTAAATGTCTATTTCAATCTTCTTAGGATTTAAAGTCATTGAAGTTGTACTTTTTTTCTTAGTTTATGGAGCCCATACTTTTTTTTAGCATCAGGAGGGAAAAGGTATACAAAGAAGGAACAGAAACCTTCCCATTTTGGTGTGACTCATGGAACCAGAAGATCAAAAAACAAACGCCACTAGCAAAATACCCCATTGCTTTCAAGAAAAGCACAGCAAGGCAGTAACAATGGTGTAACTCCCTACCCCCAAAAGGGCCCATTATGGAATGAAGGAATTGCATGACTGACAGTAACCAACTGAACTAATTTGGGCCTGAGAGTTGGCAGAGAGGGTGAAAATTTTGAGAAAACTGGTGGTGAAAGTGTTTGGGTTTGGTATTTCAGCAGCTCAAGGTGAGCACAGAACACCTTGTGCTGCACCTTCCCCTGTCATTTCCTTATACCCTGTGTCCTCCTCTTTGCTGCAGCTGGAAGCAGAGCTGGTGCAAAAGGAGCAGAGGCTGCTGCAGATGGATTTGCTCTGCGAGTCGGTTTCCGAGCTGACGGACAGAATCCGTGCGGAGGCAGAGAACGGGAAGCAGGACATGCTGCTCTTCGCTAAAAGGGTGAGGAGGGCACTGCACACTCTGCCTGCACCCTACACAGAATGAAATAGTGTTTGGGCAAGAGCTCATTCACTTACAAATTACACAAGTGCCTGGAAACGTTGATAGGCAAATCAGAAGTTACTCTTCAGAAATTATAGACATGTATAGTAACAGTACCATAATTGGTATCTTTCACCAAATATAGGGTTAGTTCTTTCTGAAGTACATGCTTAGAAACTTCATAGCATCTTCCTTTTGCATGTGTACACTCAACAACAAACATGTCAACGGCTAAAAAGATATAAAGAAAGGCCAGGTAAATTCTACTTCAACATACAAAAAGATGGACTTGGTATCTGGCTCAAAGTTCCTTTGTTATTTAGGTAGGGAAAATCATACAGGAAACATCATTTTCAATAGTTATTTTTATATAATTATAGCTACTTCCTTTTAACTGCCAGTCATATTGTTTGGGAAAGACCAAAAATGCTCCCAGCTCCCATGTTCCTAATGAAAAAGCTGCAAATAGATCAGAGGTGAGGGAAAGGCAGAAAAAAATACTAAGTAATTAACATAAAACAAGGCCTGGGTTGATTTCTTTTTTTTTTTATGGTGACTTGGGACACAGAAAGGCTTAAAACAAAACAGGTTTTCATTATAAATCTTTCATTTTCCACAGACAGAAATATCCTGGTTGTTACTTGTGTTTGTGAAATAATGGCCACGGGCTAATAAACTACTGTAAGAATGGCAGCATGCCAAAAGTTATGTTCACAAGTGCTCTGACTCTCCCAATTCCTTATTAGTCACTTAAAGAGTATTTAAGTTTCATTGGGTTTTTCAAACCATCTCCAGTCAGACTCAAGGATTCCTGTCACATTCCTTTTCTGTTGTGTCCCTTGCAAGGATAACATCACAGTCCCGCGGCACTCACATTGCCACTCCATTATCTCCTAAGGATTGGGCTTATTCCACCTTTATTACAAAGTTAATTGTGCATAAGCTCAAAGAGGACTGGGGTCCCCGGGCCTTTGAGGGCAGAGCCAATTTTGCTGTCCAGCTGAAAAGGGCAGGAGGAAATGACAAATGTCCTTTTCTGTGTCTTGTAGTGGAGTCAATCTGACTTCTTGAGTTGCCAATTTCTGTGGTTCCAAGTGCTCAAAGAAATTAAGTAATTTTCAAGTATGGAACTATCATTGAAAACCTTGTCCAGTTGGGCTGGTTTTTACACACCTAATGCTTGCCTAAGTATTCTCAGTAAGTGCCTAAAGGGAAGGCCTAAATACAATGCAGCTGGTTTGAATTCCAGATAAATGAACTGCAGAGGAAGATAAAGGACAGAAGCCAGAAGAAGAGGGCCCTTGTTGCAGAGTTATCCATGAAACAAGCACTGGTTAATAAACTCCAGCAGGAAATGAGAGAAAAAGAACAATTTGTGATGATTGCTTCATGGAGGATAAGTCAAGGCCTTCCTCCTCCTAAGGAAACAGAAAAGGAATGGTTGAAGATCCCAAGCAATGAGAAGACACAAAGAGCAGCAGCTGAAGCCAGAGCTAAAGTAAGTTTTTGTCACACATTGCACTTGGGTGTTCAGCCTCATCCTTTCACTGCTCCAGCTGGTCTTTCCAAAAGAGCTGTGCTGGCTTCCTGTGGAACTGCTTGCTGGCAAACACGGAGCTCCAGGAGCCAGTGCAGATCATGGTACAGAGATAACTACAGAGGTGGGTTTGTGGAGTTTAACTCCAGCCTGGCAACACTGCTTAGAGCTGGTCATTCAATCTTAAGGATTGTTAAAGCAGTTTGTATGACCATAAGTTGTGGGCTGATGGGCAGGCAGCCCAGAGTGGAACACTGCCTTCCACTGGAATCCAAGGTAAAGCTGCAAAAGGTGGGGTGTGGGGTCAGAAGAAATGAGTTTAGCATCTCCCACATATCAGATGCAGCGAGCATCAGATCAGAAGCAGTAAGAAATCAGATTGCTGGGCAAGACACTGAGGGTAGACAAGGCAGCACATCACACAGTGCTTCAAATCCTACCCTGCTGGACACTCTCTGTTCTTGACACGATCAGTGATCCCTGAGCAGAGAGATCCTACAGCATAATAATGCTTTAGAGTAAGGAACTTCTCTGTCTGACCCTTCCCCTCATGCTGCAACTCAGTTTCCTTCCAGTGCTGTGCATAGAAGCTCACTGCAGTAGCAACAGAATTGTTCTGAGATGTTTTGTCCACAATTATTACAGCTTTTAAAAGTTTATCTAATCTGTTTTCTTCACAAATAACAAAAGCATGACAGGCTCAAACTGTCTACTATTTAACAGGATAAACTCACATCTACATGGTCCAAACCTCATGCTTTCATTTTAATATCCCTGCAGCTTTCCTGGCTTGCCAAGGATTAGACTAATGGTGTTTCCTTTGTCACAGATTCTGTATGTTGGCTCAGGAGAGCCCTGGAGTTTCAAAGCACACAATCCCTATGTGCTGAAACTGTGTTTCTCTGACAGGATCCTGCAGAGGAGGAACAAGGTGCAGTGCCTAGCCGTGCCCCCACGACAGCCCAGCAATGCCCAACCACCTGTACCCCTGGACAGGAACTGAGTCCCCCCCGGTTCCTGCAGCCCTACGGCACTCTGGCTCCTCTCAGACCCAGTGAATCCAGTTCCCATGAGAGACGTTTCAGGAAATCTACTGCACAGCCCTCTGAAACCTCCACACACAGCACCTGAAGGAGGAGAGGCCATTCCAGCTGCTGAATCCCAAGGGTCAGCAGCATTTACACTGCACTGGAGGCATGTCCATTAGTGTTCAGCCAGATTGCATATTGAAAACAAAGTACTTTTTCATGCCAAAAGTACAGTTAACTAGTCAGTGATCCAAAGCCTCTTCTCCTGGTTTCCCAAATGCAGTGCAGTATTTTAAAATGTTAAGAAAAGTAAGTGATCATCGTGCTATGCTTGGTTTTTTTCTAGATAAAAGTTTATTTGCATCTGAGGACATGATATAATACATTTCATTAAAAAAGAAAAGGCGAGAAAATCTTCTCCTGTTATTAATATACTATGAACAAAGTGGCCTCCACTTATACACCAACACGGCTTTCTGCAGTCTGGGACTGGAGTTTACACTTCCCAGAGAAATTCTTATTGTATTGAGAAAAATATTCCCTCCCACTATGCAGTTACTGAGAAAGCTAAAGCATCATGGTGGCAGGGACTGGATTTTTTTATTTCACTGGTAAGGAACAGGAAGCATCAGTGGAAACTACTCCAAGACAATATCAGAGGTTGTTATTAAAAATGTCCAAAATATATCAAATTGTTAATGATTTCTCTAGTTTCATAGGCTGACATTTTGTAGAGTTGTAAAATCCAGTGAAGACCGCAGAGATCCTGCATGGCAGAACTTGGCCATTTTCTCTGCATAGCAAACCACTATTACAGTTTTAAATTAATGTCACAGTTCTCAGAACTGAAAACAAAAGAACAATACTGGCTCAGTTATGGACAAATAGAAGTTGAAAATAAAAGGAAAAACAGCCTCCCTAAGCTGCTTTCTGAAGCTGAGGTTTGAACTGTAAAACTAGAAGTTGTAAGAAAGAATTATGTCAAACTCTGTCCAAGCTATTGCTAAGATAAATTTCAAAAGCTTTGTTCTTATCCTGTATTGCTTACAATGTATTATACATATATAAAAAAAAAACACCAAAAAAAGAACCCCAACAAATCTGCCACATACACTTTAAGGAGGTGGCATTTTGTGCTCATTACAAAACTGAAAATATTACAATGCAGCTCCAGAGGCAGAAGTACCATAAGGTAACTGATGACCACTGCAAGGAATGAATACATCATTACTGATGCCTGACACAAAACTGATTTGTTATTCTCACCTGCTTTACGTAATCACACCAAGAAATCCTTTTATTAATCTGAATAAACAGGTACTGGTTCTTGTTTCTATACAACTGGCCTGCCTTTTCCAGGGCTGTCTTGTTAAAATAAGTGGCATTAATACCAGTTTTCACAGTGTGTTTTGATACCAGCTGTTGTTCCACTGACTTGACCACTTCAAAATGAAACCACAGACGTATTTCAAACCTGGGTTTGTGTCAAATGCACTTCTCTAGGATTTAGCTAGAAGTCAGTAATTTCAACCTTAGTATGTTGGACCAAACACTGCTTTGAGTAGCTCATGTCAGTACTGGCAGCTACCCAAAACTGCAGGTTATTTGGGAGACAACATGGCAAATAAGTGATAACTGTTACACAAGCACCACAGTTCAACAACTTTCTTCAACACCTCCTTATTTCAGGAATATTTGAGGCCTAAAAGCGTCATAGTGTGTTTGAGTGCCATTTCCTCTATGAATCTTGCATTAACATGGTCTTGTTTTTCATACAGATGCACACCTAGAAAAACATGGTGAGAAAGTATTTACAAAGTTGTACATGATCCTGTACACTTACAGTCCTGCAGTCTATTAAGCATTTTCATCTACCACACCAAAGTACCTACAGCTTTCAGTGGTGTCCTGTGGATGCTCACCCATGGCAAAAACTGTCCTATTGGTGGGATGTAAGTAAATGATATCCCACACAGAGGGCAGCCAGACTCTGGAGGCTGCTAGGGATTTCCAAGCCAATCCTACACTGGAGGATTCAAACCCAGCTTGAAGCACAGTGTATGTGTCAAGTGTATAAGATGGCCCAGGGTCCATGCTCACATCCTGCTATATGGTTTAACTCTTTTTCATCACCAAATGGGATGATACCCATACTCGGACAATCTTGGTTTAGCCTTCAGGTCCTTATCCTGACTTTATTTTGCTTACTGGTACAGGCACAGCCAGCAGTGCCTCCCCTAGTGCCCCTTGCTTGTTCAGCAGAACTCAAACCTCCAGGTGCTCAGTTCACTGGATGAAGCAAATACCCTCATCAATGGGAACAGTGTTCCACAAAAATGAACAGCTTGGCAAGGAAAAATATCTGGTACTTCAGATTGCTTCCTAATCCAGGGATATGGGCACCCTAAGGTGGAATATCTGACTTTGGCTGCCTCTGAGCTACCATAAGGAACATAAATAAGGACTAACAGTTCTCTCCCCATGTGAACACAGAACAAGAGCTACCACCACCCTGTACATGAACCACATTTTACTACATGTGTTCTGAAAAGTGCGGGTTTGCTGTCTGGATCCAACACTCAGAGGATTTGGATGCAAGGATGTGAAGTGAAGAAGCCCCCTGGCACTTCCCGTCAGCAGAGAGACAACCAAACCTGTGTGTTCAGACACCACTGGAGTTTTAGAACTAAGTTATGTTGGTGTCAGGATACAACTGAGTGAGCATCAAAGGGCAATGATTACTGGTCTTCCAAAGTACAGGATTAATGTTACCTTGATTCTCTATCTCTGCCAACATATTTGTCAGGTAGTTGAGTGGCAAAAACTCCACAGGGACTGAGAACCTCTCAGGGATTGGCCTGCTGCACTGTGAGGGGGAACACTGCAGGTTAGTCCACCAAGTCGCACAGTACCAAGTTTCAGTGTTTCTTTAGTGTGTTACAGTCTACAGAAAGCTCAGCACTGTCAACACTGTCAAAGCATAAGACTGAAAGAATGGCCTCTGTTCTCTTACCTGCCTGTTCTCCAGCTTCTCGAGCAGCAGTTTCACATAATTCCGTGCAATCAAATTCTCATTTATCGGATGGTTCCAGAACTGACGCACCTTCTGACCAAGAGCCTAGTAAGCAAACAACAAAATTCAAAAACCTGTGAAAATAAACACAGGACAAGTGGAAAGGGAAAAGGAGGAAAAGACCTGAAACAAAATCCAGGCTGTAACACAGACACTTTGCTTTCAGACACTGATGACAGAGGCCAAGATGTCATCATGTGTAGCCATGGAGCCTTCCTTTCATAGCCAGTAACTAAGAAAATACAATATGATCCTAAAATGTGAGAAATGAAAACCTCACTGTTCAGTACTCAGTTCAGTCAGTCTGTCCCAGTGCCACTGTCACACTTGGCATGTGTACTTAATTATTAATTGATGCTTAAAATGACCATTTGTCCTTTACTGGGACTCTGGTTTGGATCTATTCTTGCTCCAAAGAATAATGTAGATGCCTCATTTCTGGAGGCTCCATTCAGGACGGGGCTGCTCTTGGGCTCAGTCTCAGGAATCTGACACAAGCTGAATGTTGAATGTTGGCAAGAAGACATACTGGGAACACAGTTTGATCCCATTAATCAGGGCATCATCCTGGAAACTGATTCCTGGAAACTCAGATTCCCAGAGGCAAGAGATTCAAAACCACTTTCCCAAAGCTTCCAGACCTAACCAACAAGCGAAAGAATAGGAACACAGCATTAAATTAGCTCAACCTTCTGCTATTTTTCCTACTTAGATTATCCCCACTTCCCTTTCAGCTGTAGTGCAATGCAGATTGCCGTAGTTCATTGCAGTAACTGCTGTACAGTTTCCATGGTGCTTAAATCCTCGCTTCTGATGGAACTAAAGTCATCTACTGAATGTACCTGCTCAAAATAGTCCAAGTCACCCCAAAGTGACCCTTTTGGCAAAAAACTACTCCCTGCATTTTTTCCCAAAGCTGTAAATAGATACAACAAGGCACTGAGTCTGCTGTGTGTGGCCAGCAGTCCCCATCCCCTGCAGCTCTCCCCGTGGCTGGAGTGGTGTTCCCCACCCCCAGGCCCGGGGCTGACCCCAACGCTCCAATCCAAGCCCAGAACAAGAACTAAGGACAAAGGACATCCTGTGGAGTTCTGTTCCTCTCGCCCTTCTCAAAACTGCTGCCAAAGAAAGAAGCCTTTGTTAGAGGAAAACCCAAGGGGCACTTCTGGCCATTTGAACTATATGTAACAGCCCATAATGAGCAAACAATAGGCAACTTATGTTGAGGAAAGCCTGTTCTACAGCAGGGACTCCCCCAGGGGAATCCCTGGGGTTCCTCTGCTCGCTGAGACGTTGTGCTTCCCCTGCAGTCCTGTGGTGTGCACTAAGAGCAAAAGGGGAGAAGTCCAGCTCACATTCTGTTGGCACTTTTTATGAAGCACCAGTAATTAGCTGTAGCTAATTACTGTGTGGCTACACAAGTCACCGATGGGTGAGACTGCGGGATTTCACTGAGGGGTAACTTTCTATCTCAGTTTCCTCCACAGAACTGAAGTATGATTAGATTTTACAGCTTTTATTGTACCAGCTTTTGAATGTATTTGGTAAAGTGTATAGAAGCAAACACAGAGGTCACAAGCGAGAAGGGCTCTGTGGATGCTGAAACACCCACACAAACCCCGCATAAATCCCCTTCAAACCCCACTAAACTCTCATTGCTTTATGCAGGTAAGTACTCAGCAGAGTCTTGTTGACTCCTGGAGACACTGTAGAACTCTATGGACAAATCTATAATTTAAGTTATCAGGGTGTCCTACTGCCAGGAGCAGCAGATGGAGAAACTGTGGATGTCCAGGTTATTTTTAAATCAGGCTTTATTTGAATTACAGGCAACTCTTCCATTGGCTTGATCCTACACCCAGGGAGGAACTTCCTACCAATTCCAAAGTCCAAGAAATTACACCTAAAGTCATTAGTTACCTCAGGAAGCCTTGTGACAATACTAAACTTCAGTTTTTCATTCTGTTCAGTGTCATCCAGATCTATAAGAAACAGGAAAAAACCCAAATCAAACAACCAGTAACCACATAACAAACTTTCAACTTCCACTTAAAACATTCTGAATAAATATCACCTCTGTAATGAATTGGCAATTTCAATTTTAAATAAGGTCTAGTAGTGTTATTTACATTTATACCATTTATAAAAGTATTTTTCTGCATATTTGTAAATAACTTCACCATTTTATGTAAAAATTTAGACATTAATTGAAATGCATTCTGACTAAGTACAACTCTCTGTATTTATAACATTTCATTTATCAAGACCAGGCACAGACTGATACAGCATATGCTGCTGACCCTTTTCAGGGACACTGGAGAAATAGCACATGACAAGGGGTTGGCCACCTGGGCACACACTGCATCATGTTCAGCCCCTGTCAACAAGCACCTCCACATCCTTTTCCCCTGGGCAGTCTTACAGCCACTTTGCCCCCAGCCTGCAGCTCTGCAGGGGGTCTTTGTGGCCCAAGTGCAGGACCTACACTTGGCCTGGTTGAACCTCACACAACTGACCCAGCAATCCAACCTGTCCAGATGCCCCTGCAGAGCCTCCCTGCCTCCCAGCAAAACAACACCTGATGTCATCTGCAAACTCATAGATGATGGACTCAGTCATCTCAACCAGATCAGTATAGACATTAAAAATGCCTGGCCCCAGTACTGAGCCCTGGAGAACCCCACTAGTGACCAGCTGGTAACTGGATGTCACTCCATTCCCCACCACTCTCTGGGCCCAGCCAGTTTTCACCCAGTGAACAGTTTGCCTGTCCGGCCCATCAGCAGCCAGTTTCTCCAGGAGAATGCTGTGGGAAATGGTGTCAAAGGCTTTACTAAAGCCCAGGCAGACAACACCCACAGTCTTTCCCTCATCCACTAGGTGGGTCACCCTGTCATAGAAGGAGATCAGGTTGGTGAAGCAGGACCTGCCTTTCACAAACCTGTACTGCTTGCACCTGATCCCCTGGGTCCTCTGCACGCGCCACGTGTTGGCACTCTAAATGATCTGCTCCACAACCTCTCCTGGTGCTGAGGTCTCATTGGCAGGCCTGTTCCTCTTGTTCCAAACATAATTAAAGCAAAAGTTGAGGACTGGGTAGCAGACTAACTTCCTCACACATAGGTGTGCACTTTCACAGAGTCACAGAAATTCCCTAATAAATTCTATGATGATCTTGGTATTTGCTTTTTTAAGAAGTCCAAAGTGGAAAAGCTATAAAGTCAAATTCTCACCAAAGAGGTATTTCTTTGTGTACTATGACTAGGCCAATCATACAGTCTGAGCCCTTTCAGGAAGGCAACACCATCAGCTTCAGCCCTCACTGAAACAACACTCTTGGAAGGGCTGAGTGCCCTGGGCCATAAATCCTGTCCCAGCTGAGTGGCTGGAAGGACAACACTCCCAGTCAGCAGCTGGTAACAAATGAAACCCATGATGCTCACTGTACCTTTCAGCAACTTCCTGACACACGTTTCTGTCAGTTGCAGGACTCCATTGTCAATGTAGTGCAGGAGGGTGTGCAGGGGGAGACAGCGAACACCGAGGCCCAAGTGCAGAGTGTGAAAACCTATGAAAGAGACAAACTGGCTTGGTATAACATCTTGGGTTTTTTCCTAAGTCTCTGTTAGAGGCTGACATTACTCAAAGCTAATGTAATCACTTCCCTTAACTTCTGACTGCTTCTAGTTGGTGAGGAAACCAATTTATCAACTCATGTAGGCTTATTTAGGTATATAAGTATCTTTAAGTCCTTTCAAGTACAATCCTGTCAGAAAGAAGAAAGCTAAAGGGATTGAAAGCAGTCATTAAAGTCATACAGAGTCATGAAACATCTCAAAATTGTTGCCTTGTATCTGAATTTTCTATTAAATAATATGTCTTATCTCCCTCTTTCCTCCTAATTAACCAGAACCTGAGGCGTCACCACCCTCAGTGTGTGGCTGCCACCCACACACTGCCACAGGCACTGTTAACACTTCAGTTTCTCATTTAACATCAGCCCCATGATGGTCTTGTTATCACGTGACACGACTGTGTGGCAGCGTTTGTGCCCACACAGCCTGAGGGACAACTCACATCAAAAACAAAGACTGAAGACAGATCAGAAAATATAAACTAGAAAGAGTCTATCAGAATCAGAAAGCATTAAGATGTGAAGAAGTCTTTCTCTCACAAAAATAAGCAAGTGCTTTGGAAAGACTGTGAGCTATTATGAGGAGCTCTGGAAAACCAAATTCTACTGTCAAGACCAGCTCTTCCATTAAGGCTGGAGGTAATTCTTTCAGGATAAAACTGAAAAATATTAGCACGGAAACAGCATGAGAAAAACACTCTTTTTTTTGCATGGTAGGAATTTTCCCTTGTAGCTCTTGACACTGAAGTTCAGGTTTCTAAAAATATATAGAAATGAAAGGAGTCTTAATCTTATTTCTAAGTAAGACTGCACCCAAACACTCCACTGGAAACCTCTGTTTATTATCTCTGTTTCTAGTCATTATTTAGTTTTGCTTCACTTCACTTGCACATGTTTATCAAGGGCCTTCCCTCTGTAACTGTCTCAACTAGATTTCAGCACTGCCAATGCTAACTTGACACATGTGCTGCAACCAGTGCTCTGCTGGGAGGAGTTTCAAGCATTGCTGTCCTCACTTATGATTAAAACAGTAAAACATGGGACTTACCAGGAGGCAAAGGCATGCACATGCCATTTGCTGCTTCCAGGATCCGACTCATGATATGAAACACTGCAAACTCTCCTGCACTTCCTCTTTCATCACTGGAGGTAATGAAGTAGCAACACATTTAGAACCTGAAGTGCCCACACTGTGCTGGAGAGATGGTCAATGTGCTGTACTACATGTGCACTAATGATGCATTTGGGGTGAAGTGCCTGAGATGCTGCCTTGTTTACTGAGCTGTCTGGCACCAACAACCCCAGCTGCCCAGTGCTGACACACACAGATGCTCTGGTGTCCCCATCTCCTCCCCCCACTGCACATTTACAGGTCTCTCAGCAGCACCTGGAATCAACATCAGCAGATGAAAGGGTGCTGCTATAAGTTGCCTGGCTTTTATAGACGTTTAACACCCACTACACAGCTTAGGACCACTATAAACTCAGCAACTTTGAACTCCACCTGTAACACTGCCTGTTTCGTCAATATTCACGTTTAGAGAGGCCCAGCAGGATCATTAGGAACAGGAGGTGACAGTCACATTGACATTCACAGCAGTGTAAGCACTGACTGTTCAAGGAGTGGTACTGCTGAAAACCAAAACCATTACACCCGTATTTTAAAACACAAGCTGAAAACTTTAACAAATGACTTGCTCACAAGCAGAAGACGCGGGAATGAAGCTGGTATCTCCTCCAAACTTCCTTCAGTATTCGATGTATCAGATTCAGCTAAAACAAAAAAGAAAAGACTGGATGTTTCCAGGAGCCTCTGTACAGCAGGCCCTTGGCCTTCATTCACTTCACACACCAGTTAAGGTAAAAAACTCATGGGACTTCTACTAGGTCTTCATTTTTTTCCCTAGATGCTTAAAATGTAAAGGTATTAAAATTTAGACTGTAACTAAGTTGCCTTTATTCCAGAAGTTGAAAGTGTTTCCAGCTCATCAAAGCATTGTGCAAGACATACAGCAACCTAACACATGGTGCTTCTTAGACATAACTCATCTCACACTCTTGCAGCAAATTCTCAAAGATCTGTTTGCCATGGAAGCAAAAACTGCAGTCCAAGTGGCTGAGCATTTGGCAAGGAACAGTCCCAGGGGCTCAGCAAAAGTGGATGACGTTGAAGACAGTGGAATCCTCAGTTTGCCAAGGAAAGTCTTCCCGAGTAATCACAGACCTAGTCCTGGCAAGGAGGAAAGATGAGACAAGCAAATGCACCTCCTCCTCTATTGAGTTTCCTTTTGGTTCATAGTGAAGCAAAACAATCCCTTGGCCCATACTGTTGCTTTGTTGTGCTCCAAACTGACCTCCACTACAGACAGTCAGCACACCAAAGCCACAAGCCCTATTCTCATACTTGGGCCATCTCAGCTTCTGCAGCTGAAAGAGAAACCACACACAAGAGTTGAAATAACTTCCTCATGGTTGTCATGTGTAACCACTTCCACATCTCAGTGACACAACTGAGACACTTCCTCCATGCCTTTTATCTCTGGCCCTCAAAGTGCAACAATCCATCAATCCCAGGAAACTTTCAGGAAGCAAGTCTGATCTGATCCCTGTTCTGCAAAGAGGTGTCATGAGAAGTTACAAACCCCTCTCCCTGCTCCAGATGGTCAGAATCCAGGAATCATTTTTCCTCATTCTCTTTCCCCGTCATTGGCTTTGCCCTCTCCAATGTCTAACTTGTCACAGACTCTGAGGAAGAGGGAAACAGTACACATGGGAGAGACTCACTTGCAAAGGCCAGAACTGGAATATTGGTCTTCAGTAATGGTCCTGAGTGTTCCTCTGTACCTTGTCCAGAAAGCTCTACAAGACAGCACCTTGTCCCTCCACCATCACTTAAGACAGGCTTGGCCAGCTACCTGATGCAAAACAACCACCTGATACTTTCCATCTCCACACTTTCTGGATGCAGTGGAAAGATCCAGTTTAATCTCTCTGGAGTACAGCAAGTATTCCAGGAAATGAGTGATTTCCAGTTTTCAGACAGGGGTCACAAGAACTGCACCTGCTGCTGGAATGACTTTCAGCTCTGGCCAGCACTCAGGGTGCAGCTCAGGCCTCCGCATCAGGAGCTGCAGCTGCATCTGGATAAGCATTGAAGTGAAGGGAAGGTTCTTTCAAGCTCCAAAATCGCCTCTGTGCAACAAGAATGGTTTTCAAGAGTATGATACTCCAGAATTAATATTTTTTTACTTAATGCCATAGCACACTGTACAGCTTTCACAGGGTATAGAAAGCTAACAACTTCTGAAGTCACAGTCAACCTCACTATCCCAACATACAACATACTTGAATCCTAAACACATGAATGCTTATGACATGACACCCTCACCAACGTCACAACTCACTTTGGAGATCAACAGCTACCATGGACATGGAAAACACATACAGAGAGAGAAGTCCTGTCTGAAACCTTTCTGCAGGATATAAGGCATGGGATAATGTCCATGAGAGAAGGGAAACATTATCTGTTTGATAGACGGAGCAAAGGCAGCTTCCTGTCCAAGGGAAACCAGGTTCCTGGGGGAACCAAGTTAAGAGCTACACCCACACCAGGTAAGGCCATTTCTCATTGAGTCATAAAAATACACAATATGCAGTTTTCTGGGGCAAGTACCAGAAGCCATCTCCCTTGGACTGCTCTAAACCAACAAGTGAACACGTGACCAACAGTGAGACAGTGCAAGCACAAGGGCCTAGGCTGATGTTGCTGCCACCTTTCTGTCTTGAAACACCTGCATTTCCAGGCAATGCTGCCTGGAACAAGGAAAGTGAAGTTCCACTGAAGTAATTGGGAACCTCAAGTGCTCAGCTTCTATGGCTGTTTCTACAGGAAAGACATGGAAGCAGTCAAAGAATCAGGAATAAAGGAATCAGGAGCAAAGGAGAAAAGGGCGTGAGACAAGGTCCTGCTGTCTTCCAGATCCCATCCTGTCCAGGGCATATGACAACTCCTTCTAATGAAACAAATCCACATGGTGTCTGTCTTCTATTCCTCTGCAGCTGGGCCCACATCAGAAGGAAATGGCCACAGTCATCAGAGGAAAAGGTGCAGCTACTGCAGTGGCTTGCAGAGAGAGGGTATTTGGGTCTGCCTCCCTCCTGTGCCACAGGCTGTCTGCTCACCCTGTCTCCCCTTCTGCTGCTGTCAGGGCAGCAGATGTCATGCTGCTCCTGTAAGTTATTTCTCCCCTTTCCTGCCTCACTGGATTGAAAAGAGTCAAAGAAACAGATATATGGAGTAAAGCTAAGATAAAGAAAGCAGGAGAGAGAGAGAGACTATGGACATACAAGCAACTCCAGCAGGCGAGGTGGCACGTGGAACCAGGCACACTCCATCCCTGCAGAGCTCCTCAGCAAACAGGGAATTCCCACTGAGCCATGCCATTCACACTTCCCCACCTTACTTCTCTATATACAAGCACACCCAGTTCTCTGACAGGGACCAGCCCTTCTCTGTTGTTTTACAACAAACTGCCAATGCTCCCAGGTCTTGGCTACTCTGACTTCAGCTACAAATGATTTGCACAGTGACTGAACATCACAGAGCCCCATTCTCAGCCACTCCTAGGCTCCTGAATGGAAGAAAATAAATGTTTTATGATGGCAAACAGACAAGCAAATATTTCAAGTCTCTTCCTGTTTTACTAGTTGCAATATCTCAGCTACACACTGCTGATGCTACAAATAACTGTCAGAAGACTCAAACTAATTCATTCCCCTGAAGAACTTGAACATTTAGGTTATAGGAAGGTTTAAGATGCAAGAGTTTCTGATTAAGATGAGGGGAAACCCATGTCTAATTTTAAAGTTTTCCAAAAAGTATCTAACATGCACCAGCCAGAGGGCAGAAGCAATTTTTAGAGACACTATTACATAATCACAGAATATTCTAAGTTGGAAAGGACCCACAAGGATTATCAAGTCCAGCTCTTAAAGGAATGGCCCATAGGAATTCAAATCCATGACCGTGGTTTTCTTAGCACCAGGCTCTGACCAACTGAGCTCATCTCAGGGTTATCCTTGTTTATAGTAGCTTTTCTAAGAATGAGACTGTCAGCTGAGTTGAGAGAATTCTTACTGTTAGTGACATCAAAAAAAACCCCTAATCTTGAGAGTTTGGTAATGAGGAGGCTGAGATTTGTCTTGCAAGATTTAGTCTACAATAATTTAGCCTTGCAGATCAAGATTGAATAGGTGTTTTCATATTTTTTATCTTAGTTTTTATTAAAAGTGAACAAACAGTTACCAGAAATCGAATAAAAGGAGAACAAAGATTACTTGTGCTTTTTCACCACCATTTTTAGGTACAAAGCTTTGGTTCATGTTGTACTGTTGCTGCTTTAATCAGCCACTAGTTTTAACTTGTTTCCTACCCAGATGCAGAAAGGTCTGCAAGTTAGCAGTGAAATAACTCGTCAGGCTATAAAATGAGGCCTGAAAAGTCAGTAAGGGCAGTGCAGCCTCAGTGGTTCAGAGAACGTTTTGGCTTTGACAGCACAGCAGACTTGCACAGGATTTCCCAAGAGATGCATCAGCAGCCTCAGGAAAGGCTCCCAAGGTTTTCATCCCCAGAAAACAGCACTGTGGGGAGTTTCTACTGAACAGTGTGGCAGGGCTTGCACAAAGAACAGGATGTAGCAGTTCCCGCACAAACTTTTGTGGACTCTGCATTCCATGCTTAAAGGATGTGACGTTGAGTCAGACAAAACCAGGGACAATAATTTCTGTGCACAACAGTCACAGTTGTCAGAGCTTATTGTCGTTAAAACTTCTCTTAAGAGTAGGAAAGACAGAAAAATTTTCTCTCTAATTTATATAGATTTCTTCATGTAAAACTGTGTCACACAAAAAGCCCAATCAAGGCGGTAGGTAGGAGTGCTGATGATTTACCCACACATCATATTGTAGTGAAATCCTTTTTTAATTACTTTGTACTTCCCCTGGTGGCACTTCTATTGTTCAAGACCTGCAGCGATGTATTTTAAAAGAACCTAAATGGATCTGTTGGTCATTCTTTCAACACTCAGGGTGAGTTGCCATTTTCGTTTCTGGGAGTAGAACATATCTGTACAAGCAGTAAAGGCAACAGTTCCTTCTGCATTCTCAGTGGCTGGTACAACTCTTTTCAAAATACTTAAATAATATTGATTTCCTTTATCAATATATATAATATGAAGCTTAAAAATATGTTTAAACATCTTAAAAACAATCTCCTCCCACCAAATATAGCTACATACACATGGTACATACCCAAGGATCTACCCTGCAACAAATACATGTTTGCTCACAACAGTGACTGTGAAGTCCAACTCACCAGGTTTGCAACGTAATCCAAAACTATTTGGTCAATCTTCTTTTTTCCTACATACTGTAGATGTCTCATAAGGTGATCCTTTAGCTGAGCAACCATCTAGAAAAAAAAAGCCAAGCAGTCAGTGTCCTGGAGCATCTTCAAAGAGATACAGAAGCTGCAGCAGGTGCAGGGCCTGATCAACAGGCATTGGCTCAACAACATATTTCCCCATGACAAAACTCCAGTTCAGAATGACTTCCCAAGTTCCTGACTCCAGTGTTGCTACATTCAACACAGGTGTGAATATTCAAGATGGTTACTTGGTGCAAATTCAGCAAAATAAGTGCTAAGTTGAACTGTCAGTGACGCTGAAGAGGAAAAGCTCACAGTTCTTACAGCAATCTGTGTCAAGCCAAGTGAACGGGGTGGAAGAAGGATTTCTATAGAAACACTGAATCCTGAGAATCTAAGTATCACATAAAAATAAACCTGAGGCATTTTATGACAGAGAAAACTAGTTCAAGTACAGTTTGTGGTAGTAGCCAAGAACCTGAGAACCAGAGTGATTAATGGCAATTTCAGGTTAAAGATTAATTTTAAAGCCTTTAAAATTGGGTGTTTGTTATCATAGAGTCCATGCCACTCCCTACCCTCTCCTTTCTGAAATATTCGCTGACCTCACATAGTTTCAGATTGGAACTCAAGTCCATGCTGCCTCTTTGCTGAGAATTACTAAGAAGCATGACTTGTTTCAAAGCTCAGAGTCCAACTGGAGCAAATAAAAACCTCTGTCTCAAGGAATTTACATGTAGATTCATCTCAATGTGTCAAGATAGCAATACAGGTATGAGAAAAGCACAGACAAATGACAGCAGTGACCTGGTTTTGGATCTGTCTGAATAAACAGCAGGGCAGGAATGCAAAGCTTCAGAGAATGAGAGGAAAAACTTGAAAACAGGGAGACAAGAGTACAAAGAAGGGAAATTTTCCCCAGATGTGAACAGAGGACAGTGTTGATATGCTCTTCACAGGTGCAGTGCTGGGACCTTCCAGTCCAAGCTGAAGAGTTTCATTTGGTTTTATAGTAGGAGAACAAGAGATAAGCAAAGATGTGTATTCAGATAGAGAGAGGACAGGCAGGGGTTTGAGACAGGATGTATTGCCCAGAAGCACAAAGGTGATGGATCCTTTAGGGAGATCACTGGTGAAAACAGTGCAAAAGATGAAGGGAACTCAGGATGGCCATGGCAGTTCCAGAATGAGGTGGAAGGAAAATGAGACAGTAAAAAAAAAAAGTGTTAAATTAAGGAGCAAGAAGGATCTTCAATTTAAGTTCATTTGTGTATGTTTTAAAGATGTAAAGTAGTCAAAAATAATTGACAGATGAACTCCAGAAAGACTGAGTAAGTTTCTACTGAAGTTGTACTGGGAAGGAGCATTTTGACAAATCAGCTTTCCATTCCTGTTTTTCCCCTATGCCTCATGATGACCTGTTGAAGACAGTATCATGACTATGAACTCTAAAACTTAGGAAGTACCATGTTTGCCCTAGAGCTCCTCTGGGTGAGACTGAACTCAGCTGTGGAACTTAGAAGCTCACTCTTCCTGTATTTGTGGAGGTTGTGCGTCCTCTAGTGCACACTGACAAAAGCACATACCAGTCCCATTAGTAACTGCTGCTGATAATCCTCCTCCTCAAAGAGAGGGACCAGTCTCGCCTCTGAAATAAACAGAGCAAGAATCATTCAAGGACATGTCACTATAGAAATACTGCAAGACTGCAACCAGCTTCAAAAGTACTGAGGAACACACACAAACAAACAGAAGTTGTGGTTTGATCTACTCAGCTACCGAACTTAGATAGTGAAGAATCATGGACTGCATAAGAGAACTGAGAAATGGAAAATAACCTTTTATCTGCCATCTTCTTCCTCTTTCCTTTGATATTTAAGTAAGAGTTATCACAGTGTGGTGACTCCAGAGAGCAAAGAGGCACAGAGAACCTTCTAGTAACACCAGTGAAATGCATATGCTATTTAGATCTCGTCATTTACAAACAAACAAGCTAAAACAGCTGCATGGGTTCTCCAAGGAAATGGCTAGACAGAAAGTAAATACTCCAGGGAATCACCTCCCACTTTCCTGGTTCTTTCCTATGGTATGGCTCCTGTTACTCAGATTTGCAGACCATTATGAAAAGAACGCAATTTTCTAACTAAATGAAAGGAGTATCTACTGAGACTAATAAACTCTATTTCCCAATCAGCGCCTCCTGTCTCAGCATGTGGCATAAAACCAAGTCAACATTTTACAGAACCAACTGCTGAATTTTTACAGATTTTAAGCTATCTTTGCTCACCTTGAAATGTATTTACCCCACTACTTAGTAGCACAAAGGCTTGTGCTGCTTGACTTGAAGGCCTTGAGAACAAAGCTACAGGGAAGACACACTACAGTGACGCTTGTTACTGGTTGGCAGCTATGTAGAAATTCTCCAGTAATAGTCAAACCTCTGACTGCTTTGTCAATAAAGCTGAGGCTCACTAAGTTGCTACAAGATCCCTCAAAGCCAGAGACCCCTGCAGTAACTGGCAGTGGCACAATGACTGGTGTCAGGGGCTACAAATAGAGCACTGAGAATTCATGGGAATAAAAGGAGAGAGCAGCACTTAGATCAGCATCATTTCCTTGCACCCAGTGGCAGGGCACACAGAGGCACTGATGTGTGAAGAGCAGGAACACAATTCACTACTAAATTCAGTTTTACTTATTTGTGACACAGGAACTGAGCATCACAAAATCTCCACTGCTCCTGGCCCAGGGAAATTGCTTAGATCTGCCTTCTCTACACCACGAGTTTTCACCAGCCCTAATCTCCCACACAGGTTCTGATGCTGCAAAGGCAGCTGCAAGCGGACAACACTCAACAGTAACATGGTGTCATTGATACTCTGCCCCTGGTGGAACTCCGGAAGAAGAAATCCTTAGGCAGGCAAAGTTTTATTGCTTATGTTGTTAGATCCAATATGAAGTAGGAACTTTATTTCCAAGCATTTCCTAGTCAGTACATGAAAGTTTCCTTCCAATTTAATAACTGCTTGTCTTAATTCCTCAAGCTCTTTTGTGCTGAAAACACACACAGCAATTTATTTTAGCAAATAACAGCTAGGAAAATATTCTACTATACTTTACAGCTTTACTTACCAGAGTCCCAAGTGTCCAGATGAGAAAGCACCCTGGGGTTTGAAACAAAAATCAGTGTGTTTCATATGCAGTACTCTAAAGGAGTTCATAAGATCATTAAAAACACTTAAATGAATCTTTGATATTTCAAATACAGCTAAAGAAATATGAGAACAGTACACGTCATTACAATTAGTAAAAACATTAGATAGCATTAAAAACATTCTATCTGTCTAGGTTGCCTAAGAATAACTCCTCACATCTACCATAAATTCCCTAGCTCTAGAAGCCTGTGTGTATATCAGACCATGGTGTAGAGATTACAGGGATTCCAATAATTGATTTTCACCTAGATGAAGATATCTAATCAGATACCTAATCAACGAATTAAATGACTCACTAAATCTTTCAACAGTCTTGCACAAAATAAGAAAGGGTAAATACAATGGAAACCAGTACATACTTTTTGGCATTTTCAAAGATATTCCTCAAATATGCTGTGGTTCTTCTCTCCTCTCTCTGGTTTGTAAACAAACAAAAATCCCCAAATGAGCAAAGCAGACCAACGAAAATGCTCCCTGATGGAATGCAGATGAGAAATGAAGCTGTTTTTTCCTTTGAACAGAAATAATGCACAGCGGGGCTTCAACCCACCTTCCATCTGTCCTTGCCCATGGGCACTCACACACATCTAACCCACTGACAACAGAGTGCAAGCTCTGCTTTGGTTTAATTTCTTGCATCATTTTTTGAGAGTAAAACTTAAGAGGCTTAACTTCACCTTAAGTGAAACGATTGCAAGTCTTTGCACTTTTCATAATCAGTTCCCATTTCTTTATCTTCAAAATTAAAAAAAACCAACAAACTCCTCCATGCTTGGCTTTACAACCCCCCCTTCAGAGGCAGCTCTGGGGACTGTCTCAGTGCACACACACTCACCTCTTTTGAAAGGTTACACTCACCTCTTCTGAAAGGTTCTGCCATTCCCTCCTCAGCACGTTATTTTGGTAGTGCAAGTGTGGCTCTGCATACTTCACACTCTCCAGGTTTGAGTTGAGTTTCTCCCAGAAGCCTTTGGAGTTTTGGAACTGAAAGGTGTTGCAGGGAAAGCATGAATACAGGCTGCACTCTTAAGGAAACACCTCATCACCCTCCCACTAAGTGACTGCAAAGACGTGACTAATGCAGTGTCAGAACAATCTACGTGAAAAAAGTTAAACCAATGCAGTTAAACTAATTTCTCTTGATTTACTAGCAGGGGTAGCACTTACTTAAACTTGAGGTCAAGACTCGGTGCCTGCAGTGTAGATACTTTGTCACCTCAGGATCCTTTTAAGTCACTGGGAAGAAATGAGCATTTCTGGGACATAATTCATCTGACCCATTTCACATGTTTGGGATGGGAAAATTGCACCACAGACTACACTGGCCATATTGTCTAGATTTCCTCTGACTGCAGAAGGAGCCTTAGGCAACTAACTTAGATGTAAATGTTTAGATTTGGTCAAATAAATCCCATTCTGGGTTTCTGGTAGTTGCAAATAGACGAATACCACCATGGCCCCAACAGCTGCAGGTTGCCACTGTTTCCAAGCTGCATTAATACTCAGATTGCAAACATCCATTGACCAACCTCAAAATCAGTGCCTCATCCCATAAAAGAAACAAAATCCAAACATTCCCATATCAATTCTAAAGCATTCAACTAAAATGCTAAAATTAATTTAAACTCAACTGTGAACAGACAGGAGGGAAAAAACCCAAACAAACCACACTGGTTTCCTGAGCTGGTTCTTGGACAGGGTATAAAGATTTGAAGCTGTTGTTTATAAAGAGGGGGAGATGTGATCATTGCTGAGGATCAGCTGAGATTAAGGCAATTCTTTTTGGCAGTTTTAAAAAGACAAGAGATGGTACTAACTGTTCTTGCCCCTCTTAATATACATTATCTCCCAATACAGATGCTACAGTAGTGACATTTGAATAAAGAGAAGTTAGAGATCACAGTATTCCTCCATCTTGCACTAACATGCTGGAATTTGGTCTCTCCCCTCTGCTTTCCTACAATGACAATAACTTTAAAAGAAAACCTCAGAAGGAAGAAACCACTTCCTACTATAAACTACAATTTGTCAAGGAAAATAAATTTCAAAGACTCAATCCCGCCAGCCACTTTCTTCTTGCTGCCAGTGCCTATTGTTACTTTATTATTGTAGCTGCAGCAGAGAAAAATAAATCTTGGGGTTTGCTTCATGTTAGTTATATTTAGCAGCTGCAAACCAGGAGTGCATATGACACCATATGTTCCCTCTGCTGGACGGAACTTACAAGATCTACAACCAACTACTGGAGAATGTTGTCTATATGTTACCAACACGAAACCTGAGATATCAAATCCAGCATGAGGGTATCATCTAGTGACCAATCCATGCAACTGCGACACCCCAGCATGGCAAATCTGTGTTCAGCTCATACTGAATTGTGTTTGATATGTGGTGGTGAGAAGCAAGACAGCAATTTTCTTTCATGTATTAAATCCGTAACAGGAAGTGGCAAACTTCAGTGGTGCCTGCTTTTAATTCAGAAAACATGCATAGCATTAGATCTCACTGGAAAGTAAAAAGTTTAAAATAAAGGATTTTTTAATGAAATTCGCTGTTTCTTAAGGATCATCAGGGCAAGGACCAGAAGGAGAAGGCTTCTCATCTTAGGTGTTTATTTTGCAGACATTACTAAAGAGTCAAGAACACATATTTAAGCATGGCCACCTAAAAGACATTGTATTACCAGAAGTCAAAGCAAGGCCTTACCAGGTTGCAAACCATGAAAAGCTCCCACGAAACCTTTCATAAGTAGTGGGGTTTTAACTGGAGATAGAGAGCTCTACCCGTTTGAAATGATGTAGAGGGATAATTACCTCCAAGAGGACCATGTCCTCTCTGGACTGAAGTGCTGTGTCTCCCCAGCAGTGACGGCACAGACAGGGCTGTGCAGCAAACCACCCATGGGCAGCTACTCCTTAGAATAACACTCTGCAGCCCAGGGGCTCAGTGTGAGGAGAGGCTGTCCTGCTGTGTTCTGTAGGTTTCTTGCACTGTACATTCTCATCCTTCTCCTGGAACTCCTTCTATTTTATTTTCTTCCTTTTTTCCTCCTGCCCCTTTCTTCTGCCTTTCTGATCAAGCCTGTCTGCACCCCTTCAAGTTTGGTTTGTGTTCAAAAAGGAGGGGGAAAAAATCAGACATTAATTGAAATCCCTGCATAAAGCTTTTGCCAAATGGACTGATTGTTTCTTCTTTCTCCCAGACTCTCTCAGTGTATCTTGCTGAACATTAATTAGTAATAAAAACACACCTGAGACCCAAATAGCACAATTTTTTTAATTAATATGGTCATAGCCATTTCAAAGGCTCTCAACAACTCCAGAAAACCTCCTCAAAGTAACAATTCACCATTGCTCCTGTGAAATGCCATAAAATTTTTGCTAAAGAAATACTGCTTGTAGGACCAGATCTGTCACCAGGGTCTGCCTCCTGATGCCAACAATGTGCACGGACTGAAACACCACCTGACCCTGAGCCACGGTGGGTTTGTGACACTGAAGTGGTCAAAACAGCCAGAGCAGCAAACCTTGCCCTGGGTATTGCCATCTCTGTCCTCATGCAAGAGTCAGAGCAATTTGCAGTCAAACAAAGCAGGAAATATTTGTCATTAGTTCAACTCTGACCTTTTCAATCTGTTTAGGTTTCAGACAGAAATAGGAAATGAGTTCCACAATCAGGAAGTATAGCTGCTAAAGGCATGTGCCCCCAGGGGCTTGAGGTTCAATCTCAGACAAATTAAAGGCTGCTAACTTTGACCTCAGTGAATCACAGGGATTACCTAGCAACAAATTTTCTCAAGATCTGAGTTTCCCAGGTGTCCCAGCTCTCAGGGCAGCCTCCCCAAGCATGCAAAGCCCAATTCCCTGACAGGAACCAGGAACCCTGTGGGTGTGTGCAGCACAGCTGTGAGGTGTGGCTGCAGAGTGCGCAAGCAATGGGCAATTTCACTGATTTCTAAAAGATTTTGTGAATGGTGAAGCTTTATGACTAACTATAAGCTCTGGGAAAAAAAAAGACTCTCACCTCTAAGGAGGGAACAATATTGTCATGTATCCAGAGTTTAATCCCAAGTGTTGCTGGTCCTGCTTTGTCTAAACTCTTAACTCTTCCCATTACCTCTCCACAACAAACTGCTTAGTAAAATCCTCTTTCAGATATTGGAGGGGAACACTTAGGAAAATTTCAATTATTTCTCTAAACTGGAGCTGAGGGAATGTAATGGGAAGATGGGAAGAATCATTCCAGTTGTTTTCAACGGAAAGAACAATTTCCTACCCAAACAGCATGTGCTCTCCCCATCCAGCTCTCTGCCCTTTCTGGCTATGCAGGAATCTGCCTAGATTTAGTAGCCAAAGCCCTGACATCAGAGCAATCACAGGATGCTCTGGACAAAACAAAGTGAGAGGGTCACAAACCACTCATACCAACAGCAGCACAGTGAAACATCCCTCAAAGTGGTGTTTGTGGGCATACACAGAATTCCTACGTGTCTGTTATGCCAACCCTGCCTTCAGCTACCAAATTCACAAAATGAAGTGGTATCAACCAGATCTAACGAGAACTAATTCTTGAAGAATCCTCCCTGTTGAATAGAAGTGTCTTCAGAAAGGGAAGGTAAAATACATCCCTGAACCAGCAAGCATCAGTCTGAATAACTGATATTTTAGTAAATGCATAAATCATTTCAAACAGGGCAATTTTATGTTCACACCTATTTTTAGATAGGGCTGTGGGGACACTGCTTCATTAGTGTGTAGCACAGCCTCATCCCACAAAAAAAGCAGCCCCTAATCTGCAAATACAAATGTGGTTTTATACTGGAACTTACATCTAACATAGGTAGAGAAATAATGTCCGTTGCACACATTACTCCAGGGACAACCTAGAAATACAGACAAATTATTTATAGTCTTATAATTTAGCATAGAAAATGGGCCTGTTTGGAATCTAGGTGAATCTCCATTATCCACTTCCTCTGTGAATCTAGCTAGCTAAAACTGTATCCTAATTTTAAAAAAGACAACATATGAGAGCAGTGTCAGATCAGAGAAATTAAAATATATTATTTGCTCTAACTGTCAAATCTTGCCAGAAGTTATTTTATTTCTGCAAGCTTACTTGTAAATCTTAACTCTACTGATACTGTTTGTCTTGGAAATAACTGCATGATTCTGCTGTTAAATGTATTCTGTATTAATTATAAACCTCATATGATAAATAGTAAATTAATACTTTATTATGAAAACCAAGATATTTAATCATCCATTTCATTATAGTAGCTCTTCTGTTTTATAAATGCCTTTATTGCAAAATATTTGACTTATAGAAAACATGACAGAGGTAAGACTTGGCAAACTAACACAGACATAAAGCACAGATATTGATTTAAAGCGTATCTATGAAAACGCAAGACAGACAAATTAAAAGCTGTATTAAGGGAGAAAAGACAGACCCTCTAGCTATCAATTAAAGCACCAGCTGTTATCTTACCCCAGTCCAGTCAAGCAGTGATGTGTAAGGCAAAAGTTTATCCAAGTTTTGAGTTTCTGGACACATTCTGCAGTACAGGGAGGCTGAATGCAATGTAAAAAGATTTATAAGGGCAAGGTTATATAAACAATCAGTTAACAAGAGTAGGTTTCACAGTTCCTTATGTGACACCTTTTCAGGGACAAATCCTGCTGCTGCCTCTGAAACAGCTTCCTCCATGGTGGAACTGGTCCCATTCTGTGCACAAAAGGAGGAAGAGAAGTCCAGATGGCTGCAGGGCTGGGTCAGCTGCTTGGCTACAGCTCAGCACTGCAGGGGTCCTTTGTCCTTTGCACTGGCTAGACTGAGCAATCAGCTACTAGAGGAGAATATCATGATATGCCAAATCCTTACAAAAAATGGTTTGGGCTAGGATAGAGGAGATTTGTTCCTCAGCTCCAATCTCCAGAGACCTAAAATAATTATAAATCCATTTGCTCCATTAGAGAAAACAAGAATACATTTGAAAAGCTTTACTGCCAATCTGATTTTGAGAAGTCTACATATCTTCTAAACTACTGAAACTGTCCCTTAACACCACAAAATGCAGGTCAGTTAACATAAATCATAACCAGAAAGTTTGGAAATGAGTCGGTTTGTAACATTGTGGCTTCTTCAGTGCCAACTCGAGTGTGCAGGAAAGCTCAATGTGCACAGGAAAAGAAATACCCACCAATGATAAATTCTTGAATGGGGTCAAACGAGTGACACGTCGACAGGTTCTCAGAAATCCACCGAATAATCTGGCAGAAAGAGAACAGGGAGTTTGTCACAGCTCTCTGTTTAAGCATATGTTGTTAGAGACTATAACACTTTGGGTTTGGTAGTAACACTTGGTACAAAGTAGTGATGCAGATACAGATGTTTTCAGGACAGCCTGGACCAATACAGGGGTTTAGGGCAGCCCAGCTGATGAGCCTCCTGGCACTGCCAAAAGGTCCATGTGAATCAGGACATTTCTTTGGCTGATACCATTCATGCCCTGACTCTGCCTCATGTAAGACATCAGCCACGGGGAAAAATACCGCAGAGGTTCTTTTCCCACCTGCATTTCCAAGTCTTCTGTGTGTTGGAAGTACAGCAGGGCACAGTGTAGAGCTGCCAATCTCTCACTGTCCTGTTTGCTCTTCTGCAGGAGCTGCAGCAAGGCACTGTCAGTGATGCTCACAGCATACAGGTTCCCTGCTCTGCAATCCAAGGCTGTTGACACCAGTGGGGATCGGATGGAGCAGGTTTGTAACCTGTCAATTCTTGCATCCTCACCTGAAGAACATTGGTTTGAGAACAAAAATGCGTAAGAACACAAAATTTGGCCACCACCAGTACTTCCCTTCAGACTCCTGGGTGCCCAGCAGTAAGAAACAGTCTGCCTCTTGCATTAGCTGCCCTGATATTAAGCTGAAGAGAAGGAGGAATAGTGCTGGCTGCATACAGGAATAGAATAAGGAGCACAGTCCATGCCCAGTTCTCTCCTTCCCTACTGCTGACACAGGGAAGGTGCCCAGATCCAAGGCTCACAGTGCTGTCCTAAGGCAAATCAGAGTACATGTGATGGAAGAAGGAAGGGCACAAGGCAGGCAGCACAAGTTCAATACCAGAATCAGCACCAGTTGGTACAGTTCAGTGCTCACATGCAGAATCATGACACAAACTTGCACTGGTGGTTCTCTTACCATCAGTCACAGTGGCCAGAACAGGAAGGTTCGACTCTATGGTTACTCACTGAAGCATGAGACCAAAACCACTTTATTTATGCTAGCACTAAGGTTCACCATCATGGTACTACAAGGTACTACATTTCAGACCCTTTGCAACACACAGATCAGGCTCAACACACAACAGTGATGCTTCCCACTCATTTTTAGCAGAACTGTATCTCATTATGCAAATAAAACAGGTATCAGCTTCCTGGGATGCTGCCCCAGCACCAGTTTCCACAACTTATGTCTCCTTCACCCAATCAGAGCAACAGATTTCTGTTTTCAAACAAAGGCACCCCATATCCAGAAATAAACCACTTCCCATAAGGACACGTTAGTTGGAAATGGAATAACATGTCTCTCAGATGAGACTCTAGATTAAATTGCATCAGCCTGATCAGGTGAAGGAAACACAGATTTCCTCTCCCCACACCCTCCAAACACACACATTTAGAACAACTCAATTGGAGGAAGGAAATGTAAAATCAAATTTACATCTCCATGTGAAATTTGAGAACAGTGGAGGACCAAGAACCATGTGCAAAGATGGGGGAAGGGAAACTATGAAACCAAGGCAGACTATGTCAAATTCAGTGAAAGGTCTTCTTCCATTTCACAGCAAACTATAAATATGCAATACATGAAGTATAAAATGTCACTTCATCTTTTCTTTCTAAAATGGAAAGCGGCAAAAATGCCATTCTTATTTTTTCAGTACCTCTCCTTCTTCAGAACACTGTGCAATAAAGGAAACATAGAGAAATACAACTTTTATGAAAAGGGATTTGAAAAGTTTCCACATCAACAGTAAAATTCCTTAAGCAGCAGTCTTACTATACCTGTCAGAAATAAACTATAGCACAGCAGGTCAGGATGTTGAATATTCAGGAGGTGCAGGAACTGGCCAGGCAAATAAGCAGCCACATAATAGTCTATTCGAAGAAACAACAGTGGTCAGTTTAGCACTTGATCACTTATTTACTTTAAGAGGCTCTTTCACATGATTCTCATTTGTCCCACTTCTCTGTGATGGAATTGATTATATCTAGGAAGTATAAAAGGAGTTAATTAAAAGCTGCTGTTGTATTAACACAGGAAACACCAGTGGTACATTTGGGTTTCCAGGGGAGGATTCAAGAGACTTGAGACACTCAAGAACTCAGCAGCTGATGTCCAGAGCAGATTCTGAGGCAATTTCAGAGGAAGCTGCTTACTAATAGTGAGGTGTTGCAATATCAAATGCCAAATATAAAAGTTAATAATAAAAAAAGAAGCAAAATAACATAACTATCTGAAGTCAGGAAAAAAATCCTTTCCTTCTAGGGAAAGGTTAGTCATTTGTCTCCCTACCAGGGACAGAGAACGGCAATCACACAGGGAAGTAACCCAAGTAACGTACCAAGATTCATAAAAGCCACTTCCTTCAATTGATGAGATTCTGTTCTGTCTAGAGAAACTGTAAAAGTTTTGTTGTAACCTGGGGAAAAAATAATACTACTTTAAAAACCCTCAAACAATAAACACCATTTGTTACCTATGACTTTGTAGCTAGAAACTTATCAGAGCCAATACACCCAAACAGGGATATTTTAGAGTGTTTTATGGGGTTGTCTGCACAGACAGATTTACTTCATCCTAAACAGAGTTGCTGCACATTTAGTAGACTTTCACCTATACAATGCAGTCCTTTAGTGTGTGAAAACCAGCCATGTACTGCACAGCCTATGTTTGTGTTTAAGGAATCATTCCATCTCAGGGCAAGCTTGTGTAAAAATACCTTCCTTTTCTCAAAAAAAACCCCAAACACAAATCCTTTATGTAGTTGTGTTTCACATTTTGGTGATCTTTCAACTGCTCTAAAGAATTTCCAGTTTGTTTATCTGCATGTCCTATGGCTCTAATTTAGTTCAACTCAGCTTAAACACAGGCCAATATCAGACCTGCTGTGTTTGCATGGGCTTTGCATCAGCACAGCTGTTGTTTTATTCCAGACTTGTACCACACGTCTTCTGGCACCCAGCAAGAATGACGCAAAGCCCTCAAACTTCCTCCATCTCTGAGAAAAGCTGAAGATTAAAGTAATTAATGGTGTCATGACCAGGATGCCACTTAATAGTACATGAAAACTCAATATAAACCCCACATTTTACAGGACCACCCAGGAAATAAAGTTGCTCATGAGCCATATTTCAGTCACTCAGCCAGGGCATGAATGAATTCCTGACTCTAGCAGAGAAATATGCTTCATATGTGCTGCTGAAAATTTTTTAAGAGACCTTCAAGACTAACACCATCACCAGAGATAAGGGGTACCAAAACAAAGTTTTTCACATGGAATACTGACTGAAGTTTGCTTGCAATGAATCAGTATACTCATCATTCCCAACTTGTGACTTGCCTCAAAGTACATGCAAGCTGAGATGAGCACTGCAGGATACAACTGCAACATCATGACTCCTCTGTTTTGCGACCATGATGGCTTTAAAAGGGGTGAGAAGCTTCCAGCTGAGTCTACAGATGCTGCAGAACAAACTGAACTCCTTATATGTCTCCAAAGTCTGGCTTATGGGCCCAGTATATACCACTAATTCTGTGGATCACCACAGGATCAGTCTTAAAAAAAGTCCCTTGTACGACTGACCAATCTTACATGAACCCACAAGCAGCTCTGCACCAAACAACTCCATTCCATGGAGGCCATTCCAGACTTAGCTACTCCATATTCATCCTCAGTTTCTTCCTAGCACAGATTAGGACATACAAGATCCATGGCTGGCTCCAAGCAAAGCAACCAGACTCTGGCTACACATCAGGTACATCTGGGGAGTTCAGCCCTTCATAGCAGTGCAATGCACAGTGTGCAACACCCAAAGAGGACTTCTCCAATTTCTTGATGCCTTCAAGAACACAGAAACATAGTTCACTCCATGCCACAATGTTCCAGCAGCAAAGCCACATGTTAGTGCAGCTCTGACATATGAAGTGTCCTGACACAAGAAAGCAAACACATAAGGTGGAACTGAGGTACGTTGTCTACTTGAACAGTTACTCCATCCTATGAAGCTTCTCAGTTGAGAAATAATTTGCCTCTCTTATCCGTGTATCAAATGACAAAATCCTGCTAACAACAAGTTTTATTCTGATCAGAATCAAACAATGTTTTTTATTATCTTAAACCAAAAAAAGATCTTAACTTGAAGAGCTAGAGCACCACTTACACAGCAACTATTCTTAGAGTCAGTGGGTGTTGCGGCTCTTGCTGTGAAAATGACACGTTAAACTGGAACTCTAAACAGACATTCAAGCTAAGAGCTGCTGGCTCTATTTCCCACACAAATGCCTTATGGCAGAAGTACAACACACCTGCAAGCTCCCACAGATTTCATTGATGTCTGTGCTCAGCACGCCGGAAAGTCTGGCTAGAAATAAGGGACCAAATTAATAAGCATTTACAAGGCCACTGGTTTGAAGCTACTTATTCAGCATCAGGCAGGAAGTCTACAGCAGAAAAGTCAACTTTGCAGCTAAAGGCAGCTGCTGTCTTTAAACTCCAGCCACAGTGGTTTACTGTCTGCAGACTTTGGTAGTTATTTGTTTTGAAAGGCATTCTGTGACTCTTTCATCACAGTGACATTTTCCAAAATAAAACATAGCAAGTTAACAGGCTAATCTTACCTTTATGTAAAAAATATATGGAGTACATGATTTCATCAGGAGTATCAGAGGCTAGGCTACAACACACACACAAGCCTCCTAAAAAGACAAAATAGGCAAAGAAAACTGATTTGTCCACCTGAATGTCTAGACATCTTTATACTGCATGGAACTAAAGCAAGACTGTTTCAAATTAGAAATTAAAAACAAGCTCTCAAAAAAGGTAAAGATTACAGAAGTATCTGTTAAGTACCTCTAACCATCATTTACCTAATGAAACACAAAATCAAGAAAGAACAGAGGAGACAATCTGGCACAATAGAAACCTCTGCCCTGGCATGGCCAATTCTTCAATTTAGGAGAAGTACATTTTAACCCTTCCCAGTAGAAATCATGCTTTCAGCCAGAAAACTGATCTCCACACACTGCCTCAATCCAGATATCTTCTGTTCGGGGGCTGTCAAATATTCTCAAAACAACATAGTAAAACACATTTTGTTTACTTTTCAAGTAATTTCATATTGGCAGCAGCATGATAGACTACTAGAGCTTTCTCACACTAGAAATGATAGTCATTTCTTCCCTTTCCAGTCCAAAGAGATTTTGATTCCTTTTCTAGGAGAAAAGTCAGTCCTTGGCACAAGCTTATTTCCGCCAAGGTGCTGCCTACAGGAATGCTCCCCACACCCAACCTAATTCTACATCAGACTGATCCTGTTTTGACCCCACTGGATGGAAGCCCTGCCTCCACCTCTTATAAAAACTTTAATCCACTTACTCTGATGTTTTGGCACTTGTGTTAGAAACAGCTTCCAAACCACATCATCCCATTACAGTTGGGAAAGCTCAGCCACAACTGTGACCACTCACCTTTTACCTTTATTGAAGGTTTATCACTTAAAAGGAAAAAAAAAGTAATACTAATACATATGCTGTTCTGTAAAAAAAATAAAGGCTACGTATACAAAGTATACAGAAAATGGCACAATACAGGAAAAGCACAAGTACAAAAAAAGCACAGCTATCAAGATACTTCATTTGATTTAATGCCTCATATTTCACACCCTGAGACTACCATAGCTGTGATACAGATATGGCTGAGACACTTCACACTTCTGCCTTCTGGGGAAAGTAAATACTTTCTTCATGTGCAATTTTTTTTACTGCTTCTTCTTAGCCCGTTGAATATTGTTTGATACAGTTTTGCTTGGATATTTGAGTCATTCAGACAACAGATAGGGCGTTTTGCCAGAGCACTTGGCTTCTTCCAGAGCATGTATAATTTTTAAAGTAGCAGCATCAGGACTCATAAGGAATACTGGAAAAGCTCCAGCAACCCACAATGTTGTTTTATTACCAACAGCTCCCTTCCAGCAGTGCAATTTCTTTCTTGTAAGCTGGAGGCTACTGTGTGCACTGCTCTGTAAACTGCACAACAGCTGAGTGAGGCTGTTCATGCTGAAGTGTCAGTGGGTACTCTGAAAGCTGATCACACAGGCAGCAGCCTTGGGGACTGTCAACAGCATGTGCATCTTCCACCTCGGAGGATATGGTCCAAATGTCAACAAACTGAAGCATAAACAACAGAAAGCAACAAATGGTGCTTCACTAATACAGACAGAAACACGGCAATCTCAGAGAGATCCAAGCAGAGTTACACTGAGACAGTCCCGGCACCAGAGCAGCCAGAGACTGAGAATACACAACAAATTCCTGTCCTGTCCTTACCAGTGCTCTCTGCAAATTAGAGCTGGGTTGTGCTGCTGCAGGAAAAGCTTGTTAGTTACCCTATTGCACCTGTATGGGAAGTGTTTCAAGTGACGGCAGAATCAAGTGTTCTACAGACCCATTTCAAATCATTTGCAAACGGTAAAAGCTGGAGCTGAATACCTCAAGGTGAGAAGACTCACGAAGATATACTTGCATGGACTCTTATCTTTCCAGAAATAAAGGGGGAAAAAGACCTCAATCACAAAGTAAAAAAAAAAAAACCAAAAACCAAACAAAAACAGAAGCATTTAAAAATTAGATTCTACTCTTATTGGGAAATGACAGTTACAACTCTGTCACTTGAAAAATAAATGTCATACAACTGAGACTGTAAGAATCACCTATGAAAACATGATTTTTTCCATAGGAATCTTTACTTTCAAATTCCTCATTTCTGTTCAAGCAAAAGCTCAAGACATAAGGTTGTACCAACATCCCAACGTGCCATTCAAGTGCCGTAATTCAAATACAACATTGCCCCAGGGCATTTTGTGTAGTTGTACTGGCTTAGGAGTGACATGCTTCACTTCAGCCATCCAAACATCTCTCATTTAGACTTCTACACAGCAAATAAAGAAATATGGATTGAAACAGCCATCCTCTGGAGATGCCTATTTCTCTCTAGAAATACAGCTCAGATGCGTAACTTTCAGGTAGATTATTAGGTGATGGTAATCCAGTGTCTGTGTCCTCTTACTGCCTGCATTTTTTTTAATACTGAGAAAATTTAATTGAAAAGCCTTTCTAAAGCACTATGCGAAAACACAACAGTGCAGTGTTTTTTAAATAACCCCTGGATTCTGGACATACAAAATTAATTCTGATACTAGAACTGCTTGATCTCAGCTACTCGAGAAGTGCATCACAGTTTCTGTGTGGAGACATTTTGTCTGTGCTGTGTAAGGCACAGAGCTACTTTTCTGCTGCAGAAGTCTGAGAAAGGAAGAGTGATTTCATCCAGAGTTCAAATTGGCAGAAGTCAATAACAGTTTTATGAAATGGGAAATTGCACGAAATATTCCAGTTGGAAGTTATGCCAATTATTCTTTGCCAGATATGTCCAAATGGTACAAACAGGGATATTGGCATTAATATCTGAGGCATGTTGGCAGTTCCACACAAGGAATCGTCTGAGCCACAAAGAACTTGCAGTTCAGTTCTGCCAATCACCACAGAGGCACAAAAGAGAACATTAGTGGGATTACCCACAGTATTCTTCAACAGCTAGATATGGTTTTAACACCAATATAATTTGCTCCAAACTGTCAGTTACCCAAAACAGGTTGTGAGAGGTAATCCTCAGTTCCAAACAACATTCAAGGAAAAGCCACACACAGTAATCTCATGCAGCAAGTGCAATTGTCAAGTTATGTGTTTCACATTAAGTGCAATGAAAAGCACTTCTGAAAGGTTCCACACAGAATTTAGATACTGTGCTGCCACATGGAAAAACACATTGTATTTCAGGGGAACCAAACAAGAGCCTTGTTGGAGCATGACTTAATTTCATCCTAAACTAAGGAGGTGCTTCAATCTGAACAAACCCCAGAGGAGTGTATGTTAAAAGGAAACACATATATACAAATCAATAATATTTTCTGTTACCGTAAGAAATTGCCTTGCTAACAGAGGAAAAGTAGCCTGATCTACACTTGGTAAACAGAAACTTGGCTCTCTTACTTTTAATTTCCTTCCCTCTAACCTTTCTAAGCATGCAGTCTGCCTTGGTAAGAGAAAAACCCATGTAAGGAAACCCCATTTAATTTGATTTGCATTAATGGTCATTTCAGAACACAGCAGGCCTTGGGGAGTCAGGTATAAAGACACTTCTGCAACACCTCCCTGTACAACCCTGCAGACAGTTCAAAGGTTAAACATGTACCACCTCTGGTTGTCTGTATGCCCTTGTCTAATTTAGAGGCTGAAAAGAGTTCTGGTATTTCTGAACAGATAACTCTTGAGGCCAGTTTTAAAGCAAAAAAAAAGCTCATGACATGCACTAGGATGGAGGGAGACTCCTAAATCCTAAAGGTTTAGGAAACATTTTAGGTCTAAATTTAAGGAATCATATATATACCAAACCCTTGAGTAGCACACCCCAATTTTAGTATCCCGTACTTGGACCTTTGAGCACCACATACTAACAGCAGTATGAAGCTCTCAGAGTTTGTACTGCACGAACTCTGTGTATGTATGTCCACTCTGTAACACAAATACATACTATATTAGAAACCCAGACAACAGACCTAGCCAAAACCTTCCTTGAATTTAATTTCTAACATACTTTTGGTCAGCTTTAACATTAAACTGCTCTAATGTAATACACAACCACACTTTGATACCACCTGTGTTCTGAAACCAGCAGGAAAATGCTACAGTGTGCTTAGACTGAGATATTTCACTAGGTGAGAGCATGACCTCAGTTCTCTGAAGTTGGGCTACCAGAACACTTCTGGGTGACTGTTTTGTTGTTGGTCTTGATATATAAAATCCTTGGTACTTCAGCTAAACTTCAATGCAGCTTTCAGAGGGTAAAAAAAGTTACTAAGACAAGCCATGGTACTTGTCAAGTATATTCTAATGGAATACAAATTTCACACTCACATTATATATATTTGTATTTTTTGTGGGGTTTAATGCCTTACAAAGAAATTTAGTAATCAGTTATGATTACACTGCATGATAATCACTAGTAGAGATATTTTTAACCATACTTGTATTTACTCATTACCTGCTTTACTTGTAAAAACCTGAAGGTTCAAAGATTTAGATGCAACATCTTGGTCTTGACAGTAATCATATCCAAAATTCACAAGTCTATGAGCAAATAAAGATCACCAAATAAATCACTTCATCCACAGAGATTCGTCACAACAAAAAGATCATGAGAACAGCCACTATGTAATGAAAACATACTAATTAAATTATAATCAAGTGTTCTCTAATGCAAGTTAAATCAGGCTTTAACCAGTCTGCTCAATGCTGAGATCCCAATGAGAATCCCAAGACTGCACACACCTACCCAACAATTTTGATCATATCTGCCAACTTCATAGTCTCTTACTGTAGTTTGAAGTGAAAGCAAGTTCTCATGTTGTACTGGAAATCCAAATATTCATCATACCTGGTAACTCAAAGGCTTTGCAGGCTAAGCCCATAATTTAATTTGCAATTAGGAACACTAATTTCAGCAGGAATACTTTAAAAGGAAAGCACAGAGATCACGCTCACATGGAACTTGTTATACCATGACATTTTCAGTCTTGTGCTGCCTGTGTTTTAGTGGTTTTGCATATCTTTAAATCTGTGAGGCCTATTTTTGCCCTGCAGAACATGCAACAAGAGATTGTAGTCAGTCTGCTTTGGATTTGTTGTTGTTCAGTGGGTTTTTTGTTTGGTTGGACTTTTTTCCAGAAAAGATTTTGATCCTGTAGGGATTTCTCCCTAGGCCTACTGCAATAATTTTGAAAAAAAATAAAGTAAAATACAAGCATTGAAGCTCTCACAAGAGCTGGATTTTTTTCAGCCCTTTTAGGGCAACCTGCATGTGCAGGAGCACCTCGCTGAGCCTGATGCACTGAGACATTCCAAGAGCCACAGTTTGGGCATGGCAGAACTCAACTACCCCCGTTATTGATATCTGACTTGGTAGCTTTGGCCTCCCCTATTGTTCACAAAGATAAACAGGCTCTTTTGGAATGTATATTCAACTGACTGAAGGTAGATGAGGATGAGATAAATTATGACAGAGTCACCCCACCCTAACTAGGCTTCTCCTCAGTTAAAAGGAGCCTGGAGGAGACGAGCTGAGGCACAACAATGTGCATGGCACACACAGACAGAACCAGACACAGCTCCACCTCTCAGAGTGCAGCCGCCTGGGAAGAGCACGCTGGAGCAGAACACAGCACAGGCACTGTCTCACAGGCTATAAAAAGCACCTACTGCTCTGCTTAACTGCCCAATAAAACTTGCAACAGCAATTAAAAATGGAGAGCTTCCATGAGAGAAATTCTGACATCAACACTGTAACATGCCCAAGGTTAAAGCAAATTAATTTAAATAGCACAGTGTACTCAAAGGTTTAACCTACAGCTAGCTCTTCAGACAAATAATTTCAAAAAATGGCAGTAAGAAGCAGTCAAGGATTAAATTACTTTTTACAGCTGACCCTGATGAAAGTGAGAACTGGAGGTTTGCACACCGTGTTCATGTTATTTTTATGATTCAGTACCATGTAGGCAAATGCAAGCAAAGATACTGTGGTTTGGACAAATTTTACTTAGGTTTGTAAAACATTACCATACATATTAAAAGGAAGCAAAACAAAACATTAAAAAACCAAACAACTTACTTTAATTGTGTCTCATTTACAGAAATATCCAGGTGTGACTCCAGCTGTTAACCCAAAAAGAAAACAAACCTGTTATTTAGTGAGGTCAGTATACTATGATTAATATTTCACACCAGTAAAATGTGTCACATTCACATTTAACCAGATTCAACATTTTAAAAAAGTTTATTTATCCTCCTTTAATCCTTACAGTCACTCAAAGAAAACCCCACAAAATAGATTCTTTTTTAAAAAGAGAAAATAAACTGAGAGATATTTAACCTCCTGCATTAGAGCAAATTTCAGCCACCAGGACAAAGGTCTACTAATAATTACACATTTTAATTTTTATGTTCTGTTCTCTGTATTTTGGCTGTTTTTTAAAACAATGTCTCACTTAAAACTGACACAAAATTAGCACCTTTTTTTGTCCAGTGCATTTGATAAGCCTGCTTTTTCTATAATTGAATATAAGATCAGTATAATGTCATGAATGTCCCTTACTTCCTTCTAGGTTAATACCTGCAATTCCACTAAAGTTACCTTACTGTGGCACAATCTGATTGACTGAATATATTCTTGACAAGAAAATAATGCAACACCCCCCCAAAAAAAAAACACTGGAAAAACCAACCCCAGTTTTAATCTGAAAAAGCTTCAACAATAAAAGATACTGAAATAGATCTCTCTATTTGTGCCTGAAACACATAATTACACCCCACTAAAACCCATTATATAATAAAATACTCATAACTTACTATTGAGTTAAAATTTTCATCAGGATAAAACTGGACACACCTTAAAGTACTCTTTGATTCCTGGAATTAAAAAGGATGTGTTTGGTAACTAAGAAAGCATATTATATAGACTGAAAAGTGATTGGATACTCCACACCACTCAACCCGCTCTGCTAACAGCCTTGAAGGAGTTGGGGGACAAAAGAATTTAAAAACCACATATAACCCCCCTCACAATAGCACTGTGACTTGCTTCCTTCCTGTGCCAGATCATTATCTGCCAATCACCTATAATTGCGTGGGCTCTCCCTTGAAGCACAGCAATACATGTCTCACACATTCGAGAAAGTTAAAAAAATGTTTTCCATAACGACTTATATGGCAAAAAGAACTGTATCTTATTTTGGTCAGTTCAAAAGGGTATCTCAGAAACAGACACAGGACTACATTTCTCCATCACAGTTCACTTCCTGTCACTCCCTAACACGCACTCTCTTTGTGGCTAAGAAGAGTTAAGAAAAATCATTTTTCACTTACACAGAACCCATCAAGTGCAAATAGTCCCTCAGACAAAACAAAAAACTCAAACCCAAAGAGTTTTAGAGTTTCTAGCCAAGAACTTGTCCTCACGTGGTAACTCACTAAGTCTGCATACAAAATACTTTCTAGATGTGAATTCTGTAGAACAGAGGCATAATATTCACAGCAGTTTGGGGTAGATTTAGATACTTTTGAATAAAAGATCTTCCTAAAGCCAAAAAACTCAATAAACCTACCTTTTGTTATAGAAAGCACTAAGACCACCAGTCTTCTTGGAATTTACCAAGCACAACAACAGCTAAGGCAAGTCTGGCTTTTGCTTTAGGTTATTTGCAGCAGGAACAAGACAGACTACCCTAATGAAAACAAACTCCCACTCATCACTCTGAACAATCAAAATTTCACTGTCACTAGAGAGGCAGGAACAAAGCTGCAAGAATGACTTTCATCTCACCTTTGGAACAATGTAGAAGAGCCTTTGTTCCATCATATCCCACTGTGCCCAAACAAGATCATCCGCAACTTTGGCTCTTGGAAGCTGCCCTGACTTTTGAATCACCTACAGAGAAAGAAAGAACATCAGAAGTCATCAAATAAGGTTCTGTAACAATTATGCACAGTCTGTGCTTTAAAGAGAAAAGCAATGCCAGAAGTGGCACAAATACTAAGGTGCTTGAAGGAAACACGCTCCTTGTCAGTGACAGAGAGTCCACCCCTGTTGTGTGCAGGGTGCTCAGTTAAAGATGGGAAGTACAGTTGTCAGGGTGCACCTCCTAACAAATCTTTCCTGTCAGACTTCCTTGCTTGCCAGAAATTCACCACTTAAGCTGCTCAAAGTGAATAAATCAGACAGCACTCTTCATCATAGAGGAGGGAAATACCATAGCCTGTTCAGAATCAGCTTCATTAACCACTGAAGGAAGAGGTGTCAGCTCGAAAAGAGACTTCTGTCCAAAGTCTCTGCCACATGATACACACCTCTGGAGCAGAGACTGGAGTTGTGGAAAACTGCTGGGCTTGTATAAATGCACTTGAAAAGATGCAGGGGGAATTCATGCCAACCAAAAGAAATCTGTGTGTCCGAAGGACATCAGATCAATCTGTTTCCTGATTACACTTAGTCCTCACTCCACTACTGTGGCCTAGCATATAAAACCCATCTGCTTTGTGGGTTATGATGATAAACTTGGATAAAACCATGAAAGACAAAATGACCAAAATCAGGTATTTAACTTTTCCTTCCAGGTTTACATTTGTCTCCATAAAGCAAAACATTGGCTTTCATAATACAATTCTTTACTATATTAGATGCATGTTTATTAATCATAAGTCTTTTAAGCAAAACATCCATAATTTGTTAAGACAAATTTATGTTAAAAACAGGAAAAAGGGATCAGGGGAAAAAGAGATTGGAACATTCACTGTACTTGGACTGTATCTAAGTTTTATATTGCTTGTTTGCTTATTTTTTAAGCAAATCCTTTACTGGGATCACACAGACTCACAAAAGACAAAGTTAGGAAGGTGATGCTGCAAATACTTAAAATGGTTTAAAGATTAGTATACACCATGTTTACTGTCAACTTCTAACACACAAAAGTATTTAGCAACAAATAAACCCCACTAAAATAAATAACTTTCCTCAGAAATTACAGGCTATACAGGTTTATCAATCAGCTTTATGGCTACCTGCATAAGTTGCCATATTACCAATACTCTAGCTAATATACTTTGTGTTGCTCAAGTATAAAACTACAAAAACTGTTAGCTACATTTACAGATTTTTATGTTTTCAATTAAAGCAAAAAACCTCAAAACCCAAGATTTTTCAAGTCTTACCACTCTGTGTTCTTCTTCTGCAACAACACGAATGTCAAATAGTTCAATATCTTTAAAACATAAGACAAATCATTAGAAACATACATTTTTAAATGCTTTTATTTAGCTTATTAAACAATCTCACACCTAAGACTTCTATAAGAACACCTAAGAGCCAGGAAAGTTCAACTCAGTGTAAGAGGAAATCTGTGCTATGTGAACACAGGTGCCTACAGAGACCTGGATTCTCTCCCTTCCCTGAGCCAAGGGCGGCCTCAGCCACAGCAGCTCATGGAAACAGTTCCCTGCCCACAGCAGCAGGGGCAGCACTGCCTGCAACATGCCCAGCCAAGCCAAGGAGCACACGTGCAAGGATGAAGAGCCCACAGAGCTGCATCCCCGTGCCCTGTTTGCCTTCCTACCATGAACACCCCTCACAGTCTTCTCCTACACGGAATTCCTGGAAGTTATTCACAGTTTGCCTGTACAAAGAGTGCAACATTCACCCAGCAGATGTTATGCTTCTGCTACAGTTCACAGCGCTATGTGAATGTATAGGGAGGTGAACTCTGCCCACCCAAGCCCAGCTACCCAAGGCTGGTGTCTGGCTTAGAGAAGATGGGCCTCTCCACAGAGATGGTCAGAGCAATCTCACTCAATAATACTGAAAGGCAAGAGCAATAAACACACTTTTCCAAGTGTCCATCTTCATCTATTCCATGCCACTGGATTGGGCTGAACATGCAATAATAGATGAAACCAATGAACTATTGTGCTATTCTTATTTCACTTGTCACACATTAAATCACAATCCATCTTTCACAGTCAATTGATCTGCTCTGAATCTATATAGGCAGCTATAAAAAGTCTATTTCAGCTGTTTTATAAGTAAAGATAACTGGTGAATGCATGAACTAAGCAACTAACTGAAGTCAAAGAAGCCCATTCTGTTAACACTAATAAAATTCCCGTAAATCATAGTTTTTGAAAGACTTCGGAATACCTAAAATAGCTCACACCACTCTTTTCCTGTTTTTTCTCAGCAAAAGTGTACCAAAAATACAATCTTAAAACAACCACCTTGAAGTAAAAAAATTGCTATGTATTTTGAAAATATTAACTCACATTTATCTTCTGAAACTAGCAAGAGGCGACTTTCTGTAGAAGCACTTCTGTCCTCAACTGGATAAAGAAACTATAGAGTGTCATAAAAGTAAGTAAATAACCAAAGTAGTTTAGAACACTTATCTAAAATGGGGGAGGAGGGGGTGTTAGATGTGTATTTACATATTTTTACATTAAGTCAGACATGTTAATGGTATTTAATTAACAAAAATAACAAAAATAACCATTATTACACATCAATCACTATAATTGCAAACTTCAGGAGGTTGGAGAGAATTGAAAAGCAACCTCCATGTCAGAGAAATATTCTGTATCAAACATTTTACGGAGCTTCATTTTTTCAATTCCATGAAGGAATATGGGGACACTCTCTCTGTAACAGCTGCAAGATAACAGGAGATATTTCTGCACTCCACTGTGGTTTCCCTCTGGTATAGTGGATTACAAAGGTTTATCCTTAGATTAGTTGAATAATTTACCTGCACTCGAATGCAGCTATCCACAGCCTTCAGGACTCTCACATTATTAATGGGATGAATTTCAATTAGCAAGGCTAAATATTTGGATACTGAAAAGAGAGTATGTTTTAGAGAACATTCTTTTATGAACACGATTTTGTTTTCTAAACAGAAATTATGTGGGAAAGAAAGCAGAAGGGTACAATATTTCAAACAGCAGTACCTGACTGTAATAGCTGACTTGCTGTCTCTTGCTCTGTGTACTGACGGAAGGAGACGGCTGAGGACGGGGAAACACCAATACAACCACAGTGAGTTTGTATGTTTGACATCCATCTCATAAAACATTCTTGAGGAGAGAGCACCACAATTTTTCTACCAGAAACATGTATGCTAAAGGAACAAGAGAAGCTCTTCCACAAGTAGGAGGCAGGCATAAATGCAGGAAGGGGGAAGTGAACAAAGGGTCAGTGTGTCCTAGACTTTCATTTTAATAAAATGGCAATATCATTCCAGCTGTGCCTTTATGTTGTTACCTACACTATCTGGTGACAGATAAACTGCTGTGGGCAACAGGTCAAAATAGATTTAAGTAGTTCTAGACCTAAAAGCATGACCCTACTAAAACTAAATCTTTACCAAAAGAGTTTAATGATAAAATACATATTTACCCAATAATGTCCTTTCATTGTTGATTGAACAGCTGATTATGTGCAGATCCTTCTCGAACATATAGAGATGCTACAGAGAAACATGGGAATGTTAATAAATGTGCTTTTTTAAACTACCTAAAGGAAACTATCTAATCCCTTCTCCTCAGGAAAACAATGCTGTCCTGTACACAGTTTTTAGCTTTAAACCAAATCTTTCCATGGCCAGAACCAGCCTCAGTTGTATCAGTTCTCCTTTTTCTCATTTGTTTGTCTCTTACTGGTTCTTTTGAGCTCTGTGTTGCCAGTAGAGCTGCACAGCAGAATTTTATGTAAATACAAAACTTCACCCATGTCACACTGTTAACAGGGACACCTGCAAAGGCCTGTTATCATGAAGCTACTTACGGAATTACAGTATATTCAGTTTTAGAATCAAATGATTTCTTATAAATGGCAGCATCAGACTGAGAATGCACACAGAGAGAAACCCCCAAACATTCAGATCTTAGCACACATGTTCAGTGTGAAAAGGAGTGGAAAGGGCTTGAACTGGTTGCTTAGAAATAAAGATTGCAGGGGTGATGCTTTACTGCTCTCAAGCCTTTCAGATGTTCTGTAATGTGCTGCACCTTAATACTATTGAGAATCATTTTAATACCTTCTCTGGGCTCTCTTTTGTTTCAAATAAGGATATACTCCTTAAAGACATAATGCACTGTGTTGCAAGACATCAAAATCTGAGAGTCCAGCACTGCCTTTACTAGAGAGAAAACAGGTACTGCTCTCACCTCATTTTGTTTCGTTTGAAGATCGTACAATCCAATATGAGTATTTCTCTGATTTCCCTATGGATGGAAACAAATTAGCACTGGCAATATAAATACATACAAAGTTAAACATTGCTTTTATTTTTTTTCCTCTTCTCCCTGCCCCTTGGCACACATCTTCACACACTTCCCTGTTCTATAAACCGACAGTTAATTATCTAATTCCAAGAAAGCAAATCCTAATTCGAAGAGAACAAAGATTTATTTTTCCCTTTTAGAACTAACACATGGGATAAAGCTGAAATGTCGCCAATCCACAGCCCACAAGCCATTGCATAAGCCAAGTGCCTCTCTCTCACTTTGCTTCTAAACTGGTTTTAGTTACAGGCAGCAGGGCCGGGAAGAGAGATGTCTGTACAAGAACCAAAAGGGATGCTATGGCCTCTGGAGATTTAAGGCTGGTATTCCAAACCCCACCAGCTTGGTGGGTTATTGCTCCAAAAGGGGGTACAGAAACATCAAACATCCAAAAAAACCCAGCTCCCAGTGATCTGGTTGCAGCCTGGAAAGAGGATTTCAGCTGTGCCTTAGGAAGTGATTGTTTGAAAGCTAAACACATTCACAAGCTCACCATAAGCCTTCTGCCTTTGAAGAGAAGTGTCATACACGTCCTTTCTCACTTACTGACAAACAATGATTTTGTTTGGGGCACTCATTAATGTTTGAGACTATATAAATCAATTTATTTTTTCTTCTTGTTAACTCTTATGATGCCTTAAGTTTTCCAAAAATATTAAAAAAGAAAATTCAGTTGCCAGCATATATTGTATATCAAATCAAACTGATGTCTATTAATGTCCTTTAGGTATAGGCACTAAATTGCTAAACTGCCGAAATTTAATCCAGCCACATAGGCTTGCTCAAACAGTGAGCATCATTGTTTTTAACTACAGCTTGGGGGAAGAGGAGAGAGATCTGTGCTTATTTACAAAGTTATGGCATCTTGCTTTTGTGAAGTTAAAACAAAAGCCTGAGTATTCACTTCCTAAGGGGTCTATTTCTGAGTGTCTCATTATTGTTGTGGCAATGACAAAAGTCTTTGACTTCTGATTTAAACAAGGAAAACAAAACGTCTTTATATTAAGTTAACAGAGGCTGCAGGCCTCCTAATTTAAGATTAAGCAAGTGCTTTCACAAATAACCATTCTTTCCAAGTGTGTGTCTGAAATGCCAACACCCTCTACTTAAATACTGAAAAAGACACTTTACAAGACTGGTAACAGAACTACATCGATGCCCATAACCACACATAAGCTAAGACACTTGTTTTCATGTGCCCACTAAAGATTCTTGCATTGCCTTTCAACTAGAATTCACTTCTGTTAAAAATATCTTCCTTGACACCAACTACTAATGTCACAGAAGACAGACATTGTCAAAACCACAATACCCTAAAGTAAGCTTGAAAATAAAGCTCATTCTCCACCCTCCCCTGGTTTCACACAGAACACACTTGACTTTCTCTCACTTAGGAGACAAAGGTTGCTTTCTACTTGTACGTATTAGGAAACAAGCCAGGGCAGCTCAGTTTAGTTTACATCCTCCACCCCTACACCTCCTCTCAAAGAACAGGCTACAAGTCCCAGTTCCACAAATTCCATCAATTGTTTTGACCAGATCTCCAAGAACTACAGTGGCAGCTCAGACACCCACCATGCAGGCAGACACCTGCACTTGGATGGGTGAACCTTGAGCTACAACTCATCCCTTGTGCCATAAGCAAGAGCCTGAAGAGCATACAAGGCAGTTAGACTATCAGAGGCCCAAAAAAGCTTAGTGTGAGATTCCACAGATGCCAGACAGCAGCCACATCACATACACACAGTACCAGGTCTCCTGATGAGCTAGATGGTTATTTGCACTAAGTCTTTAGAGTTCTGAGTAATGAAAAAAACCCTCAACTATTTGAAACATTCTTTAGTATTGTTTTTATGGTTACTGTTGTCTGGTACAGACTCCCCTCTCTTTGCTTGCACTAAAGGAAACATCCACCCACAGTATCACACCTTGATGAAGGACTCACCTCTTCCCTTAACCCTAGGGAAGCTGGAGAGTTTTAGCATTGCTGTGCCAGAGGGGAATGAATGGCAGCCCTGCTCTACTGGAGTTCATCCCATATCTGTACTCTTCAAGAAGCAAGATCCTTCAGGATCCAGGTGGCTCTACAAACTTTCTGAGCCACAGAGTCAAGAAGCACAGCTTGTCTCATCAAGGCAACGAGACAAGGTGTTACCTGAAACTATGTCAAAAATCTCTTGGAACTAAAAGTTAAACACATGCCATGGAGTGCAGAATGCTATGGTAAGGTTAGCTCTGGATACTTCAAGACATCAAATAAACAATGGTTACTTTAAACTACTTGCAATAAAGTGCTATAGATGAATCCTAAAGTTACAGAAGAAAGGTACATGCAGAAATACTCTTAGATAAATGGCATCATAACATATATAGATTGATTGCAGAAAACACTTAACTAAAGCATTGCCATGAATTTAAGTTAACACTTCCCCAAGAAATTCTGAGGGTGAAAAAATGTGCCACTTATGAAGAGTTTATCTGCTAAAGAAATTGCCTTTCATTCAGTGAGATCCTGGCCCACCAAAAAAACAAGGACAAAAATCCTATGAAGCTAAACAGGTCAGTACTTTACTCTCCATTTCATCACTCTTAATCTTTGTCTGAAGTGGAGACAGGTATTTTCCTACTGCCTAACCCCCCCCTCAATGTGTAATCAGTTGAGTTTTCATTTTCTAAACCACAATCCAAAAAAATTAAACTACAAGAACTCCATTAGATTCAAATGTAGCGTTACTCTTTACTATATTTTTATAAAGTTTCATGACAGACTTACCTTCCAGGTATAAATAATTTTTCCATTTCTTTCAACATTTACAACGTAGAGTGCTGATGAATTCTCAGAAGTATCTGAAATAAGAAGTATCAAAAGGCACAGGATTTTCAGTTGGGTTGGTTCACCATACAACACATACACACTTTAAGCAAAGATGCTAAATACATGTAATCATTTTTTACATGTAAATACTTACTTATATATGCCAAAATTACTCCCTTCTGGAAACAGAGAGTAATTTTTACACAATGATTTAAATCTGATGAACTTCAACACAAATGGTTAAGTGATTTCAAAACATACAGGAAAGAATTATTTATGTAAGCCCCTAACTCTAATGGCCACTACCTTTTGTTATGAAAATGGAACATACCTTCTCACAGAAAAACAAGCAAAACCAAAAAATTTTTTTAAACTTACATTTATTCACTATAATTATGGGTTTCAAACTGTTAAGTTGCACTCTGACACTACAGAGACAGAACTAGCCCAAAGAAAGTGTTATTTGCTCCTACCTGCCCCTTTAGCATCTCAAAGGAAAGCCTGAAACTAAATTAAATCTTCAGCCATTAGTTCTACCTCACCACCACCACTCCTGTGGCATTGGTACCCCTCCTCCTCAAAATAACACACACAAACGAACAAAACAAAACAAAAACCCTGGAGGTACTCGAGGTGACAAATAGGCATATTTTCCTGATGCTGTTTTTATGTTTTCTGATCTCTGCAACCATCAAAAATGTGATTATCTCACATGGAATTTTTACTAAAAGTGTAAATTTTGCCCTTAACAAGGTTGAACCTGCATGATTGGTTATAGTTTTATAATAACAATGACCTGTAGTTCAGTAAGCATGAACAAAAAGAATTGTCCAAGACTCTTGACAAGCATTTAGTCAAGTTTGACACTTTGCAGATATCACAAAGCTTTGATAGAAGGAAGACACTTAGTGAAACTCAGTTTATCAAGCCTGATAGTATAAACTGGCTTGTACAGCTTTCAGTGGTAAGGGGCAAAAAAATCGTTTACAAGTATTATGAGAAGGAAGTAAATTCTCCATTTTGTCGTGGGAGGACAATGAAAATCCTTTGTGCACATTTAACAATGCATCACTTTCTAATGGTTTCACATCACTACAATACCACTACATCAGGGCTAGCTGGCAACAACTGAGTTGGTCTCAGATAAATACACAACCTGCTTTTTTAGTGGAAACTTCCTGGAACTTAACCATCACCTCAAACTTTCAAGATCAGTACTATGGTCTACACACCTCTCTCTCACACAATACTGCCTCAGAATAGAATTCAGGTAGAGAAGGCCCATGAGAAATCTCCATGTCAATGAATTTCCCTATCACCTGGCACAGACATCTTTAAGATGTTGAAATAGTTCTGTGTCAGAAGAGAATTTCATGTCACTGAACAGTCAGTGGGAATATGGAGCCAAAGAAGAAGTGGCAATGGTCTCCACCCTTGGAAAGTCCTGTAATAAAATCCTACATGTAGAATTACAACTTCTTTTTCATGCCCACAGCCAAGAGCAGCAGATGAAGGGCTGCAAAGACACAACCCGGCCTGCCTGCCCAGCACAGAGCTCTTATGGGTATAACCAGGAGAATGCAGAGCCTGATTTCCTGAAGGCCCCATTGTATTACAAGCAGCTCAGACAAAACTAAGTGGAATAAAGAGAACAAGGCTGGTCCACTTCACTTGCTGCTCCCTTCCTATCATCACAGCCACTCCCAGCTCTCATGCAATTAGCAATTCTTACATGCTATCAAGGGCTTTGAAGACTTAAGGGGAAAAAAATAAATATGGATAACCATAACATTTGAAACACAAAAGTACCATGACTCTTAAAAATTATTTGCTTGATTAGATATATCTTTGATGTTTAAATAAATCTTTTTATTTCTACCTCCCCCCTTCACATTCCTAATGCAACAGCACTGCATGAAGGGAAAAAGTCAGGATACAGAGATAAAAGTTAAAATGCAATACAGCAAAGTTGGTATTGGATCAGATGGACCTTCCAAACTAGAATCTTCTGATTCTGTATTACCAGGGACATTTCCTGAATGAAGACTCTGTACTGCATTTTAAAAAGCTGAGTATGATTGTCCCTTTCCCAAACACAAGTCAACACCATTTTGAGATGCTTATGCCATAAAGATGTAGATCTATCTTTGAATTCATCACAGATAAACGGATACATTTACAGATGAACAAACTATGTGTGGAGATTTTCAGAATTTTACCTCAAACCCCTTCAGTACACCATTCAGCAGTTTTTCAGTATATTATGTAAAAAATCATAATACTTTTAAACAGATTTTGTAAATTATGTCTTAGTAAATAATTGTCTCATTTACTAAGCTGATACTTTTTGTTTTGCTGTCGAACAAGATTTTACAAATCTATTTGATAACAGCCCTTCAGTGTGGGAAGCAAGTTAAATATATTGAGTAAATTAAAAGCAGCCAAAGGAGTTGATTTCAAGTTCATCCCACAGCACATCAGTGATATTTCTGCTGAAGCAATAATTATTACAGTATTATTATTATTTTAATAGGAAAAGGTTTCCACCAGTTTCTGAAAAGCAGAACTGGGCCAGCTGCTCTGCAGATGAATATGAACAAAAAAAAGCCAAAAGCCACACGGCCAGGCATAAGGGGGTCACTCTTTTTTCCAACCACGACCCAAAGCCCTCGCTAGGCTGGATGTCGCACGGTGCTGCGACAGCTGACGCTGCATCTAATTTTAACCAGCGCTCGCTCACCAGACAGACCAAAGTGTTCAGGCTGTGGGGTTTTTTCCTCCCAGAGAGGCGTGGGAGAGAGAACCACGCTAAAACTTTTGTTTGTTTGTTTTGGAAAGGGAGGAAAAAAATTACAAGCCCCAAACCTGCGGAGACGCAGGAGAAAGAAACAAACTGTGGAGTGCAGCAGATCTGCTGGAAGTGTTTTCGGCGTGTGAGAAGTTCCTGCAAGACACCAAACTTGCCCTCCTCAAGTCCCCCGGGACCCGAGGGTCGCTCCCCTCGAGCCCCGGCCGAAGGGGCACAGGCGGCCGCTCCCCCGCCGGCATCCCCCGAGCCTCCCGCCGGGGATCCGCCCCTGGGGTCCCGCTGGGGATCCGCCCCTGAGGTCCCGCTGGGGACACGTCCCCGAAGGTCCCACTAGAGGTCTGTCCCCGAGGGTCCCGCCGGGGATCCTCCCCCGGAGTTCCCACCGGAGATCCGCCCTCGAAGGTCCCGCCGGGGACCCGCCCCCGGGGTCCGGCCAGTGATCTGCCCCAGAGAGTCCCACTGGGGATCCGCCTGGGGGTTCCACCGGAGGTCTGCCCTCGCAGGTCCCGCCGGGGATCCTCCCCCGGGGGTCCCACCGGAGATCCGCCCTCGCAGGTCCCACTGGCGATCCGCCCCCGGGTCCCGCCGCAGCGCGGCTCCTCCGCCCGCGGGCTGGCGGCGCTCGGAGGCGGCCGGGAGGGAGCGCAGGGAGGGATGGTGGGGCTCCCCTCGGCCTGCTGGCAGCGTTACCTGCAGCCGCGGCCGAGCCCCGCGCCGCCAGCCAGGGCCCCACGTCCCTCCACAGCTCGAACTGGGGCAGCAGGCGCAGCAGCATCGCGCCCGCCGCTCGCCCCGGCCCGGCCCCGCCGCGGGGACTCGGCGGCTGTTCCGGCGCTTCCCGGCCCGGTCCCGGCCCCGCCGGCCCTTCCGCTTCCTACCGGGGCCGGGAGCGGCAGGACAGCGCCGCGGAGCCGCCCGCGGCGAGCGGCCCGCCTGCAGGTGGAAGCGGAGACGCCCGTATTCCCGGCGCTCAGGCTCCTCCTCACGCCGGCTGGGACAGTCACAGAGTCGCGGAACATTCTGAGCTGGAAGGGACTCACGAGGATTATCGAGCCCAGTGCTTATCCCTGCACAGGACCATCCTCGAGTTACACCGTGTGCCTGACAGCATTGTCCAAACACTTGCTGCCAGGCTTGGTGCTGTGGCCTGGGGAGCCATTGCCCAGCCACCCTCTGGGTGAAGGACCTTTTCCTAATACCCAACCTTAACCTCCCTTGAGACACAACTTCAGGCCATTCCTTTGAGTCCTGTCACTGGTCTCCAGAGAGAAGTTGGGGTGATCCTTTTTGAAGCTTCACCATGGAGTAACTCTGAGTGCCTCAGACAGCAGCCTGTCAGCAAGGTTGGGTTAGGACTTCTGTCATCTGGTGTTCAGGAGCCCCCAGTGACCTCTTGCCCTCCTCACAACCCCCAGGAAGGGTTAGGTGTTTTCCAGGGCTTCAACCCGCTTCCCTGTTTTCCTAGGGTGCACACTATGAAGTTGTTTGCTGAATAGATTGCGTCTCTCATTATGTAAAACTCCCTATTCCTTCAGTGTGGCTGTGCATGTCCCAGGCCGTATCTACAGGCCCAGAGATCCAAGCAGAATTCCTAGAAGCACAGCTCATTCCTCAGAAGCCACAGTGTTGACTCATTCAGAGTGCTCCAAGTAATAACTCAGTACAGTGTATCAGGCCATCTCAAACCTGTTACATAAAATTAAAAAGTTGATGTAAAAGCCACAAGCATAAAAAAAGCTCTTTACACTTTCTTCAGCAGACTTTGAATTAAGACAAAAAGCCTGATGAATTGGTGACATCTCCCAGCCAGATGGAGAAAGAAGCTCTTAGTCAAAAAAACCCAACTAAATTTCTTATCTCTGCCAAGTGAAATTAATGTTATAACCCATTTGTCACTATTGCTTGAACCATGAAACCAAATTGGAAATTTTGCTCTCTATTTATACTCAGTTTTCCTTTTCTGATTATCTGACTCAGTTTTGGTTGTTAGACCCAGGCTGAAGCTGTGTGGGCACAGGAACTAATCCCAATGGAGCAGCTTCCAGGAAAAGGATGTGAAACCAAAGATCGCATAAAAACCCCCCACCTTTTTATATTTTTTTTATCAGAAATCTGTTTCTGCCTTATTAATGGGAGAATCTCCCTCAAATTTTTAGCTGGAGTGTGTCTTGACCATAGCCAGGCAAATCATTAGAGAGAAGTAGTGACTTTACTGATTGTATTGTACCAGCATCAGCATGATTTTACCACTAACAACAATTTTTGTGCTAATTTCCTATGTGTCTATCAACCCTTTTCACATAGTTCATGTGGCAAGAATTACAAAATTATACCATGACGTGGGTGTGGGGCTGATGGGACATTGCCCCATTGATGGGCATTGATGGGTGCAACATACCTTTCAGCTCTCTCAACAGAACAAAGCTCTGTTCCTGGGAAAAAACATACGGAGCCATAAACCATCGATGTGTTCCGCATCAGGAAATTATACTGAAGAGTTCTTATGAAGAATGAATATCTGAAATACTTATTTAAGCACATGACAGCCTGGCAAAGAGTTCATGACTTTTTTGGGAAGTAGCGCTTACTGAGGGCAACATCTTTTCCCACTATCCCAGTAATAAAGGGTTTATTGTCATCATGTCTAGACAGTTGTTTCCTTGAAGAATGTTTTCAACCAGTCAAACACAAAATATATACATAAATTCTGTTCTCAAGGACGTGGTTAATATGTTTACTAAACCCTCTTGGCAACACAAATAAGATGCAATGTGGAATTTTGGTAGTAAATTGTGCAATTCAAGGTTGGCAAAATAAAATACATTTATTTCAGTGTGTGAAAATAACTTTTTTCAGTCTCTTTATTCACAGAATATCAACATAAATGGAAGATATTTCACTGAAGTCAGTCAGCATCTGTTATGGAAGCCAGTGTTTCATGGAGGTGCTTTTGTATGCTTTGTTTTATAATTAATCATAGGAAATAGTCTTTTAAGTACTAATGAAAAAAATCATCTTGCTATTCCTGCTCTTATTGAACCGTACCTTTCTCTTTTAAATACCTTCATCAAGGTCAGTAACATGCTCAAGCCAGTAACATAAGTCAAATGAGGCTTCTGAAACAATTAAGGTATTCCTCAAAGTGAGAGAGGGGAAGAGAATGGGACTTTGCAGAGTCTCTGACTGTCATCCAAGTGGCCTTTTTGTTTCCACTGCTTCTCCCTCCGTGTCCCCGCTCTGAGGCTCCTTTGTTCTTGCCACAGACTAACCCCTGCTAGTGCCGATGGAAGCCCTGTGAGCACACACTGTCTCAACAGCTGTTGAAGGAGCTCCTGGCTCTGTGTTTATTCTTCCAGCTCCAGCCTCACTGGGACTCATCAGCAGTGTTTGGAAACTTGCTCTTTTTCCCTTTGTGAACTTAGAGTTTTGACTTCATCTTGCATTGCAAGAGGACAGTGTCAATACTCTGCAACAGGAATTGATTTAATGATGCATATATCAGCATATCAGTTCCAATTTCTTTCACATTTTAGATTTCATTTCACTCTCATTTTTAATTGTAAACCAAAAGAAATATTAGCAAAAATGCATTCTTAGAAACTGTAAGGATACAACACGATAGAGTGGAGACTATAGACAGGGACAGCACAGGATGAACACATCAGTTTGAATTTCATCTCATTGGTCTTCAGACACTTTGAAACCAGAGTCCAAAGGTGTTACTTTTTTTGTTTATGCTCCTTCTAGTTAATGAAGAAAGATGAGAACTCCAAAGGGCAATTGATACAACCTAGTTTGGGCACTTGCTTTAAGGTGCATTTTGCCTGACTCTGGGTGCTGGACCTCCTGTCCTCCCCCAGTTGCTGTTCTGCCACTGGGAATGTGCAGCTCAAGGCCTGGAGGAAAGTGGGACTGTCCCTTCCCATGTCTGCCTCCAATTAGATCACATACAATGTAATATGGAAGAAGACCCTGAGGGTGCAGTTTGATAAGCAGCTGACCTAACAGCTCATGACTGTTTAAAGGATGGGCCCAGACTTCCTTCCCTTCTCGTTTTCTTCTTCCTTCCCTCATCCCCAGGTCACTAAACCTCTTTGTTTGCCAGCTCTGCTGTACATGTAATGCCTCTGTGATCCAACTGTACTTGCTAACCCACTTTTTTTAATGGTTTAATTCTGTACCAGGTTATGAAGGTGCCTCTGATCACAGAAGGCTTTACAAGTTCACAGCCACTGCCAAGGGAAGCAGTGCTTGCTTACAGCAGGGAGGGGAAGAGGAGAATTGAAGACCTCCCTGTGTTGGAAGCATTGTTAGACCCACATGTCTCATTCAGAGCCTTTGTCAAATGCCTTCCTCTGACTTTCAAGTTGAAAGAAGCAGTCATTTTTGTCCAGCTTTACTCTGGTTCATTGCCCAGCCACTGCTGGCATAGTTTCCAGACCAGAGAACTGATCCAACTGAAAAATAACCTTGAGGGGAGAAAGGAGGAGGTGGGAGAGGATGGCTTCAGTAATGTCGTCTGTCTGTCAAGGTTATTGATCCCTTATGTCAACTAAAATGAAGTTACTTTACAGAACTGGGAATAAACCACTCATGCTGGGCAAAGGGCCTTGGGGAACCTGCTTTTCCCCATGTTGGTGGTCCGTTAGGTCCATGCAAGTTTGTACCAAACTACAGCTTTAGGAGAGGTCGGTGGAGGCACCTTCTTCCCTTGACTTAGAGTAAAAGGAACATCAGCTCTTAGCTGATCTAAGTCAGGCGAGTAAATCCCACCCTTAGCATCCTTGGCCTGGTTTTCTCTTTCCATCAGGATTATTAGAAACCACTAGTTTTTAATACCTTATTTGTATGCTGTAACAACCATTCCTTTGATACAGTGCAACACTTTAGATATATTCAAATTATTCTCTGAAAATCTGAATACATTTCTCTGGCACATTCTAAAAATATCTTTTATTTATTATATGCTGGTTCTGAACAAATGTCACATTAATAAGCAGAGAGACTTGGGTAGGTGTACGTCATTAGTCCTGCAGTGGTTTCTTCTTCCAAAATACTTCCAGAATTAGGTCTGACCTCTTTTAACAATGAACTATTTATAGGATTCATAAGGGCCTTATCCTCCAACCCTGACTCAGCCAAAACTCACCACTGACCTTGACCTCCTCTGGTCTATTCTTACAGCCTTACTCATGTGAGGAGCTTTTATGTGCTGACCTGACTTGGGGAGCATATTCTCAAGAGTATGATTTTTCAGGCTTGCTTCCCAGCTCAGTGGGACTTGGTAAATGTCACAGAATCAACTCCTGAGATTCATATATTATTTTTACAATGTTATAAATACAAAAATAAAGGGAAAATATGCAGCTAAGTTCTACTTCCAGTACTACAACAATAAACGGAGTGTAATTACATTAGGTGTGTACAGCTATAAATGCATTTAAAAAAAAGGCGTTGCATTCTCATTTTGAAAGAGAGTGCATGTATTTTTAGAAGAAAGCAGTCACTAAGTTGCTCAATCATAAAAATTATTACTAAAAGTAATTGACTTTTCTCAGCATGATATGGCTGTTTTTAAGTAAAATATTGTTGCAGTGTTAGGTGATTATACTAACACAGTAAAACAATGGCAAATTTTTTCTCTATTTTTTGCATCTTCTATAATATCTAAAATACTTGATAAGTAGTCTTGTTGTCCTTAATATTTTTTTCCATTATGGTGCAGGATGATACATTTTAGAAGTTAATATATTGCCATTGGTGGAGCTGCGCAACAAGATGTGTTGTCTATATAAAAATATGACTCCTAACAGTATACTGTGTTTCAGTTTGTTTAGAATCATAGAGTCATTAAGGTTGGAAAAGACCTCTAAGATCATTGAGTCCAACCATTAACCCAGCACCACTGTGTTCACTACTGAACTGTGTCCCCAAGTGCCACATCCACATGTTTTTTTGGACACTTTCAGGGATGGTGAGTCCACCACTTCCTTGGGCAATGCCTGACCACTTTTTCAGTGAAGTTTCTCCTAATATCAGATTTAACTGATTCTTCCCTAATATCCAATCTAATGACTTTTCCAGTTATAAAGATTGTAAATATGTGTACTTGGTATGTCTTCTTTACAACACATACTGTGTTACACATATCTTTTTTTCCTTTTGTATTTGCTCACTTGAAAGTGGAAGAGTCTAAACTTTTAGGTGCTTTTAGAAGTTCTCAATGTTTTTTTATTCACATTTGAATCACTTTTCATTTTTATATGATGGTCTTCTGTAGGTCCTATATTTTATTTATGCTTTTGAATACAAGCATGCAATGAACTGGTGTCTTCAGTCAGCTGTCTACTAAGATGCCTTTTTCCTGAGTGGGCACAGTAAAGGTGGAATCCATTATGATTACCATTGAAGGAATTCCTTCCAATTGGCACTGTCACCCATTTATCAGCACTTGACTCCATCTCTCTGCATTGCTGGTCAGCCTCGTTTCACCAGCCCAGTCCTGGAGGCACAGACATCTTCCCTTGCTTCTGAAGAACCACAAACATCAGGAGCACAGGCAGAAAGGAGCTGTCCTTTATCGACCATGCTGGAAACTGAGGCTCAGCTTTTCTTCTCTCCCAAGATCAGACCAAGCTCAGTGTGGAAAGCAGACCACATCTGCCCTGACTATTCCATTACTGGCATCAGGAGATAATCCTGTTACTAGACCACAGACAATTCTTACCAGCTTGGTCAATACTTACAAACAGTATACACAACAGGATTTACTTGTTTATTTGTTGTGTAAAGGCTCCATGTGGAGAAAAGCTATTCTTAGACATGGGTTCAGCACTTCTACCCATTCCAGCTCCTTCCTGTAGTCCTGATGTGTAATGTCCTACAAGCAGCAGTCTTCATGCTGTCATTTCTTTTTTCCTAAGGTCTCCAGGCTCCCTGCATTCCCTCCACGACAGGGCTCCTGTGGAGATCTGTGCCCAGTGCCCTGTGAGCACACACAGCCCAGCCTCCTCTGCCACCTTTTCCTCTGCACAAGCCTCTCTTTTAACCCCAGCCAGCAAACACAATTTGCAGTCATCATATCTGATATGCTTGCAGCTGCCCAGCTTCCCTGGGGGCTCACCAAATGCCTCCTTTTTTACTTTCCTCTCCAGCTTCCTCTCATTTTGGGCCACTGACTCCTCATCCCACTCCAAACGCCATCAGTCCCAAACTGAGGAATGCTTCAACTGGGCTTCATTCTACCTCTTTCTACAGCACTATTCAACTGTTCTTGTCCTGGCAGGAGGGCAGAAAACAAAAGTGTACTTTAAATTGTATATGCTGCATTGTTGTACCTTCAGAAATGGTGAATTCCAAATGCTTCTGAGAAAGGTGCAAGTAGCACTGCAGTTGTCGGCCAAGGACACCCCGCACCAGACTTGGACAGAAGGTTTCACCCTGATCTCTGATAGTCAGAGACTGATTTATGCCTGAAAGTCTAACATTTAATATTCAAGGGCATTCAAATTGATTAGAACTATGCATATTCTCAAAATCCATAGAAATGTTTCATTCCTTTTTAACTTTTAGGCTCAATGACCTGTTTTATCCACAGCCTAACTACAGGATAAATAAGAAGTAAGAGAATTATTTTAAAAACTGCCATCGTTTAATTGCTTTGAATTAATTTCAAACTCCTGTTCTGTCTTTCTTGTAGCACTTTTTAGTCTCCTCTGGTCTTTCCTAAGTTCATGACTCCTTTCAATTTTTCTTCAGAGAAGATGCTTTTCATGCTCTGGATCATTCTTGTAGCTTTTCCTGAACATCTTCAGAGGAGAGCCTTTGAAAAACTTTCACACAAAAAACCCAGAAGTAAAGTATATGTGCTTGTTTTTCCATTTTAACAGGAATTTAGATGATAAAGGAGCATGGTTTTCCTTTACATGGGCAGAGCTGTTTGGCCTGTCATGCTCACAGTTAGGCCTTTCATAAGTCTATCATTACAGACACTGTCAACTACTTGACTTAAAGATTCTTATCTTCTAATTCCTAGAAATCTTTCTTAGTCTTATTTTTGCAGATACACACACATTACTGACTCAAAATACTCTCAATAGTTTAATTATTTAAATGAGAAGGTTTGTATGTTAGTTCATGAACTTTCTCGTTCTTACAGTGTTGGATGTATCCTGCCTGTGTTCTATTTTATCAGTTTATAACATCTATGTTATTTCCTCTGTAATCCTTCTGCTGATTTTGTATTTTTATTACAAGAAAAATATTATTTTAACCTATGTTCTCAGCTGAAAAAAAAAAGCTAAACAGGGGTAATTGTTTGTTTTGCATAAAACTTAGACTAACTCAACCAGTCCCATCAGAGGTCCATCTAACTGTGCTGGTTTAAAGTCGAACCAGCAGGGGAAATGAACTCACCACGAGAGAGATTATAAGTCAGAGCTAAAATTTAATAATAATATTACAATAACAACACTGACACAAAAGGGAAATTGCTTTCAACTCACAAAACCTCAGCAGTATAACCCAGTGTCCTGGGGCACAAACCCAAGGGGGTTTGTTTGCCCTTGTGCTGAGACCCCTGTGGTTCCCCCAAGTCCAGAGCAAAAGGAAAAGAAAAACCTGTTGGTGCAGGCGAGGGCTGTGGTCTGGGCGAGAGCGGGGATCTCCTCCTGTCGAGGTCCTGCTGCTGCTCTGGATCCGATGAGAAGTTCCTGAGGTCTTCTTACCCACCACTTAAGTACCCTCAGGGAGCACTCAGTCCCTCCCCCTGGGCGGGGACTCACACAATGGGTGATTAACTCTGGGAGCCAGGGGGTGCTGAACTGTTGATGGCCCATTAGCAGCTCCGCCCCCCTCAGGCTGGGTGTGAAGGTGATAATGGCTCCCTGGGCAGCTGCTGCTAATGGCCCATTGACCTTGGGGAATGAATAGAGGGGGTAGAATACACAGCTTTGATCACCCCCACACAGGGTTAGCTGGTTCCTCCTGCTGAACTAGAACACTAACTAACATCTTGCCTCTGATAGTAGCTACTAATAGCTACTAAGAGAAAATATATATATAAACATAAAATATTTTATTCCATTCTCTTAAAACTCTTCTATATTATAAAATTAAGGAAACAAGACAATCTGGAACATACTAAATTTTTTGGCATGTAAAAAATCCTATGATAATTAGTTTAATGGCTTAATAAATGTGAAAATGTACATCTGTCTATTTGCTTCTTCTGGCCAATAACTTTATGTTATGTACTCCAGTTTTTAGACTAAGAAAATTAATTCTCCATTTAGGATTTTAAATACATTTATCACATTTTCCTTTCCTATCACCCTTATTGAAGGTGAAGAGTGTATTCAATATCTCTTCATGTACAATCTATGCCCTACTGCTTATAATCCTTTTTATACTTCTTTGTGCTTTTCTGAGACTCATGTTTGAAAAGGTATACAGAGGCTTTATTCTTTGTAACTGTTGTTTTTATTTTCTTGTGAGTGCCATTGATCCATAATTTATATCTTTAATATTGTAATAAAGTTCCCTTTAATTTTTCTTATGTCAATGCCTATTTGCTTGTCAAATTCTCACCTAGGCCTTCTAATTTCCATTTTATACTTTATTTTCCACAAGTATCTTTTATGAAGGCATGTAAATGAGTGGTTTGGTTTCGACAGGCATAAAGCCATCCTATGTTAATTATCAGGTGTAACTCACACATTGCTTCCAGCCTTAGCCCAGAGGCAGGAAGCCTCTGTCTAGGACAGCAGGCTGGTGGGGACAGCAAACCGCTGTACAGTCTGTGCTTGGCACCATCCACACCAAAGTCTTTGGAATGTCAAGGTGAACTGAAGCCCTCAACCCCATCAGTAAGACATCATAGTATCATGTGAGCCTCATGAGGTTCAACAAGACCAAGAACAAGGTCCTTCACCTGGACTGGAGCAATGCCAGTACCAGCACAGGCTGGGGGATGAAGGGATTGAGAGCAGCCCTGTGGAGACAGACTCGGGGGTGCTGGTGGGTGAGAGGCTGGATAGACTCAGCCATGTGCACTTGCACGCCAGAGAGCCAAATGTGTCCTGGGCTGCACCCAATGCAGGATGGGCAGCAGGGTAAGGAAGGTGACACTGCCCCTCTGCACTGCTCTCCTGACACCCCCCCTGCAGTGCTGCATCCACCTGGGGCTCCTCAGCACAGGAAACACATGGGGCTGTTGGAGCCATACCAGAAGGTCACAAAAATGGTCAGAGAGCTGGAGCACCTCACCTGTGAGGACAGGCTGGGAGGGTTGTGGCAGCTCAGCCTGAAGAAGAGAGGACTCCAGGAAGATCGTCAAAGGGGCTTACATGAAAGACAGAGAATGATTCTTTTAGTGAGGCCTGTGGTGATAGAAGGGCTGATGCTTTTTAACTGTAAGGGAGTAATTAGATGGGTTATAAGGAAGAAATGCTTTATGATGAGAGTGGTGAGACACTGACAAAGGTTGCCTACAGAAGTTATGGATATCCCATTCCTGGAAGTGCTGAAGCTTGGATGGGACTTGGAGCAACCTCCCCACCCATGGTAGGGAAAGATGTCCTTGCCCTTGGCGACAGGGTCAGACTAGATGATCTTTGAGGTCCCTTCCAACACAGACCATGCTGTTTCTGTGATCACTGCTTAGCAAGCCCATTTTCTTATCTGCTCCTTTCCCAGCAGGAAAGGCCACGTGAATCAGCAGTGCCTGACACTTGCAGTAGAGTTTAATGTTCATGCCTTTCTAGTGGGGACTGTAGGTAGAAAATGTGCAGGGTGGTGCTGGGCACACAAACAGTGGGGCCGTGGCTCCTGGTTGTGAGAACAAGAACCTTGCTTAGTTTTCATGCTCTGAACTGTTTAAGGACCTCAAATTAGATACTCTGTGCTGCTTTGTGGACTAGGAGCCTAAGGACTTTAGCTAATGAGTTGTATGTCTTACATTGTGTAGAGTGAATATTTCTACACAGTTGTATTTTCAGAACTCTGTGAATAATAGCCTTGAGTGGTATTCTCAGGCTGGGAAAAAATCACATAAAAATGTAAATACAGCTTTAAAAAAACAGTTTTAATTATTTATAAGCTAAATGCACTGAAGAATGCCTTAATTCTAATTGTCTGATTATTGTGTGACTTCTCTCTGAAGTGAGGTTACAGTTGTTTAGGTGCCTTAAGGACAACTTGATATTTCGCTATTAAAAAAAAAACTTTTTATAATTACCACAATTCTAGTTTTTACTCTACACTTTAATTACTGGTATATAACCTGTATTGATATTAGTTTCTTTTTCCGAAATAATATTTTTTGGCTCTCAATGTAAGGGTCAGCTTCACAGACCATTTTAAATATCAGTACATCTCAGACTGCCTGAACTAAAGCCAGTGAAGTCAGTTGAAAATAATACAGCCTACTGTTGCTCTGCTTTTTGTCATTTCTCTAAAGGCTTGAAGTTGTTTAATGTGTGGGAAGTTGAATAAGAGTAATCTTTCCTAAAATCTAGGTGGAGTTAGAAAATTTGCTCCATGAAACAACCTGATGAAGTAATCCCCAGGGTCACTGAGGAGGGCAGGCAGAATCCTGCAGAGCTGCACCTCCAGCTCTCTGATCCAGACCTGTCCCTGCCACTGAGTAACACACCGAGGAGCACTGTACGAATGCACAACATGCAAATCTAACCAGTTGTGGGTGCTTTTCGTAGTTCTCCCATGACTGAGAAGCTAATGATCACAAGTAATTTATTTCAGCCTTTTATCCTATGTCTTTTTATCTAAAGATGAGATCCCCAAGACACCACCTTGCCCAAAGTGTGGAGAGCACAGAGCACTAATTTGTAGACATCCTCTCAGTGCTTCTTTTTCAGCTGTATCCATCTGTAAACTCCTCCAGCAAACCTCGTGGGCTCACCAGGCGTGCACAGGACAGTTCCCATCCTCAAATCAGTGAAAATACGCCTGTTTCAAGGGAGTGCAGACACCATAAGGGTGACTCTTTGTCTGCCAGCTCTCCTTCTGCTCAGGGCTGCAGTCCTGCTGCTACTAGTGACTCCCTCCCACCACCCTTGCAGTAGGAGGTGTCACAGGCAGGACAAGCTGAGTGTTTTGTAACACCATATTGTTCCTGCGAGACCAGTTTGATCAGAGTAGACTGGTCCTTTCAGGTGAAATGCCATGAATTTGCTTAGCAGTTCTGAATGAGTCATCCCCACAGCTGAAGAGGATGAGTATGAGGTGGAAGGCTCTGTCCTTTCCAGTGGGGGATTACAAAGTTTCAGAGCAAGGCTAATGAAAATATCCAAGCCTTTGAAGAGCTACCTAAGAGACTAAACTTGTGAAACTATTTAGACAGTGGAAGCAGCAGGTAATGAGTGGTTTGTCCACCCCAAGGTGCTTTGTAAATACAAATACAAAGTGATTCAAAGTCATTCAAGGAATGTATAAGAATAATGGACTCTGAGTGAAATGATTAGAGCCATGAGCTGGGTGGGCTAATGAACTGGATCGGACTTAATAGTCTGTGAGGGTGAGTTGTGTGTTTAAGGTGGGAAAACTGCTGGGCTTTTTCTCAGAATTTTGTTGTGATTGGACTACATGGGGCTCTAAATGCTGCAGAAGCAGGAAAACCCATGAATTACTGCTGGACCTGAAAGATAAAGCTTTGAATTTTAGCACCACTGTGCTCATGTAGGGCACATATAATTTTTACTTAAAATGGGGTATCTTTGAACAGTAAGAAGTATACACATTAGGGGACCACTGTAAGTATCTTCTATTTGTCCAACAGAGAAGAGACTCTCCTGGTAAGTTAACCATATTACTGGTCTCAGACTGTCCCAGATTCTTGTATCAGCTGCTGTTACCTCATGAGCATATCCTTGAAGCTACGTGGAGTTACATGTTACAGCTTAACTTTCTAAACCTTCTAATCCAGTCTTTCCCACCTGGATTCTGCCTCTCCCAACCCATCTAGAATAAAGAATAAATGAAAAGATAATTAGAGGCAGATATTAAAATCTTGGAAATATAACTAATAAATATAAAAGCTGGGAAAAAATTCTGTGCAACAAAAATAAATTAACATGATTAGTGTAGCACCTTTAAACTTTCTTTTTTTTTTTTTTTTTAATTGAAACTATTCCAGGATTTAAGTCACTTAAGTCTTGTCTTTAGGCCAGACTGACTGGAAAAATGTTTCAATAAACCACTCTTTGGTTTAGTCTGAAACTGGTAAGACATGAAAAACTTTAACAAAACCTCATTTAAATATAGTAATGCCCAATTTCGGTAATGTAACATGTATAAACAAGATGTCCATCAGTTTACTTGGCAATTCTGAAAGATTTCCACTAAACACTCCAAAATCCTCTGAAGTATTTGAGAACCACAAGTACTCTGCACTTATTTTGTCTGCTATTTAGAGAATAAATGTGGCTTACTTTCTACCATTATTTTCTGCTAGGATTTGTTATTCCTGCTTCAGTGTGGTTGATGCAGTGAAGATTCTTCTCAGTGCTCAGCTTGAGTCTTTTATTCTGTTGGCTGCTGGTTGTACCTTTGACCTGCACTGTGGATTTACTGCTACAAAACAGGAACATGATTTGGTTTTGGTTTAGACTAGAATTTGAAGGAATGTTTTTAACACTTGTATTTCATGTACATCTTTATAGATTATACTTGTGGGCAAAGTATGGGTGCACATTTGAAAATTGTCTTTCTCGACACTGAATAGACTAGCTAGTAATCTTGCTGGTGGGAATAAAATCAGAATTTAAGAGGAAAATTAGTGAACTTTATCTCATTACTTTTTTGATTCTGTTTCCTCTAATATTAATTAGAATGACCATATATTTTCAAATGTGTCATTTCAGCTTTCAGTTTCTAATTTTGTCGTATTAAATGACACTCAGGTCAGGGTTTGGATTTTTTTTAAATGTAATTTTATCATAAAAAATTACATGTGAAAACTCAGGTTGCAAATTTGCAAAAACTTCTTCAGTTTTTAGCTTTCTTCAAGCTAAAGTCCAAAGGAGTTACAGCAATGAAGAATTTGGTTCCAAGGCTGAGCTTTGGCTGGTCAAAAGGATTTGCCCTCTCAACAAGGTGATGCAGACACCATGACTGCAATAGGGCATCAGTTTTCAGTTTGGTTAATTTAAATTATTTCTTTACCAGAAGTGCAGGCAGTCAGCCATAAAAGTGGCCAGACCAGGAATGTATTGTTCTAATGTTTATGCAGTCAAGAAAACCCCAAGCAGAAACCCTTCAGCCCTTCTATCCCACTTTGTCAACACTTCTGAAGTTTTGCAAAGACAGGGTGATATCACATATGTTTCATTTACAATAAAACACTGCCAGAGAAAATTCTGAGGGCATAAGCCACATTTCTGAAAATTGCAATGACTCAAGTGACCTCTTGTTCTGACAACTGCAATTTTAAGCCTTGACTACTCTGAGCTGTAATCAAGACAGGGGGAAACGACCAGTGGTGCGGGCAACACAGACAGGGCTGGATTGTGTCAGAATATGGTGTTTGCTTTTTTGTCTGACCCAGTATAATGCACAACTTTGAGATAAAGAGTAGCAAGAAAACTGTGAGGATGTTTCCTTTCTCTTAAATTTATCCAATCATACCATTGCTTCCAGTTGGTCATTTGCTTTCAGGATTATTTTTATTTCACCAGTCTAAGGGCATCCCTGCCCCTGTGGAATCAGTACTGAGAAGCTGGATGGGAATTCCAGACATGGGTGGTCCATCCCCTCCACTGAGCTGGTCAGCTGTATCCAAGACCGTGCTGAACACCAGTATCCTTAACTGTCCTTAAAACTTCCCATTTCCAGAGGCCTTTCTGGTCTATGGCCTTCCAAGCTAATGTGTTTTGGTGTTTAACAATCCTTTGGGTTGGAAAGCATATTCCCAAAGTCTCTGCTAAATCTCCCATGCTATAAATTAACCCGGTTATTTCCTGGTTCTCCTCTTGTGGCTGTGAGTAAAAATAACCATCTGCTCTTCATTTAAGGAGAGACTGTTTCATTTTCTTAAATCTACAGTTACGAAACTATATTTCTTGTATGATAAAATGCAACAACACAGGTAGGATTTGCTGCATTGGACCTAGTTAGAGGTCTGTAGGCTCAGACCTGTGTGCCAGGTGTTCCTTAGCAGAAAGAGAAACCCTCCCTTCCACCTGTTTGCATCCATTGATGTGGCCATGAGTAAACTCTGTAATATCTTCCCCTGCTCTAAATTTTTGCCCTTGTGGTGCAAATGTAGCAAGAACCTACCCTCGGGTGTTGGCAAAAACCTGTGTTCAATGAATTTGTCTCAGGCATAAGTTTTATCCCCCAAGCAGAATAACCCCTTACACAAGCTTAACCTCAAACAAGCAGATCCTGCCATTGCTTAAAACTATGGAATCCTGTCAGATGACAGCCATGGCTTTGCAGATCAGGATAAAATTTGATTCCATGTTTCAACCTTTTTAAAATATTTGTAAGGACTAAAAACCAAATTATAATATCCTGCAATGCTGGAGAAACTGAGTTCTGCTGAGTTAATCCTGAATAAAACTGCTGCCCATAAAACCAAGTTTGACCTCAATATGTATAATAGGTAGGATTAATGAATTTAAAATGTTTTCAGTATTTCAGAAACATTAAATGCTGTGTAAATGTTGATTGCTATAGTTGAAATGGAAAAAAGGTATTTACTCCAGTGATCAACATGTGATCTCAGTGTAAGTTATGAACTGTAGCTCTGCAGAGTGGCTGTGGCCATCCTGCTCTTACTCTGAGTTTCACACAGGGAACTTGGTGCGAGTAAAGTAAATGGGGATAGAGAAAAGTTTGGGACAGTAAAAGCTCAAGAACAACTCAGCAGAACAGAAGAAACCCCAAGAAATGTGTGTTTCAGAAGATCCCTTTACTCCTGTCCCCCCACCTGCTTTGAAACAGGATTATCTCATACACAGACTGTGCAATGGATCTGGGGCATTTAAAGGGACATTTATGTGACCTGACAACAAAACCAGACTGTCCAGAATTTCAGGAATTATTGACAAAAAGGGATTTTCTTTAGCTCATAGTTACAGAGAAATCTCCAATGTGAGCCACCCAGGCTGTAGAACTGATGCCTGACAGCCTTATCTGGTTTGCAGATACCAGAGAACTCCAAAGTGTGAATATTTCTACCTTTTTTTAGGTTTTCTTGAGGTGACAGTAACTCCTTTATAATACCTTTGCAGCCATATCATTTAACTGGTTAAATGCTGTCCAGATTCCACCTTTAATCATTACATAAATCACCCTCTGGTGTTGGGAAGTGACTGGGGCAGATGTGAAGTGCAGACCTGGAAATTCTGTTTCCTGAGCCTTTCTGTAGCTCCAAACATCCCTGCTGAGATCCAGCAACATATTCCTGAGGGTGAGGTAATGACATTCACTTCCCCAAAGGCACACAGGCAACACAGTTTTAGTTATTGGGTTCACACATTTTCATATAAACCTAAGTATTCTCTTTAAAAGGCAGGGAGATTTCTCAAAAAAGTTCCAAGTGAAGGGTATTTCCATGTGGCTTAGAAGAACAGAAGGCACACAAAAATGGAAGTAACTCTGCATCTTGCACTCAGTGCTCTAATGGAAAAATCCAAGCACTCTGTTTCCCAGGAAAATTTTTCAGTGCTAATTTTCATGCAAACAAACTACTGCTTAGAGTGGCAATGTGTTTTTGTATGACTTGTGAGACATGTTTCACTGTTTTATGATATTCTATTGCCTACATAAGATAATTTTCAAACTGGAGTATTTTTTAATGTATGCATCATTGTTCTGGCAATTTGAATTGCATACAAAATTAGTGTGAAATTTTGCATTGTAAATTGGCTTTTAATGTGCAAATTACGGTGCATGCATGCAAGTTTTGCACCAAAACATTAGGAAAATAGACATGAAATGCTCTTTAAAAAAAAAAAAAAGAACTAGTAATGTGGGTTTACATAGAGTGTGCAAAAATATGTAAGAAAAGGAGGAAGGGTAGAGAAAATGTCAGCATTGACATTTTTATGACTGCTCATTTAGGTTTTTCACAAATGAAATAGAGTTCAATACAACGTCAGATCAGTTTTCCTTTCCTTACCTTGATGCAGCTTTTTTAATAATTCAGGTTAGACACTCACCATCTAGTGCAGAATTGCCCTTCTGTAGTCCCAGCTTTAAGCTGTTGCTTTCAATGAAAGTTTTTCAGAGTAAAGACTTGGAGATTTGATTCTCCCAAAACATGGCATAAAATTCTTCTTCATGGAAGAATTCCTTCTGCTTGAAACGGGCCTTGCTTCTCAAAACAAAGCAGCAATGGGATGGTACAGCTTGACTCTGTGCTCACTGCAGCCACTGGGAAGTTTTCTACAGAACAGCATCAACCTCGTAGGGAACATTATAACCAATAATGAGCATTTTCTGAAGCAGGGCCTTGATGGCAAATTTTTCTTTATATCAAACACACAGTCACTACAATCATCCAAATGCATCAGAGATCTCTGGAGTAGCAAAAATACCCAGTGGGCTTTTAATTACTTCCAAAGGGCCTCCAAGCCTATCTGTACAGTTTTATTTGCCTTTGGAGATCTGCAAATGCATTGTATTAATTTTTTATTAGAGTTCTCTTGACTTGTTGTGCACAGAGTACAAAAAAATGAAAAGATGTTTTAATAATATAGCTACAGACATCTGAATAATAATCAAATATTAATAATCTCCTTGTTTGCTTTTGCAATTGGTAGAGGGCAGGGAAACAAAGCCTTCCAGGTGCTGCTCTAAAACAACAAGGCCATAGGAGGAGAAATTCCATATGAATGTATTAGTAGAAACTATGCAAAATAATACAGAAAAAAATAAACACTGTGTTCAGATTAATATGGTTGAGCAAAGTCAATAAAATCTCTATACATGCTGTGGTGTTTGCCAAAGTTATTAGAGATATTAGAGGTCAATGGGCAAGGGTCACCCAGCGTTTATAATAAGTATACTGATGTTTTTGAGTGGTTTAAAAAGTTAAGTCCCTCACCAAAGTACTTGAAAGAATGGAGGTATTGTCTAATAAAAGAGAAAGTTCTCTTCAGAGTTCTTGTTTTCACAAGGAAGGATGTTATAAGCAGTCTCTGAAAGTGTCTCTACTGAAATGGACACTACTGGATACACTGGCAATAAACAAGCTTGGATAAGTAGAGATAAGTTTGGGAATGGTGAAGAATTTAAATATAGTCAAGCTTAAAGACAACAGCTTAAAATTTCAAACATTGAGCACTTACAACAGCTCCTGTATGAAGAAAGACAAAACTGATTTGGGCTGACGAGCTTGAAGAGGAAAATTTAAGGAGAGATTTGAGCGAGACCTCTGACCTTGTGAATCCAAGGGAGGCTTATCGTTTTCTGTGATACAAGGATTTAGGAGGAATCAAATGAAATCTGCCAGAGCTAAAATGAACAAGGGGATGTACTTTTTCACACATCATATAATAATGTTACAGAACTTGTTACCACAGAATGTTTTGGGCATGAAATATATTGGGTGAAAAGAGGAGCTGATACATTCACAGGTACTGAGGTAACTGTAGCACAGGATGGGCAAGATAAAAACTCCAGTTTCTTCAGCTACAAAATTCCAGTGCTTGTGGAGAACACTCCATGGATGTATCTCCTCTTTTGCATTCATTCCCTTGGTGCCCAGTGTTGGCCCCTTCAGAGACAGGTTACAGGGGGACACGTACCCAGATGGACTGTGACCTGACCTGCTGTGACCAAAAAATGTTGTAATGCTCTTTTTGTTGAAATTTTGGAAAGAAACAGAACTAAGGTCACTGAAATTCATTCTTTGACCTGTGTGTACACAAATTACCAGTGCAAGAACAAAAAAATTTAAAATAAAAAGCAAAACCTTAGAATTTTATCCTATTTCAGCTGGCATTGTTGAGAAAATTCCATTTTTGTTGAGCTGTCTCCTGGTAGCAAAATTGACTTAAAAACGTTCTCTCCACCTGTCCCACAGACAGTTGTTTAAAAATGTAGAAAGTAAGATTTTTTAAAAAAAAAAACATCTGGCTTTTCAAACCTTGAGTCATGAATCTTTCTTATTTGACTTCAGTAGAAATTAAAGCCTTAATGAGTAAAATGTATATTTAGTAGCCACCTCCCATAACCCATTGTGAATGATAAACTCAAAAGGTGCCAATAAAATAATTCAAAATATTTTATCATAAGCATTGCTGAAAGGTAAGTTCTTCTGTGGAAAGCAAATGAGATCACTGGTAGGACATAATGAAGAAGTTTGCAAGAGGAGTGTGTGATGAGCAATATGAAAAAAAATGTCAACAAAAGGAGTGAGAGATTTAAGTATTTGATGTTCATAGGCCATAATCTGCATCCAACTAAATAATGAAGTGATAAGATTTTAAAAAAAAAATTACCTGACCTTGAGAGAACTATTTAGAAAAACTAGGTTTTGAGACAGACTCCTCACCGTTTTTCATGCAGAAGCTGGAAGTATTTTAAAGTGTTAATGCTTCTGTGTCCGTTTTCTGCCAAGAAGGATTATGATATTTATGAGATTGATTTTCTTTCTGCCTTCACAAATGATTGCTAATGACAGAATGGAAGGGCGCATGAGAATCCCCTAATGTTAATGTGCTTAAGCTTAAGCCCTAAGTCTTCGCTTCTTGTGGCTGCACCACAAAGAGGAGATTCAGAATTCAGCAGCTCTCAATGTGCTCTAAATAATTGGCTGCCAAAGGCAGTGCCAACTGGACTCCAGCAGTGCTGTCAGTAATTCCCTGGAGCCCTTTTCCTGGGATGGACCTGACTGAGTGCTCGTGCTGCCTTCCTCCACTGGTCCTCACAGAGCCTGTGGGACAACCAGTCTAAGCAGGACTGATCTCTCCTGGCAGAAATTCCATCCAGGACACAGGGCCACAAACATCAGCTCCTGCATTGCCCCCTCCCCAGCTGGTGGCTGCATGAGGCTCTCCCACAGAAGCTGCACTGCAGCTGCTGCTGGGGGTGTCTGCAAGCAACATCTATCATTATTTGGGACATTTCTCATCTTAAAATGTGACTCTAAAATATCAGCTAGGCTGTTCATTATTGATGAATTACATCGGCTTAAGCTTTTAGGAGATAAAATGAGGAGGCTTAGGGGCGACCTCAGCACTGTCTAGAACTACCTGAAGGGAAGTTCTGGCCAGGTGGGGGTTGGTCTCTTCTCCCAGGCACTCAGCAACAGGACAAGGGGGCACAGGCTCAAGCTCTGCCAGGGGAAATTGAAGCTGGATATCAGAGAAAAATTCTTTCCAGAGAGAGTGATCAGGCATTGGAATGGGCTGCCCAAAGAGGTGGTGGATTCACCATCCCTGGAGGGTTTTAAACTGAGATTGGATGTGGCACTGAGTGCCATGATCTGGTCAAGGGACTGGAGTTGGACCAAGGGTTGGACTCGATGATCTTGGAGGTCTTTTCCAACCCAATCGATTCTATGATTCTATGAATCTGTAATATCTATAGCTATGTGCATTTCCATTTAGAAAGCCAAGCAGTTGAAATCAATGGAGATTCCACCTCTTGGTGATTGATTGCTGCTGCTGAGTGCACTGCTTAAAGCAGAGACTGAACTGGAAAGCCTGATAATTCCTTAACACGTGCAAAGCAGGTTCCTAAGCTGCTTTGTGAGCAGCCCTTGGAGCAGCACTGTGGCAGGAATGGAGCAAAGGGAGAACACTGATGCTGAGGGAGCAGAATTATGCTCAATCAGAGAAGGAATTATTTGGCATTGTCACTAGATGTCAGAAAGTTTATCTGTGGTCATTCAGCAACTGTCAGAAGAACTGGCCTCCCACCAGTAGAAATTCACATTTGTAACAATAAGAAAACTTCCCATATTTTGTTGTGACACACATGAAAAGAATAACATGTCTACAACAACTTGGAAGTGAGACACAATGATATTGACAGTAAGGATAATAGTCTGGACAAGCTCTGGAGAGGTGAATTGTATAAACAATTCCTAGAAAATCCTCTTGATGAAGGTTTGGTGTCTCTGCTGCCACATTTTCTGTGAGAAAATCTAAAGGATTGAAAAATACAGCTTGTAATTGAATGTGAGACTCGAGGCTTACATTACATTTTGACAAACAGGTCTCACTCACTCTGTTTCAGAGTACAAGGAGATGTAAAAGATGTAAGACCAAGGAGAAACGAGCACAATACACTTACCATAATCTACAAATGATCCCTCAGGCACAGAGAGAACCAATGTAATGTGCTAAAGAAACAAAAAGATCTTCTGGATAGCTGGTAGAAAACTTCATCAATTCTTACAGACATCTAAAATAAAAGCAGAGAATTGGATGTAGGAAATGAACTAGTCCTAAAACAAAAGGCAGTTCTTTTGAGGAAAATGTGTAGATTTGAGAAAAATCCCACAGAACTCTTGCTGGTGTGATGATGACCAAAGAACATGCAAGAATAATTTAAAAAATATTAATCCAATACAAGGCAAAATCAGAAGAAAAAATTTGTTTCACTGTACAGAAAATATTAAGGACAAGCTTCCAATAAGTCTGTGCTAAATTGTGAGGCAGAGCCTGGAAGCATTTGGCAATGGAATTATTCAAACACAGAGGAGACCAGGGCCTGTTCAGAGTCCACTATTGCACTAGTTTTATTAATGAAGTTCAGCTAAATAATTCATTAGTCAGCATAATAACAACCAGATAGCATTAAACAACATTTATGATACAGTTGTTTCTGATAACAGAACACATTAAATATCCCAGCAATTTCAAAGATTTGAAAGGTTTCATAGACACACTGGCAGCCTGTATTACTCAAAGGTCAATGGACTTTGAAAACCATGTTGAAACAGCAAACATTAATGCAAATGAAGATGATTAAGATGCTGCCTGGGTTTATTTCTCCACAAAGCCACACCTCTGCATTCAAGTCACATGTGCAGAATGGACCAGGAAGATCAAGTTGGCAAAAAGACAGATGTTTGAAGGTGTTCTCATGAACTCAAGCACCTCTTGTTACAGGACTGTGAACCGCGACAGCAAAAATTATGAGATTAAGCAAATGTAAGTGTCTAGCAAACCTTTAAATCCTACCACCAAGCAGAGACAAAGAGGCAGCTTATTTGCAGACAATGAAAACAAGAACCAACAAATCACATAAAAGCTATCTTTCAACTCAGAGAAGCCACTTTCCCTGTGCACATTCTCTCAACACAGACAGTGCATAACTCCAATCCAAACTTGAGTAATGGCACTCAGGTAAGAGCAGAGTTTCATCTAGCTCTGCACCTTGTTTCCACCAGTGACATGACTGAGCTTCCCAAAGAGTTTTTAAGAAATCCATCTCAAAATACTTTTTGAGTATCTGCTTATCAGTTATTCTGTGACTTCCTAAATTATATGATGTGGTTTTGTATTGAATAGCCCTTGGTGCCCTTTTCTTCCAATAACTTATTGAATACTTATTTTGAATTCAGGTACTTTTTTGCATCCACAATGTCCTGTCACAAGTTTTATTGGTTATTAATGTGATGAGTGAAGACGCAGGTCCTTTTGTTTGCCTGGAAGCTGCATCTTCTGACTTCATTTGGCATTTTCCAGATTCCAGACTGAAAGAAAGTTCATTCCCACTCACCCTGTTCAGGCCACTCCTGATTACTGATCGCTAGTATATGTTTTCTTAGTGCTTTTTACAACAAAACATTAATCTATTTTATTGTTCTTTATTCTGAAATCACTCCATATCTTTACCCATACTTGCTGCACTTGTCTGTATCTTTTACAGGACTTCTATATCTGTATTCAGAGGGACACATAACTATAAACACTGCTGAAGATGTGGATGTGTCATGTATTTATACAACGGCAAAAGGATATTTTATGTTCCTGATTCCTTCTGTATTCTTGATTCCTTTTGTAGTGATTTCTAGCAATGTTTGCCTTCGTTTTCCATTCCTCTATAGTGAACTGTTGTCATTACATGGTGGGAGGTCCTTATGTGAGTCTGCAATCAGCCATAGTCTGTATCACTCTGACTAGTTCTGTCCCATCAGCAAACAGTTTCATCCCTTTTTGACACTGTTTTCTGCTCACCTGTGATCTGTGCTGAGCAATGTAGACTTAAGCACAAAGCCATGTGGGGCTCCATGTGTGATCTCTTTCTGCTGTGAGAGGCAAGGAATACTTTGTCTCATTACCTTGTATCTTCTGAATGTTTCTTCATGTCTGATTAGCTTCCTCAAGAGCCTCAAGGAAGGCAACTTTCTGAATGCCTTTTGGAAATTCAGACAGATGGTATCAAACAGATCTGTGCTGCCAACACGTTCTGTTGACTCTGTCAAAGGTAGATCAGGGAAGCACAACTTCCCTTTACAAAAACCATGTTGACTCTTCTTCACTGTACCATATTTATCCTGATGTATATGAATTCTGTTGCTTATTATGGTTTCTTCAGTTTGAACCAGTGCAGGCTATCAGCTCAGAGTACTGAAGATCTGCCCTGGAGCACTAATGTTGTCAATGGCTTCTCTGGGCTGTCTGTAAGGGAGGTGTATTAACTGGACACACAGCTAGGCAGCTGATCCCTGCCTTTGAAGTGCAGGCAGGAGACAGCTCAAGCTGCTGTGCCAGTGGGGTGGCACAGGCTGAGCAGTGCTGCTGGAATCTCTGCACCTGAGAAGCCTCTTACAAGCAGTGTAGAAGACAATCATTCATGTTTCAATTAGAATTAAACAAAGCAAAAACACAAAACCAACTCGGGCAGCATGTAGATTTGCACCTAATCAGAGATCAGGCTTTTCAGGAATGGCGAATTTTGCTGTGCATATTAAACAACTGTTTATTTGGTTATACCAGTTTTACAATATGTGACTGTTGACTTGATGGGATTTGTATAATGCAAGTAAAGGCTAAAATTAAAAGCACATTTAAACCATGAGTACAGCTAACTTTGTGAGCACTCTGCTCTAGTAGTTGTGTGTGGACCTGAGAGTAGTTTGGCTTTCTGTTTTTGTATTTAGTATTCAAAGTATTCAGCCGTGGTATTACCTACTGTGTGCCAGATAGATTATAGAAAAAAAAGTAAGTTCTTTACTATGTTACAGTCTCTTGGGCTCTTGATTGTTTGGAAGAAAAGTAATGTAATCCAAAGAGTTGCTAATGGCTCCTGGAGGCCTTTCCAATAAGACAGCCTGTATCTATATATAGCAGCTTTGATCTACTAAATGTTTGTCATTTATATATCTTGTTCTGGGAGACTTCCTGGCCACTGATTCAGCAGATATATCCTTCCAACACACTGACACCATCCCGATTTGTAAAAATATACCAATGGTCCAGGCAGTGTATCTTTCACAGGACACATGCTGTAACTTCAAAAAACATGAGCAGGACAGATTTGTCTCTTACTATTTTTGTACATTGCCTGTGATTAATGCCACCATAAATTGGAACTACTCAAGTGTGTTCTCTATCACACACACTTTCAATGTGCTTGATGCTGTCTATAATGAAAGGCACAACTTTATCTTTGTTGCTCTCCCCACATGCTTACACCATCATTTTCTTGATATTAATAATTTACATCCAGTTGAATTCTTTGACACAAATGCTTTGAAAGTGCCTAGTATATGCTATAATACCTGATGGTGATTTTATCTTGCTTATTTAGAGTGTGAAATTACATCAGTAGAGAAAGGAAAGCCATTTTCCATTTGTAAACACAAAGCCTCTGGAGAATACTGTCCGGGGACATTGTGTTTACAGCCATCCAGATGGCAGTGAGTGTGAATTTTGCATTTTGATTGAGATGGTTAATATTGATGTGAAAACAACAAAAAGCCCCCCATGTTTTCAGAAGATTGCCTACTGACTATGCATCTGGCAATAAAGCAGGTACATCATTTATTCCACATACAGGGAACATGTTGCTCTTAGAAAATATAACCAAATATGACGGTATCTGACTCTAAATCGAGCGTCTTCTGCGATGAATGGAAATCGAGGCTTGCCAGAAATATAAATTGGTAGAACAACCAGTAATGAAAAAGCAGTGAGCTGTTTCAAAGTTAAATAATTAACCAGCAAACGCATGTACAATCAATACTGCAACCAAGTTATGTTAATGCTGAGGTCTTAGCACTTTCAAGAGCGTGTGCTTGAAAATGGCAGTCAAATACATGTGCAAAAGAGTTTTATGACTCATTTATTTGAGCAATTACTACATTTTTGTAAATAAGAGCTAAATAAAAGAAGGGGAAAAGATCATTTTAAAAGAGCTTGATGTTAATTTTCTTCAATGAGTGGTGCTGAAATGTAACAGCTGCATTGTATTCTACCCTCATTCTTTGTGCAGATTTTCTTTTATCACAACTGAATAATTTTTCTCTTCTTCTTTCTATTTTAGTTCATAAATTTACAGATTTTACCATCCACTTCGGTTTGGTATGAAACTAAGAAGCCCAGAGTCTGTACTATGAAAATGGAACAGTTTTAACTACTGGATTTTTACTGGTATTTTTGATTTTCTGGATTTGTTTGACTTGCAAGAAATTCTCAGAATTCAGTCATGAGCACAGGATCATTCAATGGTATATTCACCCCCTTCACTAATGACCAAAAATAAGAATATACTAACAAGCCTTTTGGTGGCAGAAGACTAAAGTATGTCAAGAGGAAAGACAGACAATCCTTGGGCACATGAGGACTAGGAACAGGGTAGAAGTTAGAGTGGAGTCCGTGGCACTGGAGGGCAGTTCCACTACAGGCCTTTGTCACAGGTTTTGCATTTCCACTTTCTCTTCAGTTTTCTAGATGGTGTAAAAATCTTTTCCCTTCACAGCTTGCACATGAATGAGAACATGCACCACCACTACTATATTGGGATTTCTCTTTCTAATGGCAGTCACATAAATTCTGCCTCTGCCATATAGAATGTCCTTTGTGAGTCTCTAGGTCAGAACTGTGACTCCTGAACTGAGATGTTTGGCTTTGTGGCCAGATCTATTTGGGCTTTTCTCCTTCCACAGCCTCCAAATTTCTAGGGAAGTCTACATTCAGGGGGAGAAAATACTGGGCACCTTATTTATTTACTTATCCAACATTTTCAGAGGGCCTGAGGTGCCAATACTGAATCACATGAACAGTTTTCTCAAGAACGAGCCCTCCTTGAAGGCTGGATCTGTTGGCTTACTTGGTTTCTAGGTTCTTTCTACTCCAGTGGTCACAAACCCTGTGCAATCTCAAAGCCTTGATTAGCTGCTAATGGAGTGTGCTATGAATGGTTTGGGTTGGAAGGGACCTTAAGTATCATCCAGTTCCAATCTCACTGCCATGGACAGGGACACTTTCCTCTAGACCAGGTTACTCAGAGCTCCATCCAGCCTGGCCTTGAACACCTTTGTTTGTGGATCTAGAGCTTCTCACGGAAACCTGTTCCAGTACCTCACCACCCTAATGGTGAGGCACTAATGCAAAGAACTTCCTCCTAATGTCTAATCAAAAGCTACTCTTTCAGTTTGAAGCCGTTCCCCTTTGTCCTGTCGCTACATGCCCTTGTGAAGTCTCTCTCTGTCTTTCTTGTGGGCAGTACCTGCAGCTACTGGAAGGCTGCAATTAGGTCACCCCAAAGCTTCCTCTTTTCTGGGCTGAACAAACCTAACCCTCTTAGCCTTTCCTTGTAAGAGAGGTGATCCATCTCTCTAATCATCTTGGTGATACTCCTCTGGACTCGCTGTAACAAGTCCATGTCTTTCCTGTGCTGAGGATCCCAGGGCTGGACACACTACTCCAGATGGGAATGTGACAGCTCCCTTTCAGGGTACCCTTGGCCATTCCTTCTGCTGTTCTCAGGCAGCAAGCACAGCTCTGGGAGGTGACACTGCTCTCCTCTGGCTTACCAGTAGTGAAATTCTAACCAAAAGTTTCATCCTGTTCTTCCTTTTACCCCCCTCAGAATTGCATCGACTCATTGTGTCTTTTAGCTTTCCTTCCTGGCAACAGATCCAGAGGTTAGGGAAGTTTTTCAGTAATCTGGAATTTGACACATATCTAATCTTTCCTGTCCAAGAAAGATTGATGCACCTTAAAGAATTAATTTGATTCTCCAGCTTTGAAGGAGACAATGTTAGAAATTATTAGAAGTTTATGGCATAAGAGTGAAGCAAAAGCATAGCTCTTCTAATATAGTAAAGATGATTGTGATGAAGAGGTATTTTGCACTGGGAAAAAAATCCTTGAAAAACTGAGGTTGAAAATAAGCAAAACCTCCCAGAGTTATAGCATTGAGGTTTTCAAACAGTCTTTTTGTGTGGCCAGTGGAAGCAAATAATGTGATTTATTTGGAGATGAAGCTTGACAGTGTTATTAATTGGATTATATTCAGGTTTACATGTGATGGCAGGAGCTTGAATGTTGTGACTTCTGCTACTCCTTTCCAGTTCTTGCCCTATATTCACCTATTCCTAAAGCTGGGGAAGGGTTGGGTCCAATTTCAGCAGTCAGAGAATTCATAAGAACGTCAGACTGCACAGGAACTCCCAGGTGGACTCCACACGATGCTCTTGAAGGAACAATGACATTAAATAATGCTCTTACAGAAAAAAAACTGGCTTCTCCTAACTCTAAACAGGCTCCTTGAGAACTTATTCTTCTCAGAATGAGGTGCCTCATCAGTTCTGCATTTATTTATTCTTACGATTATGTTGTCTTCTACCTTAAGTAGAATTTCTTTCTCCTTGATTTTTTTAATCCCTTGATATACTTATAGATCAGATATATGACTTTTCAGCCTTCATCTCCAAGTACTTGTTATTCTCTAGAAAGAGACTTTGCATTGTCCTTTTCACACTAGCAGCCCCTCTGGATGTGACTGCAATCTCATTATGGACATATTGATAGAGCAACACTAACACTCATTTTATTTGAATTTTTCTATCAGGCCCTGAAAAATTAAAGTTGAAAAATGAGTTTACAGAGAGAGTTGGTTTTCCTACCTCTATTCAACCTGTTTATTTTTAGCTGAATATTACTGAATATGGAAGCAGTCCAGTTTACATCCTGGTTTGATTTCCTGTTTACATGAGCCAGTCTGGTGTCACCATCGTATTTCTGGCCCACTCTGGAAGCTTTGCAGCCTTCCTTCCACCTCCGAGGAGAGCTGCCCTACACAATGGAGCTATTGTTGTGCTCTCCCATAATGAAATATGAATATTGGACACAGTATATGCTGGGCTTATGTCCCTTTGTTAAATGTGCACACCAAACCTCTCGTGAAAAGTGGAGAGGAAACTCACCTTAGAGAGTAAAGACAGAACTGCACCATGTTTGTTTGAAGTTAATATAAAAATGGATCTGGTCATATATAGGGTGGCTCCCTATTGTATAATTTTCATGAGCTGGAGGGGAAATGCTGTCTTTAGTTTTCCTTTTTTATTTTGCTTTTTTCCTTTTTTCCCCCTTCCCATCTGGTTTTGTTTCCCAAACTATAAAGGTCATTATTTCCCTAAGAGACTACTAATTTTTTTATTTTTTTTTAAATCTACAAAATAGTTGAGAATCTGAACTGGCTATTATGGACACTAATGGTCATAACAGCAGGCATCTTGCAGGAGGGACTCTTGGGAAGCTCAGTTTCACCAGCATATCTAATGCATTGGAAGCAGCAGTGTCTGTCCTTGTTATTATTAATAGGATTTTCAGAATAAAATGGAATAGTATGTACATCCAGACAATGCTCATGCCAGGTAAAAGAGCAGTGTTTATTCATTTTTGCTCAGATTTTATCTAGTAAATTTTAGTTTTATTTTCAGTAAAGATGCATTTCAGAGAAGGGGAGATACTTTCATTTGTATTGATGAATATAAAACCAGAGAAAAACATTAGTCTGACATTTGTTTAAGGATGATACAAATATTGCTACACTAATGGATATGAACCTTGAAATAGAATTGGTAACAAACAGTTTAATTCTTTTGTTCTTGAGGCTGAATCACAATAACTAAACACGATAAATGAAGTGAAGCTCATTCAGTTTTTACACATCTTTCAGATTCATTGATGCAAGATTTTGTACTAAGATTTTTTCTTTCTAAGGGATACTGCAAATTTAATTTTTATTCAAGTACCTTTTGAATGAGTGCCTCCCATTAGAACATCCAGTTTCATCCCTAGTGTCTTTTAAACACGCCGATTTTTTAATAATGGTTTTTCTGATACTTGCAGGCAAAGATTTCAGAGCGCAGATTCCTCCCATGCCCTGTGCCCAGGCTCACCTTCTGCTGCGGGTATTTCCATTTCAGATGTGCTGTGGCTGTGCCTGGGGAATTCCCTGCAGGAAAGCTCTGTCACAAGGAGGCAAAGGGGTGTCCCCAGAGCAGCCCAGGGTGGTGCTGCAGCTGGGCCAGAGCCGTGTCCTGCCGTGTCAGACACACAGCGTGGGCACAGGACAGACAGAGTCCTGCTGCAGAAACTGTGTGTCCGATTTTAATAAGGTCAAAAGACACAGATGGAAAATGGCTCCTGATTTCCCTGGTCCAACAGCATGAAGCAGGTATCCTGCTGCATGAATAGTGCCATGTATAAATAACCCTCATCAGGCATCTTCGTGATTTACAATGAGGCTGTTGAAAAGCAACTGTCGAAAGGGGACAAAACAATTTATTTGAAACCCATAAGTTATTTAATTTAATACTGTTAAAAACTTGGAGAAAATATTCATTGCATTCTGAAACACCTTATTTTCCCCTATTTTTTTTTTTAGATTCACAAAAGTCAAACAAAGTACCTCAATCAACAATCTTTAGTTAAATGAAATTAAAAAACAAACAAACAGAAAAATTTTAAGTCTAGGCAGTGTTTCACAGCAGTTTCCTCTTTAGAAGTGGCATGGTGGAGGATTATGCTGATGATCATAATGCACACACTAATTTTTGTTTCAGTTGCATGTTAGCAATACCTAAAAACCTACTTTAAACCTCAATGCTGCTACAGTAAGTACAGCAGGAAAAACAAAGTTTCTTCTATATTTGAAAACTGTTTTGGTATGGGGGTTGTGTTCGTATGTTACAGTTAAAGAGGAATTCAGTCATGCACTGCTCATGAAACTCAGTAATTCTGACCTAAAATATTTATTAGCTGCATAAGAAATGTCACATTTAAAGGGTTTAGTAATCTCATGAAATGAATCCCAGAAGATGGTAAGTAAATAAACAAAAACTAAGCAAGACAGGTAAAATTAAATTGTAATAGTAGTATTTTCAGTGGTAATTACAGGAGTCTGTCAGTGCCTAACTGAGAGTAATAGAGGCAAATGTCAAGAAATCCAACAGTCACATGGCACTTAATGAATATGAATGGAATATATTATACAGACACTGATCAGGTCTTTATGACTCATTTAAAATGAGATTAGTTTCAGGTTTAAATCAGTAATTCAATTTATTTGTTGCATAGAAAGGATACTAAGTATCTTCCTCGGATCTATTGTCCACAATGTCGTTTGTTTTCAAAATTAGTATTTTGAGACTCCTTGAGGATTGCTGTCTGTTAGTTTGTTACTTACAAGCTAAGTGGTCAAATTGTAACTGAGAATCAGCCAGAGAACTTCATATATTATTGTTATCCTCTTTGGAAACAAAAGTGACTAAACACTGAAATGTTTTGAGGATAAGAGTATACACAAAGTATGTGATGCTGATGTTCCTGAATGTTTCATTTAACTCTTTTCAACCAGCATGAAACATTTTGACATTTGTGGAAAGACACACTGCATTTCAGTTTGTCAGATCAAAGACAAATGTTTCACTTGGACTTGGTTTTTATGTGTACCCTTGAGCTGCTCAGCAGCTTCCTGGCATTTATACTCGAGGCTGCAGTTCTTTCATGTACTGAGTCCCAGCCCAAGTTGTGCTGTCTTCAATGGTAAAGATATTTCTGCATCTGTAAGTGTAACAGTGCATTGTTTTTGTCAGAAAACAGAAAAACATTGGCCAAATTGTTTCCTGTGGAAAATGTAACTTTTACAGAAACAGCATTTTCCATTGAAACACCACATTTTTAGAAAACTTCCAACTAACTGCCCTTAAAATATATTTCAGGAGTGTTACTTTGAAATCTGGGAATGCCAACATCTATTTTTTTCCTAAATGACCTTGATTACAAAAATGTTTCAGACTGTCAGTATAAATAAAATTCATTGAGGTTTCATGTATAGGATATATTGATCATGATTTAATTATAATTGCAGTATTACATTATTAATTGCACAACACCATAACATGCTATGGTGCATCATAGTTAATTTGCATTACCCCAAATGAAAGGAAAAATCTATGAGTCTACAGATTGCAAAGGGGAGAAGGAACTGGTGACAAAGTGAGCTATCACTGCTATGTAGTCAGGCCAAATTACAATGAACACACAAAGTCGCACAAAGTCCTTTTGCTGAACAAAGGAGGAATTAAAACCATACGAGATGATGCCATTACTCAGAGCTGCAGGGCTCTTTTAGCCTTCCCTCCCACTCCAGTTCTTTGACTTCTTTCTGAAACACGCTTTTGGGTAGATATGCACTGGGTTTTGAGCACAACTCCAAGCCACAGAGGCGCTGAAGTCAGACAACTTTGAGGTGAGCCTGTGCTCCACCTCAGTCTAGAGGGAACCCTCTGAAGGTTGGTAAACTCAGCTGCTTGGTACTGCCGCCCACTGACTGGACAGAACCATGGTATGCATGCTGGGAAACACATGCACCAGTTTACACGTTTACTTTATGGGAACATAAGAAGCCACCTTTGAACAGAAAAATCCATCTTCCTTCCCTGCAGCAGCTGGAGTAGTGCACAGCAAGGCAAAATGAGATTATGGCAGAGGAGCTACCCGCTTTTCTTCAAGGATCATACTTGCATGGATTGTTTAGACACAACCACAATTTTCTTCTACAAATTTGGGTTGCAACTTCCTGTTCTATCTATAGGGTGAGTAATTCACCCTGTCTCTGTTTTTCCGCCTCTCTCCTACGGCTACACAAATATGCACTCATGCACACATGCTAGATTGGTCAGATGTCTGGGTTTCACCCAGGCAGCTTGAGCCTCAGATCAAAAGTCTTGGTTAAAATGCTATTTTTGCTACCGAAGGTTTAGGTGTCTGTGTTCATAGCACAGAGATGAGATGGCCTCATGCAGCATTTGCAGGGCTGCAGGAGATGAAACTGGTGCTGTGGGGTTTGTGCTCAGGACGGTCTGACAGCTCTCACAGGTAAATGTGTGTGCAAACAACACCAGGCACAGTTTTCCACCTCACTATTTCTAATTTTTTTGTTTCATGCCTGCCTTTGTTTTGGCTACTGACACTTGCCTACTTTGGGGGCATTTCTGTCTTCTGAGACTGTATAACTTTCTCATCAGTTAACCCAAATGAAAGGTCACTGCTACACTCGCTGGTCTACAACAGTTTATTACAATGCAGTGACAGGTTATGAACAAGCCCAGATGGACAACTGGGTCCTTTCCATGTCCAGCAATAATGACATCAGGTTCAAATGTGATAAATCATTATCTTTCCTTTCCTCCTCTGTAACTTGGGTGCATGTATAAATGAAGAAAACCATACAACATTCAAGATTTCATTAACCGGTTGCTTAGTCCCAAGTATCACTTTTCTAAAGTTATCTGCCATCTGGCACTGGGAGCAGGTTTGCAAGGACAACTGCTAAGCAAACAGAAACCTTCCTGAAGCAGACAGAAATCAAGCAAGGTGGCAGGGAAGGACTATCTGACAATCCAAGCCCCAGCTGTCCTTGATGATCTCTGAGCCCTCCCTCTTTGTCCTGCATTTTCCTTTAATGCTGCTTTTCAGTACTGAAAAGGAGGTTTGGAGAAGGAAAAGGGGAGAGGGATTGCAGCAAGAAAAGTAGCCATCTTTGTGGCTCTTCAAGGCCAATTGATTAGCTTATTACAGAGGCTGGTGCAAAGGACATGGAGATTAGACAGAGCTTTGACAGCTGATGTGCTTATATGGAGTGCTCAGGCCTCAATAAACTCAGCACAGAAGAACTGATACCCTTTCCCAGATCCTCGATGTGTCCTTATGTCTGCTGTACATTAGGCTCCATGAACGTCGACTGCTAAAAAACGCAACCTCTTTAGAAGCTGCTGAAGTCAGTGGGCAGCAAGTCATGTGAGAATGCTAAGCCTCTCAATTTTCCAACCTGCACCTCTGCCAGAGATGACTGTGCCTGTAACAGATGCAGGAGAAGGAAAGTGTGGCCATGCACCTGCAGCTACAGTTCAGGGTCATAGCTCAAAACTTGCCTCCACTTGGAAGATAGTGAGTTGCTGGGCACTGAATTGGGCCGAGGGTGGCAACGTGCAATTGTGCTCATTCTGGTGTGGGAGTGGTAATCTTTGGCCATCATCTAAACCAGTAATATCTTACACCAACACAGGAAGACAAAGCTTTTTGAAGATTTCTTTTGGTAACAAAGACAATATAATTGAATGATCCGAGAAGAAAACACACTTATTTTCTGTGGGCCTATGTTGTAGCTGGTCTGGTGCCCTGAGCCGGTTCAGTGTACTGCCCAATAAGGCATTGTGTCTGCATTGTCCTACAAGGGGCTGTGTTGGTGTGACTCAAGTGCAACCTGCTCCAGTGGGTGGAAATGAGGTCGGGAATGGGTGATTTGGGAGGAGTGCCTTAACCAGGTTATACTTCTCAGCATGGACCTTTATCACTTTGTGTGACAAAGTCTTATTGCATCAACTGCACCACTCAAGGCTCTGTAGTTCTTCACCAATAAAACCATATCTTAAAAGACTTCACTTTTAGTATATTTAGTAAACTATAGTGCTATACAGACACACCCCTCTAAAATTGCTTTCCTGAAGCAGAAGTTACAAATGTCACCAGAACACCAAACATGATGCTGTTCAAGTTTTCCACATGAAATAAACCATGAAATAGCACATTGCCAAATCATCCAGCACCATGTCCGGGAGCAATTTTCAACCGTGTTCTGCCAGGCAGGCCCACAGTGCCTGAGCTGCCGCCGCAGTGCCAAGGGGTGTGGGATCGTCCCCCCAGACCCTGCACCGGCAACAGCCACGGGCCAGCAACACCTCCCTGATGCAGCTTCTTCTGCGGACATTTTAATTATTATATAAACTACAGATTATGTATATTTATATATTATATATGTATTATTATTATACACACCTATATATACCTATATATATACACTTAATAATATATACCTACATATATATATATATACACATATCTATATATGTGCACATACGTATTTTTTTATGTATACATATATACTTAACAGACATACATACACACTCGCGGGGAGCGGTCCCCGGTCGGGTGTCCGTCCCGCCCCGCCATGTTCCCGCTGTCCGCGCCCCGGCCCCGGCCCCGGCCCCGCAGGGTCCCCGGGCGCTGCCCACGAAGAGCCCTCCTGCTCCGGGCGCTCCAGCGGGACGCGGCGTGAGCGCCCAGCCCCGCAGCGCTGGGACGCGGCGCTGTCGCGACTACATGTCCCGACATGCCGCGTGCTGCCGGGGGGAGCCTCGGGCACCCACCGCCGCCCATTGTGCTCCGGACAGACGGGACCGCGCTGTGCTCCGCTCAGCGTCGCCCCCGCGCGCCGAGTGGTCCCTTCCAGCGCTCCATGAGGCGCCCTTCGGGCGATCCCATCCGCGGGAAGCTGCGGGGGGGGCCTGCGGAGAGAGGAGAAGCGCAGAGCGCAGCGAGCGCTCCCCGGCGGCCGGGCCGGGCGCTGATTGGCTCTCGGGGCCGCCAGTAGGGCGCGGCGGCTGCCGGGACAGCCAATGGGCGCGCGGCGAGGGCGGGGCAGGGGGCGCGGGCGGGGCGCGCGCGGCGCGTGCGCGGGGGGCGGGGGAGGGCGCGCGTCGTGTCCGTGTCGGCGGCGGCCCCGGCGGGGTCGGGCGGAGCGAGGCGGGATGGAGCGGGCGGGCCGGCGGCCGTGAGCGGGCCCGGGCGAGGGACAGCCGAGGCGGGGAAGGAAGGCAGCCAGCCGGGTGACGGGGCGTGCGGCGGAGGGGGCTCCGGGCGGAGAGCGAGCGGGCGTGCGGGCGGCCGGCCGGGGCTCCCGCTCCGCAGGGCGGCCGGCGGGGCAGGATGAGCCAGGAGGAGATCCTGAGGAAATTCATTAAGCGCGTCCAGGCCATGAAGGACACGGACCACAATGGGGAGGACAACTTCGCCAGCGACTTCATGGTGAGGGGCGGCGGCGCGGGCGGGGCGGGCGCGGCTCCTGCGCCCCTGGGCTGGGGGAGACCCGCGGCCCCATCCCCATCCCCCGGCGGCCGAGGGGCTGTCGGGCTGGGCGGGCAGCGCTTCCCCCGGGACGACCTGCTATTGTGTGCCCGGGGCTCGGCCGGCTCCCCGTGCGCCCCGGCGCGGGCAGGGAGGGAGAGAGAGAGGGAGGGATGGTGTCCGCCTGGATTCACCCTCCTTCCTGCCCTCCTCGCCCGGGAGGTTTGTCACCGTGGCCCCGGCCCTTCCCCGCGCCCGGGGAGGCGGGGGGTGATCGGCTCTTGCCACATTAATGGGGAGGCTCCTCGCCCCCCCAGCCCCGCTCCTCCCCGAGCACATAAAGGGGATAGAGGCGGCTCGGGGGAGAAGAAGGAGGGGGGGCTGCCAGCGCTTCCTCGCCCTTGCAGCCCCATTTCTGCAGGGCTGTCGTGTCTGATGTCAGCTGGGGATAATCAGCGCTCCTTACCTCCTTTCCCCTTTATCTGTCCCTCTAGCTCTGTGCTTGAGATTTCTCTTCTTTCCGAGGAGATGTGTTAAATGTATTGATAGTCCTTGGAGGAATATTCATCTTCCCTTCCCGAACATCTCCCTCCGCTCCCATCCCCCATCGCAGCCCTGCCTGTATCCCTTGTCCTTTCTTCCTTCCAGATCAGTTCACCGTCAGCTTTTGGTTAACGTGTGTGCTCGGGGGAAAATTCTATTGGAGAATTAGTGCTTTTCCTGGTTTATTTTAGCTGTTTAATCGGGCTGTTAAAATATCTCGGGAGATTCATTTTTTGAATAGATGGTCTGAGCTGCCAACAATAATTTTGATTGGGCAGATGTCACCGGCACTTTTCAATATCGTTTAAATACTCACCATCAAAATGCAGTTTGACCCAAAGAAGAGCTGAAAGAGAGCGGGGTAGTGCCCTCCGTGTACGTGTCTTTGTAGCCTGTTTTATTATTCGGCACTCTTTGGTATTAAAACCACATCGTTAGCCCTTTAAGCTGTCAGCCTGTACTAGTGGTCTGGGAACAAAAAAAAAAAACCAACTCAATGTAAATGTCGCATCGGGGATTGTGTGAAATGTGGGGAGGAGGCCGCGGATGTTGCGCAAGGCGGAGGGGCGTTGGGAGCGCTGGCAGGTCCAGCGGTGGAAGAGGAAGTGGAGTGGACTTTGGGAAGTAACGAGTTCATCCAGGGTGGGGAGGGAGCCCGTGGGAAATCGGCCACGCTCTTTGGGCAGGATTTTGCAAATACTGAAAGTATGCTGCTGAAACATCTGAGCGTGTGGGAAAGGAAGAGAGAAATATGTACAATGAAGGACGGCGTTGGAGCGATAGGACCCTTCTAATTCTTCCTATGAGAGCTTAAAGGTTGCACACTTTGACAGAAGGGTTTCATTAAGTAATAGTTTTAGTAATATAATTGCTGTTTAACACAAATTGACATCTTGCCTTGTACCGATGAATCTGTCCTGTTCATGTGAATTACATGAACTTTACAGAAAGGGTGACCTGGATTAGTGCAAAATGCAGGACGTTTTTAGTAACCTTTATGTTTAAAGTTTGTACTAGTTCTCCTAACCCACTTCTACCATTTCATATCAGATAAATATCCCAAAGTTTTAGCCTTACTTTAGTCAAATGGTATACAATACCATCTTTTGTCATCCTTTCTTTGAAGTGGTGGCACCTCTGCATGGAAAACCAGCATTTGTTTCAATTTCTCTGTTTGGCAGCCTGTTGTTTCTGTAGCTTTCAACTGTATAGGCAGTGAGTTTTACCATTGGTTTCCTGGAGCAGCCAGGAAAGAGAATGCTGCTAAAAGCAGCAAAATAGGAACTAATGGACAAGGCATTTCAGGAGAAAGATGTGTTACCTGAAACAGTGTTAAATGTTTCAGAGAGAGTTGTGTTCAAAATTTCTTTTGCCCTCTTAGCGCTTTGTATTTCAAACTTTCATGTTTGATTTTTTTTTTGTCATAAATTAAAGGAAACCCAGGAAACTAAGATGCTGATCTTCAGCCTTAATATTCACCTTTATGTAGTAAAGCAGACAGAGATTAGTGTGTTGATAAGAATCTTAATTGCTGAATTTTGTTGGTTTGGGTTTTTTTCCCTGTGAATGTACTTGAATATATTATTTTGGGGGGAGAATATGTGTTTTGAGGTGTGCATGGTTATCTTAACAGAGCCATCCTTAGGTGCTCTTTAAAATGATTGAAAGGAGAGAAGAAAAGATGTGAAGGGGATATAAGTTTCAATATTTTATTTTCTTTAAAAAATTAGTTGATTTTTGGGGGGTAGGAAGGGAGGAAGTTATATTTTCTCATCTAAGTGCAGGATGTGCTGTCGCTGCTAAGCAGTGGAAAGTTTATGGAATAGGAATTGCTGTAAGTCATTGCTTCATTTCCAAGTCAAAATGGAATCTAAAATACAAATGGAATAGTGGGAGAACACAGATGAAAATGATTCCTTATTTTTGTGTCTTTATTGCCTTTGAATGTGTGGAGTAATCCCTAGAGAGTGGCACGTAGGCCTGGGTGGATGAGCTGAAGGTACCTGGTGGGTGCTGGAGAGGGCAGAGAAGCCAGAGGGGTGTGCAGCAGCTGATAAGCCTGGCTGATTGCTGCTGAAAGTCCAGAGTGTAGATGACTAAGGCTGCTATTGAATAATGCCACTGACATACCTGGAAACAACTTCCGCTTGGAAGGTGGGGGTTGGTTATTCCCCACTCCAGCAGGGCCTGCTCCCCATTCAGGCACGAGATAAGTTCCATAATCTGGGCGCCAATAGCGAGGCCGCTACTGGAAATCAAATATATTTAATTAGTTTGCACTAGGAAGTAAACAGGACTTATTAGTAGATCACTTCAGTACTTTGGGTGTGCACAGTTGGGATTAAATGAAGTGGATAGTTTGAAAACAGGACAGGCGTGTCTGTGCCTTACCAGTCAGTAGGTACGTGTGGGTATGGGGGCAAGTGGGCTTTTTCCTAAAATCAGGTAGAACAGGATTTTGCAACTGTGGTGGCAGTACATCCAGGTACTTTTTCCGTGGCTTTTGCTGACATTGCTTTCTGGCCAGAAGGAAATAAGATAGATTGCTTCCTGTTGGTGTTTCATGCTGCATAAATACAACCAGCATGGTCTGGAGTCTGATCTTCTGTAATAGACACATGTCTTATATCAAACAAGGGTGGGAAGTCAAAGGTCCATATGAAGGCAAAGAGAACAGCTTTCCTAGATTCTAGAGTTTAGAAAGACCTTAATAAGTATTTTTGGCTGATTTTTTTAAATTTTAATTTATCCACATTTTTGTTTTCTTATGCAATAATCTTGACAGAAGCATTCTGATACTTTCTATTATTTGTTGTAGATTCCCATTGTACTTGGAGAAGTGAACTATGAAAGATGTAAGGCTTTACCTTCAAAAATCAGATGTTATGTTTCAATTGTTTTGTGGTATATGACAGTCTTGCTTCACCTTTTTGTTGTGTGTCTGGTTCATCTGTTGTCGTGGAATGTAGTGAATGTCTGAAAGTGTTTTTTGTGATGAGTAATGTGTAGGGGACCCTCAGCTGCTCTTTGGAGGTAGTGGTCTCAAAATGATCCTGTCATCAGTTAATAATGATTTTTTTTTTTTTACAACTCTGCAGAGTTATTAGCTGCCTGCCTCACAGATTTCTTTCATTCAAGAGGACACAAGTAACTAACTCAACTGATTATTGTGTGTCTGTGTTCTGTTCAGTGTGTCTAAGCTGAAACTCTTAGGTTTGGGAAACAACTCAAGGAGATGTCTTCCAAAAGAGAGTTTGAATGGGTCATTGATTTGAAACAGCTAAAAAAGTAGTTTCTATGCTTTTTACCTATTGATGGTTTTATTTTTGAGATTTTTATTTTTAAGTACTTCTACTTCATTCTTATGTGAAAGTCCTGTTTAAAAAATGGAATGTGCTTGACTTTGAAGGATAAAATGTAACAATCATAACCAGGGCTACAACAGATGTTATAAAACTTGCTTTCTGTGTTTTGTTTTTTCTGGGGGTTTTTGGTTGGTTGTTTGATTTTTTTCGGGAAAAGGTGTGATTTCTAAAATGCCTAAAGGCTACTAAAAATGAATTGACCATCTATACTATTCTAAATCGCTGATTAAAACTGCTAAGCTACATAATGAAAGTTCACATTCTAATAATGACATAGATTTAGTTCTGGTTCTGAAACAGCATGAAGTATTCCAGAATTATCATATTCAACTATAGCACTTCAGAAATGCCCCTCTTAAAAGCTTGTCTGTGTACTAATGTGCATTTGAGTGAGCCCTTCCGATTCAAATACTGATTCAAAATTCAGATTACTTCACCTCTGTGTATCTGTGAAGGTATCTCTCAAAATTATAAAGCAACTACACACTCTGGAAACTTGGTAAAAAATAAAAAGATAAGAGTTTTGTATCTCTGCATTATTTTTTCAAGTTTAGGATCCCACTGTATACACATTTTTGGAAGTGATGTTTTCTAGTGTTTATTTAATGAATTTCATGCTTTTAGCACTTAGAAATATTAATGCTTTGTCATGTATGTTATACAACACATGTTTTCTTTTAAGAGAAATAATTTGTATCTGTTAAAGTAGGAGAAATGCTTTGGTAGAATCAGCTGGATGGCAAAGCTTCTTGAAACCTCAAACCCAAGATTTAATTGGTGTAAGCACAGGTTTGCATGGAGTTCTTGTAAGTTGGGCGCTTTTGAACAAACATCAACAGTTTGGAACATTTATTTTCCCTTAAATGTGACAGAAAGTAATTGCCTTGGAGCAAATAGCCTGTGAGTGTGATGTGCAGCTGATCAGGTATAGGGAGCTCTGCTCTTAGTGATGTGTTACCAGGTCATAGACAGCTGTCACTTCAGATGTGCCTTGTGCCTTTTTATCGCTTCAGGGTTAAGAGATGGATCTGTTACTACTCACCTTTCATATTATGCTGAAATTTGAGTGTTAATGTGTTTTTTAAGGTTTGTTTCCGTTAACTGTATTCGGCTCGATGCTGTCAGTTTGTGGAGGGGGTGCAGGCCAACACATCACGTCATGGTGTGTGGTCATGGTCACCCAGGCCATTCATAAAGCTTCTTTGACATGGACTGAATCTGGTTGGAGCAATGTGACTGAACAGTCATTTCAGTAAAACCAAACTCCAGAGGCGCCTGGAATTCTGGGAAATAGTGCTCATTAAATGTTATATGAAAATAGAACTTTACATGAACAACCACTCAGCATTTTTGTCCCCTTCTGAGGAAATGAGTGCTATTCTGTTGTTTCAGTGATGCCACGCTGAATTTCCATAGAGGCAGTTGAATACAGCCACAAAGCTGCTGCAGTGACCCTGGGGTATAAGAACTCGCAAACTCTGCCTGAAATTGCAGTTTTTTCAGGCACATGAAACTAAACCAAGTCAGTTAGGCAATGCTCTGGGTTGTGTCAAGTAGCTTGTGTGGTAATAAGTTCTGTTTGCTCAGTTTCCAAAGACAGCAGTGTGTAATTCTGCTGTTCTTATGGAGTAAAGGGTGGTGTACAGATTTTGTGGAATGTTACAGACTCGCTCTGGAGGAGCTAATGGTGATCTTGACCTTGCACCTCATGGCATACTACATGCACTCTGAATAATTTAAATAGTACTTTGTTTTTATTCTTATCTCAACCCTACAGTGCCTTTTGCTGTATTTAGTTATACATATGTATATAGATAGATAGAGAGATACATATCCATAGATCCCTCTGTGTGGATGTGTCTCATGTGACCATAGTTCATCAACCCCAGATGATCCTAATCTATAGATCTGCAGCTCTATGTACATGCTTATATATTTGTATATATATGGTTGTATGTCTGTGTACTGCTCTGCATATGTGTGTGACCGGTGCTGCAGAACAAATTGCTTGTTTTGGAGTGTATGTAGTTGACTTTAAAACTGCAATAGATTCAGGGGATTTCCTTGATGCTATTATAGCTGAATAGAAGTTATCAGCAGGCAGAGGAAGGTTAAGCAGATATTCAGATCATCTAATGTGTATACATTTTTTAATCATAAGTGCAACAAGAGTCTAAGGCTTTGTATTAATGTTAAAGCCATTGATTTGTAATAAACAGATTCTGTTTGATTTTATTCACTATTACTATTTAAGATTCATGGACTTTGCTGTGTGTACTACTGCAGGTTTACTGTAGTATGCTTACTATGTAGTACATTTGGCATAGGGAAATATTTGGCATAGGAAATTGTGATTCTTAGTGTTGGGAAAAGGTGAAACTATAGGAGTACCTTGAGGATGTATTTGTAGAACTGAAATCAGAAGGTAAATGTTGGGGTTTTTTCTTGGTCTTACAAAACAGCCTTCATTTAGGGAGAGGCATCAGTGGTAAAGGTCAGATATGGAACTGAGTAAAGCACAAGTTAATTGGGTAGAGCAGGAGCTTTTTGTGCCATTAGGAAGTGTGGTGTTTGCATCCTGGTGTTTTCCAGAGGCTGTTGTACTCCACAATTGCTGCAGTTATGCCAGCACAGGTTCAGATAACTCAGCTCTGTGTGTGCCCTCAGTGAAGCACGGACATGCATTTCTATTTCTGTTACCCAGCACGTGAATGTTGCAGAGAGATTAAGCTCTTTGTTTTCCTGCTTCATCTGACAAATAAACTTGCTAATATAAACTTAACTCATGAATTGTTTGTTCAAATTTGAGCAGTCAGAATGTGTTTATGAAAGGAGAACACTCTGGTACAGCTGTGGAGTTTTTAATCCAGAACCTGGAGTCCCAGAGAGCTGCTGTGTGGTTGGAGTTCTGTCTGGAGTCCCTCTGCACCTTCCAGAAACCAGTTTGTGTTCAGACCCAACAACGCTGAGACAACGCCAGAGCAAAGGCAGTGGCTTTCCTAGGGAAGCTGAGAGTGCAGCAAGGTAAGGAAAGAGCTGTAAGAGCAGAGAGCGCAGTCAAGTCTATTCGGCTTTAGGACTGCCAGTCTGGGTTGGATACTGTTGTTTTAAAGTATCTCTGAATACTGAGCTCAGGATGTTTCAGTCGCTGTGAGGTTTGCATAGGAAAGTTACTGCCTGTGTCCCTGAGGGCCTTGTTCTGGCTACCCTTTTGTCATCAGCTTGAGAGTGAAAAAATTCTTACACAGCTAAAAAGATTAAGCAGAGAAATATGTTTCCCAAATGGTACCAGATAAATAGAGGTATAAATGGATGACCTAGTTTGGTTGACCTAATTTTTCCCCCTATTTGTCCTCTTACAAGCCAATACTTTTAATTTCTTTAAAAGGTAATTTTATTGGTGTTAATTTATGAGAAGACTTAAAGGTACTATTGCCCTAATGGAAGTGTCTCGTGAAAGAAAAGCCTAGAAAAATTGAATTATCAGCTGTAAAAAGTAGCAAGGTGATGTGGCAGCTACTTCAGAGGGGTAAAATATCTGGCTGTTATGGGAGGACTGAACGTTGCTGCCTCGTGGGCTACACATGTTATTAGGAACAAAAGCAAATAAAGAAACGTATTTCATTCTTTCAGATTTCTAGAAGGAAACATCAATAATTTTGAAGGCAATCCTAGCATAATGCTTCTGACAGTTAATTTTTTACATTAGTTTTACTTCTGAGCTCCCTTATTCCTGCAAAAGGAACTGGTGTTGGGAATGTGTCAAGGGCCACTACATTTATAGGCTGAAAGTTTTAAGGGCTGTATGTATCGGTTGGCTTGTTCAATTTTTAATTTGCTATGATTTGGAGAAATCCTAACACAGTTGTTAAGGGTTCCTAAGGGTGTCCATATAACTTAGGTTCCTTTCTTTTTGCCAGAAGGGCTGTACCCTTAATTTTTTTTCATGTTGAAGACCAGGCCTTGATTCCTATATGTTACTGAAATTTTAATTGTGTGATCTTAGCTAAGATTTTTGGTGCATAAAGTCATGGGTTGGAAAGCATCAGTCTTTAAGAGGAAGTTAACTTAGTTAAAACCATATTGCTTTAAAGAATGTAGGACCACTTTAATCTCTTTCATTTATTTATGACACTGAACTTGTCATTTTCAAACAAACTTTTTAACATTACCTTCCTTCTTATGTAGTCATGTAAGGTGTAGCTGGGTTTGTTTGTTTTTCTAAGGTCAGGGTACAGTGGTGTCCTCTTGAAAAATTTTGAATCTTGCTGCATTTGTCTGTCCTGCTGTCTTCATTCTTGCTGCTCCATGTGGATGACATCTGGTTTTTGTTTTTCTTCTGAAAACACACAGATGTTTTGTACTCTTTGTGATCTCAGGAAGGGCAGCTTCTATGTGGATCAATGAGACTGAGACAGGGTAGATGACCATCTTTCTGCTGGGCACCTGGGCTACCGTGGGAACAAGGAGCCAGAACTTGTTCTTCTGGACAGCTGGTACAGAACAATCAAAGGGAGGCTGAAAAGGATGTGGTGCATGAGTGGTGTTGTCTTATGTTCCTGCTTTTATTGAGGTTGGGCAGTCAGCACTCTGTTTTTAGTGCTGTCCTTGCTCTTTCCTATTTGCTATAGGGTCAATATCGTGGATGAGAAACCCATTTCTTGTGCTGAGCTAGACTAGTTTGTGCAGTTTTAGCCTGGACTTATAAGCATGATTTCCAGCCACCTGTCACATTTGAGGGTTTCAAGAGGCTATTGTTCCAGAATTTTCATATTGTTTTTCCATTGCTGATTATATTTTTAAAATATATCCTGTCTTCCTCTATGTTAGTATGGCATTATTTTTATTTCTGTGATAGTTCTTGGAGGACACAGCTATCTTTGAACAACCGGGTTCCAAACTGAAAGGATGTTTTGTGGGTTTCCTGTCCAAGTGTTCAGAGGACTTGCCAGTGTAGATTATGCATCATGTTTAAATGACTGATCGCTGTGGGAACTGCACTGCTCTTGAGAAGCCTAAATGGTGTTCTACTCTGTCCTAAATGTTTCACTTCTTGTTTGACTGTGCAGTGCATAACCTTGTGATGGAGCAGTGTCTTTTCTCCTCAAGGTACTCAGTGTTTGACAGTGTGTTTGGTACCTGGGTGTACCTTCCTACTGGGACACATTTTCTTATTGAATGAATTGTCCAGTATTTGCCTGGTCACACTGCATAAAACTGAGAGCTCAATTAACATGGAAAGCAGAACAGGCAAACTAAAACAAGTGGTGGGAATAACAGAGAAAAACAAGCGGTAGGAATAGTGCACTGCACTTAGACTGTGGATAGGCTGGGTGTGTAAGCTGCTGACTGGCTATTCTGTGAGTTAAAGTAATCGTGGAGATGTCTCAGTGGTAAATGTGTGATGTCCTGCATGTTTTTCGCAGTGAATGGGGGGGTTTGCTGCTTTTTACGCATGTAGAAAAGTCTTAAATCTTCCCTTTATTTTTTACTTGAATCTTTACCTTCATGCATGGGAAGCAGGATTACAACTGGAAGCTTTTGTTACTAGTTACTCCCTCATGTACATTCTGATAATTTTAGCAAATAGGTAATTGTTAATTGAAATGAATACAGTTGTCCAGTAGGAGTACTCAAGGGAAACATTTAGCTCAAAATAAAGCTGGAAAATGAAACAATGTTCTGGAGGGAAGGGCATATGTAGGTTAGTTGAACTGTTTCAAGAAACTGAAAATTCCTGCAGAGATGAATTAATCATAAATTGCCTATAGGGCAGCACCCCTATTGCACAAACTGCTAAAGGAAGGAAATAATCTCTTAGATATTGTGCATGTCCCCAGACAGCTCCAAGCGTTTGACAGTTTCTTCTAAGACTTCAGTTTTTACTAGTTTAGGTGGTTATACAAAGCTGTGTGCATTTTTATTACGAACAAATTATAATGTAAAATTAATTTTAACTCATTTTCTCTGAGGTTGCATAAGCAAAACTGAAGTTAAGCACATATAGGTAATTACATTTAAATGTTAATGGAGAAAAAAATGACTGATTTTAGGCAGGTAGAAGGGGCTTGGAAAGTATTACAGGCACTCATTGGGATTAATTTTAGTAAAGGAATGTGGTGTTTTATAGATGCTTTATTTTTCTGTTTCTGCTTCAGGAAGACTCCCAAAAGGGAGAAATGTACATGGTTTCCTTTGACAGCTCTTTGCTGCAGGAGTTTTGCCCTTAAAGCTTTAGACACAAGTCTCCTTTTCAAACTGAATGCTCTGAAACAGGTTGTCACTAAAGCTGCATGCTAAGCCATATCTCAACCTTTTATATTTTCCTTATAAATGGAAGCACTTTTCCAGAGGCTGTTCCACAGAACTGCTGTGGGAATTGTCCTGGTATTCTGTACCACTGCACTGCCACAGTTGCTTCTTCCACTGGTGCCACATGTTTTCTTAATATTTTGATCAAGATGAAATTTGAGTTTTCATTTCTTTTCCCTTTTTTTATGATGAAAATGCAGCCTGCAAGTTACCCCAGAGGTCAACTTCCTATTTTTGTTGTTCTGAAAAGTGCAGGTGAAACTGTGACAGAGAGAAGCCTAGTTGTATTTCTTACAAATTGCAGAAATCTGTAGCCTGTTAATAAATTATTCAAATTAAGAGACCAATAACACTGAAAAAATGTGTGTATCCCGAAGTCAGCAAGCTGTTGCCATAAAATAATGTGATTTCCTGAAGGGAAAGAATATTTGCTTCTGAAATGCCAGCTAATGCTGTAATTAATTCTAACATGGAACAGACTGAATGAGAGCTTGCATTTGATACCTTTATACATGGTTAAACACTATAGTATTTTTGGTGCAAAGCTACACCAACTGTATCTTTCTGGCACAGCAATTTAAAAAGCATTAGCACTGTTTAAATTGGTGATTGTGAGAAAATGAAGCCAGCATCCTGTTTCTCCAGTCTTACAGCATACATAATGGGCTTCCCTTCCTGTATTCATAGAAAAAATATTCCCTGTCTGGTGCAGTAAGGCAATAAGATCATCCCATGAAGAAAGTAGGTGGATGTAAAAGCCTCAACAGTGATGTTTTTAGCTCTCATGGATGAAGGTAACTTCCAGATATATCAAGTGTGCACAAGGCCGGGATGTGTGTAGAAGTGAGAAAAGCAGCAATGAAGTAAAAAGGGAATCCAGTGAAGGGATATAATTAGGTATTGAACTGATTTATTTCTAGAGACAAAATCTTTGAACTGAAAATTACCATGATTTTAGGTAAAGGATCTTGTGAGGCGTGGCAGGGAGGCAGTGGAACTGGTTTCAGTAGATAAATGCAAAAGTAAATGTCTTCTATTGTTGCATTTTGGTTTAGATTGTATGGGGTTTTTGTATTACTTACCACTTTAAAACCTCCAGAACTTGATCCTGAAGTCAGAAGTTTCCCAAATTATGCACTGATGTTCAGGTATTCCATGCAAACTATTCCCAAACAAGTCACAGCAGACAATATTTACTTAAAAGATTTGTATGGTTTTTTCCCCTCCTTTCCCTGCTAACAGATTGCTGTTATTATGGTATTGCAATTTGGCCTTTGTTGGTAACAACTGAGAAGACGAAATGTTGTTCCTGTAGGAGTGTGGCTGTGCTGGGGGTGTGTGGCCAGGTTTTGGTAGCAGGAGGGGGGGCTGCAGGGATGCCTCCTGTGAGGAGCTGCCAGAACCTTCCCCCACGTTCAGCAGAGCCAAGGCCAAGCCCGTCAGTGGCAGCACCTCTGGGATGACACAGTTAGGAAGGGAAAACAAAAGTTATTATGCAAATGGAACTGTGCTCAGAGAAAAGACGAGTGAGAATATGTGAGAGAAACAACCCTGCAGACACCCAGGTCAGTGAAGGTGGAGGGGCAGGAGGTGCCGCAGGAGCTGGGGAAGAGCTTCCCCTGCAGCCCGTGGTGCAGACTGTGGTGAGGCAGCTGTGCCCCTGCAGCCCATGGAGGGCCATGGTGGGGCAGAGATCCACCTGCTGCCTGTGAAGGACCCCCCTGCAGAGCAGGTGGATGCCCCAGGGAAGGCTGTGATGCTGTGGGAAGCCCGCCCTGGAACAGGCTCTTTCCAGGGATGAGCCCATGCTGGAGCAGATGTGCTGGCAGGACTTGTGACCCTGTGGGGGACTCACACTGGATCAGTCTGTTCCTGAAGGACTGCATCCCATGGAAAGGGATCCATGTTGGAGCAGTTCACAAAGAACTGTAGCCCTTGGGAAGGACTCACGTTGGAGAAGTTCATGGAGGACTGTCTCCTGGGGGAGGGACCCAATGCTTGAGCAGAGGAAGGACAGCAGCAGAAAAAATGTGTGATGAACTGACTGTCACCTCTATTCCCCATCTCCCTGCACTTCTGGGGAGGAAGAGGTAGAGCCTGGGAAGGAGGGAGGGGTGGGGGAAATGTGGGATTTTTTGAAGATTTGTTTTACTTCTCATGACCCTGCCCTGATTTTGATTGTTAATAAATTCAGTTAATATCCTTGAGTCTGTTTTGCTCCTGGTGGCCATCAGTGAGTGATCTCTCCCAGTCCTTATCTCATGAGCCTTTCATTATATTTGTCTCTCCCCTGTCCAGTTGTGGAAGGGGGGCATAGAATGGCTTTAGTGGGCACCTTCCATCCAGCCAGAGCCACCCCACCACAGTAGCTTACCAAGTTCATAGGCTTGAATTGAAGATTTGTTTGCATGAAGATCACAACCTTCCTGTGGTTGGCAGGCTTAATGGGTATATGATTGTCATGTTATGTGGAAAGTTCAGTACATAAAACCTTTTAATTTATAAACTGGGTTTGAGAAAAACTCCAGAAGAAAGTTGGGGAACTTTCCTTATGCAAGGTGTGTTGTGAATTTGATTTAAGTGTATCTCAAAGACCACGGAAGAAGGATTTTTGCAGAAGAAAAGACAGAAATGCTTGCTTATGTGAACTTCCTTTTGCATTCATACTCCTGGCTTTGATTTGTCTGTGGCTTGTTGGATCTGGCTTCTGGACATTGTATAAACAAGACATCCTTCAGGAATTCTGCATTTATGTCAGCTAGAAGTTGAATCATCCTACAAAGTGTGTAGTTTTCCACTGGGCATAATACTTCTGTCAGATCTTATGCAAATTGCAACATGTATTTTTGATTCATATCAACTCTGATTAGTCTTGAATGTTTTGTTTTCATTTTCTCTCTTTATCTTGTGGTTGGATTTTACTGTTTTTTCCTTTCTGCCCTCACCTCTGCTGTTGTGCTTGTACTGCCTTATCCCTGTGCTGCTAGAATGGTTTCCATAGTTTTGTAAACCTTTGGTTTCTACTGTTTTGGGAAGACAGAAGCCATTGCATGATGAGTGGAAAACCTTGTGACTAAATTTCAGATATTTCTTCAACTTCTGGCTTTTAGACTAGAAGCTCTTCAGAACAAGCATTAGCTTTATGCAGTTTGTCATGGATTTAATCAGCTGAAGGTAAATGGTTGTCTGTAGTGTAGTGTGGTATTCTTTTAAGCTGTGTGAGTACTGAGTAATCAATTGTTGGATTATAAGAAGGTGTATATGTGGAATTTTCTGCCTTTTTTCTTAATTCAGTGGTAAAAGTAGAACTGCCTGGTCTGTTTGGGTTTGGTTTTAAATTCAGAACAAAATAGCTTTAGCCACACATTTTATTGGCTTTGTTATCCTCTTAAAGACAAAGTTGAGTTTATAAATGTTACCCAGCACTGATAATCACTGTTTTTTAATGACAGCAGATGATAAAGCAAGAAGCTTGTGAAGCAGGATAATGAGGTTTAACCAGACTGGTTTAAATGGTCTTTGTAAGAATCTTCATTCAGAGAGTTCCTTATGAATTTTCCTGTTATGATTTGTTCATTTCACCAGGATTAATATTCCAGGGTTTGTACTGGACCAGGTAATGTTTCTTATGGATCCCTTTCCTCAGAAGAGGAACTGTAGTGTTGAGCTTGATTGCTGAAGAGATTCATGGAGACAGGAGCCTAATTTGAATATTTAGAAATAAGCGTTGGGCCCTGGCAGGTACAAGGCCTGCAGTCAGTGTTAGAGGGGACAGCAGTGGGGCTGTGGTGCAATCCTGCAGTAAGTGCTGGACTGGAGTGTGCTCCCATCCTGTGCTATTCACCATCGTGCACTTGCATCCTGGTAGGACCTTGTGATACTTCACTGCTCCTGTGAATTAATTCACTTTGGCTCTAGAGTATGTGTTTCTGTGTTTTGCATTTTAAAGCCAGGACTCAGCAATCCCGTGTGTCTCATCCTATCACTTGTCATGCAGTTACTGTCTCTTTAGAACAAACATGTATTCCTGTCTGGACTTATTAGCATTAATAGCTGTTCTGGGTACCCAGTGGAATACTGATGCTCTGTGCTGGAAACTGGGAATGAGACAAAGGTAACCTTCAAGGGAAGGCACAATGCAAGGATTAAAGACAGCATTGCTTTGGAGAAATGCTACTGCCCCTTAAACTGCAGCAGACATTGGGGTTGAGGTTAAACTTAACTGATGTGATGGATTTTGTTTGAAATGCTGCCATTTCCATCAAAGGAAAATAAGATTGAGAAACTTGGTTTGAGTCCTATTTACTGTGCTTAAATAATTCTCCTTGTAGTAAGTGTGGGGAGTTCTGATACTTGGAAAAGGTCATCATTTCTCCCCAATCCACACTTCATGCACTATCCTGCCTGTTTCCTAGCTAGAAACGCTGCAAGAGGCAGTCCTCAACAGCTGTGGGGACTCAGAAGTTTGGCTTTTTCTGACTAAAGGCACATCTGTTTCCACACAAGCAAGTCCCATAGTTTTCATGCTTCTAAGCAGCAGCACAACCTGTTCCTTTTAAGTTGTTAAGTGCTCTGTAGCCTCATCTTTCCCAGTTCTATTTTCAGTACAAATATGAAATTCACACTTTGCATTCAGAATTTCCTATCTTACTTTTCAAATTTTAGATTCCATTCTTTCTGTCTAACCTTTCCTGAGAGTGGCTTTGATAGATCAGAGGAAGTTACTTTGGTAATGCAACTTTCCTCATTTCCTGTGTTTTATCTACTTATTTTGTCATTCTGAAGAGCTGTGAGTAGCAGTTTCACAAACCTGGAGATCTAAAATTGGAGAAATGACACCGGATTACACTTTCAGATAATGGAAATACAAGTTCAATACTCACTAAAATGCTATAAAGTGTAATGTGTCTTGAGGGAAGTGAAAAAAAAAAACCACAAAGATTTTGATGGAGAAGGAAGCAAAGTAAAGGTTAGGAGGAAGCTGTTGAAAAAAGAGGAGTTTGTGGAGATTACAGTGAGCTGAAACAGGAAGGTGTTCATGGCTTATTTGTGTGCAGGTTTGTGACCTGCTGCTCACTCTGTGAATAGTGTATGTTGAGCAATGTACTGAGTTTAAAGAGACAGCAAAGTGCGGGAGAAGGTCTGGCTATGCCAGGAGCTGTCCCCAGGATTTTACAGTCACACAAGGTCTGGCTCTGGTCTCTGCAGACAGGGCTTTGTGATGCTGGTCCAGGGGCTGCTGCTGCTCTGGAGCACCCACTGTCTCAGCCACATTGTTAATTCTGTGCCTTTGCTGAAATGGTTTCTGGTTTTTCAGAATCAGGATGTGAATTTGACCACAACTTGGAATTACTTTTTTTAATGTATGTGTAAACAAGAGAAAGAGGAATACTTGACTGAGTGCTGAGCAGCTTTCCTGTTCCTGGGTGGGGAAGGGTGGGCTGCAGCCCGTGGCAGTAGCAGGGCACTGCACAGACATATGAGGAAGGAATGGCAATAAAGGAGATTTGTGGCTTAGAAAATAACATTAAAGTGAACAGAATTGGAATAAAAAGCTAAGAGGTGGAAAACTTAAACCTGATGCAACAGCTGGAGAAAATCTCTCTGTATAAATAGCTGTTGTTATTGATGTTAACTGTAGCCTCTGGTACAGCAAAAACAAACCAGCTAACCCTTTGCTGTAGGGATGGGTATGAAAATCTGTCTTTGTGTTAGTTCATAGTACCAGAAGTTGAACAGACTTGAATTGATGAAGCATGGCTTGTACCAAACTGAAAAAATCCTAAAGCTATAAAGAAAGGAACCCCTCTATTTGTGTCTTGTAATCATGTACATCATCAAAACCTGTCTCCATTTGTTAGATTCTACAATATGTGATGGAAGGAAGCAGATGAGTAGTGGTTTATGCACTACCAGTTTTATCTGGAGGGAAACATTTTAAAATCTGAAGTATTCCTTAGAATTGTATCCAAAGTGGTTACTTGCCTTTCTCTACAAGATGGAAAAGTCTATAATCTGCTTTTACTCCGTTTTCCTATTTTTGCTGATTTCTTAAAATAAGAAACTTATAATTTCCATTCTGTTTCACTAACCCTTTAGCATTTGTAACTTAGAGGATTTGGATAGTATCTAAACATTTAAGTATGTAATTAATAATAATGAAATCATAATCAGTAAACCACAAAAGAAGTACTGCTTTTTGAAGGCTCCTTGTATGCTGAGGTGATGGATTTGTTTCTTGAACACAGTAAATCTGTTGAATTTCAGTAATTGTGGTGTTTGGGACAATGGAATGATATGAATGGGATTTTCTTATGCTACCTGGAAAGGCTCTCAAAATGCTATAAATATATTTTGTTGTTTGGTTGAATTGGGTTTTTTTAAGTGGTGTTGAAATTGGAATCTGCTCCACATGGTGCAATAGGTGTATTGGTAACTGGGGAAGAGGGTAAGTAGATGAATCTACAGATCAGTTGTGTTGGTGCTGAGTACACCTGTATTTGGCCAATCAATAGTGTCAGCATGGTCAGTGAGGGTGTGGTGTAAATAAGGCTTACAGGAAATGCTGGAGAGTTGGCATTTGGCCAGGATGCTCCCCTTGTTGCTGTTCAAGAACCACTTGTTCATTAAAATTGTCAGAACAATTACCTTGGAAAGAGATGGACCAGCAAGCACAGGGCATGTATGCACATGGGAAATACAACCTGGAGTTATTCCTGTATTGAGGGCAATTTTTTTGAGATTCCTTTGGATTTGCAGCAAGAGAGCAAAGGGTAAAACTGTCTGAGACTTGTTTAGGCAAATAGGCTCTGGGTAGAAGAGAGACAGTCCCTTAAAAATAACGTGGTTATAAAACAATGAGCAGTTAAAGTGATCTTAACTGCAGTTGTGGTGGTCGGGACACAGCAGTGACACAAATGAGATCCTTTTTTATGCTTTACAGGCAGTGAGTGCACTGTACTCTGCTGTGCATGTGCAGTAGGTGCACTGTTAACTGGGGAGGAAGACAGGTAGATAAATTTTAGCATCATATGATACCTTTTTGTTCAGAGTATCAGAATGCCGTAATATGTCAAATCAAATGTGCACCTAGTGCAATCCTTTTTTCTGACTGGTGGGTACTGGTAGAATGTCAGAAATGAAAGGAACCATGTCCCCACTGTGTCTCAGTGGCAGATCCTGAGCAGGGTACATGGTGGGGTGGGGAGCACAGGACACAGAACCCACCCCTGCTCATGGCAGCAGCAGGTACTGCTACCTGGCCGATGTCAGCAGGCCCTGGGCTGCTTGCAAATGTTTTATTTGTTTAGCTCTGTATAATTTCCTATCATTCAACTTCCTCATTTTCTTTCTTTTTTTTTAAAGTTCCTATTTCTAAAGGAAAAAGTTGTGGTGAATTTTTTTTTCGCCTTTTCCTGTCTGGCAAGGATAACAGGTATAATAAGTGTGCAGTAACCTTTAGCCAGCTCAAATTTGCTTCAGAGTGGTTCTTCTTGCTGGGGATGAAGTGAAAGATTCTCTGGCAAATTGATCTGATATCTTTAAAAAGAAAGAAATCTACTTTGTGCCCCTCTGAAATACTGAATTTCTAACTTTTCAGCTTCATAGCCTTCCCAGTCGCCTCTACTTGAACCATCAGGATTTTTATTGTGCTGCCATACTGTGGTCATTCTACTGATAGTCTTGGTCTTAAAGAATCCTGAGTTCATTAGCATATATTATAAAAACTTGGCTTGCTTTTTCTCACCTTTCTCCTTTGTTTGTCTGCTTTTGTAAGCGTGATGCTGCCTCTGCTCTGACATGGCCCTTGCCCGTGAGCCCAACATTATTTCTGGGGCTTTCATTACTTTATAAGAATGTGGTCCTGCAGTTGAGTTTAAGATTCCTTTTGTATCAGTATTCTCCTTTTAGACTCAAATTTCAACACCCTTGAAGAGGTCAGTCGGTTGGACTAGGTGATCATTTTAAGTCTCTTCCACCTAAAATAGTATATTCAAAACTTATATTTATTACTATAAATATTACTATATTTGTAGTAATACCTAGGTGTGGTGCAGGTGAATAGAAAGACCTTCCCATTCTTCTGACAACAGGCACTCAATGTGCCTGAACTTTGACTTCTGCTCTGCCCTTTATTTAGGGTGTGGTATTTCATGCCTATCATAGAGGATTTCACACTGTGCTGTAATAATTTACTTTATTGCTTCCGAGTCTTAGCTTCCTTAAGCCTGATTGAAATTTTAGTAGAGCTAGAGACCATTCTTGTGTCGTCTTCTTCTTCCTTTTTTTTTTTTTTACAAAAAATGTTTGTGTTTTGGGGTCATTCAGAAAAGAGGAAACAGAAATACCTTTATCTTTCAGTCTTTTTATCACCATCCTATTGAATCTGCTGATTTTAATCAGTAATGTTGTACAAAACAGTTCTTTTGCCTCTTAACCTTATTGGCTAAACTTTGTGTCCAGGACTGTACATGTTCTGTGTCTCTTACCCACAAATGCTACTGTCCTGGTTCTGTTGTGGCCCAGGGTTGCAGCATAAGGATTTCCTCCTGTACAGTTGCCCTGATAACCAAGGACTACCAGCTGTCCAATTTCCATTGGGATCGAAGGTTTCCTCTGCCCAAGAGGACACTGACATCTAGTGGGCGGGTTTCATGACACAGGGCAAGCGAACTGCTGTTTAATGGCCATCTTGCTTCTGGACTTCTACCTAAATTTTGCTTTTGTTTAGATTCTCAGCATTGTTTGGAAGAAGGAAAAAACCCAGCCCAGTCAGTTTTGTGTAACTTCTGGAGCTTAAGGAATAAAGTTTCTGCAGTTGAAGTCGTGTTTTGTTGCTGAGTTTTTGAGGTTTTTTGCTCATTCAGATGACCTGCATATGACCTTCAGATGTTTGTAATAAAATGGTTGAAGTTTTTTCATTCCCTGATTGTCCTCTCAGCCTGTGAATATGGTAAGTTACCTGTGTAGCACAGCAAGAAGTGGATCACAGAATCAGAGTGGTTTGCATTGGAAGGGACCTTAAAGATCGAGTTCCAATCTCTCTGCCATGGGCAGGAACATCATCTTGTTCAAAACTCCACCCAGTCTTGCCTTGAGCACTTCCAAAGGTGGGGCATCCACAGCTTCTCTGGGCAACCTGTTCCAGAGTCTCACCACCCTCACAGTAAAGTGTTCCTTCCTAATATCCAATCTCAGCCTGTGCTGTTCAGTTTGAAGCCATTACCCCCTGTCCCATGGCTACGTGCCCTTGTAAAAAGTCCCTCTCCATCTCTCTCGTTGGCTGCTCTGAGGTCTCCTTGGAGCCTCCTCCAGGCTGAACAACCACGACCCTCAGCAGGTGTTGCAGCTTCTCACCTCAGAGACAGACAGTGTCTCTGAGTTGCCTTCAGTTCTGTGCCTGTTCCTTCAATGAAACTTGAAGCCCAGTAACTGCCTAACAGCGGCTTTGCAGCTTGTCCAGGACATCTGGTAGTTTAACTGGGAACCAAGTGTCAGAAGTTTTAACAAAACCACAGTTTTTCCAGGAATGTTCCTAGGCAGGGAACAGTGCTTAGAAATCAAACTGTCTGAAAATACTCACCAAAATGGTAGTATTTCTTTAAAGACAAAAATAGACATTTCAGTTCCTTAGGATAAAATCCGCATTTCTTTATCAGAGAAAATAAACACTGCCCGAAGCTTGACAGCAGGACATGCCATGCTCAAGTATTGCTGCAGATTATTGTTTGATCTCTTGAGTGTTTAAATTATTCTGCACTAGTGTTCATTAAACAATAATGTACTGATTTGGAGTTGTTGACCATCTGGTAACTTTCTAAATGAGGTTCAAACGAGACAGTTTCAAGGAACTGAAGGCTTAAAATCAAAAAAAGCCTTTCAGCTCCTTTATCGGTGCAAGAGTCATAGAAAGTATAGACTGACAGTGCTTTGGATGAGGGTGTTAGACTGAAATGTTCAGGGACTGTTTTTGAAAGGAAAGTATTGCTTCCTTGTCCAGAATAAACATTGTTGGGTTATTTTCTGTAAGATGCTAATGTTTGCTGCCGTTCTTCAGTTACATTGAAAGTATCACCAAATAAAACCAGGTTATCACAAACAAAACCACTGATATAAAAGAGATTACATGTGTTATATGAAGTACCAGAAGCCAAAATGTAAAAGCTACTAACACTGTTTGTGTGCTAAGGGACACTTAGGCAATGCAAGCAATAGATAAAGTAGAATATGAATGTTTCTGTCCTAAGAGGAAAATTTCAGCCATTTCAGGTTGAATCAGTTTTACTAATTTCAGACCACAAAGAAAATTAAAGAACATAAAATCCATCAAAAAAGGAAAATCATCACTTTAACTGACCTGTTATGTTAATTAAAAAAGGAAAAAATAATTTATCTCCTGTTGCCTGTTGAGAATTTATATTGCCTCATATCTAAAAATTTCCCAGCATGCTGGACTGAGTTCTGAGTACAGGCTATCAGTAACTGTTCCATGTCTTTATTTCCTTGGGGACTATTAGAACCACTTACAAGTTGCCACTTAGTTATTTGTGATAATATGCATTTATGTTTCCTTCACTATCAGCTTCTAGTGTACAACTTCATTTGGCATTTTTGAGGTTTATTCTTATTTTTTTTACCCTGACAGTCCATCTGCTTGATTAATGTTACATTCCCATCTTCATCTCTAACTGCTTCTAGTTTCCCATCAGATGTCTGTTAGTGTGCACTGGTTTGCTGAAGAGGTCAGGAAGGAAAATGCCTGCTTGGCCTGGGAAGTTTTTTTGAGAAACTCTGCTTGTGAAATCCCTTCAGTCAGATGATTTTTTAAAACAATTTTTTCCTTTTAAAAACAAACTAGAGACCAGTCTCGCCTGAATTCTTGTAGAAATTCACATACTCTTCTTTTGAATTGGCACCATATCAAATACTTATTTGAAGCTCAGATTGGAACAGCTTCCTTTTCCAAGAAAGGAAGTGGAGTCACATATTCCACATAGATGAGAATTATAGATAAGAATCCTGAGGTGGGATCTGAAGGTGTTCCTGTGCGTTTCTGAAATACCTGGAAGTAAATCTGTCATCCAGGACCCGGAGGTGTTGAATAAAGTTGTTTGTACATCAGATAAAAACCTGTGCTATTGTTTACCAAACAAACTATCAACTTGTACCTTCTGCATTGTAAATACTCAGCTTCTTAAAGGAATGGCAGCTGGGGGTTATTTTAAATTTATCAGCAGTTTGATTGAAAGGCACTTGCCTGAACCAAATTCATTCTGTTGACTTGAGTACCTTTCCATTTGTTGAAATTTGGCACTGTAGTAGGGCTGTGTTTCACACATTAGCTGTGTAACAAAAGTCACCTGCAGGGTATTTAAAAACCTTTAGCTGATTGAGTATTTTCTTCATATGAGGAAAATGTTTCTCTGCTCCTTGAAATAGAATTACAGAAGTAAATACATTATAAATGTAATAAAGACGTCCTGCAACTGTTTGGAAAATAACATTTTAACTGTGGTTTTGGTGTACAAAACAAAATAAAGTTTATATAAAGGCTTTATTTAAGAAGTATTAGGGATACAGGTTCCAACAGTGATTTTACGAGGATGGACACTGAACACTCATTACTTGACCCTTTAGTGTGGTACAAGCTTTTGAGAGTCTTCAGAATTAAAAATTTCCTCAAAAATGTTCATGATTTTAAAAAGGTTTAATTTCAAAGTGTTTGATTAAAGCAGTATTTTTATTTACTTTTTGGTAGCTTCGCTGTAGCATTCTTGTCCTTGCGTGCTCTAATGAAATCATGGTGCAGGGCTGCAGAAGAGATAGCTTGGATTTGCTGGCCTGAGAATACCTGGGATTAAGGTTACCATGGAACTCAGAAGTTTTAATTGTATATCAAACAGTACATTTGAAATGCTTTTATTCAAGAAGCATCACAACCTTTTCCTTTTCTTGAATTGGCTTGTTGAGCAAAATACGAGGATGGTAAGAGTCTCTTTGAGGGGTGATACTGTAATACTATAATATATACTGTTAGTGGTAATGCCAAATTGGTATTACTCTGTATATGCCTGTGTTACTTTGTATAAGAGAACTGTGTACAGTATATGGAGAAGATTTAGAGACTTTTTAATCCAGTAGAAACAAATCAAATGGTAGAGTTTGTGTTGTTCAAGCATTTGACTATTGACCACTGCTCCTTCCAACTCTTGAATGTTCAACCATTAAAGCAAGAACTTTAATGGAGGAGAATAATCTAAAGTTATGTGTGTGAATAACTGGTTGTCTAGATCTGTTGTCTCTGTAATAGCCACTGCTGTGATTTCCTGTCAATAGTTGCTTTATAGCTCTTTCTGCCAGAATTATGAGAATTTTGTTGGCCTTTGGATTCCCTGTTCTCTGTCTTTTTGAAACCAGAATTATGCTTGAAAGGTGTGTGCTTTTGAGCTGTTGGAGACACATTTCTTAGGCAAAAACTGACAGATATTGCAAGTATAAACAATTACTACACAAAATTCCTTTGTCTCTCTGTAAATATTGTGCTGGTTATTAGCTAGGGTTATTACAGTTGAAATCTTAGTACGAGTTTGTATCTTTAATGAGGCTACTTCTTTCTGGCTCTTAAAATGCTATTGAACTCTGTCATAAATGGCCTCTTTATAACAAGCACATTCCTTGGCTTCCAGACACAGTCTCAAAGAAGGGGTGAAAATAATGGTAAGCGTGTTTTCTCCAGATAATAGAAATGTATTTTTTATTTCCTACTTTCTCTCTCTCTTTACAGTCTTACATATTCCCTGTGTATGTGTTGCTGCATGGGAGTACCGATTCAGCTCTTGTCAAAAATGTTGGGGTTGTATTTATTAGATTGTGATTTTTCTGGAGGGGAAGGAGTCATTAAAACCTTGTGGGTGTTTTACTTGCCAGTCATGAACTAACATAACTATATTAGCAGTATCCTAGTCTTGGCTGATGAAAGTGGGGTTTCTAAACTGCTGAAAGTCTCTAAAGATACCGTGTTTCTTTACAAGGTTCAAGCTTGATTCCAAAAAAACAAGTTACCCTTCTGGGGAAAGACAAAATTGGCATATTTTTATTGGAATTGCATATTTAATGCTAATTTCTTCAACTGTATGCCAGAGGATATCACACAGCTGAAAGCAACAGCACCTTTGAGTCCTGGAGGTGTTCTGGTAAGGTGATGAGACCCAAAAGCAGAGCTCAGTTACGTGTTTCTGGACTGCACAAAGCTCTGCCTTTTACCCAGAGCAGTTGTTGGGCTCCAGCTTCTCAGCTTAAAGTCATTCTCGGGGAAAGTTACAGGGCAGGATCTGTGTTTCAGATAAATTGGCAAGACATGGCTGTTCAAAGCCTTTTTGGGAAGGCAGGACATAACAGCTATAGCAGACCCTTTGGGGGGGATGGGGGTGTATGTGCAGATTTATTGAAAAGCTTTAGTAAGGTTTTAATAAGGCTCTAAGATTATTCTCCTGTGTCTTTATTTGTGGCAGCTTTGGTAGTGGAGGACTAGCAGGTAGGAAATTCTAGTTTACTGCTGCTGGAGTGAAAGCTCAGTGTTTCCTGTTTCAGTTGTGGTGCGTTTTTTTCCATCTCTTATGAATTACTTTGAAAACAAACACTGACCTCAAGGAAATGTGTTCCAAGGCGTGGGAAAAGAGGAAGGGTTTTACATCTTGTGAAGGAAGAAGGAGGAGGATTTGGGTTGGTTCCCCTCCCTTTTCTCCAGTGCTGAGCAGAAACAAAAGCAAGATACATTCTCCATGGATCTTAATGCTTCATTCCACATGCTGTGAAGTCACAACACAAACAAGGGAATGGTAAATACTTTGGGGAGTAATAGATTATGAAATATTTCAGGGAGAATTGATATGGTTAAAACCCCTATATATTCTTTAGGGACAGAGGCTTAGCTGGTGCCTATTTAGATCCTTATGCTGTTTATTTGTGTGAATTGTACCTCACATGCATTTGCTATGCAGTTTTTCCTGTGAATGCTGCACAGGGTGCTTTTCACTGTTTCAGGGTGTTGTGTTATTGAGGCATGAGCACTGAAGCTGAAGAGCCACAAAGTTATAACCAACAGTGACTCATCCAGCCCCTCTCGTGTGGCTGTGAAAAAGCATGGCTTGTGTTCCTTTTAGCTGCCTGATTGACATGAAATAAAAGCTCTTGCCTTTGGGGAGTTCTTTGTGGAAAAAGTCTCAACTTGCCTTTAGATAATTTCCTCCAGGTACACACAGGCTGGTCCTGGGGATGCTTTTACTTTGGTATTTGTTCATCTTCCAAAGCTCTTCCTGAGAAACTTTAAATCTGGTGTGTATGAGGGAGGTAGGAGAAGTAGCTGCTTCATCTCCATTTCAGGGGAAGGACACACTCTGTGAGTCTTCACTCAGATGCTGCACTGACGGTGTCAGTGTCACATTCACGGTGTCAACGTTTGATTGACTTCAGGGATAGACTGTCTGGATGGAGTGGACTGTAGTGGGATCACCTCTCCTGGATGAGTCAGAGTAGCTCTTGAGAAGAAGTTTACCTGGACTTATAACTACTTTTTTGTTTCAAAATAAACAATAAACATCCCCCCTTCCAGAATCACAGTGGAAAGTTCAAATCCTGGCAAGGCTTTTCAGTGAATCTCTGCCTATGGCATTGTTGGTGTTGCAGTTTGCTTCTGTTTGCTTTTGCAGACCGAGATGGGAGATGAGGTGGGCACTTAAACTGTTCTCTACATCTTTTCATTTAAGTCTAAATGTCTGCTTAATAACATCATTCTGCTCCTGGTTATTGTCTTACTGAGCAGCTTGAATCATTTGAACTGCAAAGAGACTAAACCATCCTCTTGGTTTTCATGTCTCATAGCAAGACACTCTGGATTCAGGGTGTCTGTGCACATTCCCAACTGGCCTTTCACTGTGGGGTTGCTGAATTTCCCCAAAGATTTGGAAGATTGTCACAGTCTAGGACCAGATACACTGTTTTGTTTGGGCACTGAAAATGCCTGCATTCATTGCACGTACAGATGACATATCAGAGAACAGATAACAATACATACCAGTTTCTGTTGTCCTCCACATGGGCCCAAGCCCCCTGCTGAGGAAGCTGCTGAAGGTGGGGAGGATTATGTGTCTTTGTACCCTTTTGGTGATGGTACAGTAGTTTCCTGCAACAAAAACCACATGCATGTAATGGAAACTGCACTGAGTTTGACAATTTTTTTTTGCAAGTTATTTATTGCTGTCCTATGCCAAGACCTTGAATTTCTGACTCTGACTTGAATGCAGATTAAGCCTAAATGTGGCATAAATATTCATCCATCAGTTTCTTGAGCAAATCATCAAGTCTAGTGAAATGGTGGCAGTAAAATTGTAGAACTACTAGTACCCTGGATACCTATAGTGTCGACAAAAAGACCTGGAGGTGGGGAAAACCTTCCTTATTTCAAGTAGGGTTTTTGTTCAGTAGACTGACATTTGTAGTTATTTTGCAATTTTGAAGTGTTTAAAATTTTTCGCGATATCAATTATTCTTTTTCACGTAAGAAACCATCATCATTTGTTTGTCCTTAAATGCATGGTGTTAGTTGCCTTGAAAAATTGGAGAAAATTATATGGACAACTCAAGTCTTTAGACACCATCTTGACTTGTAAGTTCAACTGCTTGTGAAAAATGAATCAGTGAGGAGATTGATATAGAAGCCTTAAATATGAAGATTATGCATTTTATAGGCTACAGTTAACAAAATTTTTTGCTGTATTTAGTAGCTGTTTTCTTCAGTAACAAGCTGCTGGATTTTTTCCAGATGTGTTGGTTGATTCCATTGAAATGTTTCATCCACTAATGTTGTAAAAAGTTTCTCAAGAACTATTTGCTGCAGCTTTCTTTAGGAGCATCTTCCCTTTTAATCACATAGCAAAGTCAGATGATTAAGAGCTGCGTATGTTAAAAAAAGTCTTTAAGAAAAAAATCAAGATTAAATGTGATGTTTTTACTACGCTTGTGCTGTCAGCATGCATAAAACGTAGTACTGAAATAATAAGAGGAACATATCTAGTAACTTGGAAATCATGGTTTTAAATAACCAGGGGGTTCCCTGGTTATGAGATTTATTTGTTTCTACAAGTGCTTTGCTTCTATTTGCTGTTTGGGTTTATATTGTGAAGTCAGAAAATCGTCTTGTTGCAAGAAATCTAAGGCTTATTTCTGTTCTGAATTACCAACAATTGTTCTGGCATTGCTTTAACACTCTTAAGAAGCTTGTTATTTGTAGTGTGTGCTAAAGTTAACCTTTTCTGGTTTTACATCAAGATGCTTCCCAGTCTTCAACTCAGAGCAGACAATTTCCTAACCAGGTGCTGGGGCACTAATAGCAACTTTCCAGTTCTTCGCTTACAGCCCATAACTGACTGTCACTGCTTTGTTGTCCTGCATGGTTTCATTTGTTGTGCTGCTCTCACAGTGGTCCCTGCAATGAACTGAGTGTGCTGTGGGAACTGTGCAGTTCAGAGGTGGGAAGTTACAATCCCAATGCTTAATGAGTATGCTGCAGAACTTTCTAAAATATCTCAGAATGTGCTTTAGCAACCCACTAACTCAAACTTGATTGTGCTTTGGTAATTTAATGTCCAGCTTTGTTTTTTATTTCCTTGCTCATCAAACAAACCACAGATCTACTTAGTCTTCTCCAACCTGGTAAAACAAGCCCAGTACTGGCAATAGGTCTGTGGCTCAATTATTATGCTGAACATAAATGAACTGCAACTGTAACTGATAATAGTTTAGACTGGGATTAACATGCCGATAGTATAAAAATAGTTTTAGAAATGAGGGAGAGGAAAGAATTTTCAGACAGTCAGCCTACATTTTGATAATGTCTTTGTAAAGTTATCTTTAGTTGTTAGCAATGTGGGAAGATATGTCTGGTTCTAACGTTGTTCTTAGGAAAAATATAGGTTTCAAAAGATGGAAAATGTTGGTCTTACCCTGTTAGACCTAATTCTGTAGAGTGTGCTGCTGTTTGGGATTTTTTACCTGGTTCTAAAGTGATACTGAAGACAGGATGTACCCAACTGGGTGCTTGCAGTGCTTTCATTTTGCCTTCTCTACATGAGGCTGTACCAGCTTTGTCTTCGTTGGCTGATGCTTCTTTATTGGATAGAAATGTGCAATAACATGAATTCCCCTCTTTCCTGAGAAAATCTCGGAGTTAGGAGGTTGTAGAACCATAGAATGTCCTGAGCTGGAAATGCCTACAAAGATCATTGAAGCCCAACTCCTGTATAGAATACACTATACCATCTGTTACTGAAATGATGCTATTCTCAGTTCTCTGGGTGATTTTGGAGGGATTTTTCCTTTACGAGCTTCACACGAGCATCCTGCAACACACAGTGGGGGTTTTTGGCCCCATCATTGTCCTGCTATGAAACACCAAAGTCAGAGCTCCTAAGGAAGGGCCTGTAGTTACCAGGCTTGTCTAGTAATCACTTCAGCAGAGATTGCCTTGGAGCACCTGGAGCTTGAGCGTTAGTAGATGTCAGAAGAGAATGCCACGGCAATGAGAAATCCTCCTTCTATCCCTTCAGCTTGCAATCTCCTCTCAGGGCTTTGTTTCAGAGAAATAGGTTAAGTAGAGACTGCTGACCTGTTTATTTGCAGCCAATGCCATCTGTGAATGTTGAGGTACAGTGAAGCTTTTACAGAACTAGATCGTTCTGCTTTTGTTTTTTATGCTTGACTGGTGTTTGGGAAGGCTTTTTCCTTCCGTCATGAGGGCTAAGAATTCTTACAAGCAATTGCTGTTTGAAAGCAGACAGGAATCAACGGGGAAATATTGACATGGGTCACAAGTGAATGCTGTTTTTCCAATACTCTTTAAGATGAAATGGTGAGAGGCATTCTCTCCAAAAAGAGTTTTATCTGTAATAGCATATGTATATACTAAGCATGATAACTAATTTTAATTGTCAGCTTAGGCTCTTTGGCCATTGGCTTGCATGTAGGTCTTCCCTGTTTTCATGCTGTGTTTATTCACAACAACAGATTCAGAGCATTTAACGTACCAATATAAACTGCAAAGTGTGATGCCTGAAATAATATTAAACTCTCCATTATTTCTGCTGCTTAGCAGGGAATAAGTTAACCAGTGTTATCCTAGTTTAGGGTTGATTCAGCCAAAGTGGACCTGAGTTCCCCAGAAACTTTGAGCTGTTACACAGTGCCCCATTCTCCCACAGCTCCTCTGACAGAGAGACTAAAGGAGACGCAGCTCACTCTGGTCGTTTATTCCTCGCTATTGCAACCCAGAGATGCAGAGGCACTCCTGAACAATCCCTTCTCCAGCTGGGTTTGTTGCCATCAGCTTGTCTTGGTGTTTCCCAGAGCCCTCAGTGATAAGAAAGTGGTGTAGGAAATCTCCAGTTGGATATGCAGGGATTTGAAGCTAAAATACTTCTGGAACCAAAGCAGTTTTAGGAAGTCAGAGCCCCATTTGTGCAGTGCAATATCTAAGTCTGCATTGAACTGTCTGTTGCCAAAGGCATCTCTGGCATTTCTGTGTTCATAGGTACAGAATCTAAAACCTTTGTATTCTGACCATAGATAGCCAGAAGATAGTAATTTTCACATTTTTGTGGTAATTTGGTTCACATTGTTCCATACAGGTACATTTTTTTGTCACTATATAAATGTACTCTGGAATTTATTCTACCCTATTAATGTTTATATAAATTATTTTAATGAGACCAGAGTTGAATGTAATTCTTGTGTTTTTCTTCCTCTTCTGTTAATAAGAAAAATGCAATGTCCTCCTTACGATAGAAATAGCTGTCATTTCATGAAATGAGTGCACGAATACAACATTTTTTAAGTGTTTTCAAGTATCGTATTTTATGCTTTGATTTTTGAGGTAAATTTTATGGAAACTTTTCTTTCATTTTTTGTTTCATTGAGTATTTCTTAACGCACTTAAGCAAATTTTGCAAAACAAAATATGTTCCTGTGTGGTTGGTGCAGTCTCAGGAGACCACTGCCAGAGCTGGCCATGTAGAGCAAGGCAAGTGAACCATGGTTGGTTGTCCTGGAGTGTTGGAGCAGCTGCTGTATGACACTCTGGCATGTCCTGCTCTCAGGGATGGTCAGAAAGGAGATTCAGGAGAACATCACTGTTGTACTGTCTGATGTTCTTGCCAATTAGAAATATCAGACAAGGCTTAGGAGACAGAGGACTTGAGATAAGTGAAACTGTTTTTGTTGTGTTCTCTTTGAAAAAAAGCCTGGAAAGGAGTCACAAGTACTTCAGTTTCCTAAATGAGGTTTATGCTTTTGAGGAGAGTTCATAAAATCTCAGTAGGCTTTATAGATGCTTTCTTTAATCCACAAACAGCACTTCCATGTTATTAAGCAATGGGCCTTTACAGGCTTTCTAAAGTGTTGAATAAACAACTAAGTCAGAGATCTGTATTTCCTGAACTGATTGGGCAAAGTTCTTTTTAATATGGTAGAATCCCACAAGTTGGGTTTGAAAAGCTGGTTTACCTTTTTGTAAAATACTGCAGTAGATTTGTAGTACAGACTGTAAAACCACCGTGGAAGTTGGAAATATGCTTCTGAAACTTCAGCTGTGTCAAAGACTCATCTCCCCTCTGTCACATGCGGTAAATGTTTGTCACCACCCCACAAACCACTTCTGTCACACGATGAATAAGCAGAGTTAAAATCGAGCTTTTCTAATGAGAATGGAACTAAAGGCCTTCTGATTGTAGTTCTTTAAGGGTATGTTTGTGGTTCATCATGCTTACTTTTTGACCATTTTGTTCCTAAAAGAATATACCATTGACATTTTGTGTGGTACCAAATAGCACTCAGTGAACAGGCGAGTGTCCCGGCAGTGCCCAGTGTTGTCTGCAGGGGCGCCAGACCAGGCTGCACCTCTGGTGTGCTGCTGCCGGCCCAGGATCTTTGGGAAGCGTTTTGGCAGTTCACTGCCTTAACACGAATGAGTGCTGCTTTGTTCTGTAGGCAGTTGTTTATTAAAAATTAGCATGAAAGTGGACTTAGATGGATCTTGCTGGCTGTCTTGTCATCAGCTCACTATAGTCTGAACAAAATTCTTTCCTCTTGTGCCCTGTCATTACCCCTGTTCTGCTATTGAGGACATTCCTCTGCTCCTGGTCACTGCAGGCTGTATCCTGGGAAGCACTGGGTGTCCTGCAGCCCCAGCAGGCTGTGAGCACCCTGGGTCAGCCCCAGCAGGCTGTGAGCACCCTGGGTCAGCCCCAGCAGGCTGTGAGCACCCTGGGTCAGCCCCAGCAGGCTGTGAGCACCCTGGGTCAGCCCCAGCAGGCTGTGAGCACCCTGGGTCAGCCCCAGCAGGCTGTGAGCACCCTGGGTCAGCCCCAGCAGGCTGTGAGCACCCTGGGTCAGCCCCAGCAGGCTGTGAGCACCCTGGGTCAGCCCCAGCAGGCTGTGAGCACCCTGGGTCAGCCCCAGCAGGCTGTGAGCACCCTGGGTCAGCCCCAGCAGGCTGTGAGCACCCTGGGTCAGCCCCAGCAGGCTGTGAGCACCCTGGGTCAGCCCCAGCAGGCTGTGAGCACCCTGGGTCAGCCCCAGCAGGCTGTGAGCACCCTGGGTCAGCCCCAGCAGGCTGTGAGCACCCTGGGTCAGCCCCAGCAGGCTGTGAGCACCCTGGGTCAGCCCCAGCAGGCTGTGAGCACCCTGGGTCAGCCCCAGCAGGCTGTGAGCACCCTGGGTCAGCCCCAGCAGGCTGTGAGCACCCTGGGTCAGCCCCAGCAGGCTGTGAGCACCCTGGGTCAGCCCCAGCAGGCTGTGAGCACCCTGGGTCTCCTCCTGCAGGCCCAGCAGGCTGTGAGCACTGCCATGGCTTTCTGCAGGGTTTTTTCTACTGCATTTAGGGCAGAATCCTCTGCTGAGTCTGGCACTCTTCCATTCCTGTGGTAGTTTGTTCAAAGCACAATTTTTAAAATTCTTTCCTTACTCCTTAGTCAATTCTTCCTCTTCCAAAGCATGAAGTAGTCATTATTTTATGTAGGGGATACTACTATAAATCTTTAAAGAGTGCTCCTTAACTCTTTTTGATTGCTCTCAGGACTGTACTTACATATCTTCTATTACTCATGTCACAGAACAGCTGGCAAACATGCATTAAATTGTGAATCCTGAAGTGTTGTAGGAACAGATGTGTGTTAAAATCAACCTGTATTTAATTTCCAGCCTTTGCCTTGGAGCTGGGCTATGCTAATCCTTCTTTCTGGTCTGTTTAGCAGGTTGTGGAGCAGGGGAGATGGAATCATGCAGGGGAGAAGGTTGTGTTGAACTCTTACATCTTTGCTTTCTGGAAAATGAAAATTATTGTTAGTCACTTTGGCCTTTTTGGCTTACAAGTCCAAGTTGTATCTGTGAACGTATTTTTTCTTGCATGCCTTTAAAATGGGCTAAAGCAAAAAGGATCATTTCTTTTGGTGCTTTTCGATACTTAACCTGAGTTAACCTAAGTTTGTTCTTTCTCATACAAAATAACTTTTGCTTCTACTCATAGTTTGTAAAGGTAGTTTTTCTTTAAACATCTTTGTTACTTTTTTTAAAGCAGAGTAAAATCAATAAGGTGGACAAAAACCCCTCTAAAACTCACAACCACACTGAGATGTGGAACAACACACAAAATCATATTAGTGACTGTGCTTGGAAAGTATCAGTGTTGCTCTTTGCTTTTTTTTTCCTCTTAATTGGAGGCTTACAGCCTATCTCAGCCTTGCAGTTTATAGCTGATATAGCTGAATTATGTGCATTAATTCTGCTATTTCTAGACTCTGGTTGTGTTCAGTCTTATCACAAGTGGTATTTTTTATTTTGACACAGGAACGGTCAGTGTTACACAGGAATGTCTTCCCTGTGCAGTGGTGTTTGTTGCCTGTGCCCTGGGACAGCCCACAGTGTTCTGTTCTCTTGCCTTGTTCACAGGTTGTGCTGTGGATTTGTATTCAGTGTTGCAGAGATGAGCGTGGCCTTTGTGGGGCTTCCAGTAACACTTCATGTGTCTTTCTAAGAATTGCATCTTCCTGTGCCTCACTGTAGCAATGCTGTCAGATAATATATTTAGCACTTGGATCGTTGTGTGGTTGGAGACCTACTGTCCTTTCTCCAGATATTTACTGGTTTTACTTCACTGACTAATATTGCAAGTTTTTCAAGGCAGATTCAGCTTAAGGAAAAAACCCCTGTGGTCTAGCTCTCTTACTCTTCTTACTGTTCAGTGATATAATCTGTGATTAAGTCCTTGTAGAAAAGAAAGAAACTGGATACTGATGCTATTTGATATGCCTTTTTTTCTTTTTTAATTTTACCTTGCCATTTGTCTTTGCTTTCTAAATGCCACTTTTTTTGCTTATTAAATGTGTATTATTCAGCTAAATTAACGTCAAATTTTATCCACATTTGCATCAATAATTTGATTTTTTTTAACTATATCCAGATAAATGTAATGAAAATGTTTTTCTGTATGGAAGAGAAATGCTAAATTTTATGTATTTTTTTTCTTTTTCTCTATTGCTTGAAGAAGAATTATTGAAGGACTTGAGTTGCCAAATCAGTTTTTTAATTGAAGTGTGTAGTGAGTGTCTCAAGTGTTTTAGTAGTTTTAGAAGAATTCAGGAAGAAAAAATACTTTCCAAGCAGTTGATCTTATTTATGCTGCCCTTCTGCCTGTATGTTGTTGCATAGTCTATCAAAAAACCTCCCCCATTCTCCTCCTTCCCCAAAGGAGGGCAAGTCATGAATGTTTTGAGTGTTCAAGGTGATAACGATGTGTTGAATATAGAGGGGAAAACACAAACAGCTTCTGCCCTTGTGTCTGTGCAGACACCACTCACTGGAGATGCTGAATTTGTCTGAAGCTCCATTGTCTTCCTCTTGATAGCCTTATAAATCACCACCGTGTCAGTGTTGATGGAATGGCTGGGTTTGCAACCACCAGAGTTAAGTTTGAGTTCTTTTGTGTTCCTTTTGAAATCTGGGTGTCTACACCATCTAAAATAACAAGCACTGCTGATCCGTCTTGTATTTTTTTTTCCAACGAGAACTTACACCCTTCTCTTCCTCAGTTTTAAGGTTGCAAAGGTCTAACTTGTTTGGGATGATAAAAGCTGTATTGCTCTTGTTATTTCCTAGGCTGCCGAAAGGCAGGGACTGGTTCTTATTAGAGGTTTTGACTCTCTCCAATTTCTAGGATTTGAAATAGGTGGTGGGGGAAAGATGACACACTGTTGTGAATACTGCAGACCTCCTGTCACTCATCTTAATTGTGAGCAGCTTGTAACTGAGAGACAAGCATAGTGGCTTTCCCAAAGTTCCATCTCTCCTGGCTGGAGAGCTGGCTTCAACTTGGTTATAAGCTCCTGATGTGCTGAAAGTACTGGATAATTAGATTTTTAAACTTCATCATAGTGAATATTGTAAAAGGAGAGAAGAGGGTTTTTTTCTGAGTCATCTTCATCAGTGAAACACATACCTTGTGAAGATTGTTATCTTGAGACTTGAAAGTATAACATAAATCTTTCATTTCAGAGGTTAAGACGATTATCAACAAAATACAGGACAGAGAAGATCTACCCAACAGCCACTGGAGAAAAAGAAGAAAATGTTAAAAAGAATAGATACAAGGATATATTGCCATGTAAGTCTGATTTACATTTTAATAGAAGGCAAAGGAAAGTGTTTGTTATTCTTCACGTGTTTTGAATGTTACTATTTAGTTATTACTGAAAGACAAAATTGGAGATAATTTGTTGAAAGAGAACTTCCTTAAATTTTTTTTAACTTGGAAGGCAAAGTGAATGAACAGTCTTATATTTTAAGAGGTATCGCCTGAAGAGAAATCTGTGCTGGTTGTGAAACCGTATCAAACCACCACTTCCATTTTAGCTCAAAATAGTTGAGAACTTTACTAGGTGCTTAAATGTATTTTTAATTTAGCAGCATGTTATTCATGGTAGCAAACAAATGTCAGCATAAACTCCAGAAGAAATTTTAAGGATCTTAAAGAAACTGGTTTGAAGTAAAGCAGATGTTTTTGTGTGTTTGTATCCTGCAAGTGGTGCTGGAGAACTTTCAATGCTGGATTAACTTTGGTTTCTATTTTGCTAAAGCCTAAATTAAATTCTGTTTAATGTGTGGACGTAGATCAGAAGATTCAGAACAGAATTTGAATTGTGAAACCATCAATGTCTCAATATAACAGATCAGTGAAATTACAAGACTTCCTGTTACAAGCTCACTTTGTGTAGCTTGTGGGGCTGTGCATTTCAGAGGCTCTTATGGTGCTCCTTGATATGAACAGCTGACAATGAGATGAAAGGCTTCTAGGCAGCCTGTCAGCAACAGGTACCTTAGGCACTGCTTTGCTTTCTCTGACTTGTTAGCAGGTTTACAACCACTTTGCTATTGAAAATGGTCTTAAGCATCATTAGCTTTCACTTCCAAAATGTGTTCTAATAATAAACTCTGGTGAATTATTATGTGTTTAAGATTGTTGTATTCCTGCGTGCTGTGTTTTTCTAGTGCTGAAATCTTTACTGTTTATTAGTGCTTGGAGCAACAAGTGCAGCAGTAAACTTTAGCCAAGGCCCTTTTCAATAAGGTGGGCATGGTGGTTGCTGCTGCACCGAGAAGGAAATAGGCAGTGCTTGGCTTTTGCTGGGGGATGTGTGTATAACATAGGTCACATCCTGAAGAGCAGCGTGTCACTAAGCTGAGCTGCAGCAAAATAATTAAATATCATTGAGGTGGGCGCCTTGTGTTTGTTTTGTTGGTTGGGGTTTTTTTTTTTAGTTCGGAGGAAATGTTTAATGGAGTGAAAAGAGAGAGGAAGATGTTACTGTCACCTTATTAACAGTGGGTTTACTTTCTTCTGTCCTGGTGTTTTGGTAGAACAGTTTTGGTGAACAATATAGCAAAATGCTGGTAACACCCAGGCTGAGTTGGTGAGACAGAAGCACTGCAGCAGTGAAGGGCTGCAACTAGTGCAGGAGGTGTGAATATCTTTCATGTGCATGAAAATAAAACCTGAGCCATTGGGATCTACACTGCTCACAGTGGGGAAATAAATGAACCTCAAAGCTGACATTGAGGGAAATTGAAGTCTTGGCGTATAGGAGAGCACTCTGGACTCTGAATCCCAAGGTCCTGAGTTCGAGTCTCAGTGGGGACCGTCCTCTGGCAGTTAAAGCCTCCCTGCCATCCGATCCCATTAGATCTCGGATCTCAGCAGGGTCGGCCCTGGTTAGTACCGAGTGCTGTGACAGTCCCGAGGACTTCACTGTCACTGTCCAAGCTCGCTCAGTTGTGGCAGATGGACCTTGGGAGTTAAAGGGTGGGGACAGTTCTGCACATGCTGTGCCTCACCTAAAAAATCCACTGTGCAAGCTGGAAGGGCACACCCATGTGGGTTCATTTGTGAAGTCTGGCCATACACACATTTTCAGTTAAAATGAGAATGTCTTTAGATATCCAAGGTTTCCAGCAATAAACTGATGGGAGACCAGCTTGACAGAGGTGAGGAGAACCAGGAGAAAGGGAATAATAATTTGCCTGTCTCTCATAAATCGAGGAAAGAATGTACATTTGTAACTTAATCAGAGATTAGTGCTGTGTTTATCAGACATTGTTGCTGCCACCGGAGAGATCAGCACAGCAGCACTAACTCAACACTGGCCTCAGAGGAAAAGGTACATGTTCCTGGTGCAGTTCACCAAGCCATCCTCTGATAGTTACATGAAACATGGTGTTCACTGGTCAGCTGAGGAACCAGTTAGAACTGAGCCTTTAAGTTATACAACAGTATCCAAGCACTTAATCTTCTGAAGCTGAAACTTGGGGTGGATTTTTCTCAGCGAATTCTCTTCCAGACCTAAAATTCTGTAGTAGCTGGGCTGTGGCACATAGAACATGCTGGAAATGTTGACTTTTGAAAACTGCTCTAAAATTTTAGATCTACTCTACTGGGAAGATAGGATCCCTCATTAGCCTCCATTAATTAGTCTGTTCTGCCACTTAAAAGCAGTTTTTAGTATAAAGTTTGAGACACCACTGCATGCTTAGAGAATATTCTTGCTTTTCCATTCTGTGTATCAAAGCATAATTCACTTAATGAGTTTTAAGGGTTTCTCTAGACCTGTGAGTCTGTTGTCTTTAGATCTGTGATCTAAAAGTCTTATAATTTACACATGTGCTTTTTCAGGAAGCCTTTCATAGTAACACAAATATTTTTTGCCTGTTATGAGGGCTCTGGAAGAAAGATTTCACCAACTTAGAAGCTTTTTAAAAGACCTCTTTCTATAAAAGTAACTCTTAGAACTCTTTTGGGCATGGGTCCCTGTTTTATTGTCAGTGATGTTTCAACAAAACAGAAAGCCCAACTAGCCATATTTTTTCTTTTGAAATATATTTGTTCTTTATGGGTTTTTTTTCCTTGAATTTTGGTCTAATCAAAGGCTCAGCAGCTGTTCTGTGGTTGAGGAATTGACCCTGGGAGCAGAATGTAACATAAATTGCTCAAGCAGATGCTGTTTATGCAGATACTTCTGTTCCCTCTTTTGAAGATAATTTTCTTCTGATCTGTATTTCCGACTGAAAGAGTTTCTATTGTAGAGATAATTTCAGTGATTTTTGTGTCATAGTTAGGAATTGTTGTTGTCAACAAGAGCTGGAAGGACTGCTGAACCTGCCAACCACCTACTCCTTTTTAGTAACAATCAAGTTGTTGCTGTATTAAAGGTGCAGTTGTTTTTTTTTTCAATGCCAAAAAGAATACCAAAATGTTTAGTTTAGTCTGTCAGCAAGTAGTAAGGCTATTTTTAAGACTGCTGAGGATTTTGGTCTCCAAAGATCTGTTGTTTTTGTAAAAAGTTTTCTCTGAGGCAGTCAGTAATCCTTTAGGCAGAAACTTGACTTGTCAGAAGCCCTTAAATGAAGGAATCCTCAGCTTTCTCGTTCAGAAGTGCCCCAGCCAAGTGCCCAGCCCAGTGGTTTTGGGGAGAGGTCAGTCTGTGCCTGAGCAATAACCCCAGTCAGGTTTCGTGTTGCAGTACCTGGCAGAGCCCTCCTTGGCAGACACTTCAGGACCTGCCAAGCTGCTTTAACTGTGCACTGGTGTTTTATTCTTTCCACTTTCCTTAAGTGTCCCTTTAAGTCTGACCATCTTGATCTGTGTTAATGTTGTGTAACTACAATTTTGGTGGCTTCTGATTAATTGAATTTTGCCTCTTTGTAACGAATCGCTCTTGGAATTCCAGGAGATGGTACCCTTGGACCTTGAGCACCAGAAGCACCACAAGGAGCTGCTCTGCTTATCTCTACCTGAGCTGTTTCACCCATAAATGAAATGAACTGACTTGCTTGTGTGACTTATCTTTGGGAAACATTCTTTAATGTACTATATATTTTATTTACTGTTACATACTGATTAACATGTGTTGTAACTCTTGTTTAAAAAAACATAATTTTTCTTTTAGTTGATCATAGCCGAGTTAAACTGACCTTGAAAACTCCCACACAAGATTCAGACTACATCAATGCAAACTTTATTAAGGTATGTATTACTAATTTAGCAGATCTTGAATTCTTTTTAAGCTTTCATTTCATGTCAGTGCAATTTTTAAAATTGTAGTCTGAGATAGGATTTAAAGCTGTGAGGGAAGATACTATTTTATTATGACTTGAATAAATTTGCAAACATGATGCCATTTCTAGCAGAGTTTTTAAATTTTTGGAATTCCTCTTAAGAGGAAATATAAAATACTTCCTTTTAAAGTGGCAGGCAAGTAAACTGGAAATTTATACCATAGGAAAATTGAGATGCAGTTGTTGTGTTTAAAAATATCCCATTTTAAGAAAGACTGAGTTTTAGGAACATAAGTGAGGAGTTTAACAAATTATGTTTATTAATACACACTTCTCACTGTTCATGGCAGAACTGTGGTAATGGAATTATGTCAAAATTCTAAAAGAGGAGCCAGAATTTGACTGAAAGCCTGTTACAGTTTTGTTTCAAAACATTAATACCTTGAGCTGTCTTTGTTTATTCTGGTGCTTTCACACAGTATTTATTTTTCAGAAACAGGTGTTCCTGTGGTTCTTTCTCCCTTTCTGGATGTTTGGCTTGAAAAGCTGAAAATTAATGTTTTCCAGATTTATATAAAACAAATTTCAAAACTTTGTATTTTTGAAATGTGTTGTGGGAGGGGGAACTTAAATTTGTTCTAAAGGATGTTTTTTAGCTAAAAGATTTTCAAATTTTCATCATAGAATGTTTGAGTAACCAAGAAAATGTGGATTTGAAGGTAATCTTCAGAATCTAAACATACAGAAACTTATTTTCTGTGACAGTCTATGGCAGTGCCATGGCTGTTGTGATCTTGGACCCCTTGGGATCACTGGCAAAATTCCCACTAATGTAACTGGGATTCGTGTTTTGTATTTACCTTTCCTGTTGTATATAGAAAAAAGGATATTCTCATTTTACATGATTATAACCTAAACCCTCTTTTATTCAGTGCAGATAAATTTTCTTTGTAAACATTCATGTTCTTTGTGCAATTCCAGGGAGTCCATGGGCCAAAGGCATATGTTGCCACCCAGGGCCCCTTGGCCAACACAGTCATAGACTTCTGGAGGATGATATGGGAATACAATGTTGCTGTAAGTACCTGCTGAAAAACTGAGTATTGTCTTGTTTCATGGAATACCAATTGACTATTTTTTGCCTGAGCTGGCTTTTGTTACCAAAATATATTGACAATGATTTAGCTCATTTACTTCCAAAATCAAGTTCTTTGTCTTTTAAATAGCATTCTCTATATTGTTAATAATATTTATTCAATTCAACAGTATAAATTCAAAGTAGTAATTTTATTGAATGATTGATAAATCCTTCATATTTATAAATAAGTTCTTCCTTGTTTACATCTGTCCTGTGGGAGACCTTCCAACTCTGACTTGGTGTGGACTGACAAAATCAAATGGAGAAACAGCATGTGATGCAAAAACACCTTTATCTTTCTATTTATGATGATTTTGGAGTACTTACTGGTTTTATATTCTACATCTATTCAAACAGCTATTGTCAGGAATTAATTTAAATACTGTTAAAATTGGATATGTTTAACAAATCACTTCTGAAAATATTTTTTTGTTTTATCAAACACTGAAATAATGACTTACTGTAACAAATAGCTTCCCTGTTGGTGCATTTTTATTGTGCTATTCACAATAGTGTATCTTAAATAGCTTCACCTAAGAATTTTGATTCTTTGTTGTTTTGTGGGGTTTTTGAGGAGGCTTTGCTCATATTTTATGCACTCTATGTCACTTTAAGTAATTAGAACTGTGTTTCTTCCAGCTGGCAAATGATTCTCTGGTTTTATGATTTAAGTTTAGAGTTTACACTCAGGCTGAATAAATAACGTTTTTGTAGAGGATTAGAGTAAATTTGAAGTAGCCTTAAAATGTTGTATTAGTGGTGTAGATTTTGTGGAGGATGAAATTTGGTTGCTGTTTTAGGATTAACAGAGCATGTATGTGCAGACAGGAAAATAGCATTAATTAGTCTCTTTGGTGGCAGCCAGTTAAGGAGTATCAGCATCTCCCTGATGGGAGCAAGAAGTGAAGTGTTGGTTGGAGTTAGTTGATCTAAAACCAGCTGACTTGGAGCATCTTCTTTTCTTTTCAGATAATTGTAATGGCCTGTCGAGAGTTTGAAATGGGAAGGGTATGTATCCTACACAAAACTAAACAAGCTCTGCCCACATGGGGCAGTGCCTGCAAAGCTTCATATGCCAAATCCATAACTGTAATTATAATAATAATAAAACACTAGATGGAATGAGATCCCTGTCCTTACATTTCTGTTCATAGGAAACAGTTGATAGTCTGCATTTCACTGCTCCATTGGTAGTGTTACATTATTATTTAGGTGTCACCTCAGAGCAATATGTGTTTGTATACAGAACTGTGCCAATGATTTGTTTCTGGTCCTGTCACTATGGAAAAAGCGTGTCTTGTCCTTTGTGGGCTGTAGCCAACCAGCGAAATCCTGAGTCCTTCAGCAAATTGATACAGCTGCTAAAACAATTTTATTGAAATCTCTCTGCTTTATTCTTATGACCTTAGATGAGAAAAAAATGTGGTCCAGAAGTGTGAATTCCCATCTTTTAGGCAAACTGGGCTTTCCTTGCTCCCTCTGTGTGGTGAAAGCTGCCACATATGTTATGATATAACAGACCTGAGTTCATGTCCTGACTTGCAAAGTGTCTTTTGACTGTTTTTATTGGTCATCTGGAGTCTTGGTTTTGTTTTTCTTTCATTATCCAAAAGAAAAGTTATTTTGCTATCTTAGAAGTCCACAATAAGGCATTTTGGGGTTATCACTTTGTCTGCTCTGCTTCTGTTAATCATCATCTTCAGTGCTATGCATGAATTAAGTTAGAATTCTTTGCTTTAACAGAAAAAATGTGAGCGTTACTGGCCCCTGTATGGAGAAGCAGCTGTAACTTTTGGACCATTTCGTGTTTCTTGTGTAAGTATAAAGCTTTTAAAAATTAATTTTGTAAGGATTTAGTGCTTTTGTGATTTAAAATAAATGTTCAACAGACGATTTGTGTCATAAAAGAAGTGCTTCTTTGATTGTTCAGTACTAAGTTTTACACAAGGATTCTCAAAGGAATGTGCACATCTAAGCTGTGTGGTTTTTGAATCCTCTATGATTGTTTTTGTTTTATTTTTTTCGAAGTAGGAAACCTTGTGTGCCTTGGTCTTACGTGTTTGTAGTTATTATTTCTTCAGCATAACATAATGTAGTCTTGAAGGTCTGTACCATAATCGAGAAATCAAATACTCATGCAGTTGTTTTGTCTGTTATGACTTCATGTTCTGAATGTGCATGAGAAATGAAAATCTCTTCTGCTGCTTTTAAAATCAAAACAAAAATGAGTAGCAGGTCACCATGAGGTCTCAGTCTTCCTGAAGGAGTCCTAGGGGATAACTGTCAAGTAAAAGATTCCAGAAGGATAGAGGAAACTCAAATGTTTCCATTGTAGGTTATGTCTGTATTGCCAGGAGTTCTGATCTCTGAGCATAACTACAAGAGCCTCTTCTTTGGTGTTTGCTCATAGAAGATAATGTTAGGATTTCTGGCAGATTGCTAGGCAGGAAGAGGGACTGTGGGGATCTGTTCCACCAGCCACTGAGATGGGTTGAAAGTAATCATTCCATTGGCACCTGTCCTGTCAGCATCACACAAAAATATACTCCTGTGGGGTTTTGCAATCATCTTTCCTTGGCAGAGAGAAACTGGATAGTAAGAGAAGTCACGGTGCAATTGCCGTTTCCCAAGAGGAAATAGCAGAAACTGACTCTAGTAATTGTGAGGGTCTCAGGTATGGGGAGGATACTGTGTGGGACCACAGCCACCAAAATCAGAATGAGCAACAATCCTCAGGTATGGCACAGGACATGATTTACCGCTGTCCACACCTGTTTATGGATCGTTATTCCCTCCTGCTGGCCTGTTTGTCCAGCTTGAACCTCTTAGGGCTGTGATCACACAGCCTTTGCTTCCAGGTGAAACCAAGGGCCATCCAGGCCATCTCTTAATGACCTGAGGGAAGAGAAGAGAGAAGCCATCTATAACATGATCCTTGTCCCTGTACTTGTCACCTTCTAGCAAGGGCAAACAGACTTCCTTACTTAGCTGGGTGTTGTCCCTGGATTGTAAATCTTTCAATGCAGGATTAACTTGATGATTTTTTTGCTTGAGTTCTGCTTCTTGTCACTTATTCTTTCTGACATTGGCATCATGGTGTTGCTGGAAGAAAACACTTCCCTGTGTCTTTACTTTTAATTTGCCACAGGGTAGTTTAATTAATTTGTACTGTGTGCCATGTGCAGTTAAATGCCTCCCTGACATCCGATCCCGTCAGATCTCGGAAGCTAAGCAGGGTCAGCCCCGGATTAGTACTTGGATGGGAGACCTCCTGGGAAATACCGGGTGCTGTAGGTTCTAGTCCTGAGGACTTCACTGGCACCGTCCAAGCTTGCTCGGCCGCGGCAGATGAACCTCAGGACTTAAACGGTGGGGCCAGTTCTGTGCACGCTGAGCCTCACCTAAAATCCACTGTGCAGGCTGGAAGGGCACACCCACGTGGGTAGTGCCCTTCCCAAATCTTCGTTCGTGAAGCTGAGCCACACACGCTGTGTGCCATTAGTTTCTGTTAGGATGAGAATGAACTGTGTGGCATTGGAGTCACAAGCACAGCTCTCTGAGTATAAATGATCTTACTGTGAACTTTTTACACTGCTGTTCATCACTGGCCTTAGCTGTTCATATTCTAAAATAATGGAATCGATCCCTTCCAAATTCATCTCAAAACTGTTTTTTACTTCTCCTTGAAATTTTGTGGATTTGGACATCAATTGCTGCTGTTTTCTAGCTGAAGTGTTTTTAACGTGTTTAGAGAGCTAACATGGCAGTTGATTGAGCTATTAATGCTACTTTACCAAGAATTAAGTACAATTCAAGTTCATCTTGTCAGGAAAATACGTATTTGCAATTTTTAGTCCATAAAAATTCCGAGTAGCTTTTTCCTACTATAAATTGATTTAAATTTAGCTGGTTTTTTCCCCTGTAGCTGGTGGTATTGGTGAAAAGGGTTTGTGTGTGTGCAATTAACTTCTTGGCTACAGCTGACGATGTATCACCTGTAGGTTCACAGGTGTCCTTGGGCTGTGTTGCTCTGCACTATCTCCTTTAAAACTGTCATATTGCTGTTGTTCCTGGGAAATGATAAATTCCCAGCAGGAGACAGAAACACTTCAAAACATATATACAGTCTCCTAAATTCTCTGGGAAGCTGTGATGCTGAGCTTTTAAAGGCATCTTCAAATTCTGATGTTCCTGATATTCTAAGTACAATAATATTGTTTGGTGTCTGCAGTGTAGACTTCCTTTGATATTCCAAAGGCAGATTGGATAATCTGTGAACATAGAAGCCAGGCTTTTTGGCCACAACCAAGATAATTAGTGATTGATTCAGATGCACTCTTAATCAAAAATAATGGAAAGGGGAAAAAATGAAATGAGATAGGACAGAATGATAAGAGGCTGAAGCTTGTACAACAAAAGCATTACAGAGGGATGGCTGTGGAATGCAATCTGTAAATTAAAAGTATGGACAAATAAAACAAAGGAGGTCCTTAGAAATATTCTTAAAAGGTGTATTGTTAGTTTCAGGAGCAGACAAGGTATTAATTAAAAACCTCACATTTTAAAGTAAAAGTAACACCTTTCACACATCCCGTGTAGCAAACTAAGTTGTTGGTGTGTTAATCAATGTTTTGATTGCCTCTCCTTTGAGGAAGTTGCAGATGCAACTGTAGTTTTGTAAATTACAAAAAAAGACACCTGAGTTTAAAGTTTGAGTTTTTAGTTATATCCTGTGTGCTGCATATCAATTTTTTTTTCTTTTTTCACATTTAGGAAGCTGAGCAAGCAAGAACAGACTACTTCATTAGAACATTATTACTTGAATTTCAAAATGTAAGTACAGGGTACTTCTGGTCTCACCTTCATTGGTTGTTCAAAGTCTCAAAAATGATACAGTGGTAGAAATTCATGAAAATATCTTTTTTAGGTACTGACTCTGTGTGTATGTAAATGGTGAAGTTTAGAAGTGATGTTAAAAGCTTAGTATATAAGGGAAGAGTAGTGAAATTCTTAGTCTTTTATGTATGTTCTTGCTTTACCAAAGGTGTGTGCTTATCTTCAGTAGCATATGGTCATAACTCAAAAGCTTCTGCCACCCTAGGACAATTTCACTGTTTAATCCAACTGAAAATATAATCACAAACTGAGTCAAACATTTGTACTGACAAATTAAAATAAAGGAAGAATGACAACAGCTTAGTGGGTTCCCCTCCCCAGAGTTTCTCACTGTAGCTTGTAAAAGTTGCTCTTTTTGGAGTGGAAATGCATCCGAAAAATCTGGAGTGTTCTTGACTAACTTGAAGTTGCATTGTCTTTTTGCTTTTCCCTTCTGCGTGGGGAAATTGCAGATAAAAATGGACTTTCAAAAGGCAGCTCAGACTTCAGAATTCTTCAAGATTCATATCTTACTGTTCAAGATGTAGAATTGGCTTACCAAACAAGCATTCTGGTAAACCAGTTCATTTGCTTTGTTTGTTAAGGTGGCAATTGCAAATGGTTATGAATAGTCCCTTCATGCAAGAATTTTAATTTATTCATTATCATGATAACTTTTGACAGAAACTACTGTAGAACATGAGATCTACTTCATAAACTGAGTATGTTACGTTAATTGTGAAAGTTGGCCTGTTTTCACTGAAATAAAAGCACTTCCATTCTCATGTATTAAGAATGAATGATTTCAGCTTTTCTTACGAACTTATACTGAAGGGTCAGAGGACTTCATTTGACTGAAAAGCAACTATCAGTGAATAAAAACAGCAGAGCCATCCTGCAAAAACATGGAAGTTTATTTTACAGAGTAGCTGTCATTTTAATTGGTAACCTGTATTAAAAATTATTTATTACAGGTTAGTCTCCTTTATGGTTGTATTTTCTGTAGCAGTGCTTTGTTCCATTTCAGCACTGACAGCACAACAGTTACGAAAACTGCTAAATCATGAGGAGAGTAATTTTGGAGGATGACTTTTGTCTGCAGTATCTTGCTAGGTGCTTGCAATGGAATCATGAATTTAGTCAGCTTGTTCCTGTTAGTGTGTCCTGAATGCTCATAACTGACTGGGCTGTGAAACTGTTTAGATGGCAGAAACTCTGCACAGTAACCAGGGATTGCAACAGTTTTTGAAATGGTGCATTTCAAAACAGAACTAAAGAGGTACCAAAACCCCCAAAGCAGAACCTGCATTACTTTTAATACCTGAATATTCTAATAATTAGTTATATCAGAAACTCTAGCTAATTTATATTTTGCTTGCATGTACTATACATGCAAATCATGTTTAGTTTCTTGACTATCAGGAGTTCTGTCCCAGGTAGATGCCTGGGGACTGCTAAAAACTAAGGAGCAACAAAGAGCTGCAGTTTGTGCTGGACTTTAGGCCTAAGCGAAGGCCCTGAAGTTTGTGTTGCCATAAGGAGCAAAGTAACTGAAAGGATTACAAAGATGTGTCGATATTCAGTTAGTGCATCTCGTGAAATGGTCTTTCTTCAGACTTACGGAGCAAATTTGCTTCAGAATTTCTGTGAAACACATTTTGGTAATGAATTACAGACTTTTCGTCTTGGAAGAGTTCTACCTGTAGCCTTGCACTGGGCAGGAAAAAGTGTATTTGTAGTGTAAAGTAATATCCTTTAAGTTTGCTTTCAGGTTTTCTGGAATAATAAGTTTTTATCGCTTCTGTAACATTTGCAATGGAGTATCATACAAAAAAACTGTGCAAAATAATTTAGAATTCATGGAAATGTACAAAATTATTTCTACAAGGAAAATCAGTTTGACAGAAGCTTGATTATTTTCAACAAAGAACTTTGGTGTTTTGGCTTAAAAGTGGGTGTAATAAAAGGACCATGAAGGTTCTTTTTAAGTTTCAATTTTCTTATACAAAACAAATTCAGATTTTTTTTCCTGACAGTTCTGCTAATGTGAAAAATCACTGGTCTTTTTTAAAGTAACAAAGTGAAACTTCTTGATGGACCTTAATAGGCAGCCATAACTCTTCATTTTTACTGATGATCTTGGTTTTACATAATTATCTGGATTTTAAAATTTGTGTTTTCTTAGGCTGCATTTTCTCTTGTTTTCAGTAGCTATGGCATTGCCACAGGTCTGGGGAAAAGTCAAGCATCAAACCCAGATAACTCTCCATGCTCAGGAGGCTGCTGTGTTGCTGCTCAGATACCTAAACAGGAGGTAGCATAGGCCTTGAAACTTGTAGCCTGTAACACTGAGCAGAAAATTGATGCTCTCCAGTACCTTACTTGGAAGGGTGCCCTGGAGTCTGGAGATGTGCCAGCAGCACGGAAAGGTGCAGTACAGCTGGCTGCCAGTTCTGGTAGCTGTGGGTGCTTTGGGCAATGATGAGAGAGAGGATTTTCAGGGGTCAGAGACCTGAGTAACGAGGCTGTTCTAAGGCTGCTTCCTCCCCTGTCTTTAGTACTGGCCTAGCTCATGCTACTAGAATTAAAGTGTACCTATCATTTTTGAGAGTGTGATCCATATTTAGGCACAGTCTCAGTTATGTCTCTCATTTTCCTGATTTCCCTCTGAGTGTGAGCACATACTCACATTTTGTATTGTGACAAACGGCACTTCCCCACATCCCCATTTTCTTTTCCTGTGTAAGTTACCGATGTACAATTAGAAAAAGGACTTTTCATATGGTTTTTCCCTTTCTCTCTTCCTTCCCAAGTTCATGACTGCAGGTACATGGAATCTCTTAATGTGGTACAGTGTTGTGAGTCCTTTAACCCCATGTGATAGAGAGGGGCATTGTGAGCTGTCCCACAGTGCATTTTCTTGTGCTTTAGCAGCCCTCAAAGTACAGCTCCAGAATTTCTCTTTTGCTTTTTGAAGTGGTATAAGCTGGAAGTATTGTTAATACAGTAAATGATTTTGCTTGATCACATTTAATCATTCAAAAAGTGAAGGTTCATAGAACTATTTATTTTATACACATTCAAGTATGTGTTCTCATGAATGCCTTTCTCTCTCCTCTCCCTCAGGAGACTCGCAGTGTCTATCAGTTTCATTATGTTAACTGGCCTGACCATGATGTCCCCTCATCCTTTGATTCTATTCTGGACATGATCAGCTTGATGAGAGAATACCAGGAACATGAGGATGTACCAATTTGCATACACTGCAGGTATCAAATATATTTATTCTTTCATTTTATATACATTTTTGTTTTTTGAAGCCTAGACTTTTGGTATGAGATGTGCTAGTTTGGTTCTAAATCAGAATTCATTTATTTAGTTGAGTTTAAAAAAATTCCTTGTGTCAAAACTTAGTTCAAAATCACACAGTCCTCATTTTCTTAAAACTGATGCCACAGTGAAGTGTAACTTCTGATTCAGTTTCAGACAGACTATAAATCAGGAAAGAATGGGCCTTTGAAAGGGAAACCATTTTGTGGTTCTTAAGGCATCTAAATCCTCAGGAGGCCAAAATAGCCTTTGAAGATCATTACAAATCAGATATGGGAGTGAAGGCTCCATTCTCAGTAGGAGAGACTACAGAGCAGGTGCATCACCAAGAACTCTGTCTGTCTTCTGATATGACAGAAAATGTTTTTAATGAGCAGACTGTAGTTTCCAGTAGGGTAGTCTTTGCTTCTGGCCTGAAATTTGGCTACAGAAGGACTGTTGAAACTGAAGAATACATTTTGGTGAATTGACAGTTTCTGATAATTTATCTGGAAAACTCTTGACTATGATATTCAATGCTTTTTAAAGCAACAAAAATTCATGTATTATGTCAGGAAAAAATGAATTCAGATTTGTAAACTAGGAAATGTAAATTGTTGGGGCTTATTAACTCTTAAGAGCTCAGTTATTCTCTTAAAGTGCATTGAACTCTACTGACTTAAGCTGCATTCTTTTTTAACTTGTCACTCTTAAGTAATTGATGTCTAAACCTGTAAAAAACTTACTTAGCATTGAAATCTGTTTCACTTTGTCCTGTTTCTCTTGAATGTCAATATAGTTGTAAATGTTGGCTCTTTACAACACTGTAATTATAATGTAATAAATATGCATGAATTATAACTGCTCATGTGTAAAATAGAGGAATTCATACTATTAGGAAAAATAAATGTGATAGTTGACTGGCATTTTTATAACTTGCATATTTATGTTTTTTAGCTGAAAGGCAGAAAACACAGGTATAATACTAAATCAGAAAAATGCAGGAAGTCTTTAAATGCATTCAGTTCTGCCATTTAACATGTCTGTCATTAAACTTAGACAAAATCCCTGCTGTTGAAGCAGTGGTAACTAGGAGTGGTGTGATGAAAGAAAGAGGCAATAAAATTATCAACACTGAAGCATCTTTCAAGTTTTCCAAATGGTTATGAAAAACTTGCACTATAACCTTCAGTGCTTCACTTTGCACTACTGTTTTTTTTAAGACACTGTATTGTCACATTGAGTGAGCTTAAAATGATAGTTGAGGGATTTGGGTAATATTTTTTTTAATGTGGACTCAGGAAATATAAAGCTTATGGTGTGTTTTTAACAAACTAAAATAATTTCTAACACGTAACTGTTGATGTTCATAGTGCAGGGTGTGGAAGAACAGGAGCCATCTGTGCCATAGATTATACATGGAATTTGCTTAAAGCTGGGGTAAGGAATCTTAAAAGAAGTTTTGTGGCATTCTGTAATTGCATAACAGTGATTGATTGAGCTTCCAAGTGTTCTAAAATAGTGAAATGCTGAAGGCATTCCAGAAGTCTCTTGACAGGTTGGATGTTTAGTTCCGTTGTGTTCATGCTCTCCCATGAATTTACTTTCCTTTGACATCAAGCTTTTATCTAAAAGGTCTAAATTCTGATTTTTAAAAGAATACATTTCAATATAAGGTGATTTTGAATTCAACTTTTAGTTTCTCTGCAGCTGCTAAAGCCTGATATTTCAAATATGAAGGGATAACTTTGGGGGATTTTTACATTATGAAGCATCATTCATGTGACAGTGTCATATTAATGACATTGGATGTCTCATTTTGAAAATACCCGAAATGCTCTCGTCTGGTCTAAATCAAATGTCAAATTGGAATTACTTTTAAAAAAACTGTTGAATATTTGTAGCGTGTAAAGAACAGATCACCTCTACCTGCAGAAGTTAGACTTATTTTTTTATGCCTAACAACTTTTGTATTGTAAGTTATGTCAATGTAATTGACTTGCTTCTGTATTTCAGAAAATACCTGAAGAATTCAATGTATTTAATTTAATACAGGAAATGAGGACACAGAGGCATTCTGCAGTACAGACAAAGGTATAGTTTGTTTTAAAATGAATGTGATATATGTCATTATTCTTTGTAAAGTTCTTGTGCACTAATTTTTGTCTGGTAACCTATTATAGGAGCAGTATGAACTTGTCCATCGAGCCATAGCACAACTATTTGAAAAGCAACTGCAAAAATATGAGAGTTGTGCAGACTGGAAGATTGCAGATGGAGTGGTAGGTGTCTTCCCCATATGAATTTCAATCAGCTGTAGCTGTTACCTTCTGATCAAGATTTTCCTGTGAAATCTAGTTTTTAAAGTTAAGTGTTGAGTGGTGTTAAGGCACATAGAGAACTTGTTTGAACTGCAAGTGGTTTTTGCAGAGCAGGGACAGCTGGTCTGTGCTCAACTTACACTGAGGACTTGGCTGTAAAAGTTGTCAGGTAATTAAAGGAACATTTACAATGCACACCAAATGCATTTGGTGTGGGGGAAGCAATGGAAAGCATGTGGATGAAATGGAGGGCCCTTAGCTCTCTAGAACTGTGAAATGTGCCCTCACCTTGGTGAGGAGACAGTACTTGTCAGCTGATCTGTGGCTTTGATTGTCAATATTTAGCCCTTTTCTCATATATTGGCAGCTCAGATTTTGTGTAAAATATGAACTTCTGCACATGGCTTGTTAAACAGAATGGTGAAGAGCAAGTAAAAAGTAAAACTCCAGCCTACATATATGTGTATTTATATACAAATAAAAATAAATTAATACACACACGTGTACATAGATGAATTCTATCTGGTCTACGTTTAGGTTAAACTCTCAAAAGGGGAAAAATTTTACTGGTCTTTTTTCTTCCTTCTCCCCAGTGTGGTGTTGTGCCCAATTTTAAAGCAGTAAATAAGCATTAATCTGACTCTTCACCTGAGACTTGGGTTTTGCATGGCAATGTGTTCTGCCTTGGTCTTGGCCCAACACAGCTTTGACAGAGTTGAGCAGGACTGGCAGTGAATGATCTGACTAAGCTCTCATGTTGAACTGAAGTACTGTTTGCACTGGAATAGATTGGGAGAACGAAAATTAAGTTTAAAATACCTTTTTCAGCAAGTTTCATACTCTATCCTTTTAACAAAGGAGAAAAAAAAGTGGAAAAAATAATATTTCTTATTGCCAATCACAGTATTCGAGGCTTTTTTTTCTGTCCTTCCACTTTAAATTTCAGGTCCCCTATAGGTTTTTTCCCTTCTTCATGTTTAGGTGTGTTTTCTTGTTTGCTACTGGACACTATATGAAAAATGGCTTTTTGGGATCTATATTTTTTTTCTTTCCTACAGTCCAGTGCTCTGTATCATCCTTTATCCCTGGACTGTGTTTTGTTTATTCAGTTATTTTATCTCTGCTTTCAGACCCTAATTGGTGTAGATTCCACAGCTCTCTAGAGGGAGTATGACTAGTAATTGCAGGACCCTTTGAAATGTCTGGAAGCAATTTTAAATCTGCTTTTATTAATAAGCATCTCTTTAATTTTAGGGGTTTAGCTGTCCTATACTGTGCTTTCTAGGAAGTCTAGAATGTGTTTCATTCTTGGAAAAAAGGCATACACCCTTCTGTTAACTCCTAAGAACTTATATAGTCCCTGCAACACTTCTGGAATCTTTAGTCATGACAAGAAGCCTGTGTACTGAATGCATTATGGATAGGGCTGGCTGGTTTTATTAGTTACAAGTTTGATTAAGCTGATACATGAATTGACTTTTTTTTTTCTGAGGAATGAGCATGATACTGTTTCTGTAACAAAGGCAAGTGCTGTCTGTTGCAGAGCTTGAGAGATTTGCTGTCTGAGCAATTAAAACAAGAGCAAATAGATGATGGATGGGTCATGACACAGAGGTGAGACAGGGAGAAATCCCAGCTCTGAACAGGCAGTGATGGAGTGTGAGTTTGGAGTCCTACTTGGGTATGAGCTTAGTTTATAATCAGTAGGTTGAAAAGGAAATGGAATTTTAGTAGTTATTTGGAAACTAATAAGAGCAGGGATCATACTGTCCTTGTGTGGGTACCTTGCAACTTGAATACTGTCTGCAGGTCAAGTCTGCTTATCTGGAAAGCATATTACAGAAATCAAACATTCAGAAACTGGACAAGGATCAAAGGTGTTGGAAGGCTTCATCCAAGGAACAGCCACACTGAGATGGAGAAGAAGTGGCTGAAGTTAAATACAGTAGAGGCTAAGCAACAGGGAAAAGCTGCTGTCTACTAACCTTTTCTAAGGGTATCAGTGAGAACTGACCAATTTAATATGAAAGTGATATGTATAAAGAATGCACATCAAACTGCAGAGCTCCTTGCAGCTGAAAGTCTGTAGCTTTGAGATCAATGTCTCACCATCTTGAAATCTTCTTCCATGAATTTGCCCAACCTCTGACCTATGAAATTCCAGAGTTGCAGTCTGCTGGAGAGCATCCTATAGGGAAGGATCCCTGCATGCCTGCTCTGACCTTATTCTATCCTGTAAGCTTCCTTTTCATTACTGGTGGAAACAGGGCAAAATCAGCCTTTCATTCTGACCAGGCACAGCCTTTTCTGCACTGGGAAATGATGCTTTTCCTATTGCTGCTTGAATATTTCAGCAGGAAGATTGAGGGGGGAAAAGGTCTCATAGATGAATCTCATAGATGAAGAGTTTCTGTATCTAAAGATTTGGAACTTTAGTTGGCTGTTGTCCATTTGTTAGGAAATTTACCTTCAGGGAATTAACTGGTGTAGGCTTACCTTCTGTTTTGGTTATAAGAAAATCTTCTACCTCACATATCCAGTTTAATATTTTCTTGTACCTTTAACCCGATTTTCAGAACTTTGAGATTTACTTGACACAGTGGTTTTGCTATTCTGAAAAATCTCCCTTTTTTAGTCCAAGGGTCTTATGTAGCATCTGTTGTATATAATTTCTGATTTTCCCTGGAAATTTTCTAGTTTGTTTTCTCTTAAAACCAAACAAGCATTCTGAGATGAGTCTCAGTTAAAAAGCTAATTCTGATGCAGGAATTTTTCAAATAACTTTATTAAATACAGTGTAATATTCTAAGGTTCCTTCACAGATCCTGCTCTGCCTGCAGATGCTAAAATAACTGTGGAATCTTGAACATGTGAAGGATTTTAATTATGTCCAGTAGAAACAATTCCAAATAAAATATTGTGCTTACTTTGGATATTTTACTGTTGGTTGAATAGGAGATACTACTGGGCTGAGGAGGAAATGTTTCATTTACTCTGTTTTGATAATACTCTAAAGAGTTGGAGTGCTCTGTGGGATTGGTTTCATGGTGTTGTTGGCCGATTGCTGTTCTCATTTCCAGCAGTGTTTGAAGTGAATGGAGTTCCCGAGGCCTCTGTCAGCAGAGCTTGCCAGTAACAGCACAGTCTCAGGTTAATCTGATGGGCAGCCAGCACAGCATTCGTAGGGAAGTAGCTCAGACACAATCCGGAATGTGTGTTCCTGTGCACTTGCCAGCTTTGCCCTGCTGGAAACAATAATGTAAAAAGTCAACAACAAGACATGTTTGAAAATAGACTTACAGGGTTAGAATTTCTGTTTGAGTTTGATGGAAAGATTCAAACTGATGTAGAAAATGCATATATAATATACTATAATGTAGTAATTGTATACTCTTACCATGTAGTTATACATACTGTGAATTTATAGAACTACAAATGTACTTAAAATAATACTTAGTGTGTTAATGAAATGAAATGAGAAGCTCTGCTCAGATACCAGTACTTTCACAGTAGCCAAAGCTCAGGGTGAAGAATTGCTTCTCAGGAGCAATTTTTCTCTGATGAGAAAATAATTCAGTTTCTGAGTTTGATAATTAGAACTGTCCCCCCCTCTCTCCCTTAGTACTCTTAAATTTCCAAGCAATTAAATTGGAACAGAGTCATGCACTCACCCCTTTCCCACTGAAATTTTTGTTCATATTGTCATAAAGTCAATAACTGAGCTTTTCTCCATAATTGGTTTTGTTACTACTGCTGTGAAAATATTACATTTGGTGTTGTGTTTGGAAGCTTTGAAACTTATGTGAGCTGATTAGTCTTGATCGTTTGATAAGATATCAGTCAGATTTTGTCAGTAAAATATTTTGAATTGAGAAGCCTCTTCATGATGTGAAGTGAACCATAACTGTCATGGAGAGTCTGAATCAAATGGAATTCCATCCAGTTGGATGTTCTGATTGGATGTAGAAAAAGGAAAATTGACTAAAAGACAAACAACCAAGTTCACTATCACTTCACAAATACTTCTTATTGAATTGTCTCTTGGCAGTAACAAGCATGTTGCAGTACTGCAAGTCCTTGTTTTACCCTTATCCACGAGTAGAAGCTTGAATTAATAAACACTTCCTCCAAACTCTGCCATTGCTGGTACTCTCCAGTGTCTCTTGCATTTCTTGCTGTACAAAGCGACAATTCTGTTGCTGTGGTTGATGGCACTTCTAGAAGTCGTGGGGGAATCAGCTCCCATAAGAAGAATGTTGATATTTGAGACATAAGTGTTTTAGAAACTGTAAGTGAAAAGACTTTGCTGTTCTTATTATCTGAGCTGTTTTGCAGCTTGGAAAGATATTTTTGCCATTGTAGCATTCTAAAAAATCATTTATGTCTTCAGTGACATTTATCTTGTTGCCTGTGCTTGGAATGTTTTATTTGATCTGAGTCACTTGGGTGTATCGTTTCAGTCTGAAGTATTTCTCGTTTTATCTGCTGATGCTCAGTGATTCCCATGCTGCTTGATCATATGGGCAAAAGGAATGCCTCCATTCCTTTTAAGGGAAAACATGAGATTATTTCTGGAGGAGTCTCTGCAGTGAATTTGCCAGTATTTTATCAGTTTAGAAAGTTTCTGAATGACATTAAATATTTCCACTGTGAGTTCCAAAAGAAAATTATACATTGCAATTCCTGGGCAAGAGGTTTTGAATTGTAGGCAGTGTGTGTGAAATCTGTCTGTGACCCTCTGTCTGCTTGAAGTTCCTGCCAGCTCCTTTTGGGGTTTCAGCCACTGGGGGAAGGGCCCACCCCTGGGAGATGACAACACAGTTTAGGTCACCTTGGCAAGTTGAATTCAGACACTGCATCTGCTGTGAGAATTCCTCAATTGCTGTAGGAACATGAGTTGCTCTTAGATTGTAGTAGACTAGATTTAATCTACAGTTCTAAGTATTTGACTTTATGGCCTTTCCTCTTGTTAATGTAGTGTTTCAAAGGTAGATATGCACATGTTTCTATGTATGTGTAATTTAACAGAGTGTGAGTGTTGGCCTGAGTAGCTGCCTCCTCAGTGAGGACATTGGAGCTCTTGCACTGTTGAACATTTGATGCACATTGGCACAAAGGTTGGGGATAGATCCTGTTTTGCTTACCCATGTGTTTTTAAGGCTTCTGTTGCAGTGAGAAGCCTGCCAGGGTAGGCTGAGTACCTTCTGTAAGAAAGCAGAGTGCTGCACTGAACACTTCACTGAATTGCATGTTTGTGAATCCATTTTTTAGAAATTATTCTGTATGACTCCTGTGAACTATGTGTGTTGTCCTGGATTGTCTAAGCTGATAGTTTTAGAAACTGTATTCTGCCTGAGAATGCAACATCTGTCTAGAGAAGCAGGAGAGTGTCGACTGAAGTCGATAAGCTGTGATTAGGAAGGCTGTGGAAGGCTTTCTCTTAATACTGCCATCTGCTCTTCTCAACAGATGTGGTCATCCCAGTGAGTAACCCTATTTTCACTTTTAGGGCTGAGCTTCCTGTTCTGCTGTGTTTGTTTTTCCGCTTTTGTGCCTGTTTGCTTCTTTTGATATACAACAGGGAAATCTGTGAGTTGCTATCATTTAAGGGTGCTCAAAATACCCATCATTTCCTATTTCTTGTGACACAGAACTGGGAAAAAGTGAGAGACTTGCTCTGAGAGTTCAGCCAGCAGTATTTCTTCAGACAAAAACAAGAAGAGAGCCAGTAGTAACTGATGCTGCAGCAGCATTGAAATGAGTGCTCTCTTTCCTGCATGTGTTAGGGCATTTGGTTACTGCTTTAAACTTACATCGTCTTCAGCCTTTGAAGTAAAAATCTTTCACTTACTGGGAAATGACTTGTCTAAAAGTAAACAAAGCCTTCACAGAAACATCAATCCGTTAAGATAATTAGGGCAAGTAGTGAAGTACCTCTTTTTTGGTGACAATAATTCCTGTAACATTCTTGGTCCTCATTTAATGTAACTAAAACAGTGAATGGATCTGGAGTTTAACCTAATGCATAGGTGAACACCTTTAAGACCAATCTGCCTGAAGCCTTTCCAGTGTACAAAGTTGGGGTAACCACTGACTTTTATGGAGTTAGATAGAAAAGTGCCATTTTGTGTGTGGGTTTTCTGTTGGTTTTTGTTTGTTTTTTTCCAAGGAGTTGTTTTTGTAAACTCTGGGGTTGTGTATGTGCCTTGGACATTTGAGTTCATACACATTTTTGTAAGGTATATCCATACCTTTTATTACCAGAGGCAAAAATGGCAATGCCTCTTCAGCTACTTCTGTCTCGACTAGAAACAACCTCTTACTGTACATGTGGAGTTTTAAAAAGCTTTGACATGTGTTAGCCTCTTTAATAAGGTTTTTCTTCTGCCTGTGAGAAAATCGTATCTCAGGAAACATTCTGTTCACAAACACTTCACTTTACAAACACAGAAGGACAGGGATGCAGCTGCTGGTTTGTTTTCTAGACAAGCTAGTCTGCACCACAGCCAACAGGCACACCCTTTCCCTTGCCAATACTCTTTAGAAAACTGAGTGCATAAATAAGAGATCTGTTCCTCAAAACTTCGGTGCTGGTGGAGCTGCACCAGGAGGCTTTTCTGAGCTGCTGTAGGATGGAGAAGTTGGTGGTCACAGGAAGGAACTCTTGTGGAGAGTCACTCTTTCTAGTATCTTTCTGCCTTGTGAAACTCGGGTGTGCTGTGGAGCTGAAGCAGAACCAGCAGCCTGCTCTGCTCTCGGGGTGCAATTGTGGTAGTTTCTGGCTCTGACTGTTGGTACTTTGGATTGTGGGGGCCTTTTTAGTACAATATCAATGCGTTTAGTGCTATCCATAGTAAAAAATACATGCTGGAGAGATTCAGAGCTCACAGTGCACAGCTTGGGGTAACCAGGAGGAACATAACACAACCACTGAGCAGGAAACCAAGTTGCTTTTGTTGAATACTGAGAGCCTGAGCATCTTTGGCACCAACCTTTGGAATGGCCCTCTGCCTCAATGAGAGCAATGAAACTTGCTTTCATGTATGATTAGTGTGGTTATCCATTACCTGATGTCAAAAAGCTGGAAATTACTTTTTTGGATGTTTGAGAGGAGGGGTTGGATGCTCATGCCCCATGGTAATGTTTCTTTCTGTCAGTGACTAGAGAAAAATATGAATGTAGTCAGGGTTTTTTTCAAATTAGTGTGACAGCAATGATTTGCAGCTGGATTTTAAAAGTTTTGTGAGCCCTTAATGGTTCAGTAAGTCATGGAAAACTGACCAAAGATTTATCTAGGAACAAAGGTACCCCTTTAAGATAAGAGGGTCCTGCATTTAGTTTACAGATCAAGAGTGGCATTCGTACTCTTTCCTTTTTGAGTGTCTCATTAGACAGTTTTGTCCCAACAGTTGGACACTATGTCTTGATAAAAGCACATTTTTGCTGAGAATGATTGTTAAGGTAGTGCTGATGCAATAAATCTCTAAAGATGTTTGACTTGCAACAAATACTGTTTATTAGAAGCTAGGATTATACAAACCCCAGTATACTGAATGTTTTGAAACTTAATTCACAGTACACTTGGCTTTGAGAGCCAAGCAACAGATAAAGCATTACCCCAGGAAAGCCAATAATCATTATTAATAGAAGTAACAGAGACTTAAAGAAACAATATATTCTGACATAAATACAAAAAGTAGTTCTGGGCTATTTGGCAAGTTGACCAAAATGTTGAAAAATGTAAAGGCTCAGCTCTGGAAACAAAAAGTGGTAGAATGTGGTTTGGAGCAGAGGGCAGTTGTTCTGTTGCCTTAATCTCAGTTTAATGGCTTGTCACTTACTGGTGGATGAAAAGCTGGATGTGACTTGACAATGTACGATCGTAGCCTGAAAAGCCAAATGTATCCTGGGCTGCATCACAAGCAGCGTGAGCAGCACATCGAGGGAGGTGATGCTGCCTCTCTGCTCCACTCTGGTGAGGCTCCACCTGCAGCTACTGAGCTCTGGGACCCTGAACAGAACAAGAATGTGTACCTGTTGGAGTCCAGAGGAGGGACACAAAGATGGGCAGCATCTCCTATGAAGACAGACTGAGAGTTGGGGTTGCTCGGCCTGGAGAAGAGAAGTCTCCAGGGGACTTATAAGAAAGCTGGGGACAAACATTTTGGCAGAGCCTGTTGCAGTAGGACAGGATATAATGGTTTGAAACTAAAAGAGGTTACATTTAGACTATATGGAAGGAAGAAATGTTTTATGATGACAGTGATGAGGCACTGGAACAGGTTGCCCTGAGAGTCTGTAGATGCCCCATCCCTGACAACATTCAGGGTCAGGTTGGAGAGGGCTCTGGGCAACTTGATCTCCTTGAAGATGTCCCTGCTCATTGCAGAGTGGGTTGGACTTGGTGGCCTTAAAAGTTCCCTTCCAACACAAACCATTCTGTGATTCTGTGAAAAACCACCAACCTTGATTGACTGGGAGCTTCAGTTGTGTTCATTTAAATGTGAGTGGCTTTTATCTGCTGATTGAATCTTACTCCACAAAAACCTTGACAGTTACAGCTCGTGGTCAGCAGGACAATGAACTCGCTGTGCAGTTTCTCTGAAAGGGCTAACACAATGCATTTATTGAGGAACAATAGAGTATTTCTGCTGGAGTACTTGTGCAGTATTGTATTTGACAGTGAGTTAATGGGGAGGTTAGTGAAAAACAGTAAGAAAGATCAAAAAATTTAATTTATTTTTTGCAGGCAAAGCTCCACTTAGTATACTGAGGAATAGAATTTGATAATAGACTCCTCAGAGTAGCCAACAGTGGTATGGTAACTTTTAAGACTAGTAATGGAAATTAAAAACAAAAATAATGAATCTAAATTTAAATGAGGTTAGTTAGTTGTTGAGCTAACGTAGTTATAGTTTGTGTTCCAAAGCAGAAATTGCTCACCAAAGGCAACTGTCACATTTGAAGCAGATATAACAGGGAATTCCTTTTTGTTTTGTAAGACTGAACACCAGTCTGTCTCCAGTCTGAGCAGCAGGCTGGCAGATAGCAAGCCTGTTGCATGAACCTGGTATTGTGCTCTGAACTGTGTTAGAGTGATTTGGGGGTGTTTGTTATTCTTTTCTAAAATTACTTTTCAAATGAGAATTCCTATAAGAAAAGCCTTTAGGTAAAATCAGCATTAAAGTCAAGATAACACTAAGGACTTCCTTGGTTTAGTTGGGTCTTTGGCTGTGGCACATGTATGGAAATTGTATGTCAGCTTTAGACTCTTGCTCATGCTGTTTTTATTGCTACACATACATGTTTTTACATGTTTCTACTGAGTGCCTGGGCTGTAGTTCATGGCCACTCTTGGGGTGCTGTGTTTTAGATCTGTGGTGAAAACAGTGCTGGTGGTTTTTTGTAACTCATGTTGCAGCTATGGCAGAACAATGTCTGGTCACTCAACACGGACTCTGCTTCTCAGTTTGACCTCCCAGTGGAGGGGAAACAACCAGAGAGGTGACCCAAATTAACCAAGGAAGATATTCCATAACCACATAACATCGTGCTCAGCAGTAAAGAGGGACAAGAGGGGCTTCAGTGAGGTTTGAAACTGGTTGAGCACAGGCTTACCTGTGGGGGGGTTGTGAATGATGGTGTTTGCATTGCTTGTTTGATTTCTTTTTGTCTTCTCCCACTTTATCTACTAAACAATTTTGTCTTGACACACGAATTTTCTTGCTGTTCCTCTTCCCCTTCCAGGGGTAGGGTGGAGAAATAAGCATGTGAGTGGCTTTGTGGGGCTTAGATGCCTTCCAGGGTTAACCCACAATATTTTATATGTACATGTAAGTGTGTATGGATACATATATATATTTATAAATATATACATATATAAAATATATTTATGGTCCTCCTAAAGCAAAATTAAAATCTTTATGCCTCATTGTACACAAATGGGAGATGATTTCCATGTGTTCTACATCAAAGCATTAGATCTCACCCTCTTGTCACTTTACAGTACCTGAAATTCTCATTTTCTTACTACAATATAGATTATGCTTATCTTCAATTAAGTGACTGTACAAGTGAAAATAATTAGACTGACTGGAAAATAAATGCTTTCAATATGAATAACTGGGAGGGTGTAAGAGAACTTGCTCACTACTAACCTGAAAGATCAGCTTTTGAGAATTTTCTGGAGTGGATTGTGCAATTACAAGCAGAACCAAATCTCTAGAGAAATCTGAGGTTGGATACACAAGACATAGAATAACTTTTTGCATTTAGAGTAGATTTTTGATGATCTCTACGTGACAGACAAAAATAGGTCATGTTGTTATATTTTATTGTCAAGTATCATTATGGATCTTTGGACCTTACAGATCAAATGTTGTGTATCAGCTTTATAGGCATGAGTAAAAAAACCCTTTTTCTTTTGATCAGGATGAAAATAATACAGAGAATGCCGTCAGTTCTTCAGATGCTGAGAAACAGGATTCCCCTCCACCAAAGCCTCCACGGACCCGCAGGTAGTTAACTATGTTAATGGACTATTTTAAGCTGAAAGATTGAAAGATTGACATGTTTCATTAATATTAAAGTAAAAGAAAGCTATCAATACTAAAAAGACTGAAGAAGATACATTTTTTAATTTATAAATAGAAATATACAGAAGGCAGATAGAAGTCTTGTAACTGACTCTAAATATAAGCTTTAATATCTTTGGGCAGTCTGTGTTTGAATATCCCAATCTTGCAATGACTGTCTGTGAGCAGACAAGGATACACCTTTACTAGTCAGATGTGTTTGCTCTACATGGGCTCTGACTCTGCAAGGTGATAGTAGCAAAACATCCTCAAAATAGGCTCAAATAATGACTGAACCCTCATTTTTGGAGACAAAACCATAATGACACATACCTGTTTATTCCAGAAAATGTCAGATAGGTGCTGGTTTTGACAAGAGTGTTCCAACAGAATTCTGTGCTTACTGAGAAGAAAAATTGGTCTCGCCAATCTTTCCCTTCAACGAAGAAAACAAAAATCCTCTCTAGCTCGTAAAATGCATAAACTTAACTTTAAAAAAGCCCAAAGTGAATCTGAACCAGCAGATTCATCAGCCTAAAATGGGTCCCCAGCCTGAGTGTTGAAACAGCTGAAGAAGCAGCTCTGCCAAACTCAGTGCCCATGCTGGTTTGTGGAAGGCACCTTTGGGCTGCCCTGTGCTACACTGCCTGTAGTTAAACAGACATAAGGTAACCACTTGGGTTTCCTGAAGTTGTAGAGTGACAAAAGAAACCACCAGCCAGTTAATATTGTTACATAACAATCACAAGGAAAGCTTTATTGCTTTAAAATAAAGAAAGAAAGAAACATGGAAGTGAGTTGGGGCTTTTTATAACCAATTGACAGTTTATGCTATGTGATACATTTTTTACCTTTTTTAGATTGGTGGTAATGTGATTGTATTCAATTATGTGGATTAAGGTGATGACAGAGGAGTCAGTTAACCTGTGTTCATGATGAGTTCCAAGCTCTTCTTTAAACTTAGTCACAGAACTTAGAAATAGGATTTCTGTTCAGTAGGTCATTTCCTTATTAATGTTCCTTGAAATAATCTTAGATGTACTTTATTTTTTATAATTTTTATATATTAATGTAATAATAATATATATATAATTCATGTTTTAGCACACATCTGTCATATCTGTATTGCATTGTTCTTTACTTGCTGCATTAAGTTAAAATCTTTTAATCTCTCCTTAAAATCCTAGTGGTTTTTGGACCTGTTTCCATAAACATACTTTGCCATCTGCCAGCACTGGCAGGCAGATTGGTTCCTTAGAGGTGAATAAATGGAAGCTTTTAGCAAAGCTGTTGTCTCTGAAAAACAGAGATTATTTTTGAAAAACAATTAATTACACCCCTCATGGAAGATGCTTCAGAGGAAAGATTTTTTTTTGCTATTAGTCACATCTGCTCAGAATATCCACTAATGAGTGTGGGTTTTTTCTTAATGAGCGAGGTAACTTTGCAAATATGCAGCCTGATTCAGTCAGGACATAGAGCCAGGTTTTGTGTTTTGTGGATGCTTTGGCATAGGTTAACATCTTTTTCCTGGGGAGGATGGCAGAGAAAATGCATGAAAGATTCCAGTTTAAACTCTGTATGGAGAAGGAAACATTTTTGTGTTGCCAGCCAAACGTGTGCTGGAGTTGTACATGGTCTCTGAAGAAGTCACAAGCATGTTGCTAAAGCTATTTTTGAAAAGAAATGAGGTTTCCAAATTCTTTCTGTTCTGTGTTGTAGCTGGCTCTGTGTGTGGAAGGTGTAGCAGTTGCTTCGTTTTCTAAAAGGGGCGGTCCCGTGGTGTAAAGGAGAGCACTCCGAGCTCTGAATCCCAAGGTCCTGAGTTCCAGTCTCAGTGGGGACCGTCCCCTTGCAGTTCAATGCCTCCCTGCCATCCCATCCCGTCAGATCTCGGATGCTCAGCAGGGTCAGCCCCAGTCAGTACTGGGTGCTGTGACAGTCCCAAGGACTTCACTGTCACTGTCCAAGCTCGCTCAACTCTGGCAGATGGACCTTGGGACTTAAACAATGGGGCCAGTTCTGTGCACGCTGTGCCTCACCTAAAACATCCACTGCGCAGGCTGGAAGGGAACACCCATGTGGGGAGAGCCCTGCCCAAATCTGCCTTGGTCAAGTCTGGCCATATATGCAATGTTTTCTAAAGGAAAGAGGGCTACAGTGACTGATAGTGCAGAGCACTGTGGGCCAGCTGGTTCCAGAGAGCTGCCTGGGGTGGTCCTGACTGAGCAGCAGGAGGTTGGTGTGTATCTCCTGGGACTGGGGTGCTTGTCTGCCACAGTGCTGCCAGACCAGGCCATACTTGCTCAGACAGTACAGCTTACAGTGCCTGTCAGTGCTTTGTGACGGCCCCAAGGCTGTTTGTTTGCTGGATGAGATGGTGACATCTCCCCCACAGCCCTTGGCACTGGCCACCCACTCAGCAGGTGGTAGAATTGTTCCATGGAGGTGGCTTTCTCACCTGTCTCTTCTCTTGTTTGTGACACTATCATGACCTTACCATGACGTCTCTGTATCTTCTTGAAATTTGTTGATCTCTTCCTCTTAAAGTTGAATCTCCTGTCTGTGCCAAGCAAGGATGAGATGTCACTGGAGACTTTTACCATGTAAGATAGGAAGCTTACTGAGAGGGATAATTAATCTTTTAGTCCTTGTGTTGGTCTGGGCATGTCCAGGCAAGGAGTGCTACAAAGTATAACTTCTAATTGCACTTGTCTGGGCTGCTTTTACCTCTTTCTCTTGTTGGAAGTTACAAATATCTGTAGGCCATTGATAGTAAATTGATATTAAATTGATGTTTTATTTACTTAGCGCACCATGAAGCATATAGATGTACTTGTTTTGCAGAGGTTTTGGAATTGTGTTGCCTTCTAATCTCTTAGCACCTTGTAATGCTTTAAAGTAATTAATATTTGCTGTGCAATATGAGAGCATAGTCATTTAGCCTAAGGTCTCTCTCCATCTGATGTCAACATAAAAAATTTCTGGTATTGGTCCTTGATTATTACAGAAGTACATCGGAACAACTCGTGAGTGCACACATCAGCACCTCTTTCTAGAAATTGCTTGGCTGTGCAGTTGATGATCACTTCTTGTGATTGTTAAATTTGAATTGTTACATTTCTTTGGAAGACATGAGGGGATGGAAAGTGTTCTCTGTTAGACATGTTTAACTATTTTCAGCTTAAGGCAGGAAGAGGACACAAGTACGGTCTGACTTTATTGTTACGTATAAGACTGTGCAAAACCGAAGTTTAAAATTTACAGTTTAGAACTGTACTTACATTTACCTGACTGATGCTTCAGAATTCAGAGGGAGCATCTTAATACCTCTAAGTGCTAGTCCTCAAAATATTTGTGTATTTAGTAGCATTTGGAAGAAGAGGTGGTTTATTTTAATCAAACTTGGTTGCAAAAAGTTCTTTATTTTCGGTTTCAGATGTAGTTTGAAATAAAAGCAGAAACTCAGACGTAAGCTCACAAAAAGCAAAGATGAGGTAACAGCTTTTTTGTATGCAGTGTAATGAAGTGCTACTGTCTGAAGGAGAAAAGGTGAAATCCTGTAGCAGTTTAATTTATCAGATTATGTTTGGGCTTCAATCTGATGACAGTAAATACATTTCCAGGGTTATGTGTTACTGTTTCATGTCAAGCCCTGCATGTTCTGCAAAGCTAAGATAAAATGCATTGATTGGTTTTCCCTCTTAGCTAGCTGTCTGTAATTTGTATGCCACAATTAAAAAAGTAAAAGGCTCAGTATGTAAATTTTCCAAAATAAATTCCCCAGTTGGTTATTTTTATTCATTTGTTATACTTTTACATGTTTTTAGTATATGAATTATCTATAGTAGAGTTTGCAACACCTTCACTCACTGACTGCAGTGTTTCTTTTCTTTCATGTGGGTGGCAGTGATTTAATGCTGAAGTAGAATAATGTGGTTGTCTACCTTCAGCCTGCTTATGTTGAGTTTAATTTTCCTATTTTAATTATGAGGGAGGATGTAGAGCTCGGTGTCTATTTTTGGTTGATCGTAGCAGCTGCATTCCATGACCTTGGCATCACTCTCTTTTATTTGAAACACTCCACAGTATGCTGCATAGAATAACCATGGATTACTTAATGCTTTTTGCTTTTGAACACTGGCCAAGTTTCATTTAAATCTGAACCCATGGTGCCCAGTTTTAATAATATAGCTCTTTTTCATTAGGAAGAGAGCTTAGATTTTAAAACATTCCAAAAATTTATAATGCATTGCAGAAAAAGCAAAAATGATGTTGCCAGCACTTCATTTTAGTTTTGGCCTTTTTCATGTGTATGTTGTTGTTGGAAAACTGTGGGAGGGATTTTTTTTTTTGAAAAATAACAGTGCTTTTGACAACTTGTGTTTAATTGTTATTATGACAAATAATTTTGTGAAGCTGTTATTGCCTGATTTGTTGTTTGCTTGACACCTGAGGAGCCACTGGCACTGGGGCAGTGCATCAGCAGCTCAGGCTATGTGGCAGTGAAAGGGCACAGAAAAGCTGCCTTGGGCACCCAGGGAAATTCCACAGCCAGTTGTGTGTGAGGAAGTGCCAGGGAGTGGCATTCCAAGGTAATCAGTAGCAGTGAAAAGATGCTTCAAGGCTGTGTCATGACAAAGCTGTCTATATTTTTAGTACACAGCAGGACTTGACAAATGTGTGTGTGAAATGCTTGCTTTTGCAGTATATGAGGGCAATGCAGGGTTTATTTAAAGGTCGAGTACAGGAAAGCTGAATTCCCTTCCTTGAGTGCTCTGGCTCTCTTTTGTTCGCTGACTCTTTTCTGCCTTTCACAAATTTTCCATTAGTTTCCTGGTATTTTAAATCAAGCTGGTTTTGCTCTCTCCTATTGTTTGTAACAGTATTAGTAGTTCATCTTCGGACAGTTTTCTGCCTCTCGGGGGGAAGTGTCTGTGGAGCACAGCTGTTGAAGGCCATGCCAAAGAAAGCATCATGCAGCAGCCCAAAATGCCCAGGATTGTCAGGCAAGAGTTTTAGAAAAAGCTACTGCCAAACAGAGGCCTTCTGAATATGTACATCCTAATATTTCTGGTGTGTGGAAACAAACAAAAACGTTATTTGCAATGTAGAACATGTGAATTAATAATAGAAAAATGTCAGTAAAATGGAGAAATTTTTACCTATTTGCATCTGTTTCCTTATTTAAGGAGAAAAACTACATTTAAGGAGAAAAATTCCTGCTATTAGGGCATCTCAATTTCTGAGGATGGATATCCTTCAATATTAATAGGCAAAGAATTATTTTGGCATATAATTTCCCATTTAAGTTCTCATTTAAGAGTGAAGGAATGAGGTTTAACTTCAAATGTAATGGAGAAAATTGTGGTAATTCTGTGGGGCTGTGTACAAGGAAGTTGTTAAATCAACCTTTGGGTTGCTGACTTAGGCAGCATTTCCCATGTCATCAGTTCTGTGGATACATGTAAGGGAACTGTTTTTGTGCAGTGGGGCTCTGTTTACTACTGAATCAAAGGGTAGAGTGATTTCATTGAACAGTAATCAGTGAAGAACTTAATGAATTTTGCCTGATGTTGTGGGCCTGGAACCTTGTTATTTCTAGTTTAAGGCTAATTTACTCCTTTGGCTAATTGTAATGCTTAATGGTATGTCTATACCAGATAAGAAATTAGTTTTGTTGATTGCATATGTAACTCTGGGTCAGGAAAATGAGGTCAATAAGGGAAAACCATTATTTTCAGTAGGAGGATTTAGTGGAGATTACTGATGAGCATCACTGCTGGTAAAGGGGGCATGTAAACATTTGTGCAAATGCACTCTCTCTTTCCCCCTCCCCGTGTCCTCCTACCCCACTCAGAAGTGAGTAGAGAATTCCAAAAGGAGGGATTCTCCTGTCCTTAGTGTGTATTAAATTGGAGCATGACTTACATCCCCCCTTCCCTGTCTTATCTTTCCTAATTAAAGCAAACAACTTGTTCTCAATCTTATTCATTTTTCAGTGACATCTAGAGGCAAAAGTTCCCAAATTATTCTATTAAATAGCTTTGATGTGCTTTATATTCCTACTGTTTTAATGTAAAGAAAAACAGCAATATATAAGCACAGGGAGGAGAGGGAGAGAAGGAATTCGAGGCCCAACTCTTTGTGACAGGAATCAGAGAGAGAATGAAAGAGGTCACCTGGGAGAACTGCAGGGGGATTTGGGGTGTTTCAGATACAAATATGCAGTAACTTTTAGAAGATAATTTGGAAGTTTGGGAAGCCTGCCGTACTTCAGGGGGTTGGAATTTTCACAGACTGAAAACTCAAACAGTTCTCTTTAGGAGAATCCCTTGTGTAAAAATTTTAGTTCTTCAACCCATCCTGCTATACCTTGGTGCTGATAAAGTCACAAGAATGCAACTCATGCTGTAGCCTGTCCCAGGTCAGGTATGCTTGTGGTTCTGCACAAGAGTGTGAGGCAGTCCCCTGGGGTTGTTTTGTTTTGTTTTGTGTTTCTGTAGGTCATGATAATTTCAAGAATTTGTATTGACTCAGTCCATTTTAGGGCTGTTTTGGAAGTAGGGCAGCAGATAGAATCACTTTGTCATGTGACATGCAGACAAGTAACCCTGTCTGATGCCTTTCTCTGGTGGACAGGCAGGAATTCTTGTGCCGTTGTGTGGTCCTTCTTACGCTGGGATGGCCAAAGCTGGATGTGAAACTCCAGGCTAGGTCTCACCAGGGCAGAGCAGAGCAGAGGGGCAGTGTCCCCTCCCTCGCCCTGCTGCCCACACTGCTCTGGGTGCAGCCCAGGACATGTTTGACTCTCTGGGCTGCAAGTGCACATGGCTGGGTCTATCCAGCCTCTCACCCACCAGCACCCCCAAGTCGTTCTCCACAGGGCTGCTCTCAATCCCTTCATCCCCCAGCCTGTGCTGGTACCGGGGTTTGCCCTGGCCCAGGGCAGCACCTTACATTTGGCCTTGTTGGACCTTGTGAGGTTCCCACGGGCCATCTTCTCGAGCTCCTCCAGGTCATTCTGTATTTTTAAAGGCTCTGAATGAATGAAAATTACAAAAATGCCTGATTTCCTGGGTTTACAACTTTTGTCGGTTATGCTAAATGTTTATTATCAGTTACTCTGGATCTAATCTGAAAGTAAAGGGACCATATTTTTGAAGACCTTCTCCTTTTAAGTAGCTTGAGATGGACTGCAATTGTAAGTGCTGTGGTCTCACTAATATGCTCTGTATATTCTAGATCATTTATTCCACTGTGAATGGTCTTTATACTGTTTGCACCTCATGTCAGCTAAGCTTGGTCTGCATCATTAGCCTTGCAGCTATTCACAGACCATTAAATACACAAATATAAAAATAAAATCTTCCTGGGCATGTGCAGAAAAATAAAAGTAAAGGAGCTTATTTGGTATGAAGTGGGCTGTAAGGATTTTTTAAAAAGAAGTTTTTCATTTGAATTCCATATGTCAAGTTTCTCTGAGGCACTTAAGGAGGAAAAAAGTAATGAAATGCTGCCACAAGAGGGCCTGTCTTACAGTGTCTTTGAAAAATGCTTCTGGGAAAGGATGTGAGCAATCTTTGAACTATCAGTGAGGATTAGCTGTGAACTGAATACATGTCTTTCTGATATTCTGAAAGATATTTTGAGTGTGTTTACTTAATTCTTGCCTATCCCATTAGTCATATTCTATAAACATTGTCTGTCTGCAGTGGAAGCTCCGTGTGGAGTCTGGCATTGGTAAGAAAGCATTGCTACTGCAGAGGGAGATGGACAGATACCTAAAATCCTGTCAGAACAAGGAAAACTTAGGCAATTGTCTTTCATTGTTTTGCAGTTGCCTTGTAGAAGGAGATGCTAAAGAAGAAATCTTGCAGCCTCCAGAGCCTCAGCCAGTACCACCAATCCTAACACCATCTCCCCCATCAGCTTATCCAACAGTCACTACAGTGTGGCAGGACAATGACAGATACCACCCAAAGCCGGTTTTGCACATGGTTTCAACCGAGCATTCAACAGACCTCAACGAGAATTATAATAAGTCAACAGAACATTCAGGGAAAAACGAACCCAGTGAACGTGCAGAGAAAAGGCTGGAGCGCAACCTGAGTTTTGAGATCAAGAAGGTACCTCTTCAGGAGGGACCACGAAGCTTTGATGGAAACTCCCTGTTGAACAGGGGACATGCAATTAAAATGAAGCCTGTGTCGTCCTGTGTAGTTGATAAAAGCTTTAAGCCACAGGAACAGATATCAGGGGATTCATTTGTAGATGCCTCTCAAAACTCATGTGTGGAACACAGCGTGCCACAGTCTAACACAGCCTTAATACCTTCACCAGAAAGTCTGCAGAGTCCACAGGTCTCTGATACTCCACCACGGCCAGATCGTCTGCCTCTGACAGAAAAGGGACACGCCGCGTGGTCACTGCATGGGGCTGACAGTGCCCTGCGTTCCTCAGCGTCGGGAGACGTGTCTGCAGACACCTTGTGTCACGATGTTCAAACTCTCTCTCTAGTATCAGACACCACAGTTGAACATCCTTCCAGTGACAGTGTTGCTCATACTCCTATTTCTGTTCGAGCACCCCTCTGTTTCACTAATCCTCTCCATTCAGATGATTCTGACACGGAGGTGAACTTTGATGGAGCCGTGAGCAAAATTGCATCTAACGTGTCAACCGCAAGTGCCACAGTCTCTGCTGCCACTAATACTGAGAACGTTTCTGCCAGGAAAGTATTGCCAATGTCTATTGCTAGGCAAGACTTAACAGCTGTAACGTTTTCTGAAGATGGCAAAGGTAGGTTTCCTTGAGGTTCAGAAGTGCTACTCTTTAACCGACCTGCATCTGTAGGGTTGGACAACATGAATTTCTTTTCAGTGCAATTTTCTAAATGTAAATTTCATCAGTGCAGTATGGCAGCTTCAGAGGTGGCACAACACTTTTCCTGCCAACTTGCAGTTTGCATGTAAGCTATCTTTGTTATAAGATGCTACAGACCTTGATTAGCTGCTTCAAAAGCTTTATTTAATGCTTTATTTATAATGCATTCATATTTGTAGGTTTCTGTGTTATTAGTTGGCACATTTTTTTCTCCACTCCCTGTTTCATGCAAGTGTGTATAATAATGGGGGTTTGACTAATCAAAGTATTTTCAACAGGCTTGTCCAAATACAGAACAAATGCATGCTTACTGGTTGATGTGCTGTTCCTAAAAACATAGATGTAACCTCATTCACTGTGCTGGTCTTTGAAGTTGCTCAGGATTTGGCTCCTGCATTTTAATAGCCTTGTAAATAATTAACTGTGCTTTGCTTTTTTCCTGTACATGGCTGAGGGAGACAAGCTAATATTGCTGTTCATCTAAAAATAATTTTCTTATGCTTTGGAAATTATTTAGTGACTTTTAATCTTTTACTACTTTTTTAAAAAAATTTTTGTGAAAGTTTGCAAGCAAGGCAAGAGACTCCCAAAACAGGCAGATTTCAGTCAGGCTGGAACACTTCGATCAGATGGAGGACAGAGCTGGGAAGAACAGATTAGGCTTCAGTAACTGCTTGTGCAAAAGCTGTGGAGCTGAAAGGACAGCATGAGCTCCTGGGTTCAGCTCAGACTCTTGTGCTTGGGGCTGCTTACAGTGGTGGCCTCACCTCAGAAGTCTGTACAGACTTCATGACTCTGAGGTGAAATGGGGCTCAGTGTATGATGGGAGATGCAGAACCAGCTGAATTGAAAATACTGGCTTTGTGAACTAAGCTTTCACTAAAAGTCATGTATTCAGAAATGTGAACTGTTTTGCAGCCTTAGAAACAATCTGTTTCTATAGATTTGCTTATATTATGTATACACGTGGAACAATACTTGCACATACGTGTATGTTTTTAATGCTGTGACACTTTAAAAATGCTCTGCAGAGCTGACAAAACCCTTTATGTCATAGCTATTTCAGCTTTGTCAAGCAGTCTTCCTTGGATTTCTTTGTCAGATTTACAGGGTAAATCTGTAGTACTTTTCCAATACCCCTTTTAGCCAGGATTTTTTAGTTCTTTCCCAGGGCAGTCACTGTTTATCATTGCTTGGAAATCATTACCTCTCCATGCATCTTGTTATGTAGATGCTGTAAGAACATGCAAATAAAATAAGTGATATGTTATAAATGACAAAGAATGCAAGAAATGTCACTCTAGAACTTGTTTTATGTATGAGAGATGTCTTGAAATAACAGTACAGCCCTTGTGCTGCTGGTATGTTGATGATTTCACAGGAATGGATTAAAACTTTTGACATTAATTTTTTTATGATTTATCTCTTGTTATTGAGTTATTGTTTTGTATCTGTTCCCTTTTTGTATGATAGTGAATACTTTTCATTCTATATTCTGATTACAGGTCTTGTAGTCCCTCTGGGACTCAAGAATATAGGGATAGACAGCTTTGCACCAGCAATCCTAATCCTGTTTTACAGTGACTTTCTCATTTTCATACTTGCTCAGGAGTCCTCTATCTGAAGCTGGGAATGTGGGTGCAATCATTGGTGAAACTTGCCTGTGAACTCACCAGCAGCATAATTGCTTAACCATAACTGCTGGTGTGCACGATCTTACCACACAGTTAAATCCTCTTTTTAATTCAAATTAAGCGAAAAGTAGATGTACCCTTAGGTAAAAGAGAAAAACCAAACTGACAGAACAATAAAACAGCAACAACTCCACAGCAGCAACACCGGAAACCAAACCCTAAAAACTCACTTTAAATTAGTGCATATCCATGATAACTTTATTTGCTGGTTTTATGGAGGCCATTTCCATTAATGAAGATTTTCTTATGCTCTGTAGTAAACTTGGGATGGAGCACATCTCAGAAGTCACTTGGAACACAGTGACTTGTACACCGTGATGGAATTCTGTCCCTGAAGCAGCTCCATTAGTTGAAATTTTTGTTCATATTTTTGAATCTTGTGCAGAGTACGGTTGTCAGATGAGATTTCTTAGGGCAACAGCTACTTGAAATTGTTTTAAAGCTTTGATTTTTACTTCAGGTTTTCTAGCAGGTCGGAGTGGGGCTTTGCTGCCAGAACAGCCCAGGGGAACAGACTGGGGACAGGAGGTGGTACTGGCCCCAACAGTAGCCCTCTCTGGCTCCCATTTACCGTTCTGACTCATCAACTTTGCGCTAGACTGTTTAACTAGTTTGTGTCAGTGATGTGGGAGCCACTGTGCCCTGAGATGGACTTGGGAAGCAAAACTGAGACCTGAAAGAATGAAGTAAAAGTATTCATCGGGGTTGCTGAGGTCTTTTTCTTCCAGATTATTTAGCCTGAAAATGTGGTTTTCTTTTCTTCCTTGCATAACACACAAACCGATTCTACTCCCTTAATGTGAAGTCACTGTTGTTAGCATGAAGTTGCTCTGGCGTGTTAGTTTGGTAAACCAAAATGTTTTATAATATTTAGAATAAATTATCTCATGTATCAAAAGATCAACTTCTTAAAAGTTTAGGAGGAAAATCTAAGTGTGTTTTTTAATTTATCTAAATGTCATATTTGATTTAGATGCTGATGGTAGTGAAGATCCCTCTCCCCCGCTCCCAGAGAGAACACCAGAATCATTTGTGTTAGCAAGTGAACAGAGTGAGTTTTTGATGTTTTGTGATAACTGGAGATAAATGTGAAAAGCATTTCAGCATTGTGTTTGAATACTCCTACTTTTGGTTAGTCTGTTGGAGCAAATTATAAAATAGAATGAAATCTAGCATGTGTAGTAGCTTATTTTGAGGTTAAACTTTCACAAGCCCTTGAACACAGTGAAATTATTTTTCATTTTCTGACTAAACATGCTGTTATATGGTATTTAAGTACCTGGAGATGTCAGTATTAATGAAGCTGGTTTTCAGTCTGAAGGGTATGGAAATGAGATACAGAGGGGAAATGCAATACAGTCAGGGAATTTCCCAGCTGTTTAGTTTCCTACTGCTCCCAGGTAGGGAGTGGGAACACACATGAACTGTCCTTATCTGATTGCCCTTTCCTGGGGAAAGGAAAGATGATGACACTTCATACTGTGCTGCATGTAGTGAACAAGCCCACTTTGTTCAAGCTGAATGTAGTTCACACTTTGCCTGTATCAAAAGGGTAACTGAAAGACAAAGCTGACACAAATGATGTGGTCCTGTCATCAGAGTTCATTCATCAAGCTGGTCATGGCAGAATTCAAAACAGATGAATTGAAATTAAGTGACAATTTAGGTTGATGCTTATATCTTCCAGCAAACCTAATAAGGTGTGGTTATTTACTGAGGCTTTTGTTTAGTGTCACTTGGTGAAATTCAAAAGTTTTTGGCCCAAGTAGTTAATCTAGATACTTTCAGCATAAAAACATTGATGTTTTGTAAATGTGTCCCTTGAGCATCACAAGCATAGGTAGTTCACAGCCAAAGTCATTCTTTCTTTGAATATTATGGACTTACTGCTTTTCTGTGACAACATAAGAAACAAAGCTGTTCCCTTTTTTAAAAAGTCTGAGACTGGAATCACTAAAATACTTCCATTTGGTTTGGTTTTGCACGATGTCTATAAAGGACAGCTATGTCTGTCCTGACTTGTATGTTGACTTAGAAGGTCTGTCAAACACATACTATTCCTGCATAGCTGATGTAACAAAATTTCTAAAATGTCCTTGAAAAATAAGTCAATTCCCCTGTTGGTTAGGAGTCCCCAAAGGAAGGAAAAGAACATCCACACTGCAAGCACTGCAGTCTTGTGTTTTGAATTACGTTGTGGCATTTTGCCTTATCTTGAATGCTTTTCATGTGAAGAGATTTTCATGTTTTTACAAGCATTTAATCTAAAAAGAGTTGCTCTAGAGCACACGTGTAATGCTGTGTTCTGATGAGCTGAGGTGTGTTGAGTTTGATGTGATGTTCCCCAGGCGCGCCCCTGCCGAGGCCGGTGGTGATTGCACAGTCGGAGTGGAGCGTCTTGCGTGAGCAGCACCTGCCTGAGCAAACTGACAACACAGTAAGTGCAGGAGACAGGTCTGTGCTGATCAGTCAGTTCTGGTGTGATAGGGAGCTACAACAAAAGCAGAATACATGCTTGTGAGAAGGTGCAGCTGTTGGTCACCTACAACTGGGCAGCTTTTCCTCTGCCTGAGCCACTGAACTGATGTGTTAAGAGCGTGGTTTCCTTCCAAGAAAATTATTTGGCTTTTCTAAGTTCAGCAATACTTTAAAATAGGTCACCCTTAATATAGCTTAAATTATGGCCTTAAGGACGGTCCCGTGGCGTAAAGGAGAGCACTCTGGACTCCAAATCCCAAGGTCCTGAGTTCGAGTCTCAGTGGGGACCGTCCCCTGGCAGTTAAAGCCTCCCTGCCATCCTGTCCCATCAGATCTCGGATGCTCAGCAGGGTCAGCCCTGGTAAGTACCCGGTGTTGTGACAGTCCCGAGGACTTCACTGTCACTGTCCAAGCTCGCTCGGCCGTGGCAGATGGACCTCAGGACTTAAACGGTGGGGCCAGTTCTGTGCACGCTGTGCCTCACCTAAAAAATCCACTGTGCAGGCTGGAAGGGCACACCCACCTGGGGAGAGTCTGGCCATAGATAACATACATGCTCCTTTTATGGAGCTTGTTGTATGCCTTCAATGGACCTTAGGCCAATTCAAACTGGAAGAGATGTGCAGTCACTTGTCTAACCTGCTGCATGAAGCAGGACCTTGGCCCAGGCTGAGCAGGGCTTCATCCAGCTGGGACTGGAAAACCTCCAGATGCAGACACTTCATATCATCTGTGGGGACCCTGTTTCACTGCCTCACAAAGGTTTTTTCTTATGTCCATATTTATTTTAAACAAACCATTTTTTGCCTATTAGATTTCAGTTTTCAGTCATCTAGCTCAAAGTCATCCCGCATGAACAGCTGGCAAAACTTCAAAAGCATATCAGCCCTTTTTTATATTTCTGCCTTTTTTTATGCACCCCCAATACCTCACTTAAAATTATGACAAAAGAGATAGAACTGAGTTTTCAGGGACTGTAAATGTAGTTTGAGAACTAACCTACCTAATTTTGCAAATGAGTTGTAGTGTCATGTTTTCAAATTTTTATTAAATGCTAAGTAAGGTTCTAGTAGGAAATTCTCTTATTAACTGCTGTAGCATTTTTTGTCAGTGTTGAAGCAAGGCAGAAGTGTAAAGACAAATAGGTATTTCCACAAGTGGTTTTTGTTTTTGGAGACATTTTCATCACCTTAAATTTCTGATTTTCTTTTAATGCTTTGTAAGTTGTTTATATAATTATTTTATATATCTCTCATTAACAGGGTTTGAAAACAACTTCACCTATACTACCTGGTAAGTAATGGAAAAGCTTTTCTAATTTTTTTTCCAAAATACATTTTTTCCTACTGAACAAACATTTGCTTTTGCTCTGAAGATACCCAAGTATATTGTCAAAACACTGTCTTTTCTGAAAAGGGCTTGTTTTTAAAATGTATCTCTATATGTATGTTGCATATTCACTGAAGTCTTTAATTTTTGGTCTTCTGAAAAGGCTTGAGTAAGAAGTTTGGTCCATCAGCTGATGTTTAACTTTGCAGCAGCTGCTCCAGCTGTAAACAGATGTCTGCTTGTTTCTTCTGCCTCTGCTGGAAGGGGGTTGTAGTGTCCATTTGGAGCTGCATGTTAAATACCCAGTAGTTTCTTTTAAGATAAATCAGTTTTAAGAAATACTACAGATTTGCTAATAGAGTGGTTATTCAAGGAATGCAGCACATAATTACCTATCATGTCTAAGCACCTTTAGTTTAGAAAGAACATGAACAGATGCCTTTATGTTGATGTATTAAATGGCACTGTGGACTTGCTATAAATAGATGCTGTGTGGGATTTCAAATATCCATACAAACTGTAAGACAAAATAACAGTCCAGATTTGGCAAGCAGGAATGTGTCACTGTCAATGAACATTTACTTCATAAACAATTTTTAAATATAATTTTTAAGAAATGAGAAACTGACTTGTAAAGCTTTATTTTTGTAAATATATATTTGATGCCAGTTGTTTTCTGGACTGCAATTACAAGTGGCATTGCCACAGTGGTGACTAAGTGAGTGTTACAGTAAAGGGTCTGTGTGTTTTCCAGATCGTCCTGAAAGAAGCAACAAAACACCAACTGACATTTTACCTCAGATTTCTTTTTCTGGTTCCACTGATACAAGAGGTCAAATTTCAGAATTTTCTGCAGAAGTAACAGATATTGGTAATTACAATTAATTCAAAACATAATCACCAGATGGCTTAAACAGAGGGTTCATTAACAGTACCAGTTTGGGCGGGTGCTGCTGCTGTCTCCCTCCAGCTCGCTGAGGTGCAGGACTCGGATAAAGAAGCCTGTTTTGTCTCTTCAGCAGTGCTGAAGGAGTTTCTGCCAGAATGAATGATTGAGTAATTCTTCATTATGTTTTTCTCAGAATGTATAAAACATAGAATTTGTCAAATGGGGTATAATTTCCGCAGAGCACTGAAAATTTCCAGAAATAATATCTGATAACTGCTTTGGTATGCAGAGGAGGAGAAAAGAAAAGGATAACAAAGGCTGTAATGGTGTATTTACTGATAAATACTTTCCAGTGAGGTTAAATTGTGAATTATAGTGATACACAAATCCCTAATATATCTGTTTCCTGTGGCCATAGTGCCTTTAGAACTCTTCATACTATGAAGTTGTTTTCTAGCTCTGAAAATAAACATGTTCTGTAGGAGCTGGATCAATTGTTAGTGATCCTTCTGCCTGCTGCCAGCGTTGGGGAGCCTGTGTTGTCTGAGTGGGCAGAAGGATTAAATCCATTTCTTTCCTTAGGTTTTGGTAACCGCTGTGCAAAGCCCAGAGGACCAAGAGAGCCACCCTCAGAATGGACATGATCCAAGAACCAATGGACATACTATCAATAAATTATACTGGAAAACTCGAGTGCCACTGAGAACTAGAAAAATAGTATTCCATTTTCTGGGGGGCGACTAACACAGAGCAGTGTAGATCTAACTATCAATGGTACACTCTTGCAGTACATCCCATGCAAAACCTGACACATGGTTCAAACAGTGGAGTCCAGTATTACAACTTAACTTTTTGCTGGGGCCATCTACCTGCCTTACTACACTTAGGAGAAAGTATTAATATGATTTATTTTGTAACTTCAAGTATTATTGCCTTAATGTCTCTTAACCCTGTTACACGCTGCTTGTAGACATATGTTAATATAGTAATACTTTTGACAGATTGTGTTTATGGACTACTTTTTGCTAACGTTTGATTACCATGTATGCATTATTTTGTATATGTACAGGGCAAGTAAGTATATAATTTGATAAAGTTGCAATCATAAAATATTAACAGAAGATGTAAGAAATCTCTGCATGATCTAAATTTTTGTGTACCTTATTTGTAAATTATTTGCCCTGAAGTTTTAGAAAATAGTTTCTGGGGTTTTTTACAAAAATTGCTGGACACACACAGCCAGAATTGCAGGTTAGCAGAGATAAAGATTGTAATACATTTTGTAAATTGTAAGCAAAAGGTTATTTTTATATTATATACTGTTTAATTGTCAGACCTAATTTGTTCTGGTTTTCATCTAGTCATGGAGATTCAGTAAGTGCCTTGGAACAGTATTGAATTCTCTTAGCCTGTGTATGTTACTTCAGTGTTTTGAGTTCATCTGGAACTAGATTATCACAAATATTTGTATGTTTTTTAGTATATTTGACCAGAGAGTAAAAGAGAAACCATTTTAACATGATCAACACTCCTTAGTTTTCATTTTAGTGTTTCATCAGTTGCAATCTTTAGCAAATTCATCTCTGTCACCTTTCTGTATAGTAGGATTTTACGGTTTTAATATGGCGTGTTTCTAATTTGGGAAAACCAGAACACACTGGTAAAAGGACTAGTTCAATACCACTGTCTTCTCTTACAGATGGGGAATACCATTTTTGTTGTTCAAGGACTGTGTATGTAAGAAAGCAACTTATATGAAGGTTCACCTGGAGCCCTTGCAGCTACACTGTATCTTGGCAATATATTGCGTCAAGAGTTAATCCTTATAAGGATTCCTTTATTAAACTTTTCTGTAATACAATCTTTAAATTAAAGAAAGTAAAAATCTCACTTATGGCTGTCTTTACTCTTAGGAAAGAAAACTATTCAGAAGCAAAGTGGAACAGAGTGAAGGATGGCAGTTTGGCTTAGCTCGTAGATCTCATACTTGAACAAAATACTGACACTCAGGACCTTATTTTCAGTAACAACGTTAAAAGTTCTGGCTGACAGTAATGCCAGAGAAGAAGAGAAGGGTGCTTAGAGGAAAAATGTTCATTTTAGGTAGTGAAACTATTAATCTGGACTTTAGCCATGGAAACATTATGTCTAATTTACTACTTGTTCCTTTAGGGCCTTGCTGCTAAAAGAGAGCATTAGCTGCCCAGATAGCAGCCCTGTAGTAACTTCCAAAAGGTACATAACTTGCAATTACTGTCTCTGACTGTGCATTAATCACCATGTACTGGGTCCACGTGGCAGGCTGTTGAGCTGAGAAGAACTTTCAAAGAACTCTGCACACTATAAATACTTCCCATGGATGTAGTTTTGCAATTATTCATCTAAAAATAATTATTTCAATGATATACGCCATCTTGGATAACCTATGTCAACTACATTCCTGATTTGTAAACAGTTCAGACATCTGGAATATCCTGCAGTTGGCAGAATAAAGTTGGCCTGAACTTTGTTTCCCTTCCCTGGAGTTGCAGATGATTAGCTTAGACTTTCACTCTTACAGAGCTGTGGTTTTGTGATGTGAGATGGGCTGTCATCACCCCTGGACAGTCCAAATCACTGGAACCTTGGGGGGGGAGGGGAGGAAAAAGTTAAATAAGAACATTTCCAAATGATGTTTTGGATGTACTTTTCAAGGATCATTTCCATACCATGAAAATATAGAACTGTGCAGGTGGTAGATTTTCTGCTTTTCACAAGCGAATTTCACTTAGAGCAAAGGGTGACCCAAATTCCTGCACTATTATACAGGCCATCTGGCAATGTTCAATTAAAGAACATCCAGGTTCATCTGTTTTTCCCTTAGATTTGCATGGATTTGGATCATATTCCAAGACTGAGTTTGTCACAGAAATTTTGCATCCTTTCTTTGCTTTAGGGATAGGAAACTGCAGTTGTCCTCTGTGGGTTTCTGTGCCCTTTTGACAGAGCTGTTTTAGAGCTCGCTGTTGCCTGCTCACATTCATATGTGGTTTATATTTTCACCAGTTGTATTTAGATATGCTGACAATTTAAGTGCAAGGTGAAACCTGCCCAATGTCAATACTTTCAGTATCCACTCTTGTGGGTGGTACAGAGATAACTGGAGGGCTGGGTGGGTATGCTGGGGAATTTCACGTCATAACGTGGAAATATTATCCAGTCTTAACAGCTTCATCAAAGAAAACCCCAGACCTTTCTTTGTGGTTTATTTGAAATGAAATCTAAAGGATTTTAAAGTATTACGTTAGCCGGCAAATTATCTCTGAATACAGATCTAGACCAAGTAATTTTGTACATGTATTGAAATCAATCCTGTTTAACTCCAAGCTTCCATGTTAATTTTTCTGAAGGCAGTCAACTTTTGTCTCTGAAGTGCAGCTTTTCAGGCATACAGTTGTCTTGATCACTGTAGCAAAGAACAACTAATGCTAGACAGCTGTTATTCATAACCACTGCATTGGCTTGTTCCTTCAGTATTTTTCTAATACACCATTTAATAATTAATGTATTAATATTGAACAAATTATGCAGTAAATTATCATGTCAAAAGAATGAGTTCCGTGTTTTAGAAATGTGAATTCTCAAGTCTAAGAAGAAAGCTGACCTCTACTGATACCATTGCTTATCTCTATTACACAGCATATTTCAGATTTTGCATTGATTTGGCAAGTAGAGTTCTATTTTTGTAGTAATCAGTGTCAGCATTTTTATTTTTTACTTATTGGGAAAACCTGCTGTGTTTACATATACATTTTCTTTAAGGAGTTCCTAACTTGGGGACTGGGCAGAGCAATGAAAATCTCAAAGATTTACCTCTGAGGTTTTGTATATTGAAATCTGGGATTGGATTTCTTTGGAGGCAGATCTCTAGAAACAAGAATGAGATCAGGTGCGTCGCAGTGACCGGGCAGAGTGACCACCCTGTGCTGCTCCCGGCGTAGTTGCTTGTAGCTGTGGATCAGCCTGTTGGGAAGCAGCACTCAACTCTAAAACCCTGGGACGCTGCAGCTAGAGAGAAAGAACACAGCAAGAGGGTTGGACTGGGGAAAAACTAGTAATGAGTGTCACCTTGAGAAAGGGAGACTGAGGAGGAACAAGGAGTTAAGGACTTTGGACAATGTAACTGAGCAAATACTCAAGCAGATACAAGTGCAACCAAATACCTTGAGAAGTTTCTCACCGCTTGGAGGAGTAACATCTCCATAGCATAAACAAACAAGTTGCATTTACTGCAGCCCTTCACCACGAAGTGGCTTTCTCATAATCTGAAAATGCTCTTCAACTCTGAGGGAAGGTTGTCCTGTGCGGGCTGAAAGTCAGGGCTAAATGCATGGAATGCATGAAACTGGGACAGCATAGCTGGGACAAGCCAGCACAAGGCACGGACTGCCCTCCTGGAACCTCAGCGTGTCTTGAGCCTGTTGAGACAGAAAGTCTGCAAAGTGGTTCGTAACAGCCTTAGTAACATCCCATAATAGTCAGGCTCTCTCTGATGTGACTTTTTCTAACCGTTTCAATGCATGCACTTAATTAAAATGCAGGTTTGTCAAATGTTGGGCCAAAGAGAGCTAGAAAATATTGTTTTCTTGGCTTGCAATGGTGTTGTAGCCTCAAGATCCGTACCAAATGCTTCACTTCATCACTTCTAAGACTACATGGCAAAAGCTTACTATTTGCAGTCTTAAAACAGGGAGTAAATAAAATGTTGTTTGCCTCTGTGCTCCCATCTCTCAGTCTGGGGTAAATGGTCTTTCCTTGGAGAGGCTTAGCTGGGAACATTTCTGCTTTGACCTATTCAGTCATCCTTGCTGTAACAGTCAATTTCTTTAATAACTTGACTCTTGGCTCTGAAATTACACTCTGTCTGTATGAAGAACTTACTGTGGTGAGGCCAAGGTAGGAAATTAGTTTTGCATTTTGGCTCAAATCGTGCAAGGTTACGTACCTTGTGCGTGTGAACAGCCGCAGTGAGCTCAATGCAGCAATTCATCCGCGGGGTTTGGCGGGAGAGGTGATGTTTGCAGCTCAGGGGCACTCCTAAGGTGGGTGGTTAGCTCTGACAGCGAGGCTGAGCTCCATGGATTTCAGCTAGGGAGATGGAAGTTGTCTTTCACATCTACAGTTCCCACTTTGATCTGCAGAGTTACAGTCCTTAGTGTAAAAGGTCACAGGCAGGTAAGAAAATTGATCTTTTGGTCAGGTAGGGCCAAAATCACATGGTGAGTTTGACTGTCAAGTCAAATGAAGAGCTGGACTTGGATCAAACAGGATCCCATTGTTCAAACATGGAGTATCAAAGACAGCTGAGCTTTTCTGTGTACTTGACTCTGCTCACTCTTCACTGGAAGATGCCTGGTGTGTGATTCCATCCCAGTATATATTCTAGCGGCTACATCTTTGATCTAATGTTAAAAGAAAAAAAAAGGCTCATAATCTGAGGGGATTTTTCAAGTATTTTGATACATTTGTTCAAACTTTTGTGTGCTTTCTTGCTTTTTTCACATTAAACATTATATTCATTGTTCAAGTGATCTGGAGAAGCTGGCAGGAGGAAGACACAAATCTTGTGAGGAAACATGCCAGCCTTCTGGTGTCCATTTGCTTTAGCTAGTACTGTATCTCCAAAATGGATCTGCTTTATGGTGAACATTTAACTTTGTAATATTGCTTATACACTTTATCAGCACTGCCCATTTCATTTCTTGTTTAAGGATTTCACTCATGCATGCACTGAACACAATTACTTTTATTTTTCTGCAAGTGAAGGAAGGTTGGGCCTGATACTGTGTTCATTCTGCATGTTATTCTGGTGTCTGGACACAGCTGAAACCACCACTGAAAGGCAAATTTGTAAAAAACAATAATGAAGCTTCTGATCTGTTTCCTTAGAGACAATTAAAAGCTACAATAGTCATCCCTGTGAACTCCAGTAGGGAATCTATGATTACGTTTCCCATTGATGTGAACAGCCCATACCCTTAAGCTTTTCTGGAAAAGCACTTGTATGTTGATTTTTATAAAAGTTAATTGAAAAGTGACTCATAATTCAGGTCATGAGATCTGTGGGAAGTATTTAGTGAGAACTTCAAAAGTGAAGCAAGTTGCCTGGATAGAGAAAGTGATCCAAAACATGCACATAAAAAACATCATGGTCTCTGCTTGGTGTATGGTAAGAAGTGAGGGCAGCAGGGTAGGGAAGAACAAGGAGGACAGTAGTTGGAGGAGAGAGGCAGGAAGAGCTGAACTGTAGCAAATACAAGGAGGAAGCTGTCTTTGCCTGTGGGTAATAAAAGGCTGAAGTGAACTTGTTAAGCAGGTTCCCAGTTTTGTAAGCTCCTGAGAAGGGCAGAGAGGTGTGGTTGGGTAACAGGAATGCAGCACAATGAAAACACTTCTTTAAACAAATTGTTGGGTTTGAGTTTCTACAAAATCGTGCAACTGAGTACCAGACTCTTGGGTTTCCTGAGCAGGCTCAGGGAAAGGTCGGTGGTGGGGCTTAATAAGGATAAGCTGACTCTTGAAATGTCCTGCAGTGGGTGAAGAATGTGAAGTTCAGAAAACCATCTGATGTCACTTAGATTTTGAGACCTCAAAGTGATACCTGAACAGGGGCACTTTATGATACCATTGCCATGTAATGAATACATCTTTGTCTGCCTGTTGACATGTAAATCATTGATAAGGAGGAAGCAATGCAAGTAATTCTTTTTATAATGTAAATCAACCTTTGTTATACTTTATGAGTAGCAGACACCTAACAGCTCTGAAAAGTGTTGCTGAGCAGCTCTTTCCCCTTCTGTGTCCTCAGGCAGCAAATCAATACAAGTATAGTGATGCTGGGAAGAACATTCAAATGGGTTGGGTTTTGTTCACCTAAATTCACTCTTTTGAAAATAAGTTTTCAGACTCTACAAACATATTTCTACAGATAAATTAGTTCTTAAATTAGTTCTTAAATTAGTTTGGACACAGGGTAATGGTCAAAGCTGTCATGAATTTACTTTTCTGTCACTTCTTCCTGTCACATGTTCTGTTTAGAAGAACGGAATCCTCTCTCAAGCAGCTATTCCACAATAGGGAGGATGGTCTCAGACCCCTTGATTCATAAGAAAGGGGGCATCCAGTATTGTAATTAAAATAATGAGAGATATCAGGCCTCTTGGACCTTGGGCACCTGCCAGCCTTCTCTGGTGAAAATGCAGATGGCTGTGTGAGCAAAAAAGGTCTCTCTTGTAGATCTTCTGCATTAGTCTACAAGATTGAGCTTAACTCTGCCTCAAGGACAGGTTTGGTTTCTAGAGAGACAGGTCCCCTCTTGGGCGTGTCTACAGTACCCGGATCTCAGGGAAAGGACTTTAGAAGGGAGCAGCATTTGTCACTAAACTGAACGCTCTGTGTTTGGGCAGTTCAGGGCTCCTCACCACTTCAGGAACATGTGATGTCTTCTAAGGACTTCCTCATCATTCATAAAATGTATAGATGTCCTTACAGACGACATCAAGCACCTGTCTATATTCAAAACCATGGAACAAATACTTTGCTGGAGACCAAAACATATATAGCAGATCCAGAGAGAGGGCACCAGGATAAGTCATGCCTTGTAAACTGGCTGCACTCTTCTGTTACACAATTCAGAAGGCTGGCTGGAGTTTTTATTGCAATTTTTATCTCAAGGGTGTTATGTACGTGTATCACGCAAACACTTTTCAGTGTCTAGTCTTTCAGTGATAAAGATCTGTTTTACATGTGAAGCATTTTTCCATCTGCTTCTCTCTCTCCCTCCCCATCAACTCCGAGCATCAGAAGCCACCAGCACGAGGGAGCTCTGGGCCAGAGACTGTGGTGACATGACAAATCTGTCCTGCATGTTTCCTGGAAATCCATCACGTAGGCTCAGCATTCCTGCCTCTAAGCCAGGGCAAGACCATACAAGTGACCAGGTATGGTACAATTGGGTTTGCGTGTAAACAGGCTGGGAGGAGCCAGGTCATCTCTTGTTTCAAGACCCTGATTTGAGCCTGATGGTGTTGTGTTAGATTTGCATTGATGTTGTTCATTCCATCCTGAGTGGATCCCAAAAGTTCTAACGGCCAACCAGCACATATATTTGAACTTTATGGAATTACTTTATTTAATGTAAATATGTTCTAACGAGAAGTACAGAATCTTCCACTACAACATTGCCTGCACTACTGTGAGAGGCTTTCCTAGTCCCATGGTCTAGAAACTTCAGGTGCAATTATCTTCCAGTTACATTGATGCATCTCATAAAGTCCCAGGACATCATGGCCAATTCCTTTTTACTTGCAACAGTTTCTCTGGAACGGTTTCTGGGAATCATCAAGGCAGCCGATCTGAGGAGCTGCTGCCACTGCTGTGGAATAAGATTTGTAAATACACAGAAAGCTCTTTATTGTGGACTTTTCCATGTATATGGTATTTATGTGAGCAAGAAGCTGAGGTGAGCAGTAAAAGATTAGCTGCTACATAGAAGTACCTGTTTATTTTCTTTTTATATATGCGTTTACAAATATAAACTGCTACTCTACTAATAAGTGCCAGTCTCTAAACACAAAACTTGAATTTCCTAGAACTAAATGTACTCCAAATGAAGGCCAGGCTGGATGGGGCTCTGAGTCTAGTGGCACCTGGTCTAGGGACAGATGCCCCTGCCCAGGGCAGGGGTGTTGAAACTAGATGATCTTGAAGGTCCCTTCCAACCCAAACCATTCTATGGCCATTCTACGACCTGTTAATCATTCTATAAGCCTCTAGGGATAAGGGAACAAAATCCATCAGGAAATCCATATGATTTCAGTTCACTGACTTGAACTCTGGTAACAATAAGGGGTGTGCATCCCTCCCAGAATTGCTTGTTAAGAAATAAGTACTTTGAAGTTTAGTTTGGGAGCGTCTATGGCTTTTCTTTCATAGAATCACAGAACGGTTTGGGTAGGAAGGGACCGTAAAGATATACAAGAGAAGCTCTGTCAAAATTTAAACAAAACAAGCCCTTAGTCAAAGCCAAACTACATCCACAATCACCTGTGGAGTCCTCAGAGCCTCCTGTGAAAGACTCCTATGGAATTTCCAAGCCAATATGAAGAAAAGGTTGGGGTATGGGGCTATTTTCAGCCTAATCAGGTATAGCTCAGCTTAGTTGTTCCTGGAAATGCAGCTGCTGTAACTCCTTGTTGCATCAAATAAATACTGATTCCTGTGCCTGCTGAAGCAAAGAGGTGACTTGCAGGAGCTGCTCTCCCTGACCTTTGAAGTGGCCTGCACCTGGAATATCAGGTGGAAAAGACGGTGATTTCCAAGCACAGAAAGAGCCTTTCTCCCATGGACCCCTGTTCACCCAGGACAGGGCCAGCAGCAGCCTTGTCCTAGTGGAATATACACTGTGAGGTATAGGCTCTGTCTTGTTTTTTTAAAATTCATGCAGGATATAGTGGAAAAATATGAGAGTGGACACACTATGAAGGAATTTAGGGTAAGGTGGCTCTAGTGGTAATGGATCCTAAGGGAAATGAAAAAATTGTTATTTGTACAAGTACCTGTGCAGAGTAGCAGGGAATTCAGGTATCTCCAATTGCAGTGAGGACCTTGTTAATCTGTAAAGAATCCAGTCTCGCAAACCAGCAGCTTCATTTGAAGAAAATTAATGCCTCAATTAATACTTACTGAAATAAGAAAATGGCTAAGACTTTACCCACCTTCTCCTCCTCCCCTCCATATGCAAGGAAATAAAATTTTGCTTAAATTGCATCCTCTTGGTTCCATACTCGTTTTAGTCATTATGTTCCTTTTGTATTGAAAAATCCTGAAGACCTTTCAAATAGTCTAAATTTTTTGGATGTTATGAAGACAACAGCAAAGCAAATTATCTTTTCAACTGCAAAAAGATACAATTTGAAAGTGTGTATATCAAGACTTGCCAAATTTGCTCTATTGCTGTGATTGATACCGCAATTAAAAAGACATACAGGAGCTGGGGTGTTTCCCATGTTAAATGCAGGTGAGAGAAACAGTTGTAAAAACTGAAGGGTTGTTAAAGCAGTAATATGTAGCAGTTTGAAAAAACATTAAACACAAAACAATACTGTAGATCCTCCATGAAGTGTAAACTCCCTTTTGTGGTTTTTATGGATTCTATAAAGTCTTGTCAAATGAACAGTGTAATAAAAAACACGACTGTCCCGAGTTGTCTGCTCTGCCCCCTGCTAGATGTCTAACCCAACACTCCTCAGCAGTCAGTGAAGAGACACCCACTGCTTCTGAGGGGAAAGAAAAGGCTTTTTAGGATAAACACCGCCTTTGTCACGTCTTTAATCAGAAGGTGCTGGGCTGCACATTCCCACTCCTTAGGCGAGGGGATCTGTCCCTTGCGAAGGACAATGGCAGGAGGGGGCAGTTCTCACTCCCCTGCAGCAAGGCTTGTCATGCTGTCAGCAGCTCCCAGTTATGAGCCAAGTGAGTCCCGACTCGCTCATTTAGTTCAATTGTTTGAGTGGTAATTGCAGAAGTATTTGGATATGTCACTGGTTGTTATGAAAACTTTGCCTGTGGAAAATGAGACTCTTCTAAAATAAAACACACTTTTACATGATGAAACCACCTTTGTCAGTACATTTCTGTGCACATAAGGTTTAGGTTTCACCTCCGTTTCCAAATGTGAATCAATTGACTTTAAATAAACTGTAAGAAAATAGGAATACCATTAAAAACTACAATAAGCTAATTTTGCAGACAAAAACCAGCATAAAGATGACTGTTATCAAATGTTTTCAATTTACACTTGGCACAATTATTTCCATGCTTGACTTAGGAACTGAGCAGATGCCAAACCAAGGAAGTAAGCCCATGGAGAGCAAACTCTTGGAACTATAGAGATTAAGTAACATTTCTGAAAACTGTTTTTCTATTTAGAGACCTGAGTAAGGTTCCGGAACATCATTTTGGTAGGCAGCTGTGCACAAAGCCAAAACAAGATAGGTATTTAAGTAAATGTTTTGATTAATAACCATTTATATCAACAATTCAGAATTATTCTAATTAAAATGACAACACGTTTGTAATGAGCAGGCTAATAATCTGGGAAGCTTATCCTTAATGCACGTTGGATACTGGACGTCCTGTGCCTGGCATTTTTACTGTTATGGTTTTGCCTCATTTAGGTTTTCATGGCCTGGAAAATCTTCACAGATTTCCCTAAGTGCATATAAAATTATAGACAAAAGCACATTGATGCAATTTCCATAATCAGTTTAAAGGCTTCTGCTGAAACAGAGAAGCTCCCTGGTCTCCGTGTCTGGGCACTCTGCACTGCGATGCCATCCCCCCACCAAGGAGCGATCCCCACAAAGGCTCTGCCTGTACATCTCCCTATGGTCCTGGAAAGCTCTGGAGTTGTGACAGGAGATGCTACTGTATTTCTCTTGGTTTGGGGGACAGTGTTTTGACAGTGTTTCTCAGGATTGTTATCATTTTATTATAAGCATTAACATTCCAATGTTTTCGATTAACAGAAGAAATTTGTGACTCTAACCTGTATTTTACACAAGGTTTACTCCTTGTATTTATGCCTTTTATTCAAAGGCAGTCTTTACTCTGAAGCAGCTTTGGTGTTTCTCCTCTTGTCCTCATTCAGAAATGTCTGCTTATAATGTGTGCACCATCAGGCAGAGGTTTAACTAAAGTAAAAAGAAGTACAGAAGAGAACCTGAAATTTCATTTTAATATTTTGGAATGTGAGCACACATAGGTCTGGTAGAGCACTTTGATACACCCGTGTGATGGGTGACAAAACAAATGACAGGGACAACGCCCACTCCTCCAGCGGTCCCTCCAGGCTGGCTGTGACAGCACTGCGGGATCGCAAACACAACCGGCTTCTGGATTGCAAGGAACCTGTAACTTCCTCCGCTGACAAATGGGTATGAGATAGCAGCAGCAAACCTCCAAACATTAGTCACACTGCTTTCCAACAAGCAACAATTACATGTAATAGGTACTCTGTCATCTTGCTCCAGCTGGGTTACAAAGAAGTTGCTAATAAAAACCTGGCTTATGCTTACAAGCACACTATACTACTTCAAAAAGCAAAGGAAACAAGTTCAGCTTGACCTCAGTTTAGTAGTATATTGTCAGCTCTTTGTTTGCTGCACATCTATTAGATTTATGTGTCAGGTTTTATGTCTAATGTTGGGCTATGACTTCTCCTCCCACTAGTTTTGTCTTTGTATCTATTTTCATATTGACATCCTGCATTATAATTCAATGCATTTTTCATACATCCAACATGCCAGATAAGTTCAGAAATATGAAGATTTGTCTTAATTATTAACATTGATATACATGCACATATCAAGATATTCAGCTGTTTATACAGTTATGTAGCCTCATTAGCCTAATCAATCTTGCTCAGCCTGCTGCATGGAGGAAAGTGATGTTGTTCTCCTTGGTGACTTTGGCATTTCACAGAGGTTGTGGTCAAGTTCCTTGAACTGAAAGCAAGCCCTAGGATGTAATCTAGTTAAAGATCGAAGAAATGCTGCTCGTCTGTTTCTCAAAGCCCCCAAAAGTGACAGGTTAAAATACAGTTGTGGCTTATCTAAAGTTTATTGAGTCAACTTAATGTACTGTTGATTTAGTAGCAATATCAGCAGAGAAGAAAGATAAACTTGGTTGTAAAGCCATGAGGTGCCTCAAATTCTCACTTTAGAGTCACCCCAATCCAGTTTCCATTAGGGACTGGTATACAGGGATACCAACAGGCTTGTATGCATGACATGGCACCTGTAACATCAACTGAGACAAAATCACTGATTTTGACTAAGGTGGATGGGCCACCTTTACTTAACCTGGAAAAGGGGCATGTCTATTAAAATGCACAGCCTTTTCTCACCTACTGACACAAATAAAAACATTTCTGAGGGAGGTGACCTTCAAACTCATAGACCTGTTCTATTTTACAGGTCTACATATGTATGCATAGATTTGTACCTGGATTTCAGTCTGGAATTGGATGTGAGTTGACTACAACTCAAATATGTGCTGTGAAATGTTCCTCTTGTGCCTCAATGTAGACACCATTTTCCTCATCATGCCCAGAAATACAGTTTGAGAGCACAATCTCACACTAGTGAAACTTGAATTGAGGAAAAAGCAGAGTTCCCTGAATGTAGAAAATTTATTCTTCACTGCTGAATAGCTCTCAGTCTGGTTTAGAATTTCCAAAGAAAATGAAACACAGGAGGAGATAGTCCAAGTGCCAGGAGCTTACTCTGAGGCTGATCAGTGTCAGCACAAATGAAAATGGTTTGTGAAATAAAAGAAACCCAATCCAATCTTAAAAGCTTGCTTGTCTGCTCATACATCACGTACAAAGCTCCACAGGGCAATGTGATCTGCCCGCAGCCTGCCAGGCACGGTCCAACGTGGCAGCCACCCCGTCCTTCCCACTGCAACGAGGAGCCCCTCGGGAGTGACCGGCCAGAGCAGCAGCCCGGCCATGCCAGCGCTCCAGGAACCTTCTCCTCATCTCCGCGGGGCCTCCCGCTGACACCGGCGCTTGGAGGCATTTCCCTGTGGCAGCCGCGGGTGCCAAAGCACGGCTGGGGGCTCCCATTCGGGTGCGAGCCCAGTTCCTGCACCGCGGTTGGTGCTCCCGCCGGGCACACACACCGAACCGTCCCGGCGGGATGGCATCGGCACCGGGCACAGCCGCTACCCGGGGCCCCGAGCGGCTGCCAGGGCTGGGCAGAGCCCGCCGTGCTGCCCCGGGCCCCGAGGAGCTACCAGGGCTGGGGTTCGCCCGCCGTGCTGCCCCGGGCCCCGAGGGGCTGCCAGGGCTGGGCAGCGCCCGCAGTGCTGCCCCGGCCCCCGAACCTGCCGCCTCCTGTGCCTCGCTGCGGGGCTGCGGAGGGGGTGGATGGTGCGGGACAGCGCGGGCGTCGCGGGATCGCCGCTGGGGCCCCGCGGGGCACACTCGCGCCGATGGAACGCCGCTCCCGGCTCCGGGACGCCCCGAGGGACTCGCTGCACCGCCTCCCGGGATACCGCAGCGCATCCGCCGGGAACAGCGCTAGTCCAAACCTTCCTCACATCCCGAACAAACGCCTTTCTCAGGAGCAGCCCATCAGCGGTCCACAGAGCGGGGAAGCCCCAAACCTGAGGCATTAACGAAACCCGGAGTGGGCACTAGTGCGAACCTTCCCTTATTCCCCAACAAACGCCTTTCCCGGGAGCACCGACCCAGCTCCGCTCCCATCCCCTCCCCTCCGTGCCCGGTCCCGCTCCGCCTCCCCCCTCAGCGCCCTCCCCCACACCCTGCGCACTCAGCCGAGCCCGCCACGCCAATCCGTTCAGAGCCCGCCCCTTCACTCGCACTACCATTGGTTGTTCTCGCTGTCTGTCTGGCGCACCCGCTGCCCATTGGGCGAGACCACAGCGCCGCCCCGCCCCTCCGGCGCTGTCGGTTGGGGCGAGCCGAGAGTAAATAGACGCCGGAGCCCAAGATGGCGGAGCCGCCAAGTCCCGGCCGTGGCGCGGCGCCCCCCGAGCAGGAGTCGCTCGGCGCCAGGGCGGCCCCAGACGCGAAGGGCTCCCGCGGGTCCCAGCCGGCCGCCAAGAAGGTGAAGGGAGCCGAGGAGCGGAACCTGAAGGGCGCGAAGCGCGTCAACGGCGAAGGGGGCGGCGGTGGCGGGAGCGCCAAGCAGCCGCTGCCCGCGGTCGTGCCGAGCTACAGCGGCCCCGCGCCCTGGGGCTTCGCGCTGCCCTCGGGCCCCTCGGCGGGCGCCGGGGGCTTCGCCTTCCCTGCCCCGCTGCCGCGGAAGCTGCTGCCGCCCGCCGTGCTGCTGCCGCCGTCCGCCGCCCCCTCCTCGTCCCACCAGCACCGCCACCACCGGCACCGCCTGGCGCTGGCGGCCGAGCCGGGCGCCGGCGGCGGCGGCGGCAGCGCCAAGCCCAAGAGGCCCAAGGAAAAGCGGGACAAGGAGAAGAGGAAGCACGGGGCGCTGCCCGTGGTGGCGGGAGCGGCGGGAGATGGCGGCGGGAGCCTGAGCCGGGAGGAGAACGGGGAGGTGAAGCTGCTGTTCCCGAAAGGTGAGCGCGGGCAGCGCCGGCGGCCACGGGCGGGCGGGGAGCGCTGCGGGAGCGGGGCCGGGGCTGGGCCCGGCAGGAGCTGGGCCGGTGGGAGCGGGTGGCGGGGCCGGGGCCGGGCCTGGTGGGAGCGGGTTGCGGAGCCGGGCTGGCGGCTGCGGGCACTGCGGGACACGGTCACACCGCCGGCGTTGTGTAAGTTCGTGGGAAGGCAGCGGCGGCTCAGTCCGCCGTCAATCCTGTCAAAAAAAGGGGGTGTGGAATTAGCGATGGCGTCAGCCAGAAGCTGCCAGAGGCCTTAGGTTTTCTTACCTATTAGGGAAATAAGGGTGCCGAGTAATTTACTAGAGATCTGCGGACAGAACTGAATTGGGGAGAAACGGAGAACACGTTTCAAAAAAATCCCCCGATTTAGAATTAAATCCTGAATGCTCTTGTTTATTAGGCTATTAGTTTTTCCAGCCTAAGTCATTGAGAGCTAGAGGACATACAGTTAAAATTTAGATACTTGGGCTTTTGAATTCTCAGATTTGCTGTATTTCCTGAAGATCATATCTTCCAAGAAATGCTCCCTTCAGGAGAAAGGGAGGAGTGGGTCTGGACAAAAAAAGGCCATACGAGGTAGGACAAGATGTTAGGCCAGATTCTTGCTTGGATTTCTTCTGACTGTGATCAGCAGTAAATCTTAGAAAGTAAAAGGCAATGCATAAATGTATGAACACAGTATGAGAATACATGCTTTTATTTGCAGTGTCCTTTCCCAGTCTCCAGTGACCTTAAACCAGATGTTGATGCGTTTGCATTTACTTTGAAATATGAAGAACTTGAAACATGTGCCCCATTACCTAGTTTGAGAGAGTTTCTTTTCTTTCAAAGGAAGGATAAATTATAGCTGTTTTGCAGACTTAAGTTACTTTGATTGTGCTCTATGCCTCTGTTCATAGGATCAGACAAGTCTGTGGAGAAATCTTACTGTATCAATATGCCTTTTGGTCTGTTACATTGTCTGGCTGCCTTACTGCATTTTCCACTGATTTCCATGGGCATCGTGGTCTATGATTCACTTACCTTGGCATTTTTTTTAATTACTTGGATTGGTGGTGTACAAGTGGGTTTCAAGTACGTAATTTTAGTGCTTCCAAGTATTTCATTTTAGCGTTATTTTCCTTGTTCCTGTCTGAAAGGTGACTTGGAAAAAGTCTTCAGAAATGATGCTCTGTACACATTTGCTGTTGGTGAAGCCTTCTTGTCTTCAAGGATAGCTGCTAAGAAGCTCACCCAACATCCTTCCAGCAAAGCTATGTAATCAATAAGCGTATTCAGTGAGATTGCCACAGTGCCCTACCGGTGTTACACAGTCCTGTTACTAAGTGTCTGGGAACAATATTACAATAACAAGGTGAAATGTTTTTTCACATTTGTAAAAGAAATTACGGCACTGACAGCGTTAACTGAATAATTGTTGCAATTTGTCTTTAAAGAGGAGGATTTGCACCTTGTATCCGGAAAGGATATTTTCTCAGAACTAAAATACTGACAGGCACAAGTTCATGACTTTAGTTGCTGATTGCTCAGACCAGATCTTTTTACCTTTAATTTATTTCATAAAAACCTATGTACCTGCAACAAATAAATTTTCCAAGGCTAGTGTTTGGCATCTCAGTCTCCAGATTTCTGTTTAGATGCAGTAGTCTCTATATCTAAAATTTTGTGGCATAATTTGCTGTATGAATGAAGAACTTTATGTTCATTAGACTATATTTTTACAGAGAAAGCTGTAAGGAAGTGAAGGATGCACTGAGTCTTCTGCTGAGAGCAGCCAGCCTTTTCAAAGTGGTTCAGTATTTGACTGTAGATTAAAGAACAGGTTTGTGCTGTTAATCCTGTGAATAATTTACTTTGCAGAGGGGAAGAGAGAAATGCAGTTATGAAATGCAGAAAGAAAAGAATGGCATGGGGACAGGCACGTAGAAACCTCAGTACAGAGGAAAACCGGGAATGGCCCGTGGGAGGGTGGAGTAGGCAGGGCTTGTGCATTGGTAGTGCTGAAACTGTGGCAGAGACTTGAAGAAGAAACCACAGAGACTGTGGTTGCAGCATATAATGGGTGATTGTGGAATGGGTGAATATGAGATGTTGACATGAAAGAGGGAGGAAATAGCATGCAAAAGCTGTGTAAGAGGAAGGTGACTCTGAACTTGTTTTGGGGCAAAAGATACTGTGCTTCGGTGCTGTAGAAAAGGTAAGGAGGGGTAGAGAAAGGGTAGAAGAGTGGAAATTTTAGGCAGCCTACAGATGCGACCTCTGGGTGAATTTAGAGGATTTTGTGTAATTATATAAAACTGAGAGTCTTGCACATACAGAATATATGGGAGGTGGGGGAATAGGAATAAAATATGCCCCCTTAGGTGTCATGAGATGAGCTCATGGAAGCTGCTGTCCATGCAGTTGGAAATGCACTCTGAAAATCAACCTAATGCAGACAGGCACAGCCTCTTGTTCCTGGAGTCTGCAGTTGAACCACCTTTTCAGTTTTGGTGCAGTGAAAAATGAGCAGCAGTTTGGAATTGACAGTATTGATTGTCTTTTCTCTCACAGGTTTCAGAACTGATGCACTTAGCAGTGTTGTACCTGTCAGAGAGGAAACGGTACCAGTGAGGAGACTGGAGGTGTAGAGGCAGAAATACCAAGAGATAGGCAGGTGGAATGGGTGAGAGTTCTTTGGTTGTTACAAGGCTTTGAAGATGGAAAAACTCCATCCTCCTCTTTGCAGCCAAGTGGAGATGGGGGAGCATGGGATGGAGTGGAATTTGCAATTGAGTCTGCACTGGTCAGGGTGCCAGTGCCTGTGAATGGGGAGGAGGGAGCTGAGGGCCTGCTCGGCTCCGTGGGGCAATTGGGAAGAGAGGAGAAAAGTCTTTACCTTGATGAGAGAGACTGAGGGCCTGCACAGATCTCAGTATTAGAGAAAATGAGCAGCAGAGCTCAGGGAATCAGGGGAAGAATGGCAAAATTTGTCTCATGGGCCTGCTGGGCCTGTGGTATGGGCAGCTAATACAGGGACTCAGGGTGTGCAGTGATGTGGAGTGAATGAATGTGAGATCAGCATTATAGGACTTGGAGTAGTAACAATTGTATTTTCCTAATTCTGGTTTAATGACTGTGGTGCTGATAAAGGATTTGGCACTGAGGAGGAAACTGTGAGAAGATTTTTCACCTAGTGTTCAAAAATGCTGATGATAGAGCTGATGTCTGTCCTTTGCTTGCAACAGGGATTGCTCGGTAAGAGAGCTTTTGGGGTACCTTTCTTTCCTAAGTGATAGGAAGATGTTAAACTTGCTTATAGCCAAGATTCATGATGTCTTTAAAGCTCTTCGAAATGGTTAGATTTTCTTCCCTGAATAAGTCTTCATTTAAAGATCTCTCTGGTCTTTTAATTCATTGCAAAGACCTTCAAGTTGCAGAGTCATAACGAGGCTGTACAGCTTGTGATTCCCTTAAACGAATGGAGTTCAGTGAACCCTTCTGAGGTGATGCTCTAGCATGCAGAGAACCTGAAAGAACCTTTTGCCAGATGCATGATTTATCTTCCAGTTATGAGGCTTAGGTTGTTTAAAATAGGCTTAAATTTCACTTGTCAAGTACGTTCTGAGAGTAGAAGTTGTGCAATATTTTTGTTTTAAACACTGTGTGAATCTGACAGAAGTGGTTGCTCTTCCAGGTTATGACTGAGCTGATTCAGTTAGTCATTTAACTGATACTCTGCTCTAGCAGTTCATAGTTGAAATTGTTTTCATAACAGTGCAAAGCTCAGCTCAGCCACTCCCCTCTTCATCAGACCATGCCTGCCCAGTTTTTTGTTTTGGTCCGTAGGTTTGCTGTAAGGTGTAATCCAGTTGCATGACCCATCAATTCTGCTTTTCTTGCTATTTTGTTGTCCAGAATTCCTATTTCTCTTCATTGATCCCTTTGCTGATGATTACCTCAGTATAGAAGCAGTTGCAAAATGGGACTGGTATCTTTAATTTGCACATGGAGATTCCCCTTATGAGCAGGAAAGCTGAATATGGTGCTGTAGCTCTTGTTTTTACTATTATTTCTCCCTTCACCCCCTCTCCCCCAGTTATTTCTCCTACTGTCTTTGAAGGGTAAATCAGTTTACATTTTAGGTGAGCGTTTCCCACCAGTTATTCTCATAACTGTTGCATTGTGTTTTATAACACTGCTGAGTTTTTAGCTTTCAAGAAGTTGCACTTTTCAGTCTTGCTAAGTTTGGTTTGTATCCTGTGGAATGCTCATTTCATAGTGTATGTTACCAGAGTAGGTTGCAGAAAGTTTTTTTTTGCCTTCTTGAGAACTGGAACCGTGAATCTTGCTTCTTTTGTTGTCTTCTGCTAAACGTTTCCTCCTTCAGTTAACTTCCATTTCCTCTGCTTTTTTTTTTTCTTTTTGTGCTTTGTGACTTGACTCACTTGCCCCTCCCCTCTGTCGAACTCCTTAAACTCAGCCGGCATTTTCGTGCTTGTGAGGCCTCTTGATCACCCCCTTATGAATTCTTTAATGTGTTTCTATTTTGATACCCCACTGTAAGCAGCAATATCTAGCAAGCATTTAGGGTTTTAAGAGTGGTATTCAAGAGGAAGAGAGACTTCTCAAATGTCTTTGGATATTTGAGATGTATATGCAGTTTAGATTTCAGAGCTGGTAGTGACATTAACTGTAGGTATCCAATGTTGAGATAAATCTGAAGCAGTGTATCTTTCTCCTGAGTGACCCTGACCCTTTTTCAGTGGGATGACCTGGAGCTTTGCTAGGCAGAATACAGTCTTTCACTTTCTAAGCTGGAGAACAAAGCCCCTCTTGTCCCCCAGAATCCAGGTTTGTCTGTAATTTAAACACCAGAACTTGGCTCTGATTTTAGAATATGAAATAATTTTTTTCGGTTGATCCAAGATCAGAATGCTGAAAAATCGGATGTGAAACCTCTTGTAAGGGCCTTGTTTGCAGCTGTCACATTCTCCTTTACCGATTTCTGCTGCAGCCACCCAGTGCTTGAGGTTAAACGTGGCTCGTTCAGTTCTACATATAGAAGGTCTCCTTAGAAGTGCAAAGTTTAGAGGAATTGGGAACTGTAAACATTAGATTTCAGTTTCTTGGAAGTGTTTTCATTCTCAAAGGGGTCTGACTTTCCATTCTCTGAAGAGCTTGGGGAAATGTTCTTACCTGATACGAATATTTCTTCAGTCATATCTTGGATTTTAAACGTAAATTACTGAAAGGTGTGCCAGGCAGATATTCCTGGTTATTGGAATGTGAAAACTATAATTTTGGGGAGTTATTTTTTAGGTCTTGGAAATACTGTGTGGTTTTTTTCACATTCATTAAGTCAGGAAAGCTGCTCTCCAGTGTATCTTTGTAGTACCTAATAAAAGTGCAGGTGTCAAAGCTGTTAACACAGTGGTGTTAAATGTACTCCGTGTATCTGCATAACCAGTTAAGCGTGGCTGCTTGAGGTTTTTTTATGGGTATTTGTTTAAAGCGAGGAGAGTGCTGATGGAAGGGAGGATGACTGATGTTCTTGTCCTCCCCTGCTTATCCCCCTCCCTTTCAGTCACACTGCTGCTGGTGTTATCCGTATTGATGGCGGCCCTTCGCAGTAGTCTGTAAATATTGTGCCTCATGTGCAGTGACAGCCCTTAAATCAAAAGGAGGCGAGAGAGGCAGAATACTTTGAACATAATCTATGACTGACTACTAATGTGGATTACCATCTGGAAAACTGATGCAAAGCAGCTGCAGCTTTTGGCATCTGACAGGGCTGTACATCTTGCCTCTTTCAGTGCTGAACGGACTTGCTTGAGCTCCTGCAGCAGCTTCAAGGTGCGAATTTTCCAGTCTGGCAGAGCCCGCCTTGCACGTAATCCATTCCCTGCGGAGCATTTCCCACTCTGTATACTTGGTTGACCTTTTTGTCTGTAGAAAGCTTGCAGTAGAGGCAAAGATCTGATTACATTCCTGAAATCAGAATGGTGTATTCTGTGAATTTGTCTTCCTTTATTTACTCCTTAGGAAATCACTGCAGTCATTACGAGAAGGTATCTCCCGAGTTTGGAAACAGCAAACTTTAACTGTAGCCTTTAGTTCTAAGTGGCTGTTTAACATATAAATACAGTATATATCAATTGTTTTATTTATGTATTTAGCCCAACATCCTGAAAAAGTAGAAGCTTTTGGATTTGAGTAGGAAATATGCATGTCATTCTCAATTAATTCAGTTAATTGTGTGGCGTCGTTGTGAAGCAAAAACATTCTTCAGATGCCATTTAGGAAGGTGAGGTGTAACACTTGTTCATAATAGAATTCTTCCTGTCTGCATATAGCACTCTTTTTATTTTAATATGTTGCTGTTGCTGCATTTCTTTCATTGGTGTACTGTTTTTGTGACATTAAAACTAAAGAGTGTTGACTTTGTGGTGACACTGGTATTGTGAACTTGAGACAGACATCTAGAAATCCCTTAATTCCTTGGGTATTGTTTTTTCTCCAAACAGGGATACTTATTCCTACAAAGCTCTATATTTTAAAAAATATACATTGGTTTTTTTGGTAGAGTTGTATTGGGTTTGCCTGCTCAGATTTTGGTAGTGAGGGAGCTGTAGGGGGGGGTGGCTTCTGTGAGAAGCTGCCAGTGACAATGGAAGTGCCTCTGGGATTATGTATTTAAGAAGGGGAAAAAGTTACTTGACAGGACCAATTGCAGCCAGAGAGATGAGTGAGAATATGTGAGAGAAACAGCCCTGCAGACACCAAGGCCAGTGCAGAAGCAGCTTCAGGCGCCAGAGCAGAGATTTTCCTGCAGCCCGTGGTGAGGCAGCTGTGCCCCTGCAGCCCATGGAGGGCCGTGGGGGTGCAGAGATCCACCTCCAGCCCCTGGAGAACTCCATGCTGGAGCAGGTGGATGCCCAAAGGGTGCTGGGACCCCATGGAAAACCCGTGCTGGAGCAGGTGGATGCCGAAGGGATGCTGGGATCCCATGGAAAGCCCGTGCTGGAGCAGGCTCCTGGCAGGACCTGTGCACTGTGGATAGAGGGGCCCACACTGGGGCAGATTTGCTGGCAAGGCTTGTGTGACCCCTTTGGGGACGCACACTGGGGCAGCCTGTCCTTAAAGGACTGCACCTTGTGCAAGGGACCCACACTGGGGCAGTGTGTGAAGAACTGTAGCCCATGGGAAGGACTCACATTGGAGAAATTTGTGGAATACTGTCTCCTGTGGCAGGGACCCCAGGCTGGAGCTCAGGAAGAGTGAGAGGAGGAGGAGGAAGCAGTGACAGAGGCAGTTTGTAATGAATTGACCACAACCTCCCTTCCCCATCCCCCCGTGTGGCTCTGGGAGAAGTAGTAGAGAAAATTGGCAGTGAAGTTAAGCCTGAGAAGAAGGGAGAGGTGGGGGGAAGATGGTTTTTACATTTAATTTTTTTTCTCATTACTCCACTCTACTTCTGATTGATAGTAAATTATTTTTTTCCCCAAGTTGAGTTTGTTTTGTCCATGATGGTAACTGCTATTATGTATGATCTTTCTCCATCCTTATGTCAACCCATGAGCCTTTTGTTATACTTTGTCTCCCCTGTCCAGCTGAGGAAGGTCACAGAGTGGCTTTGGTGGGCAGCTGGTGTCCAGGTAGGGTTGACTTGCCACAAGACTTATAAATAACACTATAATAAAAAATTTAAAAAAAAAATTTTTCCCCTCAGGCAGTAGATTTTGAAAACTAAGGATTGGGCCTAACTCTTACCGGGCTTGTGTACCTGATGCTTACTGTGCTTGGTATTTTTTCTTTTTTTTTTTAACCCTGATAGGGAATATTTACTAATTCTGTTTAATCTGTTATAAATTCTTTCCTGAATAGTGTATTTTCCTGTCAAAATCATATAAAGTAAAAGTGTGTTTTGACAGGGCAAAAAATCAGTGAGAAGATACAGATTTCTTTCATTTTTACCCTGGGGTACAAGTTATTTCAAACTTGGCTTTTAGTTTTAGTGTCTTTAGAGGTATGTAAAGGCATAGGAAGTCAGTGTGTTTGGATTGCATTATTTCCCTGGGGACTCATTTCATGCTGTTCTCTCACCAGCTCAAGAAGCTTTTTGTGTTTTTTTATTTGTTATTATGAAAGTTAACTGCAGAATATTCTGTGGACATGGGAAGCTTAGCAAAACATCTCTCTGCCTTTACTACTTTGTGATCCTGTTGCCCTTTGAATGTAGTACCAGTAGTAGCTCCTACCAGTAAAGGTCAAAAAAGAGCATTCCAGGTATATGTAACTTCAACAGAACAAGTTTTTCTTGTTTTCCCTCGGCAGCTTCACTTGCTGGTTGTTTATTTCGTGACATGTAGATTATGAGTTGCTTAATGTTGAAGGTACTCATTTTCAAGCAGGATTTTGTGAAGAATTTTTGTGTTTGGTTGAGAAAGTGATATTTGGACTAAAATTACGTGTAGCTGAAGGGAATTATTACGTTGCCTCAGAGAAGACACTCTGTGTGGTTCTGGTCTGTGGCATTTTTGGGAAGTCTCAAAGGGCTCTAGGCCTGTATTGAACTGCATTGGCTCCATTGGGCAGCATCGTGTGGTGGCTGCAGTTCCTACAGAGACTGCTTGGGAAATTGCACTTGCCCTTCCTTGTAAGGTGTCTGTGCCACAGGCATGTTGCCATTTTGTTTATCGACTGAAATGACTTTTGGATACTCCTGAATTTACTGACTCTGCAGAGCCAGCCTAGCTAAGCTGCAGTAGGTTTTGTGTAAAGATCAATCATGAAATAATTTGGTTGCCTTTTTTTAATTTTTGCATCCCAATGAAAGCTGTGAAATGGAATATCTATGCCAGAAGAAAATAATCTGCAGAATTTTGATAGTTGTGTTCAGTTCTGCAAGCCAGATTAGAAAATATATTGTAATACTTTTAAACTGAAGTAATTTGAATTGAGAATAAAGCTTAAGTGTTAATCCGTGGAACGACTCTTCATTTTGACAGAGATTTTTTTAATGCATGAAGCTTTTTGCATATTTTGATGTTTATTTTTCTGAGGAGAATTACTATCTATTGCTTATCTGTTCTGTGAGCTTTGAAGGAAGAAATCTGAGGATTTGTACATTTCAATTGGGATTCTCAATTGTTCTTTACTTGCCTCAGACTGTACATTGGTGTTCTTACAGTACTGTAATTTCTAGAAGGGAAAGAGTTAACTCCAAACCTTTCTCAGCTGCATTGACATTCTATTTGCAAAGGCTTCAGGTATGATAATGATTGTGGCTTTTGCTGAAGGAGGTCACCAGATGCTTCCATTGTTTCTTTTGTCTGGGACGATTTCACCATTGACTCTGCTAATTGCTTTCTAGATGTGAAAATAAACTAGAGGCTCTTCAAAAAGTTTTGGCGTGTTCTCTGTCCTTACATTTTGCTTCTGACAAAACTGGAAGATTCATTGGCCTGTGAGGTTATTCATGAGCTGGCAGTAAAGGATTCTTTCAGTCTTTTGTCCTCTTTCAGCAAGGCTCATCATTTGTATGTGCTCTTCAGTCTTTCTTTGGTTTGTAAGTGATAGCAAAAGTCAAGTGTGCCTCTTAACCATTCCAAAGAGTGGAGATAGAATCTGGGTCTTCCCATGATAATGGTAATCCTGGCTTAGCTGAGCATTCAGCACAGGTTACAAGTCAAGCCTGGTGTTAGTGCTTACTTACCGAGTGTCTGCTCTCAGAGTGTTACTTAAACTCTTGTTGTACAATTTATTTCTGACTTCATTCTCTTCAGCTGCAGAGGATTTACAATTTAGGGATTTTTGCGGAGGGAGAAACAGGCTGGAGAGAAAGGTTACGCCTGCTTAACCTATTCCTAGAAAGGTTTGTGTTGCTTAGGAAAACTTGTTTGGTTTCCATGGTCTGCTGTACGCAAATCTGCTTTGTCATCCATCCCTTCTCACTGAGCTTTAGGAGGCTCTTTTGGACGTGACTGTTCCAGTCACGTGGAACAAACACATTCAGACAGCTTTAAGCACAGCTACCTTATTCCTTTTTTCTTTGAAATTACTTTTGTGCCAGCATAGTTTCTGTTCCCTTTCAGCTGCTTGTCTTGGTCTGTGGATAGACAACAGACATATTTCAACTGCCTTCTCTTTTGATTTTTATTTACTTTCTTAAACTCTCCCTAAAATACGTTCTTTGTTTCACCCTAACAACTTTGAGGGTTCGAGTTTTGTATCCTTACCAGAAGACTCCTGAGAGGAAAGGTATGAGTGCTGTGTAGTCGTTGTTAGAGCATTCATTTATGTGCATTCCTGCCAGCTGCTTGCACCTTCATTAACGTGCCTCCTGAGTAGTTTGATTGGGGGCCACTCCTTACAGCCCTCTGGAACTGAGAAATATTTTTGATTTGTTAGTAGTGAAGATACCTGCTGCTTCTATTTTATGTAGATGTTTAAGGAAGAGTAATTGAATTTCTCTTTGCTTCCACTTGGGGCTTATAATGCAAGTGCCATGAATAAAACATCAGGATTGTCTCAGCTGTATTACTGAGAAAGTATTCGGAAGCATAACATTATGTAGAGGCTTGAAATCAGATTTCCCCTTTGCCTGCGGAGGTTAAAAAGCTCAGTAAGCTCCTGGAGCAGGTACTGGCTTTAGGCCAAAAACGAGGCAAGAAGTGCTGGCTGCAGTGCATGTAAGCCTAGTAGAGTCTGACTTCTCTAAAGGCTTGGCCTCATAAGTGAATCTAAACTCGACTGGAAGAGGTTGCTTCTTGAAGTTATCAGTTCCTCTGCGTTTAGTACTTTACATGCAGAAAGCGTATCTAAGGCTCTGCTTTGCATGTCGGGGATTGAAAAGCACGGAGTGACTTGACAAGAAAGTAAATGAGTAATGGGCAGGTCAGCAGTTGCTGATTGAAGGTAAGCAGGGGAAGCACCAGTGAGTTACATCGGCACTGCAAATACAGCACATTTCATGTGTTCTTATTAATTACATCTGGCTGCTATTGATGCATTAGTGTAGCCTGTGAACATAATGTAAAAGATTTTCAGCTGACAAATGAATTCATCATTCCAAGCTATTTGCAAAAGCTTTTAAGTTCAGAGTATGTGTAGATGTGCACTCAGGAAAATGCAAACTGTACTTTTTTTACTTTTTTTTTTACCCCCTAATTCATATGTAATGCATGTAATTTGAATTTCAAGGAATGAGCTGCTGTGCAGACGCAAAATAAGAGCAGAAGGCATAGGAGTAAGCAACAATTGTTAACTGTTTACAGTTGGGCTGCTGGGTTGTTTTGTGCAGTTCTAACATGACAGAAACAAAACTTGTCAGAGTTAAAGAAGTTTATGTTGGATTATGCAACAGATAAATATTAGCTTTTTGTATTATGAGTACTGGAATTTCCTTGTAACTCCTCCTTTTGTCTTAATAGAGTTTACATAAGAGTAATATGAAACATGTATGTCACAATTAGTCTCCTCTTCCTACTTAATTGTGAAATATTTCCATTTCAGCTCAAATCAAAGACAAAGTTAAAGAAAGGGAAAAGAAGCAAAAAGAGAAGAAGAAGCATAAAATAATGAATGAAATCAAGAAGGAAAATGGAGAGATGAAATCATTGCAGAAAGGTAGGTTCAAACTATATAGTGTTTTTTCATTCAAGTACTTAAAGTATTTGTGGTTAGATACTGGATTTTAATATTATGTTTTTCATTTAACTTATGCCATTTTCTCAGGTTGCAAATTAAAACAAGTGTGGATGTTACTTTTTTTGTCCACTGTGTTGGGTACCGGAGATTAAAGATAGAACAATCGCCACAGTGTTGCATATACATTATTAGTAGTAGGAAAGATCAGTACTTGGAGAATAATACTGGTAATGCCTCCTTTGATAACTGCAGAGAAGATGTAAGTTACCACTTTATGTATTGTGGAAATGAAAAATGAATGCATGTTACATTTTGTCTAGCTTTAATTGTACAAAACTGAGTGACTAAGGAGATACAATTCAGGAACTTTGTCAAATACTAAAATGTTATATGCAACATGCAGTCTTAATTTTGGCTGATTTCTTCAGCTTTGTTTTCTGTGAGGGAATGTAGTTAAGATAATTTATCACATGGCTTGTACATCCTCTGAACGTTGGAATTGTGCTGCAGTTGAGGTTGGAAGGGACTCAGTCATAGGCAGCTCCAAGGAGGGTCAGTTAGAACAGGTTACTCAGGTAATCTCCAAAGGTGAAGGCAACACAGTCTCGCTGGACAGCTAACTGGAGTCTAGATATAAGGAAGATTTTCTTAGGATGGTGGTTGGAGACTGGAACAGCTTGCCCGGAGAGGTGGTAGATGTCCCATCCCTGGCAACGTTCAAGGTCAGGGTGGACGTGGCTTTAAGCAACTGGACAAATTGAACATGTTCCTCCTTATTGCGAAGGGGTTGGACTGGATGGCCTTTAAAGGTCTGTTCTAACAGAAACTATCTTATGAATCTGTTGTGTGATCTTTCCTATGAGGAAAGGCAGAGACAGTGGGACTGAGAAGCCTGGAGAAGAGGAGGCTCAAGGGGAGTCTCACCAATGTGTACAAACACCTGGTGAAAGGGAACGAAGAAGGTGGTCAGCCTGTGCTGGTTCATGGAGTTATTCCTCCCAGGGGCAGGGCTTTGCCTGTCCCTCTGTTGACTTCATGAGTTCCCTCAGTGGGCCCATTTCTGCAGCCTCTCAAAGGCCCTCTCACTGGCTGTACAACCCTGTGGTGTGTCAACCCCCCCTTCCAGTTTTGTATCACCTTGCTGAGGGTGTGCTCTGTCCCATGATGGAATTAATGAAGGTCCTGAACAAACCAGCACAAAGTATCGAGGTCTGGATTATTCTAGTAGCGAGTTTTTCCCAGCTGGGCTTTGTGCTGCTCTTCACAACACTTGGAGCACAGCAGTTAAGCCACTTGAACCACCTTACTCTTCACTGAGGTCAGCCTGCATCAGATTTTCTGTGAGGGTGTTGCTTATCTGAGTTGACCAATTTTTTTTTTCATCTGTTATTTTCATATTCTGCTTTTGATGTTAGGAACAGATTCCTGATAGTTTTTCTGTTACACTGCCTGCTGTAGGATTTAATTTACAAACCAGAAACTGAAACCCCAAATCAAAACGATCTCGGAAATGTTTGTATGAGGTCAGAGGCACAGAACCCTGTAATTACTATGTCACATATTATACTCTACAGACAAGTATTAGCAACTATGACAGCTTCAAACCTGCGCTGGTCAGATCTCAGGGTATTGTCTTGAACATGAGGAGCATAAACTGGTGACTTCCTGTGAAAAGGACAGGTGTGACTTGTCTTTGCTGAGCATGGAAGGATGTCGGTGGTTGGGCAGCACTGAACTGTCTCAGCACTGGGGTCCTTCAGGCTTTGTTTGAGTCACAGCCTTTTTGTTGCACTGGGTCCCCTTTCTGTTGCTACTCAGCAGATGAGGTGGAAGCTGCAAAGACAGAAGGCTTCTTACACACATCTAATAAATGATGCCTAATGCAGCTGTTGAGCCTAAAATGGTGCTTTATTTTCAAATTAATGTAAAAATGCACATGCCCAGGGTCTGTCTTGGAACACCTTTGCTGAGTAGCAGGGTGGGTTATTCTCACAGAGAACAGTGCTACAAATGCATTAGATGCCTTACCCTATTTCACTTGACTTGTTATCAGTCAAGTATGCTTTAGGTTTTCTTCAATTTGTTGGCAGGAAGTATTTTTAGAGGCTGTGTTTAGTTTTTAGTATCCTGCAAAATTGACTCCTATTTCAGGAAAAGGAGATGTGCCAGGAGAGCAGATAGATTCTCCCCACTGGGTTTATACCTGTTCAGAACAGCATCTCAGTGTCTCCTGTGGGCCTCCAAAATCTGTCTGGATGTGCTTGTATGTGCTGTGAGGTTCGTGTAACATTTCCTGAGTCCTTTTGGTGGTCTAGCTTTACATCCTGGGCCAGAGAGCAAAGGCAGAAGTGCTTTAAGATACAGCTTCTTGTGTGTAGCAGTGGTCAGTGTCTCTGTGACCTTCTTAACTCTTTATCTAAGAGCATCTTCCTGTGTAGCAAAGGCTCCAAGCCCTGTGTGAGCTCAGAATTTACTGTGTGGGCTTTGGAACAAAGTTTTGGAACAAGTCTGCTTTCCTTTTTTTTGGGTTTTTGGTTTTGTGGTTGCTTTTTCTTTTTTTTTGTATGTTTGTCTAGAGATCAGCATTACAGTGCCTAAAGACATTTTATTTCCTTCTTCTGGTTATTAGATTTATGTCGTGTTGTAAAATGTTGCTCTGACCAATCTGTTTGTGACTTACTTTGGGTGAGGGGCTGGAGGGAACAGCCTGTGTGACTTCAGACCAAGGTGAAAGGGGAGCAGTTAGAGAGAGGTCGGTACTGAGGGACTGACGCCTTTTGAGGGAGAGTTGGAGCACAAGCCCGATTTTGGTGCTTTGAGCCAAACGTGGCAGAGTTGTATCAGGAAGCTCAGGCGTGTGAGCTGCTCATCTGCCGAAACGTGGGTTGGCGTTGTTGGGAGCAGTGCTGAAACCTGCCAGTGCTGGAGACCGACAGTTCTTACAGAGGGTGTTTTTTTGCAGTTCCTGAGGCTGCTAAAGGAAATGAGGCACTTTCAGGGAGGCTGATGGCTTTTGTTATGAACCTAGAATGAAAAGGGGTTTTGTCATCCTTTTGCTCTTGAAGATGTTGTTTTGGGTTGAGCCCACAGATGTATTCTCTGTAGAATAAGGATATTTAGTTGCCTCTGTGTCTCTCACTCTGTATGTGGAAGGAAGAGCTCAGTTTTTGGAAAAAAAGCTGCTTGGCACATGCAGATTGTTTAAATCACTTACAGTTTCTGAATTTTTAACTTGTTTTTTATACTAATCTTCATAGTAAATAGTTACATTCTAGAAATGGAGTTTTGTACAAAAATTGCACCGATGTGATGTGACTGAAAGTTACTGGGGGGCCTGCAAAAAGGAAAATGATTAACAGGTTTATTTGTAAACAGTCCCATTTGTGTTTTTCCTTTAACAAAAAAACCAGTCAGCATTGCTTTTCTCATTATTTATATTAGAGCAATTGCTAAAAATGCAGTAGGAGAAATTCTTACCGTGTGTTTCTGCAAGGTTAAATGCCTTGGTTTGTTGAATGCTGAAATGCAGGAAAGAACTGGAAGTGACTGTTTTATTTTGCTGGCATGAACATATGTAAGTACAAAATGTTTTGAAGATTTTTATTATCCTTCTGGAAGGAATGACATTTGAATGTACATTCTTATGAACCTTTTAGATTTTTTTTTCTAGTTGGGTTTTGCACAGAAGTAATTATAAATTTAGTATATTGAACATAAGACCTGAGTCATACCACATACTTTTCCCCATCCACAGTATTTTGTCTTTGGTGTCTTTAGGGGAAATGTTGAAGGATTTGCACTTTAGTTGATGGGACATTGAGGGAATGGGTCAGACCGAGGTGGGAGTGCAGGGCACACCCCCCACCAGACTGATTTGCCTCTAATGCTGAGTTTGCTTCACAGTCCTTAAGCACCAAGTTACCAACTTTTACCAATAAAATATGTGAGTAGAAGGTAAAACACAGATGTCAGATGTGATGGAGCAGCTGGAGGGAGAGCTGTGCTGTGAACCTTTGAAGTGTGTCTTGCTTGAGGTGGGGTCTGAAACTTGAAGCAAAGCCTTCTGGTTCAATGAAAAGTAAAGGTCAAGTCTTTTTCTACCACTACCTGCAAAATCTATGATTTTTTAAATGAAATTTTTGTTTTGGATGAGCTCTGAAATACTGATCTAAGGGCTGTGGTTACAAATTATGATGGGCTGTGTAGCATTTGCACATGTATTATTTGAAATGTCTTTTTATGGTGAAGACTGTGGAGATAATTGTAGTTTTTTAATTACTGTGTTTCAAAGATAAGACTTCAGAGAGAATTTCAATGCTGTCATTTTTATAGGAGTTCTTCCCTTGAGAACAATCTTTGTACCTCCAGATTATTGCTAATAAATGTGTTTAAGTGAGTGTTGGGCTGAGTGCACACAAAATATTTTTCATTTACCCTCAGATTGTGTTGTGTATGGGAAGTGGGTTTCAGTTCTAATTTTGAGGCTGCAGAGTCATTAAAATACTGTGATGGACAGTTCAGAACAGCCCTCTGCTTCTGTGTGGGTGTCTCTGCTGCCTTTAAAGTTCTCCACAGCAGGGTGAGAAATGCTGGCAGAGGAGTGTGTGCTGTTGAAGGTTTCATTGGAATAGCGTGATTAACTCAGCACTTTTTCACTCCACGATGTATTTTAAGATCCAAGCATGTGGAACTGCACAAAAATTTTGTCCTGCATTGATTCCTCTTACAGATTTTTCTTCTCATATGCAGGTTTAAAATTTTGAACAGAAATCTTTGTTAGACCTTTGCTCTCCACAAGTTTTCTGTCCTTGCTTTTAGTCTAGGTGGGATTTCTGTTAATGGTTTTTATTTGGGTTGTCACTTATTTGGAGAACAGATACTTAAATGTATGGAGAGAATAATGGGTTGCTTCTTTTTGAAAAACTTCTGTAAGGTACATAAGGTAGTCAATCTATAATTTTATATACGTATTTAGTGTGGTAACTCAGATGACCAGAATCCAGAGGCCCTTTGCATACTTAATATTTTCAGTCTGTTTGTTGTAGAAGAACTACTGGAAATATTTTAAAGGTTTATATTTTTTAATTCATCACTTTATAAATCTCTGCTTATTTTACAATATGTCACTGAAGCTTTAATAAGTGGAGTTGTTGGAAAAGATGAAGGGGCAAGCACATTGGGATCTTCCTGTATGGCTCTGGTAGGTAAGAGACAGTTACATTAACAATGGTATAATTAAACATATTAGAAGTCAATGTCCATCTTTGTAGGAAGTTTTGTCACATCCTGTGTTTGTACACCCATAGGTGTCACTCTCTGAAAACCCTGAGTGGCTGTTCTCGAGGTGGTTGTGACTGTTCGGCTTCCAGGAGGGCTGAAACAACATGAAATGGAATTATTTGATGTATTTTAGGCTTGACTTCTGTTATGTTTAATAGTCAAGCTTTCAAGCCTGTACATAGAACAAGATAGCTGTAGTTCTTGGTTGTGCTCCTCCTGTTTGGTTTGTTTCCTGGGCTCTGGACTGAAACACCTGAAAATTCTGTTTGTTTTCAACACCTGCCAGCAGCTGATCTTGCTCTTTGTTCTTACTTGTGGAGTGACTATGCACTTCATGTCTGTTCAGAACTCCATGTGGCTGTTTTAACTCTATTAGGAGGTCAGTTGTTCTAATACTTTTAAACTATTTAAATATGCTTTTCATTAACTCATCAAATTATTATATAAAATAATATCTATTAAAAATATACATAAAAAGAAATATATAATGTGATATGTTAGTTGACTGACAGTTTTATCTTTTTGTTACCTGGCTGGTACAAACTTGAGGGATTTTGGTTAAGTGGCAATGGCTCCGAGAACACGGAATATTTTATTTATTTACTAGTTCCTGAGTGGCATCTTGGCCGGTCCTGTTCAAATTTTCAGTTGTTTTTGGTTATGAACTTTAAACCCACTGGACGATCCAGGGGGACACTCTGTGGTTTGAGCTGGGAGCTTTGTGGTGGCTATTTAAGGACTCAGCCTGAAGGGCTGTAGCAGAGCTTCGACTCTTCAGCAGCTTCAGTGTGGATTGCAGTGAGAGTCGTGTCTGGCAGTGTGGGACTGTGGGCAGACAGTGAAGGTCACTGGCTGAAGGTTGGTTCTCCCTGGTCCCTTTCATAGTGAGGAGTGAGCTGCTGTGTTCCAGTCCTGTTCAGTTGGAAAAATGTAGGAAATCAGGTCCCTGTTCAGGCTTTGGTGCACTGAGGTTCTTTTGTCTTTCTATTCCCCACCAAATGCTCCTCAGCTCTGTTAAATTTTGGTAACTGGGCTCTCCTTAAGTGAGGAAGTGAAAACTGACTTTAATTACTGTCTGCTATTAAAAATGTTTGTGCCTTTCTGCTACTATCTGTCAGCTAGAAAACTGTGGGAAATGATTAATTTAGTGCTGTTATTAATATTTGGTCTTTGTTTTGAAGTCTCAACAGTCCTTCCATAGTAATTTTGCTGACTGGGACCTCAAAGTTGAGAAACGCTGCTCTGGTTGAACAACTGAATGAACCATTTTACTTCACGGCCTCTGCTTATTTAAAATTTCAGATCAAATGTTCTCATGAACAAAACACAACCTAAAGTAAACTTCAGGTAACATCTGACTTTTCTACTTGTAAAAACTTGCTCTGGGAAGGTGTCTGTAGTTAACCAGCGTTCAGGCTGTTTTAGCATCAGTTTAAATTACAAGAATGAGTCATCTGGTGATAACACTGGCTTATTTGTAACATTTGAACAGTTCTGAATCTCAGTCTTGTGCTGTGACTGACAGGGATATTGTGGCACCACAAGAAATGAAATGTGCTGAGTTACCTTGAAAGATCTGCCTTTCCTATAGATGTGTGTGTGGGACAAGTAAGGCCTGACTTGTCTAAAGATGGTTAAAAGCTTTTTAGAGGTAGTTCTGATACTGCTGAGTTTGTGCGTGCATGAACAGAATGAACATACATTTCCATTCTTCTCGTTTCCTTAACTTCGTGCAAACTTTATAACTCCATCCTTGTGTAGACACTGTTAGCCAAATAAGAGCAGAAGCAGAATTAAAATTTTGCTGTTCTTTGATTTTTTTAATTTACTTTTTTTGCAGTCCAATAAAGTGTGAGCTCAGTCTTCTTTTCAACACCAGATTAAAGGGAAAGTTCCTGTCGAGGTCTGTGAGTGCTGAGGGTTTTCTACTCATCCCCTGTGCCTGTTATTTCTCATTCTTGGGGTCCTACAGCATTTCTCTGACTCACCTTAACTAACTTGTTTCTAATACAAGTGAAAATGGTGAATTTCTGTCCTGAGCTTCCAAACCATACAGTGTAAGGAGCTTATTTATAGGTGGTTCAGTAGCTGTGTGTATCTAAATGCATCTCAGGCCACAGGAACAAAGGTGCTGTGCACTCACAATGGGACACTGCCTTGGCTGAAATTGGGTTCCAGCAGTCGTGTGGATATGCACGTGTATATTTCACACCTTTATTGTAATGGCTGGGGAAGCCTCTCTGAATCACCTTTCTTGGAACTTCTGGGCCGTGAGCGCCTCAGCAGTACGTGGGAGGTACTGGGAGCTTGTGCTGAGCACTGCACTGCTGCTGCCAGATCTTGCTTAAAACTGAGCTGGTTTGGGTGTCTCAGGCTTGTGTTGGGATCTTTATTTAGCCTTTTGGTTTGCTTACTGAGTGTTTTCACAAAATTCTGTATGTCTGCTCTGAGGCCACTCGATTACTGCCCTTAGGGAGATGCGGGAAGCAGCTGTTCTGTTTTGTTGTCCATTAGCCAAGTGTCAAAGCAGCATTCTTGGGTTTGGAAGAAGCAGCACATTTTACTTTCAACTATTTTGATATATGCAGCGGAGGAGTGGCTGAATGAGGGTATTTCTGCTCCTCTCTACAGCTAATGCAGAAGAAGATGAAAGTATTTGTTTGGCATTGCTGATAGCAATCCCAGTATTTCAGCAAACTAACTCACTTTGCCACTGGAGTATTTGCAAATTCTGAGCAGCTTTAAACACCTACTTCAGAGTCAGACTTTGAAATTCAGCAAAGCAGAAGCCTTAGGCCAGAAATGTGCTTACTTCTCATTCTGTCAGAATCTATTCAAGCTCTGCTGAAAAACACTGCTTGCTTCTAGAAATCAGTTTTTTACTTTGTGTTTGTGTTCTTCAGGAAACTGTCTGTATACTGAAAGAATTGAATATGAATGTTCTAGAATTGGGCATATATAGATGTCAAAGCAGCATGGGGGGGCAAGCACTGTAAGACAGGACAGGGAAGAAATTGTGGTCAGATCCATATTAGAGTTAAATGAACTAAAATGGTACCTTTAAAATGTAAATTGTCTAACTTGTATGTTAAATTTAAGAGTTCAAGCTTTGGGTTAGAAAGCTTTTTCGTAAGGTTTGGTAGGAAATGGACCCTCTCTCATATATGCACTGTTGTGTGAAGTGGTGCGACTTCTTCCCACCTCCCCCCCTTCCCAAAATTCCTCCTTGCTCAGTGCGGGGGGTGGAGGGACAAAGGTGTGGGGGGCAGATGGAGCCGTTTGCTGGCACTGATGCAGGGTGGGCTCTGGTACCCGCATTACCTGCCTGTGGTGCCCCCGTGCTTTAGTTCGTGTCTGACAGTGCTGGGAACCAGTTCTTTTGGCTGCTCCAGAGCAGCAAAGTGAGTAGTTTCTGCTGAGCCACTGAGTTACCGTGCAGTCAGAGTAGCATCAGTCAGTGGTGGGGATGGTGCAGGAATGTGTGCCGGGATCAGTCGGTGGTGGGGATGGTGCACGAATTTTTTTCAAAGTCTTGAATTCTAGAAATATTTTTAAAAAATCTCATTTGGAATCTGTATTTTCTGACTTCTGTGTTTTAAGGCTTTTTTCCTCTTCAGTGGCATTAGTGCCTCAGACCCTTAAAGAAGGGATTCATGTTTTGTCTCACAAGCATAGACACCATTTCCCCCTATTTTCCAGTTGCAAGTAGCAGTTCAAGGATCTTTGCTACTCTCCATCATAAATCTTGTGGGTTTTTATTTTATTGCCTTCTGTTCTTTCAGTGATTGTTGCTCTTGGTTTCCAAGTGTTTCAGAATTTAAATTGGTCTCCCATACTTACAAATCCAAACAGTTCTGTGGAAGAGAGTTGTGTGCAGAGGTGAGAGGCTGTTAGCACATATTGACTTGGTTCCAAATTGTGTGCACTGCTTTTTTGCAACTTACCGTGATTCAGGAAAGTGTGTACTGATGAACTGTAATACTTGATACATGTGTAAGTGGCATAACCCTTTTATCTTGTGTTCAAAAGTAAAAACAGATTACATTAAAATCTATTTGTTTAAAGCTGAACAGAAAATTTCTTATCAAGCTGGAAAGAAATGAGTTCTATTATCGTGTTGTTAAAAGCTCTTTTCCCTTCTGAAGGTTTCACAGTGACAGTGTGAAAACAAACAGAGACTGACAAATGTTCTTCACTTCAAAAATGTCTTAGTGTAATTCCTGCTAAGGTTTAAGTTCTTCCATAAACCTTTGGCAGGTTAACTAAAATGTATTTTTACAACTGGTTTTGTGCATGAACCTTTTTGGATGTTCATGTGAACTTTGCATAATTTGAGACTGATTTGCGTTCCATCTGTCTGATCTTAATTGTGTTATAGTGGTTTTATTGTTGTTTCTGTCTTAAAAACACCACTAGTTGCAAGGCCATGGCTGTGCTCTTTTTAAGTGGTTAGAACAGAACCAGCTGTTTCAGCTGGAAGGGACCTTCAGTGATCCTTCAGTCCCACTGCCCGACCACTTCAGGGCTGATCAACAGTGAGTGTGTTATTAAGGGCATTTCCAAATGCCTCCTAAACACGGACGGATTTGGGGCACCCACCACGTCTCCAAGGAGGCCAGTTTAGTAGCAGACTTCTATTTTTAATATATATTTTTTTATTTTATTGTACATCTGCATCTGCGAAATAAGTGATGAATTAAAACATCAGCCACCATGTACTGCAGAAGGAGTCAAGTGAGATTGATTTTTAGCCAGTAAAACTCAGAACAGAGAGTCAAAGGCAGCAAATGGAACAAATTAGGAGGGGAAATCAGGTCATCTTTCTTGTACTGTAGGAATGGAAGTCTATAATTTTTGAAGTAGTTTTGCACACACACAGATTTGTACCCATCTCCCATATAAGTACTGCACATTTCAACCAGTAGTAATGGATGCAATTGTGTAGTTGGATGTTCAGCAAGAACATAGAGATGCCAATCTTCAGTTGTCTTAAGGTTTTCCATGGGGATTTTAAACATGTTCAAGTACAACAGAGTAGTTTGGCTCTTACCATAGCAAATCACTTCTTGCTTTGAACTTAGTTGTTGTATTTGTTGCCATTTATATTATTGCTGATTGCACCAAAGTGAATAGAAATTTCCATCCTTTCCCTGCCATGCACAATGTCCCAGCTCTGTGTCCCCACAGAAATCTGAGCTTGATTTTCAGACAAGTGAAGTGGGTTGATGGGCATCTCCTGCTTTCCCCTCTCACCTTGCGCCAGAACTTGGTCCTATAATTCTATTTTTTTCTATATTCAAACTAATGTAATGTCTGGAAATGTTTCACTTCTTTGCAATATCCATCAATATAACAACAAATTTTCATGTTTAGAGCGAAACAATTTTAAAATGGTCAGTTAAAGCATTTGTACAAGTTGGAAATACCTGTGTGCTCTTGGATCCTTTCTGGTTGTGTACTCCTGCAGTCAGGAGTAGGGGAGAAATGTCTGTTTTGTAGTCTGTAATTTGAGATTCCGATTTATATTTCTAAGCCTATAATACAGAACTTCTCACTGTCATAAACCATTTCTTTATTCTTATTTCCCCCTGAATGGAGCTGTGCCATAATGGCCCCATTACAGTGTCCCAGAGTGGGCGCAGTGGGTGGTTTCTGTCAGGAGGTGACACTTCACTGCTGCCCTCTGTGAGCTGTTCTCAGGACTCCCTAAGGCTGCGTCCCCCAGCTGTGCATGTGCTGCTGCTCTTCCTGGTCTTCTCTTGCCTGTCAGATCTAAAGCCTTTAGGGACAGAAGGAAGATGTTAACAAAGAAGTGGTGAATGTTGCATCTCCCAGATGAAGCAGTCTTGTTGCAGGGGTGGTGCTGGTTTTACAGGAAATGTCGCCTAAGGACAGAATTCCATGAGGATACTCTGCCTTTTGGCAGCTGAACTTGGTTACCTGAAAGTGAAGTTGTGCTCATGGAGTGTGCCATGTTAAACCTGACGTTGAGTGAAGGCAATCTTTGTAGTTATTAACTGTGTGGATTAAGTTAATAAATCCTAGAGCCCATTTCCTTGTTTGGGCCAAGTAAGAAATGAAGTGATCTCGAGGCACTTCTTCCTCCCCCTTCATGTGTGAGAAAATGGAATCCAGGCCCATAACTAGTTTGCCTTCCCCTGCTTGAGGAGTCCCAGAGGGTGTAGCTGCTGTCACAAACCTCGAGGGGCTCAGAGGCAAATGACTTAATTGCTTGTTCTCCTTTCCAGGACCTGCATCTTCCATGTCCAAACCTCTTAATTATCAGCAAGAATTCGTGATTCTGTGCACCAACAGTTGTGATCTCTATTTTTTCCCTTTCTTTTTTTTTCCCCAAGGGGCTCTTATGAATTATTTGGGCTGAGGATTGCAAACTGAAAATAGTTTACTGCAGCATCATAGTAGAGACTGGTTAACTGAGCTCTTGTGAATTTGAGCTTACTTACTCTTGCAATGAAATATGTATTTTCTAAACTTGTAATCTGTGTTTGAACCTGCTTGTCTTCAGTTGCTTGTTGTGATTATGATTTTGCACTGAAACATACCCAGTAACTTCATGTCCCTGGTTGCTAAATAATTTCAACTGTTGGATTTTAGGGCAGTGCAGTGTCAGAAGTTTTTTTCACTACCACTTCTATTACTTGCAAAAAAACCACCCAAACACTTGAAGTAAAACACTTCAAAACAAGGGAGAACATTTAGCTTGGGAATTGCTGAGCATGTTATCCTCAAGTGAGTACTTTCTGCCTTCAGGCATTACAGTTTGCTCTCAATTCAGCTTGCCTGTTATGTAAACTTGAAACTAGTTTGTTTGGTGAGCATTTTCCTTAATCTGTGTTTTGTTTAAGTTCTATTTATTTTCTAATAAGTATGAGGTCAGTTTTTAGGTGTTCCCACATATATTTCAATGAAGTTTATTTAGTTATGAAACAATGACCGTGGAAAACCCATCTGGCAAGGTGGGTTCTGGCAGTGGCATCTTGTGAAGAGCTGGTGCTGCTGGTTGATATTCCTGGCTGGTTTGTAAATCCCTTGTTTGGCAGCGTGGGGTGGGTGTCCTGTGACGCCTCTGTGCTTTCTGGGACAGTGACTCTTGATGACCAGTTAAAGGCAATGATGAAGGGCTGAGTCATCATAAAAACAGCCTTTGGAAACTTGTTTTTTTCTGATGTCCTTCCCTTATTTGTCAGGCAGAACGTGAACATGGGGGGTGTCGCTTTCTCTGCTCACTTTTGGCAAGATGCACCTTGTGATCCTTCCTCTTGGTCTCTGATCTTTTGTGCCATGGTGGGGGCTTTGGTGACTTCAAATTCTGATCTTTAAATACATATTCTGTAAATAGTCTTAAGAGATCTTTTTTCTCTCAACAGGTGGGAAGGAGAAACCAAAAACCAATGCAGAAGAGCTACAGATTAAAAAAGTTAAGAAGAAAAAGAAAAAGAAACATAAAGAGAATGAGAAGAGGAAGCGTCCAAAAATGTACAGCAAATCCATTCAGACCATCTGCTCAGGATTGGTTTCTGACATTGAGGATCAGGAAGCCAAAGGCATCATAGATGATCATCTTAAGGATTTCAATGGGAAAAATATGGATCCCAAGAAGGACTGTGAGTCCAAGATACCAGAGAACAGTGAGTTTCCATTTGTCTCGTTAAAGGAGCCACGGGTTCAAAATAAACTCAAAAGGTTGGACACATTGGAGTTCAAACAGCTGATTCATATTGAGCACCAGCCTAACGGAGGTGCATCAGTTATCCATGCCTACAGTAATGAACTCTCCCACTTGTCTCCTGTGGAGATGGAGAGATTTGCAGAAGAGTTTGTGGGTCTGGTTTTTAGTGAAAATGAAAACTGTGCAGCTTACTATGTAATGGGTATTGTTCATGGGGCAGCTACTTATTTACCTGACTTTTTAGACTACTTTTCGTTTAATTTTCCCAATTCACCAGTGAAAATGGAGATTTTGGGAAAGAAAGATATAGAGACAACGACTATGTCAAATTTTCATGCTCAGGTAAGAGGTTATACATTTTACTTTCTAAAGTCATATAATGGTTTCAAACAACTGTGAATGGAGATTTTTGTTGTTAGAATAGTTGCTGTGAGCTGTGCTGTGGGGATGACATGGAAGACTAGAAACAAGGGGATTCTCAAGTAATAAGTCAGTTCTGCAGTACTGAAGATGAGAAGGCTGTTGACTGGGACATAAAATTGGATTTTATGGGGGAGGGGAAGCGTGTGCATGCTTGTGTGTGTAGGTTTCTTTGGATTTATTTCTGTAGCTGAAGCTTAACCCTGAGTTTTGGAGGGTTGAAATTATTTAGTTGTGGCTGTCTGAGCATCCAAACTGTAGTTCATTTGTATGAACTTGTCCGTAACACGGGAATGTTTTGGTACAATGTTATACATAAAACCTGTGGTTTGAGTCTTTGAAATCCGTCCTCAAAGGAGAACTTGGCTGTTGACATGGCCACTGATTTGGTACTGAGTTCTTTGCATTTCTCCCCACTTGGTTGTGTTCTGTGGAAAGCTCCTCAGTCAGATGGCAAAATGACAGGCAGCTTTTCATTTTTATTTTTTTGAACTTTAACAACAGCTACTGATTAAAGATCACCTCTGCTATTTATTAACTTGCTGTAGAATATACACTTCTGTTGCATATAAATGATTTGTATCAGGTCTTCAGGGGAAAAACAAATTGCACCTTTCTTAAGATTTCCACCTTGGTGATGAGGGTGTTGTGTAAGACCTGTACAGATACTCGGAAACAACTTAGGGAGAAACTCAGTGGTGTTTTATTTATATCGACTTTATCTCTTAACTCCTTTATTTGTGAATTTAGATGTTGTATGGATCACCTTTAAGCTGGTTTAGTCTTCAATTTTAAACAATTTTGATAGTTCAAGTGTGAGTTACGTTGTCATCTCTTGGATGGATGAAAAACACGCTTTTTTTTCCTTTGGCTACATAAACATTTGCATAGAACACTTGCATTTATTGACAGATTTCTGGTGTGTGTTATCCACAAGGATATGCAGAACTGAAATGCTGCTGCAAGAGAACATCTGCAGTGCTGGTTGAGAAAATATGTACTGCCTTGGAATATGAATATTCTGTGAACTACAGTCACTGGGGTTTTCTTCTGTATGTAAAATGAATCATTAGTAATAAAAATCACGGGAGGTGTTAGGGGCAGCCCTCCAGACCTGCTCTTTGGCTATTTTTCATAAAAAAAGCTGGATCTGTCCTTCTAAGCATGTTCTTTAGGTCCAGTCTGTCATCTTGGGCAGCATTAATGCCAGTGTAGCTGTGCCAGTGTTTGCCCTAAAGACATGGTTAAGGAAAGCCCACATTTTGTTGTTGTGAATTATATGAGAATTATTTTACTAAAAAGATAAGATTAAATTGGTATTATAATAGTAACATCCAGATCTATAGTTAAATCAATCCTGTGTTCATTGGGGTTGAGATCCTAATTTCCCATTTTTGTGTACGTGAAGGAGGAGCAGAGAGAGTGGAAGATGAAAGAAGCCAAACTGTATTATTATAGTGTTCATCTGGTCAGCCCGTGGTCTGCCTTCTGAGCTACATTTGTACTTGGCTGGAGGTTTAGTTCTGATATCTTTTTTCCTTTGTGTTCCGTGATCTATTTTCCTTAGTTTTCATGGCATTTTATCACTTCTCAGTTGGGTTGCTTGGCAGAAGAAGTTTGGCTCCTTGTAGTTTTGCTGAGTCAGGGGTGTGTGGGGTATAAATAACATGTGCAGACAAACATCAGACTTCACTTCTTCTGTGCAGCATCCCTGTTTCCTGGAATATTTAAGTCAGTATCTTGGTTGCCTAGCTGTTGTTTTTCCTTGGAATTTCTTTATTTTTATCTCATTTTGGCTGCTTATTTTGGCTGACTCAGGTGATCTGCTACGGGTGAAATGTTTTTTTTAGCTTAGTATTCTCCTTCCTGTTACATTTTGTGCAGATTGAGAACATTCCCTTGTCTCATGGATTCTCTATGAATCTTCTAAAGGGATTCTAATATGCTGTTGCAGTATGTTGTGATGGAACTTTAAATGTGGTTTTCTGTTTCCGCCTTGCCCAGGCTCTGTGCTGTGGGGTTTGTTGTCCTGAGCTGCCTGAGCAAGGTCTGGCAGTTGGAGTATGGTCCAAGTTGAGGAGTGAGTTGTTTTCTGAGGTCCAAGTAGGAAGTTTTATCAAGTCTCCTTAGAGTGTGTATCTTGGGCTTCATTAGCCTTAAGAAACTTGGGTGTTGCTTTGCTAATTTTAACTAAAACACTGAGATGAGGCTGAATGAGGTTCTTTGGTTGTTTTTGAGAACTCACTGTAGCACATCGGTCTGACAAACTTAAATATTTAAAAAGATCTAAAAAAGTATTGAAAAATAATAATAATGAGAAAGAAGGATGAGCTAAGCCTGAAATGGAAATTATTATAGTGTGTTTTATCAGTTTTTATTTCTGACCTCAATCCTTTCAGTACTACTCGATAATCTTCCACCTCCTGATTTGTGGCAGATGAGGTTTTTTTCATTTTAAGTGATGTGTATTTTGAAGTCACCAAGTTCTGTGGCAAGAGGCCAATTTCACAGTAAATGCTGTTGCTGAGGTCCACATTGTTGGAGTTCTCCTGGGTTTGCCTGGAAATCTGCATCTCTCAGGTGGGTTACTCACAGTCCAAGAGTTGAAATGGAACTCTCAGCCTCCTCCTCAACACACCTGTCAGACAAGTAATGCAGTTTTACTTGTTAGATTGGAAGTGGACAGAAGCTTGTGAGAATAGTTACAACAGGCACAGGAGACACAAATTTGTGCTGGAACTGGTTCTGTGTAAACAGAATTAGCTTTCAAATTTTGAGGGGAGAGGAATTGGGGAATTTTTCATCACCTGGCTTGATGTTTAAGTACTCTTTAAATTTTTTGTGGGGTTACTGGAACACCTGTTTGTGAACTGACCATAAGGCTGAGTCAGACTGTTTCCGTAACTGGACAAAACAGAATTAGTTTGGATATCCTTGTAGCCAGTAAGTCAGTCCTTCAAGTGGTGAAAAACTGTCCTCTGCAGGTCCAGCACCCATGGGCTCTGTTGTTTGTGTAGATGGCAGCAGCTGCATCAGTTACCTGATAGCTGTGAATCTTGTCAGGGTCTTAGGAGGATTTTAAAGAATGTAAATAATCAGCTTTTGCCACCTACTCGCAGCCTACATCACTTCAGTTAAGCTATTTAGTTCTGTTGAGACAAATGCCACTAATATTTTGAACTCATTACTGTGTCCTCATGCTGGGCAAGTGCAAATTTTTATTGCTGAAATCCCAGGGGCAGACTTGATGTTTGACTGGAACAATGCTCAGTGCATTGATTTTACTGTCTTGCCTCAGAGGCACCTTCTTAGTACAGACAAGTGAAATGCTGAGCAATCCCCACCAATTCCTGTGCTTTAGGAAGCCATTAACTTGTTTGAGGCCATATCTGACAAACCTTTGTCTGATGTGTTTGCTGGAGATCTTCAGGTGATTCAACACTTTGCAAAGAAATCTGCTATAAAATAATTCTTTTCTTAGTTGTCCTCTTATCATTTTATTCTGATCTTTAATGGATAAAGCAAACAATTTATCCTTTTCTTTCAGTTTTCCCTATATTTGATTAAGAGCTCCTTTCTCCCCCTTCCTACATTTAGTAATTTATTTCCGTCAACCATTGCATGTTATAACTTATTGGTCTCTCTGCTCTCCCTTTGTGCTCTCTTCAGTTGTCTTTATATTTTCTTAAAATGCAGTACTGAAAATGGGCAGTGTTTGCCTGGTGTACTGATGTCAAGGACTATGAGAAGGTTGCTGCGTCTGGCAAATTATTGCTCTTAGTTATCCGTTTCTTCTTTTTCTCAGAGCAGTTTGTGATCCGCTGTAGCAGCAGCTCCTGCTAATTGAGTCATGCCCCTTTGCATGTTTGTGCAGTTCATTATATACATGTGAGTGTAGTTTTTACTTTTGTTCAAATTGAATTTTATCCTTTGCATTCAGGCCCTTCTCCAGTTTCAAGATCTTGTAAATTTTGATCTTTTCCTGTAGTGAACTTGCAGCTTTGTGATACTTGTGGGTTTCATGTGTTCAAAAAGAAGATCCTTGCTGCCTGTCTCAAAATTGGTCCTTTCATATTGAGAGTTACGTGAGCACAGACAAAATTGCCCACTGTTTGCTCTTACTAGGCCATGTTGTCTGCAGCAGTTCTGAGGACATCCTGCAAATGTCAAATGTTGAGATGTGTATGAGTCCTCTGAAAAAGCCTATCCAGTCATAGAATGAGAGGTTTGCTTGACTTGATTGGTTTTCTTCACATCTGTGTTGTTTGGCTTTTCACATCCATGTTTTTTGGTTGATGGTTGTGTGTAGCTAAACATCTTTTCTGGAAGTTGAAATTAGGCTAAACAGTCTCTGACTCCTCCATGTCTTTCCCTTGATACCTGTTTCTTTAAGAAGGTGTGTTATTGTCTTCCAGCCTTGAAGGAGTGATTTGTGGGTTTGAGTTCAAATCATAGAATGGCCTGGGTTCAAAGGGACCTTGGAGATCATCTTGTTCCAAGCCCCTGCCATGGGCAGGGACAACCTGCACTAGATGAGGTTGCTCAGAGCCCCATCTAGCCTGGCCTAGAGCTCTTCCAGGGATGGGGCATCCACAGCTTCTGTGGGCAACATGTTCCAGTGCCTCACCACCCCGACAGTAAGAATTTCCTAGGAATACCTAATCTAAACCTGCCGTCTTTCAGTTTGAAGCCATCCCACCATATCCTGCCCTTGTAAATTGTCCCTCTCCAGCTCTCTTGTAGCCTCCTTTGGGTACTTGAGGGTTGCTCCAAGGTCTCCCTGGAGCCTCCTCTCCAGTCTGTCTGTGAAGAGTTTTTTCATAGGAGAGGTGTCAGTGCTCTGATCATCTTTGTGTCTCTCCCCGGGACTCGCTCCCACAGGCCCATGTCCTTCCTGTGCTGGGACCCCAGAGCTGGAGGCAGCTCTGCAGGTGGGGTCTCACCAGAGCAGAGGGGAAGAATCCCCTCCCTCCCCTGCTGCCCACACTCTGGGGCTGCAGCCCAGGACACTGTTTCCTTTCTAGGCTGCAAGTGCACGTTGCCAGGTCATGTCCAGCCTCTCACCCACCAGCCCCGCCCCAGGGCTGCTCTCAGTCAATTCTCTGCCCTGTGTTTGAGCTTGGGATTGCCCTGACCCACGTGCAGGGCCTTGCGCTTGGCCTTGTTGAACCTCCACCTTCCGAGCCTCTGGATGGCATCCCTTCCTTCCATCGTGGCAGCTCCACCCACAGCTTGGACTCTTGCTGCTTTATTAAAGCTTTATTTCTTTTGCCTTACTGCCTTCGTGCTGTAGGTGTGTGAGGATACACCTCACTGACTGTTCAGCCCAGGAAAAGTCCCTCTGACTGCTCAGGGTGCAGTTGGACAAATGGTCAGGCCCATCTGGCACCTGCTGCTGCTTAAAGAGGGTCCTCATTCCCCTTCCCCTCCCTTGTGCCAAGCTGTGCTGCTGCTCAAACTGTTCAGCCAAGTTGTTTCATTAATCCAGCAGAAAACCTTACTGTTCTTGAGGGGTTCAGGGATTGGTTTTATTACTGAGTTAGCAAATTATCTTCTATTATGTCAGAGGTAACTCAAGGATGAGTGTGGGACTACCCGATCAGCCCCGTTCTGTAACAACAGGCAGTTCGTGTCTTCAGAGAAATAATGTTTTTGTTTTGTTCCCAGTCTGAAATAACTTCACGTTGCCATGTTAACTGTGATGGACATTAAATATACAAATATTATGATGAAGAACTGCAGTACTAATGGTAGTCCATGTTTGTGGTGTGACTTCTCCCGGGAGGGGTTGTCCTCACTTCACGTTGTGCACACAGACCTTGTCATTGCCATTCTTCTTCAGCCTCTTCTATCTTCTCTTTGCTGTCCTCCCTCTTTAGCTCTTGAACATTTGTCTTTTGCAGAGGTTTTTGCTGTTTAGTTCTTCTCTAATTTGTGAAATCCAGCTTGAAAATATTAGTTCCTTTAGTATTGGAGGGGCATTGCTGAAAATGCTTTTCCTTAAAGAAAATCTCAAATAATTGGTTAGTGTTTCATTTCCTTATTAAAGATTTGTACAGTGTCTATTTCCCTATGTTGTATTATTTTCCTATGTTCTGGAAAGAATTCTTTTATATTGGAACTATATTTCTTTTGAGTTGGGCTTCACCAGTTTTCAGTAAAATTTTGTTTTCAACAGAATTTGTTCCTTGCTTTTAGGCTGTTCAAATGTTTGGTTAGTTATTAAAAAGTTGTAACATTTTTAGCAACTGTTTGCTGTTATGCAACAGCTCCAAAATACACCTTCATTTATTTATTTTTTTTTTAAATTCCCTCTGGATGATGAAAAATGAAATTTTATCTCTGTTAAAGCATAAATATTGTCCCATTCTCTTTTTTATCTAAAAAGTATAATTTAAAAAATGCTTCTTTAAAAAAATAGATTTTTTTATCTGAAAAATCTAAAAAATACGTTTTTTTAAACTAACGTATAGGACTCTCTGTAAGAGACTTTTTGATAGATGACGGCAGCCTGTTGTCTTGAAGCAAACTAAAGTTTTCACTTACTGAGAGCCATTGAACAAAGACTCAGTTCACAGGGAGTGACAGAATTCTGCAGTATGTGCTCATCTGTTTTCCACTTAGAGAACTGTTATCTTTAAAGTTTGTTTCTTGACAGTTTCAGCCAGTCAATACCAGCTGACAGTCTTACGCTGCTCTTTTTAGTTGCATATTCTGTATTAACAAAACCTAAACCTAAATAAGGCCCTGGGGTTTGTCCTGGCAGCTTGGACGGGCTCTGAGACTGACCCTTGTCAGGGATCCCCCTGAGCTACAGGGGCAGTGATGTTACTTCACTTTCACAAGGTCTTTTTCCATGAAGGTATTCAATTGATGCTGTCCTTAATTTTTAAAATTCTTTGTTAACTGCTTCACTGTTTTTGTGTCCATGGAATTCAGAATAAAAACAAGGTCCTCTTGCTTTTAAAAACTTCTGTTCATCCATGGTATTGTTTGAGAATTCCAGCTACAAGTTGAAACATGTCAAGTGATTCATGAGCTCCAGTGGTAAAAGGGTGCTGGTGGAACCAGTAAGGTAGTAAGAATTTTGAGACTGCATTTTCAGAAGGTTCCAGCTGGGAAATGATATTATTTGCTGAAATTAAATCTTTAATGACAATGGATCACCTTTGAGCAATGCCGGAACTGTCAGGGCATCCCATCCTGATGCCAAAACCCTGACCTAAAAAATGGAAAGAAAGGCAGAGTAGCATGAAGGACGTGTGGTTTAACACTAAAAAGCAGCCAAGCAGAATAGTCAGTATTCTTAGAATCAGAGCAGTTTTGATGAATATTTGTTCAGTGTGGTTTCCCATTTGAAACTGAAAATATCTGTTATAATTTAAAGATTTGAAAAGAGTTGGAAAGGAAGAGAAAGCCTTTTGGGCACTTCATCAAAGTGTACCAAACAAGCAGGAATGCTACATGGCCTCTTCGTGGCTGTGGTGATGGAGATGATGCTAGATGTGGAATTGGACATTTTCCATTTGAGATACAAATGTTTAAGTGCACTGGTTGTGAATGGAGGCCCTCTATTCCCTCAGTGTCCTTACATGTTGGTACGGTGATTTAGTGGAACTTTCTTTGTGGCTTCTTTTGGGTTCAGTTGTTCTTTAGTTTTGTTTTCTTTGGTTTTTTTGTGTTTGTTTTTTTCTTGTAACTCTGAGAACTATTTTTCCAGACCTTTCTGGTTTTAAAGGTGAAAAATTGAAAGAAAATTAAACCTCTAGAATTCTAGCAGGAAAATGATAACATTTCAACTGAAAACAAACAAACCATAAAACCCCAAAACACAGACCCCAAACCCTATGCTATTAAAAATAGGAATTAAATTGTGACTTGCCTCAGTTTGTTTTTTAAATCTATATATTTAAATGCTTGGTTTCTCTGGATTGTTCTTTCCACTTTGTGACTTCTACAAACAGAAAACCCCCTAGTTGAGGGCTGGGGTGGGCAAGAAGCTGGGAGGGGACATGGCTGGGGCAGCTGGTCCAGACTGGCCGCAGGGATATTCCGTGCAATATAACATCATGCCCAGCAATAAAAACCTGAGGGGGCTGAGGGAGGGAATACTGGCTGGAAGGTGCTTATTGCTCAGGGCATCAGTCTGCTCGTGGAAGTTAGTGAGTGGTGAAAAACACCACTGCATGTTTTTTACTGTTTACTTTCCTCTTTTCTTCACTTAAAAAACTATCTTTGTGTGGGTCTGTGTGTTTCCTTGTTTCTCCTGTTCTCCCATGTCTCGCTATTGCAGGCAGTCTGTGAGCAGGGGACTGTAGGATAAGTATCTGCTGCCTGGGGGTAAAGCCACCACAGGGCTCTTGAATGCTCAGACTTCATTCTGTATTGGCAGTGACACAACTCTGATACGGTCCCAGAAGAAACCACTCATCACTTGTAACCTTGACATTATCTTAGCAGTTATTTTGGTATTTCTTCTCTCCTAAGGTAGATCTTGAAAAGCAAGGGGAGCATAGTTGACCAGGAGAGCTAGGAATGAAAGGGGATAGAAAAATAATGCCTAAAAGAGTTGAGTTGATCTTTCAATTCTAACTTTCAGTGGTGTGATCTTTTTTGGAAAACTGTAAGAAATTTCTTACTTGATCCAACTCAAGCAAGCATTAGGCTGCACTTAAATACTTTGCTGACTTAATGCCTCATTACCAACACCCTGCAGTACATAAGCTGGATGAGTGAGCTGATCAGGTGGAAGCTTCAGTTTTTCCAAACTTCACTGAAGTTAGTGTTTTTGGGAGAAGTTTTGGAGTTTTCTCTTGGAGTAGTTTCACAACTACTTTATCACATGCTACATGAATCATACAATTATTTAGGTTGGAAAAGACCTTTAAGACCTGTCTAAGAGTCCAGCTGTTAACCCAGCACTCCCAAATCCACCACTAAACCATGTCCTTAAATGCCACATGTACACATCTTTTAAAAACCTTTAGTGATGATGACTCAACCATCTCCCTGGGCATCCTGTGCCAATGCTTGAGAGCCCTTTTGGTGAAGAAATTTTCCGTAATATCCACTCTAAGCCCCTGCTGGCACAACTTGAGGCCATTTCCTTTCATCTCATCACTTGCTATTTGGGGAATGGTCGTGGCAGGGGGAGAATGGTCTTGGCAGGAGAAGGAAGCACAGAAACAGGCAGAAAAATGGTTCTCTGGTATCAGGGGTGTAGGTGAAAACAGCAGCATAGTGTTGTGGCTTGGGATAATGGGAGATGTGTCCCTTCCTTGCCCAGTACTGTGTGTGAGCTCCTGGTGCTTTGTGCCAGTGCAAATACAGTTGAGGACTGAGCTGGTGCAGATTTGGCAGAAATTAATGTTTTCTGTTGCTTTATCACAAAATCACCAGCTGTCTGTGCAAAAAAAGCTGCAGGAAAGTATGACTAAGGATTTGGGGGATACGGGAATACGGCTGTCTAACAGGACTGCTCTTTGCAGTGTGTCTGTGATGTCTGTGATGAGCATTAGCTCAGACATTTTGTAAAATCCTACTTTTAGTACTCCTCCATTTCCTGGGTGTGTGACAGGACTGAGATGATCTGAAAAGTATTTGGTTCTGCCTTTCTGGAATGCAGCTCCTTACATCAGTCCAGCTTCTCAGGAGGCCACAGTGTTGTTTCACGACCTTAGTCTTATTTTCAGGGACTGCTGCTATTTCCCCTTTGCACTGCTGTAACTACTGGGAATTTTGGTGCTCTGTCTGGGTGAGGCCACAGCTAAGCAGTATTTCATGAACTGTTTTCTTTGCACTTTTTTCTTTTCTTGCTTTGGATGCAGAATATTTAGAGGTGCAGTACAGGAGCCTTACTTGGTGTGTGGTAATTCATCTGCTCTTCCCTCTGTTCTGATCTCATCACATTTCATCTCGTAACACCACTGTGTCTTTCAGCCTATTAAATAGGAAATCAGAAGCTTAAGGGGTCATGATCCTCATCAATATTGCAGAGGAAATGTTTGTAGTTAAATTTAGTTGTAACTCAGAGTTCTGCTTGTTACAAGAGAAAGGTAAAAGTTCAGATAGGCTTGAGTAATCCAGTTAAGAATCCTTATGTACGAGGTGCTGAGCAGAACATGTGTTGGTAGCTTTTCAGTTACTGCTTTGAAATGCTGTTTTCTTGAAAGGCAATAAATAGGTACTCTGGTTTACCTTCAGGTTTTAAATACATGTTGTCATGGATGTTTAATCAGAAGTTCTATCTTTGAGTTCATAGTAATTAGCTTCATAATAATTAGCATCATAATAATCTTAAATATACTGAAGATTGAAGGAGAGCATAGAGATTAAAAGTGTTTATTGAATGTAGATTTTGCACATTAGTGGACTCGGTATAACTTTTGTTGTCATATTCTACTTGTAGGTAAAAAGAACATACTCTCATGGTACGTATAGAGCTGGCCCAATGAGACAGATCAGCCTGGTTGGAGCAGTTGATGAGGAAGTGGGGGATTACTTCCCTGAATTCCTTGATATGTTGGAAGAATCACCCTTCTTAAAAGTAAGGACAGAAGGGTTGGGGTTGGGAGAAGGGGGACGCTGTCTAGTGCTGTTATAATAAAGTGAGAGTATGTGATACTTGCTTAGATAATTGGGTGTGCTGATGAATGTCAAGATAGATAAAGGCTGCTTTTAAAAAGGTTTTAAAGTCACTCACTTCAAAATTGTGGCTTGTATTTCCCATTAGTGTACACTGCCATGGGGAACACTTTCTAGTTTAAAATTAGAGAGTCGTAAAGACAGTGATGATGGTCCCATTATGTGGGTACGACCAGGAGAACAGATGATCCCTGTGGCTGACATGCCAAAGTCACCTTTCAAAAGGAAGAGGTAAGTTGGAATATCTTACTTTATAAATGTCTGGTTACTATTTTTTCTGTACCAATTCCTTTTATCCCAAACCTTATACTGGTTGATATTATATCTTAATATAAACCTCTGTTCATGTTCATCTCCAAATATACTTCTGGTTTTTTACTGGGGGGGGGGGGTTTGGTGGTTTTTTTTGGTTGTGGTTTTTTTTGGTGTTGGGTTTTTTTGGTTTTTTGTTTTTTTTTAAATTTTTACTGTCTGGCCAAGAATGGTGCTGGTCCTTTGTGGAGCTTTAGTAGGAATTTAAGGTGAAAAATTCAGGGAAATGTGAACAGCCGTGCAATTAGTGATGTAGACCATGAGATTGGAATTGATAATCCCTATTGTTAAATCTGAGTGGATGTTTTATGACCTCAAGGGACAAGGGCTTCTCTCTCACGTGAAAGGTAGTAATTGCAACATTAAATAATGCCTTTAGGCTTTGCTGTTGTGTTGGGCATAAGTACCAGCTGAAGAGTGGGGGCAACATCTGCAGAACTTAAACATTGTGTGTGATGAGGAATTGTTGTGGGAATTCTCCTGTTTGAAATTCAAACACAACAAGAGAGATACCAGAAGTGGAAGCAGAGTCAGGTGCTTCAGAAGGAGTGTAGAAACACTGTCCAGCCATGCCGGGGATGCAGTTAAAGCCAAAGACCATCTGGAGCTGAATTTGGCAAGGAATGTGAAAGGCAGCAAGGACTTCTACAGGCATATGGACAGTAGAGGGAAAGTGTAAGGCATTTGCTGAATGGGGTAAAGGGCCTGGAGACACAGGACACAGAAAAGGCCAAGATACTCAGTGCTTTCTTTGCCCTTGTCTTTTCTGGGAGATTCACTTTCAGGAATGCCAGGTCCGGGAGCCAGTGGGAATGTCTGAAGCAAGGACTACTTTACCTTCAGTGTAGGAAAATCAGGTTAAGGAACATGTTAGACCTCAAGATTAGACAGACATAAGCCTGTGGGACCTGCTGGGATATACCCACAAGTGCTGTGGGAGCTGGCCAGTGTCACTGCAGGGCCACTCCCTCTTTGAACGGTCATGGCACTTGGCAAAGGTTCATGAGGGCTGCAAGAAAGCAAATGTCACTCCACTCATTTAGAAGGGTAAGAGGCCAGTCTGCAGGCCAGCCAGTCTCCTTTTCCTTCCTGGAAAATATTCAATTTCAAGCATGAGGTACGAGATGATAGTAGGGAATAGTTAGTATTAACAAAGGGGAAACTATGCCTTATCCACCTGATCTACAGCAAAATGATTGGCTCCCAGGATGAGATGAGTGCTAGGAGCAGGGTTTGTCTCAAATTTGTTGAGGCTTTCCTCACTTGTCTCCTGTAACATCCTGGTAGTCTAACAAAGGACAGACTAGATTGATAGGTAAGTGAAATGGACCAAAAACTGGCTTAACTGTTGTGCTCAAAGGGTTGTGGGCAGCAGCATAAAGTCCAACTGAAAAAGAATTGCAAGTGGAGTCATTCAGACCTTAATACCTTGTGCCAGTTTTGTTCAGCGTCTTTATGAATGGCATCATAGAGGTTCAGTTCAGACCCCATCCAGTGTCTTGGGCAGGTGTGTGGTGATGGGGCAGGTCTGAGGGCAGGCCAGGAAGTCAGTCTGCCAGGGAGGATCAGGTCCAGAGACTGCCAGGTGGGTGCATCATGGCAAAGCTGTCCTGAGGACAAGCTGAGGAGCCAGTCTGTGGCCCAGCACACCTCTGGCTGAGATGGAGACCAGTGCTCCTGAAGCGTGGCACAGACCAGGACTGAGGGTCCAGGCTGAGCTTAAACAGAGCTCTGGGCCTCTTTGTGTCTGTGTGGAGACTGAGTGAGGATGCTCAGCCATTAGGGTCTTCTAGTTCACTTTGGGCTGTTGACACTTGTTGTTAGTGTTGGTTGGTTTTTGTCTTTACTTTTATTAATTGAAACAAGTGTTCTGATTCTTTGCATAGCCCATTACATTTTTAATTTGTCTTAATTGCTACTGTTTTTCCCATTTAACTTCTGTCTTCTCACTGAAGGGAGGAAACCCAGTCCTATTGGCTGTGGTGGAAATCGGGTAATTCTGAGAAATTTCTGTATCACTGTTACTGTTTCTCTTACACAGAACTACCAATGAAATAAAAAACTTGCAGTACCTACCTCGAACCAGTGAACCCCGTGAAATGCTGTTTGAAGACCGGACACGGGCCCATGCAGATCACATAGGACAAGGCTTTGAACGACAGACCACGGCTGCTGTGGGAGTGCTGAAGGCTGTGCACTGTGGGGAGTGGTAGGTGTTGATTGGCTTCCCCAAGGCGTTTGAAAAACATTTGCCTGAATTTCCATTTTGAATTGGCAGTAGGAGTGCAGGATGGGTTGATCTAGGATTAGAGATTTAATGAAGACTTGGTAGATAATGGCTGGGCACTAGGTAGGTTTTTCCTCTGCTAGATTGCATATGGTTTTCCTTGGGGTTGAAACTAGAAAGGTAACTTGCAGGGACAGTGTAATAGCTGTGATTGAGTTGCTGTAATTGAGTTCATGTTAGATGTAAGAACACGCTTTGTTTTGCTTTAACTGGTGCGTGTGGACTGACCTGAGCTGCTGCCTCAGAGGTGCACATGGAGACCTGCTGGCACTTCTTCATGTTGTCTACAGATGAGCAGAATTCTTAAACTTCTGCTTCCAAGTCACAGCTGTTATAAAGCTGATTTATTTGTGGTGGATCACCTGGGAAGAATCTTGTTGGAAGTTACATGAAATTCTTTGGTGTCCATCCTTGAAATTCCCATGTGAGAGTCAGGAAATGAATGTGTCTCATTTGAAGGAATTTATGTGTCAGCCAGGTAAAAAGCCTATAATGATATGGGCTTCCTGGCTCAGATCTAAGAAGAATTTTTCAGGATCTTCTGATTTTGGTTTGGGAGAGTGACCTTACTTTTGGAGATTACCTTTGCATATGTAAACACTAAAAATACCTTTTGATCTTTGTAAGTGTCTAGAAATTAGAAGGGCAGATTCCCTTTGGGAAAACGATGCCAATTTGTGTTACAGTGCAAGAGTTCATTGACATAGTAAGTAGAATAATTGCCATTGGGGAAGAACTGGGTTGTTCAGGTAGTAATGTGTGTTTTTGGAGGACTGAGGTTTTGTAGTTTCCTTCCTCTTCAGGTCAGTGATAGTGGGAGCCTTTAGCTTCCTGCTCACTGTGTGAGCCACTGGGCTGAATTAGCAGGGCAGGAGCTGAGATAACTGGGTAGGTCTGAGTATTTTAGATTTCACTTTGCACAGAGAGAGAGACTTTCAAAGGAAATAAACAAACCAGCCAAAGCCCCACTCCCCAAACTTGGGTGTCTGTGGAGATAATTAAGAATTTAAATTGATAGTAATTCTTCCTATTCTCATCATATAGCTTTGTAACATACTTGAAAATAGTTCAGTTTGGGCAATATAAAAGAAATATCAGCATTTCACTTCAGCATAAAGACTGAAAATGTATCTTTTAATGCTATAAAAAACCATATAAACATTTTAACATATAAAAAAAATTGGGACTGATGTCTGGAGAGGAGGAAAATACACCACAAAAGCAGCACAATGAAAATTATTTATTGCAAGCTTGATTTGGCCCAAATTACAATTTCTCCTTTCCCTTTCCTCTTTTGTGTAACTTTGAAAAGCCACTTCAGTGTACTTAACATGATGAGAACTAATTAGGGCTTATGATAATGAAACATCATTGATTAATGTGACACTTTAAAATAATTTCAGATATTCATTTTACCATAGTTTGTAATCTGTGGGTAGACTTATTTTAAAGGAAACAAAATGCATGGAAGTTGTGAAAAAAATGTTGTTTTTTTTTTTTTAATCTGTTTGAGTAGTTGAATGAACCTGAAAACCTGGAGATATTCTGGGGTGATTAAGGCACTATGTCAGTACAAATGGATGTGTTCCAGTGATGAGATAATGTATATAAAATTCATGTTTTCTGGGAGGAGAAAATAAAGCAATTCCTGGACTGGCTGGACTGAGTTGATTGTTCATGTTTAGTATGAAAATGGATCAAGTTTGCAAAGAAAGCTTTATAATCAAGAAGTTGCTGTAGATTTAGAGAAAATGGGATTTACTGAGTAGTTGATGGGCACAAATGTTAATGTTAGGTGGGTAATTGGTGTGTCTTTCAGAACAGGCAGGAACAGAACTGTTGAAGGGCAAAAAGCAGATTTGGGGGCTGGAAACACAACTAGAAACTAAACATAGTATTCTGAAGAAATAAAAATACTTTTTCCTTTCCCACATGTGGCTCTTCATTTGAGATTTTGTAAAATTGCTGGATTATGTTTTTTTTAAACCGCTTTGTGTATTTGCAGTTTGACGAACAACTTTGGCCATTGCTGGCAAACATTTTAGAGATTGCACTGCACTGAAGTCTCATAAATGGGGGTTTGATCATACAGTTTCCTTACTGCCATTTTTGTAGGTGATACCAAGTGAGCTTCAGAACTTGGGAAATGCTTTAAGTTAAACAAACTTTGAAGGTTTTTCTGTGGGAAATTTGTGGAGGGTGTTGCAGGGACAGCAGAAGGCAGTTGTTGCAAAATGAAATCTGTTCTTCAGGAAGCATTTTCCAGTTTGTGTTCCAGAGGCTGAAGGTGTTAGTGCTTTTCTGTGTGATCATAGGAATTTGTTGTATATTGCCAGACTGTGCATTAGGTCAGAAATATTAATGGTAAAACCTGTAGTTTTAATCTGTTTTTGAAAAGTTAGAACAGAAAGGAGTGTAAGGAAAAAAAATACTGCCAAAAATAGTTGTAGCAGTATTCTAGTAGAGGCTCAAATGGGTTTTTCTGATTTGATTTTATGCCTTCTTGGATGTTAAATGAACTGTTGTGCTACTGTTTTGTTTGGGGGTACACAACACCCTCTAAATTTCAGGTTTTGCAAAATATCTCAAAGTTGTGCTAATGATAAAATCTGCAAATGCAGAATTTAAAATTATCTGGCAGTGTTTTTTCTCAGTTGTTTGCAAAAGGAATGTTGTGCTTTGTGATGGAATGGCAGCAGTTGGTGATGCATCCTGCTGGACACATAATGGGGACTGAGGATTGGAATGATAATGCAGAAACCAAAATAGACACTGCTGGGAAAACACATTGTTTGGGATTGAAGTTCTCTTAGTGTGTGAAGTATTCTTTCTATCTATTTTAATTCTTAACTTCAGTTACAAATACTGGTAACTTCAACTGCAAATTTGTATTTTAAAAACAGACATCTCCTCTATAAAAGGTAGGTTAATGCAGTTAATATTTTTAGTGCCACTGATTAGAAATGTTTCTGAAGCTTTTTGCTTTCAGTGCTTAAATCAGACCAAAATACAGAGACATATTTTATTCTCTGTAAAACTGAAAGCAAAATAAGTGGTTTGAAAAGTCTCCCTAGCGTGCTCTCAGTATTTGATGGGGGATTTTTTTTTTCTTCTGAAAATAGCCTCAGTCTGGTTATTTTTTACTTTATTGAGGTCATGACCTAAATAAAATAAACATCTCTCCTAAGTTTAAAAAGCCCAAATGAACTGTACATCCTTGCCTGCTTCCTCAAATGGTAATAACATGACACATATATTTATATAAAAATAAATTATCATCTTGCTTTTAGAGAAGTGCCTTTGAACATCCATTAAATGGAATCTGAAATGTATCAAACAGTTTTGCTGTATCAGCTCCTCCCTGGGCCCTGTAGGTCTGACTGTGCCGTGTTTGTGGGGTCAGGATGAGGTGAGGGGGTCCCTGGGGGTGTCGCCCAGCCTTGGGGGGCAGAGGCAGGACAGGGGGGGGGTCCTGGTTCTGATCCCTGATGCTGCTCTGGCTCTGATGGGCAGTGCTGGATGCACAGCTCATGCCAAGCTGTGGGCCGAGGGGCTGTGCTCCTGTCAGCCCCAGGAGGGGGAAGGAAGGAAGTCATCGACTGGGCTCCTTCTGGCTGAGAAACTGTACTTGGAAAACCACTCCAGTGTGAGCTTTACCCTATCTAAATGAAATCTTCCTATCACCACATTAAAAAAAAGGATGCTTTGAAAACCCAACACCCTTTGAAACCAAACATATGGCTCAGTTTTATGTGTTTCCAGTGAGGAACAGATTTTGGCCTTCAGATCAGAAAGTTATAAGGACTGTAGGTGGTTTTACCTTTTGTTGGCTAATTCTAGAAAATGTCTCCAGAGAAATTATATAAATGGTTTGCATTTCTTTAGGAGAGACATTTTGGGACAAGAGATGATTTCTCTGAACAATTTGAATATGGAGACAAAGCCTGATTCCTGTAGCACTCTAGTGAGCACAAATAGGGATATATTTTTAAGGGATGTTTTGTGGAGGCTGCCTGCATTGGCTGATTACTGGCATTGTGGCAGCTTAATGTGGATTCAGCTCTTACTCCTAACTCTGAGCGAGGTGGCTGAGGCTGAGATGCTGAGCAGTGGTTGCCATAGTGCTCACAGTCAGAGTGCTGCGTGCTCCGAGGTACCTGATGGGAGTATCATGTTGGAGTGTTGACAGAGTAAGCCCAGTCTATCTGGGGTATCTGCCTTTCAGCATCAGGGCAGACAAGAGGTCAGGTAAAAATAGAAATGAAAAATCCTGTTTTGCTGACCTTTCATGGCTGCTCTTACTGCCACTTAGAAAGAAATTGGGGTTAATTTGTTTAACCAGTTCAATGATAATGTGTTTTAGAATTACCCACTGTGATCAACCCTTTTTCTTAAAGATTTGGGTTATGCTAGAATTGGGTTTTTTCTTTATCCTTGCCTGCTGATTTTGTTATTCTGCATAGCATGTGAGTTTCAGCCCCTGATTGTGCACTTCTTACTCTTCTGTAGGTCTGAGCAGCCTCGTATAACCAAAGATGTAATTTGTTTTCACGCTGAGGATTTCTTAGAGGTAGTTCAGCGAATGCAGCTGGATTTGCATGAGCCTCCGCTCTCACAGGTAAGCATGCTGAGAACTGATGGTCAGTGTTCTCTGAGTAATACGTTGGTTTTCACCATTTCCACCCCCTCCTTTTTCCCTACAGTGTGTCCAGTGGGTTGATGATGCAAAACTTAATCAACTGCGAAGGGAAGGCATTCGATATGCCAGAATCCAGTTATTCGATAATGACATTTATTTTATCCCGAGGAATGTTGTGCACCAATTCAAGACAGTCTCAGCTGTGTGCAGTTTGGCTTGGCACATCCGGCTCAAGCTCTACCATTCAGAGGAAGAACTCTCTCAAAACACAAGTACTGTTGAAGCAGGGACCTCTGCAGACCCCAAGTCTTCGGTTGTTGGACTTCAGACGGACGGCAGAGTTTGTGCGGTGAGCAAAGACACCTCCGAGGACCCCAAATTCTCAGATGCTCTGCAGAGCAAGTACCTGCAGCAGGAATTTATGCCGATAAAACATGAACCTCTTGCATCTCACCGAATAAAAGAAGAACCCATGAATGTTGATGTTGCTGAAAAGACAGTGGCACCCAATGACATCAGGGGACAGAATGTTCAGACTAGGCCGGATCACGCGGAGCTGATGTCATTAAAGTTGGAAATGGATTCTAAATTCGAATCTGGCAACAAGGACTTGCAAGGCAAGTTGTGCTCTGGAGGTCATGTGCATCCAGATGATACAAGACAACATAGTTCATCATATCCAAAACTGCATGGACAAAGAGAGGATGATTTTTTGTGCTGAATTTGTATATATGGTTTTAAATTCCTTTTTAAACTTAATGATGTAATAATGTAAAGATCATAAATTGTGAGGCAAGTTTGTGACTTGCCTTTGCATCTGTTACAGAAAATAGTTATGTAGCTTTGTAACATTCCTCAGTGCCTGTCCATAACTGTGAAGTATCAAAGCACTTAGGGCCAGATGCACTGTAAACACTGCAGGTTTAACATAAAGAAGTCTTTAAATAATTTTGAGTTGTAGGTTTTAGAGTAGAGCTGACATTTAACATATATATTTTTTGTAAGATGAGCCAGAATTCTTTTTGACAATTCCAGGCTTTTCCATAGAGCTTATTTATACCAATTTTTTCATTTTAAATGTGTCAGCACTGTAGTGTAAATATCTTTTTTAAAAATCTTTTTAGTGTGATTTATACTGAAATGTGAGCCGCTTAATAAAGGTTCATAATAACAGATTGGTTTTATTTTTGGGTCTGCAAAAAATAATTCAGTTAAACTGCCTCTCTTAAGTGGTTGTGTTTCTACCTGCACTAATGCATAGGATGCCCTTATGCCTTGAGGGTGAGGAGCTGTAGGAACTGAGGTAGAGCTGAGGCATCTTTGGAAATGGAGATTAGTCAGAATGCAGAATCAGTCATCCCTTCACAGGAGTCTTTACAGGTGCCTGTTCCAGGCACTCCCCAACCTCCTGCTGTCAGATATTAATGTGGAACAGAGAGACAAACTGTTTTGGGGGTAGTTGGACACCCGGTGGGCTCCAGGAGCGCTGCCAGTACCCACCTGCCTCTCTCCAGAGGAGCTGGTGCAAGGGAGCAAACTCCCTTCTGTGCCTGCCTCTTCATCCTGCTCAAGGCACAGCTGAGAGAGTTCCATTTGGCATGGAAAAAAAACAAACCACAAAACAAACCAAAAAAGCAACCATCCCTCTCAGATCAGCTACCTGACTGAATTCAAAACAAATAATATTTAAGTGGTTAGTTATCAAGCTACAAAGGCCTGAACTTTAGCAGTGACCTGTGATTCACAGAGACGTGTCTGGGTTTGAATTGATCCATGTGCTGATAGTGCCAGGCAATAAAGATACTTGCCAGTGTGTGTAGTAGGAAGGTTCCTCATGAATCACAGTTTGGAAGTGAGAGGTGTTTCATTGAGGAAATAGCAGAGGTGTCCAAGTTAACTGTTGTCTTTCCCCACCTATGGAACACTTGTATTGGCTTAAGCTGTGTTCTTAGGGAAGAGGGTTTCAAGGCTAGTGAGCATCTGATGTGGTAATGGCAAAACTCTGTCACTTAACTTATTTATTCTCTGTGTAATGTATTCCTGTATAGTTCAAGCACAGCTGAATGATGTGTCTTTTTCAGGTAGTTACACATGGCAGTAAATGCTCTGAGCATGTCCTTCAGCTACGTATGTAAAACTTATAATCCAAGGCCTGTTGTTATTTCCAAAGTATCTGATTTTTGTTTGGATTTTTCTGTAGAACTTTCTGTAAGTTGTACATCCTTATGTACCCAGTTTATAACTTTCAGTGCACTTAGTGATCCCTTGGGCTTCATCTGCAGCAATAGAACAACATGATTTTCAGGTGATGTTGAATTTAACTACTGGAGGTCCTTGTGTTGCAAATGTTTTTTGCTTATAGGCTGTTAAAATTTAAAATTTGCTCACACCTGGCACTAAAATCAGCTATTTAATGGATGAGTGCCCTGATTTGTTAGGTATGTAAAGGAATTACTAATTAAATCGATATTTGAATTGCTAAACATTACTCCTGCATAGCCATAATTACGTATTAGAGAAGCAATAGAAACGTGAGTCTCTTGGATGTGGCTGATACGTCCTTAAGTCTTACTGCTGTTCTCTTTGATGCTGGCTGAGAGATCACTCCCAGTGTTGCAGCCTCAGGGATCTCACTTTCCCCTCACGCCGTGAGCACTTTCACGTGTGATGTGGTAAGTTATTACTCTTGCAGACTCTTGATTTGAAACAATTATTTTGTTCATGTAAGAATTTGAGCTCTCCTGATAGTAGGAATGTGGTCTTGGCTCCCTTTGTGTGCTCTGGATTATCTGGAACCTTCCACCCATAATCTCTCTGGCTTTATGAACATCCATACACAATTCCATGGCCTTCCCTTCCTGTCCTCTGTGCTGGCCCTGGGAGAACAGAAACAGCAGAGCTGCAGGCTGTGATTTGCACCAAGTGTGCAGCTCTCGAGGGTCAGCCAGATTTAGCAAAACCAGCCTTGCTAGATACTGCTTTTTAAAATAAAAAACACACAAGGCAGCCCCCTAAAACTATTTGGTTGACTTAAAATAGAAATCTTACCAGTGTGCTGGCAGTGCACATGCTGGTTCAAGTAATGTTTTGTAACCTGTTGGATTTTGGTGTTTACATCCCTTGGGACAGCTGATAACTCTCTGCAGCATAAGCCCTGTCCAGACTGAAATAATAAATCTTTGAAAGTAGTTTAGCAAATATGACTTTACACTTAAGAGTACAATTTTGTTTCCTTTTGAAGACCTGGTCAGTGGTCTTGGCTGAAGTGGCTTCGAGTTTTTGCTCCGGTATCTCTTGGTTTTGAGATTTTACTTCTAAACTGCCACATTTTCAACCCAGTTTTTTAAATCACTTTCAGAATTAAGAGAGTAAGAAAGGTGGCTTATTTTTTGCAATTTTTCTGCTTTCTTTCTTGTTTTTTGAGACAGACGAGATTCTCACTTTAGGCAGAATTCCTTGCAGACAGAATGTGAACCATACTGGGATTACCAATGGCTACCAGACCTCCCTTTGCATTCACAGGTGTCAGCTTTTGAAAGAAAAAAAACCCCAAAAAACAGGTGGTGTCTTCTCCCTGTGGTTGTTCTTTGAGGGAGGGGCACTTCTGAGAATTTCACCTCCCAAATTGTTCATTAGTCTGACAAAGGTCTTGCTTTGGTTTTAAGTGGTCCTGTGCTATATTCCTGTTGCATACAACTTCATCTTCAGACTTTTGCTTCAGCAATAAATCTTTCATGCCTTCTGGTGTACTGAAATTGGTCCTTGCTTGCTGCTTTCCCCCCTTCTCTGGATTTTGGCGATACATGAATTTATTTGGTTGAAATCTCCAGTTGTCTGTCTTGGCCCTTGTTCTTGTGCAGACCAGAGAGATCTGCCCAAGGCCCCTGGCCTGCCTGGGGCACTGTTGGCATCTCCCTGCACTTGCAGTGCTGTTCAATTAATGACATGACGTGCAGAAATGTAGATGTTTTCCTGGGTCCTGGTACATATTTTTGGCTGGCAAAGGACTGCCTTGTTACAGTTGTTACCAGAGCTTTCAAAGGGGGTAGCTGCTACTTTTTTTTTTTTAATATTACTGGATCTTTTGAATCCACTGGCGACTGACTTCATGTGTTACATACAAGTGTTACTCAGTGTTGTGTCACCCCCAGCCCTCCAAATGCCTGCAAATTGACTATGAAAGAACATTTTCATTACAGGTACTGCTGGCATGCAGATTTTCCCTTCCTTGTTACTATAGTGGGTATTTCAATACTACTTTAACTGAAATATTAATTCTATCTAGTATTAGAAATAAAGTATTATTTCAGAGGGTGATGATTTAATTATTCATCTGTGAAAGAATTCCTTGGTTATCAATAAAGTTGATTTTTAAGCAGATATACATGTGCACAGTAAATAAATTGGAATTGCAATTGATGTAGGAAAAGGAAACCTGAAATAGTAGAATGCTGTGAAAGAGATTTGAAAAAATGAGAAAATCTTCCAAGAAACACAGGACTGGTATTCATTGATCAAAACTGTTTTCTGATATCTGCATGTGAATAAGGATGCTGAATTGACCGAAATAAATCCATGATTTTTCCTTGCTCTTTGGCAAAATAAACTGTTGTGAGATTGTAGACTGCCATGTGACCGTGCTAGGCTGAAAGCTGTACATTGTGAGCAAGAGATCAAGGAACTCTGCAGACTTCTCAAGTGTCATTTTACTTGTTTTCTTCTAGTGGTGAGGTACGTAGAGAGCCTTGCCTTTCAGTCAGTCCAGCGCCTGTACCTTGCCCTGGATGTGCCCAAGCTGGAAATGGAAAGGAAAAACGTTCACTGCTCTGTGCTTTGCTGTGAATGATTGTTGAGAATGTTTGATTGTGAGTCACTGTGTTCAGCTGATACTTTGTTACTTTCTTACACAGGTGAAATGCACTTTAAAACTGTATAATAGAAGATACTGATATTTTGTGCAGATCCCACTGAATTTGCAGCGTTTGTGGGGAAATTTGGGGAACCGATTCCCATCAGTCACTCATTTCATTTTTCTTAGAAATGCAAATTGTGTTCTGTTCAGAAGCAGTGATTAACTTCACAGTATCTAGGCTGCTGTTTCTGTTAGAATCATCAGGGATACTGACTTTGCAAATTTAGTGTATTATATTCTAACCACTGTTTTTCTCTGTGCTTTGATGCTGATATTATCTCTGCTTGGGAACTGTGCTGTACTTGAGTGCCAGCTAAACATTGATCTTCTCTTGTTCTGGTCATGCTGATAGATGAGCCTACTGATGAGGGTGTTAGTCCTAAATAGTCCTTTAATATTTGGTGTACAGAAACCTGATACAAACATTGATTAAAACAGCAGTTTAAACTTCTATTTTTATCAAGTTTGTTTTCTCAGTAGCTGTTTTGATACTGTGTTTTCTTTTACCGTTTAATTTGCTGTCCACCAGAATGACAGTGCCCTGTTGGAAGAGCTCAGGCCTGTGGGTTTTATGGAAGCTTTTTGGTCTAGTTGTGTTGACACAAAACGGGGCAGTGAGCTGAGAAAGCTGTTCCCTGTGTGTCTCAGAATGAAAATCTTGAGAATTAGATCTGTGTGTGGGAGACTAATGCAACATAAGTCAAGGCTGCTGAAGCTTTATCCTAAACAATCACAGCACTCAGGAACTCGCCCATCTCACTGATGCAGTTGAGTGTTTTAGTTAATCATAGGGAAGACATTTTTAGACTAAAAAACATCTTTTTGCAGTGATTTCTTTATGAACTTCAGAAGGAGCACTGAGATAAAAGGTAACCCAGATGAACTAAGCTCGCATTTTCCTTTCCTCCCTGTTTACTACACTGTATGGATATTTTTCTTACATTTCCCTGCTTGGGATGTTGGTTTTTTTAGCAAAGGCAAACTGAAGGGAGTGGCATTACTGAGTTGCAGATTTTCTTACTTTTTATCCAACTTCTGTACAAATACTGGGAGAAAATGTAGAATTTATATTGAACAGTACTGTAGTGATCCAACTGCAGAGGTTCCTTAAATTGCCTTAGTTCTCAAAGCCTGGTGCTTTTCAGCAGCAAGTTGGTACCCAGGGCTGTTCAGGTCTAAAAGGCTCATCCAAACCTTGAAAAAGGTACAGTGAAAAGGTACAAACACTTTTCCAACTCAGCATAGTTATTTTTACTTCAGTCTTAATTGAAATTGTGATGTGTTCCATGCTAGTGCTGTGTTTATTGTGCTAGTAAATTCAACCAACCTATTCCTGAGGATGCAGATATTGAGGAGCTTTATTACTGAAAAGCCATGTTATTTGTTCCCAAAATGATGTTACAACAGGGAACATCTGACATTAAAATTATCAGTTTCTGGCAGTCTCATAATTTTCACTTTGAATTTCACTTCGTGTCAACCAACTGGGCAAATGTGAACATTTCTGTGAGGTTACCCAAAGATTTTGCTTCTGTATTATGATGCAGATGTGTCAGAAAATAATACTAATAATGCATCCCTTCAATGGTTCTGTCCCTCAGTCCTGTGCCCACGACTGTGGTATTGTCCTCCAGTGCATTTTGTGTGCGAGGACACACGTTCTTAGAGCATTTGTTGTAGGAGGGGATGTAAATGTCACACAACTGCATTTCCCAAGTATAAAATACACAGAAAACTGGATACTGTTCTAAATGGTAACAAATCAAGCAAAGCAGTATGAACTGGTAATTGACAATATAGTTTCATGACCTTTCACACATACACATTCAATATTTAATCAGATAAAAGTAACTTGCCTGCAATGGAAGCTGAAGTGTTCAAACTTCTGTAAGCGATTGGAAGAAAAATTTGTGGAATGTATCTCTCCATGTACAATAGATACCAGCAGTACAGATAAATGCTGCTATTTCTTTCCAGCAAGCTTTTGAATTGCAGTTTTAAACAAAGCTGCTGAAGGCCAAGTTCTCTGCCCCCATCAGCTGTCAGAGGGAGCTGAGACAAGGTCCCTGTGTGCCCTTCTCACCCAGCACTGTGAGCCATCTGCCCTGCCAACGTCAGTAAAGCTGCTCTTCACTTGTTTTATCTTGTTAATTTAATGAAGATCCGTTGGTAAATTTAAGACAATGTGTGAGGAGCACTGGTTGCACTGCAAGCTGTAACCAGTGCCTTTGAGAACAGCCTAATTATGACCAGGTGTAATTAATTCCCACAGCAGCTTCTGGAAAGGTCAGAGTGGGCGACAGTGTACTTTGTATCATAAATACTTCGAGTGAAGTTCTGATATCACAGAAAAGGAACACTGTGTACAAAAAGTATCAGCACAGTTCAGATCAGCTACATGTGATACAAAATACTAAATCAAATCGGGTATTCCTCATGTTCCTCATGTCCAAGTACCCCTGTAAGGACAAGGAACTTGGAAAGTTGAGCACTTCCAGCTGGCAGTGTGTGACTTCTGTATGACACCAGCAAGAAACATCTACTTCAGCTTTCAAAATCATTAATTTATTTCAAGGTTTGTAAACCTTTTTTTTTTAAAGAAAAAGTCAAACCCACAATCAAAACTCTTGCTCTTTTCCTATTGAATTAGAGGCAGCAATTAAAAGGAGATTTGTAATAGCTGTGAGCTTCTAGTTAATTAGAGATGCCAAACTTTCAGATAATTGTTACATCTGTGGAAGAGAAGGGATTTATTAAGGGGGCAGAGTCACCATTCATGGCCCATGTTGCTAATAATACACCAAGTTTTAACGAGGCCAGTTCTTATTCTTCCATCATTTAAGTTATAACAATCAGTTCCCATCCCCAGCGTGGCTGAGCAAAGCTGCTCTGCCCTTCTGAGCTGTGTAGGGGTGGGGATTTTTATTTTGTGAGAATCATCAGATGGGTGAGCACTGTGAGTGCTCATTGGTCCCATACCAGAGGTGTGTGGGTTACCTGATGCTCATAACTTGGGGCTGGCTATGTGGATTTGTGTTATTTTTTTATTTTCATTATAGTAAGGGGTTATAAATATTTCACATTTTTTGACAACAGCTGTGGTTTAGATTTCTTTTGTCTTTGTCCTTTCTTGGCTTCTGCTTTGGCGAGGTAGGGCAGTCAACCACTCTGACGCAAAGATGATTTCAATTCTTTCTAAAGATAATTTGTGACCTGAACTGAGACCCAGTGCCTTGGAATGGAACATGTTCTCTTAGATGAAGCTCTTTCAGCAGTCTCAAACAATGTGGTTCCCCTGTATTTTCACCCACATCTGTGTGACTGAACAGCAAGAGTAAATTCAAACACTTCAGGAAGGATTTTTTTTCCCCCAAACAAATACAGTTCAATGTCCATAATTAAACTTTTATCAGTGAGACTCTTTGATCTTGTCATGTCCTGTTACCCTAGACTGTTTTTCATGGGCTCTTTTCATTCCCCTGACACTCTTTTGTCCCTAGGAACTGTAAATGGATCAGTACCTTCAGTGTGCATGTTAATAGTGTGCTAGACAACTGCTACGTTTGAATTTGGTGTTCCTGTAGCTTCTGAAACAGCACTTTAGTCCACAAAGTATGCTCATAGTTCCAGTTCTTCCCACTTGTTCCCTTGTTACCCCCAAAAAAGTAAAGTTTGCTCACATCTGAGTTTGCCAGTGCTCCCTAAATAAAGCCAAGGCTTCACCCCCAAAGATTTCTTATCCTTGGGCATTAAAACCTGTCTTGTTCAAGTACCCCTTTTGGCAGGTACAAATGCAGGGCTGAACTTACCCCGTGGCTTCAGTCTCTTGCAGCACAGGGGACTTCTCACTTGGAAAGGAATTGCCACTGTCTCCCTTTTTTCCGGATCTGAGGACTACTTGGCACAGTTCAGCTCCTGACCTTTTTCTCTATGGTTAATGTACTGGTTAGTGGCTCTTTCAGCAGCTTAGGAAATAGTGCTTATTTTTAGTGGAAGTTCAGTCTCACTGTAAAAAAACAAACCCACTGAGTCACTTTATTCCTTTTCTGCTCTTATTTGGCAGCTGTCACTTGTTACTGATTTAAAGGCAAATTTAGCTCCTTATGGAAATTACTGTTAACTGGTTATTTCTTGACTTACAGCATAAGTAGCAGAAAATGTTTGTCCTCTTTCCAAGGATTACTCAGTGTGCTGAATACTCTGGGTAGAACATTTGTGGTTCCTTTGAGAAGATCTTCTACCTGCATGTGAAGAACCTGTGTCTTATTCCATGTAACAAATAACAGTAATCATACTAGAACAGCTAATGTTGGAACAAATACTTTTATTTACAAGAGCATATGTGACAGTTTTAAAATAAAAAAATGGAACAAGTCTATTTTCAGTCTTCAACCTGCTTTTAGATAGTCTCCAGCTCGACTCACGTGGCTTTGTAGTTTGAAGATCAAAATCTGTGGCAAAATGGCAATAATCTAGTACTTTGCTGCCAGTCATGGCACTGAAACCCCCGGCAAAGCTCAGTCTCTTTGAACATAGAAGATGTTGTAGCCAAGTTCCACCATGCCCCCGATGAGCAGGGCCCACAGGGGGATGAAGACGTAGGCCAGTTTCATGGTGGTGAAGCGCTGCAGCTTCGCGCAGAGGGCGAGGCAAAAGGCCACCTTGAGCAGCATCGCAATGAGGTACCAGACTTTCTTCTTCATGTTCTGGGAGCCGTTGCGAGGGTCAAAGCCCGACTTGCACCGCCCAGCCATTTTTACAATTAACATAACTAGAAGAATTGTATCAAATATCCACACTGGAATGAAAATGAGGAACCAGTTCCATGGGGCTTTCTCATCCAACTTCAGCACCAGCATGATGAGGAAGAGCAACGTGAAAAGCCATGTCAGCAGTACCCTTTGTGCCAGGGACATTCTCATTTAAACAGCTTTGAGAGGAAGTCCTTCACTGTCAGCAACAACCTAACAAAACAAAAGGGGGAGGGAAGGCATCAAAGATGGCACTACATGACCATTAAGCATATTCCTTGGAGGAGAGCAGTTTCTGGTTCTGGCTGTCCCTGCCTTCCAACGTCACCCCCATGCTCTTTCCTGGCACTTCTTTTGTAACTACCTTGCTCAGCCAAACAGAGTTTGCTCCAGTCCACCATTCCCTTTAAGTGCCTTAAGTCAGCTGTGTAACTGCCTTAATCTAAATTTGGTGTGTGAAACAAACTGTGCTTTAATCCTGAACCGGCTGTCGAACTCATTTAGGGATTTCTGAATGCTAAAAATGTGTTTAGATCCATTTTCCACCAGTACTGAGGCACTCACAGTTGACAGCTGAAAACAAATACAATAAAATAACCACAGTAAATGCAAACCAACTATGGGGCACGAGTAACAAACCCCTGCGAGACCCTGCAGAGCTGCAGCTGAAGTGACCTGGCCCGTGAGCACTGTCCAGCTTTGTCAGGCAGCAATCCTGGAACTGCTGAAAGCCACGGCTCAGGTTTGCTCTCAGGCAGGGAGGGGTCTGAGCAGGCAGACCGTGGCTGACAGGAACACTCCTTGGGCCTATTGCCTTGGTGGGGTATTGGAATTTCTATGTAGTTGTGACAAAAGAAACAAGGACAAGTGCATCTGCCACTCCAGTCAGGAAAGCTGGTTTTTATATTCCTAACTGGAAAGTTTTCACCACTGCATCTGCCAGAGGCTTCTCATTACAAGTGTAAAAAAGCAACAGTGAGAAGAGCTGTGACCTTCCTCTGTATTTCATGCTACAAAGATGAATAACTAATATATACATACCAGTGAAATGGTGCTGAAATAGGTTTCTTAATTATTTTAAAAATTAAGAGTTTAGAAATTTAATAATTCCCTTTAGAACACTGACATTCTTTAACCTGAAATAAGAAAATGAGCTTTGATTTAGTCCAGATTACAAAAATATTTGAAAAAAGTGAAATGCTGTGTTCTGTGTGAAGCATTTAATCCTCAGCACCAGATGCTCAGGGAAGGAGGAGATCTGCCTCCCCAGTGTCCCTGCCCACGAAGCTGCTGCTGCTTCTTTCTCTGTAGTATCACCAACCCTCACAACATCAGCAGACTAACCCTGTTAAACTCATCCAATGAGCAGAAATCTCCTACCACCTTTTCCTTTTTAACTGGGTTAGTTTTTTGCCACATTAGGAAGTTGAACAAATTCTGTGCTCAGAGGAGTTTCAGAACTGGAAGGAGGGAAGCCACAGTTGGTGCCTCCAGTGGTGAGGAGATGACCTGCTCCCTGGGGGCGAGGGGATAATCATTTTGTACACCACTAAAATTATTCTACAATTG